>NC_092342.1:110646250-111986875 GCF_046630445.1 Rutidosis leptorrhynchoides | reverse complement strand
ACTTGGTCGACTGGATGACGATTCTAAAGAAAAATCAACGGCGGTAATATTTGCTACATGTCTTGATCTAGTTACAGGTGGTGAACATACAAAAGGTGGTGAATGTCTTGCTCGGTGCATTCACTGAATATCCTATTAGTTTTTAAAAGGAAAGAAAAAATTATATAAGTTATCCAATTAATAGACTTTTCTGATTTTGCCCACGTTTCGAATAGCCAAAAGATGCAGCAGAGGGGCAGGATTCGTTTGGTCTCAATATAATTGAGTACTGTTTGGCTCCAATAACCCGGTCCACGTACAAATCCAACTATTACTACGAACCAGAAAATTTTGATGTCTATCAATTTAACCACTTAAAATAAATTTTCGTAATTTTAAGAAATTTAGATAAGAAGTAGAATAAAAATCTATGTCCTAAAACTAGAATGGCGAGAAATAAGAAAGAAAAAGAGCGCGTCGAAAAAGGTCGAAAAAGAAAAGATCGAAAAATAAAAGGCGTCGAAAAATAAGAAAGAAAAAAAATGACTATAAAACTTAAAAACACTCGACTAACCCAACCTTATTACTATCACTAACTTAAAATTATAATCGCAAATTGATATTACTAATTGAAGTGATAATTGATACATAGGTAAAAGGCGTCGAGAAATAAGAAAATAGCGCGTCTAAACTTAAAAAGGAACTAAAAACTAAAAACTAAAAGTTGCGTCTAAAAATATTAAAGCTTACAAGTAAAACTATATCCCAAATGGAAATAACTTAAAAAGGTACTAAAACTTAAAAAGGCGTCGCAAAATTCCAAAGCACCTAAATCTTAGTCTAAAGAAAAAGCACTTAAGGGATTTTACGGCAAAGCCTAAAAATCTAGAAATAAAAATAACTATGGCAAAAATTATATTTAAAACTAAATACGAAAGAATAAAAATACAAATATTACGTTAAAAACGAATAAAAAGGGACAAAATATAAAAATAAACTAAAAGTTATAAAAAGTACAATTTTTATAAAAATATTATTTTTATATTATTTATTTTATAAAACTATTAATTTTTATATATTAATAAAACTAAATAAGCTAATTAAACAAAATAATAATAACTTAAATTAAGTAATTAAAAACTAAAAACCTAATTAGGGTTTAAGATTAATAATAATAATAATTATCCCGTAATTAATGCTGTTAGGGTTTCTGTGTCACCCGTGTCAGACGGCTCCGCGAGTCGCGGTTGGCCCGGTTCAATATCTCCGCGAGTCGCGGTGTTTCCAGTTAAAAACCCCCACAAGTCACGGGGTTTGTATTTTCAAACGTGTACCTGGCTAAAATCGTTCGGTTTCTGTTTTTTATTTAAATATATAAATATATATTTTTTTATTTTTCTGTTTTTAGTATTTATATAAAATATTTATATTAATTAAATAAAAACTTATGTTTTTTTTAAAAACTAAAATAAAAATAGAAATACTTTATAATTTTATAAATAAAAATCTTAAAACTAGATTTATATGTATATTTTTTTTTTAGATTTTTAATTTTTATGTTTTAAATAAAAACAAAATATTTAAATAAAACTTATATTTTTATAAAATAAAAATAAAGAAACTTTATAAAACTTAAATATTTAACAAACTCTTAAAAATATTTATATATTTTGTTTTTCTTTTTATGTTTTCGAATAATTAAAACGTATTTTTACAAAAAACGTATTTTTTTTATCAAAGTAACCTAAAAATAAAAATCTTTTTTTTTTATATTTAGCATTGCGCTTCAGGCTTTTAAGCTAGATGATTCCCGGTAGCGGCGCCAAAAATACTTGATGTTATGCGAGGTGTATATGAAATAGCTTATATTTTACTATGAAAAACTATTAAATACGATACAATTTTACACAAGATATTTATTTATTTAGAGAATGAATATACTTAAACCTTGCTACAACAATTATAGGCAGTGTACCTAATCGTACAGTAGTGTAGTTTTTAGTAAGTCCGGTTCGTTCCACAGGGAAAAATCTTTAAATAAAGCTTAACGCTATATTAGTTTTATTTTATAAAAATACAAATATATATAAGTAATATTATTATTATAAAGGGGGTTTTTACCGTTTAATGACCGGTTTGTCGATTTTAAAACTTTAGTTGCAGTTAAAACCTAATGTAAAATATTAAAAATAAATATAACTTAATTTAAAACGTAAAGTAAATAATGATAATGAAATTGCGATAAATAAAAGTGCAATAAAATAAAATTGCGATAATTAAAAAGTACGATAATTAAAAGTGCAATTAAATACAATAACAATAAATAAAATTGCGATAATTAGAAGTGCAATTAAATATAAAATAAAGGAAATTAAATATGAAATAAAAGAATTATGCTTATTTAAACTTCCGTAATCATGATGTTTGACGTGTTGATTTTAGTTTTATGCCCATGGGTTAATTGTCCTTTGTCCTGGATTATTTAATATGTCCGTCTGGTTCTTGTCCATAACAGTCCATCAGTCATAAATATAAAGTGCGAGTGTCCTCGTCAAATTATCCTTATACCCGAAGTTAAATATTCCAACTAATTGGGGACTTAAACTGTAACAAGGTTTTATTACTTTGTTTAATAATTATACCAGGATATCGACTGCGTGTAACCCAAGGTTTTAATACTTTGTTATCAATTATGCCAAGTGTCCTTGTACATAATTTCACCCCTGTTTTAATAATTCTAGTGACTATTAATCCATTCCCGTGTCCGGTTAAATGAACGATTATTCATACATATAAATATCTCGCCCATCGTGTCCGATTGAGTGTATATGGTTATTTATAGGGACGTCCAATTGTAAATCTTTATATTAAAATTAACAAACTATCATTTAGTTAAACAAATATAAAGCCCATTAATAGCCCATAGTCTAATTTTCACAAGTGTCGTTCTTTTGTCCAAACCTCAATTATGGTACAAAGCCCAATTACCCAATTTTAGTAATTAGCCCAACATCATGATTACTTCATTTTAAATAAGCATAATAATAACTTAGCTACGAGACATTAAATTAAAAAGGTTGAACATAACTTACAATGATTAAAAATAGCGTAGCGTTACACGGACAGAATTTCGACTTACACCCTTACAACATTCGCTAACATACCCTTATTATTAGAAATTAAAATTAAAATTAAAATATAAATTATATATATATATATATATATATATTTACGTATATATTGAGAGAGAGAGAGATAGATTATGGATATATAAATCGTCGAATTGCGCTGGCTTTTATAGGGATTTTTGTCCAGGGGAACTCCGCGACTCGCTGCCCATTTTCACTACAAACTCCGCAACTCGCGGACTTTGTAAAACCAGCTCACACATTTTGGCTCCTTTCTTGCCGACGGATTTTTATATATTATATAATATATAAATAATTATAAGAATTATTTAAATATTATATTATATTTATGTGCATAGTTGACTTGTAATTTTTAGTCCGTTGCGTCGAGCGTTGAGAGTTGACTCTGGTCCCGGTTCCGGATTTTCGAACGTCCTTGCGTACAATTTAATATCTTGTACTTTGCGTTTTGAATCTTGTACTCTTGTAATTTCGAGACGTTTCTTATCAATAATTGGAACCTCTTTGATTGTATTTTGTACTTTTGAGCTTTTTGGTCGTTTGCGTCTTCAATTCGTCGAATCTGTCTTTTGTCTTCACCTTTTATTATTTAAACGAATATTACTTGTAAATAGGACAACTTCAACTAAAAACTTGTCTTTCTTGAGGAATAATGCTATGAAATATATGTTCGTTTTTAGCATTATCACAGAGCTAATACCTACTGCAGTTTCGCTATCCGGCTTTGTATGAGAATCCGCATGGCCGGTTGGGCAATTACCGCTGAAAATAGAGCTTGTTGATGAAACATATACAAAGCTAATGTGCCAAGCATGGCTAGATTTATACATTATGTGATCTGCCTCGCGCTATAACATGTTGTTAGTATGCTGCACTATCAAAGTTTGGTATCATTCCTACAACAATTCACGGAATGATAAAGTTTACAACATGCAGAGGTGTGGCAAAAATGAACTCTACAGTAATACAACCAATTTGTGAAACTGTTAATACCCAAGGTGCAGTGATAGAAAGCGCAGGTACAAAAGATAATATGGTTGTGAAAAATCGCGCATATCCAGAACAAACAATCAAAATTGGCAACAATTTGGATGCAGATGTTAAAAAGCAATTAGTGCAATTGCTTATAGCAAATATAGATGTCTTTGCGTGGTGTGAGCAAGACATGACTGGTGTTCCGCGCAAAATTGTGGAACATACACTTAATGCAAATCCTGCGTTAATGCCAATAATTCAGAAACGCAGAGGCATGGCTCCAGATCGCATGCAATGGTTATGCGGAGAAGTAACTAAACTTATTAAAGCAGGTATTCTGCGCGAAGTAAAATACCAAACATAGGTTGCGAACCCAGTGCTTGTTAAAAATTCTGATGGATCGTGGCGGATGTGCATTGATTTTAAGGATATCAATAAAGCTTGTCCTAAAGACAATTATCCGCTGTCAGAAATTGATTGGAAAGTTGATTTGCTACACAAATATCCTTTTAAGTACTTTCTTGACGCTTACAAAGGGTACCATCAAATTCCAATGGCAGAAGAGGATGAAGACAAAACTGCGTTTCATACGGGCAAAGGCAAATATTGCTATATCAAGGTGCCATTTGGACTTAAGAATGCTGGCGCTACATATCAATGCTTGATAGATAGTGCATTCGAAAGTTAAATTGGACACAATCTTGAAGCATATGTGGATGATTTGGTCATTAAGAGCAAAAAGCAAGATCAAATCTTGCAAGATGTTACGGAAACAGTCGAAAATTTGCGGAGAATTAACATGAAGTTAAATCCATCAAAATGCATGGCGAAAAAGAAGGAAAATTTTTGGGATATTACATTACTGAGCAAGGCATTAAGGCTAATCTCAAAAATATAGCCGCAATTGAAAACATGACTGCGCCAAAAACAATAAAGGAAGTGCAAAGTTTAACAGGCAAGTTAGCGGCTTTGACCAGATTTTTGTCAAAGGCTATGGAGAGACAATTGCCTTTCTTTAAAACGCTAAAAGGATGTTTGAATCGAAATTTTTTTTCTAGACTGCGGAAGCAGACAGCGCATTTAAAAAACTGAAGCAATTACTTGCAACGCTTCCTATGTAACCGCACCAATAAATGGCGAAATTCTATATCTCTATGTGCCAATTATAAATGAGGCTTTTGGATCAGTGTTGGTTGCAGAATGCGAGAAAACGCAAAAGCCATTTTACTTTGTAAGTAAGGCACTCGCGGGAAGTGAAATTAATTATGCACCAATGGAAAAATTTGTGTACGCATTACTTTTAACTTCAAGAAGATTGTGGAGGTATTTTCAAGGGCATCCTATTCATGTTTTAATTGATTTGCCGGTTAAACATGTTCTAAATAAGCCCGAAATATCTGGAAGGCTTGCCAAATAGGCAATTGAGTTAGGATCTTATGAAATAACTTACCTTCCGCGAACTTCTGTGAAGGGGCAAGTTCTTGCGGATTTTCTCACAGAAATGACGGGCGAATTGGAAGTAATTCATGAAAGAACGGAGTTGAAACCTGCGCAAGGTGAAACATGAGATTTATTTACAGATGGTGCATTATGCACATAGGGCGCAGGTGCAGGATTAACTTTAACAAGCCCAAGTGGCGAGGAGCATACATATGCATTGCGTTTCAACTTTGATGTTACAAATAATGAAGCTGAATATGAAGTGCTACTTACTGGATTAAACATTGCGCATAAAATGAATATCACTGAGTTACGCGCATATGTTGATTCGCAGTTGGTTTCAAATTAGTTTAATGGTTCATTTGATGCACATGAACTCTCTATGCAAAAATATTTGAAACTACTAAAAGAGACTGCAGAAAAGTTTGAGCATTTTGAGCTCGCGCAAGTTTCAAGAAGCCAAAACAAAAGAGCAGATGCACTAAGCAAACTGGCAACATTAACTTTTGCGCATTTTCAAAAGAAAGTTTGGGAGGAAGAATTGCCCAACAAAGCAATTGATGGCGGATTACTTGTTGCGGCAATTGAGGAAGCGCAACCAAATTGAATGAATCCTATTATTGAAAATCTGCGCAATAATACGCTGCTAGAAGATAAAAATGAAGCAATATTGGTGCGCATAAGATCACCTATGTATATCATCGAATATGATGTCTTGTACCGCAAATCTTACTGCGGGCCACTAATGCGCTATGTTGGGCCAACAGAGTCAGATATGATCATTGAAGAAGTACATAGCGGTTCTTGTGCATTGCATTCTGGTTACAAAACTATTGCATCAAAAATTATGCGGCTGGGTTACTTTTGGCCAACCCTGTGTTGTGATGTTACAAAAATAGTAAAAAGATGCAAAAGTTGCCAAAGGCATGCACCGCAGAACAGAAAATCAAGGCATGACATGATTATAGTAGATTCGTCATGGCCATTTTATAAATGTGCGATTGATATTGTGGGGCCATTTCCTGCGGGAGCAGAAAATGTGAAGTTCTTAATTGTGGCAATTGATTATTTCACCAAGTGGGTGGAAGTGAAAGCATTACGCACAATTACAGGAGTACAAGTGCAAAATTTCGTATGGTAATATATCATTTGTCAATTTGGAATTCCTCGCGAAATTGTAAGTGATAATGTGGCACAGATAGCTAAAGATCCTCTTAAAAGTTGGTGTGAGGAAATGAATATTGTGCAAAAATTTACATCAGTTGCGCACCCGCAAGCTAATGGGTTATGCAAAGTTACTAACCGCGATATTGTTAGCGGAATTAAAAAGCGCTTAAATGAAAAATGTACTGGATGGGTTGATGAACTATCCAATGTGCCATGGGCACATCGCATAACATTTAAAAGGAGTACTGGCAAAACACCCTTTAGTCTTGTGTATGGCTCAGAGGCAATGATTCTCGCAGAAATCCTTGTGCCAACAAATAGGGTTTCCAATTTTGATGAAACTGTGAATAATGATGCTTTGTGCGAAAATTTAAATTTTGTGGAGGAACGCAGATTGATGGCTGCGATAAAAGAAGCGAATAACAAGCAACATATTGCGAAATATTATAACAAAAATGTGCGTGCTTTAGCCTTCGATGTTGGCGAGTGGGTTTTGCGTAATAATGAAGCAATTTTCGCAGAAAATGTTGGTAAATTTGGACCCAATTAGGAAGGTCCCTACCAAATAATAGCAATAAATGCGGTTTGGTTCATACAAGCTCGCAGACATTGAAGGAAGAATCATCCCTAATGCATGGCATGCTAAGCTGTTAAAAAGATATTACACATAAGTTGCTAATTGTGCAATGATTTACACGCAGAAAAACTCAGAAGTATTGTTATTCTGCACTGACAAATGTATATGCAATGTTTTGAATAAATGATAAATGTTTTACTTCGTTATGAATGGTGATGATACGCATAATGATCCATCTCTAAAAAGACACTAATTAGCAGTATCCCGGCTGAGTTTCACCCGGCGTAGCCCATCCCGGGAAAGAACATCTTCCCGGCATCACTGCAGTAACCAGACCAGAGGGTTACTTATGTATGAACCGGGAACGATCATACCAGACAGAGGCTAGACGAGGACGCTATGTAAAGATCAAGCCCAGACAAACATGCACGCTACCGGCATCACCAAGCCGGATGCAAAAGCGGTAAGAAGACAAGGACTATATTGACACACAAATAAGCCTGTTGACAAACCGGCAACAAATCTTGCCTGTTCATAACAGAAACCGTGAAGAAACACTTGGAATAAACACAAGACAAGTCCTTCTCGATTAATCAAGGCATTCGTC
Source organism: Rutidosis leptorrhynchoides (assembly GCF_046630445.1). Lineage (NCBI taxonomy): Eukaryota > Viridiplantae > Streptophyta > Magnoliopsida > Asterales > Asteraceae > Rutidosis > Rutidosis leptorrhynchoides. The sequence continues at coordinate 111,978,981 of NC_092342.1, read as the reverse complement.
CGTCATGACTTGGTCGGATTCACCACACTCCCGGAATCATCACGTCCTCCCGGTTTAATTATCCTAGCCCGGAACAAGTTTACGTCGCGGGATAAGCACATCGTCCCGGGATAAGTACGCTGTCCCGGAACAAGTGCATTGTCCCGAAATAGACACTTCATCCCAGAATAAGTGCACTATCCCAGAACGAGTACTTGACCTCGGAACAAACATATAAACAAACTACACGCCACGTCAGCCCGTGAATCTAGGAAAGTTTGTTAAGATCTGTTCCATTATTCCCATGAAAGGGACAGGTGCCACGTCGGCCCTTGGGATGAACAAAGTTTGTTACAACCATGAAAGGGACATGTGTCACGTCACAATTCCCTCATAATATCTATAAATACACAAACGAAATCAATCATTCAACAACACTGGATGCATTAACGTTACTCTGCTCAAATTAGCTATAGTAGCGTCTCTCCAGTCAATATCGAAATTAATCTTTACCCTAAGATATTAGCTTATTCGATTCCAATCGAATAAGGCTAATCTCGTCAATTGTTTTACGCCCTTGAAATCCAAATTTCAAATCGAGGTTCGCACAATTATTGGAGTTAATACATTCGATCCCCTCTTTTTCTGAAATCGAGCACTCAAACCTGAAATCTATTCACGCCAAACGATTTTGGTTTGATCAAATGGCGGTAGATAAAGGTACGAAAATAATCGCTACTCACCATAACGAGCTAGAAGATGAAGAAGCAAGCCCAAATAACACAACTGACGCTGATGTGTACATGATTCACTCATGGGTCACTGGGCAACGGAAAAAATCAGGGGTGTTAGACGAATGGAAGCACGAACCAATCGTCTACCCGTCGTTATTCAATATTAACCCTTCTTCAGATCCTGTTATCATTCGGGCACACATCTCCAATTGCCAAATTGGACGAATATACACCGAAACCGGTGCATAAGCAGAGGTCATGTTTGAACACCTTTTTTGCAGTTACCGGAAAGCATTCGCCAGCAAAAGAAAGTCACGACCTCACCGTTAGCAGGGTTCAACAGTGCCGCAACCTGGTCGGTAGGCTCCATCACACTAGAAGTTGTACTATGTAAATTACCTTTTCAAAGCACTGCAGACATAGAATTCTCAACACTGGCTGAACATGAACCCAAACATCATACCGGTTGTCCAAAAGAAAAGAGCAATGGAATTAGAATGAAGCAAATTCCTGGATGACGAGGTACAATGCCTGGTCGATGCCGGTATAATGAAGAAAGTGAAATATCAGACATGGGTGGCAAATCCCGTGATGGTAAAAAAGGCAGACGGCTCTTGGCGCATGTGTGTCGACTACAAGGACATCAACAAAGCATGCCCAAAAGACAACTACCCCTTGTCAAAATTCGACTGGAAAGTTGAATCCCTTTCAGGTTTCAAGCTTATGAGCTTCCTGGATGCGTACAGGGGCTACCAACAAACCCCAATGGCAGAGATCGACGAAGAAAATACCGCATTCTTCACAAACAAATGCATCTTTTGTTATACCAAAATGCCATTCGTATTAAAGAATGCCTGAGCAACGTACCAACAGGTAATAGACAAAGCATTACAGGACCAAATCGGATGAAACATCGATGCATACGTAGATGACATCGTCATCAAAAGTAAAACAGAAGAACAAATGATTTTAGATATCATTGAAACGTTCAATCCGCTACGCAAAATCAATATGCAGCTAAATCCATCAAGATGCTCTTTTGGAATGGAGGAAGGCCATTTCTTAGGCTTCACGGTTACCCCGAGAGGAATCAAGGTAAACCCGAAGAAAATCCAAGCAATCGAAAACATGCAGTCGCCCAGGAATAAAAAAGATGTGCAAAGCTTAAACGAGAAGCTAGCGGCACTAACAAGATTCCTATCACGGGCTGCCGACAGATCTCTCTTATTCTTCCAGACATTAAAGGGTTGCTTGAGCAAGAAAGACTTCGTCTGGATGGAGGAATTCGAGAAGGCCTTCCAGGATGTAAGGGCATTCTTAAAAGAACTGCCCACGCTAATGGCACCAATACCAGGAGAGACCCTTACGGTATACCTTGCCTCCTCCTCTGAGGCAATCAGCTCGGTGCTAATCTCTGACAGAGGTAAAACTCAAATGTCGGTATACTTCGTAAGCAAAGTGTTACAAAACGGGGAAGTAAACTATCCGTTCATGGAAAAGTTAATTTACACCTTAGTGCACACGGCAACGACGATATTTTCAAGCACACCCGATACAAGTCTTCATGGACCAACCGATCAAACACATCCTGACTAGACCAGAGATTTTCGTAAGAATGGCGAAATGGGCAATAGAACTTAGCGAGCATAAAATCACCTTCCTCCCGAGACATTCAGTCAAGGGACAAGTCGTAGCCAACTTCTAGGTAGAGCTCCCTTCTGATATAGTTAGACAAGGTGAAACTCCCGTCACTAGAAGGGACACAGACGAATTCTGGGAATTATATACAGACGGAGCATCGAGCGAGGAGGGATCCGGCATAGTTCTACTCTTCGTTTTCCCAAACGGAGAAGAAATAACCTACGCTATCCGGCTAAAGTTCGCCGCCTCAAACAATGAGTCCGAGTACGAAGCTCCAATAGCCGGATTACGCTTGGCAAAAAGCATTGATGTACAACAGCTCATGGCTTATGTTGACTCACAACTAGTAGCAAGCCAGCTAAACGGCAGTTTCGAAGCAAGAGATATATCAATGCAAAAATACCTAGAGCTTACAAAGACACTTACCAAAAACTTTGTGGCATTTGAAATAAAGCAAATACCCCGTAATCGTAACAAGAAAGCAGATGCTTTGAGCAAGCTTGCCTCTTTGCTTTACGATCACTTCAGCAAAAAAGGTTATGGTGGAAGTACTAAAAAGAAAATCAACCGACGAGGGTAACCTCATGGAAACAATCACAACGGAAGAAGAATATTGGATGACACCTTTCATAAAATACGTTGTCGATGGTACCTGTAGTGACTCGAACTTTTCCATGTTTATATATATTAATTGAGATTGATATTTACATGACAAAATATTTCCAACATGTTAAGCAATTAAACTTGTTAAGACTTGATTAAATTAAATAAGTTTCATATAGACAATTGATCACCCAAGTTGACCGGCGATTCACGAACGTTGCAAATTTGTAAAAACTACATGTTGTGGTATATATAGACATATATATATGGTTGACATGAGATTATGATGAGTAAGTATCTCACTAAGTATATTAACAATGTGTGATTTACATAAGAAATTAGATTACTAAGTTAAGAAACTCGAAATGATATATATAACGATTATCGTTATGATAACGTCCACTAAATACATATGTATCATATTAAGATATTGATACACTATATTTAACATGATAAAATGATATTTAAATATATCATTAAGTGTGTTAACAATGAACTACATATGTAAAAACAAGACTACTAACTCAAGAATTACGAAACGAGACTTATATGTGACGATTATCGTTGTAACGATATTTTAATGTATATATCATATTAAGAGATATTCATACATCATAATAACATGATAATATAATAATTTAACATCTCATTTGATATAATAAACATTGGGTTAACAACATTAATTGAGATCGTTAACATAAAGGTTTCAAAACAACACTTACATGTAACGACTAACGAAGACTTAACGACTCCATTAGAATGTATATACATGTTGTGTTTTGATATGTATTCTTACACTTTTGAAAGACTTCAAGACACATATCAAAGTACTTCTACTTAAAAAAAATGTTTACAATTACATCCTCGTTCAGTTTCATCAACAATTCTACTCGTATGCACCCGTATTCGTACTCGTACAATACACAGCTTTTAGATGTATGTACTATTGGTATATACACTCTAATGATCAGCTCTTAGCAGCCCATGTGAGTCACCTAACACATGTGGGAACCATCATTTGGCAACTAGCATGAAATATCTCATAAAATTACAAAAATATTAGTAATCATTCATGACTTGTTTACATGAAAACAAAATTACATATCATTTATATCTAATCCATATACCAACGACCAAAAACACCTACAAACACTTTCATTCTTCAATTTTATTCATCTAATTGATCTTTCTCAAGTTCCATCTTCAAGTTCTAAGTGTTCTTCATAAATTCCATAAGTATAGTTTCATAAAAATCAAGAATACTTTCAAGTTTGCAAGTCTACTTCCAAGCTTTCTAATCCATTCCAAGTAATCATCTAAGATCAAGGAACCTTTGTTATTTATAGTAGGTTATCTTTCTAATTCAAGGTAATATTCATATTCAAACTTTGATTCAATTTCTACAACTATAACAATCTTATTTCGAGTGAAAATCTTACTTAAACTGTTTTCGTGTCATGATTCTGCTTCAAGAACTTTCAAGCCATCCAAGGATCCTTTGAAGCTCGATCTATTTTTCTCATTTACAGTAGTTTTATCCAGAAAACTTGAGGTAGTAATGATGTTCATAACATCATTCGATTCATACATATAAAGCTATCTTATTCGAAGGTTTAAACTTGTAATCACTAGAACATAGTTTAGTTAATTCTAAACTTGTTCGCAAACAAAAGTTAACCCTTCTAACTTGACTTTTAAAATCAACTAAATACATGTTCTATATTTATATGATATGCTAACTTAATGATTTAAAACCTGGAAACACGATGAACACCATAAAATCGGATATACGCCATCGTAGTGAAACCGGGGGCTGTTTTGGTTTGGATAATTAAAAACTATGATAAACTTTGATTTAAAAGTTGTTCTTCTGGGAAAATTATTTTTCATATGAACATGAAACTATATCCAAAAATCTTGGTTAAACTCAAAGTGAAAGTATGTTTTTCAAAATGGTCATCAAGATGTCGTTCTTTCGACGGAAATGACTACCTCTTTAGTAATTGACATGTAACTTAAATTTCCGACTATAACCCTATAATTTTTCTGTTTAGATTCTTAAATTAGAGTTCAATATGAAACCATAGCAATTTGATTCACTCAAAACGGATTTAAAATGAAGAAGTTATGGGTAAAACAAGATTGGATATTTGTGATCTTTTTAGCTACGGGAAATGTTTAACAAATCTATACAAAACATATCCTAGCTAACTTATATTGTATTATACATGTATTCTAATATATTATGTAATCTTGGGATACCATAGACACGTATGCAAATGTTTTGACATATCATATCGACCCATGTATATATATTATTTGGAACAACCATAGACACTCTATATGCAGTAATGTTGGAGTTAGCTATACAGGGTTGAGGTTGATTCCAAAAATATATATACTTTGAGTTGTGATCTAGCCTGATACGTGTATACACTGGGTCATGGATTGATTCAAGATAATATATATCGATTTATTTCTGTACATTTAACTGTGGACAACTAGTTGTAGGTTACTAACGAGGACAGCTGACTTAATATACTCAAATCTTTAAAACATAATAAAAATGGTTGTAATTATATTTTGATCATACTTTGATATATATGTACATATTTGTATAGGTTTGTGAATCGATCCGTGGCCAAGTCTTATTTCCGAGGAAGGAAATATCTGTGAAAGTGAGTTATAGTCCCACTTTTAAAATCTAATATTTTTGGGATGAGAATACATGCAGGTTTTATAAATGATTTACAAAATAGACACAAGTACGTGAAACTACATTCTATGGTTGAATTATCGAAATCGAATATGCCCCTTTTTATTAAGTCTGGTAATCTAAGAATTAGGGAACAGACACCCTAATTGACGCGAATCCTAAAGATAGATCTATTGGGCCTAACAAACCCCATCCAAAGTACCGGATGCTTTAGTACTTCGAAATTTATATCATATCCGAAGGGTGTCCCGGAATGATGGGGATATTCTTATATATGCATCTTGTTAATGTCGGTTACCAGGTGTTCTCCATATGAATGATTTTTATCTCTATGTATGGGATGTGTATTGAAATATGAAATCTTGTGGTCTATTGATACGATTTGATATATATAGGTTAAACCTATAACTCACCAACATTTTTGTTGATGTTTAAAGCATGTTTATTCTCAGGTGAATACTAAGAGCTTCCTATGTTGCATACTAAAATAAGGACAAGATTTGGAGTCCATGTTTGTATGATATTGTGTAAAACCTGCATTCAAGAAACATATGACGATGTAATATATTTCTATTGTAAACCATTATGTAATGGTCGTGTGTAAACAGTATATCTTAGATTATCATTATTTGATAATCTACGCAATGTTTTAAAACCTTTAATGATAAAATAAAGGTTATGGTTGTTTTAAAAATGAATGCAGTCATTGAAAAATGTCTCATATAGAGGTCAAAACCTCGCAACGAAATCAATTAATATGGAACGTTTATAATCAATATGAATGGGACATTTTAGTTGGTATCCGAGCATTGGTCTTAGAGAACCAGAAAATTTGCATTAGTGTGTCTTATCGATTTTGTTAGGATTCTTTAGTGAGTCTGGACTTCGACCGTGTTTTCTTTAAAAATGATTGCTTAACATTTTTGTTGGAAACTATATATTATTAACATGTAAATATTATGTGATATATTAATCTCTTAACATGTTTGATATTGTGTGATAGATGTCTACCTCTAGCACAAACCCCATTGACTCACCTAATAATAACGAAGAGTCGAATATATATTGGCAAGATTCACAAGTTCCCGAAGAACCGGAAGAAGAAGAAACGGAACCGGAAGAAGAGGAACCGGAAGAAGAGGAACCAGAAGAAGAGGAACCGGAGGAAGAAGAGGTTCCGGAGGGGGGAAAAATAGGAACCACAGAAAACCGGTCAAATAAAAGAAAATCCTCAACCAATGGACCAAAGTTAATAATGGTCAATGGTGTTTCCGCTAAGGAAGCAAAATATTGGGAAAATTACCAATTTTCCGATGAATCGGATCCTGATGAGGATTCCGATGATGTTATAGAAATTACCCCGACCCAATTTAATGAGGCAAAAGAAAATAATAAGGGAAAAGGCATCAAAATAGAGAAATCTAATTCCGACCCCGATGAACTTTATATGTACCGTCAACACCCGTATTTTCAATATCGTGACAAAACCCGGGAACCTTTAAACTACCAGGTTTTTCTAAACTAATGTGGAAAACGACGACTCGTATCAGAGGAACATCATATATCCCTAGAAGATTAGGAAAAAGAACCAAGTCCGAAGAAGAAGAAACCAGTGATTCAGATTAGAGGGGTGTGAGCATGTTGTGTAATAAATGTATTGTAGTCTGCTTGTACTTTTATGTTCTATGTAAAAATTGCTTGTATTGGTTGTTTTTACGAATCTAATCCTTGTCTATTTTATAGTATAAAAACAAAATGGACGTTAAGGGTAGACAACCGAATATTTTAGAAGACCTACCAGAGGATATGATTGAGGAAATCTTGTCTAGAGTCGGTCAGAATTCATCAGCACATTTAGTTATGGCGAAATTAACTTGTCAAACATTTGAAAGACTTTCCAGAAATGCCTTAGTTTATAAAAGGCTTTCCTTTGATAGGTGGGGTATATCACATTGGGGAGACTTTAAGTTACGCCGTGTTTTCTTTAAAGCGTTAAATGCGGGGAACCCAAATGCAATTTTACGCTACGGGTTAAGAACCTATTTTGACTCAACATATCCCAACATAGGATTTCATGAATTAGAAAGAGCTTCTAACATGCAACATAAAGAAGCATGTTATGCTTACGGGTTAGTGATGTTAGCTTCTTACCAAAGTAAGAAAAAGAACATCGGATTACAGCTTTTAAATAAAAATTTTCCACAAGTGACGGATTCAGTAATTGGGGTGAGAAACAAGGTTTTTAGATTATTACGGGGCTGTTGGACATTACGAAACCCTCGTCCTTTTGACGACATTACAACATGCTGCCTAGCCAATGGTCATAACGGTTATTTTCCACAAGACCAAGGATGGGAAGTCGTATTAGTAAAACCAGAATGCATGACTTGTTTCTGGACTTATGAATTACGTGTCTTTATTTTCTTTGCTGAACAACTTGCGTATTAACTAGATTTATCTTCAAAACTGTCCTGTATCATAGTGTACTATATTTCATGTTATATGTAATATAGCGAAGTTGTAAGTTTGAAGAATATTTGTATGTGATATATTAGTATAATCAGTTTTTCATATAGAATTGTAGTAGTTGAATCGTATATTAGCTACTAAGTATGAACTTAACGGGTAGGTAGTACCCGAATTTAAACTTATAAAACGCTAATATGAAGAAAAAGCTTTTATAAATGAGTTCATATTATGCTACGAGATACTATTGACTACTCTTAATATTCTGTATGATTAACTTGTTTCATTTGACTATTTTGAAGGAAATGGCACCGACTACTCGACACACCTTGAATATGAGCGAAGAGGAATTTCGTGTCTTTCTTGCTTCAAACATAGCCGCAGTACAGGACGCGCTACATACCAACAATAAATCTGAATCTAGCAATACAGTTAACAGCGCAAGAAATCGTGTAGGATGCTCCTACAAGGAATTCACTGCCTGCAAACCTTCAGAATTTGATGGGACCTAAGGACCAATCGGATTGAAACGGTGGACCGAGAAAGTTGAATCGGTGTTTGCCATAAGTAAGTGTGCTGAAGGAGACAAAGTGAAGTACGCTACGCATACCTTCACAGGTATTGCGTTAACATGGTGGAATACCTATCTAGAGCAAGTGGGACAAGATGCTACTTACGCGCTACCGTGGTCAGCATTCAAGCACTTGATGAACGAGAAGTATCGTCCCATAACCGAGGTCAATAAGCTCAAGTCAGAACTTAGAGGGTTACGAACACAAGGATTCGATATTACTTCATACGAAAGACGATTCACAGAATTGTACCTATTTTGTCCGAGAGCGTTCGAAGATGAGGAAGAGAAGATCGACGCGTTTGTGAAAGGGTTACCGGAGAGAATCCAAGAAGATATAAGTTCACACGAGCCTGCCTCCATACAAAAGGCATGTAGAATGGCTCACAAACTAGTGAACCAGATTGAGGGAAGAATTAAAGAATAGGCGGCCGAAGAGGCCAACGTGAAGCTAGTCAAAAGAAAGTGGGAGGAAAACGGTGATAAGAGTCACCAATACAACAACAACTATCCCAACAATCGCAACATCAATTGCAACTACAACAAACGGCACAACAACAACAACAACAACAACTACAACAATCATCCCAACAACAATAACAACCACAACAACAACAACAATCAGAAGCAGCTATGCCAAAGGTATGAAAAGTATCACTCGGGGTTCTGCACCAAATTTTGCAACAAGTGTAAAATAAATTGTCATAGTGCGACGAAGTGTGAGGTCTACGGACCAGGGTTAACAGAACGAAAGGAACAAATGGTGTCGGAACGAGTAATGGCGGAGCTAGTAGTGTCAGAGCAAGTTATGCCAATGTAGTTTGTTATAAATGTGGAAAACCGGGCCACATTATTAGGAATTGCCCGAACCAGGAGAACATGAATGGACAAGGCCGCGGAAGAGTTTTCAATATTAATGTGGCAGAGGCACAGGAAGACCCGGAACTTGTTACGAGTACGTTTCTTATTGACAATAAATCTGCTTACGTTTTATTTGATTCGGGTGCGGATAGAAGCTATATGAGTAGAGATTTTTGTGCTAAATTAAGTTGTCCATTGACGCCGTTAAATAGTAAATTTTTACTCGAATTAGCAAACGGTAAATTAATTTCAGCAGATTATATATGCCGGAATCGAGAAATTAAACTGGGTAGCGAAATATTTAAGATTGATTTGATACCAGTAGAGTTAGGGAGTTTTGATGTAATAGTTGGCATGGACTGGCTGAAGGAGATGAAAGCAGAGATCGTATGTTACAAAAATGTAATTCGCATTGTACGAGAAGAAGGAGAACCCTTAATGGTGTACGGAGAAAAGGGAAAAACGAAGCTACATCTTATTAGTAATTTGAAGGCACAAAAACAAATAAGAAAAGGTTGCTATGCTGTTCTAGCACACGTCGAGAAAGTACAAACTGAAGAAAAGAGCATCAATGATGTTCCCGTCGTAAAAGAATTTCCCGATGTATTTTCGAAAGAATTACCGGGACTACCTCCACATCGATCTGTTGAATTTCAAATAGATCTTGTACCAGGAGCTGCACCAATAGCTCGTGCTTCTTACAGACTCGCACCCAGCGAGATGAAAGAACTGCAAAGCCAACTGCAAGAACTATTAGAACGTGGTTTCATTCGACCAAGCACATCACCATGGGGAGCTCCTGTTTTGTTTGTCAAGAAGAAGGATGGTACATTTAAGTTGTGTATTGACTACAGAGAGTTGAATAAACTTACCATCAAAAACCGTTATCCAATGTCGAGAATTGACGACTTATTTGATCAACTACAAGGCTCGTCGGTTTATTCGAAAATCGATTTACGTTCTGGATATCATCAAATGCGAGTAAAGGAGGATGATATTCCGAAAACTGCTTTTAGGACGCGTTATGGTCATTACGAGTTTATGGTTATGCCGTTTGGATTGACTAACGCACCAGCTGTGTTCATGGACCTTATGAACCGAGTGTGTGGGCCATATCTTGACAAGTTTGTCATTGTTTTCATCGATGACATACTTATTTACTCAAAGAATGATCAAGAGCACGAAGAACATTTGAGAAAAGTGCTAGAAGCATTGAGGAAAGAAAAACTGTACGCTAAGTTTTCATAGTGTGCATTTTGGTTGGAAGAAGTTTAATTCCTCGGTCACATAGTGAACAAAGAAGGTATCCAGGTGGACCCGGCAAAGATCGAAACCGTTGAAAAGTGGGAAACCCCAAAAACTCCGAAGCATATACGTCAATTTTTAGGATTGGCTGGTTACTACAGAAGATTCATCCAAGATTTCTCCAAAATAGCAAAACCCTTGGCTGCATTAACTCGTAAAGGGAAAAAATTTGAATGGAAGGATGAACAAGAGAAGGCGTTTCAGTTATTGAAGAAAAAGCTAACTACAGCACCTATATTGTCATTGCCTAAAGGGAATGATGATTTTGTGATTTATTGTGACGCATCAAAGCAAGGTCTCGGTTGTGTATTAATGCAACGAACGAAGGTGATTGCTTATGCGTCTAGACAATTGAAGATTAACGAGCAAAATTATACAACTCACGATTTGGAATTGGGTGATGTTGTTTTTGCATTAAAGACTTGGAGGCATTATTTATATGGGGTCAAAATTATTATATATACCGAGCACAAAAGTCTCCAACATATATTTAATCCGAAGCAACTGAATATGAGACAACGTAGGTGGATTGAACTGTTGAATGATTATGATTTTGAGATTCGATACCACCCGGGGAAGGCGAATGTGGTAGCCGACGCTTTGAGTAGAAAGGACAGAGAACCTATACGGGTAAAATCTATGAATATAATTATTCGTACTAACCTTACTACTCAAATAAAGGAGGCACAACAGGGGGTTGTAAAAGAAGGAAAGTTGAAGAATGAGATACTCAAAGGATCAGAGACACATATTAATATTTGGGAAGATGGAACCCGATATAGGGCTGATAGAATTTGGGTACCAAGGTTTGGAGATGTGAGAGAAATGGTACTTAAAGAAGCACATAAAACCAGATATTCAATACATCCCGGAGCGGGGAAGATGTATAAAGATCTCAAGAAACACTTTTGGTGGCCGGGTATGAAAGCCGATATTGCTAAATATGTAGGGGAATGTTTGACGTGTTCTAAGGTCAAAGCTGAACATCAGAAACCATCAGGTCTACTACAACAACCTGAAATCCCGGAATGGAAATGGGAAAATATTACCATGGATTTCATTACTAAATTGCCAAGGACTGCAAGTGGTTATGATACTATTTGGGTAATAGTTGATCGTCTCACCAAGTCAGCACACTTCCTGCCAATGAGAGAAGATGACAAAATGGAGAAGTTGGCGCGATTGTATTTGAAGGAGGTTGTATCCAGACATGGAATACCCGTCTCTATTATCTCTGATAGGGATGGTAGATTTGTTTCAAGGTTCTGGCAGACGTTGCAACAAGCATTGGGGACTCGTCTAGACATGAGTACTGCCTATCATCCACAAACTGATGGGTAGAGCGAAAGGACGATACAAACGCTTGAAGACATGCTACGAGCATGTGTTATTGATTTCGAAAACAGTTGGGATCGACACCTACCGTTAGCAGAATTTTCCTACAACAGTTATCATTCTAGTATTGAGATGACACCGTTTGAGGCACTTTATGGTAGAAAGTGTAGGTCTCCAATTTATTGGAATGAAGTGGGGGATAGACAGATTACGGGTCCAAAGATAATACAAGAAACTACCGAGAAAATCATTCAAATTCAACAACGATTGAAAACCGCCCAGAGTCGACAAAAGAGCTACGCGGACAGTAAAAGAAAAGATATAGAGTTTGAAATTGGAGAAATGGTCATGCTTAAGGTTTCACCTTGGAAAGGCATTGTTCGATTTGGTAAAAGGGGGAAACTAAATCCAAGGTACATTGGACCATTCAAGATTATAGATCGTGTCGGACCAGTAGCTTACCAACTGGAGCTACCTCAACAACTCGCGACTGTACATAACACTTTCCACATCTTGAATTTGAAGAAATGTTTTGCTAAAGAAGATCTCACTATTCCGTTGGACGAAATCCAAATCAATGAAAAACTTCAATTCATTGAAGAACCCGTCGAAATAATGGATCGTGAGGTTAAGAGACTTAAGCAAAACAAAATACCAATTGTCAAGGTTCGATGGAATGCTAGTAGAGGACCCTATTTCACCATGGAGCATGAAGATCAGATGAAGAAGAAATACCCGCATCTATTTCCAGAAGATTCGTCAACACCTTCAACAGCTTAAAATTTCGGGAAGAAATTTATTTAACGGGTAGGTACTGTAGTGACCCGAACTTTTCCATGTTTATATATATTAACTGAAATTGATATTTACATGACAAAATATTTCCAACGTGTTAAGCAATCAAACTTGTTAAGACTTGATTAAATGAAATAAGTTTCATATAGACAATTAATCACCCAAGTTGACCGGCGATTCACGAACGTTGCAAATTTGTAAAAACTACATGTTGTGGTATATATAGACATATATATATGGTTGACATGAGATTATGATGATTAAGTATCTCACTAAGTATATTAACAATGTGTGATATACATAAGAAATTAGATTACTAAGTTAAGAAACTCGAAATGATATATATAACGATTATCGTTATGATAACGTCTACTAAATACATATGTATCATATTAAGATATTGATACACTATATTTAACATGATAAAATGATATTTAAATATATAATTAAGTGTGTTAACAATGAACTACATATGTAAAAACAAGACTACTAACTCAAGAATTACGAAAAGAGACTTATATGTAACGATTATCGTTGTAACGATATTTTAATGTATATATCATATTAAGAGATATTCATACATCATAATACCATGATAATATAATAATTTAACATCTCATTTGATATAATAAACATTGGGTTAACAACATTAATTGAGATCATTAACTTAAAGGTTTCAAAACAACACTTACATGTAACGACTAACGAAGACTTAACGACTCCATTAGAATGTATATACATGTTGTGTTTTGATATGTATTCTTAAACTTTTGAAAGACTTCAAGACACATATCAAAGTACTTCTACTTAACAAAAATGCTTACAATTACATCCTCGTTCAGTTTCATCAACAATTCTACTCGTATGCACCCGTATTCGTACTCGTACAATACACATCTTTTATATGTATGTACTATTGGTATATACACTCTAATGATCACCTCTTAGCAGCCCATGTGAGTCACCTAACACATGTGGGAACCATCATTTAGCAACTAGCATGAAATATCTCATAAAATTACAAAAATATTAGTAATCATTCATTACTTATTTACATGAAAACAAAATTACATATCATTTATATCTAATCCATATACCAATGACCAAAAACACCTACAAACACTTTCATTCTTCAATTTATTCATCTAATTGATCTCTCTCAAGTTCCATCTTCAAATTCTAAGTGTTCTTCATAAATTCCATAAGTATAGTTTCATAAAAATCAAGAATACTTCCAAGTTTGCAAGTCTACTTCCAAGCTTTCTAATCCATTCCAAGTAATCATCTAAGATCAAGGAACCTTTGTTATTTATAGTAGGTTATCTTTCTAATTCAAGGTAATATTCATATTCAAACTTTGATTCAATTTCTACAACTATAACAATCTTATTTCGAGTGAAAATCTTACTTGAACTGTTTTCGTGTCATGATTCTGCTTCAAGAACTTTCAAGCCATCCAAGGATCCTTTGAAGCTAGATCCATTTTTCTCATTTCCAATAGTTTTATCCAGAAAACTTAAGGTAGTAATGATGTTCATAACATCATTCGATTCATACATATAAAGCTATCTTATTCGAAGGTTTAAACTTGTAATCACTAGAACATAGTTTAGTTAATTCTAAACTTGTTCGCAAACAAAAGTTAACCCTTCTAACTTGACTTTTAAAATCAATTAAACACATGTTCTATATCTATATGATATGCTAACTTAATGATTTAAAACCTGGAAACACGATGAACACCATAAAATCGGATATACGCGGTCGTAGTGAAACCGGGGGCTGTTTTGGTTTGGATAATTAAACACTATGATAAACTTTGATTTAAAAGTTCTTCTTATGGGAAAATGATTTTTCATATGAACATGAAACTATATCCAAAAATCTTGGTTAAACTCAAAGTGAAAGTATGTTTTTCAAAATGGTCATCAAGATGTCGTTCTTTCGACGGAAATGACTACCTCTTTAGTAATTGACTTGTAACTTAAATTTCTGACTATAAACCTATACTTTTTCTGTTTTTATTCTTAAATTAGAGTTCAATATGAAACCATAGCAATTTTATTCACTCAAAACGGATTTAAAATGAAGAAGTTATGGGTAAAACAAGATTGGATATTTTTGATCTTTTTAGCTACGGGAAATGTTTAACAAATATATACAAAATATATCCTAGCTAACTTATATTGTATTATACATGTATTCTAATATATTATGTAATCTTGGGATACCATAGACACGTATGCAAATGTTTTGACATATCATATCGACCCATGTATATATATTATTTGGAACAACCATAGACACTCTATATGCAGTAATGTTGGAGTTAGCTATACAGGGTTGAGGTTGATTCCAAAAATATATATACTTTTAACTGTGATCTAGCCTGAGACGTGTATACACTGGGTCGTGGGTTGATTCAAGATAATAGATATCGATTTATTTCTGTACATCTAACTGTGGACAACTAGTTGTAGGTTACTAACGAGGACAGCTGACTTAATACACTCAAATCTTTAAAACATAATAAAAATGGTTGTAATTATATTTTGATTATACTTTGATATATATGTACATATTTGTATAGGTTCGTGAATCGATCCGTGGCCAAGTCTTATTTCAGAGGAAGGAAATATCTGTGAAAGTGAGTTATAGTCCCACTTTTAAAATCTAATATTTTTGGGATGAGAATACATGCAGGTTTTATAAATGATTTATAAAATAGACACAAGTACGTGAAACTACATTCTATGGTTAAATTATCGAAATCGAATATATATATATATATATATATATATATATATATATATATATATATATATATATATATACCCCTTTTTATTAAGTCTGGTAATCTAAGAATTAGGGAACAGACACCCTAATTGACGCGAATCCAAAAGATAGATCTATTGGGCCTAACAAACTCCATCCAAAGTACCGGATGCTTTAGTACTTCGAAATTTATATCATATCCGAAGTGTGTCCCGGAATGATGGGGATATTCTTATATATGCATCTTGTTAATGTCGGTTACCAGGTGTTCACCATGAATGATTTTTATCTCTATTTATGGGATGTGTATTGAAATATGAAATCTTGTGGTCTATTGATACGATTTGATATATATAGGTTAAACCTATAACTCACCAACATTTTTGTTGACGTTTAAAGCATGTTTATTCTCAGGTGAATACTAAGAGCTTCCGCTATTGCATACTAAAATAAGGAGAAGATTTGGAGTCCATGTTTGTATGATATTGTGTAAAAACTACATTCAAGAAACATATGTCGATGTAACATATTTCTATTGTAAACCATTATGTAATGGTCGTGTGTAAACATTATATTTTAGATTATCATTATTTGATAATCTACGCAATGTTTTAAAACCTTTATTGATAAAATAAAGGTTATGGTTGTTTTAAAAATGAATGCAGTCTTTGAAAAACGTCTCATATAGAGGTCAAAACCTCGCAACGAAATCAATTAATATGGAACGTTTATAATCAATATGAACGGGACATTTCAGTACCCTCCCGGAAGACAAGCTACAAGCCCGTAGGATACGAATGCGAGCACCAATGTATTACTTTAAAGATGGCATCCTGTATAGAAAATCATTCACAGAGCCTTATTTAAGATGAGTCGGGCCAATGCAGGCCAATGAAATCATACAAGAAATGCACAAAGGAGCCTGCTCGACACACTCCGACTACAGAACAATAGTCAGCAGGATCAAAAGAACGGGTTATTTCTGGCCACACATGTATCATGACACATATGATCTAATCGTAAACTGTAAAGCATGTCAAATACATGCTCCCGTCAACCGATCCCCTCGCTGTAACATGGTCCCAATACACGCCGCTTGGCCATTGTGCAAATGGGAAATCGACATCATCGTTTCATTCCCAAGAGGTGTCGGAAATGTCAAGTTCCTAGTCGTCGCAATTGATTACTTCACAAAATGGGTTGAAGCAATACTACTTAGCACGATTACCGAAAGGAAAATACTAACTTTCGTATAGGAAGACATCGTTTGTCATTTTGGCTTACCATGCGAGATAGTCAGCGACAATGGCACCCAATTTGCACATAATCCTTTTAAGGACTGGTGCATAGACATGGATATTCAACAGTCATTTACTTTAGTAGCATATCCACAGGGCTAACGGACAAGTTGAAGTCACTAACAGGGACATCGTCGCCGGAATAAAGGCCAGACTAGGTAAACACCGACAAGAGTGGGTGGACGAACTCCAACACGTACTATGTGAAATGACCCATCCTAATCCATCCGGACGAAGTCCATATCGATTATACACGATTCACAACAGTTGCTTACATCGCGAGGTACTTGACCTCTATATGATACATTTTATAATCATTGCATTCGTTTTTGAAAAGGCAATCTTTCATTACATTGAAAATTGACGGCATGCATACCATTGCGTAATATATCTAACTATAACTGACTTAATAATAATCTTGATGAACTCAACGACTCGAATGCAACGTCTTTTGAAATATGCCATGAATGACTTGAAGTAATATCTTTATAATGAGCAAATGTACAGCAGAAGATTTCTTTCGTACCTGAGAATAAACATGCTTTAAAGTGTCAATCAAAAGGTTGGTGAGTTCATTAGTTTAACATAAATAATCATTTCATAATTTTAATAGACCACAAGATTTCATATTTCCATATCTCATAAACATACGTCCCATGCATAGAGACAAAAATATCATTCATATGGATTAAACACCTGGTAACCGACATTCACAATATGCATATAAGAATATCCCCATCATTCCGGGATCCTCCTTCGGACATGATATAAATTTCGAAGTACTAAAGCATCCGGTACTTTGGATGGGGCTTATAGGGCCCGATAGATCTATCATTAGAGTTCGCGTTAATTAGGGTGTCTGTTCCCTAATTCTTAGATTACCAGACTAAAAAGGGTGATATTCGATTCGATAATCCAACCATAGAATGTAGTTTCGATTACTTGTGTCTATTTCGTAAAACATTTATAAAAGCAGCACATGTAATCTCAGCCCAAAAATATAAAGAGTAAAAGGGAATCAAATGAACTCACGCATATAAATATTGTAAAACAGTTAATAAAGCATTTGCATGTATTCTCAGCCCAAAAACGTAAAGAGTAAAAAAGGGCAAATGAAACTCACCTAATGTATTTTGTAGTAAAAATACATATGACAATATTGAACAATGCAGGGTTGGCCTCAGATTCACGAACCTATATCATATGTATATATTAAAACGTATAATCGTAATCGAACAAATTTATATATTATTATTAGTGATGTAATTTTTGTATCAATAACTTATTTACTTCATTATATTTTCATTTTATATATTTTAAATAAAAATATTTATATATTTAAGTGATGGTTATTATATATATTTTTATATGAATAATCTGTTGTTTGTAAAACTAATAGTTATAATAATGCTAGAGTAATATTAATAATAGTAAAAATGATAATAATTATATTACTTAATATTACTAATAAAGATATTAATGTTAATACTTCTATAATAATGATATTAATAAGGATAACCGTAAAAATATTAATTTTACTGTGAATGATAGTCATGATAATGGTTTTAGTAATTACACAATAATAATATTCGTGATAATAATATTACTTATGCCAATACTAATACTTCTATTATTTATAAAAAGATATTAATACTAATATTAATGATAATAATAATAGTTTGTGTCATTTTTATAATAATAATAATAATAATAATAATAATAATAATAATAATAATAATAATAATAATAATAATAATAATAATAATAATAATAATAATAATAATAATAATCATATTCATAATAATAATAATAATCATACTTATATCAATGTTAATAATTATAATACTATTAATATTTAGTGATATTACATAATACTAACTAAAATAATAATAATAATAATAATAATAATAATAATAATAGAAATCATATTATTAATATTGGCATAATAATAACAATAGTAATAATAATAATAATAAATAAAATACTACCTTAAAGGAAAGTGTCCCAAAAATAGAATTAGCAGCCCATGCCCAGACTCGAACCCTTGACCTCCCGCTCACCCACAAACATTCAAGACCATGGCTCCATTGCCTCGGTTCAGTTTTAATACTCGACTTGTATTTATATAACTCGTTTACACAGTCCAATTCACGTCCACTTTCTTACATAATTGGCCCAATATTAAAACTGAAACATTGTGACCTAAAGTTAACCTCACGGCCCAATAACCAAACTGAGTTCTCGGCCCACAACAAGATCATAAACCTATAAATTTTTAGATGGCCCGATGGAATAATAATAATACGGTAATCTTGATAGAAACAGAATATATATACTCTTTTTTTTTAAACATGATAATAATAAAGATATAGCTGATCTTTAAATTTTTACCTAATAAAGCGTGTGGGGTTTGTTTCGGTTCGACAGAGTGAAAAAGGAAACAGTTTCGATCCAAAATCCCATCAATTATCATTATCGATTCTTTTCTCTTCATACACCATCATCGAACTGTAATCCTCATCCATAATTATAATTACCGATTAACAAAAGAAAACCGAAACAGAAATAAACGGCAAGGTGCTTCCTGGGTTTGTTGTGGTTTGAATCGAACAATAGCAGTAGTTGTAAAAGGTTACTGTGGTTAGCGGTTTCAAACAAACTGGGTTTTGATGTTGGTAGTCATTGATGGCGGTTGTGGTGGTTTACAAGAATGAATGTGGTGTTGTTTTTAATAGTTGTGTTGATTTGGGTTTAATCGATCAAGAAGCAACCATCAAGCTTCAAGGGGTTTAACTTTTGTTGCAGGCTAAAATAGAAGCGTAACACTAGTAGAGAATCCACAACCATTGGTGTTTGTGGATCCATGGAAAAGAAAAATAATAAAGAAGAAGGAGAGAGATAACCGGTTATTCTTGGTGGTGGTGATGATCTTGATGATGGTGGTGGCTGTTTTCTCGATGGTGAGGTGATGCTTTTCGGTGATTCAAGTAATGAAGTGATGTCCGGTGGTGGATGATTTTTGCAGGTGGTAGCTTTCAGTTATTAACAAGCTCATAGTAACGAGAAAAAAAAAGGAAAACATATTTGATAGCTGTTTAGAGTGATCGAACATAACCTATTTGATAACAACAGTAACAGTGAGTTGTTGATGATAGGTTGCGTGTGATATTGGTCTGTTCAAATAGTAGTTTAAACAATTTAATACGTAACCGGTTATCAATGAATGTATACGGTGGTGGTGATTACAACAGAGAAATTAAATCGAGCAAGGTGGTAGGTTTATGCATAGAAACGATGGTGTTTTCGAGAGTGTTGATGGTGATGATCTTATGTTGTCGTTCAAACAAGAAGAAAGAAAGAAACAGAAATTGTAGGTGGTATATGTTGAAGTGGTTTTAGTTCAATATCAACAAATGGGTTTTCGATTATGAACCCGTGTTCGAGTAAAGGTTTTGTGGGTTTGTTGGTGATGGTTATTGATCGAACAAAATGAGTAGTAGAAGGTTTGTTTGGGGTTGTGGTTACAAGTCTCTAACAAATTAAAGGTCAGGAATGTAGAAGAAGATTAGTGGATGTGTTTGTGTTATCTCATAATTTGTGTATATGTATGTTCTTTATATTATGCAGATGTATATTGTAGATATATATATATATATATAGAAGGAAAAGATAGATAGTTTAAAGAGAAGATTGATTGAGTGATGATCGGTGCTGTATTAATAATTAATGGAAGTTGTATTGTAGTGTGGATTAGTTTGACAAGAATCTTGATTAGGAACAAACAACAAAGGAAAAAAAATAAAAGTAGATGGGAAGGATAACAGATTTCGTACAATTATGATATTATATAATACATTTAATATTAATAATTAATAAATATATAAAATATAAATAATAATCCTTTTAATAAATAATATTAAATATTAATAATATAAGTAACAATGATAATAATAATTGTTAATAATTATATTAATATTAATAATAATTTTAATGATAAAGATAATAATAATTTTAAGTAAAATTGATAATTTTTAGTAATCTTGCTAAAAATGATAATTTTTAATAATAATAATAGTGTTTAAATTACAACTAAGTTATAAGTTTAATTAGTCTTATAATAATATTTATATTTTAAATCTTTAATTTCAACAACTAAGTCACATAATATTTTATTAATATATTTCAGATTATGCTATATATATATATATACACATATATATATTTACATATCTATGTATAAGAAGTTGTTCGTGAATAATCGAGAGCAGTCGAGGGTCAATTGAATATATGAAACAGTTTAAAATTTTTGAAACTCAACATTACAGACTTTGCTTATCGTATCGGAATCATATAAAGATTAAGTTTAAATTTAGTCGGAAATTCCCGGGTCATCACAGTACCTACCCGTTAAAGAAATTTCGTCCCGAAATTTAAGTGAGGTGGTTATGGCTTACAATAAAAATGTTTTCATGACCAATATGAGTTGATAGTTAGAGTTTTACCAACATGGAGTAATATAGATATCAATAGTCAATTATTCGAAGCGTATGAATGAAGCTATCACAAAAGATTGAAATAGGAAAAATAAAGATTCGTCTTAACATTTTGACAGAATCAGGGTTGAATTCCGGAATTCAAGGGATTTAAAGAAAATCTTCGAAATCTAAAAGATTTGATTCTTTGGCGAGTAAGGAAATAAAGATCTCTATAATTAAATACGGTGATCTGCCTCGATTACTCTGTCTGATATTTCTACTATAAATTAAGCTCTTCCGTTCCATTATTCTCACCATTCCTATACTTTCTTTCTTAGTTCATACATCCAAAAGATTGTGAAAATGCTTAATCCAGTTCTAATCCTTGATATTTTTCTAATTATCATTTCTGTCAACTTTCTTTTCAATCTTCCACCAGAAAAAATCTATTTACTTTTACTATTACCTTGCGGTGATACTATTCTTAATTATACTGTGTCTTTATATTGCTATTCATACTAATATCCACGGTTTGTAACCTCTGCGTTGTTGTTGGGTTTTATATCTTCCCTTATGTTTCGGAGCTCCTTGCCTTTTTATTCTTCTCTCGATTGCTTAGTAAAACGAGTAACAGTCCAGAATTCATAGGTATGAAGTTTCGGATGAACTTGATGTTCCAAACAAGAAAGAACGTAATAGCACGATTTGATTTGTCAAATTGCCAGAATCACTGAGAATAGAACTATCAAGAATATATTTTCTTGATATGTTCAGAAGTTAATTTAAATAAAAGAGTTATGTAACATGGCACGTGATGACGGTATGATCTGTGAATCATCACGTTCCATTAGAAACTCGGCATGACTTACTGTAATATAATCACGTTGATCAAGTGTCATTATATTATACTAACTCATGCATCAGTTCCCAACATTACTTCAATAACATTCATATTTTAAGTTCGAAAGTTTACAGAATATAGAAACTAACAGTTTCTATATGACGTAACACTGATATCATGAAGAGATTAATGATTTCATATAAGAATAGTTATGAAAATATGTTCAGAAATATGAAGGATATTTATAATGTAAGATACGATGATATCTTGGAATTTCTAATATCGATGGATGATGAAGAAGATTTATCCGTAAGGGTTTAGATTCGGAAGCAAGGTATTCACTAAAGATTTCATCAGAAACCTAGTCAGTTGGATTCTTTGAAGTCAAACTTATTCTTTGTGATTTGTCCACGGCTTCCTTCATAGTTTCGCATAATCCGCTTTTCAGTACTAAATTTTCTATTGAGTGTTTCCAATACTTCATTCTTTATCATCAAACTTTCGACGGTTAAGGTCGTTTACGATTATCTACAGTTTCTGCTGCTTCATTCAGCTTTTTCAAAGTTCAATGTATTAATTCGTAGGCCGGGTGCTTTTCAAAATTTTAGAATGGAAGATCATTATTCTAAAAGATAAATGTTATACATATAACTGTTGATGTAGATATGCTGTGAGTTTTCAAAGTACTGATTGCGGATTCCTCTACATTTACTGCTACCATATCTGAATCATTGGTTATCGATCTGAGGTGATTTTAAGAGAATTGTGTTTTTAGATGATTAAACGCTGACGGTAATATGGTGGAATATAAAAGGTTCCCCGGTAACAATAAAAGAACATACATATAAATCAAGGTGATAATAAGGTTGTTTCGAACGAAAAGTCGATGTTGATTTGCTGAGGCTGTGACAAAATTTGCTACTTTGAAAAGGGATTGCAAAGTTATTTTTGCTAATAAATGCCAAAGGATCTGACGCGGCTACGTGTTAAACTTTTACTCAGTTGCCGAGAGTTTCTCAGGTGCATAACTATATGCATAAATCTTTCCTCCCGTAAATGAAGTGCGGTTAGTTCATCCTCTCGATTGAGGTGTTTTCGAGAATCATGAAAGGTTTGAACGCATATTGGAATCTTCAAGATACAAATGAGGTTTAAGATAAAATCAAGTGGCAAACTTGAAGAATTGTTTAGTTTCATATGTTATAGTCAATATTTTAATTCATTTTAATTGTCCAATGTTATTAGTCCACAGTCGATAGTCCACAGTTGACAGTCCAATAATTCATATTCATATATAATTTAATATATAATATTTGAATTAATTAATACGTATCGTGACCCGTGTACATGTCTCAGACTCGATCACAACTCAAAGTATATATATTATTATAGAATCAACCTCAACCCTGTATAGAGAACTCGATCATTACTGCACATAGAGTGTCTATGGTGATTCCAAATAATATATATAGATGCGTCGATATGATATGTCAAAACCTTGTATACGTGTCCCGATATTTAAAGTGCGTAAAATAAATAACAGAAATTAAATAACGATACATAAAGTGCGTAAAGTAAATAACAGAAATTAAATGACAATAAATAAAATTGCGAGAATGTAAATTGCGATAAATAAACTGCGATAAATAAATTGCGATAATTAAATGGTAATACGGAATTAACAGTTAGCTAGGAACATTTAGCTAGGATTTTATTAGCGTGGATTCTTAATAGAATTTCATATTGTTAATTAATCTATTTCTAATCAATTTTTATTGTGTCCATTATTTCTTCATTATGCCACTTGTTGGATTCTGATAGGTCAAAATCCAAATATGTGATTGGATGAATATGGTTATTCTGTGGTGAACGGATTTGTATATTGGTGGATGTACGTAGGATAGTATATGACTGTTGAAACAGATTCGAAGAACGTACAATGTAACTTATTAATGTGAAATTTAAATAGTCCTCGGGTATTACCTACCCGTTAAAATATTTTCACCATTAACAGTTTGTACAAGAGAATTTTTAATTACAATCTTTATGAAAACATATATACATATATATTTTCTTCAGATGTATTCATGGATTTAATGAGTTAATATAATATTAAACTCATTTGCTTTTCGGTTGGAACTAGAATAAATAATCTTTAAAACTTTAGAGATTACATATTCGACATGTCGAACGAAGATCATACTCAAAGTACAGATGATGATATTGAAGCATGGATTGTTGATGGTACTGGTGCTGTTATTGATTGTACTGTTGGTGCCGGTGATGTTGTTGAAGCTGGTACATTTTGCACCATATTCTCCGAATTGATTATTCGAGCGCGAAGTTTGTTGACTTATTACTCCAGGATGATTGTCGGTCGGAACGAGCGGATGAATAAGGTTCAGAATTGTGGATAGGATATAATCTTGTCAAATTACCCCGGAAATGAGACTGAAAATGGTGTCTCGAACAGGTTCGCCGGTAAACGCTTCAGGTTCATTGTCAAGAGGTGAATTCGGTTGGTGGAAGGGATTGCCTTTTGCGCGTTTCCATTAACTAAGTGGACTACGAACCCATCAGATGAATTGATAATGGCTGATTGGTTGATTCATGCCGATGACGCTGTTTTTGGAGCTTAGGTGAACATCTATGTCGGAATAGCTGTCGGAATAGCTGTCGGAATAACTATCGGAATAGCTATCGGAATCTGAGGGACTCGAACTGGTTTAGGGATTTATCCCGCACGATCAGATGAAGGATTTTTGATAAGAAATAGATTATAGGATATAGATTAGTACCCTGCAGTACATAATTTACATATGCATATATAATACTGAAATCCCATAAGTTACGGAGGAATCTACGGAAGCTGTCAGGCATCGGTAACAATAACAGGTACGCTAAGGTATGAATTAGCAGATATGCTAAGATATAAATTTTTGTCTATACACTAATCATGCAATTAATGCAATAAGTTGTGTCTAGACTAAGGATGATAAGCAAGTGATTCTCTAAGAATGATAAGCAGGAAATTTTCGACACAAAATGATAAGCAAAACTTTTAACATGCAGACACGGTCAAAGTCCAGACTCACTAATGCATCCTAACGACTTATCAGTTAGAAACACTAATGCAGACCCGGTTCACTAAGACCACCGCTCTGATACCAACTGAAATGACCCGTCCTAATCCATCCGGACGAAGTCCATATCGATTATACACGATTCACAACAGTTGCTTACATTGCGAGGTACTTGACCTCTATATGATACATTTTATAATCATTGCATTCGTTTTTGAAAAGGCAATCTTTCGTTACATTGAAAATTGACGGCATGCATACCATTGCGTAATATATCTAACTATAACTGACTTAATAATAATCTTGATGAACTCAATGACTCGAATGCAACGTCTTTTGAAATATGCCATGAATGACTTCAAGTAATATCTTTATAATGAGCAAATGTACAGCGGAAGATTTCTTTCGTACCTGAGAATAAACATGCTTTAAAGTGTCAACCAAAAGGTTGGTGAGTTCATTAGTTTAACATAAATAATCATTTCATAATTTTAATAGACCACAAGATTTCATATTTCCATTTCTCATAAACATACGTCCCATGCATAGAGACAAAAATATCATTCATATGGATTGAACACCTGGTAACCGACATTCACAATATGCATATAAGAATATCCCCATCATTCCGGGATCCTCCTTCGAACATGATATAAATTTCGAAGTACTAAAGCATCCGGTACTTTGGATGGGGCTTGTTGGGCCCGATAGATCTATCTTTAGAGTTCGCGTCAATTAGGGTGTCTGTTCCCTAATTCTTAGATTACCAGACTAAAAAGGGTGATATTCAATTCTATAATCCAACCATAGAATGTAGTTTCGATTACTTGTGTCTATTTCGTAAAACATTTATAAAAGCAGCGCATGTAATCTCAGCCCAAAAATATAAAGAGTAAAAGGGAATCAAATGAACTCACGCATATAAATATTATAAAACAGTTAATAAAGCATTTGCATGTATTCTCAGCCCAAAAACGTAAAGAGTAAAAAAGGGCAAATGAAACTCACCTAATGTATTTTGTAGTAAAAATACATATGACAATATTGAACAATGCAGGGTTGGCCTCGGATTCACGAACCTATATCATATGTATATATTAAAACGTATAATCGTAATCGAACAAATTTATATATTATTATTAGTGATGTAATTTTTGTATCAATAACTTATTTACTTCATTATTTTTTCATTTTATATATTTTAAATAAAAATATTTATATATTTAAGTGATGGTTATTATATATATTTTTATATGAATAATCTGTTGTTTGTAAAACTAATAGTTATAATAATGCTAGAGTAATATTAATAATAGTAAAAATGATAATAATTATATTACTTAATATTACTAATAAAGATATTAATGTTAATAATTCTATAATAATGATATTAATAAGGATAACCGTAAAAATATTAATTTTACTGTGAATGATAGTCATGATAATGGTTTTAGTAATTACACAATAATAATATTCGTGATAATAATATTACTTATGCCAATACTAATACTTCTATTATTTATAAAAAGATATTAATACTAATATTAATGATAATAATAATAGTTTGTGTCATTTTTATAATAATAGTAATAATAATAATAATAATAATAATAATAATAATAATAATAATAATAATAATAATAATAATAATAATAATAATAATAATAATAATAATAATAATAATCATACTTATATCAATGTTAATAATTATAATACTATTAATATTTAGTGATATTACATAATACTAACTAAAATAATAATAATAATAATAATAGAAATCATATTATTAATATTGGCATAATAATAACAATAGTAATAATAATAATAATAATAAATAAAATACTACCTTAAAGGAAAGTGTCCCAAAAAGAGAATTAGTAGCCCATGCCCAGACTCGAACCCTTGACCTCCCGCTCACCCATAAACATTCAAGACCATGGCTCCATTGCCTCGGTTCAGTTTTAATACTCGACTTGTATTTATATAACTCGTTTACACAGTCCAATTCACGTCCACTTTCTTACATAATTGGCCCAATATTAAAACTGAAACATTGTGACCCAAAGTTAACCTCACGGCCCAATAACCAAACTAAGTTCTCGGCCCACAACAAGATCATAAACCCATAAATTTTTAGATGGCCCGATGGAATAATAATAATACGGTAATCTTGATAGAAACAGAATATATATACTCTTTTTTTTTTTTTTAACATGATAATAATAAAGATATAGCTGATCTTTAAATTTTTACCTAATAAAGCGTGTGGGGTTTGTTTCGGTTCGACAGAGTGAAAAAGGAAACAGTTTCGATCCAAAATCCCATCAATTATCATTATCGATTCTTTTCTCTTCATACACCATCATCGAACTGTAATCCTCATCCATAATTATAATTACCGATTAACAAAAGAAAACCGAAACAGAAATAAACGGCAAGGTGCTTCCTGGGTTTGTTGTGGTTTGAATCGAACAATAGCAGTAGTTGTAAAAGGTTACTGTGGTTAGCGGTTTCAAACAAACTGGGTTTTGATGTTGGTAGTCATTGATGGTGGTTGTGGTGGTTTACTAGAATGAATGTGGTGTTGTTTTTAATAGTTGTGTTGATTTGGGTTTAATCGATCAAGAAGCAACCAGCAAGCTTCAAGGGGTTTAACTTTTGTTGCAGGCTAAAATAGAAGCGTAACACTAGTAGAGAATCCACAACCATTGGTGTTTGTGGATCCATGGAAAAGAAAAATAATAAAGAAGAAGGAGAGAGATAACCGGTTATTCTTGGTGGTGGTGATGATCTTGATGATGGTGGTGGCTGTTTTCTCGATGGTGAGGTGATGGTTTTCGGTGATTCAAGTAATGAAGTGATGTCCGGTGGTGGATGATTTTTGCAGGTGGTAGCTTTCAGTTATTAACAAGCTCATAGTAACGAGAAAAAAAAAATGAAAACAGATTTGATAGCTGTTTAGAGTGATCGAACATAACCTATTTGATAACAACAGTAATAGTGAGTTGTTGATGATAGGTTGCGTGTGATATTGGTCTGTTCAAATAGTAGTTTAAACAATTTAATACGTAACCGGTTATCAATGAATGTATACGGTGGTGGTGATTACAACAGAGAAATTAAATCGAGCAAGGTGGTAGGTTTATGCATAGAAACGATGGTGTTTTCGAGAGTGTTGATGGTGATGATCTTATGTCGTCGTTCAAACAAGAAGAAAGAAAGAAACAGAAATTGTAGGTGGTATATGTTGAAGTGGTTTTAGTTCAATATCAACAAATGGGTTTTCGATTATGAACCCGTGTTCGAGTAAAGGTTTTGTGGGTTTGTTGGTGATGGTTATTGATCGAACAAAATGAGTAGTAGAAGGTTTGTTTGGGGTTGTGGTTACAAGTCTCTAACAAATTAAAGGTCAGGAATGTAGAAGAAGATTAGTGGATGTGTTTGTGTTATCTCATAATTTGTGTATATGTATGTTCTTTATATTATGCAGATGTATATTGTAGATATATATATAGAAGGAAAAGATAGATAGTTTAAAGAGAAGATTGATTGAGTGATGATCGGTGCTGTATTAATAATTAATGGAAGTTGTATTGTAGTGTGGATTAGTTTGACAAGAATCTTGATTAGGAACAAACAACAAAGGAAAAAAAATAAAAGTAGATGGGAAGGATAACAGATTTCGTACAATTATGATATTATATAATACATTTAATATTAATAATTAATAAATATATAAAATATAAATAATAATCCTTTTAATAAATAATATTAAATATTAATAATATAAGTAACAATGATAATAATAATTGTTAATAATTATATTAATATTAATAATAATTTTAATGATAAAGATAATAATAATTTTAAGTAAAATTGATAATTTTTAGTAATCTTGCTAAAAATGATAATTTTTAATAATAATAATAATAGTGTTTAAATTACAACTAAGTTATAAGTTTAATTAGTCTTATAATAATATTTATATTTTAAATCTTTAATTTCAACAACTAAGTCAAATAATATTTTATTAATATATTTCAGATTATGCTATATATATATACACATATATATATTTACATATCTATGTATAAGAAGTTGTTCGTGAATCATCGAGAGTAGTCGAGGGTCAATTGAATATATGAAACAGTTCAAAATTTTTGAAACTCAACATTACAGACTTTGCTTATCGTATCAGAATCATATAAAGATTAAGTTTAAATTTAGTCGGAAATTCCTGGGTCATCACACTATGGGCACATCGGACAACACCAATAGATAGTACAAACGAAACACCCTTCAGTCTAGTATACGGCACTGAGGCGGTTATCCCGGCTGAAGTGCTTGTCCCAACCAACCGAATAACAACATTTGATGAACAACAAAATGACGAAGCATTACGAGAAAACTTGGATGCCCTCGAAGAACGGCAGACAATAGCACATATCCGGCAAGCTGAAAAGAAGCAGAAAATCGCAAACCACTATAACAAAAAAGTCAAACCACTGGACTTTTAGCTAAACGACTTAGTATTACGAAGCAATGAGGCCAGCCGACAGCAAGATGTCAAAAAACTGGGCCCACAATGGGAAGGACCTTACAGGGTTGTCGGCATAACCGACTATGTAGCATACCACCTGGAAACACCAGACGGAATCCCAATACAACGCCCTTGGCATGCCTTCCACTTAAAGAAATATCATGTGTAATCAACCTGTACCCGGGAGGACTGATCACCCACCCGGATAACAGAAGTGTAACACGCTTATGTATCAAAATTATTTCTAAGTATGAGTTCTCAATAAAATTGCATTTAATATTCTCGTACTTTGTAGCAACTCTGAATATGACACAAACACAATCAAAAGTCTTTTGGCATATTTCAAACCTACCGCCAGAAGAAATGTCTTCTAGCTTTCGTTGGTAGGAGGACACCTCTCGAAGAACCTTCTCGGATGATTAGAGTGTCCCACCATATCATTCATGGTCCGATTTTCCCGTATAAACATCTCGACCATACTCACGCGTAGTTTAGATATCTATGTTTTGGTCATGACACAACAACCAACCCAAATAAAAAGAAACTAGTTTACACACAAGACATAACAAAATGTAAAAACATTACATTCATAACAAAAACACAACCGAGTGCATATCTCTATGGTTAGTAAATTAAAATATCCTCCACGGATGAGTTCTCATCCCTACAAATCTTGTCCAATTCTTCAAAACTAATCTGGCCGAGAGCCTAGTGCTCTCGTCGGTAATTTTGAACACTAGTGGTGCTTAAATCATTCTTCATCTTTTCAGCAGCGCTACCAGCCGGCAAGAAACACTACACTCGCCTTAACACCTCAAAAGTGGTTAACTTTTTGATGGCCTCAATAAAGGCATTGAACGACTGATGAACAATGGAGGACTTCAATAGGCGGGAAAAAAGTAGATGTATACCATGTTGCAGGCGGGTAAGTTCACCCAACGTTGCCGACACTTTCTCTGATAACTTCTTATTATCATCAAAGAGAAGGGCGACTGTTTCCTGCTTTCGGGAAAGAGGTGCCTTTGTAGCTTCTAAGGCCTTCCAGGAAACCCGTAACTCATCTCGGGTGGGGTCCAAGGCTTCCTTTGCTGACGCCAGCTCCCTCTCAAGACGGGCTATAGTCCCCGACAATTCTGCCACACGTCGATTGTCGTTTTCAAACATCACATAATGATCGTGAATACGAAGAGCATCAGCCTCGCTCCGATCTAATTCATCCGCCGCAAGATGTTGAGCAAACACGGCAAACTGGAAGCACAAATGTCGCGCCTGTGTGGCGGAAGAGCAGCTAACGCCTCTTTCAGGGCCGGGAAAGTAATAAAATCCAGATACTCCCTATAAACTGGATAGTCCGAAGAGGTGCATCGAAGAAGATTGAAATGTCCCATTCATATTAATTATAAACGTTCCATATTAATTGATTTCGTTGCGAGGTTTTGACCTCTATATGAGACGTTTTTCAAAGACTGCATTCGTTTTTAAAACAAACCATAACCTTTATTTTATCGACAAGGTTAAAAAGTCACCACCTAGATTATCCAGAAATGATAATCTAAAATATCACACTTACACACTACCATAATAAGGATACTACTAATAATGATATTGTTAGTAATAATAATACTAATAATGTTTAATTATCATACTAATAATAATAATAATAATAATAATAATAATAATAATAATAATAATAATAATAATAATAATAATAATAATAATAATAATAATAATAATAATAATAATAATAATAATAATAATAATAATAATAATAATAATAATAATAATAATATGAATAATAAGTATACTACCTTAAAGAATAGCTTCCTAAAAAGATGTCGCAGCCCGGGCTCGTACCCGTGACCTCTCGCTTAACTAACACACCCTTAAACCAACCTTCCAACCAGTCTTTTCTGATTCTTTCTAAACTTAAATTTATAAGACCCGTATCTTCCTGTATCTCATCGATATTATACTCATACCATGATTATCATTTTAATCATCTTAATTAATATTACTAACTATAACTTTAGTTTTAAAAGTATTTTGTATATAAAATATAACTATATTTTTATGATCTTAAACTAAAAGAGATAGATAATATAGGTTAGATACAAACTTTAGATATATAGAAATATATATAATAAGTATATACTACTTTTACTAATAAAATACTTTTTGTTCATTTACGTTTTAATATAACTCGAATTTATTAAAAATATTATCATATTAAAAATTATGAGTACTTAAAAATATTAATACTAAGTGTTATTCAAAATATTTTTAAACATATTATTATTATGAATTAATAAAATATATAAAATAAATATATATTTAAGTAATTATTAATATTAAATATAAAATCACAAGTATACTACTATTATCAAAATATATATTTATTTGAATATTATTATATGTGTTAATATACATACTTGATATAGGTTCGTGAATCCGAGGCCAACCCTGCATTGTTCAGTTCAGTCGTATGCATATTTTTACTACAAAATATCGTATAGTGAGTTCATTTGATTCCCTTTTACTCTTTACATTTTTGGGACTGAGAATACATGCGCTACTTTTACAACTGCTTTATTAAATGCTTTTGAAATACATTTTGAACTGCGAATACATGAAATGCTTTTATAAATGTTTGACGAGATAGACACAAGCAAAACATTCCTCGAATGAATTATGTAGATGTGATAATTGCCACCATTGAATTATGTGGACGTGATAATTGCCACAATTGATATGAATATTTTTACCCTGATTATTATTGCTTGGTAACCTAAGAATTAGGGAACATCACTAATTTTGAGAATTAGTGCACGCCTAATTGACGCGAATCCTAAAGGTAGCTACCGGGTTTAACACCCCCACCCAGAATGTTCACTAGACGGAAGGGCTAGTGGGCGTGGTGTTTAGTACTTTGAAGTTTATATGATTATTATACAGACGAGATGTTCTGTTTTGGGGATATTATTATGCGCATTATATGTTAAGGTCAGTTACCAAGCCAAGCTATGAAAGCAAAAGTGAATGTTATGTATCGAGAGAATAATTTTTTACACAGGTTATGTGTATGATATTTTGTACACGAGATATGTGTACGGTTACTAAGATTTATAAAAATGGTTTCGTACACGAGAAAGGTGTACTGTATTTAAAAGATATCGCATGTACATTACAGGTGGGTATAGGATTCGGGCCCATTTGTACCATGCAGCATTTAAATCTTGTGGTCTATCAAAATGATGAATTTTATTGTTTATGATAAACTTATGAACTCACCAACCTTTTGGTTGACACTTTAAAGCATGATTATTCTCAAGTATGAAAGAAATCTTTCGCTGTGCATTTGCTCATTTTAAAGATATCATATGGAGTCGTTCATGGCATATAGAGGTCAGAACCTCGCAATGGGACCATCTGATGAAGACTTCTTCCAGGTGGATTAGGACGGGTCACTACAAAGATCACGGAATGGCTCAATATTACAGTTGGGCAGGACATAGACATTCTCCCATGCATTGGTTGTTAGCCGAGGGCGAGAATCTGAAGCTTCCATAGCAGGTTCTTTGCCGGGACGGTGCCCTTGAACCGACTCCCTCTCAACAACCAGTTCTTCTTCGACCACACGCCCTTCCTCGATAACCGGCTCAACCCTCTCAATAGGCTCAACCGCCTCTCCGGAAACAGCCCCCTCTAGCAGAGGTATCGTAGGAGCAGACGCATGTACCTCTGTCGGAACCACAGCAGCACAACCTACACAAAAGGCATAGTCAGTACACAATGTTTGAGTAAAAACAAGATGACAACAATACATTAAATACATACCTTCATTCGCAGGGGCTGCTCGCGGCGCCTGTTGATGACTGGTAGATGTCGGGGCTGCACCCTCTACTACTTTGTCGGTAAAGACCATTCCGGCTAGACTCTCCGACCGGAGAACCTCTGAAATGGTCAACTCTGCAAAACTCATAAATGTCATTCCATTAATCGCAATTATGAAAGAATAGGAAAATTTGCATGGATACGTACCTCTCCCACCTCTACGAGCAACGGGGACCCTGTCAGAATGCCTCCAATTATTACTGATGTTTGCCATCACCAACACGTGCTCGTTATATATCCTTTGAGGGATATTTAGACCCCTCAATTGGTCAACCATCTCCTCACCTAATTCTGATAGCTATCTCGGTTCTTGCACAGTCACGGACCTAAACAAATAAGACTGCGCAACTCTCATCGGAAAATCGGTGCACTTCGCAAAAACAAACGATTGCACCCAGTTATCTTCAATCACTGACGTCTCCCCAAGAAAACCAAACTCATCAGTAAATGTATACCAACCTTAATGGTATGACATCAGTCAGAATATACTTCTGAAAATATTCAAACTCAAGACTATCCCTAAGCCATTGAAATACATTTCAAACAAAATGATCGAACGAACGCCATTGGGATGCAAACGTGCAATGATGACACGGTAAAAGTTAAGGACCTTCATGAAAAAACGCGTGAATGGATACCTAAGATTTGAGACCTCGAAAGGTCTCAAATAAATGGCACAATGATTTGGTGGGGGCCCACACGCACACTGTTGCGACCTGGGTATCACCAGCCCTAAATCTCATAATCGAGGGCATATATAATAAGCCCTATCAAGATAGGCTTGATCAACGTTGCTAGGTGCACGTAATAAGTCATGAAAAGGATTAAAAGGTTTGGGAGGCATGCTGAACGAAGAAGAAAATGAAGAAAGGTTAAAATCAAAGAAGTTAAGAAAACTATCTCTGTATTATGCAAAATGAAGAATATTGAAACTGAAAAATTTAAGTGAAGATAAGTGGTCGCTTATATAGGCAAATATCCTACGCGGGCCCCACAAAACTCAAAAAGGCACATCGAAACACGCGAATGACTTTACTATGATTAAGACATAATGCAACGTGCATTAATTACATGTCGAATCACGCGCGTGAGGTGTGTTATTTTAAGTTTGGCAATACAGCTGTGCCAGCTGACCTCACCAAACTGGGGGGACTTGATGATACGCATAATGATCCGTCTCTAAAAAGACACTAAGTAGCAGTATCCCAGCTGAGGTTCACCCGGTGTAGCCCATCCCGAGAAAGAACATCTTCCCAGAATCACCGCAGTAACCTGACCAGAGGGTTACTTATGTATGAATCGCGAACGATCATACCGGACAGAGGCTAGCCAGGGACGCTACGTAAAGATCCAGCCCAGACAAGCGTGCACGCTACCGGCATCACCAAGCCGGATGCAAAAGCGTTAAGAAGACAAGGACTATATTGACACACAAATAAGCCTTTTGACAAACTGGCAACAAATCTTACCCGTTCATAACAGAAACCGTAAAGAAACATTTGGAATAAACACAAGACAAGTCCTTCTCGATTAATCAAGGCATTCGTTCTTCATGACTTGGTCGGATTCACCACACTCCCGGAATCATCACGTCCTCCCGGTTTAATTACTCTGGCCTGGAACAAGTTTACATCCCGGGATAAGCACGTCGTCTCGGGATAAGTACGCTGTCCCGGAACAAGTGCATTGTCCCAAAATAGACACTTCAGCCCAGAATAAGTGCACTATCCCAGAACGAGTACTTGACCTCGGAACATACATACAAACAAACTATACGCCACGTCAGCCCGCGAATCTAGGAAAGTTTGTTAAGATCTGTTCGATTATTCCCATGAAAGGGACAGGTGCCACGTCAGCCCCCGGGATGAACAAAGTTTGTTACAGCCATGAAAGGGACATGTGCCACATCACCATTCCCTCATAATATCTATAAATACACAAATGAAATCATTCATTCAACAACACTGGATGCATTAACGTTACTCTGCCCAAATTAGCTACAGTAGCGTCTCTCCAGTCAATATCGGAATTAATCTTTACCCTAAGATATTAGCTTATTCGATTCCAATCGAATAAGGCTAATCTCGTCGATTATTTTACGCCCTTGAAATCCAGATTTAAAATCGAGGTTCGCACAATTATTGGAGTTAAAACATTCGATCCCCTCTTTTTCCCAAATTGAGCACTCAAACCTGAAATATATTCATGCCAAACGATTTTGGTTTGATCAAATGGAATAATTTTAGTTTGCGGTTTAACTATGCTATTTGAAAAATGGTTAAAGTCCATACAAATAAGCAAACATACAATAATTTTAATAGCGAAGGGAAAGTCCGCTATATTGGAACAAAAATTACAATTGAAGTGTTAGCGAAATGAAGGAAATTATACATATTATTTTTCTAAGTTGTGAATTTGCCCAACTTAGATGCTTCGCAACATTTGGCGTATTTTAAACGCAATCTTTTGCCCAAGGATTGTTTCGGCGGACTTGGAAGATTCATATATATTAATTATATGATTACAGATTGTTTGGCGAAAGTAAATATTTGTTATGTGCACAATAATGAATATCGAAATTGCAAAGGACAAGTCTAGAAATTATGAATTGAAACAAAGCGTTATAAAAATAAACAATTGCAATTGAGTATGATAAATGGAACTTTATTTTATTAGTAAGACACAGAGACAGCTGCGTAACTGTTACAAAAAAGACGCAAAATTAATGCGCCAGGTCCTAATCTATTTTACTAAGGTCGAGCTGGATGATGTCCTCGGCCGTTGCATCCTTGTTCTTGCTAATTGCAAAACCTTGGGGATGAGGATCTCATTAATTCCCGCTTTAGCCTGTTCAAAAAGCTCCTCTGCCTCTTGAGGATTGCAAATCATATTCGCTATGTCATCTGGTAGCGGGTCTCGCAGACCTCAGCAAGGTGAGACAAAAACTTAACACGTTCACGTTGCTGAAGTGCAGCAACTAAAGCGGTCTGAAACAGGCCGCAAGTCCATCACTTTTTGCCCAAAGAAGGGCAAGTGTTGGCGCAACAATGAAAATTGCAATTCCGCAGCAACTTTAGCAGATATTGCTTCATCGCGCTCAGTAGTGTGCACTTCAAGTTCTTTTTTCACGGCCTCGTTGGCCGCTAACAAGTTCTTCTCATCAGTTGCCTTTGCATACAGTTGATTCTTCGAGTTTTAAGCAGCCTCGTTGGTAGTTTTGAGGTCTGCAGAAAGAGTGGAGCATTGCTGCAAGGATTAAGCAGTTTTGGTGCGTTCATCCTCAACTTTCCGCCTCTTCACCTTGAGCAAATTATAAAATTGCTCTTCACGATCAATCGTGTCAAAGTCCGAGTTAAAGGCCATATAGAAGTTTGATGTCGTAGCGTGGGGTTACGAAATATACTATATTTTTAATACGGAATGCTACAAATTATGACAAGTTTTAATTATTTATTTATCGAGTGGGATATACCAAAACCTTGCTACAACACAATAGGCAGTGTACCTAGTCGCGGAGTAGTATAGTTTTTAGTAAGTCCGGTTCGTTCCACAGGGAGACGGGCTTATGAAACACTTATTTTTATATAATTATATTTGTACAAAAATATATAAATATATATATAATAATATATAAAAGTGGGGGTTTTACCGTTTAATGACCGGTTTGTTGATTTTAAGATTTTAGTCGCAGTTAAAACCTAATGTAAAATATAAAATAAATACAAGACTTAAATTAAAGCGTAAAGTAAATAACGATAATGAAATTGCGAATAATAAAAATGCGATAAAATAAAATTGCGATAATTAAAAAGTACGATAATTAAAAGTGCGATTAAATAACAATAAATAAAAATGCGATAATTAGAAGTGCAATTAAATATAAAATAAAGGAAATTAAATATGAAATAAAAGAATTATGCTTATTTAAACTTCCGTAATCATGATGTTTGACGTGTTG
Organism: Rutidosis leptorrhynchoides; assembly: GCF_046630445.1. Taxonomy (NCBI): domain Eukaryota; kingdom Viridiplantae; phylum Streptophyta; class Magnoliopsida; order Asterales; family Asteraceae; genus Rutidosis; species Rutidosis leptorrhynchoides. The sequence continues at coordinate 111,941,114 of NC_092342.1, read as the reverse complement.
ATTTTAGTTTTATGCCCATGGGTTAATTGTCCTTTGTCCTGGATTATTTAATATGTCCGTCTGGTTTTCGTCCATAACAGTCCATCAGTCATAAATATAAAGTGCAAGTGTCCTCGTCAAATTATTATTATACCCGAAGTTAAATATTCCAACTAATTAGGGATTCGAATTGTAACAAGGTTTTAATACTTTGTTTAATGAATACACCAGGTTATCGACTGCGTGTAAACCAAGGTTTTACTACTTTGTTAACAATTACACCAATTACCCTTGAATGTAATTTCACCCCTGTTTTAATTATTCTAGTGGCTATTAATCCATTCCCGTGTCCGGTTAAATGAACGATTATTCGTACATATAAATACCCCGCCCATCGTGTCCGATCGAGTGTATATGGTAATTTATAGGGACGCCCAATTGTAAATCTTTATATTAACATTAACAAACTTTCATTTAGTTAAACAAATATAAAGCCCATTAATAGCCCATAGTCTAATTTCCACAAGTGTCGTTCTTTTGTCCAAACCCCAATTAAGGTACAAAGCCCAATAACCCCGTCTTTAATATTTAGTCCAACATCATGATTACTTTGGCTCAAATAAGCATAATAATAACTTAAGTACGAGACATTAATTTAAAAAGAAGAACATAGCTTACATTGATTATTTATCGCGTAGTGTTACACGGACAGAGCTCCGACTTGAAAACCCGTAAAATAACCTTTACATAACCCGAACTAATCTAATATAAAACTACACTATACTATATATATTATATATATTTATTTATTACAGAGTATTATTATTATTATGTGTGTGGTGTGTAAAAACGAACGAAAAACTGGCAATTTATAGAATGTGAGCTGATTCTGATCCTCATGCGACTCGCATGGGTTTATGCCTATTTGCCATGCGACTCGCATGGCCACGCTGGACAGCTCACATATCTTTTGTCTTCTTGTTCGTCGACATATTTATTAAATATATATAAAATATAAATAATTTTAATAATTATTTATATATTATATTATATTTATGTGCATAGTAGACTAGATATTTTTGGTCCATTGCGTCGGGCGTTTCTTCTTGGCTCGGGTCCCGGTTCCGGATTTTCGGACGTCCTTGCGTACTATTTTATATCGTGTACTTTGCGTTTCGTAACTTGTACTCTTGTTATTTTTAGACGTTCCTCATCAATAATTTGAACCATTTTAATTGTATCTTGTACATTTGAGCATTTTGGACCTTTCCGTCTTCAAATCTCGTTTTCGCCTTTTGTCTTCGCACTTATTTAATATAAACGAATATTACTTGAATATGGAACAATTACAACTAAAATCTTGTCATTTCGGAAGGATATTGATACTAAATATATGTTCATTTAGAGCACTATCAAATATCCCCACACTTGAACGTTGCTTGTCCTCAAGCAATACAGTCTTGAAATAAAAACATACGAATCACTTCTTTATTCTTCACACTTTGTACATCAGTGATTTTGATAGAGCGGTATAAACAATGATAGTAACGATGTGGTTAAAGGTGGGTGTGTCTTTTATAGTTGCCTCGGGTTTAGGTCAACGACACTGGCAATCAAATAGCCGATTTACTTTCGGTTTCCAAAGCAAAGTGCACATTTGAAAGGCGGTTTACAGTCCCACATGACTATAAAAATTTAGATCCTTAAGGAAATTGGATCTTTATGAAAACATTTGATCTTTTGAAAATTCATTCTAGCTTTTACCCTAGACAAGTTTTCTGATTTGACCCACCATCGGTGTTGCAAAATATATTTGTGGATCAATATTTTGGCTAAAAACTTTTAGGTTCGTGTAATCCACTGCTATCCCGGTATCGAAAAGCACACATCCAGTTTACTTGTTCCGTATATTACCTTTCGGTAAACTACCGTCCGGTTGTAAAGGAAAGCGATGAACAAGAAACTGTTACGGCAATGTCCCGTGACATGCATTTGTTCATGGTCTAATTACGTGTCGGATGCTAGTACTATCCTTGGTAGGAGCAATAGTAAAGATCATCCTATGATTTTTCGGTCTGGCATAAGGTCCTGTCTCCGACCATGCTATGCAACCACCGTTCTTACGGTTGACACCCGATTTGGTTCAGGTGACCTAATGAATTCCAGGTGAATTCCTAGGATTTAACGTTCAATGGTAATGAACGCATTGAAAATGGATTTTCAGAAAACAAATCGGTTTGTATTTTTGATCAAAATATTTTCTCGTTCAAGCTCGAGTTTAGATATCATTGAATTCCATGAGTTTGAATTCTCAATCTTTAAGGTCAATCTCAAGGATTGAGTAATATCAGTCTTAAAAGCTGATTTTTAATCTTTAAGGAGATTATCCTTTCTGGGGATCTGATTCATTAGTCTTATCAAGCTAATTTGCACGGTGCCCCCCCATTGTACGAGATAAATCCTTCTCATGGTTAGGATAAATCTGACCACTTGGCAACCCTGTTTGATGCTGAGGTCCGTGGATTTCCAGCCGATTTTAGTGATGACTTTTCTAGATTTTTCGTCAACCTACAGCTGGTCTGGACGACAACTTCATGACCTAAATCAAGAAGCGCGTGTCTTTTTCGGAATACTTTACTTCCTTCTAATGATGGAATTGATTCATCGTGTAGATCCATCTTTCTTTCAAAAGTATCACAATAAACCAGGTAAAACTATTAATTTAGTTCAAAACAAAAGCACCTGCAATAACTTTACAGAAATATGTGATAGATAATTTTTAATTGAATAACTTGGTACATTCTCCCCACACTTAGTTTATTTCTTTGCCTTTTTATTCTCTTCTATTCCATTCTTAAATGAATTCAAGCGTTTTAGGTTGTTTCTCAATTTATGTCCTTTTTAAGGTAACGATAATTTCGGTATTAACACCTAGTTTTCATCGTTCATAAATATGTATAAACATGATTTTAAATTCATTTAGTTGAAAATTTTTTCAAATTTTCACAAAATTTGGCAAATAAACCAAGTGTAAACCCGAGAGAATTTATAACCCTTCCCCACACTTGAGATCATGCAATGCCCTCATTTGCAAGAAATCAGACTCTAATTATAAATTCATGAGGGTGATTAGTGTAGAAAAGTGATTAAGAGTACCTAGTTTGTACTTACAAAGCTCGACGAATGATAGATGGCGCGCCTCATCGTTCATTCCTTATTGTATTATCACACATGTTTTTCTTCAAAAATGGTTGCTTTTCTGAACTGTTTGCTAATCTTTGAAAATGCATCTTTTACCCTAATTTATTATGCATGTTTATTAACGAGTTATGCACTAACCCGAACCCCTAATTTAACGTTAAATGGGGTTAGACTTCCCCACACTTAGCTGACGACATGTGAAATCGGTGGAATAAGTTCCACGAATTAAAATAGTGAGCCAGTTATTTGCATCTCGGGTGGTGTATAATATATCAATGGGTTTAAAGTTTAGACTCACCCGATCGTCACTACTTAATTCTTTTTTAAGTGTAGCTTTTAGTAAATGGATATGTCTCTTTTCTGATTCTTGGTCAAATGGATCGATATACACCGACATACTTATATCTATAGGGTGGTCAATTCCAAAAGTGTCCTTCCGTTTATTCTCGGGATTAAAGTTTTCACCTCTATTACCCAATTGGGTGAAATCCGAGGTGTCATTATCTATTACAGCTCGTAGTTCATCTTCAGTAGATGACTCGTCTATTGAGAATATTGGGTTGGAAAGTTGTGGGATGGTAAAGTTTGGTTTGGCCTCGGGGGTAAAATTTTCAACGTTATCGTTTTCCCAAGAGTACCAATTTGTCACCCTTTCTTCTTCTTCATCCTCCATTGATGGATTGATTATTTCGTCGGTAGAGGCTAATGTGTCGATATGTTGTGAATTTGGTAAGACTGAATAAAAAGTATCATCGGGATAGTTGGTGATTTCGGAGCTCCCGAATTCATCAAAATTCGATGATTTGAGATTTTCTTGCACACGACTCCTCAGATCAACAGGTGTGTAATCTGATAGAGTTTCAGCTTGCCGGTTTACAAACTCTCTCATTTGTTCCTTTTGAGCATCAAGTTCTTCGAGTTTGATTTTCATATTGTCTAAAGAATTTTCGGACACGTAATTTTTCTCGTCTTCTGGTTGTTGAGTTTGGATATATTCTTGGGAATAATCCCAGTTTGAATTGCGTTCTTCATAATCGTTCCATTCAGGTTCTGTGGGTACGTAATTTTCCATAGGAACGTAATAATAACATTCCCATGTTGAGTGATAATCTCCACAGATTTCACAACCAGTTATTGTTTCGTCATTTGTGATCCAAGATTGACTGAACGAATTGTCATCAACACTCGGTTGAGAGTATTGATTTAATTGATTTTGGAGTTCAAAAAGAGTTTCCAAGGCCTTGTTTTCAAAATTTTCCATTTTATTGCGACGGCCAAATTTTAGCTACATTCACAAATGATCCTATTAGTTATAAAAATAGAAAAACTTATATAAGTTGTCCAATTAATAGACTTTTCTGATTTTTGCCCACGTTTTGAATAGCCAAAAGATGCAGCAGGTAGCCAGGACCCTTTAAATCGGAAGCCCACAACTAGCCACTAACAAATCCAACTATTACTACGAACCAGAAAAATGTCAACGTCCATTAACTTAACCGCTTAAATAATTTTTCTTTCCGTTTTGAGAATTAGATAAGAAATAGAGAAAATTCTAGGTCCTAAAAACTAGAGCGTCGAGAAATAAGAAAGAAATAGATTGCGCGTCGAAAAACGTCGAAAAATAAAAATAAGAAAGAAAAACGTCGAAACTTAAAAGTCTAAAAACTAAATCTAAAAAGTTGCGCCTAAAAGTCTAAAGGTAAATGCAATTCTAAAGGAACAGCGGCAATTTATTAGGCACTAAAATCTATAAACGGCGTCGCAAAATTCTAAAGCGCCTAAGTCTTAATCTAAAGAAAAAGCACTTAGGAGATTTTACGGCAAAGCCTAAGAATCTAGAAATATAAAATAATTATGGAAAAAAAAAACTAGACTAAAAACTAACTACGAACGATAAAAATACAAATATTACGCTAAACGATTAAAAAGATACAAAATAGAAAAAGAAATAAAAAGTTATAAAATTATATATTTTTATAAAAATATTATTTTTATATTTTAAATTATAAAAGTATTAATTTTATATATTTAATAAACTAATTATAAGTAAATATTATAAATTAATAAAACTAAATAATATTAAACAAATAACCTAAATAGGGTTTTAATAATAATAATATAATATTACACCGTAATTAATGCGTAACTAGGGTAAAACCTGGCCTGTCAGCACCCATCATGCGACTCGCATGGGGTTCAGGCTACGGTCATGCGAGTCGCATGACCTGCAGAGCCGGTTCAAATGGGGGTTCAAACAAAGGTTCAATTTGTATTTAATTTATATTTATTTTTATTTTCTGTTTTTCTAAATTTTAATTTTTCTGTTTTAATATATAAAATATAAAATATATATATAATTTAAATAAAAACTTAATTTTACAAACTAAAATAAAATAAAAATACTTTATAATAAAAACATAAAAATAGATTTATATATATATATATAATTTTTTTTTTCGGTTTTAAAAATTTTTAATTTTTAATTTTTTTTTTTTTTTAAAGATTTTATATTGTTTTTCTAAAAACAAAATATAAAAATTTCGCCGAGTCCCCGGCAGCGACGCCAAAAACTTGATGTCGTAGCGTGGGGTTACGAAATATACTATATTTTTAATACGGAATGCTACAAATTATGACAAGTTTTAATTATTTATTTATCGAGTGGGATATACCAAAACCTTGCTACAACACAATAGGCAGTGTACCTAGTCGCGGAGTAGTATAGTTTTTAGTAAGTCCGGTTCGTTCCACAGGGAGACGGGCTTATGAAACACTTATTTTTATATAATTATATTTGTACAAAAATATATAAATATATATATAATAATATATAAAAGTGGGGGTTTTACCGTTTAATGACCGGTTTGTTGATTTTAAGATTTTAGTCGCAGTTAAAACCTAATGTAAAATATAAAATAAATACAAGACTTAAATTAAAGCGTAAAGTAAATAACGATAATGAAATTGCGAATAATAAAAATGCGATAAAATAAAATTGCGATAATTAAAAAGTACGATAATTAAAAGTGCGATTAAATAACAATAAATAAAAATGCGATAATTAGAAGTGCAATTAAATATAAAATAAAGGAAATTAAATATGAAATAAAAGAATTATGCTTATTTAAACTTCCGTAATCATGATGTTTGACGTGTTGATTTTAGTTTTATGCCCATGGGTTAATTGTCCTTTGTCCTGGATTATTTAATATGTCCGTCTGGTTTTCGTCCATAACAGTCCATCAGTCATAAATATAAAGTGCAAGTGTCCTCGTCAAATTATTATTATACCCGAAGTTAAATATTCCAACTAATTGGGGATTCGAATTGTAACAAGGTTTTAATACTTTGTTTAATGAATACACCAGGTTATCGACTGCGTGTAAACCAAGGTTTTACTACTTTGTTAACAATTACACCAATTACCCTTGAATGTAATTTCACCCCTGTTTTAATTATTCTAGTGGCTATTAATCCATTCCCGTGTCCGGTTAAATGAACGATTATTCGTACATATAAATACCCCGCCCATCGTGTCCGATCGAGTGTATATGGTAATTTATAGGGACGCCCAATTGTAAATCTTTATATTAACATTAACAAACTTTCATTTAGTTAAACAAATATAAAGCCCATTAATAGCCCATAGTCTAATTTCCACAAGTGTCGTTCTTTTGTCCAAACCCCAATTAAGGTACAAAGCCCAATAACCCCGTCTTTAATATTTAGTCCAACATCATGATTACTTTGGCTCAAATAAGCATAATAATAACTTAAGTACGAGACATTAATTTAAAAAGAAGAACATAGCTTACATTGATTATTTATCGCGTAGTGTTACACGGACAGAGCTCCGACTTGAAAACCCGTAAAATAACCTTTACATAACCCGAACTAATCTAATATAAAACTACACTATACTATATATATTATATATATTTATTTATTACAGAGTATTATTATTATTATGTGTGTGGTGTGTAAAAACGAACGAAAAACTGGCAATTTATAGAATGTGAGCTGATTCTGATCCTCATGCGACTCGCATGGGTTTATGCCTATTTGCCATGCGACTCGCATGGCCACGCTGGACAGCTCACATATCTTTTGTCTTCTTGTTCGTCGACATATTTATTAAATATATATAAAATATAAATAATTTTAATAATTATTTATATATTATATTATATTTATGTGCATAGTAGACTAGATATTTTTGGTCCATTGCGTCGGGCGTTTCTTCTTGGCTCGGGTCCCGGTTCCGGATTTTCGGACGTCCTTGCGTACTATTTTATATCGTGTACTTTGCGTTTCGTAACTTGTACTCTTGTTATTTTTAGACGTTCCTCATCAATAATTTGAACCATTTTAATTGTATCTTGTACATTTGAGCATTTTGGACCTTTCCGTCTTCAAATCTCGTTTTCGCCTTTTGTCTTCGCACTTATTTAATATAAACGAATATTACTTGAATATGGAACAATTACAACTAAAATCTTGTCATTTCGGAAGGATATTGATACTAAATATATGTTCATTTAGAGCACTATCAAAGTTCTGCACGAAGCAGTTGATAGCATCCTTAGAGCTGAGTTTTGAAAACTCATGGCGCAAATCTTCTGGGATCGCCAGCTTCATCTACTCGTAGTGCTCTGAAGCACCAGATGGAGTGGCGCAAAAATACCCAGGAAGACCATCAATCTTCACTGAGCTAACTGGATTTGGGGGAGTACGAAACATATCATCATATTTCGTGAGAGATAGCTGGCTGGACTCGAGTGGAGTACTAGCTTGATCAGCTGAAAAACACGCATAAAAAGAAAATAAACTGATTAGTATCGAAAACACGCAGTATTATAATGCAATTGATACATTACAAAGTTGTTATTGGAAAATTTATGAGAAAGTAAACTTACTAGTTTTTGCTTCAGAAGTATAGTCTGAAACAATTGGATTCTCGACCAAGTCTTTAGTACTTGATCGAGTTCGCTTCTGTTGAGATGTAACAGGAGAAACATATTTGCGTTTCTCTACGACAGAGGATGCCGCCACATCTTTTTTAGCTGATGAAGAAAGGGTTTTAGCTTTCGGGCTTCTAAGCCGTAAAGCAATGAAGTTTTTGGGATTATCTTTCTGACTGATCTCTTGAATCTTCATCTTATATATTGAAATGCTTGGAGATAATGTTAATTGAAGATTGATGTGTTAAGAATAAGGAAGAAAGTAAAATGGCGATGTGAATTTCGATAAAATACATTCACTATTATTTATAGATGGATTGGGAAGGCAACGGATAATTTCAACTACAATAATACGCGTGGAAATACTCTGGGGGCCGATATAGCCGTTATTCTGCTGCAGTTTAATGGTAAAAATAATTGCAGTGATAATTCCTATTGCGAGCTTATTTTTTGGCGGATCAATTTTACAACGTCCGAAAGGATCCGTTCATATACATTATAAACGATTCACAATAGTTGATTACATCGCGAGGTATTTGACCTCTATATGATACGTTTTACAAACATTGCATTCGTTTTTAAAAGACAAACTTTCTTTACATCAAAAATTGATGGCATGCATACCATTTCATATTACATCCAACTATAATTGACTTAATATTAATCTTGATGAACTCAACGACTCGAATGCAACGTCTTTCAAAGTATGTCATGAATGACTCCAAGTAATATCCTTAAAATGAGCTAATGCACAGCGGAAGATTTCTTTAATACCTGAGAATAAACATGCTTTAAAGTGTCAACCAAAAGGTTGGTGAGTTCATTAGTTTATCATAATCAATCATTTCTGTCATAGTAATAGACCACAAGATTTCAGTTTCTATAAATATCCGTACACTCGCGAGTGTATAAAATTATTCTATAAGTTGTAGGCACCCGGTAACAAGCCTTAACGTTCATGTTTTACCCTCTGAAGTACACCAGATCAGGTGTGTTTAAAATAACCTCGAAGTACTAAAGCATCCCATAGTCAGGATGGGGTTTGTCAGGCCCAATAGATCTATCTTTAGGATTCGCGCCTACCATACATAGACAAGTAGTTTAATGTTACCAAGCTAAGGGTATATTTCTGGTTTAAACCCACATAGAATTAGTTTTAGTACTTGTGCCTATTTCGTAAAACATTTATAAAACAGCGCATGTATTCTCAGCCCAAAAATATATATAAAAAGGGAGTAATGAAACTCATCATACTGTATTTCGTAGTAAAAATACATATAATGTCATTTAACAAGTGCAAGGTTGGCCTCGGATTCACGAACCTATATTAATTATATATATTTATATGTTGGTCAATATTTGTCTAACAATTTTTGGTCAAGTCATAGTGTACCACAATCCTAATGCTCGAGACTAATATGCAAAAGTCAACAAAAGTCAACTTAACCCAAAATGACTTCTAAAATTTATACGTGTTTATTATATAACTTAACTATAGTCATTTTATATATTTAAATATATTTATTAGATTTTATAATAATAAAAGTCATTTATTAATAAAAATTTATATTAACGTTTATATATGATAAAATATACTTTTATATATCTTAAGTAGTAAAATTTATAAAGTTCACTTAATATCGTAAAACTATAGTGGTAAGTATTATTAATGTAATTATATTACACGTGGTGAAAAATATCTTTGTATACCCTATTTATTTGATAAAATAATATTGATCATAATAATAATAAGTAAAAGTTGTATTATTTTGTAATAATAATTATTATTATTCTATAAAAAAATAACAATATTTATATTTACTAAAAATATTATTATGATAAAATGATAATACTAACATAATAGTAATAATGATATTTTATAATAACAATGATATTTCTATTAAAATAATAACGACGATAGTAATAATAATCATTTTAACAATAATACTAAAATTCAGTTGACTATAACTTCTAATCCGTTCATCGAAACCATTCGATATCTAAATGAAAAGTTCTTAATTTTTCGCTAGCTTTCCAATGACATGCATATCATATACCCTATCTCAGTAGCATATGTATCTAATTCAGGATTCAACAAACCTATCTAAGGACAATATCAAATGTACAAGCATGCGTAATCCTATATACTCGAGCACTAGTCAGGGATACACTATTAAAATATAAAAGTTAAGTTATGAGTGCTCACGTATCAATATTGAGATTCAATATTGCAGGAAAGTACGTAGACGAAACGAAAATGATAAACGTTAGGTTGACCTCACGAGCAATACCCTCGATCAATACCCATAACCTCCATAGCTATAACCCATAATTTCCTTAGCTCTATCCCGTTTGAAAACTTATTTTAAAATCGTCTGAATATAACTCCGTCGTAGTATTTTATGTATACTAATAATATCTTGAAATAATACAAAGAAAATATATATGTGTAATTCGATTGAGAGAGTTTAGAGAAATATATTTTCAAGTTTCTATGAAATAATAAAACCTATTGAATTCTATTTATAATAGATTTTTGAATTATTAAAGTGAATTATTAAAGTATGAATTATTAAAGTGAATTATTAAAGTATGAATTATTAAAGTGAATTATAAAAGTATGAATTATTAAAGTGAATTATTAAAGTATGAATTATTAAAGTGAATTATTAAAGTGAATTATTAAAGTATGAATTATTAAAGTGAATTATTAAAGTATGAATTATTAAAGTGAATTATTAAAGTATGAATTATTAAAGTTAAAGTAAAGTAAAAGTAAAGTAAAGGTAAAGTTAAAGTATAGTAAAAGTATAAAACTATGTACGTATAATACGCGTATAAATATATATAATATTAATTTAAATCGTTATATATATTTGATAAAATAAAATATAAATATCGTTATTGTATCATACTAGTTAAGTAATGAGTGGTCAAAAAGAATAGATTTCTTAAATCACAGTGGACCTCATAACATAGGCCCGTAATCATATCATAATGTATCTGATAATTCAATCATTTGATATTATCTCTTAATTCTGTCAATAAATATATCGAAACAAATACGTTCATGTAAAGTATCATATATCTAATACTTTGTTAATGTTTTCAGTTAATATTATATATTATATATACATATCTATATACACATAATTGTTCGTGAATCGTCGAACACGGTTAAAGGATAATTGATTACATGAATGTAGTTCCAAACTTTTTGAGATTCAACATTACAAATTCTGCTTATCGTGTCAGAAACATATAAAGGTTAAGTTTAAATTTGGTCAGAAATTTTTGGGTCGTCACAGTACCTACCCGTTAAAGAAATTTCGTCCCAAAATTTGATCGAGGTCGTCATGGCTAACTATAAAAATGTTTTCATGACGAATATGAGTTGATAAATAGAGTTTTATCACCATTGAGTAATATAGATAAAACAATTTGATTACGCGAAGAGTATAAGTGAAGCTATCGCAAGAGAGTGAAATGAGTAAACGTATATTTATTTTAACCGATGACGTAGTTATGATTGATTTCCAGAATTCATTGGATTTAAAGAAAATCTTTGCAATAAGATTTGGTTCTTCGGCGATTAAGAAAATCATGACCTTCTTTGATTAAATGCGATAATCTGTCTCGATTTCTCTGTCTGATATTTTACTATAAATCCACCCCCTTCGTTTCTTTATTTTCACAGCTCACACCTTCTAGTCTTTCTCCCCAATTCATACTTTAAAGCATTCGTTAATATGCTTCATCCAGTATTGATTCTTGATATACTCTTATCTGTCATTCTTCTTTTTCATCTACCACCGAAGGAAGTTATTTTCTTCTACCATTACCTTGGGGTTATTGTATTTTTCATTCACCCGTGTCTTTATATTGCTATATGCATTGATATATTTGTAATTTCGAGGTTGTTATCGGGCTTTATATTCTCCATTATATTTCGGAGCTTCATGCTTTCATTTTCTCTTCCCAGCCTTAAGTCAAGCGGATAATGGTCCAGAATTCGTAGATATGAATTTTTGGATGAACATAGTTAATGTTCCAAGAAGAAAATCGTAATGGCACGATCTTAATTTGGCAACTTACCAGAATATCTGAAAATATAGAGCTATCAAGATGATATGTTCTTAATATGTTTGGAAATTGGGTAGAATGTAAGAGTCGTGTAAATAGTACATGATGACGGTATGTTCTATGAATCATCACGTTCCATTAGAAACTCAGCATGACTTACTGTAATATAATCACGTTGATCAAGTGTCATTATATTATACTAACTCATGTTTCAGTTCCCAACACTGCTTTAAAAACATTCCTATTTTAAATTCGAAATTTTTTTTCTTCAGAATTTAGAAACTAACACAGTTTCTTTTTATGTTGTAACGCAGATATTGCGAAGAGATAAAAGATTTCAGATAAGAATAGTTGTGAAAATATCTTCAGGAATATCGAAGATATTTATAATAATAGATACGATAATATCTTAGAATTCTTAACATAGATGGATGATGAAGAAGATTTGTCTGTGAAGGTTTAGAATAAGAAGTAAGGTGTTTGCTAACGATTTCAGTAGACACTGAAACATTTGGATCCTTTGAAGGCAGGTTTAGTCTTTGTGATTTGTCCACAGCCTCCTTCATGGTCTGCTCAATCCATTTTCCAGTTTCAAACCTTCTCTTTTTCTCAGCTTTACCACCATACTATTCTTTATCATCAAACTTTTGACTGTTAAAGACGTTTACAGTTTTTGCTGCTTCATCAGCATTTTTCCAATTTCGGAGAACTAGTTCATAGTTTGGGATGTTTTTCAGAAAATTCACATTCGAAGTATGTAAGTCTAGGAGATAGACGTTATATGTATACATATAACTTTTAACGTAAAATTGTCGTGAAATTCAAAATACCGATTGCTAATTCCCAGTAGTTGGTGTGACAACTATTGTTACAGGATGTAGGTGAGTACATGATGGGGTTTTAATGAATAAGTATAGTGGATTTTCGGAGAGGATTAAGTCGAAGGTTAATGAAGTTGTTGATAAGTTTATTGCTAATGTGACGAGATATGAAAGGTTCCCCGGTAACCATGATGAAGGGTTTATTCGTATAAACAAATGAAGGTGATTTACTGGAGCTGTGACAAAACTGTCTATTTTGGAAAGAGATTGAAAAATTATATTTGGTAATAAATATCAAAGGATCTGACATGGATACATGTTAAACTATAACTTTGGTTTCGAGAGCTTTTCAGGTGCATGACAGTGGGTGATGTGTGGTTGGATAATCATCTCGCATGTCTTTAGGAATTTCGAAGTGTTTGAACACATATTGTAATTGTTAATATACATATGATGTTCTAAGATTTTGAATGATACAAATATTTTTGTGAGTTCCATGAATAGAAATGAGGTTCTAGGACAGTTTTGAAGTCAAAGTTGTAGTGACCCGAACTTTTCCATGTTTATATATATTAATTGAGATTGATATTTACATGATTAAATGTTTCCAACATGATTAAGCAATCAAACTTGTTAAGACTTGATTAATTGAAATAGGTTTCATATAGACAATTGACCACCAAGTTGACCGGTGATTCACGAACGTTAAAACTTGTAAAAACTATATGATGACATATATATGGTTATATATATAGTTAACATGATATTATGATAAGTAAACATATCATTAAGTATATTAACAATGAACTACATATGTAAAAACAAGACTACTAACTTAATGATTTTGAAACGAGACATATATGTAACGATTATCGTTGTAACGACATTTAATGTATATATATCATATTAAGAGATATTCGTACATCATAATATCATGATAATATAATAATTTAAAATCTCTTTTGATATTATAAACATTGGGTTAACAACATTTAACAAGATCGTTAACCTAAAGGTTTCAAAACAACATTTACATGTAACGACTAACGATGACTTAACGACTCAGTTAAAGTGTATATACATGTAGTGTTTTAATATGTATTCATACACTTTTGAAAGACTTCAAGACACTTATCAAAATACTTCTACTTAACAAAAATGCTTACAATTACATCCTCGTTCAGTTTCATCAACAATTCTACTCGTATGCACCCGTATTCGTACTCGTACAATACACAACTTTTAGATGTATGTACTATTGGTATATACACTCCAATGATCAGTTCTTAGCAGCCCATGTGAGTCACCTAACACATGTGGGAACCATCATTTGGCAACTAGCATGAAATATCTCATAAAATTACAAAAATATGAGTAATCATTCATGACTTATTTACATGAAAACAAAATTACATATCCTTTATATCTAATCCATACACCAACGACCAAAAACACCTACAAACACTTTCATTCTTCAATTTTATTCATCTAATTGATCTCTCTCAAGTTCTATCTTCAAGTTCTAAGTGTTCTTCATAAATTCCAAAAGTTCTAGTTTCATAAAATCAAGAATACTTTCAAGTTTGCTAGCTCACTTCCAATCTTGTAAGGTGATCATCCAACCTCAAGAAATCTTTGTTTCTTACAGTAGGTTATCATTCTAATACAAGGTAATAATCATATTCAAACTTTGGTTCAATTTCTATAACTATAACAATCTTATTTCAAGTGATGATCTTACTTGAACTTGTTTTCGTGTCATGATTTTGCTTCAAGAACTTCGAGCCATCCAAGGATCCATTGAAGCTAGATCCATTTTTCTCTTTTCCAGTAGGTTTATCCAAGGAACTTAAGGTAGTAATGATGTTCATAACATCATTCGATTCATACATATAAAGCTATCTTATTCGAAGGTTTAAACTTGTAATCACTAGAACATAGTTTAGTTAATTCTAAACTTGTTCGCAAACAAAAGTTAATCCTTCTAACTTGACTTTTAAAATCAACTAAACACATGTTCTATATCTATATGATATGCTAACTTAATGATTTAAAACCTGAAAACACGAAAAATACCGTAAAACCGGATTTACGCCGTCGTAGTAACACCGCGGGCTGTTTTGGGTTAGTTAATTAAAAACAATGATAAACTTTGATTTAAAAGTTGTTATTCTGAAAAAATGATTTTTATTATGAACATGAAACTATATCCAAAAATTATGGTTAAACTCAAAGTGGAAGTATATTTTCTAAAATGGTCATCTAGACGTCGTTCTTTCGACTGAAATGACTACCTTTACAAAAACGACTTGTATCTTATTTTTCCGACTATAAACCTATACTTTTCTATTTAGATTCATAAAATAGAGTTCAATATGAAACCATAGCAATTTGATTCACTCAAAACGGATATAAAATGAAGAAGTTATGGGTAAAACAAGATTGGATAATTTTTCTCATTTTAGCTACGTGAAAATTGGTAACAAATCTATTCCAACCATAACTTAATCAACTTGTATTGTATATTATGTAATCTTGAGATACCATAGACACGTATACAATGTTTCGACCTATCATGTCGACACATCTATATATATTTCGGAACAACCATAGACACTCTATATGTGAATGTTGGAGTTAGCTATACAGGGTTGAGGTTGATTCCAAAATATATATAGTTTGAGTTGTGATCAATACTGAGATACGTATACACTGGGTCGTGGATTGATTCAAGATAATATTTATCGATTTATTTCTGTACATCTAACTGTGGACAACTAGTTGTAGGTTACTAACGAGGACAGCTGACTTAATAAACTTAAAACATCAAAATATATTAAAAGTGTTGTAAATATATTTTAAACATACTTTGATATATATGTATATATATTGTTATAGGTTCGTGAATCAACCAGTGGCCAAGTCTTACTTCCCGACGAAGTAAAAAATCTGTGAAAGTGAGTTATAGTCCCACTTTTAAAATCTAATATTTTTGGGATGAGAATACATGCAGGTTTTATAAATGATTTACAAAATAGACACAAGTACGTGAAACTACATTCTATGGTTGAATTTTCGAAATCGAATATGCCCCTTTTTAATAAGTCTGGTAATCTAAGAATTAGGGAACAGACACCCTAATTGACGCGAATCCTAAAGATAGATCTATCGGGCCCAACAAGCCCCATCCAAAGTACCGAATGCTTTAGTACTTCGAAATTTATATCATATCCGAAGGGTGTCCCGGAATGATGGGGATATTCTTATATATGCATCTTGTTAATGTCGGTTACCAGGTGTTCACCATATGAATGATTTTTATCTCTATGTATGGGATGTGTATTGAAATATGAAATCTTGTGGTCTATTATTATGATTTGATATATATAGGTTAAACCTATAACTCACCAACATTTTTGTTGACGTTTTAAGCATGTTTATTCTCAGGTGATTATTAAGAGCTTCCGCTGTCGCATACTTAAATAAGGACGAGATTTGGAGTCCATGCTTGCATGATATTGTGTAAAAACTGCATTCAAGAAACTTTTTTTGTTGTAACATATTTGTATTGTAAACCATTATGTAATGGTCGTGTGTAAACAGGATATTTTAGATTATCATTATTTGATAATCTACGTAAAGCTTTTTAAACCTTTATTGATGAAATAAAGGTTATGGTTTGTTTTAAAATGAATGCAGTCTTTGAAAAACGTCTCATATAGAGGTCAAAACCTCGCAACGAAATCAATTAATATGGAACGTTTTTAATCAATAAGAACGGGACATTTCAGTTGGTATCCGAGCGTTGGTCTTAGAGAACCAGAATTTTGCATTAGTGTGTCTTATCGAGTTTGTTAGGATGCATTAGTGAGTCTGGACTTCGACCGTGTTTACTTGAAAAATAATTGCTTAACAAATTTTGTTGGAAACTATATATTTTTAACATGTGAATATTATGTGATATATTAATCTCTTAACGCGTTTGATATTATGTGATAGATGTCTACCTCTAGAACAAGTCCCATTGACTCACCTAATAATAATGAAGAGTCAAATGTAAATTGGAATGATTCGTGGACTGATTCACAAGTTCCCGAAGAGGAACCGGAAGAAGAGTCGGAACCGGAAGAAGAATCAGAACCGGAAGAAGAATCAGAACCGGAAGAGGAGGAACCGGATGAAGAAATAGAACCGGTGGGGGAAATAATAAAACGGTTAAGTAAAAGAAAATCCTCAACCAACCGACCAAGGTTAATTATGGTCAATGGTGTTTCCGCCAAGGAAGCAAAATATTGGGAGGATTACCAATTCTCCGATGAATCGGATTCCGACGAGAATTCCGATGATGTTATAGAAATTACCCCAACTGAATTTAAAAAGGCAAAAGAAAATAATAAGGGAAAGGGCATAAAAATAGAGAAATCTAATTCCAACCCCGATGAACTTTATATGTATCGTCAACCCCCGAAGTCCTTAAGTTGTAACAATGACCCGGGAACCTCTAAACCACCAGGTTTTTCTAAACCAATGTGGAAAATTACGGCTCGTATTAGGGGAACATCATATATCCCTAGAAACCTGGCAAAACGAACCAAAACCGAAGAAGAAGAAACGAGCGAGTCGGAATAAGATAGTTGTATTCGTGTGGTGTAATATATGTAATATAGTGTGCTTATGCTTTATGATATATGTAAAAATTGCTTGTATTAATAAGTATTTTTTTTTTATGAATCTAACTCTTGTCTATTTTACAGTTTAAAAACACAAAATGGATAGACAACCCAATATTTTAAGAGACCTACACGGAGACATGATTGATGAAATCTTGTCTAGAGTCGGTCAGAATTCCTCGGCACAACTATTTAAGGCGAGATCAGTTTGTAAGACATTCGAAGAACGTTCCAAGAATGTCTTGGTTTATAAGAGACTTTCGTTTGAAAGATGGGGGATATCACATTGGGAAACCCATAAGTTACGATGTGTTTACTTTGACGCATATATTGCGGGGAACCCAAATGCTATTTTACGCAACGGGTTAAGAAATTATTTTGACTCAATATATCCGAATATTGGACTTCGTGATTTAGAAAAAGCGGCTAACATGCAACATAAAGAAGCATGTTATGCTTACGGATTAGTAATGTTCGCTTCTCACCAAAGTGAGAACAAGAACATCGGGCTACAACTATTAAACAAAACGTTTCCACAAGTGACGGAGTCGGTAATTGGGGTAAGAAATGAGGTTTTTAGATTGTTACGGGACTGTTGGACATTACGTAACCCTCGTCCCTTTGACGACGTTACAACACGCTGTCTTATCCACGGCCATAACGGTTATGTTCCACAAGACCAAGGATGGGAAGTAATCCTAGTAAAACTAGAATGCATGACTTGTTTCTGGACGTATGAATTACGTGTCTTTATTGCCTTTGCTGAACGACTTGTGTACTAGCTAGAATTATCTTCACAACTATCTTGTATCAAAGTTATTGTGTGCTATATTTCATGCTTTATGTAAAATAAGCGGTATTGTAAGTTTGTAAAATATTGTATAAAAGTTTGAACGCGAAATATTATTATAATCAGTTTTTCATATAGAATTGTAGTAGTTGAATTGTATATTAGCTACTAAGTATGAACTTAACGGGTAGGTACTACCCGAATTTAAACTTATAAAACGCTAATATGAAGAAAAAGCTTTTATAAATGAGTTCATATTATGCTACGAAATATTATTAACTACTTTTAATATTCGGTATGATTAACTTGTTCCATTTGACTATTTTGAAGGAAATGGCACCGACTACTCGACACACTGTGAATATGAATGAAGAGGAATTCCGTACTTTTCTAGCTTCAAACATAGCCGCAGTACAGGCTGCGCTACATACCAACAATAACCTTGGATCTAGCAGTATAGGAAATCGTGTAGGATGCACCTACAAAGAATTCACTGCCTGCAAACCTTTGGAATTTGATGGAACCGAAGGACCGATCGGATTGAAACGGTGGACCGAGAAGGTCGAATCGGTGTTTGCCATAAGTAAGTGTACTGAAGAGGACAAAGTGAAGTATGCTACGCATACCTTCACAGGTTCTGCGTTAACATGGTGGAATACCTATCTAGAGCAAGTGGGACAAGATGATGCTTACGCACTACCGTGGTCAGCATTCAAGCACTTGATGAACGAGAAGTACCGTCCCAGAACCGAGGTCAATAAGCTCAAGACATAACTTAGAGGGTTACGAACCCAAGGATTTGATATTACCACGTACGAAAGACGATTCACAGAATTGTGCCTATTGTGTCCGGGAGCATTCGAAGATGAGGAAGAGAAGATCGACGCGTTTGTGAAAGGATTACCGGAGAGAATCCAAGAAGATATAAGTTCACACGAGCCCGCCTCCATACAACAGGCATGTAGAATGGCTCACAAACTAGTGAACCAGATTGAAGAAAGAATTAAAGAACAGACTGCTGAAGAGGCCAATGTGAAGCAAGTCAAAAGAAAGTGGGAGGAAAACGGTGATAAGAATCACCAATACAACAACAACAATTACAACAATAATCGCAACAATTATCCCAACAATCGCAACATCAATCGCAACTACAACAAACGGCCCAACAACAACAACAACAACAACAACAACAGCAACTACAACAATCATCCCAACAACAATAATAACCGCAACAACAACAACAACAATAATCAGAAGCAGCTATGCCAAAGGTGTGAAAAGAATCACTCGGGGTTCTGCACCAAATTTTGCAACAAGTGTAAAAGAAATGGTCATAGCGCGGCGAAGTGTGAGGTCTACGGACCAGGGGTTAATAGAACGAAAGGAACAAATGGTGTTGGAACGAGTAATGGCGGAGCAAGTAGTGTCGGAGCAAGTTATGCCAATGTAGTTTGTTATAAATGTGGAAAACCGGGCCACATTATTAGAAATTTCCCGAACCAGGAGAACACGAATGGACAAGGCCGCGGAAGAGTTTTCAATATTAATGCGGCAGAGGCACAAGAAGACCCGGAGCTTGTTACGGGTACGTTTCTTATTGACAATAAATCTGCTTACGTTTTATTTGATTCGGGTGCGGATAGAAGCTATATGAGTAGAGATTTTTGTGCTAAATTAAGTTGTCCATTGACGCCTTTGGATAGTAAATTTTTACTCGAATTAGCAAATGGTAAATTAATTTCAGCAGATAATATATGTCGGAATCGAGAAATTAAACTGGTTAGCGAAACATTTAAGATTGATTTGATACCAGTAGAGTTAGGGAGTTTTGATGTGATAATCGGTATGGACTGGTTAAAAGAAGTGAAAGCAGAGATCGTTTGTTACAAAAATGCAATTCGCATTATACGAGAAAAAGGAAAACCCTTAATGGTGTACGGAGAAAAGGGCAACACGAAGCTACATCTTATTAGTAATTTGAAGGCACAAAAACTAATAAGAAAAGGTTGCTATGCTATTCTAGCACACGTCGAGAAAGTACAAACTGAAGAAAAGAGCATCAATGATGTTCCCGTCACAAAAGAATTTCCCGATGTATTTCCGAAAGAATTACCGGGATTACCCCCACATCGATCCGTTGAATTTCAAATAGATCTTATACCAGGAGCTGCACCAATAGCTCGTGCTCCTTACAGACTCGCACCCAGCGAGATGAAAGAACTACAAAGCCAATTACAAGAACTTTTAGAGCGTGGTTTCATTCGACCAAGCACATCACCGTGGGGAGCTCCTGTTTTGTTTGTCAAGAAGAAAGATGGTACATTCAGGTTGTGTATCGACTACCGAGAGTTGAACAAACTTACCATCAAGAACCGCTACCCACTACCGAGAATCGACGACTTATTTGATCAACTACAAGGCTCGTCTGTTTATTCAAAGATTGACTTACGTTTCGGGTATCATCAAATGCGGGTGAAAGAAGATGATATTCCAAAGACTGCTTTCAGAACACGTTACGGTCATTACGAGTTTATGGTCATGCCGTTTAGTTTAACTAATGCACCAGCTGTGTTCATGGACCTTATGAACCGAGTGTGTGGACCATACCTTGACAAGTTTGTCATTGTTTTCATTGATGACATACTTATTTACTCAAAGAATGACCAAGAACACGGTGAACATTTGAGAAAGGTGTTAGAAGTATTGAGGAAGGAAGAATTGTACGCTAAGTTTTCAAAGTGTGCATTTTGGTTGGAAGAAGTTCAATTCCTCGGTCACATAGTGAACAAAGAAGGTATTAAGGTGGATCCGGCAAAGATAGAAACTGTTGAAAAGTGGGAAACCCCGAAAACTCCGAAACACATACGCCAGTTTTTAGGACTAGCTGGTTACTACAGAAGGTTCATCCAAGATTTTTCCAGAATAGCAAAACCCTTGACTGCATTAACGCATAAAGGGAAGAAATTTGAATGGAATGATGAACAAGAGAAAGCGTTTCAGTTATTGAAGAAAAAGCTAACTACGGCACCTATATTGTCATTGCCTGAAGGGAATGATGATTTTGTGATTTATTGTGACGCATCAAAGCAAGGTCTCGGTTGTGTATTAATGCAACGAACGAAGGTGATTGCTTATGCGTCTAGACAATTGAAGATTCACGAACAAAATTATACGACGCATGATTTGGAATTAGGAGCGGTTGTTTTTGCATTAAAGACTTGGAGGCACTACTTATATGGGGTCAAAAGTATTATATATACCGACCACAAAAGTCTTCAACACATATTTAATCAGAAACAACTGAATATGAGGCAGCGTAGGTGGATTGAATTGTTGAATGATTACGACTTTGAGATTCGTTACCACCCGGGGAAGGCAAATGTGGTAGCCGATGCCTTGAGCAGGAAGGACAGAGAACCCATTCGAGTAAAATCTATGAATATAATGATTCATAATAACCTTACTACTCAAATAAAGGAGGCGCAACAAGGAGTTTTAAAAGAGGGAAATTTAAAGGATGAAATACCCAAAGGATCGGAGAAGCATCTTAATATTCAGGAAGACGGAACCCGGTATAGGGCTGAAAGGATTTGGGTACCAAAATTTGGAGATATGAGAGAAATGGTACTTAGAGAAGCTCATAAAACCAGATACTCAATACATCCTGGAACGGGGAAGATGTACAAGGATCTCAAGAAACATTTTTGGTGGCCGGGCATGAAAGCCGATGTTGCTAAATACGTAGGAGAATGTTTGACGTGTTCTAAGGTCAAAGCTGAGCATCAGAAACCATCAGGTCTACTTCAACAACCCGAAATCCCGGAATGGAAATGGGAAAACATTACCATGGATTTCATCACTAAATTGCCAAGGACTGCAAGTGGTTTTGATACTATTTGGGTAATAGTTGATCGTCTCACCAAATCAGCACACTTCCTGCCAATAAGAGAAGATGACAAGATGGAGAAGTTAGCACGACTGTATTTGAAGGAAGTCGTCTCCAGACATGGAATACCAATCTCTATTATCTCTGATAGGGATGGCAGATTTATTTCAAGATTCTGGCAGACATTACAGCAAGCATTAGGAACTCGTCTAGACATGAGTACTGCCTATCATCCACAAACTGATGGGCAGAGTGAAAGGACGATACAAACGCTTGAAGACATGCTACGAGCATGTGTTATTGATTTCGGAAACAGTTGGGATCGACATCTACCATTAGCAGAATTTTCCTACAACAACAGCTACCATTCAAGCATTAAGATGGCGCCGTTTGAAGCACTTTATGGTAGAAAGTGCAGGTCTCCGATTTGTTGGAGTGAAGTGGGGGATAGACAGATTACGGGTCCGGAGATTATACAAGAAACTACCGAGAAGATCATCCAAATTCAACAACGGTTGAAAACCGCCCAAAGTCGACAAAAGAGCTACGCTGACATTAAAAGAAAAGATATAGAATTTGAAATTGGAGAGATGGTCATGCTTAAAGTTGCACCTTGGAAAGGCGTTGTTCGATTTGGTAAACGAGGGAAATTAAATCCAAGGTATATTGGACCATTCAAGATTATTGATCGTGTCGGACCAGTAGCTTACCGACTTGAGTTACCTCAACAACTCGCGGCTGTACATAACACTTTCCACGTCTCGAATTTGAAGAAATGTTTTGCTAAAGAAGATCTCACTATTCCGTTAGATGAAATCCAAATCAACGAAAAACTCCAATTCATCGAAGAACCCGTCGAAATAATGGATCGTGAGGTTAAAAGACTTAAGCAAAACAAGATACCAATTGTTAAGGTTCGATGGAATGCTCGTAGAGGACCCGAGTTCACCTGGGAGCATGAAGATCAGATGAAGAAGAAATACCCGCATCTATTTCCAGAAGATTCGTCAACACCTTCAACAGCTTAAAATTTCGGGACGAAATTTATTTAACGGGTAGGTACTGTAGTGACCCGAACTTTTCCATGTTTATATATATTAATTGAGATTGATATTTACATGATTAAATGTTTCCAACATGATTAAGCAATCAAACTTGTTAAGACTTGATTAATTGAAATAGGTTTCATATAGACAATTGACCACCAAGTTGACCGGTGATTCACGAACGTTAAAACTTGTAAAAACTATATGATGACATATATATGGTTATATATATAGTTAACATGATATTATGATAAGTAAACATATCATTAAGTATATTAACAATGAACTACATATGTAAAAACAAGACTACTAACTTAATGATTTTGAAACGAGACATATATGTAACGATTATCGTTGTAACGACATTTAATGTATATATATCATATTAAGAGATATTCGTACATCATAATATCATGATAATATAATAATTTAAAATCTCTTTTGATATTATAAACATTGGGTTAACAACATTTAACAAGATCGTTAACCTAAAGGTTTCAAAACAACATTTACATGTAACGACTAACGATGACTTAACGACTCAGTTAAAGTGTATATACATGTAGTGTTTTAATATGTATTCATACACTTTTGAAAGACTTCAAGACACTTATCAAAATACTTCTACTTAACAAAAATGCTTACAATTACATCCTCGTTCAGTTTCATCAACAATTCTACTCGTATGCACCCGTATTCGTACTCGTACAATACACAACTTTTAGATGTATGTACTATTGGTATATACACTCCAATGATCAGTTCTTAGCAGCCCATGTGAGTCACCTAACACATGTGGGAACCATCATTTGGCAACTAGCATGAAATATCTCATAAAATTACAAAAACATGAGTAATCATTCATGACTTATTTACATGAAAACAAAATTACATATCCTTTATATTTAATCCATACACCAACGACTAAAAACACCTACAAACACTTTCATTCTTCAATTTTATTCATCTAATTGATCTCTCTCAAGTTCTATCTTCAAGTTCTAAGTGTTCTTCATAAATTCCAAAAGTTCTAGTTTCATAAAATCAAGAATACTTTCAAGTTTGCTAGCTCACTTCCAATCTTGTAAGGTGATCATCCAACCTCAAGAAATCTTTGTTTCTTACAGTAGGTTATCATTCTAATACAAGGTAATAATCATATTCAAACTTTGGTTCAATTTCTATAACTATAACAATCTTATTTCAAGTGATGATCTTACTTGAACTTGTTTTCGTGTCATGATTTTGCTTCAAGAACTTCGAGCCATCCAAGGATCCATTGAAGCTAGATCCATTTTTCTCTTTTCCAGTAGGTTTATCCAAGGAACTTAAGGTATTAATGATGTTCATAACATCATTCGATTCATACATATAAAGCTATCTTATTCGAAGGTTTAAACTTGTAATCACTAGAACATAGTTTAGTTAATTCTAAACTTGTTCGCAAACAAAAGTTAATCCTTCTAACTTGACTTTTAAAATCAACTAAACACATGTTCTATATCTATATGATATGCTAACTTAATGATTTAAAACCTGAAAACACGAAAAATACCGTAAAACCGGATTTACGCCGTCGTAGTAACACCGCGGGCTGTTTTGGGTTAGTTAATTAAAAACTATGATAAACTTTGATTTAAAAGTTGTTATTCTGAGAAAATGATTTTTATTATGAACATGAAACTATATCCAAAAATTATGGTTAAACTCAAAGTGGAAGTATATTTTCTAAAATGGTCATCTAGACATCGTTCTTTCGACTGAAATGACTACCTTTACAAAAACGACTTGTATCTTATTTTTCCGACTATAAACCTATACTTTTCTATTTAGATTCATAAAATAGAGTTCAATATAAAACCATAGCAATTTGATTCACTCAAAACGGATTTAAAATGAAGAAGTTATGGGTAAAACAAGATTGGATAATTTTTCTCATTTTAGCTACGTGAAAATTGGTAACAAATCTATTCCAAGCATAACTTAATCAACTTGTATTGTATATTATGTAATCTTGAGATACCATAGACACGTATACAATGTTTTGACCTACCATGTCGACACATCTATATATATTTCGGAACAACCATAGACACTCTATATGTGAATGTTGGAGTTAGCTATACAGGGTTGAGGTTGATTCCAAAATATATATAGTTTGAGTTGTGATCAATACTGAGATACGTATACACTGGGTCGTGGATTGATTCAAGATAATATTTATCGATTTATTTCTGTACATCTAACTGTGGACAACTAGTTGTAGGTTACTAACGAGGACAGCTGACTTAATAAACTTAAAACATCAAAATATATTAAAAGTGTTGTAAATATATTTTAAACATACTTTGATATATATGTATATATTGTTATAGGTTCGTGAATCAACCAGTGGCCAAGTCTTACTTCCCGACGAAGTAAAAATCTGTGAAAGTGAGTTATAGTCCCACTTTTAAAATCTAATATTTTTGGGATGAGAATACATGCAGGTTTTATAAATGATTTACAAAATAGACACAAGTACGTGAAACTACATTCTATGGTTGAATTATCGAAATCGAATATGCCCCTTTTTATTAAGTCTGGTAATCTAAGAATTGGGGAACAGACACCCTAATTGACGCGAATCCTAAAGATAGATCTATCGGGCCCAACAAGCCCCATCCAAAGTACCGGATGCTTTAGTACTTCGAAATTTATATCATATCCGAAGGGTGTCCCGGAATGATGGGGATATTCTTATATATGCATCTTGTTAATGTCGGTTACTAGGTGGTCACCATATGAATGATTTTTATCTCTATGTATGGGATGTGTATTGAAATATGAAATCTTGTGGTCTATTATTATGATTTGATATATATAGGTTAAACCTATAACTCACCAACATTTTTGTTGACGTTTTAAGCATGTTTATTCTCAGCTGATTATTAAGAGCTTCCGCTGTCGCATACTTAAATAAGGACGAGATTTGGAGTCCATGCTTGCATGATATTGTGTAAAAACTGCATTCAAGAAACTTATTTTGTTGTAACATATTTGTATTGTAAACCATTATGTAATGGTCGTGTGTAAACAGGATATTTTAGATTATCATTATTTGATAATCTACGTAAAGCTTTTTAAACCTTTATTGATGAAATAAAGGTTATGGTTTGTTTTAAAATGAATGCAGTCTTTGAAAAACGTCTCATATAGAGGTCAAAACCTCGCAACGAAATCAATTAATATGGAACGTTTTTAATCAATAAGAACAGGACATTTCAAAAGTATAGTTTTGAAAGATGTAGGAATCTAAGAGTGATGATTTCGGTTATATCTTGAATCGAATTCTGAGATTTTAAAATCAGAATATGTAATTAGATTTTGAATGAGTATGGTTGTTTTGATTTCTATAAAAGAATGTATATTGTTGTGAAAGTAGGGAGTATAATGGATGACTTGCTGAATCAGATTCGAAGAATGTAACATATTAATTGTGAATTTATATATCTCTCGGGTATTACCTACCCGTTAAAAAAAATTCACAATTAATATTTTGTACAAAAGAATTTTATTACAGTCTTTATGGAAATATATATGTGTATATTTCTTCAGATGTAATATAGATTTAATGAGTTGATATTAAATTAAACTCATTTGATTTATGGTTAAGGCTAGGATAGATAATTTCTAAACTTTAGAAATTACATAATCGCCGTAGAATGTTTCCCCAATGAAGTTATGAATCAATACTTAATCGTTGTGGTATTCCTTGGTATCTACATGGCGTATGACGTCGATGCTCGTGGGACAGATTGTGAAGTTGAGGTTTGCGATGCGGTTGTTGTTGGTGGTGGTAATGGTACTGTTGATATTGTTGATGGTGGTACTGGTTATGCTACTGGTGCTGCTGCTGGTGTTTGTAACCTTTGCACCATATTCTCCAAAGCCACTACCCGAGCGCGAAGCTCGTTGACTTCTTCTATTACACCGGGG
This sequence comes from Rutidosis leptorrhynchoides, assembly GCF_046630445.1. Classification (NCBI taxonomy): domain Eukaryota; kingdom Viridiplantae; phylum Streptophyta; class Magnoliopsida; order Asterales; family Asteraceae; genus Rutidosis; species Rutidosis leptorrhynchoides. The sequence goes on along the minus strand of NC_092342.1, from coordinate 111,913,699 downwards.
TGATTGTCGGTTCGGACGAGCGGATAAATAAGATCTAGAATTTGGTGTAGTATATAATCATGACGAGATACTCTGGAAATGAGAGAGAAAATGGTGTTTCGGACAGGTTCGCCAGTAAGTGCTTCAGGTTCATTGCCAAGAGGGCAATGTGGTGGATGAAAGGGATCACCTTCTTCTTGTCTCCAATGGTTAAGTAGATTACGAACCCATCCCCAATTCATCCAGAATAGATGATGGCTAATTGGTTGATCCATTCCGGTCACGCTGCTTTCGGAGCTCATGTGGAAATCCATATCAGCATAGCTGTCGGAATCCGAGGAACTCAAACTGGTTGAGGGATCCATCTTGTATGATCAGGGAAAGAATTTTTTTGTATGAAATAGATTGTAGAATTTAGATTTGGTATTCTTCAATACATAATTTACATATGTATATATAATACCAAAATCCCATAAATTACGGAGGAATCTTTGAAAGATGTCAGTCAAAGTTCACAGTAACAGATATGCTAAGATAAGAATTCGTCTATACACTATTATGCAATAAATGTAGGAAAATGCGTCTAGACTTAAGAATGATAAGCAGGTAATTTCCTAAGGGTGGTAAGTAGATGATCTCAGACTAAAAATGATAAGCAAAACTTTTGACATGCAGACACGGTCGAAGTCCAGACTCACTGATGCATCTTAACAACTATCAGTTAGACACACTAATGCAAGACCTGGTTCGCTAAGACCACCGCTCTGATGCCAACTGAAAGGCTCCGTTCATATACATTATAAACGATTCACAATAGTTGATTACATCACGAAGTATTTGACCTCTATATGATACGTTTTACAAACATTGCATTCATTTTTAAAAGACAAACTTTCTTTACATCAAAAATTGACGGCATGCATACCATTTCATATTACATCCAACTATAATTGACTTAATATTAATCTTGATGAACTCAACGACTCGAATGCAACGTCTTTAAAAGTATGTCATGAATGACTTCAAGTAATATCCTTAAAATGAGCTAATGCACAGCGGAAGATTTCTTTAATACCTGAGAATAAACATGCTTTAAAGTGTCAACCAAAAGGTTGGTGAGTTCATTAGTTTATCATAATCAATCATTTCCGTAATAGTAATAGACCACAAGATTTCAGTTTCTATAAATATCCGTACACTCGCGAGTGTATAAAAGTATTCTATAAGTTGTAGGCACCCGGTAACAAGCCTTAACGTTCATGTTTTACCCTCTGAAGTACACCAGATCAGGTGTGTTTAAAATAACCTCGAAGTACTAAAGCATCCCATAGTCAGGATGGGGTTTGTCAGGCCCAATAGATCTATCTTTAGGATTCGCGCCTACTGTACATAGACAAGTAGTTTAATGTTACCAAGCTAAGGGTATATTTCTGGTTTAAACCCACATAGAATTAGTTTTAGTACTTATGCCTATTTCATAAAACATTTATAAAACAGCGCATGTATTCTCAGCCCAAAAATATATATAAAAAGGGAGTAATGAAACTCACCATACTGTATTTCGTAGTAAAAATACATATAACGTCATTTAACAAGTGCAAGGTTGGCCTCGGATTCACGAACCTATATTAATTATATATATTTATATGTTGGTCAATATTTGTCTAACAATTTTTGGTCAAGTCATAGTGTACCACAATCCTAATGCTCGAGACTAATATGCAAAAGTCAACAAAAGTCAACTTAACCCAAAATGACTTCTAAAATTTATACGTGTTTATTATATAACTTAACTATAGTCATTTTATATATTTAAATATATTTATTAGATTTTATAATAATAAAAGTCATTTATTAATAAAAATTTATATTAACGTTTATATATGATAAAATATACTTTTATATATCTTAAGTAGTAAAATTTATAAAGTTCACTTAATATCGTAAAACTATAGTGGTAAGTATTATTAATGTAATTATATTACGCGTGGTGAAAAATATCTTTGTATACCCTATTTATTTGATAAAATAAAATTGATCATAATAATAATAAGTAAAAGTTGTATTATTTTGTAATAATAATTATTATTATTCTATAAAAAAATAACAATATTTATATTTACTAAAAATGTTATTATGATAAAATGATAATACTAACATAATAGTAATAATGATATTTTATAATAACAATGATATTTCTATTAAAATAATAACGACGATAGTAATAATAATCATTTTAACAATAATACTAAAATTCAGTTGACTATAACTTCTAATCCGTTCATCGAAACCATTCGATATCTAAATGAAAAGTTCTTAATTTTTCGCTAGCTTTCCAATGACATGCATATCATATACCCTATCTCAGTAGCATATGTATCTAATTCAGGATTCAACAAACCTATCTAAGGACAATATCGAATGTACAAGCATGCATAATCCTATATACTCGAGCACTAGTCAGGGATACACTATTGAAATATAAAAGTTAAGTTATGAGTGCTCACGTGTAGCGACCCGACAAAATCGTCATTTGACGGCGTCGTCTACTTAGGTCCCGTTACGTGGTCATAAGTCTTTAAAACAACGTTTGACCAAAAGATATGTCGCATTCATTTCAAATGTAAAGATTGTTCAAGTTTACAAGAATAGTTCCACCACAAGTTACGATACAAAGTTTTAAGTACAAATGAAACTTATGCGACACAATTTAAAAGTATCCAAAAGACGCTCCATGTATGCATATATACTCGACATCCAATGCAAGTATCAAAATAATGAGCGGAAGCATGTATCATGTATCGTTCAAGGACCTGAGAAAAACATAGAAATCTGTCAACGAAAACGTTGGTGAAATCATAGGTTTAAGTAAGTAAGTACACGTGAACCACAAGATTTGCATCAATGAAATAATAGTAATACATTCCAAAAGTTTGTTTCACGAGCACCCAATTATCAATGCTTAACATTCCTTCCATTGAACCCCATCACTTAGTGCTAGAACATACACTGTTTCTCGAAAATATATTTCATTCGTAAACGGTAGCGAACCGTTTGAATGAGGGTTTGTCAAACCCATATGGATCCATACAACATAAGTTCTCGCTTACACCCGGCAAGTGTAACTAATGATAATCGAATTGAGGATTTTGTTCTAAACTCGTATGTAGAATGTTTGTTTTCCTGTACTTGTGTTCACTTAGTAAAAGAAATGTTTATGTTTTCTCATCCCAAATGTAAGTTCAAAAAGAGTAAAAGTGGGACTATGATCTCACCTTGAGTGCACGTACGAAAAGTACTTCACAAAATAACGTGTGTGAAGGATAGTGCTAGTCTTGACCTAAACAAATAGGTCGTATCAATAACGGTAAACACGATAGGTCAAAGATGTTCAATTAGTCCTATGGCTCGTTACGACTCGATTATTTAGCATGTGAAATCAAATTGTCAAGTTTCATGCAAGATACAAGTATATAAACAAGTTAGGAAGGTTGCATAATCATTTGGTTAAGTTTGACAAAAAGTCAAACCTTGGTCGGTTAAAGTCAACGAAAAAGTCAACACGTTCGGGTCGTGTCCCGAACTATTTTTCTGAGGTTTTTAATCATGTATGAGCATGTTAGGACAAGTTACATGTGAATCGGAGGTGCGTAGCATAGCAAACATTATTCAAAAATTGACCAAGTTGGACAGACCAAAATGGCGCGCCGCGCGGGTATATGGCGCGCCGCGCCATTACCTGTGCAGAGAATTCTGGCAGTTTTTAAGTTTTATGCACGAACCTAACTTCAAACAATCACCATTTATGATCCGCAAACAATCAAGACAAGTATCTTATACCGTTGGGAAGGTAATTTGACGAGGAAAACAACTAAACGCATTTCATCAATCAATCTACCTATTACAACAACCAAAACCGCATCTAATGCTTAACATTAACCGCATACAAGTTCATAAATGCAATTCAATGATTCGGGCAACCAATTTACATGAATGATATGCCGTTTCGAAGGTAATCAAGCATACAATCCAACTAAACACTTACCAATAATAATCCATGGCATTCAATGCATCAAAAGTCCATTTCAAGTTCATCAAACCCTAACCCAAATTCACCAAAATCAATAATCAAGTTCATGAAGTTTTCTAAGGCAACCTACACATCAAATTGAAGCTAGTGATGCTAGTAACACAATTAAAACATCAACTTTTAACATCTAACAACATATGATCATCCAAAATTCAAGAACAACACACCAAAATTCAAGTTCATGCTAGTTACACTAAAACAACGAGATCGAGCATATAAATCATATATTCATGTTAGACTTGAGCCATAGACACTAATTAACACTTTTATAAGTTAAAAACATCAAGAACACAAAATCTAGTGATTTTAGAAAGTTACCCAAATGAGATGAAGTTGGTACCAAAATGAAGAGGATGAAGAGAGGATCATAAATATGTAGTTTATTTTGTTGTAAGCCTCCTAGATCGAATTTAGATGATGATTGAATGAATTTGGTAAATGGGTGTGTGTTCTTGCTAGAGAGAAAGAGAGAGAGATGGAGATGATAATGAATGGGTGAAAGGGGTTTGACCCTTTGACCTAGTCAAGGGTTTGATCCCTTGTCAAGTTTAGTCCCTCAACTTTCGTTCGGGTGCGGGAATTACCTAAACGAGATAATTTAAAACGCGTATCAACGGGAGATGTTATAAACATATAACGGACTTTATATTAGTATAACGGAAAAGTAAATGGAAAAAGGCGGGATGTTACATTACCTACTCCTTAAAAGAAATTTCGTCCCGAAATTTAAGTAGGCGTAGTAGTCGTTGTTTCTTCCTCGAGATCTTGCGTTTCCGAATTCACGAATAGATGAGGATACTTCCTTTTGCATTTGATCTTGTCTTTCCCAAGTAAACTCGGGTCCTCTTTTGGCATTCCAACGAACCTTGACAATCGGGATTCGGCTTTGTTTCAATGTCTTGACGGAGGTGTCCACAATTTCAACCGGTTCCTCCACAAAATGAAGTTTGTCATCAATAGTAAGTTCTTCGAGAGGGATGACGATATCGGGTTCGGCAAGACACTTTTTCAAGTTAGATACATGGAAGGTAGGATGAACGGAGTTCAATTGAGGCGGAAGATCTAAACGATAAGCAACGGTTCCAATACGCTCCAAGATTTCGAAAGGACCAATATACCGCGGATTTAGCTTCCCGCGTTTCCCAAAACGGATTACACCCTTCCAAGGTGCGACTTTTAACATTACTCGGTCACCGACTTGAAATTCAAGATCGTTGCGTCGTTTGTCGGTATAGCTCTTTTGACGACTTCGGGCCGTCCTAAGCCTATCTCGGATTTGAACGATTTTCTCGGTGGTTTCGTGAATGAGTTCGGGTCCGGTGATTTGCACGTCGCCTACCTTGGCCCAACAAAGAGGTGAACGACATTTGCGGCCATATAGCGCTTCAAAAGGTGCGGCTTTAATACTCGCGTGATAACTATTGTTGTAAGAGAACTCGGCGAGAGGTAAGTGCTTGTCCCAAGCTTTTCCGAAATCAACCACATAAGCTCGTAACATGTCCTATAAGGTTTGAATTGTACGTTCGCTTTGTCCATCGGTTTGAGGATGATATGCGGTGCTCATGTCTAAACGCGTTCCCAACGCTTCTTGCAATGTACGCCAAAATCTAGAAACGAAACGGCCATCTCGGTCGGAGATAATCGATAAAGGTACACCGTGTCGGGCTACGATCTCCTTAATGTAAAGTTGTGCAAGTTTCTCCATTTTGTCCGTTTCTTTTATGGCAAGGAAGTGTGCGGATTTGGTGAGACGGTCAACAATAACCCAAATGGTATCATAACCGCCCGTCGTTTTTGGTAGCTTGGTGATAAAATCCATCGTTATCCTTTCCCACTTCCATTGCGGGATCTCGGGTTGTTGAAGTAGTCCGGACGGTCTTTGGTGTTCGTCTTTGACTTTGGAACATGTCAAACACTTGGAAACATAAGTAGCTACGTCCCTTTTGATGTTCGGCCACCAATATAGTTGTTTAAGGTCGTGGTACATCTTATTGGCACCGGGGTGAATCGAGTATCGTGACTTATGGGCTTCATCTAAAATAAGGCTTCGTAGGTCCCCATAACTAGGCACCCAAATCCTTCCGGCGTAATATCGGAGTCCGGTCTCCCTAATTTCGAATCGAGAGACGAGAATGTTCAAGAGCTCGTGTGAAAGGTTTTCATCCTTGAGAGCCTCATCTTGGGCTACCCGAATTTGGATATTAAGGTTTGTGTGGATGGTGATGTTTAAGGCTCTGACACGAAGAGGCACCGCTCTTTCTTTTCTACTTAAGGCATCGGCTACTACATTTGCCTTCCCGGGATGGTAACGAAGCTCGCAATCGTAATCGTTTAAGGTTTCAATCCACCTTCGTTGTCTCATGTTTAGTTGCTTTTGATCGAAAATGTGTTGAAGGCTTTTGTGATCGGTGAAGATAGTACTCTTGGTTCCATAAAGATAGTGTCTCCACATTTTAAGTGCAAAGACAACGGCTCCGAGTTCGAGATCATGTGTCGTATAGTTTCGTTCATGAATTTTGAGTTGTCGAGAAGCATAAGCAATGACTTTCGTTCATTGCATCAATACACACCCAAAACCATGTTTTGAGGCATCGCAATATACAACAAAGTCATCATTGCCTTCGGGAAGTGACAAGATAGGAGCGGTGGTTAGCTTCGTTTTCAAGATTTGGAATGCGGATTTATGTTCGGTCGCCCAAATGAATTTCTTTCCCTTGTGAGTCAATGCGGTTAGAGGACGTGCAACCAAAGAGAAATTTTCGATGAATCTACGATAGTACCCGGCGAGACCCAAGAATTGACGAATGTGAGTAGGAGCAGTAGGAGTCTCCCATTTACTAATGGCTTCGATTTTCGTGGGATCGACTTTAATACCTTGATCACTTACAACATGTCCAAGAAATTGAACTTCCTTTAACCAAAATTCACACTTGGAGAATTTGGCATAGAGTTGTTCTTGTCTTAAAAGTTCAAGCACAAGTCGGAGGTGTTCCTCGTGTTCTTCTTCGCTTTTTGAATAGACTAAAATATCATCGATGAACACGATAACGAATTTGTCAAGATACGGTTTGCACACGCGGTTCATAAGATCCATGAACACCGCCGGTGCGTTAGTGAGACCAAATGGCATTACAAGAAATTCATAACTACCATAGCGAGTTCGGAAAGCGGTTTTGGAGACATCTTCCCCCTTAACCCTTAATTGATGATAACCCGAGCGGAGATCGATTTTTGAATATACACAAGACCCTTGTAGTTGATCAAAGAGGTCATCGATGCGAGGAAGAGGATATCGGTTCTTAACCGTCAATTTATTTAGTTCACGATAATCAATGCACATTCGTAGGGATCCGTCTTTCTTTTTAACAAACAAAATCGGAGCGCCCCAAGGTGAATGGCTAGGTTGGATAAAACCACGATCAAGTAGTTCTTGGATTTGACTTTGCAATTCTTGCATTTCAGATGGAGCGAGTCTATATGGTGCACGTGCTACGGGTGCGGCTCCCGGAATAAGATCGATTTGGAATTCAACCGGTCGATGAGGCGGAAGACCCGGCAATTCGTCGGGAAATACATCGGAATAGTCACTAACAATTGGCACATCATCGATGTGCTTCTCATCGGACTCGACTTTCTTAACGTGAGCAAGGATCGCAAAACAACCCTTACAGAGTAGTTTTCTAACTTTAATACACGAAACGAGGTTGAGTCCGGTGCAACTCTTATCGCCATAGACGATCAAAGGTTCACCATTCTCGATAGGAATTCGGATTGCGTTAAGATCACAAAGAATGTGAGATTTCGTTTTGACTAACCAATTCATACCGATTATTACATCAAAGCTTCCTAGTTCCATGGGTATCAAGTCAATTTCAAATTCCTTACCCAAAATGTTTATCGTACACCCCCGGTAATATGTGTCGGCACTTAATAGTTTCCCGTTAGCCACTTCAATGGTATAAGTGGTATCTAATGGAAGAGGTGGAGTGCTAAAAGAATGAGTCAAAGTCTTGGATACAAAGCATTTATCGGCACCTGAATCGAATAAGCAAGAGACATACGAATTGTTGAGAAGAAACGTACCCGTGACTAGTTCAGTGTCATCCCGGGCTTCCTCGGTGTTTATGTTGAAAGCTCGGCCGCGCGTATTGGGGTTATCTTTCTTCTTTGGGCATGCATTTCTATAATGACCCGTTTGGCCACATTCGTAACAAGTGCCCGTCTTTGGTGCATTGGGCCACCTTCGAGCGACGGGAGTGGCACTTTTACAATCGTTGGCCTTATGACCAACTCCTTGGCACCGGTGGCAAATTAACTTACTACATTCGCCAAAGTGATGTTTGTTGCATTTGTTGCAAAGAGGTAGGTTCCCGGCATAACCTTTCTTGCCGTCGGAGGTGTAAGGCTTCTTAGCAAAGTTGTTGTTGCTTGATTGGGAGGGTTCCCACTTTCTTTTGTTGCCGCCCGATTTATCCTCGGCCTTAGGTGCCGGAACTACGATTTCGTCAACCGTTTCTATCAATTTGCGGGCCATGTTCAAAGCTTCTTGATGATTAGTGGGTTTGGATGACATTACTCCGTGTTTGATGCTCTTTGGAAGACCATCCATGTAAAGTTCAACCCTTAAAGCTTCGGGGTTCACAAGATTTGGGCACATCAAGGCTAGTTCGGAAAATCGTTGATTATAAGCCTTGAGATCATTTCCGATCGCCTTTAAAGTTCTTAGCTCTTGTTCGAGCCTTAGGGTTTCTTCACGAGGGAAATATTCGACAATCATCTTTTCCCTCAAGTCGGCCCAAGAGAGGGCGTGAGCTTCATCGGTACCCACCGATTGTACATAAGTATTCCGCCATGTAAGAGCGACACCGGCGAAGGTGTGAGTGGAGTATTTGACCTTGTCTTGGTCCCGACAACCGCTTATGCTAAAGACGGCTTCCGTTTGCTCAAACCATCGGGTGAGCACGACCGGTCCCCCGGTTCCATCAAAAGTGTGAGGTTTGCACCCCATGAAAGCTTTATAGGAGCATCCCTCGTTTGAGTTTCCGGCTCCATTGTTGTTGTTGTTGTTGTTGTTGTTGTTGTTGTTGTTGTTGTTGTTGTGGTTGTTATTATTATTGTTGTTGGATGAGTGACCGGCCATGGCCGCATCTACGGCGGTAGCTATCATCCGTTCGAGAGCTTGTTCGGGAGTTTCATTGCGGCGTACACGACGAGGAGCCATTGTTCCTTCAAGACACAAGAATATCATTGATTAGTATTCTCAATAATACTAACCGTGATATAGAATAAAGATAAAGAGAATTTTTTCCTCGACTCGCCTTAAATTCTTTATGCCATAATGTCGGAACGTTCATATGAGTCACCGTAATATAATCCCGGAAATTATATTACCCTGATTCATATGTGCATTCGACATTATTCTATAAAGTCAAGGTGGCGTGTCAATCAAATTAAACAACGTGAGATTAAGATGAACTAAGAGTAGATATGAGTAGAAGCGTTCGAGTATAAATGCACAAGTAGTCAAGTAATTCCTACTTCAAGTCTATATGCCGGTTGTAGTCTAGACTCATCAATGTACCCTATGACTCGAGGTTGACACCAATGAACTCTAAATCCCTACAACCAACGCTCTGATACCATCTGTAGCGACCCGACAAAATCGTCATTTGACGGCGTCGTCTACTTAGGTCCCGTTACGTGGTCATAAGTCTTTAAAACAACGTTTGACCAAAAGATATGTCGCATTCATTTCAAATGTAAAGATTGTTCAAGTTTACAAGAATAGTTCCACCACAAGTTACGATACAAAGTTTTAAGTACAAATGAAACTTATGCGACACAATTTAAAAGTATCCAAAAGACGCTCCATGTATGCATATATACTCGACATCCAATGCAAGTATCAAAATAATGAGCGGAAGCATGTATCATGTATCGTTCAAGGACCTGAGAAAAACATAGAAATCTGTCAACGAAAACGTTGGTGAAATCATAGGTTTAAGTAAGTAAGTACACGTGAACCACAAGATTTGCATCAATGAAATAATAGTAATACATTCCAAAAGTTTGTTTCACGAGCACCCAATTATCAATGCTTAACATTCCTTCCATTGAACCCCATCACTTAGTGCTAGAACATACACTGTTTCTCGAAAATATATTTCATTCGTAAACGGTAGCGAACCGTTTGAATGAGGGTTTGTCAAACCCATATGGATCCATACAACATAAGTTCTCGCTTACACCCGGCAAGTGTAACTAATGATAATCGAATTGAGGATTTTGTTCTAAACTCGTATGTAGAATGTTTGTTTTCCTGTACTTGTGTTCACTTAGTAAAAGAAATGTTTATGTTTTCTCATCCCAAATGTAAGTTCAAAAAGAGTAAAAGTGGGACTATGATCTCACCTTGAGTGCACGTACGAAAAGTACTTCACAAAATAACGTGTGTGAAGGATAGTGCTAGTCTTGACCTAACAAATAGGTCGTATCAATAACGGTAAACACGATAGGTCAAAGATGTTCAATTAGTCCTATGGCTCGTTACGACTCGATTATTTAGCATGTGAAATCAAATTGTCAAGTTTCATGCAAGATACAAGTATATAAACAAGTTAGGAAGGTTGCATAATCATTTGGTTAAGTTTGACAAAAAGTCAAACCTTGGTCGGTCAAAGTCAACGAAAAAGTCAACACGTTCGGGTCGTGTCCCGAACTATTTTTCTGAGGTTTTTAATCATGTATGAGCATGTTAGGACAAGTTACATGTGAATCGGAGGTGCGTAGCATAGCAAACATTATTCAAAAATTGACCAAGTTGGACAGACCAAAATGGCGCGCCGCGCGGGTATATGGCGCGCCGCGCCATTACCTGTGCAGAGAATTCTGGCAGTTTTTAAGTTTTATGCACGAACCTAACTTCAAACAATCACCATTTATGATCCGCAAACAATCAAGACAAGTATCTTATACCGTTGGGAAGGTAATTTGACGAGGAAAACAACTAAATGCATTTCATCAATCAATCTACCTATTACAACAACCAAAACCGCATCTAATGCTTAACATTAACCGCATACAAGTTCATAAATGCAATTCAATGATTCGGGCAACCAATTTACATGAATGATATGCCGTTTCGAAGGTAATCAAGCATACAATCCAACTAAACACTTACCAATAATAATCCATGGCATTCAATGCATCAAAAGTCCATTTCAAGTTCATCAAACCCTAACCCAAATTCACCAAAATCAATAATCAAGTTCATGAAGTTTTCTAAGGCAACCTACACATCAAATTGAAGCTAGTGATGCTAGTAACACAATTAAAACATCAACTTTTAACATCTAACAACATATGATCATCCAAAATTCAAGAACAACACACCAAAATTCAAGTTCATGCTAGTTACACTAAAACAACGAGATCGAGCATATAAATCATATATTCATGTTAGACTTGAGCCATAGACACTAATTAACACTTTTATAAGTTAAAAACATCAAGAACACAAAATCTAGTGATTTTAGAAAGTTACCCAAATGAGATGAAGTTGGTACCAAAATGAAGAGGATGAAGAGAGGATCACAAATATGTAGTTTATTTTGTTGTAAGCCTCCTAGATCGAATTTAGATGATGATTGAATGAATTTGGTAAATGGGTGTGTGTTCTTGCTAGAGAGAAAGAGAGAGAGATGGAGATGATAATGAATGGGTGAAAGGGGTTTGACCCTTTGACCTAGTCAAGGGTTTGATCCCTTGTCAAGTTTAGTCCCTCAACTTTCGTTCGGGTGCGGGAATTACCTAAACGAGATAATTTAAAACGCGTATCAACGGGAGATGTTATAAACATATAACGGACTTTATATTAGTATAACGGAAAAGTAAATGGAAAAAGGCGGGATGTTACATCACGTATCAATATTGAGATTCAATATTGCAGGAAAGTACGTAGACGAAACGAAAATGATAAACGTTAGGTTGACCTCACGAGCAATACCCTCGATCAATACCCATAACCTCCATAGCTATAACCCATAATTTCCTTAGCTCTATCCCGTTTGAAAACTTATTTTAAAATCGTCTGAATATAACTCCGTCGTAGTATTTTATGTATACTAATAATATCTTGAAATAATACAAAGAAAATATATATGTGTAATTCGATTGAGAGAGTTTAGAGAAATATATTTTCAAGTTTCTATGAAATAATAAAACCTATTGAATTCTATTTATAATAGATTTTTGAATTATTAAAGTGAATTATTAAAGTATGAATTATTAAAGTGAATTATTAAAGTAATAATTATTAAAGTGAATTATTAAAGTATGAATTATTAAAGTGAATTATTAAAGTATGAATTATTAAAGTGAATTATTAAAGTGAATTATTAAAGTATGAATTATTAAAGTGAATTATTAAAGTATGAATTATTAAAGTGAATTATTAAAGTATGAATTATTAAAGTTAAAGTAAAGTAAAAGTAAAGTAAAGGTAAAGTTAAAGTATAGTAAAAGTATAAAACTATGTACGTATAATACGCGTATAAATATATATAATATTAATTTAAATCGTTATATATATTTGATAAAATAAAATATAAATATCGTTATTTTATCATACTAGTTAAGTAATGAGTGGTCAAAAAGAAAAGATTTCTTAAATCACAGTGGACCTCATAACATAGGCCCGTAATCATATCATAATGTATCTGATAATTCAATCATTTGATATTATCTCTTAATTCTGTCAATAAATATATCGAAACAAATACGTTCATGTAAAGTATCATATATCTAATACTTTGTTAATATTTTCAGTTAATATTATATATTATATATACATATCTATATACACATAATTGTTCGTGAATCGTCGAACACGGTTAAAGGATAATTGATTACATGAATGTAGTTCCAAACTTTTTGAGATTCAACATTACAAATTCTGCTTATCGTGTCGGAAACATATAAAGGTTAAGTTTAAATTTGGTCGGAAATTTTCGGGTCGTCACAACATCCTTAACTACATTTTTTTTAGAGTTTATTATGTTGTATTTTCTACGTAAATACAACACAATAAACTAGGGGGACTTGATCATATACATAGGCATGTATATGCATATTTTAAGTTCAAAAGGCAATCTAAATGCAAGTGCAAACAGAACCGCATTAACAAGCAACAAGTGCGTATTGCGCTCTATAACATTGTGGAAGCCCACATAAATTGAGATTGCGAAGATGTCCCACATAAACTTTACGGATTAGTAAAGTGTGTGCGAACGTTGATTCCGCGAATATTCCAAACCCATTGATAGGGAGCATGGCCTCTCAATTTAGGTTGTTGGTTTTGTGCAATTGCTCTGGCCTTTGTGATTCACTTGTGACTACGCCCAAGTATCAATCATAATTGAGCTAAGGTAATGCAATCAAGACTGGGACATGGTGATTGATCACTTGAATCTAAGTGTAAGACGTTCATAAGGTCCCAAAAACTTTATCAACACCACCATCCACCCCTCATTACACTCAATTCCTAAATTAAATCTTAGCATCTAATTTAAGATTGATCACTTAACAAACATGAACACACGTTAATGAACTAGGGACTTACATTTATGTACTAGCAAACTCCCCCTAGGACCTAGTTCATTTCACCAACAAAATTAAACGTTCATTACAATCCAAACAATTCACACGTTCAAATCAATTTATTACAACCATCATCGAAATATTAAAAACATTAAAGTTCACAGTGATCACAAAAGATGAATATTAATAATAAAACATTAAGTGCACAAGTCATAAGCATAACACGTTCGAATAACACGATTGAACTGAATTACCTACTCCATGTTCTGCAGCTCATGAAAGATTGGGTGTCATCTCAACACCTTAATGTCCGCTTTGCACATATTTCTGATCCACCTGGGATCAAATATCCTTATCTGATTCAGTTCATCTTCAGACTCCATAATTCACTTTTTCCTCCTTTCGACCATCGTAATACCACCACTTAAATTTCTTACCAACGTTTTATGGCATCTTACGAACCGGTGCATATTTTATTGTCCTCGCACGCTTGTATATGACAATCTTTACCGTTTTACCAGTTTCATGATCATTGTAACACCGTACTTTTACACATTTTTTTTTGAAAGATACTCTCAGTGGAAAACTTATTAATTATACATCATATATTAAATACAGTAATATATGATTACACAAATCACATGTGTTACGTTATTACTACAGACCATTTAAACATATTATTTATTACAAAAGTCATCAGAGTATCGATGTGTCAAACATTTGCAGCTGCCCGGCAATACCCACCAAAAGCTATTATTACACACCTGCAGGAAAAACGCTATGGGGGAATTAGCATAAAGCTAAGTGAATGGCAATATACAGGTGGACATCACTACAAGCATCAAACACAGCTTAAAGGCACTGGTAACTAAATTATTTAAAACCATAAATAAGAGGACCGGCAACCCGTAGCTGATCAAGCTAGAATCCACCAATAGCCCCCATTACCGAATCACTGGTATAGTCTTCCAGACGTGATGCACTCGTCGTTCACACTATACCACCAATCAGTAACACTTGGACCCAATACTATTAGCCCAAACATAAGGTAAATAGCATTGACCTCTTAGGTCGGGAACATCATTGACGTTACGTCGGAATTCACCCTCAACGTTAGCACTGGGTGCGCACATAATCACATATAGTCATTGCACTAGTCACAAACTCCTAAACAGCCTAGTCATAAGCATGACATAAATCACTATACTTGTCACTGTATAATCACATCCATAAAGATAATCCCACTCACCCGCAAGCACAAGTACTCAGTTGTCTTATATCACTGAGTCTTCACCTTTCCGTTTATCACCTAAGAATATTATTCCTCTAGTTAGTACAATTTTAAATCAGGTTACACATCTAAATAAATAAACACAATAACATAGTAAATGGGTCATAATTGCACTTGGTCCAAACATACAAGCACTGTCACTCGCACGGATGAGGTCTCACTCGTGCGGCTGACTAGCTCACTAGTACGGGTGAGTATCCTCACTCGCACGATCGACCTATCACTTGTACTAGTGATCATCAAACTCATTCACATAGTTTAGTGTCTCACTCACATGAATGGACACTTCACTCGTACGAGTGAGTGCCTCAAACGCACGGTTGAGCAAGAACAGCAGCAGACCTAAAATTTGAGCTTTTTACACCTAAACTAAAGTTTTATTTAGTATTTTAAAACCTTATCATTGGAAAGTAAACCTCAAGACGATTCCAACGATAGTTTATTTGTCAAAAACGGAGTTACGGTTTGAAAGTTACACCATTTTTCAATTTTACCAAAAGATGTCCACTACTCAACCGCGTGGTTGAGCCCTTAAAAGTGTGCTCAACCACGTGGTTGAGCTATCATTCGTGTGGATGCTGAAGAACAGCATCAGCTCGCTGTTTTTGAGTTTTTTACACCTAAACTCGATTTCTGCTTGTTTAGATCAATCCAAAGGCTCAAGTATAACAAATAATAAATATATAACTTATTTCTAGCCTCAATTAAGCATAACAAACACATTCAAAGCATGAATTTGATCATAACAAGCTTACTTTAATAAAACCCACTTACAACCCAACTTAATTCATCAAAATCTGAAATTTTTACCTTGATTTGTGTAGTGACCCGAACTTTTCCATGTTTATATATATTAATTGAGATTGATATTTACATGACTAAATATTTCCAACGTGTTAAGAAATCAAACTTCTTAAGACTTGATTAAATGAAATAAGTTTCATATAGACAATTGATCACCCAAGTTGACCGGCGATTCACGAACGTTACAAATTTGTAAAAACTACATGTTGTGGTATATATAGACATATATATATGGTTGACATGAGATTATGATGAGTAAGTATCTCACTAAGTATATTAACAATGTGTGATATACATAAGAAATGAGATTACTAAGTTAAGAAACTCGAAATGATATATATAACGATTATCGTTATGATAACGTCTACTAAATACATATGTATCATATTAAGATATTGATACACTATATTTAACATGATAAAATGATATTTAAATATATCATTAAGTGTGTTAACAATGAACTACATATGTAAAAACAAGACTACTAACTTGAGAATTACGAAACGAGACTTATATGTAACGATTATCGTTGTAACGATATTTTAATGTATGTATCATATTAAGAGATATTCATAAATCATAATATCATGATAATATGATAATGTAACATCTCATTTGATATAATAAATATTGGGTTAACAACATTAATTGAGATCGTTAACTTAAAGGTTTCAAAACAGCACTTACATGTAACGACTAACGAAGACTTAACGAATCCATTAGAATGTATATACATATTGTGTTTTGATATGTATTCTTACACTTTTGAAAGACTTCAAGACACATATCAAAGTACTTCTACTTAACAAAAATTCTTACAATTACATCCTCGTTCAGTTTCATCAACAATTCTACTCGTATACACCCGTATTCGTACTCATACAATACACAGCTTTTAGATGTATGTACTATTGGTATATACACTCCAATGATCATCTCTTAGCAGCCCATGTGAGTCACCTAACACATGTGGGAACCATCATTTGGCAACTAGCATGAAATATCTCATAAAATTACAAAAATATTAGTAATCATTCATGACTTATTTACATGAAAACAAAATTACATATCCTTTATATATAATCCATATACCAACGACCAAAAACACCTAAAAACACTTTCATTCTTCAATTTTCTTCATCTAATTGATCTCTTTCAATTTCCATCTTCAAGTTCTAAGTGTTCTCATAAATTTCATAAGTATAGTTTCATAAAAATCAAGAATACTTCCAAGTTTGCAAGTCTACTTCCAAGCTTTCTAATCCATTCTAAGTAATCATCTAAGATCAAAGAACCTTTGTAATTTACAGTAGTTTATCTTTCTAATTCAAGGTAATATTCATATTCAAACTTTGATTCAATTTCTACAACTATAATAATCTTATTTCGAGTGAAAACTTACTTGAACTGTTTTCGAGTCATGATTCTGCTTCAAGAGCTTTCAAGCCATCCAAGGATCCTTTGAAGCTAGATCCATTTTCTCATTTTCAGTAGTTTTATCCAGAAAACTTGAGGTAGTAATGATGTTCATAACATCATTCGATTCATACATTTAAAGCTATCTTATTCGAAGGTTTAAACTTGTAATCACTAGAACATAGTTTAGTTAATTCTAAACTTGTTCGCAAACAAAAGTTAATCCTTCTAATTTGACTTTTAAAATCAACTAAACACATGTTCTATATCTATATTATATGCTAACTTAATGATTTAAAACCTGGAAACACGATGAACACCATAAAATCGGATATACGCTGTCGTAGTGAAACCGGGGGCTGTTTTGGTTTGGATAATTAAAAACTATGATAAACTTTGATTTAAATGTTGTTCTTCTGGGAAAATGATTTTTCATATGAACATGAAACTATATCCAAAAATCTTGGTTAAACTCAAAGTGAAAGTATGTTTTTCAAAATGGTCATCAAGATGTCGTTCTTTCGACGGAAATGACTACCTCTTTAGTAATTGACATTGACATGTAACTTAAATTTCCAACTATAAACCTATACTTTTTCTGTTTGGATTCTTAAATTAGAGTTCAATATGAAACTATAGCAATTTGATTCACTCAAAACGGATTTAAAATGAAGAAGTTATGGGTAAAACAAGATTGGATATTTTTGATCTTTTTAGCTACGGGAAATGTTTAACAAATCTATACAAATCATATCCTAGCTAACTTATATTGTATTATACATGTATTCTAATATATTATGTAATTTTGGGATACCATAGACACGTATGCAAATGTTTTGACATATCATATCGACCCATGTATATATATTATTTGGAACAATCATAGACACTCTATATGCAGTAATGTTGGAGTTAGCTATACAGGATTGAGGTTGATTCCAAAAATATATATACTTTGAGTTGTGATTTAGCCTGAGACGTGTATACACTGGGTCGTGGATTAATTCAAGATAATATATATCGATTTATTTCTGTACATCTAACTGTGGACAACTAGTTGTAGGTTACTAACGAGGACAGCTGACTTAATACACTCAAATCTTTAAAACATAATAAAAATGGTTGTAATTATATTTTGATCATACTTTGATATATATGTACATATTTGTATAGGTTAGTGAATCGATCCGTGGCCAAGTCTTATTTTCGAGGAAGGAAATATCTGTGAAAGTGAGTTATAGTCCCACTTTTAAAATCTAATATTTTTGGAATGAGAATACATGCAGGTTTTATAAATGATTTACAAAATAGACACAAGTATGTGAAACTACATTCTATGGTTGAATTATCGAAATCGAATATGCCCCTTTTTATTAAGTCTGGTAATCTAAGAATTAGGGAACAGACACCCTAATTGACGCGAATCCTAAAGATAGATCTATTGGGCCTAACAAACCCCATCCAAAGTACCGGATGCTTTAGTACTTCAAAATTTATATCATATCTGAAGGGTGTCCCGGAATGATGGGGATATTCTTATATATGCATCTTGTTAATGTCGGTTACCAGGTGTTCACCATATGAATGATTTTTATCTCTATGTATGGGATGTGTATTGAAATATGAAATCTTGTGGTCTATTGTTACGATTTGATATATATAGGTTAAACCTATAACTCACCAACATTTTTGTTGACGTTTAAAGCATGTTTATTCTCAGGTGAATACTAAGAGCTTCTGCTGTTGCATACTAAAATAAGGACAAGATTTGGAGTCCATGTTTGTATGATATTGTGTAAAAACTGCATTCAAGAAACATATGTCGATGTAATATATTTCTATTGTAAACCATTATGTAATGGTCGTGTGTAAACAGTATATTTTAGATTATCATTATTTGATAATCTACGTAATGTTTTTAAACCCTTTATTGATAAAATAAAGGTTATGGTTGTTTTAAAAATGAATGCAGTCTTTGAAAAACGTCTCATATAGAGGTCAAAACCTCGCAACGAAATCAATTAATATGGAACGTTTATAATCAATATGAATGGGACATTTCAGTTGGTATCAGAGTCAGGTTCTTAGAGAACCAGAAAATTTACATTAATGTGTCTTATCTAGTTTGTTAGGATGCATTAGTGAGTCTGGACTTCGACCGTGTTTTCTTTAAAAATGATTGCTTAACATTTTTGTTGGAAACTATATATTATTAACATGTAAATATTATGTGATATATTAATCTCTTAACATGTTTGATATTGTGTGATAGATGTCTACCTCTAGCACAAATCCCGTTGACTCACCTAATAATAACGAAGAGTCGAATATATATTGGCAAGATTCACAAGTTCCCGAAGAACCGGAAGAAGAGTAAACGGACCCGGAAGAAAAGGAACCGGAAGAAGAGGAACCAGAAGAAGAGGAACCGGAAGAAGAAGAGGTTCCAGAGGGGGGAATAGTAGGAACCACGGAAAACCGGTCAAATAAAAGAAAATCCTCAACCAATGGACCAAAGTTAATAATGGTCAATGGTGTTTTGACTAAGGAAGCAAAATATTGGGAAAATTACCAATTTTCCGATGAATCGGATCCTGATGAGGATTCCGATGATGTTATAGAAATTACCCCGACCCAATTTAATGAGGCAAAAGAAAATAATAAGGGAAAAGGCATCAAAATAGAGAAATCTGATTCCGACCCCGATGAACTTTATATGTACCGTCAACACCCATATTTTCAATATCTGATTCCTCTAAACCACCAGGTTTTTCTAAACCAATGTGGAAAATGACGACTCGTATTAGAGGAACATCATATATCCCTAGAAGATTAGGAAAAAGAACCAAGTTCGAAGAAGAAGAAACTAGTGTTTCAGATTAGAGGGGTGTGAGCATGTCGTGTAATAAATGTATTGTAGTGTGCTTGTACTTTTATGTTCTATGTAAAAATTGCTTGTATTGTTTGTTATTACGAATCTAATCCTTGTCTATTTTACATTATAAAAACAAAATGGACGTTAAGGGTAGACAACCGAATATTTTAGAAGACCTACCAGAGGATATGATTGAGGAAATCTTGTCTAGAGTCGGTCAGAATTCATCAGCACATTTAGTTATGGCGAAATTAACTTGTTAAACATTTGAAAGACTTTCCAGAAATGCCTTAATTTATAAAAGGCTTTCCTTTGATAGGTGGGGTATATCACATTGGGGAGACTTTAAGTTACGCCGTGTTTTCTTTAAAGCGTTAAATGCGGGGAACCCAAATGCAATTTTACGCTACGGGTTAAAAACCTATTTTGACTCAACATATCCCAACATAGGATTTCGTGAATTAGAAAGAGCTTCTAACATACAACATAAAGAAGCATGTTATGCTTACGGGTTAGTGATGTTCGCTTCTTACCAAAGTGAGAAAAAGAACATCGAATTGCAGCTTTTAAATAAAACTTTCCCACAAGTGACGGATTCAGTAGTTGGGGTGAGAAACAAGGTTTTAGATTATTACGGGACTGTTGAACATTACGAAACCCTCGTCCTTTTGACGACATTACAACATGCTGCCTAGCCAATGGTCATAACGGTTATTTTCCACAAGACCAAGGATGGGAAGTCGTCTTAATAAAACCAGAATGCATGACTTGTTTCTGGACTTATGAATTACGTGTCTTTATTTTCTTTGCTGAACAACTTGCGTATTAACTAGATTTATCTTCAAAACTGTCCTGTATCATAGTGTACTATATTTCATGTTATATGTAATATAGCGAAGTTGTAAGTTTGAAGAATATGTGTATGTGATATATTATTATAATCAGTTTTTTATATGGAATTGTAGTAGTTGAATTGTATATTAGCTACTAAGTATGAACTTAACGGGTAGGTAGTACCCGAATTTAAACTTATAAAACCCTAATATGAAGAAAAAGCTTTTATAAATGAGTTCATATTATGCTACGAGATACTATTGACTACTCTTAATATTCTGTATGATTAACTTGTTTCATTTGACTATTTTGAAGGAAATGGCACCGACTACTCGACACACCTTGAATATGAGCGAAGAGGAATTTCGTGCCTTTCTTGCTTCAAACATATCCGCAGTACAGGCCGCTCTACATACCAACAATAACTCTGAATCTAGCAATACAGCTAACGGCGCAAGAAATCATGTAGGATGCTCCTACAAGAAATTCACTGCCTGCAAACCTTCAGAATTTGATGGGACCGAAGGACCAATCGAATTGAAACGGTGGACCGAGAAAGTTGAATCGGTGTTTGCCATAAGTAAGTGTGCTAAAGGAGACAAAGTGAAGTACGCTATGTATACCTTCACAGGTATTGCGTTAACATGGTGGAATACCTATCTAGAGCAAGTGGGACAAGATGCTGCTTACTGTAACACCCGTTTTTCAGTTACACGTTATTTCGAGCGTCATTCGAAATACGAGGCATGTAAGTGTATATTTGGATCCCAAATAAAGTTGGAGTTAATGTTCTAAAACCTTACCATTGGATAGTAAATCTCATTACGTTTCCAACGATATTTGATTCGTCGAAAACGGAGTTACGGTTTGAAAGTTACGACCAAAACAAGTTCAGTTTCAGACTCAGTTCATTGGGACTCCGTCTAGACTTTAGGACGCCGTCCAACAATGAAGGTTAGGACGCCGTCCAAGCTTTTTGGATGCCGTCCAGAAGGCCTGACGGGCCAGCAGCTCTATTTTACTCAAATTAAAAGGGGTATTTGGGTCTTTTCACTTGGGGTCGGTTTGGGATCATTAAAAATGATCTAGAACTCCATTTAGAGCTCATTCTCATCCACACAAAACACTCTCATCTTATTTTAGAGAGAGAGGGTTAATTTAGAGTGAGAAAGCTTGGTTTGGTGAAGAAGATGAGCGTTTCGGGTCAAAGCTCGAGAGTTAAAGTTGTTCCTTTCGTTCACGGCTACATTTTTGTAGTATTGGTAAGTCTCAACTCCGAATTTCATTGTTAAGATTCTTGTGTACATTTAGAGTTTGAGCTTGTTATTTGTAAAACCCTTTTAGATGATGAAGAGGGTTTATAGAAACCCACTATTTTGATATTTTGCGGGTTTTTGGTTGGTTAATGATTTAAGCATGTTTAAGGTTTGTAAGTGGGGTATAATCACTAGTATTAGTGATTTTAGGAGTGTTGGAACTTGTAAGACCCATTTGGGGGTAAAATGGGTGAATTTGGGTTATGTTGAGATAAGAAAAACCCTAATAGCTATGATCTAGGGTTTGGCCATGTGAATTGAAGTTGTAAGTGTTAAATTGTGTTGATTGGTCATTAATACACTTGTAAATGATGGAAGAATTGTAAATGGGTCATGTTTGGCTAAAATGGTATGTATAAGTGTTGAAATGGGTCAAATGAGTTAAGGTTTACCTAATTGGGTGAAATGGGTATGAAACACCCTAAGTTTGTGCTAATTGGTGTTAGTAGACTTACATCACTAGTTTTAGTAATTAAAGATGAGTCTTGGCCATTTTATGGGCGGTTTTGGGTGTGAGTGAGTATTGTGGTTAATTCCACAAGTTGTGTATTAAATGTGTACTTATGTATTAGGTACCTTGCTCGAAGCATACAGAAGTGCTAAATCACCACCGACGTGATAAGGTGAGTGGAATAATTATATGCGTAGGTATATAATGTATCTATTTGTTGTAGCGTGAAATGTGTAGTGTCGAGGTGCTAAGACACCATGTTTCACGTGAAGAGTGTAGCATCGTGGTGTTAAGATGCCACTCGGGTGTAGCATCGAGGTGTTAAGATGCCACCTAGGAGTGTAGTGTCGAGGTGTTAAGACACCACTCTGTAAAATAATGAGTGTTGCATCGAGGTGTTAAAATGCCACTCGGGGTGAAGTGCCGAGGTGTTAAGGTGCCACCCTAGGGGTTAGTGGTGCGAGGTGTTAAGTGCCCTAACGGATGTTATGAACACCGATGGCGTTTTCGCGAGCGCCGTTCCCTTGTACTATTGGTTAACCATGGTTATTGTGTTGCAGTGAAAGCATATTACTTTGTTCATGTTATATATGCTTGTGTTATGCTAGCATGATTATTGGA
Organism: Rutidosis leptorrhynchoides; assembly: GCF_046630445.1. NCBI lineage: Eukaryota > Viridiplantae > Streptophyta > Magnoliopsida > Asterales > Asteraceae > Rutidosis > Rutidosis leptorrhynchoides. The sequence continues at coordinate 111,890,425 of NC_092342.1, read as the reverse complement.
GGTTATAGCTTGTATTTGTGACGATAAGCTAATTGTGTTTGCTAGCATGTTTGCGGTATTTGTGTAAGTGATTGCAAGTAGGTATATTATATATGTATGTGTATAATTATTGCATTCACTAAGCTTTATGCTTACCCCTCTCGTTGTTTACCTTTTTACAGGTATTGTGTTATTGATGCTAGCTAGTTGTTAGACTAGACGTGCAGGAGCGGTTGGGCTTGATGGGGTAGCTTTCGGATAATTGGACGCGGATGGGGGTTTTTGGTAGTCCCCGGGATTATGCTCTTGGTATCGGGTTAGGTTGTGGAGTCCTAATCCGTCTAAAGAGATAAATGGGTCGAAATGGCTACATTATTTGTAAAACGGGTCATTGTGGTCCCAGTGTCGTAAAACTTGTTTTTATGGTGGAAACATCTTAGTTTTACTTAATATGACATATTGTGAAATTGGTTACGTTTAAAAGTGTCGGGAAGCGGGTTTTCCACTCGCGTGTAAATAAAAACTGATCAGTCGACTTTAGTTCATTTGGACGCCATCCAGAATCATGGGACGCCGTCCTGGTCTTTATCTCTGGAAACCGTCCAGATATTGGGACGCCGTCCAGATACGCTGTCTGACAAATTTTTTTTTTTAAGGCGTGTTTTTGGTAAAATGATGTCGGGTTGTTACAAGTGGTATCAGAGCATAGTCTAAGGGAATTAGGTGACCTTGGAATAGGTGCCTAGTCTTAGACTTATTGGCGGTTGTGCGTTATTTGCGGGACTTGTAGGATTACGGGTCGGATTGAGATTTTTTTTAGTGTCTTAGAGTAGGTGACTAACTAGGACTTATTTTTGTCCAAAGTGGGATTATGTGGGGCCTTATTTCGTGAGTAAATTAGTGCCTTAGATTGTTAGTGCCTAAGGTAAGTAGGCGAACGGGGACGTTATTTTAGTGATAGTCACCTAGGCTGTAGGATGACGTGTTATTGCGGTGTACTTGTGTATATTTATTATTATGTTGTATATAGGTGTATATATACAGGTATCTTTTGTGCGGTATCCTAGGGATGAATCTATTAGGGAGATTCGTATGTTTGGCGGTTTTGAGTGATCAAGTTCATGGTAAGGACTTTGGTCATTATGGTACTAGGAGTTATCGCGTGTTATTTTGTGTGAATGTTGCGTCAGTCCGGGTAAAGTACTTTGCGTGAACATGTGGAAATGGTAAGGTACGCATTTGTAATAGTGACCGATCACCATTATTACGAAAGTGTATCTTGACATCAAGCATGACATGACGAGTACCGAACGGAGGAAACGTGGCATGGTTGGGGTAGATTCGGGATAAACGAGGAATCTTTATTGGTTCCTAAGTGATAGTTGTCTCGGGTGATATGCTGGTAGTTGCATCGGGTTCGTTGCGAGTCATGAAGTGTTACGATGGATTCGGTTAGTTAAGTAAGTGAGCCAACACACAAGTTTGGTGCGTGCTTAGCCACCCTAAGTAGTGGGTGCATTATTGAGATTGTTATTGGTTTTATTTACCCATCGTAACTAGGAAGATCGATTTACGTTTGCGTGTGTGCGACGAGGACTTGAATTCTGTAATGGAATGCGACAAGTTTAATGATTGTAGTTTTGAGTTACACTCGGTAGAGTGTGTGGTTAGAGAATCGTGTTAGGATTCTTGTTGTGAGTCGCCTTGGAATTGGCGAATCGAGGAGTCTTCGGGTCGTTAAACTCATGGAAGTGGGACCCGTGTAATGTTGATTGCGTTAGTGTGTTGTAGATTATAGGGCAACATTCCTAATGGAATATCCCTTGTAGTAGTGGTTTTATCGAGATGTAGAAGGGTGTAAGACTTGGTATCCCCGAGCATCTCCTTGTGTTAGATGAAGGGCCTCATTAGGCTATATCGTTTGGCCTTGTGGAAACTGCGGGTAGCGTGTGATCGCTAGGAACTTTCGATAAGACAATAAACCGTAAGGTTGTCGGGTAGGTATGACTTCGGGTCATTATTATAGAGAGATGGGTGACATCGGGTATATGGAACCTAAAGATCGATTTTCTAAAATTCATTTGATTGTGGTGGGAGTCTGCATGACACTGCGTCAGGTGCCTTTTTATACCTGCTAGTGTAATGTTCAACTCCGGTAGTGGTGTGATCACTTTGTGCTTAGGGTGCCCGTGAGATACCCTTGGAAGCATCGGAGATTATAATAGTGATCGACGGGTGATGGTAATTCGACGGTTGCGAAAGTCGAATTTTAAGAGCATTGTGACGAATACTTCTTATGAAGTGACGGGTGAGCGAATCTTGTTGCTCTTAAGTGATAGACGGGTAGAGATGACCGGTGAGCCGGTGACGGACTTAATGGTCTGTTAGTCCGAAGGATATGATGAAGTGTTGACATTGTGGTGGATGCAATTATGGTGTCGGAATTGGTCACTCTTCTCCATGAGAGTGAGCAATTGTTGAAAAAGTTCGTTGCGTAGAAGGGCGGGTGATCTCGACTGAGATGCACGACTGAGTAAGCGGAGTGACATATGCCTAGGCTTAGAGACATATGTAGGACTTTGGTGGAGTTTGCTTTTCAAACAATTAAGGTAGTTAGTTGTGAATTGTGGTATGAATGTGCGATGTCATCGCGTGTACGACGCCTTAAGTGATTGTGCCTATCGGCTCTGAGAGCTTAAAGTGAATTTGCGGTGAATTGATGTTTATGACCAACGGTGATAATGGTCAGGTGTGACGTGGAATTTCAATTCCGCGGGATGTTATCATCTTGGCGGTGAGAATAGGGAGATAAATCCTAAGTGGGGGAGTTTTTACTGCCGCCCGAGGAAAACTCCAGTGGTGTTATGTATAGTGAAATGTCGGAGCGTACCGTGCTAAGCCTCAATAGGTATTCGGAGTTCCTAACGAGGAAGAGTGACGGGTTGCTAATGTCGACTCGAGATCGTGCTTTACGATTGTGAGTTACAACTCTGGAATGTTATGCGTGAAGATTGTGATGATGGGATCGAAGGAAGTGTAAGACTTCCTATGTAAGGTGGTCGTGTAGTACCAATGTGCGGTATGAGACCAAATGTGAAGTTTGAGATCCCGGAGTGAGAAAATGAAGTGTCGTTGCGGGTGCTCCCTTAGTGAAAAATCTGGGTTGTCGTGAAACCCGGACAGTATAATTGAATGAGAACGAGTTCGATATCGTGGTGAATATCGTATTTTCCCTGTCGGGAAACGCAATCGTGAAGATTGTCAGTGGATTATTCCACTTTATAGACGAATGTGAGGCGGAGAGTGTCGATTTTGACTGTCTCACATCGAGACACGCATATGTTGTTTGTTTGCGAGAGTGTGCTCCCTAGTGATGCGACTGTTAGTTGCATTGAAATGTTGAGACCATCCTTAACGGACGGTCTAGGTAGGAAAGTTCACCCGACGTGGTGAATATTTTTGTAGATCGTGTGGCGAATTGCGGAATTTTGTGATGATAATTCGCCTTGACGGGATTCTAGTATATGATTAGTCTCCATGCTAGTACTAGGAAGCCGTCTGGTGTGGTTGTGTCGTAGGGTTTAGAGGAGGAACCCCCGTCGAGTGTTGATGTTTTGCTCAGCACATGGTGTATTATTGTTGTCCTGGATTAATCGAGTGACGGATTGGTCATGTGCGGATTGACTGATTGAGTGTTATGGTTACGGACGTAGCTTGTGGGGAGTTGTAGCCGAGAGAACTTGAAGGTATATGTAGTGATTTTCGTATTTTCCTAAACGGAAATTCTGGACGTTGAGTGTATGAGATATCGTTTATTGCGGTAGTGCACGCTAGTGATTATTAGCGTGTGGTTAGATCTTCGGATTTGTAGAAGATGTTATGGATGTCGGGCTTGGTTGTGTTTCGTAAGATCGTGAGGCGTGACGACGATGTTTGTCGGCAAATTGTTCTACTCTTAGGACGATTGTGAAGTGTATGGTATGAGTTTGGATACTCGGCGTAGGAGCAACGGTTACGGTTGTTTCGACTCGTGGGTTGATTACCCAATATTGTGGTATTATGATGCGTTAGTGCACGAAGCGAGGATTCGGATAAGTTTACTACTTGTGTGACTCCGCGTTGGAAGCAGAAATGTTTGTGGGAGAAGTGCTTAACTTCTAGTGTTTGTGCGGATCACGAGGACGTGCTCCAATTTAAGTGGGGGAGAGTTGTAACACCCGTTTTTTAGTTACACGTTATTTCGAGCGTCATTCGAAATACGAGGCATGTAAGTGTATATTTGGATCCCAAATAAAGTTGGAGTTGATGTTCTAAAACCTTACCATTGGATAGTAAATCTCATTACGTTTCCAACGATATTTGATTCGTCGAAAACGGAGTTACGGTTTGAAAGTTACGACCAAAACGAGTTCAGTTTCAGACTCAGTTCATTGTGACTCCGTCCAGACTTTAGGACGCCGTCCAACAATGAAGGTTAGGACGCCGTCCAAGCTTTTTGGATGCCGTCCAGAAGGCCTGACGGGCCAGCAGCTCTATTTTACTCAAATTAAAAGGGGTATTTGGGTCTTTTCACTTGGGGTCGGTTTGGGATCATCAAAAATGATCTAGAACTCCATTTGGAGCTCATTCTCATCCACACAAAACACTCTCATCTTATTTTAGAGAGAGAGGGTTAATTTAGAGTGAGAAAGCTTGGTTTGGTGAAGAAGATGAGCGTTTCGGGTCAAAGCTCGAGAGTTAAAGTTGTTCCTTTCGTTCACGGCTACATTTTTGTAGTATTGGTAAGTCTCAACTCCGAATTTCATTGTTAAGATTCTTGTGTACATTTAGGGATTGAGCTTGTTATTTGTAAAACCCTTTTAGATGATGAAGAGGGTTTATGGAAACCCACTATTTTGATATTTTGCGGGTTTTGGGTTGGTTAATGATTTAAGCATGTTTAAGGTTTGTAAGTGGGGTATAATCACTAGTATTAGTGATTTCAGGAGTGTTGGAACTTGTAAGATCCATTTGGGGGTAAAATGGGTGAATTTGGGTTATATTGAGATAAGGAAAACCCTAATAGCTATGATCTAGGGTTTGGCCATGTGAATTGAAGTTGTAAGTGTTAAATTGTGTTGATTGGTCATTAATACACTTGTAAATGATGGAAGAATTGTAAATGGGTCATGTTTGGCTAAAATGGTATGTATAAGTGTTGAAATGGGTCAAATGAGTTAAGGTTGACCTAATTGGGTGAAATGGGTATGAAACACCCTAAGTTTGTGCTAATTGGTGTTAGTAGACTTACATCACTAGTTTTAGTAATTAAAGATGAGTCTTGGCCATTTTATGGGCGGTTTTGGGTGTGAGTGAGTATTGTGGTTAATTCCACAAGTTTTGTATTAAATGTGTACTTATGTATTAGGTACCTTGCTCGAAGCATACGGAAGTGCTAAATCACCACCGACGTGATAAGGTGAGTGGAATAATTATATGCGTAGGTATATAATGTATCTATTTGTTGTAGCGTGAAATGTGTAGTGTCGAGGTGCTAAGACACCATGTTTCACGTGAAGAGTGTAGCATCGAGGTGTTAAGATGCCACTCGGGTGTAGCATCGAGGTGTTAAGATGCCACCTAGGAGTGTAGTGTCGAGGTGTTAAGACACCACTCCGTAAAATAATGAGTGTTGCATCGAGGTGTTAAGATGCCACTCGGGGTGAAGTGCCGAGGTGTTAAGGTGCCACCCTAGGGGTTAGTGGTGCGAGGTGTTAAGTGACCTAACGGATGTTATGAACACCGATGGCGTTTTCGCGAGCGCCGTTCCCTTGTACTATTGGTTAACCATGGTTATTGTGTTGTAGTGAAAGCATATTACTTTGTTCATGTTATATATGCTTGTATTATGCTAGCATGATTATTGGAGGTTATAGCTTGTATTTGTGACGATAAGCTAATTGTGTTTGCTAGCATGTTTGCGGTATTTGTGTAAGTGATTGCAAGTAGGTATATTATATATGTATGTGTATAATTATTGCATTCACTAAGCTTTATGCTTACCTCTCTCATTGTTTACCTTTTTACAGGTATTGTGTTATTGATGCTAGCTAGTTGTTAGACTAGACGTGCAGGAGCGGTTGGGCTTGATGGGGTAGCTTTCGGATAATTGGATGCGGATGGGGGTTTTTGGTAGTCCCCGGGATTATGCTCTTGGTATCGGGTTGGGTTGTGGAGTCCTAATCCGTCTAAAGAGATAAATGGGTCGAAATCGCTTCATTATTTGTAAAACGGGTCATTGTGGGCCCAGTGTCGTAAAACTTGTTTTTATGGTGGAAACATCTTAGTTTTACTTAATATGACATATTGTGAAATTGGTTACGTTTAAAAGTGTCGGGAAGCGGGTTTTCCACTCGCGTGTAAATAAAAATTGATCAGTCCACTTTAGTTCATTTGGACGACGTCCAGAATCATGGGACGCCGTCCTGGTCTTTATCTCTGGACGCCGTCCAGATATTGGGACGCCGTCCAGATACGCTGTCTGACAATTTTTTTTTTTAAGGCGTGTTTTTGGTAAAATGATGTCGGGTTGTTACAAGTGGTATCAGAGCATAGTCTAAGGGAATTAGGTGACCTTGGAATAGGTGCCTAGTCTTAGACTTATTGGCGGTTGTGCGTTATTTGCGGGACTTGTAGGATTACGGGTCGGATTGAGATTTTTTTTAGTGTCTTAGAGTAGGTGACTAACTAGGACTTATTTTTGTCCAAAGTGGGATTATGTGGGGCCTTATTTCGTGAGTAAATTAGTGCCTTAGATTGTTAGTGCCTAAGGTAAGTAGGCGAACGGGGACGTTGTTTTAGTGATAGTCACCTAGGCTGTAGGATGACGTGTTATTGCGGTGTACTTGTGTATATTTATTATTATGTTGTATATAGGTGTATATATACAGGTATCTTTTGTGCGGTATCCTAGGGATGAATCTATTAGGGAGATTCGTATGTTTGGCGGTTTTAAGTGATCAAGTTCATGGTAAGGACTTTGGTCATTATGGTACTAGGAGTTATCACGTGTTATTTTGTGTGAATGTTGCGTCAGTCCGGGTAAAGTACTTTGCGTGACCATGTGGAAATGGTAAGGTACGCATTTGTAATAGTGACCGATCACCATTATTACGAAAGTGTATCTTGACATCAAGCATGACATGACGAGTACCGAACGGAGGAAACGTGGCATGGTTGGGGTAGATTCGGGATAAACGAGGAATCTTTATTGGTTCCTAAGTGATAGTTGTCTCGGGTGATATGCTTGTAGTTGCATCGGGTTCGTTGCGAGTCATGAAGTGTTACGATGGATTCGGTTAGTTAAGTAAGTGAGCCAACTCACAAGTTTGGTGCGTGCTTAGCCACCCTAAGTAGTGGGTGCATTATTGAGATTGTTATTGGTTTTATTTACCCATCGTAACTAGGAAGATCGATTTACGTTTGCGTGTGTGCGACGAGGACTTGAATTCTGTAATGGAATGCGACAAGTCTAATGATTGTAGTTTTTTACACTCGGTAGAGTGTGTGGTTAGAGAATCGTGTTAGGATTCTTGTTGTGAGTCGCCTTGGAATTGGTGAATCGAGGAGTCTTCGGGTCGTTAAACTCATGGAAGTGAGACCCGTGTAATGTTGATTGCGTTAGTGTGTTGAAGATTATAGGGCAACATTCCTAATGGAATATCCCTTGTAGTAGTGGTTTTATCGAGATGTAGAAGGGTGTAAGACTTGGTATCCCCGAGCATCTCCTTGTGTTAGATGAAGGGCCTCATTAGGCTATATCGTTTTGCCTTGTGGAAACTGCGGGTAGCGTGTGATCGCTAGGAACTTTCGATAAGACAATAAACCGTAAGGTTGTCGAGTAGGTATGACTTCGGGTCATTATTATAGAGAGATGGGTGACATCGGGTGTATGGAACCTAAAGATCGATTTTCTAAAATTCATTTGATTGTGGTGGGAGTCTGCATGACACTGCGTCAGGTGCCTTTTTATACCTGCTAGTGTAATGTTCAACTCCGGTAGTGGTGTGATCACTTTGTGTTTAGGGTGCCCGTGAGATACCCTTGGAAGCATCGAAGATTATAATAGTGATCGACGGGTGATGGTAATTCGACGGTTGCGAAAGTCGAAGTTTATGAGCATTGTGACGAATACTTCTTATGAAGTGACGGGTGAGCGAATCTTGTTGCTCTTAAGTGATAGACGGGTAGAGATGACCGGTGAGCCGGTGACGGACTTAATGGTGGGTTAGTCCGAAGGATATGATGAAGTGTTGACATTATAGTGGACGCAATTATGGTGTCGGAATTGGTCACTCTTCTCCATGAGAGTGAGCAATTGTTGAAAAAGTTCGTTGCGTAGAAGGGCGGGTGATCTCGACTGAGATGCACGACTGAGTAAGCGGAGTGACATATGCCTAGGCTTAGAGGCATATGTAGGACTTTGGTGGAGTTTGCTTTTCAAACAATTAAGGTAGTTAGTTGTGAATTGTGGTATGAATGTGCGATGTCATCGCGTGTACGACGTCTCAAGTGATTGTGCTTGTCGGCTCTGAGAGCTTAAAGTGAATTTGCGGTGAATTTATGTTTATGACCAACGGTGACAATGGTCAGGTGTGACGTGGAATTTCAATTCCGCGGGATGTTATCATCTTGGCGGTGAGAATAGGGAGATAAATCCTAAGTGGGGGAGTTTTTACTGCCGCCCGAGGAAAACTCCAGTGGTGTTATGTATAGTGAAATGTCGGAGCATACCGTGCTAAGCCTCAATAGGTATTCGGAGTTCCTAACGAGGAAGAGTGACGGGTTGCTAATGTCGACTCGAGATCGTGCTTTACGATTGTGAGTTACAACTCTGGAATGTTATGCGTGAAGATTGTGATGATAGGATCGAAGGAAGTGTAAGACTTCCTATGTAAGGTGGTCGTGTAGTACCAATGTGCGGTATGAGACCAAATGTGAAGTTTGAGATCCCGGAGTGAGAAAATGAAGTGTCGTTGCGGGTGCTCCCGTAGTGAAAAATCTGGGTTGTCGTGAAACCCGGACAGTATAATTGAATGAGAACGAGTTCGATATCGTGGTGAATATCGTATTTTCCCTGTCGGGAAACGCAATCGTGAAGATTGTCAGTGGATTATTCTACTTTATAGACGAATGTGAGGCGGAGAGTGTCGATTTTGACTGTCTCACATCGAGACACGCATATGTTGTTTGTTTGCGAGAGTGTGCTCCCTAGTGATGCGACTGTTAGTTGCATTGAAATGTTGAGACCATCCTTAACGGACGGTCTAGGTAGGAAAGTTCACCCGACGTGGTGAATATTTTTGTAGATCGTGTGGCGAATTGCGGAATTTTGTGATGATAATTCGCCTTGACGGGATTCTAGTATATGATTAGTCTCCATACTAGTACTAGGAAGCCGTCTGGTGTGGTTGTGTCGTAGGGTTTAGAGGAGGAACCCCCATCGAGTGTTGATGTTTTGCTCAGCACATGGTGTATTATTGTTGTTCTGGATTAATCCAGTGACGGATTGGTCGTGTGCGGATTGACTGATTGAGTGTTATGGTTACGGACGTAGCTTGTGGCGAGTTGTAGCCGAGAGAACTTGAAGGTATATGTAGTGATTTTCGTATTTTCCTAAACGGAAATTCTGGACGTTGAGTGTATGAGATATCGTTTATTGCGGTAGTGCACGCTAGTGATTATTAGCGTGTGGTTAGATCTTCGGATTTGTAGAAGATGTTATGGATGTCGGGCTTGGTTGTGTTTCGTAAGATCGTGAGGCGTGACGACGATGTTTGTCGGCAAATTGTTCTACTCTTAGGACGATTGTGAAGTGTATGGTATGAGTTTGGATACTCGGCGTAGGAGCAACGGTTACGGTTGTTTCGACTCGTGGGTTGATTACCCAATATTGTGGTATTATGATGCGTTAGTGCACGAAGCGAGGATTCGGATGAGTTTACTACTTGTGTGACTCCGCGTTGGAAGCGGAAATGTTCGTGGGAGAAGTGCTTAACTTCTAGTGTTTGTGCGGATCACGAGGACGTGATCCAATTTAAGTGGGGGAGAGTTGTAACACACGTTTTTCAGTTACACGTTATTTCGAGCGTCATTCGAAATACGAGGCATGTAAGTGTATATTTGGATCCCAAATAAAGTTGGAGTTGATGTTCTAAAACCTTACCATTGGATAGTAAATCTCATTACATTTCCAACGATATTTGATTCGTCGAAAACGGAGTTACGGTTTGAAAGTTACGACCAAAACAAGTTCAGTTTCAGACTCAGTTCATTGGGACTTCGTCCAGACTTTAGGACGCCGTCCAACAATGAAGGTTAGGACGCCATCCAAGCTTTTTGGATGCCGTCCAGAAGGCCTGACGGGCCAGCAGCTCTATTTTACTCAAATTAAAAGGGTTATTTGGGTCTTTTCACTTGGGTTCGGTTTGGGATCATCAAAAATGATCTAGAACTCCATTTGGAGCTCATTCTCATCCACACAAAACACTCTCATCTTATTTTAGAGAGAGAGGGTTAATTTAGAGTGAGAAAGCTTGGTTTGGTGAAGAAGATGAGCGTTTCGGGTCAAAGCTCGAGAGTTAAAGTTGTTCCTTTCGTTCACGGCTACATTTTTATAGTATTGGTAAGTCTCAACTCCGAATTTCATTGTTAAGATTCTTGTGTACATTTAGGGTTTGAGCTTGTTATTTGTAAAACCCTTTTAGATGATGAAGAGGGTTTATGGAAACCCACTATTTTGATATTTTGCGGGTTTTGGGTTGGTTAATGATTTAAGCATGTTTAAGGTTTGTAAGTGGGGTATAATCACTAGTATTAGTGATTTTAGGAGTGTTGGAACTTGTAAGACCCATTTGGGGGTAAAATGGGTGAATTTGGGTTATGTTGAGATAAGGAAAACCCTAATAGCTATGATCTAGGGTTTGGCCATGTGAATTGAAGTTGTAAGTGTTAAATTGTGTTGATTGGTCATTAATACACTTGTAAATGATGGAAGAATTGTAAATGGGTCATGTTTGGCTAAAATGGTATGTATAAGTGTTGAAATGGGTCAAATGAGTTAAGGTTGACCTAATTGGGTGAAATGGGTATGAAACACCCTAAGTTTGTGCTAATTGGTGTTAGTAGACTTACATCACTAGTTTTAGTAATTAAAGATGAGTCTTGGCCATTTTATGGGCGGTTTTGGGTGTGAGTGAGTATTGTGGTTAATTCCACAAGTTGTGTATTAAATGTGTACTTATGTATTAGGTACCTTGCTCGAAGCATACGGAAGTGCTAAATCACCACCGACGTGATAAGGTGAGTGGAATAATTATATACGTAGGTATATAATGTATCTATTTGTTGTAGCGTGAAATGTGTAGTGTCGAGGTGCTAAGACACCATGTTTCACGTGAAGAGTGTAGCATCGAGGTATTAAGATGCCACTCGGGTGTAGCATCGAGGTGTTAAGATGCCACCTAGGAGTGTAGTGTCGAGGTGTTAAGACACCACTCCGTAAAATAATGAGTGTTGCATCGAGGTGTTAAGATGCCACTCGGGGTGAAGTGCCGAGGTGTTAAGGTGCCACCCTAGGGGTTAGTGGTGCGAGGTGTTAAGTGCCCTAACGGATGTTATGAACACCGATGGCGTTTTCGCGAGCGCCGTTCCCTTGTACTATTGGTTAACCATGGTTATTGTGTTGTAGTGAAAGCATATTACTTTGTTCATGTTATATATGCTTGTGTTATGCTAGCATGATTATTGGAGGTTATAGCTTGTATTTGTGACGATAAGCTAATTGTGTTTGCTAGTATGTTTGCGGCATTTGTGTAAGTGATTGCAAGTAGGTATATTATATATGTATGTGTATAATTATTGCATTCACTAAGCTTTATGCTTACCCCTCTCGTTGTTTACCTTTTTACAGGTATTGTGTTATTGATGCTAGCTAGTTGTTAGACTAGACGTGCAGGAGCGGTTGGGCTTGATGGGGTAGCTTTCGGATAATTGGACGAGGATGGGGGTTTTTGGTAGTCCCCGGGATTATGCTCTTGGTATCTGGTTGGGTTGTGGAGTCCTAATCCGTCTAAAGAGATAAATGGGTCGAAATCGCTACATTATTTGTAAAACGGGTCATTGTGGGCCCAGTGTCGTAAAACTTGTTTTTATGGTGGAAACATCTTAGTTTTACTTAATATGACATATTGTGAAATTGGTTACGTTTAAAAGTGTCGGGAAGCGGGTTTTCCACTCGCGTGTAAATAAAAACTGATCAGTCCACTTTAGTTCATTTGGACGCCGTCCAGAATCATGGAACGCCGTCCTGGTCTTTATCTCTGGACGCTGTCCAGATATTGGGACGCCGTCCAGATACGCTGTCTGACAAATTTTTTTTTTAAGGCGTGTTTTTGGTAAAATGATGTCGGGTTGTTACACTTACACGCTACCGTGGTCAGCATTCAAGCACTTGATGAACGAGAAGTACCGTCCCAGAACCGAGGTCAATAAGCTCAAGTCAGAACTTAGAGGGTTACGAACACAGGGATTCGATATTACTTCGTACGAAAGACGATTCACAGAATTGTGCCTATTGTGTCCGAGAGCGTTCGAAGATGAGGAAGATGTAGCGACCCGACAAAATCGTCATTGACGGCGCCGCTAACTTAGGTCCCGTTACGTGGTCGTAGTCCCTATATGAGACTCATTTGACCAAAACTATGTCGCATTCATTTGAAAAGTACAAGACTTGCAAAGTTTAGTTTACCAAATGGATCGACAACAAGTTTAAGTTTACAAAAGTAGTAATGTATAAATGAAATAACTTGCGACATAATTAGTTGAAAATCACAGTTGCTATAAATAGCGTAAGTATGTATGTATGCTTGACTCCAAGCAAGAAATCAGAGTGTATGCATGTATGCTCGACCTCAAGCAAGTATGAAAGTACGCAGAAGCATGTATCAAATAGCCATGTATGAACCTGAGAAACATATAGAAAACTGTCAACGAAAAACGTTGGTGAAATCATAGGTGTATTAATAAAAGTTATATTTTGAACCACAAGATTTAGTATTTCCATAAAATTGATCATCCAAAAGTTGCATTCCAAAAGTTTGTTCGCGAGCACCCAATTATCAATGCTTAACATTCCTTCCATAGAACCCCATCACAATAGTGTTAGAACATACACTGTTTCTCGAAAATATATTCCATTCGTAAACGGTAGCGAACCGTTTGAATGAGGGTTTGTCAAACCCGTATGGCCACACAATATAAGTTCTCGCTTACACCCTGCAAGTGTAACTAATGATAATCGAATTGAGGATTTTTGTTCTAACTCGCTGTGGAATGTTTGTTTCATCGTACTTGTGTTCAAAGTATAAAAGTAAGTAGTACAAAATGTAACAAAGTATATATTTCTCAGCCCACAATTTAAAAGTATAAAAAGTTGTTGAAAAGGTGGGACTATGATCTCACCTCGAGTGCACGAGTATAAATGTACTTCACAAAGTAAACGTGTGCATGAAAGTTGCTTAGCCTTGACCTAAACAAATAAATTGTATCAATTAACCGGTTACGACACAAGGTCGGGTGAAATGTGTTCAATTAGTCCTATGGCTCGTTACGACTCGATTATGTAGCATGTGAATCAATTTGTCAAGTTTCATGCAAGATACAAGTATAGAAACAAGTTAGGAAGGTTGCACAATCATTTGGTTAAGTTTGACAAAAAGTCGAACTTCGGTCGGTCAAAGTCAACGAAAAGTCAACACATTCGGGTCGGGTCCCGAACTATTTTTCTGAGGTTTTTAATCATATATGAGCATGTTAGAACAAGTTACATGTGAATCGGAGGAGCGTAGCATAGCAAACATTATTCAAAAATCGACAAAGTTGGACAGACCACTTTGGCGTGCCGCGCAGGTACATGGCGCGCCGCGCCATTACCTGTGCAGAGAATTCTGGCAGTTTTCACACTCAAGCACGAATCCAACTTCAAATACCCATAAATCCTAAACCGTAAACATCCAAAACAAGTATCTTATATCGTTGGAAAGGTATTTTGACAAGGAATACAACTAACCACTTTTCATCAAGCAAAAACATCATTTACAATAGCCGAAATCTCGTCAAGTGGTCATTAAATGTTCAAAACCATCGTTTCAAGTTTACAAAACGCATTTTAAGATTCGGGAATGCAATTCACACATATGATATGCCGTTTTGAAGGTAATGAAACATACAATACAACTAATCACTAACTAATAACATTTCATGGCATTCAAAGCATCAAAATTTCCTTTTAGAGTTCATCAAACCCTAATCAAGAATCACAAAACCAATAATCATGTTAATGATGTTTTCCAAATCAACCTACACATCAAATTGATGCTAAAGATGCTAGTAACACTTTTAAAACATAAACTTTAACAATTTAACAACATTAACTCATCCAAAATTAAGGATTAAGCACACCCATTTCAAATGTTTAAACTAGTTACTCAAAATAACGAATCGAGCAAACAAAACATATATTCATGTTATACATGAAGTGTCCCGTTCTTATTGATTAAAAATGTTCCATATTAATTGATTTCGTTGCGAGGTTTTGACCTCTATATGAGACGTTTTTCAAAGACTGCATTCATTTTTAAAACAACCCATAACCTTTATTTCATAAATAAAGGTTTATAAAGCTTTACGTAGATTATCAAATAATGATAATCTAAAATATCCTGTTTACACACGACCATTACATAATGGTTTACAATACAAATATGTTACATCGAAATCAGTTTCTTGAATGCAGTTTTTACACAATATCATACAAACATGGACTCCAAATCTTGTCCTTATTTTAGTATGCAACAGCGGAAGCTCTTAGTATTCACCTGAGAATAAACATGCTTTAAACGTCAACAAAAATGTTGGTGAGTTATAGGTTTGACCTATATATATCAAATCGTAACAATAGACCACAAGATTTCATATTTCAATACACATCCCATACATAGAGATAAAAATCATTCATATGGTGAACACCTGGTAACCGACATTAACAAGATGCATATATATATAAGAATATCCCCATCATTCCGGGACACCCTTCGGATATGATATAAATTTCAAAGTACTAAAGCATCTGGTACTTTGGATGGGGTTTGTTAGGCCCAATAGATCTATCTTTAGGATTCACGTCAATTAGGGTGTCTGTTCCCTAATTCTTAGATTACCAGACTTAATAAAAAGGGGCATATTCGATTTCGATAATTCAACCATAGAATGTAGTTTCACGTACTTGTGTCTATTTTGTAAATCATTTATAAAACCTGCATGTATTCTCATCCCAAAAATATTAGATTTTAAAAGTAGGACTATAACTCACTTTCACAGATTTTTACTTCGTCGGGAAGTAAGACTTGGCCACTGGTTGATTCACGAACCTATAACAATATATACATATTGTAGTGACCCGAACTTTTCCATGTTTATATATATTAATTGAGATTAATATTTACATGATTAAATGTTTCCAACATGTTAAGCAATCAAACTTGTTAAGACTTGATTAATTGAAATATGTTTCATATAGGCAATTGACCACCCAAGTTGACCGGTGATTCACGAACGTTAAAACTTGTAAAAACTATATGATGAAATATATATGGATATATATATAGTTAACATGATACTATGATAAGTAAACATATCATTAAGTATATTAACAATAAACTACATATGTAAAAACAAGACTACTAACTTAATGATTTTTAAACGAGACATATATGTAACGATTATCGTTGTAAAAACATTTAATGTATATATATCATATTAAGAGATATTCATACATGATAATATTATGATAATATAATAATTTAAAATCTCATTTGATATTATAAACATTGGGTTAACAACATTTAACAAGATCGTTAACCTAAAGGTTTCAAAACAACACTTACATGTAACGACTAACGATGACTTAACGACTCAGCTAAAATGTAAATACATGTAGTGCTTTAATATGTATTTATACACTTTTGAAAGACTTCAATACACTTATCAAAATACTTCTACTTAACAAAAATGCTTACAATTACATCCTCGTTCAGTTTCATCAACAATTCTACTCGTATGCACCCGTATTCGTACTCGTACAATACACAGCTTTTAGATGTATGTAAGATTGGTATATACACTCCAATGATCAGCTCTTAGCAGCCCATGTGAGTCACCTAACAAATGTGGGAACCATCATTTGGCAACTAGCATGAAATATCTCATAAAATTACAAAAATATGAGTAATCATTCATGACTTATTTACATGAAAACAAAATTACATATCCTTTATATCTAATCCATACACCAACGACCAAAAACACCTACAAACACTTTTATTCTTCAATTTTCTTCATCTAATTAATCTCTCTCAAGTTCTATCTTCAAGTTCTAAGTGTTCTTCATAAATTCCCAAAGTTCTAGTTTCATAAAATCAAGAATACTTTCAAGTTTGCTAGCTCACTTCCAATCTTGTAAGGTGATCATCCAACCTCAAGAAATCTTTGTTTCTTACAGTAGGTTATCATTCTAATACAAGGTAATAATCATATTCAAACTTTGGTTCAATTTCTATAACTATAACAATCTTATTTCAAGTGATGATCTTACTTGAACTTGTTTTCGTGTCATGATTCTGCTTCAAGAACTTCGAGCCATCCAAGGATCCATTGAAGCTAGATCCACTTTTCTCTTTTCCAGTAGGTTTATCCAAGGAACTTAAGGTAGTAATGATGTTCATAACATCATTCGATTCATACATATAAAGCTATCTTATTCGAAGGTTTAAACTTGTAATCACTAGAACATAGTTTAGTTAATTCTAAACTTGTTCGCAAATAAAAGTTAATCCTTCTAACTTGACTTTTAAAATCAACTAAACACATTTTCTATATCTATATGATATGCTAACTTAATTATTTATAACCTGGAAACACGAAAAACACCGTAAAACCGGATTTACGCCGTCGTAGTAACACCGCGGGCTGTTTTGGGTTAGTTAATTAAAAACTATGATAAACTTTGATTTAAAAGTTGTTATTCTGGGAAAATGATTTTTATTATGAACATGAAACTATATCCAAAAATTATGGTTAAACTCAAAATGGAAGTGTGTTTTCTAAAATGGTCATCTAGACGTCGTTCTTTCGACTGAAATGACTACCTTTACAAAAAACGACTTGTAACTTATTTTTCCGACTATAAACCTATACTTTTTCTGTTTAGATTCATAAAATAGAGTTCAATATGAAACCATAGCAATTTGATTCACTCAAAACGGATTTAAAATGAAGAAGTTATGGGTAAAACAAGATTGGATAATTTTTCTCATTTTAGCTACGTGAAAATTGGTAACAAATCTATTCCAACCATAACTTAATCAACTTGTATTTTATATTATGTAATCTTGAGATACCATAGACACGTATACAATGTTTCAACCTATCATGTCGACACATCTATATATATTTCGGAACAACCATAGACACTCTATATGTGAATGTTGGAGTTAGCTATACAGGGTTGAGGTTGATTCCAAAATATATATAGTTTGAGTTGTGATCAATACTGAGATACGTATACACTGGGTCGTGGATTGATTCAAGATAATATTTATCGATTTATTTCTGTACATCTAATTGTGGACAACTAGTTGTAGGTTACTAACGAGGACAGCTGACTTAATAAACTTAAAACATCAAAATATATTAAAAGTGTTGTAAATATATTTTGAACATACTTTGATATATATGTATATATTGTTATAGGTTCGTGAATCAACCAGTGGCCAAGTCTTACTTCCCGACGAAGTAAAAATCTGTGAAAGTGAGTTATAGTCCCACTTTTAAAATCTAATATTTTTGGGATGAGAATACATGCAGGTTTTATAAATGATTTACAAAATAGACACAAGTACGTGAAACTACATTCTATGGTTGAATTATCGAAATCGAATATGCCCCTTTTTATTAAGTCTGGTAATCTAAGAATTAGGGAACAGACACCCTAATTGACGCGAATCCTAAAGATAGATCTATCGGGCCCAACAAGCCCCATCCAAAGTACCGGATGCTTTAGTACTTCGAAATTTATATCATATCCGAAGGGTGTCCCGGAATGATGGGGATATTCTTATATATGCATCTTGTTAATATCGGTTACCAGGTGTTCACCATATGAATGACTTTTATCTCTATGTATGGGATGTGTATTGAAATATGAAATCTTGTGGTCTATTATTATGATTTGATATATATAGGTTAAACCTATAACTCACCAACATTTTTGTTGACGTTTTAAGCATGTTTATTCTCAGGTGATTATTAAGAGCTTCCGCTGTCGCATACTTAAATAAGGACGAGATTTGGAGTCCATGTTTGTATGATATTGTGTAAAAACTGCATTCAAGAAACTTATTTTGTTGTAACATATTTGTATTGTAAACCATTATGTAATGGTCGTGTGTAAACAGGATATTTTAGATTATCATTATTTGATAATCTACGTAAAGCTTTTTAAACCTTTATTGATGAAATAAAGGTTATGGTTTATTTTAAAATGAATGCAGTCTTTGAAAAACGTCTCATATAGAGGTCGAAACCTCGCAACGAAATCAATTAATATGGAACGTTTTTAATCAATAAGAACGGGACATTTCAGTTGGTATCCGAGCGTTGGTCTTAGAGAACCAGAATTTTGCATTAGTGTGTCTTATCGAGTTTGTTAGGATGCATTAGTGAGTCTAGACTTCGACCGTGTTTACTTGAAAAATGAATGCTTAACAAATTTTGTTGGAAACTATATATTTTTAACATGTGAATATTATGTGATATATTAATCTCTTAACGCGTTTGATATTATGTGATAGATGTCTACCTCTAGAACAAGTCCCATTGACTCACCTAATAATAATGAAGAGTCAAATGTAAATTGGAATGATTCGTGGACTGATTCACAAGTTCCCGAAGAGGAACCGGAAGAAGAGTCGGAACCGGAAGAAGAATCGGAACCGGAAGAAGAATCGGAACCGGATGAAGAAATAGAACCAGTGGGGGAAATAATAAAATGGTTAAGTAAAAGAAAATCCTCAACCAACCGACCAAGGTTAATTATGGTCAATGGTGTTTCTGCCAAGGAAGCAAAATATTGGGAGGATTACCAATTCTCCGATGAATCGGATTCCGACAAGAATTCCGATGATGTTATAGAAATTACCCCAACTGAATTTAAAAAGGCAAAAGAAAATAATAAGGGAAAGGGCATAAAAATAAAGAAATCGAATTCCAACCCCGATGAACTTTATATGTATCGTCAACCCCCGAAGTCCTTAAGTTGTAACAATGACCCGGGAACCTCTAAACCACCAGGTTTTTCTAAACCAATGTGGAAAACGACGGCTCGTATTAGGGGAACATCATATATCCCTAGAAACTTGGCAAAACGAACCAAAACCGAAGAAGAAGAAACGAGCGAGTCGGAATAAGATAGTTGTATTCGTGTGGTGTAATATATGTAATATAGTGTGCTTATGCTTTATGATATATGTAAAAATTGCTTGTATTAATAAGTATTTTTTTATGAATCTAACTCTTGTCTATTTTACAGTTTAAAAACACAAAATGGATAGACAACCCAATATTTTAAGAGACCTACCCGGAGACATGATTGATGAAATCTTGTCTAGAGTCGGTCAGAATTCCTCGGCACAACTATTTAAGGCGAGATCAGTTTGTAAGACATTCGAAGAACGTTCCAAGAATGTCATGGTTTATAAGAGACTTTCGTTTGAAAGATGGGGGATATCACATTGGGAAACCCATAAGTTACGATGTGTTTACTTTGACGCATATATTGCGGGGAACCCAAATGCTATTTTACGCAACGGGTTAAGAAATTATTTTGACTCAATATATCCGAATATTGGACTTCGTGATTTAGAAAAAGCGGCTAACATGCAACATAAAGAAGCATGTTATGCTTACGGATTAGTAATGTTCGCTTCTCACCAAAGTGAGAACAAGAACATCGGGCTACAACTATTAAACAAAACGTTTCCACAAGTGACGGAGTCGGTAATTGGGGTAAGAAATGAGGTTTTTAGATTGTTACGGGACTGTTGGACATTACGTAACCCTCGTCCCTTTGACGATGTTACAACACGATGTCTTATCAACGGCCATAACGGTTATGTTCCACAAGACCAAGGATGGGAAGTAATCCTAGTAAAACCAGAATGCATGACTTGTTTCTGGACGTATGAATTACGTGTCTTTATTGCCTTTGCTGTACGACTTGTGTACTAGCTAGAATTATCTTCACAACCATCTTGTATCAAATTTATTGTGTGCTATATTTCATGCTATATGTAAAATAAGCGGTATTGTAAGTTTGTAAAATATTGTGTAAAAGTTTGAACGCGAAATATTATTATAATCAGTTTTTCATATAGAATTGTAGTAGTTGAATTGTATATTAGCTACTAAGTATGAACTTAACGGGTAGGTACTACCCGAATTTAAACTTATAAAACGCTAATATGAAGAAAAAGCTTTTATAAATGAGTTCATATTATGCTACGAAATACTATTAACTACTCTTAATATTCTGTATGATTAACTTGTTCCATTTAACTATTTTGAAGGAAATGGCACCGACTACTCGAAACACCGTGAATATGAATGAAGAGGAATTCCGTACTTTTCTAGCTTCAAACATAGCCGCAGTACAGGCTGCGCTACATACCAACAATAACCTTCGATCTAGCAGTACAGGAAATCGTGTAGGATGCACCTACAAAGAATTCACTGCCTGCAAACCTTTGGAATTTGATGGAACCGAAGGACCGATCGGATTGAAACGGTGGACCGAGAAGGTCGAATCGGTGTTTGCCATAAGTAAGTGTACTGAAGAGGACAAAGTGAAGTACGCTACGCATACCTTCACAGGTTCTGCGTTAACATGGTGGAATACCTATCTAGAGCAAGTGGGACAAGACGATGCGTACGCACTACCGTGGTCAGCATTCAAGCACTTGATGAACGAGAAATACCGTCCCAGAACCGAGGTCAATAAGCTCAAGACAGAACTTAGAGGGTTACGAACCCAAGGATTTGATATTACCACGTACAAAAGACGATTCACAGAATTGTGCCTATTGTGTCCGGGAGCATTCGAAGATGAGGAAGAGAAGATCGACGCGTTTGTGAAAGGATTACCGGAAAGAATCCAAGAAGATATAAGTTCACACGAGCCCGCCTCTATACAACAGGCATGTAGAATGGCTCACAAACTAGTGAACCAGATTGAAGAAAGAATTAAAGAACAGACTGCTGAAGAGGCCAATGTGAAGCAAGTCAAAAGAAAGTGGGAGGAAAACGGTGATAAGAATCACCAATACAACAACAACAACAGCAATTACAACAATAATCGCAACAATTATCCCAACAATCGCAACATCAATCGCAACTACAACAAACGGCCCAACAACAACAACAACAACAACAGCAACTACAACAATCATCCCAACAACAATAATAACCGCAACAACAACAACAACAACAACAACAACAATCAGAAGCAGCTATGCCAAAGGTGTGAAAAGTATCACTCGGGGTTCTGCACCAAATTTTGCAACAAGTGTAAAAGAAATGGTCATAGCGCGAAGAAGTGTGAGGTCTACGGACCAGGGGTTAATAGAACGAAAGGAACAAATGGTGTTGGAACGAGTAATGGCGGAGCAAGTAGTGTCAGAGCAAGTTATGCCAATGTAGTTTGTTATAAATGTGGAAAACCGGGCCACATTATTAGAAATTGCCCGAACCAGGAGAACACGAATGGACAAGGCCGTGGAAGAGTTTTCAATATTAATGCGGCAGAGGCACAGGAAGACCCGGAGCTTGTTACGGGTACGTTTCTTATTGACAATAAATCTGCTTACGTTTTATTTGATTCGGGTGCGGATAGAAGCTATATGAGTAGAGATTTTTGTGCTAAATTAAGTTGTCCATTGACGCCTTTGGATAGTAAATTTTTACTCGAATTAGCAAATGGTAAATTAATTTCAGCAGATAATATATGTCGGAATCGAGAAATTAAACTGGTTAGCGAAACATTTAAGATTGACTTGATACCAGTAGAGTTAGGGAGTTTTGATGTGATAATCGGTATGGACTGGTTGAAAGAAGTGAAAGCAGAGATCGTTTGTTACAAAAATGCAATTCGCATTATACGAGAAAAAGGAAAACCCTTAATGGTGTACGGAGAAAAGGGCAACACGAAGCTACATCTTATTAGTAATTTGAAGGCACAAAAACTAATAAGAAAAGGTTGCTATGCTGTTCTAGCACACGTCGAGAAAGTACAAACTGAAGAAAAGAGCATCAATAATGTTCCCATTGCAAAAGAATTTCCCGATGTATTTCCAAAAGAATTACCGGGATTACCCCCACATCGATCCGTTGAATTTCAAATAGATCTTGTACCAGGAGCTGCACCAATAGCTCGTGCTCCTTACAGACTCGCACCCAGCGAGATGAAAGAACTGCAAAGCCAATTACAAGAACTTTTAGAGCATGGTTTCATTCGACCAAGCACATCACCGTGGGGAGCTCCTGTTTTGTTTGTCAAGAAGAAAGATGGTACATTCAGGTTGTGTATCAACTACCGAGAGTTGAACAAACTTACCATCAAGAACCGCTACCCACTACCGAGAATCGACGACTTATTTGATCAACTACAAGGCTCGTCTGTTTATTCAAAGATTGACTTACGTTCCGGGTATCATCAAATGCGGGTGAAAGAAGATGATATTCCAAAGACTGCTTTCAGAACACATTACGGTCATTACGAGTTTATGGTCATGCCGTTTGGTTTAACTAATGCACCAGCTGTGTTCATGGACCTTATGAACCGAGTGTGTGGACCATACCTTGACAAGTTTGTCATTGTTTTCATTGATGACATACTTATTTACTCAAAGAATGACCAAGAATACGGTGAACATTTGAGAAAGGTGTTAGAAGTATTGAGGAAGGAAGAATTGTACGCTAAGTTTTCAAAGTGTGCATTTTGGTTGGAAGAAGTTCAATTCCTCGGTCACATAGTGAACAAAAAAGGTATTAAGGTGGATCCGGCAAAGATAGAAACTGTTGAAAAGTGGGAAACCCCGAAAACTCCGAAACACATACGCCAGTTTTTAGGACTAGCTGGTTACAACAGAAGGTTCATCCAAGACTTTTCCAGAATAGCAAAACCCTTGACTGCATTAACGCATAAAGGGAAGAAATTTGAATGGAATGATGAACAAGAGAAAGCGTTTCAGTTATTGAAGAAAAAGCTAACTACGGCACCTATATTGTCATTGCCTGAAGGGAATGATGATTTTGTGATTTATTGTGATGCATCAAAGCAAGTTCTCGGTTGTGTATTAATGCAACGAACGAAGGTGATTGCTTATGCGTCTAGACAATTGAAGATTCACAAACAAAATTATACGACGCATGATTTGGAATTAGGCGCGGTTGTTTTTGCATTAAAGACTTGGAGGCACTACTTATATGGGGTCAAAAGTATTATATATACCGACCACAAAAGTCTTCAACACATATTTAATCAGAAACAACTGAATATGAGGCAGCGTAGGTGGATTGAATTATTGAATGATTATGACTTTGAGATTCGTTACCACCCGGGGAAGGCAAATGTGGTAGCCGATGCCTTGATCAGGAAGGACAGAGAACCCATTCGAGTAAAATCTATGAATATAATGATTCATAATAACCTTACTACTCAAATAAAGGAGGCGCAACAAGGAGTTTTAAAAGAGGGAAATTTAAAGGATGAAATACCCAAAGGATCGGAGAAGCATCTTAATATTCAGGAAGACGGAACCCGGTATAGGGCTGAAAGGATTTGGGTACCAAAATTTGGAGATATGAGATAAATGGTACTTAGAGAAGCTCATAAAACCAGATACTCAATACATCCTGGAATGGGGAAGATGTACAAGGATCTCAAGAAACATTTTTGGTGGCCGGGTATGAAAGCCGATGTTGCTAAATACGTAGGAGAATGTTTGACGTGTTCTAAGGTCAAAGCTGAGCATCAGAAACCATCAGGTCTACTTCAACAACCCGAAATCCCGGAATGGAAATGGGAAAACATTACCATGGATTTCATCACTAAATTGCCAAGGACTGCAAGTGGTTTTGATACTATTTGGGTAATAGTTGATCGTCTCACCAAATCAGCACACTTCCTGCCAATAAGAGAAGATGACAAGATGGAGAAGTTAGCACGACTGTATTTGAAGGAAGTCGTCTCCAGACATGGAATACCAATCTCTATTATCTCTGATAGGGATGGCAGATTTATTTCAAGATTCTGGCAGACATTACAGCAAGCATTAGGAACTCGTCTAGACATGAGTACTTCCTATCATCCACAAACTGATGGGCAGAGTGAAAGGACGATACAAACACTTGAAGACATGCTACGAGCATGTGTTATTGATTTCGGATACAGTTGGGATTGACATCTACCGTTAGCAGAATTTTCCTACAACAACAGCTACCATTCAAGCATTGAGATGGCACCGTTTGAAGCACTTTATGGTAGAAAGTGCAGGTCTCCGATTTGTTGGAGTGAAGTGGGGGATAGACAGATTACGGGTCCGGAGATTATACAAGAAACTACCGAGAAGATCATCCAAATTCAACAACGGTTGAAAACCGCCCAAAGTCGACAAAAGAGCTACGCTGACATTAAAAGAAAAGATATAGAATTTGAAATTGGAGAGATGGTCATGCTTAAAGTTGCACCTTGGAAAGGCGTTGTTCGATTTGGTAAACGAGGGAAATTAAATCCAAGGTATATTGGACCATTCAAGATTATTGATCGTGTCGGACCAGTAGCTTACCGACTTGAGTTACCTCAACAACTCGTGGCCGTACATAACACTTTCCACGTCTCGAATTTGAAGAAATGTTTTGCTAAAGAAGATCTCACTATTCCGTTAGATGAAATCCAAATCAACGAAAAACTTCAATTCATCGAAGAACCTGTCGAAATAATGGATCGTGAGGTTAAAAGACTTAAGCAAAACAAGATACCAATTGTTAAGGTTCGATGGAATGCTCGTAGAGGACCCGAGTTCACCTGGGAGCGTGAAGATCAGATGAAGAAGAAATACCCGCATCTATTTCCAGAAGATTCGTCAACACCTTCAACAGCTTAAAATTTCGGGACGAAATTTATTTAACGGGTAGGTACTGTAGTGACCCGAACTTTTCCATGTTTATATATATTAATTGAGATTAATATTTACATGATTAAATGTTTCCAACATGTTAAGCAATCAAACTTGTTAAGACTTGATTAATTGAAATATGTTTCATATAGGCAATTGACCACCCAAGTTGACAGGTGATTCACGAACGTTAAAACTTGTAAAAACTATATGATGACATATATATGGATATATATATAGTTAACATGATACTATGATAAGTAAACATATCATTAAGTATATTAACAATAAACTACATATGTAAAAACAAGACTACTAACTTAATGATTTTTAAACGAGACATATATGTAACGATTATCGTTGTAAAGACATTTAATGTATATATATCATATTAAGAGATATTCATACATGATAATATCATGATAATATAATAATTTAAAATCTCATTTGATATTATAAACATTGGGTTAACAACATTTAACAAGATCGTTAACCTAAAGGTTTCAAAACAACACTTACATGTAACGACTAACGATGACTTAACGACTCAGCTAAAATGTATATACATGTAGTGTTTTAATATGTATTTATACACTTTTGAAAGACTTCAATACACTTATCAAAATACTTCTACTTAACAAAAATGCTTACAATTACATCCTCGTTCAGTTTCATCAACAATTCTACTCGTATGCACCCGTATTCGTACTCGTACAATACACAGCTTTTAGATGTATGTACTATTGGTATATACACTCCAATGATCAGCTCTTAGCAGCCCATGTGAGTCACCTAACACATGTGGGAACCATCATTTGGCAACTAGCATGAAATATCTCATAAAATTACAAAAATATGAGTAATCATTCATGACTTATTTACATGAAAACAAAATTACATATCCTTTATATCTAATCCATACACCAACGACCAAAAACACCTACAAACACTTTCATTCTTCAATTTTCTTCATCTAATTAATCTCTCTCAAGTTCTATCTTCAAGTTCTAAGTGTTCTTCATAATTTCCAAAAGTTCTAGTTTCATAAAATCAAGAATACTTTCAAGTTTGCTAGCTCACTTCCAATCCTGTAAGGTGATCATCCAACCTCAAGAAATCTTTGTTTCTTACAGTAGGTTATCATTCTAATACAAGGTATTAATCATATTCAAACTTTGGTTCAATTTCTATAACTATAACAATCTTATTTCAAGTGATGATCTTACTTGAACTTGTTTTCGTGTCATGATTCTGCTTCAAGAACTTCGAGCCATCCAAGGATCCATTGAAGCTAGATCCACTTTTCTCTTTTCCAGTAGGTTTATCCAAGGAACTTAAGGTAGTAATTATGTTCATAACATCATTCAATTCATACATATAAAGCTATCTTATTCGAAGGTTTAAACTTGTAATCACTAGAACATAGTTTAGTTAATTCAAAACTTGTTCGCAAATAAAAGTTAATCCTTCTAACTTGACTTTTAAAATCAACTAAACACATGTTCTATATCTATATGATATTCTAACTTAATGATTTAAAACCTGGAAACACGAAAAACACCGTAAAACCGGATTTACGCCGTCGTAGTAACACCGCGGGCTGTTTTGGGTTAGTTAATTAAAAACTATGATAAACTTTGATTTAAATGTTGTTATTCTGGGAAAATTATTTTTATTATGAACATGAAACTATATCCAAAAATTATGGTTAAACGCAAAATGGAAGTGTGTTTTCTAAAATGGTCATCTAGACGTCGTTCTTTCGACTGAAATGACTACCTTTACAAAAAACGACTTGTAACTTATTTTTCCGACTATAAACCTATACTTTTTCTGTTTAGATTCATAAAATAGAGTTCAATATGAAACCATAGCAATTTGATTCACTCAAAACGGATTTAAAATGAAGAAGTTATGGGTAAAACAAGATTGGATAATTTTTCTCATTTTAGCTACGTGAAAATTGGTAACAAATCTATTCCAACCATAACTTAATCAACTTGTATTGTATATTATTTAATATTGAGATACCATAGACACGTATACAATGTTTCGACCTATCATGTCGACACATCTATATATATTTCGGAACAACCATAGACACTCAATATGTGAATGTTGGAGTTAGCTATACATGGTTGAGGTTGATTCCAAAATATATATAGTTTGAGTTGTGATCAATACTGAGATACGTATACACTGGGTCGTGGATTGATTCAAGATAATATTTATCGATTTATTTCTGTACATCTAATTGTGGACAACTAGTTGTAGGTTACTAACGAGGACAGCTGACTTAATAAACTTAAAACATCAAAATATATTAAAAGTGTTGTAAATATATTTTGAACATACTTTGATATATATGTATATATTGTTATAGGTTCGTGAATCAACCAGTGGCCAAGTCTTACTTCCCGATAAAGTAAAAATCTGTGAAAGTGAGTTATAGTCCCACTTTTAAAATCTAATATTTTTGGGATGAGAATACATGCAGGTTTTATAAATGATTTACAAAATAGACACAAGTACGTGAAACTACATTCTATGGTTGAATTATCGAAATCGAATATGCCCCTTTTTATTAAGTCTGGTAATCTAAGAATTAGGGAACAGACACCCTAATTGACGCGAATCCTAAAGATAGATCTATCGGGCCCAACAAGCCCCATCCAAAGTACCGGATGCTTTAGTACTTCGAAATTTATATCATATCCGAAGGGTGTCCCGGAATGATGGGGATATTCTTATATATGCATCTTGTTAATGTCGGTTACCAGGTGTTCACCATATGAATGGCTTTTATCTCTATGTATGGGATGTGTATTGAAATATGAAATCTTGTGGTCTATTATTATGATTTGATATATATAGGTTAAACCTATAACTCACCAACATTTTTGTTGACGTTTTAAGCATGTTTATTCTCAGGTGATTATTAAGAGCTTCCGCTGTCGCATACTTAAATAAGGACGAGATTTGGAGTGCATGTTTGTATGATATTGTGTAAAAACTGCATTCAAGAAACTTATTTTGTTGTAACATATTTGTATTGTAAACCATTATGTAATGGTCGTGTGTAAACAGGATATTTTAGATTATCATTATTTGATAATCTACGTAAAGCTTTTTAAACCTTTATTGATGAAATAAAGGTGATGGTTTGTTTTAAAATGAATACAGTCTTTGAAAAACGTCTCATATAGAGGTCGAAACCTCGCAACGAAATCAATTAATATGGAACGTTTTTAATCAATAAGAACGGGACATTTCACATATATATCAAAGTATGTTTAAAATATATTTACAACACTTTTAATATATTTTGATGTTTTAAGTTTATTAAGTTAGCTGTCCTCGTTAGTAACCTACAACTAGTTGTCCACAATTAGATGTACAGAAATAAATCGATAAATATTATCTTGAATCAATCCACGACCCAGTGTATACGTATCTCAGTATTGATCACAACTCAAACTATATATATTTTGGAATCAACCTCAACCCTGTATAGCTAACTCCAACATTCACATATAGAGTGTCTATGGTTGTTCCGAAATATATATAGATGTGTCAACATGATAGGTCGAAACATTGTATACGTGTCTATGGTATCTCAAGATTACATAATATACAATACAAGTTGATTAAGTTATGGTTGGAATAGATTTGTTACCAATTTTCACGTAGCTAAAATGAGAAAAATTATCCAATCTTGTTTTACCCATAACTTCTTCATTTTAAATCCGTTTTGAGTGAATAAAATTGCTATGGTTTCATATTAAACTCTATTTTATGAATCTAAACATAAAAAGTATAGGTTTATAGTCATAAAAATAAGTTACAAGTCGTTTTTGTAAAGGTAGTCATTTCAGTCGAAAGAACGACGTCTAGATGACCATTTTAGAAAACATACTTCCACTTTGAGTTTAACCATAATTTTTGGATATAGTTTCATGTTCATAATAAAAATCATTTTCTCAGAATAACAACTTTTAAATCAAAGTTTATCATAGTTTTTAATTAACTAACCCAAAACAGCCCGCGGTGTTACTACGACGGCGTAAATCCGGTTTTACGGTGTTTTTCGTGTTTCCAGGTTTTAAATCATTAAGTTAGCATATCATATAGATATATAACATGTGTGTAGTTAATTTTAAAAGTCAAGTTAGAAGGATTTACTTTTGTTTGCGAACAAGTTTAGAATTAACTAAACTATGTTCTAATGATTACGAGTTTAAACCTTCGAATAAGATAGTTTTATATATTTGAATCGAATGATGTTATGAACATCATTACTACCTCAAGTTTAGTAGGTAAACCTACTGGAAGTGACAAGAAATGATCTAGCTTCAAAGGATCTTGGATGGCTTGAAAGTTCTTGAAGTAGGATCATGACACAAAAACAAGTTCAAGTAAGATTTTTACTCGAATTAAGATAGTTTATAGTTATAGAAATTGAATCAAAGTTTGAATATGAATATTACCTTGAATAAGAAAGATAACCTACTGTATATAACAAAGGTTTCTTGATCTTAGATGATTACTTGGAATGGATTAGAAAGCTTGGAAGTAAATTAGTAAACTTGAAGGGATTTTTGAAGTGTTCTTGAAGTGTTCTTCCTATGATGATTATAGCTTGATTCTTGAAGTGATTTTTGATGAAGATGATGATTAACTACTGGAAAAATACGTTCATAATAGTGTGTGTGTGTTGAGAGAGAATTAGAAAGAGAATTGGAAGTGAAATGGAGTGAATGATGAGTGGTAATTGGTGAGTGGTGAGTGGGGTTAAAAGGAGTTCTAGTTAGTTGACTAGCTCATGGTAGAAGTTAAAATTGATTAGTCATACATGACATAATCAAGAGTGGAATCTCATGCTAGTTCCTATTGGTATATACTCATAGTAAGTACGTTTTGAAGCTGTGTATAATACGGGTAAGAATACGACTAGAATTCTTGATGAAAGAAAAGAATGGAAAAGTAACTGTAACCATTTTCGTTAAGTATGAGTGTTTTGATATATGTCTTGAAGTCTTTCAAAAGTATTTTAATACATCTAAATACACTACATGTATATACATTTTAACTGAGTCGTTAAGTCATCGTTAGTCGTTACATGTAAGTGTTGTTTTGAAACCTTTAAGTTAACGATCTCAATTAATGTTGTTAACCCATTGTTTATTATATCTAATGAGATGTTAAATTATTATATTATCATGATATTATGATATATTAATATATCTTAATATGATATATATACATTTAAATGTCGTTACAACGATAATCGTTACATATATGTCTCGTTTCGAAATCCTTAAGTTAGTAGTCTTGTTTATATGTATATAACTCATTGTTAATATACTTATGGAGATACTTACTTATCATAATCTCATGTTAACCATATGTATATCCATATATATATCGTCATGTCGTTTTTACAAGTTTTAACGTTCGTGAATCGCCGGTCAACTTGGGTGGTCAATTGTCTATATGAAACATATTTCAATTAATCAAGTCTTAACAAGTTTGATTGCTTAACATGTTGGAAACATTTAATCATGTAAATATCAATCTCAATTAATATATATAAACATGGAAAAGTTCGGGTCACTACAGTACCTACCCGTTAAATAAATTTCGTCCCGAAATTTTAAGCTGTTGAAGGTGTTGACGAATCTTCTGGAAATAGATGCGGGTATTTCTTCTTCATCTGATCTTCACGCTCCCAGGTGAACTCGGGTCCTCTACGAGCATTCCATCGAACCTTAACAATTGGTATCTTGTTTTACTTAAGTCTTTTAACCTCACGATCCATTATTTCGACGGGTTCTTCGATGAATTGGAGTTTTTCGTTGATTTGGATTTCATCTAACGGAATAGTGAGATCTTCTTTAGCAAAACATTTCTTCAAATTCGAGACGTGGAAAGTGTTATGTACAGCCGTGAGTTGTTGAGGTAACTCAAGTCGGTAAGCTACTGGTCCGACACGATCAATAATCTTGAATGGTCCAATATACCTTGGATTTAATTTCCCTCGTTTACCAAATCGAACAACGCCTTTCCAAGGTGCAACTTTAAGCATGACCATCTCTCCAATTTCAAATTCTATATCTTTTCTTTTAATGTCAGCGTAGCTCTTTTGTCGACTTTGGGCGGTTTTCAACCGTTGTTGAATTTGGATGATCTTCTCGGTAGTTTCTTGTATAATCTCCGGACCCGTAATCTGTCTATCCCCCACTTCACTCCAACAAATCGGAGACCTGCAATTTCTACCATAAAGTGCTTCAAATGGTGCCATCTCAATGCTTGAATGGTAGCTGTTGTTGTAGGAAAATTCTGCTAATGGTAGATGACGATCCCAACTGTTTCCGAAATCAATAACACATGCTCGTAGCATGTATTCAAGCGTTTGTATCGTCCTTTCGCTCTGCCCATCAGTTTGTGGATGATAGGCAGTACTCATGTCTAGACGAGTTCCTAATGCTTGCTGTAATGTCTACCAGAATCTTGAAATAAATCTGCCATCCCTATCAGAGATAATAGAGATTGGTATTCCATGTCTGGAGACGACTTCCTACAAATACAGTCGTGCTAACTTCTCCATCTTGTCATCTTCTCTTATTGGCAGGAAATGTGCTGATTTGGTGAGACGATCAACTATTACCCAAATAGTATCAAAACCACTTGCAGTCCTTGGCAATTTAGTGATGAAATCCATGGTAATGTTTTCCCATTTCCATTCTGGGATTTCGGGTTGTTGAAGTAGACCTGATGGTTTCTGATGCTCAGCTTTGACCTTAGAACACGTCAAACATTCTCCTACGTATTTAGCAACATCGGCTTTCATACCCGGTCACCAAAAATATTTCCTGAGATCCTTGTACATCTTCCCCGTTCCAGGATGTATTGAGTATCTGGTTTTATGAGCTTCTCTAAGTACCATTTCTCTCATTTCTCCAAATTTTGGTACCCAAATCCTTTCAGCCCTATACCGGGTTCCGTCTTCCCGAATATTAAGATGTTTCTCTGATCCTTTGGGTATTTCATCCTTTAAATTTCCCTCTTTTAAAACTCCTTGTTGCGCCTCCTTTATTTGAGTAGTAAGGTTATTATGAATCATTATATTCATAGATTTTACTCGAATGGGTTCTCTGTCCTTCCTGCTCAAGGCATCGGCTACCACATTTGCCTTTCCCGAGTGGTAACGAATCTCAAAGTCGTAATCATTCAATAATTCAATCCACCTACGCTGCCTCATATTCAGTTGTTTCTGATTAAATATGTGTTGAAGACTTTTGTGGTCGGTATATATAATACTTTTGACCCCATATAAGTAGTGCCTCCAAGTCTTTAATGCAAAAACAACCGCGCCTAATTCCAAATCATGCGTCGTATAATTTTGTTCGTGAATCTTCAATTGTCTAGACGCATAAGCAATCACCTTCGTTTGTTGCATTAATACACAACCGAGACCTTGCTTTGATTCGTCACAATAAATCACAAAATCATCATTCCCTTCAGGCAATGACAATATAGGTGCCGTAGTTAGCTTTTTCTTCAATAACTGAAACGCTTTCTCTTGTTCATCATTCCATTCAAATTTCTTCCCTTTATGCGTTAATGCAGTCAAGGGTTTTGCTATTCTGGAAAAGTCTTGGATGAACCTTCTGTAGTAACCAGCTAGTCCTAAAAACTGGCGTATGTGTTTCGGAGTTTTCGGGGTTTCCCATTTTTCAACAGTTTCTATCTTTGCCGGATCCACCTTAATACCTTCTTTGTTCACTATGTGACCGAGGAATTGAACTTCTTCCAACCAAAATGTACACTTTGAAAACTTAGCGTACAATTCTTCCTTCCTCAATACTTCTAACACCTTTCTCAAATGTTCACCGTGTTCTTGGTCATTCTTTGAGTAAATAAGTATGTCATCAATGAAAACAATGACAAACTTGTCAAGGTATGGTCCACACACTCGGTTCATAAGGTCCATGAACACAGCTGGTGCATTAGTTAAACCAAACGGCATGACCATAAACTCGTAATGACCGTAACGTGTTCTGAAAGCAGTCTTTGGAATATCATCTTCTTTCACCCGCATTTGATGATA
The DNA here is from genome assembly GCF_046630445.1 of Rutidosis leptorrhynchoides. Taxonomy (NCBI): domain Eukaryota; kingdom Viridiplantae; phylum Streptophyta; class Magnoliopsida; order Asterales; family Asteraceae; genus Rutidosis; species Rutidosis leptorrhynchoides. Next base: position 111,857,011 of record NC_092342.1, on the reverse strand, counting down.
CCCGGAACGTAAGTCAATCTTTGAGTAAATATACGAGCCTTGTAGTTGATCAAATAAGTCGTCGATTCTCGGTAGTGGGTAGCGGTTCTTGATGGTAAGTTTGTTCAACTCTCGGTAGTCGATACACAACCTGAATGTACCATCTTTCTTCTTGACAAACAAAACAGGAGCTCCCCACGGTGATGTGCTTGGTCGAATGAAACCACGCTCTAAAAGTTCTTGTAATTGGCTTTGCAGTTCTTTCATCTCGCTGGGTGCGAGTCTGTAAGGAGCACGAGCTATTGGTGCAGCTCCTGGTACAAGATCTATTTGAAATTCAACGGATCGCTGTGGGGGTAATCCCGGTAATTCTTTCAGAAATACATCGGGAAATTCTTTTGCAATGGGAACATCATTGATGCTCTTTTCTTCAGTTTGTACTTTCTCGAAGTGTGCTAGAACAGCATAGCAACCTTTTCTTATTAGTTTTTGTGCCTTCAAATTACTAATAATATGTAGCTTCTTGTTGCCCTTTTCTCCGTACACCATTAAGGGTTTTCCTTTTTCTCGTATAATGCAAATTGCATTTTTGTAACAAACGATCTCTGCTTTCACTTCTTTCAACCAGTCCATACCGATTATCACATCAAAAATCCCTAACTCTACTGGTATCAAATCAATCTTAAATGTTTCGCTAACCAGTTTAATTTCTCGATTCCGACATATATTATCTGCTGAAATAAATTTACCATTTGCTAATTCGAGTAAAAATTTACTATCCAAAGGCGTCAATGGACAACTTAATTTAGCACAAAAATCTCTACTCATATAGCTTCTATCTGCACCCGAATCAAATAAAACGTAAGCAGATTTATTGTCAATAAGAAATGTACCTGTAACAAGCTCCGGGTCTTCCTGTGCCTCTGCCGCATTAATATTGAAAACTCTTCCGCGGCCTTGTCCATTCGTGTTCTCCTGGTTCGGGCAATTTCTAATAATGTGGCCCGGTTTTCCACATTTATAACAAACTACATTGGCATAACTTGCTCCGACACTACTTGCTCCACCATTACTCGTTCCGACACCATTTATTCCTTTCGTTCTATTAACCCCTGGTCCGTAGACCTCACACTTCGCCGCGCTATGACCATTTCTTTTACACTTGTTGCAAAATTTGGTGCAGAACTCCGAGTGATACTTTTCACACCTTTGGCATAGCTGCTTCTGATTGTTGTTGTTGTTGCGGTTATTATTGTTGTTGGGATGATTGTTGTAGTTGATGTTGCTGTTGTTGTTGTTGTTGTTGTTGTTGGGCCGTTTGTTGTAGTTGCGATTGATGTTGCGATTGTTGGGATAATTGTTGCGATTATTGTTGTAATTGATGTTGTTGTTGTATTGGTGATTCTTATCACCGTTTTCCTCCCACTTTCTTTTGACTTGCTTCACATTGGCCTCTTCAGCAGTCTGTTCTTTAATTCTTTCTTCAATCTGATTCACTAGTTTGTGAGCCATTCTACATGCCTGTTGTATGGAGGCGGGCTCGCGTGAACTTATATCTTCTTGGATTCTTTCCGGTAATCCTTTCACAAACGCGTCGATCTTCTCTTCCTCATCTTCGAATGCTCCTGGACACAATAGGCACAATTCTGTGAATCGTCTTTCGTACTTGGTAATATCAAATCCTTGGGTTCGTAACCCTCTAAGTTCTGTCTTGAGCTTATTGACCTCGGTTCTGGGACGGCACTTCTCGTTCATCAAGTGCTTGAATACTGACCACGGTAGTGTGTACGCATCATCTTGTCCCACTTGCTCTAGATAGGTATTCCACCATGTTAACGCAGAACCTGTGAAGGTATGCGTAGCGTACTTCACTTTGTCCTCTTCAGTACACTTACTTATGGCAAACACCGATTCGACCTTCTCGGTCCACCGTTTCAATCCGATCGGTCCTTCGGTTCCATCAAATTCCAAAGGTTTGCAGGCAGTGAATTCTTTGTAGGTGCATCCTACACGATTTCCTGTACTGCCAGATCCAAGGTTATTGTTGGTATGTAGCGCAGCCTGTACTGCGGCTATGTTTGAAGCTAGAAAAGTACGGAATTCCTCTTCATTCATATTCACGGTGTGTCGAGTAGTCGGTGCCATTTCCTTCAAAATAGTCAAATGGAACAAGTTAATCATACAGAATATTAAGAGTAGTTAATAGTATTTCGTAGCATAATATGAACTCATTTATAAAAGCTTTTTCTTCATATTAGCATTTTATAAGTTTAAATTCGGGTAGTACCTACCCGTTAAGTTCATACTTAGTAGCTAATATACAATTCAACTACTACAATTCTATATGAAAAACTGATTGTAATACTATTTCGCGTTCAAACTTTTATACAATATTTTACAAACTTACAATACCGCTTATTTTACATAAAGCATGAAATATAGCACACAATAACTTTGATACAAGATAGTTGTGAAGATAATTCTAGCTAGTACACAAGTCGTTCAGCAAAGGCAATAAAGACACGTAATTCATACGTCCAGAAACAAGTCATGCATTCTGGTTTTACTAGGACTATTTCCCATCCTTGGTCTTGTGGAACATAACCGTTATGGCCGTTGATAAGACAGCGTGTTGTAACGTCGTCAAAGGGACGAGGGTTACGTAATGACCAACAGTCTCGTAATAACCTAAAAACCTCATTTCTTACCCCAATTACCGACTCCGTCACTTGTGGGAACGTTTTGTTTAATAGTTGTATTCCGATGTTCTTGTTCTCACTTTGGTGAGAAGCGAACATTACTAACCCGTAAGCATAACATGCTTCTTTATGTTGCATGTTAGCCGCTTTTTCTAAATCACGAAGTCCTATATTCGGATATACTGAGTCAAAATAATTTCTTAACCCGTTGTGTAAAATAGCATTTGGGTTCCCCGCAATATATGCGTCAAAGTAAACACATCGTAACTTATGGATTTCCCAATGTGATATCCCCCATCTTTCGAACGAAAGCCTTTTATAAACCAAGGCATTCTTGGAACGTTCTTCGAATGTCTTACAAACTAATCTCGCCTTAAATAGTTGTGCCGAGGAATTCTGACCGACTCTAGACAAGATTTCATCAATCATGTCTCCGGGTAGGTCTCTTAAAATATTGGGTTATCTATCCATTTTGTGTTTTTATACTGTAAAATAGACAAGAGTTAGATTCATAAAAAAAAAAATACTTATTAATACAAGCAATTTTTTACATATATCATAAAGCATAAGCACACTATATTACATATATTACACCACACAAATACAACTATCTTATTCCGACTCGCTCGTTTCTTCTTGTTCAGTTTTGGTTCGTTTTGCCAAGTTTCTAGGGATATATGAAGTTCCCCTAATACGAGCCGTCGTTGTCCACATTGGTTTAGAAAAATCTGGTGGTTTAGAGGTTCCCGAGTCATTGTTACAACTTAAGGACTTCGAGGGTTGACGATACATATAAAGTTCATCGGGGTTGGAATTAGATTTCTCTATTTTTATGCCCTTTCCCTTATTATTTTCTTTTGCCTTTTTAAATTCAGTTAGGGTAATTTCTATAACATCATCGGAATTCTCGTCGGAATCCGATTCATCGGAGAATTGGTAATCCTCCCAATATTTTGCTTCCTTGGCGGAAACACCATTGACCATAATTAACCTTGGACGGTTGGTTGATGATTCTCTTTTACTTAACCGTTTTATTATTTCCCCCACCGGTTCTATTTCTTCTTCCGGTTCCGATTCTTCTTCCGGTTCTGACTCTTCTTCCGGTTCCTCTTCGGGAACTTGTGAATCAGTCCACGAATCATTCCAATTTACATTTGACTCTTCATTATTATTAGGTGAGTCAATGGGACTTGTTCTAGAGGTAGACATCTATCACATAATATCAAACACGTTAAGAGATTAATATATCACATAATATTCATATGTTAAAAATATATAGTTTCCAACAAAAATGTTAAGCAATAATTTTTAAAGAAAACACGGTCGAAGTCCAGACTCACTAATGCATCCTAACAAACTCGATAAGACACACTAATGCAAATTTTCTGGTTCTCTAAGACCAACGCTCGGATACCAACTGAAGTGTCCCGTTCTTATTGATTAAAAACGTTCCATATTAATTGATTTCGTTGCGAGGTTTTGACCTCTATATGAGACGTTTTTTAAAGACTGCATTCATTTTTAAAACAACCCATAACCTTTATTTCATAAATAAAGGTTTATAAAGCTTTACGTAGATTATCAAATAATGATAATCTAAAATATCCTGTTTACACACGACCATTACATAATGGTTTACAATACAAATATGTTACATCGAAATCAGTTTCTTGAATGCAGTTTTTACACAATATCATACAAACATGGACTCCAAATCTTGTCCTTATTTTAGTATGCAACAGCGGAAGCTCTTAGTATTTACCTGAGAATAAACATGCTTTAAAAGTCAACAAAAATGTTGGTGAGTTATAGGTTTAACCTATATATATCAAATCGTAACAATAGACCACAAGATTTCATATTTCAATACACATCCCATACATAGAGATAAAAATCATTCATATGGTGAACATCTGGTAACCGACATTAACAAGATGCATATATATATAAGAATATCCCCATCATTCCGGGACACCCTTCGGGTATGATATAAATTTCGAAGTACTAAAGCATCCGGTACTTTGGATGGGGTTTGTTAGGCCCAATAGATCTATCTTTAGGATTCGCGTCAATTAGGGTGTCTGTTCCCTAATTCTTAGATTACCAGACTTAATAAAAAGGGGCATATTCGATTTCGATAATTCAACCATAGAATGTAGTTTCACATACTTGTGTCTATTTTGTAAATCATTTATAAAACCTGCATGTATTCTCATCCCAAAAATATTAGATTTTAAAAGTGGGACTATAACTCACTTTCACAGATTTTTACTTCGTCGGGAAGTAAGACTTGGCCACTGGTTGATTCACGAACCTATAACAATATATATATATATATATCAAAGTATGTTTAAAATATATTTACAACACTTTTAATATATTTTGATGTTTTAAGTTTATTAAGTCAGCTGTCCTCGTTAGTAACCTACAACTAGTTGTCCACAGTTAGATGTACAGAAATAAATCGATAAATATTATCTTGAATCAATCCACGACCCAGTGTATACGTATCTCAGTATTGATCACAACTCAAACTATATATATTTTGGAATCAACCTCAACCCTGTATAGCTAACTCCAACATTCACATATAGAGTGTCTATGGTTGTTCCGAAATATATATAGATGTGTCGACATGATAGGTTGAAACATTGTATATGTATCTATGGTATCTCAAGATTACATAATATACAATACAAGTTGATTAAGTTATGGTTGGAATAGATTTGTTACCAATTTTCACGTAGCTAAAATGAGAAAAATTATCCAATCTTGTTTTACCCATAACTTCTTCATTTTAAATCCATTTTGAGTGAATCAAATTGCTATGGTTTCATATTGAACTCTATTTTATGAATCTAAATAGAAAAAGTATAGGTTTATAGTCGGAAAAATAAGTTACAAGTCGTTTTTGTAAAGGTAGTCATTTCAGTCGAAAGAACGACGTCTAGATGACCATTTTAGAAAACATACTTCCACTTTGAGTTTAACCATAATTTTTGGATATAGTTTCATGTTCATAATAAAAATCATTTTCTCAGAATAACAACTTTTAAATCAAAGTTTATCATAGTTTTTAATTAACTAACCCAAAACAGCCCGCGGTGTTACTACGACGGCGTAAATCCGGTTTTACGGTGTTTTTCGTGTTTCCAGGTTTTAAATCATTAAGTTAGCATATCATATAGATATAGAACATGTGTGTAGTTAATTTTAAAAGTCAAGTTAGAAGGATTAACTTTTGTTTGCGAACAAGTTTAGAATTAACTAAACTATGTTCTAATGATTACGAGTTTAAACCTTCGAATAAGATAGTTTTATATATATGAATCGAATGATGTTATGAACATCATTACTACCTCAAGTTTAGTAGGTAAACCTACTGGAAGTGACAAGAAATGATCTAGCTTCAAAGGATCTTGGATGGCTTGAAAGTTCTTGAAGTAGGATCATGACACAAAAACAAGTTCAAGTAAGATTTTTACTCGAATTAAGATAGTTTATAGTTATAGAAATTGAATCAAAGTTTGAATATGAATATTACCTTGAATAAGAAAGATAACCTACTGTATATAACAAAGGTTTCTTGATCTTAGATGATTACTTGGAATGGATTAGAAAGCTTGGAAGTAAATTAGTAAACTTGAAGGGATTTTTGAAGTGTTCTTGAAGTGTTCTTCCTATGATGATTATAGCTTGATTCTTGAAGTGATTTTTGATGAAGATGATGATTAACTATTGGAAAAATACGTTCATAATAGTGTGTGTGTGTTGAGAGAGAATTAGAAAGAGAATTGGAAGTGAAATGGAGTGAATGATGAGTGGTAATTGGTGAGTGGTGAGTGGGGTTAAAAGGAGTTCTAGTTAGTTGACTAGCTCATGGTAGAAGTTAAAATTGATTAGTCATACATAACATAATCAAGAGTGGAATCCCATGCTAGTTCCTATTGGTATATACTCATAGTAAGTACGTTTTGAAGCTGTGTATAATACGGGTAAGAATACGACTAGAATTCTTGATGAAAGAAAAGAATGGAAAAGTAACTGTAACCATTTTCGTTAAGTATGAGTGTTTTGATATATGTCTTGAAGTCTTCCAAAAGTATTTTAATACATCTAAATACACTACATGTATATACATTTTAACTGAGTCGTTAAGTCATCGTTAGTCGTTACATGTAAGTGTTGTTTTGAAACCTTTAAGTTAACGATCTCAATTAATGTTGTTAACCCATTGTTTATTATATCTAATGAGATGTTAAATTATTATATTATCATGATATTATGATATATTAATATATCTTAATATGATATATATACATTTAAATGTCGTTACAACGATAATCGTTACATATATGTCTCGTTTCGAAATCCTTAAGTTAGTAGTCTTGTTTATATGTATATAACTCATTGTTAATATACTTATGGAGATACTTACTTATCATAATCTCATGTTAACCATATGTATATCCATATATATATCGTCATGTCGTTTTTACAAGTTTTAACGTTCGTGAATCGCCGGTCAACTTGGGTGGTCAATTGTCTATATGAAACATATTTCAATTAATCAAGTCTTAACAAGTTTGATTGCTTAACATGTTGGAAACATTTAATCATGTAAATATCAATCTCAATTAATATATATAAACATGGAAAAGTTCGGGTCACTACAATACACGAGCCATAGACACTAACTAACACAATTTCAAGTCAAAAACACGAATTTAGAGAAATCTAGAGTTTTTAGAAACCTTACCCCAAGCTATGAAATTGGTACCAAATCGAAGAGGATGAAGAGAGGATTCCAAATATGTAATTTATTTTGATGTTTGCTTGCTAAATGAAAGGACCGGTCCTAATCTATCCGGACGAAGTCTTCAACAGTTGGTCCCATTGCGATGATCGACTCCAAATAATGTCCTTAGTATGAGCTAATGCACAGCGGAAGACTTAATTCGTATCTGAGAATAACATGCTTTAAAATGTCAACATAAAGTTGGTGAGATATATAGGTTTGATGCTAGCAGCGTTATAACAATGGACCACAAGATTTCATATGTAAATATTTTAATAAAAATATTCTAAGTGGTTGAGCACTTGGTAACCATACTTAACATTTAATCACGTCGCATATTCCCTTTATTATGAAATCTTACTACACCGTACCAAGTGTAGTCACGAAACGAAGTACTGTGCAACCGTTGAATACTGGTCGTCCAGTCCGGTTGGGGTTGTCAGGCCCGATAGATCTATCAACAGGATTCGCGTTTACAATACCGCTGTAAATAACAGTTACCAAGCTATAGGGAAGTATGCCAGTGGTACAACTCAACGTAGAATATATATTTTTAATCACTTGTGTCCATATCGTAAATCATAAAATGCATGTATTCTCATCCCAAAATATTTAGAGTTTAAAAGGGACTATATACTCACCATACTGTATTTTGTAGTAAAAATACATATAACATCATTGATCAAGTTTAAGGTTGGCCTCGGATTCACGAACCTACATAAATATATATATTAACACGTATATATTTAACATGTAATAAACATCAAATCTGTTTGTATATATTAATTATATATTACTTATTCAAAATAGAAATGTAATATTTATATAGTTATCATATATGTATATATTTTTTTTTTTATATAAATAACTGTTGTTTGTTAAAAAAATAATGATTCTATTGATACTTGATAATAGTAATAATTAATGGAAACATAGATTTTTTGATAATAATACTAGTTGTGTTTTATTTGAAGTATTAATAATAATAATAATAATAATAATAATAATAATAATAATAATGATAATAATAATAATAATAATAATAATAATAATAATAATAATAATAATAATAATAATAATAATAATAATAATAATAATAACAATAATAATAATATTAGTAATGATACTAAAATCATGGTTAATGATAATAATAATAATAATGATAAAAATAATAATAATAAGGATACTTTTAATGATATTAATAATAATAATAAATAATAGTAATATTAATAATAATAATAAGTAATAATAAACATTAGGAATGTGACTACCTTAATTAAGTCTGTAGCTTCCATGAAAGAAATAAAAACTAATGTTAGTGTCCGGGCTTGAACCCGAGACCTTTCACTTAAGCACAAACGCCCCTAACCATCTGTCTGCTTTTCTGTTCAAGTTCGACCCTTAGTTAAATTAACCCATCGTTTACAATCATTAACATCTTTTAATCTTTATATATCATCATTCTATCACGATTTTCCCTCCATCGTGATTTATCACTCATATCATACATGATCATCATTATCATCATACTTCAAACATCAACCTCGCTGTACTTCCTTATATCTCATCGGTATCATTTTAATTCAATATTAAAACGGTTTCAGGGCCCAACCTTATAATCATATGTTCGGCCCATTAATAGTTTCATAAACTCGATTTTTCTTTTCACAACCCAATTATTAATAACTGTCCAATATACCAATTAAATCTCGGTCCAATTAGGAAGTTCACCATCAATATCCACTAACTTTATCATCAATCAATATATCTTTAATTGCACAAGTGGTTGCCTGATACTTTTCGGATATAATTAAAAAAAACGAACAAGGAGAAGAAAACAATTGTACAGCTCGATAACTTTTTTTTTTAATACACGTGTGGGGTTATATATTTACTTGTTGTCTGCCACAATCCCTCTATCAACTTCAATTGTTTTAAAACCAAAGAAAAATACGAAGTAGGAATATAAGTAAATAGTCGGTTTATAGTGGCGAAATAAGTTGCAGGTTTCATTAATGATTTGATGAAGATGTTTGCAAGTTACGGTTGTAGTGGTGATGAATATTGGTTGTGGGTTGTTCTTGCTTGACAGATAATACACAAACACGAGTAATAGTAACTGCAAACAATGGTCAACGTTAGAGATTGAAGTGGGTTTATTGAAGATGGTGGTTGTGAACCGAAGAAAATGATGACAACATGGGTTTAGGGTGGCGGTTATGAGGTTCAAAGGTGGTTGTAGTTGTTTATGGTTTTAATTGTTGGGTTCAGTTGGGTTGGTTAATCAAAGAACACGAAGTGATATTAAAGGTGTGGTGATCGGATGGAGATGATGAAGAGAATTTGAGGGTGGCGATTGTCATGGTGATTCATGAGAGGGAGGGTTCGATGGTTCTCCAGCGATGATCAAGGTTGTGGCGGGTTTGGGAATGATGGAAGGTGGTGTCGGTTTGGAAAAAGAAGAGGAGGTGAGTGCATGTGTTTATATGTATATGGGTATGGATTAAGATGGTTCAACAAGTCACGATGGTTATGGTTGATGATTAAATGGATGTCATAGGTTAGATAACAAATAGTAACAAGAACGGAGAATGATAGCAGTTTATGTGGTGTTTAATGATTGTATAAACAAAAAGGTGAGTAATAAGGTAGCAGTAACACAAGTGAATTAAGTTTGATGGTTTTTGATGTTGGTTTGGTTCACAAAGAGGAGAACAAAAAGATGAAAAAGAGACTAAGTGATGGTATTTCCATGGTGGTCTCGGTTGGGTGTAGAGATGATTAATTGATGATGATCAAAAAGAATAACATGATTGTTTTTAATTTAAGAGAGAGAGTTGACTGAGAAGGGAAGAGATGGAGGGTGTTGTGAGGTTTGAAGTGGGTGATGGTTTACTAAAACGAACCAGTATATATAAATGTGTATATCCAGTTTGTATATTTATGTTTTTATATTGAATTGAGAATGATTAACACAAGAACAAATAGTGACAAAAAAATAGTAATTCACTCTAATCATATAATTGTTATGATATATGCCTGCCGACAGTTTATTAGGGAAGATATATCGATGTCCGTTATTAATCAGTGGCGGATAAATGTCTTCAGAAAATCTCAAACTTTTACATTAATTATATTTATTTATTTTAGTCATTGTTGTATAAAAATTGCTCATTAATTATTTACAATTATTGTTATAATATATTTACAGATAATATTCATATACACATATATTTATATTCATATATACCTACTTACACATAATTGTTCGTGAATCGTCAGACATGGTCAAAGGGTAATTAATTACATGAACATAGATTTCAAACTTTCTAGACTCAACATTACAGATTTTTGCTTATCGTGTCGGAAACATGTAAAGTTTAAAGTTTAAATTTGATCGGAAATTTCCGGGTCATTACAGTACCTACCCGTTAAAGAAATTTCGTCCCCGAAATTTGATAAAGGTCGCCATGGATAACAATAAGAAATGTTTTCATGACAAACATGAGGTAATAATGGAGTTTTATCATTATTGAGAGATATAGATAAAACGATTCGATCATGTGAAGCGTACGAGTAAAGCTATCACAAAAGAATGAAATGAGTGAATATGGAATTGTTTTAACCGATGACGTGGGTATGTTTGAATTTCCGGGATTTAAGGGATTTAAAAAAAATCTTACGTAATAAGATTTGGTTCTTCGGCGATCAGGATCTTCTTTGATTTAATGCGGCAATCTGTTTCGATTTCTCTGTCGGATTTTTCACTATAAATCTACTCATTTGTTTCCTTATTTCCATAGCCCACATCTTCCACTATTTCTCCTTAATTCCTATTTTAGAACATTCGTCGATATGCTCCATCCAATTCTGATTCTTGATATACCCCTAATTTTCACATCCGTCATTCTTCTCTTCCATCTACCACCGGAAAAATTTATTTACTTCTACTATTATCTTGGGGTTATAGTGTTCTTAATCTTCCCATGCCTTTACGTGGCAATACGTATTGATATGCACGGTTTGTAGTTTTGAGGTTGTTATTGGGTTTTATATTTTTCCTTATATCTCGATGTCCCTATTTCTGTCTTTTATGATTATCGTCATCTATAGTTAATGCTCTCTTCGATTTGCTGTGATTTATACTCTAATTTCTGGTTTGGAGTCTTTATCCTTTCATTTCCTCTTCCCGTCCTTGAGTCAAGCGAACAATGGTCCGAAACTTGAAGGTGTGAAATTCAAAATAAACATAGCTACTGCTCTCAGAAAGGAATGGTAATGGCACGATTTTGATTTGTCAAATTACCAGAATATCCAGGAAAATAGAACTATCAAGATGATATGTTCCTGATAGGTTTAAAGATTAAATAGAATGTATGAGCCATGTAGCATGACACATGATGACGGTACTGTGAATCATCACATTCCATTAGAAACTTAACATGACTTACTGTAATATAATGAAGTTGATCAAGTTTCATTATATTATACTAATTCATGTATCAGTTCCCAACACTACTTCAAAACATTCATATTTTAAATTTGAAGATTTCAGAATATAGAAACTAACACAGTTTCTTTTATGTTGTAACGCAGATATTACGGAGAGATAAAGGATCCCAGATAAGAATAGTTGTGAAAATATCTCCAGAAATATGGAGAATATGTATAACGGAAGATTTGAAGATATCTTATAATATCTAAGATAAGATGATGATGAAGAATATCTTTTGAGAAGGTCTAGAATAAGGGGTAGGGTTCTTACTAACGGTTTCAGCAGGTACTGAATCATTTGGATTCTTTGAGGGCAGGTTCAGTCTTTGTATTTGTTCTTTGTTTTCCTTGATGGTTAGCTCAATCCATTTTCCAGTACCAAATTTTCTATCGAACGTTCCTATCACTCCCTGCTTTATCATTAAACTTTTGTCCATTTAGGCCATCTACAATTTTACTGTTTCCTCTGCATTTAATGCAGCCATATCTGAATCGTCGGTTATCAATCCGAGATGTTTTCGGGCGAATTGTGTTTTTAGTTGATTAAACTCTTATGGTAGTAAAAAGGTTTTCCGATAACGACGACGCAAGGACAAGGTGTATATATCGAGGTTATAATAAGACTGGTCTTACTGAAAAGTCGAAGTTAACTTGCTGGAGCTGTGACAAAATTGGCTAATTTGGAAAGGAATTGCAAAGTTATTTTGGGTAACACTAATGGAATTAACACTGCTGCGTGTTAAACGTTGACCCAGTCTCCGAGAGTTTTCAAGGGCATATTTATATGCAAGAATCTTTTCTTCCAGAGATGAGGTGCGGTTGGTTCATTCTCTTGATCGAAATGTTTTCAAGAATTATGAAAGGTTTGAACGCGAATTGTAATTGTCGAGGTACAAATGAGGTTTAAGATGAAATCAAGTGGCAAGCTTGAAGAATTATTTAGTTTCATATGTTATAATCAATATTTTAATTTAATTTATTTTAATTGTTCAAAGTTATCAGTCCAATAGTCCGATGGTTCAATGATTCATATATAATTTAATATATAATATTCGAATTAAATAATACGTATCGTGACCCGTGTACCGGTCTCGGTGTCGATCACAACTCAAAGTATATATATATTTTGGAATCAACTCCGACCCTGTATAGCCAACTCCCACCTTCACATATAGAGTGTCTACGGTTGTTCCGAAATATATATATAGATGGGTCGATATGATAAGTCGAAACCTTGCATACGTGTCCCGTTATTTAAAGTGCGTAAAAGTAAATAACAGAAATTAAATGACGATAAATAAAATTGCGAGAATGTAAATTGCGATAAATTAAATGTTAATCAGTTAGCTGGGAACAGTTAGCTGGAACAGTTAGCGTGAAATCCTATCACAATTCCAATTAATTAATTCGTTTGTTTCTAACACTTTTTATTTTTGTCCAATGTTTTCTTCGTTATGCCACTTGTTGGATTCTGATAGGTCAAAATCCAAATATGAAATTTAAATGAAAATGGTTATTCTGTGGTGAACGGATACGTATATCGATAGTTGTAAGTAGGATAGTAAATGATCGTTGAATCAGATTCGAAGAATGCACAGTGTAACTTATGAATGTGAATTCTAAATATTTCTCGGGTACTACCCACCCGTTAAAATATTTTCATCATTAACAGTTTGCACAAAAGAATTTTTAATTACAATCTTTATGAAAATATACTTGCATATATATTTCCTTCGGATGTAATCATAGATTTAATGACTCAATAAGATATTAAACTCATTTGATTTATCATTAGCACTTGATTACATGATCTCTAAAACATTAGAGATTACATAATTGCCATGTCGAACGAAGTATAATGAGGTAGAACAATACGTAGAACGAAATTAATCGATGTAGAACGATATGTAGAACGAAGATCATACTCGAAATACAGATGATAATATTGAGGCGTGTAATGTTGATATTCGAGATACAAATTGTGATATTGAGAGTTATGGCGCGGTTATGGTTTAGGGATGATAAGGGTATTGTCGACGTCGATGATGGTGGTACTGATTATGCTGCTGGTGCTGCTGCTGGTGTTCGTAACCTTCGCACCAGGTTCTCCAAAGTCGACACACGAGCGTGTAGTTCATTAACTTCTTCTAGTACTACGGAATGATTAACGGTTGAAGCGAGTGAATGATTAAGATTCGAATATAGAATAATATATAACCGTGACGGGATTCTCGGAAGGAGGGGAAAGAAAATGGTTTTCCCTGAACAGGTTCGCCGATAAGCACTTCAGGTTGAAAAGGGCAATTTGGTGGATGGAAGAGATCTTCGATGTGAAACGATTTTTCGGATGTCGGATGATATTCTAGCTATATAGAATATCTATGTATAATACCAAGGATTTCGTAAACTACAGAGGAATTTACGGCATATGACAGGCAAGTCTACAGATACACTAGGATATGAATTTGTATCTATACACTATCGATGCACTAAATACAGTAAGACGTGTCTAGACTTAAGAATACTAAGCAGGCAATTCCTAAGGATGATAAGCAGATGATTTCTGACTAGAAATGATAAGAAAAACTTTTGACAGGCAAACACGGTCAAAGTCCAGACTCACTAATGTATCCTAACAACTACCAGTTAGACACACTAATGGGAGACCTGGTTCGCTAAGACCAACGCTCTGATACCAACTGAAAGGACCGGTCCTAATCTATCCGGACGAAGTCTTCAACAGTTGGTCCCATTGCGATGATCGACTCCAAATAATGTCCTTAGTATGAGCTATTGCACAGCGGAAGACTTAATTCGTATCTGAGAATAACATGCTTTAAAATGTCAACATAAAGTTGGTGAGATATATAGGTTTGATGCTAGCAGCGTTATAACAATGGACCACAAGATTTCATATGTAAATATTTTAATAAAAATATTCTAAGTGGTTGAGCACTTGGTAACCATACTTAACATTTAATCACGTCGCATATTCCTTTTATTATGAAATCTTACTACACCGTACCAAGTGTAGTCACGAAAAGAAGTACTGTGCAACCGTTGAATACTGGTCGTCCAGTCCGGTTGGGGTTGTCAGGCCCGATAGATCTATCAACAGGATTCGCGTTTACAATACCGCTGTAAATAACAGTTACCAAGCTATAGGGAAGTATGCCAGTGGTACAACTCAACGTAGAATATATATTTTTAATCACTTGTGTCCATATCGTAAATCATAAAATGCATGTATTCTCATCCCAAAATATTTAGAGTTTAAAAGGGACTATATACTCACCATACTGTATTTTGTAGTAAAAATACATATAACATCATTGATCAAGTTTAAGGTTGGCCTCGGATTCACGAACCTACATATATATATATATATATATATTAACACGTATATATTTAACATGTAATAAACATCAAATCTGTTTGTATATATTAATTATATATTACTTATTCAAAATAGAAATGTAATATTTATATAGTTATCATATATGTATATATTTTTTTTTATATATAAATAACTGTTGTTTGTTAAAAAAAATAATGATTCTATTGATGCTTGGTAATAGTAATAATTAATGGAAACATAGATTTTTTGATAATAATACTAGTTGTGTTTTATTTGAAGTATTAATAATAATAATAATAATAATAATAATAATAATAATAATGATAATAATAATAATAATAATAATAATAATAATAATAATAATAACAATAATAATAATATTAGTAATGATACTAAAATCATGGTTAATGATAATAATAATAATAATGATAAAAATAATAATAATAAGGATACTTTTAATGATATTAATAATAATAATAAATAATAATAATATTAATAATAATAATAAGTAATAATAAACATTAGGAATGTGACTACCTTAATTAAGTCTGTAGCTTCCATGAAAGAAATAAAAACTAATGTTAGTGTCCGGGCTTGAACCCGAGACCTTTCACTTAAGCACAAACGCCCCTAACCATCTGTCTGCTTTTCTGTTCAAGTTCGACCCTTAGTTAAATTAACCCATCGTTTACAATCATTAACATCTTTTAATCTTTATATATCATCATTCTATCACGATTTTCCCTCCATCGTGATTTATCACTCATATCATACATGATCATCATTATCATCATACTTCAAACATCAACCTCGCTGTACTTCCTTATATCTCATCGGTATCATTTTAATTCAATATTAAAACGGTTTCAAGGCCCAACCTTATAATCATATGTTCGGCCCATTAATAGTTTCATAAACTCGATTTTTCTTTTCACAACCCAATTATTAATAACTGTCCAATATACCAATTAAATCTCGGTCCAATTAGGAAGTTCACTATCAATATCCACTAACTTTATCATCAATCAATATATCTTTAATTGCACAAGTGGTTGCCTGATACTTTTCGGATATAATTAAAAAAAACGGACAAGGAGAAGAAAACAATTGTACAGCTCGATAACTTTTTTTTTTAATACACGTGTGGGGTTATATATTTACTTGTTGTCTGCCACAATCCCTCTATCAACTTCAATTGTTTTAAAACCAAAGAAAAATACGAAGTAGGAATATAAGTAAATAGTCGGTTTATAGTGGCGAAATAAGTTGCAGGTTTCATTAATGATTTGATGAAGATGTTTGCAAGTTACGGTTGTAGTGGTGATGAATATTGGTTGTGGGTTGTTCTTGCTTGACAGATAATACACAAACACGAGTAATAGTAACTGCAAATAATGGTCAACGTTAGAGATTGAAGTGGGTTTATTGAAGATGGTGGTTGTGAACCGAAGAAAATGATGACAACATGGGTTTAGGGTGGCGGTTATGAGGTTCAAAGGTGGTTGTAGTTGTTTATGGTTTTAATTGTTGGGTTCAGTTGGGTTGGTTAATCAAAGAACACGAAGTGATATTAAAGGTGTGGTGATCGGATGGAGATGATGAAGAGAATTTGAGGGTGGCGATTGTCATGGTGATTCATGAGAGGGAGGGTTCGATGGTTCTCCAGCGATGATCAAGGTTGTGGCGGGTTTGGGAATGATGGAAGGTGGTGTCGGTTTGGAAAAAGAAGAGGAGGTGAGTGCATGTGTTTATATGTATATGGGTATGGATTAGGATGGTTCAACAAGTCACGATGGTTATGGTTGATGATTAAATGGATGTCATAGGTTAGATAACAAATAGTAACAAGAACGGAGAACGATAGCAGTTTATGTGGTGTTTAATGATTGTATAAACAAAAAGGTGAGTAATAAGGTAGCAGTAACACAAGTGAATTAAGTTTGATGGTTTTTGATGTTGGTTTGGTTCACAAAGAGGAGAACAAAAAGATGAAAAAGAGACTAAGTGATGGTATTTCCATGGTGGTCTCGGTTGGGTGTAGAGATGATTAATTGATGATGATCAAAAAGAATAACATGATTGTTTTTAATTTAAGAGAGAGAGTTGACTGAGAAGGGAAGAGATGGAGGGTGTTGTGAGGTTTGAAGTGGGTGATGGTTTACTAAAACGAACCAGTATATATAAATGTGTATATCCAGTTTGTATATTTATGTTTTTATATTGAATTGAGAATGATTAACACAAGAACAAATAGTGACAAAAAAAATAGTAATTCACTCTAATCATATAATTGTTATGATATATGCCTGCCGACAGTTTATTAGGGAAGATATATCGATGTCCGTTATTAATCAGTGGCGGATAAATGTCTTCAGAAAATCTCAAACTTTTACATTAATTATATTTATTTATTTTAGTCATTGTTGTATAAAAATTGCTCATTAATTATTTACAATTATTGTTATAATATATTTACAGATAATATTCATATACACATATATTTATATTCATATATACCTACTTACACATAATTGTTCGTGAATCGTCAGACACGGTCAAAGGGTAATTAATTACATGAACATAGATTTCAAACTTTCTAGACTCAACATTACAGATTTTTGCTTATCGTGTCGGAAACATGTAAAGTTTAAAGTTTAAATTTGATCGGAAATTTCCGGGTCATTACACTAAATCCGATTTAGATGATGAATGTGTGATGAAGATCAAAAGGATTGAAGTTTGGGAGTAAAAATGGAGAGAAAAAGGAAAATGAAAAGAAAATAATAAATGGTGGGGAGGAGGTGGTTGACTAGTCAACCACTAGTTACTTCTTTGCTCACTTGACACCAATAGTCCCTCGAGTTTAAGAGCGGGTGCGGGAATTAACCGAACGAATATTTTAAAAACGCTCGAGTAAACGAGTGATGTTATAATTAAATAACGGGAAAATTAAGAACGTTGGTCAACGGAAACTACGAATTTAAATAACGAAATGTATTATTTAAAAAAAAAAGATAGTGTTAAAAATAAATTTAACGGAAAATGCGGGATGTTACATTACCTACACCTTAAAAGAAATTTCATCCCGAAATTTAATTGGAAGTAGTAGTCGTTGTTTCTTCCTCGAGATCTTGCGTTGTCGGTTCTACGAATAAGTGAAGGTACTCCCTCGGGTATTTCAACGAACTTCGACAGTCGCGATTTTACGTTGGTTTAAAGTTTGGTTTCACGATTCATAGTTTCATCGATAGGAATAATAAGTTTTTGTTTCGCGAGACACGTCTTTAAGTTTAGCGCATGGAATGTAGGATGAACGGAGACTCAAACGAGTCGGAAAATCTAAATGGCTAGCAACGGGTCCAAAACGCCCCAAGATTTTTAAAAGGATCAAAATATCGCGGATTTATCTTTCTACGTTTCCCGAAATGAATTACACCTCCTCAAGATGCGACTTTTTACGTTACGCGGTTTTCCACATGGAATTTGAAAAGTTTACGTCTAACAGTGGCATAGCTCCTTTGGCGACTACGGTCGTCTCGAGCCTTTATGAGGTTAAAGAAGTTTCTTGGTTGTTCCATGAATTAGCTCGGGTTCGGTGGTTTGATTATCATTAACTTGGTTCTACAAAAGGAGAATGACGTTTCCGGTCACATAAGATTTCAAAAGGTGTGACGTTAAGACTTGAATGATAACCATCGGCGTAAGAGAATTTAGTAAAGGCAATGACTTTTCTCAAGAAATTTTGAAGTCGATAACACGAATTCGTTTTATGATTCCCAAGGTTTGAATCGTATGTTTGTTTGGCCCTTCGAGATGCGTTGATGTGTTGTACTCATGTTTAAACGCGGTCCCGAGGCTTTTCGTAAAGCACTCCGAAATCTAGAAGTGAAACAAGAATCTCGATCTGAAATGAGGTACATTTCGGTAAGGTATGTTTGAACGGGTACATCAGGACTCGAAAACGTTAGTTAGAACAAGTTTCTCAAGAAATTTGTGTCGCGAAAGATTTATCTGTTTCCAAAAACGTTTGTCGGAGCAAGTTCTCATCGGTTTCTGAAAACGTTCGTCGGGGCTATTCACCCTCGAGGCGAGTACTAGTATAACGTGAAGAGTCTATCTCTCCATTGAAAATTTAGAATCAAAGATTTCCTTATACGGAAGTACGAGTGTAATACGAGAGAAGTTTCCACCTCGGTGTGAGCATAACAGGTATATTGTAGTTCGTTGATAAAACTGTGCGAGGACGAGATAGTATTCATGTATAACGTATGTTTGAAGTTGAAAGAATTCGTCATTCATTTGGAAGCATAAATATGGTTCGACAATATTCGAAGGTGTGTCCCCGGTATGGTTGTTGTCAGTACTTTCGGAGTTTTCAGATGTCCAAACATGAATAGATGAAATCATGTACATGGCACATGGTGGTGATTAGGTCGATCGAGTCTAACCACCATCACGTGTCATTAGAACTTTGGTATGTCTTACCGTAATATAACCACGTTGATCGAGTGTCGTTATATTACGCTAACTCATACCTCCATTCCCACATCACTCCATAACATCAAGTTTGTGTAACTGTGAAGATCTAAAATGAACAAAATGTAACGACGTCTCAAACGTGACTCGTATTAAATCGAAAGAATTTCTGCAACTCTAAGGAAGCGTTCCCCGAGGGAAGTGTATAAATGATTGTTCACGTCAATGCGGTTCGAGTCAGACAATAAGGTATTCAGGTATGAAAAGAGTAACGAGTCATGATAACGAGTAGCACGCAACCGTAGTGATAAATGTTGATGACGATACTCACCTAGAGTAGTAATGGTAGTAACACCAAAAAGTAGATAGTAAGAAACACCAGTGGGAAACCGATAGTAAGTTGAAACGGTGGCAAATAACAATCCGGAAGACAGAGTTCCCGAACAAGTGTGACTAATGAAGTCGTCATCATCCATACGTGTAGCGACCCGACAAAATCGTCATTGACGGCGCCACTAACTTAGGTCCCGTTACGTGGTCGTAGTCCCTATATGAGACTCGTTTGACCAAAACTATGTCGCATTCATTTGAAAAGTACAAGACTTGCAAAGTTTAGTTTACCAAATGGATCGACAACAAGTTTAAGTTTACAAAAGTAGTAATGTATAAATGAAATAACTTGCGACATAATTAGTTGAAAATCACAGTTGCTATAAATAGCGTAAGTATGTATGTATGCTTGACTCCAAGCAAGAAATCATAGTGTATGCATGTATGCTCGACCTCAAGCAAGTATGAAAGTACGCGGAAGCATGTATCAAATAGCCATGTATGAATCTTGAATTTACGTGTGTTACCAGAAAGTGGCAGAATACGGATTCGTATGATGAAAGTTGGGTACCATTAAAAAGTTTGTCTAAGAATGATTCAACTATAATGCACAAGTAGTCAAGTAAGTGCTATCTATAGCAAATGTATGTCAGAATGCAATGGCTAACTATCCGGTTGTAGTCTAGATTCACTAATGCGTCCCAACGACTCTGTCAGACACACTAATGCACATCCTAGTTCCCTACAACCAACGCTCTGATACCATCTGTAGCGACCCGACAAAATCGTCATTGACGGTGCCGCTAACTTAGGTCCCGTTACGTGGTCGTAGTCCCTATATGAGACTCGTTTGACCAAAACTATGTCGCATTCATTTGAAAAGTACAAGACTTGCAAAGTTTAGTTTACCAAACGGATCGACAACAAGTTTAAGTTTACAAAAGTAGTAATGTATAAATGAAATAACTTGCGACATAATTAGTTGAAAATCACAGTTGCTATAAATAGCGTAAGTATGTATGTATGCTTGACTCCAAGCAAGAAATCAGAGTGTATGCATGTATGCTCGACCTCAAGCAAGTATGAAAGTACGCGAAAGCATGTATCAAATAGCCATGTATGAACCTGAGAAACATATAGAAAACTGTCAACGAAAAACGTTAGTGAAATCATAGGTGTATTAATAAAAGTTATATTTTGAACCACAAGATTTAGTATTTCCATAAAATTGATCATCCAAAAGTTGCATTCCAAAAGTTTGTTCGCGAGCACCCAATTATCAATGCTTAACATTCCTTCCATAGAACCCCATCACAATAGTGTTAGAACATACACTGTTTCTCGAAAATATATTCCATTCGTAAACGGTAGTAACCGTTTGAATGAGGGTTTGTCAAACCCGTATGGCCACACAATATAAGTTCTCGCTTACACCCTGCAAGTGTAACTAATGATAATCGAATTGAGGATTTTTGTTCTAACTCGCTGTGGAATGTTTGTTTCATCGTACTTGTGTTCAAAGTATAAAAGTAAGTAGTACAAAATGTAACAAAGTATATATTTCTCAGCCCACAATTTAAAAGTATAAAAAGTTGTTGAAAAGGTGGGACTATGATCTCACCTCGAGTGCACGAGTATAAATGTACTTCACAAAGTAAATGTGTGCATGAAATTTGCTTAGCCTTGACCTAAACAAATAAGTTGTATCAATTAACCGGTTACGACACAAGGTCGGGTGAAATGTGTTCAATTAGTCCTATGGCTCGTTACGACTCGATTATGTAGCATGTGAATCAATTTGTCAAGTTTCATGCAAGATACAAGTATAGAAACAAGTTAGGAAGATTGCACAATCATTTGGTTAAGTTTGACAAAAAGTCGAACTTCGGTCGGTCAAAGTCAATGAAAAGTCAACACATTCGGGTCGGGTCCCGAACTATTTTTCTGAGGTTTTTAATCATATATGAGCATGTTAGAACAAGTTACATGTGAATCGGAGGAACGTAGCATAGCAAACATTATTCAAAAATCGACAAAGTTGGACAGACCACTTTGGCGCGCCGCGCGGGTACATGGCGCGCCGCGCCATTACCTGTGCAGAGAATTCTGGCAGTTTTCACACTCAAGCACGAATCCAACTTCAAATACCCATAAATCCTAAACCGTAAACATCCAAAACAAGTATCTTATTGATGTCGTAGCGTGGGGTTACGAAATATACTATATTTTTAATACGGAATGCTACAAATTATGACAAGTTTTAATTATTTATTTATCGAGTGGGATATACCAAAACCTTGCTACAACACAATAGGCAGTGTACCTAGTCGCGGAGTAGTATAGTTTTTAGTAAGTCCGGTTCGTTCCACAGGGAGACGGGCTTATGAAACACTTATTTTTATATAATTATATTTGTACAAAAATATATAAATATATATATAATAATATATAAAAGTGGGGGTTTTACCGTTTAATGACCGGTTTGTTGATTTTAAGATTTTAGTCGCAGTTAAAACCTAATGTAAAATATAAAATAAATACAAGACTTAAATTAAAGCGTAAAGTAAATAACGATAATGAAATTGCGAATAATAAAAATGCGATAAAATAAAATTGCGATAATTAAAAAGTACGATAATTAAAAGTGCGATTAAATAACAATAAATAAAAATGCGATAATTAGAAGTGCAATTAAATATAAAATAAAGGAAATTAAATATGAAATAAAAGAATTATGCTTATTTAAACTTCCGTAATCATGATGTTTGACGTGTTGATTTTAGTTTTATGCCCATGGGTTAATTGTCCTTTGTCCTGGATTATTTAATATGTCCGTCTGGTTTTCGTCCATAACAGTCCATCAGTCATAAATATAAAGTGCAAGTGTCCTCGTCAAATTATTATTATACCCGAAGTTAAATATTCCAACTAATTGGGGATTCGAATTGTAACAAGGTTTTAATACTTTGTTTAATGAATACACCAGGTTATCGACTGCGTGTAAACCAAGGTTTTACTACTTTGTTAACAATTACACCAATTACCCTTGAATGTAATTTCACCCCTGTTTTAATTATTCTAGTGGCTATTAATCCATTCCCGTGTCCGGTTAAATGAACGATTATTCGTACATATAAATACCCCGCCCATCGTGTCCGATCGAGTGTATATGGTAATTTATAGGGACGCCCAATTGTAAATCTTTATATTAACATTAACAAACTTTCATTTAGTTAAACAAATATAAAGCCCATTAATAGCCCATAGTCTAATTTCCACAAGTGTCGTTCTTTTGTCCAAACCCCAATTAAGGTACAAAGCCCAATAACCCCGTCTTTAATATTTAGTCCAACATCATGATTACTTTGGCTCAAATAAGCATAATAATAACTTAAGTACGAGACATTAATTTAAAAAGAAGAACATAGCTTACATTGATTATTTATCGCGTAGTGTTACACGGACAGAGCTCCGACTTGAAAACCCGTAAAATAACCTTTACATAACCCGAACTAATCTAATATAAAACTACACTATACTATATATATTATATATATTTATTTATTACAGAGTATTATTATTATTATGTGTGTGGTGTGTGTAAAAAACGAACGAAAAACTGGCAATTTATAGGATGTGAGCTGATTCTGATCCTCATGCGACTCGCATGGGTTTATGCCTATTTGCCATGCGACTCGCATGGCCACGCTGGACAGCTCACATATCTTTTGTCTTCTTGTTCGTCGACATATTTATTAAATATATATAAAATATAAATAATTTTAATAATTATTTATATATTATATTATATTTATGTGCATAGTAGACTAGATATTTTTGGTCCATTGCGTCGGGCGTTTCTTCTTGGCTCGGGTCTCGGTTCCGGATTTTCGAACGTCTTCGCGTATTATTTTATATCGTGTACTTTGCGTTCCGCAACTTGTACTCTTGTCATTTTTAGACGTCCTTCATAAATATTTTGAACCTTTTTGATTGAATCTTGTACATTTGAGCATTTTGGACCTTTTTGTCTTCAAATCTTCGTTTACGCCTTTTGTCTTCGCACTTATTTAATATAAACGATTACAACTTAAAAATAGAACAATTACAACTAAAAACTTTACATATTGGAAGGATATTGATACTAAATATATGTTCATTTGGAGCACTATCAAATATCCCCACACTTGAACGTTGCTTGTCCTCAAGCAATACATAACTTGAAATAAAAACATACGAATCACTTCTTTATTCTTCACACTTTATACATCAGTGATTTTGATATGGCGGTATAAACAATGATAGTAACGATGGAACCATGGTTAAAGGTGGGTGTGTCATCCACAGTTGCCTCGGGTTTAGGTCAACGACACTTGCAATCAAATAGCCGATTTACTTTCGGTTTCCAAAGCAAAGTGCACATTTGAAAGGCGGTTTACAGTCCCACATGAATATGAAAATTTAGATCCGTTAGGAAATTGGATCTTTATGAAAACATTTGATCTTTTGAAAATTCAAGCTAGATTTTACCCTAGACAAGTTTTCCGGAATAACCCTTCACCGGTGTTTGCAAAATATTTTTGTGGGTTTTGTGGGTTTCAGATTTGAAAATTTTAGCTCAACACTTGTGGTTTTGTGTTACCCACTTGCTAACCTTGTATTAGGAAAGCAACACGTCCAGTTCACTTGTCCCGTATATTACCTTTCGATAAACTACCGTCCGGTTGTAAAGGAAAGCGATGAACAAGCAACTGTTAAGGCAATGTCTAATGACATGCATTTGATTATGGTCCAAAAACGTGTCGGATGCTATTACTATCCTTTGTAGGAGCAATAGTAAAGATCATCCTATGATTTTTCGGTCTGGCACAAGGTCCTGTCTTCGACCATGCTATGCAACCACCGTTCTTACGGTTGACACCCGATTTGGTTCAGGTGACCTAATGAATTCCAGGTGAATTCCTAGGATTTTACGTTCAATGGTAATGAACGCATTGAAAATAGGTTTTCAGAAAACAAATCGTTTTGTAATTTTTGATCAAAATATTTTCTCGTTCAAGCTCGAGTTTAGATATCATTGAATTCCATGAGTTTGAATTCTCAATCTTTAAGGTCAATCTCAAGGATTGAGTAATATCAGTCTTAAAAGCTGATTTTTAATCTTTAAGGAGATTATCCTTTCTGGGGATCTGATTCATTAGTCTTATCAAGCTAATTTGCACGGTGCCCCCCATTGTACGAGATAAATCCTTCTCATGGTTAGGATAAATCTGACCACTTGGCGACCCTGTTTGATGCTGAGGTCCGTGGATTTCCTGCTGATTTTAGTGATGACTTTTCTAGATTTTTTGTCAACCTACAGCTGGTCTGGACGACAACTTCTTGACCTAAATCAAGAAGCGCGTGTCTTTTTCAGAAGACTTTACTTCCTTTTAATGATGGAATTGATTCATCGTGTAGATCCATCTTTTCTTTTCTTTCATCGGGTAAAACAGTTAATTTAGTCCAAAACAAAAGCACCTGCAATAACTTTACGGAAACATGTGATAGATAATTTTTTTTATTGAATAACTTGGTATATTCTCCCCACACTTGGCTTTTATTTATTATGTTCTTTGCCTTTTTATTCTCTTATATTCCATTTTAAATGAATTCAAGCGTTTTGGGTTGTTTCTCAATTTATGTCCTTTTTAAGGTAACGATAATTTCGGTATTAACACCTAGTTTTCATCGTTCATAAATATGTATAAACATGATTTTAAATTCATTTAGTTGAAATTTTTTTCAAATTTTCACAAAATTTGGCAAATAAACCAAGTGTAAACCCGAGAGAATTTATAACCCTTCCCCACACTTGAGATCATGCAATGCCCTCATTTGCATGAAATCAGACTCTAATTATAAATTCATGAGGGTGATTAGTGTAGAAAAGTGATTAAGAATACCTAGTTTGTACTTACAAAGCTCGACGAATGATAGATGGCGCGCCTCATCGTTCATTCCTTCTTGTATTATCACACATGTTTTTCTTCAAAAATGGTTGCTTTTCTGAACTGTTTGCTAATCTTTGAAAATGCATCTTTTACCCTAATTTATTATGCATGTTTATTAACGAGTTATGCACTAACCCGAACCCCTAATTTAACGTTAAGTGGGGTTAGACTTCCCTACATTTTAGCTGACGATATGTGAAGTCGGTGGAATAAGTTCCTCGAATTAAAATAGTGAGCCAGTTATTTATATCTCGGGTGGTGTATAATATATCAATGGGTTTAAAGTTTAGACTCACCCGTTGATCGTCACTACTTAACTTTTTTAAGTGTAGTTTTTAGTAAATGGATATGTCTCTTTTCTGATTCTTGGTCAAATGGATCGTTATACACTGACATACATATTCCTATAGGGTGGTCAATTCCTAACATTTCCTTCCGTTCATTCTCGGGATCAAAGTTTTCACCTCTATTACCCATTTGGGTAAAATTTGAGGTGTCATTATCTATTACAGTTCTTAGTTCATCTTCGGTAGATGATTTGTCTATTGAGAATATTGGGTTGGAAGGTTGTGGAATGGTGAATTTCGGGATCGAAGTAGATTCTTCTTCATTAATGGTACTTATCGGTCCCACCACTTTGGTCTCGGGGGTAAAATTTTCAACGTTATCGTTTTCCCAAGAGTACCAATTTGTCACCCTTACTTCTTCTTCATCCATTGGTGGATCGATGATTTCGTCGGTAGAGGCTAATGTGTCGATATGTTGTGAAATTGGTAAAACTGAATAAAAAGTATCATCGGGATAGTTGGTGATTTCGGAGCTCTCGAATTCATCAAAATTCGATGATTTGAGATTTTCTTGAACAATACTCCTCAGATCAACAGGTGTGTAGTCTGATAGAGTTTCAGCTTGCCGGTTTACAAACTCGCTCATTTGTTCATTTTGAGCATCGAGTTCTTCGAGTTTGATTTTCATATGATCTAAAGAATTTTCGGACACGTAATTTTCCTCGTCTTCTGGTTGTTGAGTTTGGATATATTCTTGGGAATAATCCCAGTTTGAATTGCGTTCTTCATAATCGTTCCATGCAGGTTCTGTGGGTGCGTAATTTTCCATAGGAACGTAATAGTAACATTCCCATGTTGAGTGATAATCTCCACAGATTTTACAACCAGTTATTGTTTCATCGTTCGCGATCCAAGATTGACTGAATGAATTGTCATCAACACTCGGTTGAGAGTATTGATTTAATTGATTTTGGAGTTCAAAAAGAGTTTCCAAGGCCTTGCTTTCAAAATTTTCCATTTTATTGCGATGGCCAAATTTTAGCTACAATGTGGTGCATTTACTAATTATTCTATTAGTTATAAAAATAGAAAAACTTATATAAGTTGTCCAATTAATAGACTTTTCTGCTTTTGCCCACGTTTCGAATAGCCAAAAGATGCAGCAGGGAGCCAGAACCCTTTAAATCGGAAGCTCACAACTCAGTCACTAACAAATCCAACTATTACTACGAAGCAGAAAATTGTCAACGTCCATTAATTTAACCACTTAAATAATTTTTCTTTCTGTTTGAGATATTAGATAAGAAATAGAGAAAATTTCTAAGTCCTAAAAACTAAAATGTCGAGAAATAAGAAAGAAAAAGATTGCGCGTCGAAAAGTGTCGAAAAATAAAAATAAGAAAGAAAAACGTCGGAACTTAAAAGTCGAAAAATTATATCTAAAAAGTTGCGCCTAAAGGTCTACAGGTAAAACTAAAGCGAAAAACGGCGTCGCAAAATTCTAAAGCACCTAAATCTTAGTCTAAGGAATAAGCACTTAAGGGATTTTACGGCAATGCCTAAAAATTCTAGAAATAAAAATGAAACTACGGCAAAAACTAGACTTAAAACTAAGCACGAATGATAAAAATACAAAAATTACGCTAAAAATAAATAAAAGATACAAAATATAAAAGTTAATAAAAAGTTTATAAAAAATATTAGTTTTATAAATATATTATTTTTATATTTTATATTATAAAAGTATTAAGTTTATAAATTTAAAACTAATTAAAAGTAAATATAAATTAAATTATCTAAAAATAATAATAATAATAATAAAAACTAGGGTTATAATAATAATAATAAAATAAAACGTAATAAATGCGTTTTTAGGTCAAGTGAGTGGGCCTGTCAGAACCCCTCATGCGACTCGCATGGGTCTAAGAGAAAAGGTCATGCGACTCGCATGACCTGCTGGTTCAGTTCAAGAAGGGTTCAAAAATGACAGGTCAGTTCGTATTATTTATTATTTATTATTTATTTTTATTTTATTTTATATTTAAAGTAAAATATATATAAAATAAATAAAAACTTATATTTTTATAAAACTAAA
The DNA here is from genome assembly GCF_046630445.1 of Rutidosis leptorrhynchoides. Classification (NCBI taxonomy): domain Eukaryota; kingdom Viridiplantae; phylum Streptophyta; class Magnoliopsida; order Asterales; family Asteraceae; genus Rutidosis; species Rutidosis leptorrhynchoides. The sequence goes on along the minus strand of NC_092342.1, from coordinate 111,828,502 downwards.
AATAGAAATATTTTATATTTTCATAAATAAAAATCTTAAAAATATATAAACGCAATTATTTTTTTTTCGGTTTTTAAATTTTTAAATTTTTTTTTTTATAGATTTTATATTGTTTTTCTAAAAATGTAAATAAATATTTCGCCGACTCCCCGGCAGCGGCGCCAAAAACTTGATGTCGTAGCGTGGGGTTACGAAATATACTATATTTTTAATACGGAATGCTACAAATTATGACAAGTTTTAATTATTTATTTATCGAGTGGGATATACCAAAACCTTGCTACAACACAATAGGCAGTGTACCTAGTCGCGGAGTAGTATAGTTTTTAGTAAGTCCGGTTCGTTCCACAGGGAGACGGGCTTATGAAACACTTATTTTTATATAATTATATTTGTACAAAAATATATAAATATATATATAATAATATATAAAAGTGGGGGTTTTACCGTTTAATGACCGGTTTGTTGATTTTAAGATTTTAGTCGCAGTTAAAACCTAATGTAAAATATAAAATAAATACAAGACTTAAATTAAAGCGTAAAGTAAATAACGATAATGAAATTGCGAATAATAAAAATGCGATAAAATAAAATTGCGATAATTAAAAAGTACGATAATTAAAAGTGCGATTAAATAACAATAAATAAAAATGCGATAATTAGAAGTGCAATTAAATATAAAATAAAGGAAATTAAATATGAAATAAAAGAATTATGCTTATTTAAACTTCCGTAATCATGATGTTTGACGTGTTGATTTTAGTTTTATGCCCATGGGTTAATTGTCCTTTGTCCTGGATTATTTAATATGTCCGTCTGGTTTTCGTCCATAACAGTCCATCAGTCATAAATATAAAGTGCAAGTGTCCTCGTCAAATTATTATTATACCCGAAGTTAAATATTCCAACTAATTGGGGATTCGAATTGTAACAAGGTTTTAATACTTTGTTTAATGAATACACCAGGTTATCGACTGCGTGTAAACCAAGGTTTTACTACTTTGTTAACAATTACACCAATTACCCTTGAATGTAATTTCACCCCTGTTTTAATTATTCTAGTGGCTATTAATCCATTCCCGTGTCCGGTTAAATGAACGATTATTCGTACATATAAATACCCCGCCCATCGTGTCCGATCGAGTGTATATGGTAATTTATAGGGACGCCCAATTGTAAATCTTTATATTAACATTAACAAACTTTCATTTAGTTAAACAAATATAAAGCCCATTAATAGCCCATAGTCTAATTTCCACAAGTGTCGTTCTTTTGTCCAAACCCCAATTAAGGTACAAAGCCCAATAACCCCGTCTTTAATATTTAGTCCAACATCATGATTACTTTGGCTCAAATAAGCATAATAATAACTTAAGTACGAGACATTAATTTAAAAAGAAGAACATAGCTTACATTGATTATTTATCGCGTAGTGTTACACGGACAGAGCTCCGACTTGAAAACCCGTAAAATAACCTTTACATAACCCGAACTAATCTAATATAAAACTACACTATACTATATATATTATATATATTTATTTATTACAGAGTATTATTATTATTATGTGTGTGGTGTGTGTAAAAAACGAACGAAAAACTGGCAATTTATAGGATGTGAGCTGATTCTGATCCTCATGCGACTCGCATGGGTTTATGCCTATTTGCCATGCGACTCGCATGGCCACGCTGGACAGCTCACATATCTTTTGTCTTCTTGTTCGTCGACATATTTATTAAATATATATAAAATATAAATAATTTTAATAATTATTTATATATTATATTATATTTATGTGCATAGTAGACTAGATATTTTTGGTCCATTGCGTCGGGCGTTTCTTCTTGGCTCGGGTCTCGGTTCCGGATTTTCGAACGTCTTCGCGTATTATTTTATATCGTGTACTTTGCGTTCCGCAACTTGTACTCTTGTCATTTTTAGACGTCCTTCATAAATATTTTGAACCTTTTTGATTGAATCTTGTACATTTGAGCATTTTGGACCTTTTTGTCTTCAAATCTTCGTTTACGCCTTTTGTCTTCGCACTTATTTAATATAAACGATTACAACTTAAAAATAGAACAATTACAACTAAAAACTTTACATATTGGAAGGATATTGATACTAAATATATGTTCATTTGGAGCACTATCACTTATATCGTTGGAAAGGTATTTTGACAAGGAATACAACTAACCACTTTTCATTAAGCAAAAACATCATTTACAATAGCCAAAATCTCATCAAGTGGTCATTAAATGTTCAAAACCATCGTTTCAAGTTTACAAAACGCATTTTAAGATTCGGGAATGCAATTCACACATATGATATGCCGTTTTGAAGGTAATGAAACATACAATACAACTAATCACTAACTAATAACATTTCATGGCATTCCAAGCATCAAAATTTCCTTTTAGAGTTCATCAAACCCTAATCAAGAATCACAAAACCAATAATCATGTTAATGATGTTTTCCAAATCAACCTACACATCAAATTGATGCTAAAGATGCTAGTAACACTTTTAAAACATAAACTCTAACAATTTAACAACATTAACTCATCCAAAATTAAGGATTAAGCACACCCATTTCAAATGTTCAAACTAGTTACTCAAAACAACGAATCGAGCAAACAAAACATATATTCATGTTATACCCGAGCCATAGACACTAACTAACACAATTTCAAGTCAAAAACACGAATTTAGAGAAATCTAGAGTTTTTAGAAACCTTACCCCAAGCTATGAAATTGGTACCAAATCGAAGAGGATGAAGAGAGGATTCCAAATATGTAATTTGTTTTGATGTTTGCTTGCTAAATCCGATTTAGATGATGAATGTGTGATGAAGATCAAAAGGATTGAAGTTTGGGAGTAAAAATGGAGAGAAAAAGGAAAATGAAAAGAAAATAATAAATGGTGGGGAGGAGGTGGTTGACTAGTCAACCACTAGTTACTTCTTTGCTCACTTGACACCAATAGTCCCTCGAGTTTAAGAGCGGGTGCGAGAATTAACCGAACGAATATTTTAAAAACGCTCGAGTAAACGAGTGATGTTATAATTAAATAACGGGAAAATTAAGAACGTTGGTCAACGGAAACTACGAATTTAAATAACGAAAGGTATTATTTAAAAAAATTAGATAGTGTTAAAAATAAATTTAACGGAAAAACGCGGAATGTTACAGAAGAGAAGATCGACGCGTTTGTGAAAGGGTTACCGGAGAGAATCCAAGAAGATATAAGTTCACACGAGCCTGCCTCCATACAAAAGGCATGTAGAATGGCTAGCAAACTAGTGAACCAGATTGAGGGAAGAATTAAAGAACAGGCGGCCAAAGAGGCCAATGTGAAGCTAGTCATAAGAAAGTGGGAGGAAAATGGTGATAATAGTCACCAAAACAACAACAACTATCCCAACAATCGCAACATCAATCGCAACTACAACAAACGACACAACAACAACAACAACTACAACAATCATCCCAACAACAATAACAACTGCAACAACAACAACAATCAGAAGCAGCTATGCCAAAGGTGTGAAAAGTATCACTCGGGGTTCTGCACCAAATTATGCAACAAGTGTAAAAGAAATGGTCATAGCGCGGCGAAGTGTGAGGTCTACGGACCAGGGGTTAATAGAACGAAAGGAACAAATGGTGTCGGAACGAGTAATGGCCGAGCAAGTAGTGTCGGAGCAAGTTATGCCAATGTAGTTTGTTATAAATGTGGAAAACTGGGCCACATTATTAGAAATTGCCCGAACCAGGAGAACACGAATGCACAAGGCCGCTGAAGAGTTTTCAATATTAATGCGGCAGAAGCACAAGAAGACCCGGAGCTTGTTACGGGTACGTTTCTTATTGACAATAAATCTGCTTACGTTTTATTTGATTCGGGTGCGGATAGAAGCTATATGAGTAGAGATTTTTTGCTAAATTAAGTTGTCCATTGACGCCATTGGATAGTAAATTTTTACTCGAATTAGCAAATAGTAAATTAATTTCAGCAGATTATATATGCTGGAACCGAGAAATTAAACTGGGTAGCGAAATATTTAAGAATGATTTGATACCAGTAGAGTTAGGAAGTTTTGATGTAATAGTTGGCATGGACTGGCTGAAGGAGATGAAAGCAGAGATCGTATGTTACAAAAATGCAATTCGCATTATACGAGAAGAAGGAGAACCCTAATGGTGTACGGAGAAAAGGGCAATACGAAGCTACATCTTATTAGAAATTTGAAGGCACAAAAACTAATAAGAAAAGATTGCTATGCTGTTCTAGCACACGTCGAGAAAGTACAAACTGAAGAAAAGAGCATCAATGATGTTCCCGTCGCAAAAGAATTTCCCGATGTATTTCCGAAAGAATTACCGGGACTACCTCCACATCGATCTGTTGAATTTCAAATAGATCTTGTACCAGGAGCTGCACCAATAGCTCGTGCTCCTTACAGACTCGCACCCAGCGAGATGAAAAAACTGCAAAGCCAACTGCAAGAACTATTAGAACGTGGTTTCATTCGACCAAGCACATCACCATGGGGAGCTCCTGTTTTGTTTGTCAAGAAGAAGGATGGTACATTTAGGTTATGTATTGACTACAGAGAGTTGAATAAACTTACCATCAAAAACCGTTATTCACTACTGAGAATTGACGACTTATTTGATCAACTACAAGGCTCGTCGGTTTATTCAAAAATTGATTTACGTTCTGGATATCATCAAATGCGAGTAAAGGAGGATGATATTCCAAAAACTGCTTTTAGGACGCGTTATGGTCATTACGAGTTTATGGTTATGCCGTTTGGATTGACTAATGCACCAGCTGTGTTCATGGACCTTATGAACCGAGTGTGTGGGCCATATCTTGACAAGTTTGTCATTGTTTTCATCGATGACATACTTATTTACTCAAAGAATGATCAAGAGCACGAAGAACATTTGAGAAAAGTGCTAGAAGTATTGAGGAAAGAAAAACTGTACGCTTAGTTTTCAAATTGTGCATTTTGGTTGAAAGAAGTTCAATTCCTCGGTCACATAGTGAACAAAGAAGGTATCCAGGTGGACCCGGCAAAGATCGAAACCATTGAAAAGTGGGAAACCCCAAAAACTCCGAAGCATATACGTCAATTTTTAGGATTGGCTGGTTACTACAGAAGATTCATCCAAGATTTCTCCAAAATAGAAAAACCCTTGACTGCATTAACGCATAAAGGGAAGAAATTTGAATGGAAGGATGAACAAGAGAAGGCGTTTCAGTTATTGAAGAAAAAGCTAACTACGACACCTATATTGTCATTGCCTGAAGGGAATGATGATTTTATGATTTATTGTGACGCTTCAAAGCAAGGTCTCGGTTGTGTATTAATGCAACGAATGAAGGTGATTGCTTATGCGTCTAGACAATTTAAGATTCACGAGCAAAATTATACAACTCACGATTTGGAATTGGGTGCTATTGTTTTTGCATTAAAGACTTGGAGGCATTATTTATATGGAGTTAAAAGTATTATATATACCGACCACAAAAGTCTCCAACATATATTTAATCAGAAGCAACTGAATATGAGACAACGCAGGTGGATTGAACTGTTGAATGATTATGATTTTGAGATTCGATACCACCCGGGGAAGGTGAATGTGGTAGCTGACGCTTTGAGTAGAAAGGACATAGAACCTATACGGGTAAAAGCTATGAATATAATTATTTGTACTAACCTTACTACTCAAATAAAGGAGGCGCAACAGGGGGTTGTAAAAGAAGGAAAGTTGAAGAATGAGATACCCAAAGGATCAGAGAAACATCTTAATATTCAAGAAGACAGAACCCGATATAGGGCTGATAGAATTTGGGTACCAAGGTTTGGAGATGTGAGAGAAATGGTACTTAAGGAAGCACATAAAACCAGATATTCAATACATCCTGAAGCGGGGAAGATGTATAAAGATCTCAAGAAACACTTTTGGTGGCCGGGTATGAAAGCCGATATTGCTAAATATGTAGGAGAATGTTTGACGTGTTCTATGGTCAAAGTTGAACATCAGAAACCATCAGGTCTACTACAACAACCTGAAATCCCGGAATGGAAATAGGAAAACATTACCATGGATTTCATTACTAAATGGCCAAGGACTGCAAGTGGTTATGATACTATTTAGGTAATAGTTGATCGTCTCACCAAGTCAGCACACTTCCTGCCAATGAGAGAAGATGACAAAATGGAGAAGTTGGCACGATTGTATTTGAAGGAGGTTGTCTCCAGACATGGAATACCCGTCTCTATTATCTCTGATAGGGATGGTAGATTTGTTTCAAGGTTCTGGCAGACGTTGCAACAAGCATTGGGACTCGTCTAGACATGAGTACTGCCTATCATCCACAAACTGATGGGCAGAGCGAAAGGATGATACAAATGCTTGAAGACATGCTACGAGCATGTGTTATTGATTTCGGAAACAGTTGGGATCGACACCTACCGTTAGCAGAATTTTCCTACAACAACAGTTATCATTCTAGTATTGAGATGGCGCCGTTTGAGGCACTTTATGGTAGAAAGTGCTGGTCTCCGATATGTTGGAATGAAGTGGGGATAGACAGATTACGGATCCGGAGATAATACAAGAAACTACCGAGAAAATCATCCAAATTCAACAACGATTGAAAACCGCCCAGAGTTGACAAAAGAGCTACGCGGATAGTAAAAGAAAAGATATAGAGTTTGAAATTGGAGAAATGGTCATGCTTAAGGTTTCGCCTTGGAAAGGCATTGTTCGATTTGGTAAACGGGGGAAACTAAATCCAAGGTACATTGGACCATTCAAGATTATAGATCGTGTCGGACCAGTAGCTTACCAACTGGAGCTACCTAAACAACTCGCAGCTGTACATAACACTTTCCACGTCTCAAATTTGAAGAAATGTTTTGCTAAAGAAGATCTCACTATTACGTTGGACGAAATCCAAATCAATGAAAAACTTCAATTCATTGAAGAACCCGTCGAAATAATGGATCGTGAGGTTAAGAGACTTAAGCAAAACAAGATACCGATTATTAAGGTTCGATGGAATGCTCGTAGAGGACCCGAGTTCACCTGGGAGCGTGAAGATCAGATGAAGAAGAAATACCCGCATCTATTTCCAGAAGATTCGTCAACACCATCAACAGCTTAAAATTTCGGGACCAAATTTATTTAACGGGTAGGTACTGTAGTGACCCAAACTTTTCCATGTTTATATATATTAATTGAGATTGATATTTACATGACTAAATGTTTCCAATGTGCTAAGCAATCAAACTTGTTAAGACTTGATTAAATGAAATAAGTTTCATATAGACAATTGATCACCCAAGTTGACCGGCGATTCACGAACGTTACAAATTTGTAAAAACTACATGTTGTGGTATATATATATATATATATATATATATATATATATATATATATATATATATATATATATATATATATATATATATGGTTGACATGAGATTAGGATGAGTAAGTATCTCACTAAGTATATTAACAATGTGTGATATACATAAGAAATGAGATTACTAAGTTAAGAAACTCGAAATGATATATATAACGATTATCGTTATGATAACGTCGACTAAGTACATATGTATCATATTAAGATATTGATACACTATATTTAACATGATAAAATGATATTTAAATATATCATTAAGTGTGTTAACAATGAACTACATATGTAAAAACAAGACTACTAACTCAAGAATTACAAAACGAGACTTATATGTAACGATTATCGTTGTAACGATATTTTAATGTATGTATCATATTAAGAGATATTAATACATCATAATATTATGATAATATGATAATTTAACATCTCATTTGATATAATAAATGTAGTGACCCGAACTTTTCCATGTTTATATATATTAATTGAGATTGATATTTACATGATTAAATGTTTCCAACATGTTAAGCAATCAAACTTGTTAAGACTTGATTAATTGAAATATGTTTCATATAGACAATTGACCACCCAAGTTGACCGGTGATTCACGAACGTTAAAACTTGTAAAAACTATATGATGACATATATATGGATATATATATATATATATATAGTTAACATGATACTATAATAAGTAAACATATCATTAAGTATATTAACAATGAACTACATATGTAAAAACAAGACTACTAACTTAATGATTTTTAAACGAGACATATATGTAACGATTATCGTTGTAAAGACATTTAATGTATATATATCATATTAAGAGATATTCATACATGATAATATCATGATAATATAATAATTTAAAATCTCATTTGATATTATAAACATTGGGTTAACAACAGTTAACAAGATCGTTAACCTAAAGGTTTCAAAACAACACTTACATGTAACGACTAACGATGACTTAACGACTCAGTTAAAATGTATATACATGTAGTGTTTTAATATGTATTTATACACTTTTGAAAGACTTCAATACACTTATCAAAATACTTCTACTTAACAAAAATGCTTACAATTACATCCTCATTCAGTTTCATCAATAATTCTACTCGTATGCACCCGTATTCGTACTCGTACAATACACAGCTTTTAGATGTATGTACTATTGGTATGTACACTCCAATGATCAGCTCTTAGCAGCCCATGTGAGTCACCTAACATATGTGAGAACCATCATTTGGCAACTAGCATGAAATATCTCATAAAATACAAAAATATGAGTAATCATTCATGACTTATTTACATGAAAACAAAATTACATATCCTTTATATCTAATCCATACACCAACGACCAAAAACACCTACAAACACTTTCATTCTTCAATTTTCTTCATCTAATTGATCTCTCTCAAGTTCTATCTTCAAGTTCTAAGTGTTCTTCATAAATTCTACAAGTTCTAGTTACATAAAATCAAGAATACTTTCAAGTTTGCTAGCTCACTTCCAATCTTGTAAGGTGATCATCTGAAATGTCCCGTTCTTATTGATTAAAAACGTTCCATATTAATTGATTTCGTTGCGAGGTTTTGACCTCTATATGAGACATTTTTCAAAGACTGCATTCATTTTAAAACAAACCATAACCTTTATTTCATCAATAAAGGTTTAAAAAGCTTTACGTAGATTACCAAATAATGATAATCTAAAATATCCTGTTTACACGCGACCATTACATAATGGTTTACAATACAAATATGTTACAACAAAATAAGTTTCTTGAATGCAGTTTTTACACAATATCATACAAGCATGGACTCCAAATCTCGTCCTTATTTAAGTATGCGACAGCGGAAGCTCTTAATAATCACCTGAGAATAAACATGCTTAAAACGTCAACAAAAATGTTGGTGAGTTATAGGTTTAACCTATATATATCAAATCATAATAATAGACCACAAGATTTCATATTTCAATACACATCCCATACATAGAGATAAAAATCATTCATATGGTGAACACCTGGTAACCGACATTAACAAGATGCATATATAAGAATTTCCCCATCATTCCGGGATACCCTTCGGATATGATATAAATTTCGAAGTACTAAAGCATCCGGTACTTTGGATGGGGTTTGTTAGGCCCAATAGATCTATCTTTAGGATTCGCGTCAATTAGGGTGTCTGTTCCCTAATTCTTAGATTACCAGACTTGATAAAAAGGGGCATATTCGATTTCGATAATTCAACCATAGAATGTAGTTTCACGTACTTGTGTCTATTTTGTAAATCATTTATAAAACCTGCATGTACTCTCATCCCAAAAATATTAGATTTTAAAAGTGGGACTATAACTCACTTTCACAGATTTTTACTTCGTCGAGAAGTAAGACTTGGCCACTGGTTGATTCACGAACCTATAACAATATATACATATATATCAAAGTATGTTCAAAATATATTTACAACACTTTTAATATATTTTGATGTTTTAAGTTTATTAAGTCAGCTGTCCTCGTTAGTAACCTACAACTAGTTGTCCACAGTTAGATGTACAGAAATAAATCGATAAATATTATCTTGAATTAATCCACGACCCAGTGTATACGTATCTCAGTATTGATCACAACTCAAACTATATATATTTTGGAATCAACCTCAACCCTGTATAGCTAACTCCAACATTCACATATAGAGTGTCTATGGTTGTTCCGAAATATATATAGATGTGTCGACATGATAGGTCAAAACATTGTATACGTGTCTATGGTATCTCAAGATTACATAATATACAATACAAGTTGATTAAGTTTTGGTTGGAATAGATTTGTTACCAATTTTCACGTAGCTAAAATGAGAAAAATTATCCAATCTTGTTTTACCCATAACTCCTTCATTTTAAATCCGTTTTGAGTGAATCAAATTGCTATGGTTTCATATTGAACTCTATTTTATGAATCTAAACAGAAAAATTATAGGTTTATAGTCAGAAAAATAAGTTACAAGTTGTTTTTGTAAAGGTAGTCATTTCAGTCGAAAGAACGACGTCTAGATGACCATTTTAGAAAACATACTTCCACTTTGAGTTTAACCATAATTTTTGGATATAGTTTCATGTTCATAATAAAAATAATTTTCTCAGAATAGCAACTTTTAAATCAAAGTTTATCATAGTTTTTAATTAACTAACCCAAAACAGCCCGCGGTGTTACTACGACGGCGTAAATCCGGTTTTACGGTGTTTTTCGTGTTTCCAGGTTTTAAATCATTAAGTTAGCATATCATATAGATATAGAACATGTGTTTAGTTGATTTTAAAAGTCAAGTTAGAAGGATTAACTTTTGTTTGCGAACAAGTTTAGAATTAACTAAACTATGTTCTAGTGATTACAAGTTTAAACCTTCGAATAAGATAGCTTTATATGTATGAATCGAATGATGTTATGAACATCATTACTACCTTAAGTTCCTTGGATAAACCTACTGGAAAATAGAAAAATGGATCTAGCTTCAACGGATCCTTGGATGGCTCGAAGTTCTTGAAGCAGAATCATGACACGAAAACAAGTTCAAGTAAGATCATCACTTGAAATAAGATTGTTATAGTTATAGAAATTGAACCAAAGTTTGAATATGATTATTACCTTGTATTAGAATGATATCCTACTGTAAGAAACAAAGATTTCTTGAGGTTGGATGATCACCTTACAAGATTGGAAGTGAGCTAGCAAACTTGAAAGTATTCTTGATTTTACGAAACTAGAACTTTTGAAATTTATGAAGAACACTTAGAACTTGAAGATAGAACTTGAGAGAGATCAATTAGATGAAGAAAATTGAAGAATGAAAGTGTTTGTAGGTGTTTTTGGTCGTTGGTGTATGGATTTGATATAAAGGATATGTAATTTTGTTTTCATGTAAATAAGTCATGAATGATTACTCAAATTTTTGTAATTTTATGAGATATTTCTTGCGAGTTGCCAAATGATGGTTCCCACATGTGTTAGGTGACTCACATGGGCTGCTAAGAGCTGATCATTGGAGTGTATATACCAATAGTACATACATCTAAAAGCTGTGTATTGTACGAGTATGAATACGGGTGCATACGAGTAGAATTGTTGATGAAACTGAACGAGGATGTAATTGTAAGCATTTTTGTTAAATAGAAGTATTTTGATAAGTGTATTGAAGTCTTTCAAAAGTGTATAAATTCATATTAAAACACTACATGTATATACATTTTAACTGAGTCGTTAAGTCATCGTTAGTCGTTATATGTAAGTGTTGTTTTGAAACCTTTAGATTAACGATCTTGTTAAATGTTGTTAACCCAATGTTTATAATATCAAATGAGATTTTAAATTATTATATTATCATGATATTATCATGTATGAATATCTCTTAATATGATATATATACATTAAATGTCTTTACAACGATAATCGTTACATATATGTCTCGTTTAAAAATCATTAAGTTAGTAGTCTTATTTTTTACATATGTAGTTCATTGTAAATATACTTAATGATATGTTTACTTATCATAGTATCATGTTAACTATATATATATCCATATATATGTCATCATATAGTTTTTACAAGTTTTAACGTTCGTGAATCACCGGTCAACTTGGGTGGTCAATTGTCTATATGAAACATATTTCAATTAATCAAGTCTTAACAAGTTTGATTGCTTAACATGTTGGAAATATTTAATCATGTAAATATCAATCTAAATTAATATATATAAACATGGAAAAGTTCGGGTCACTACAGTACCTACCCGTTAAATAAATTTCGTCCCGAAATTTTAAGCTGTTGAAGGTGTTGACGAATCTTCTGGAAATAGATGCGGGTATTTCTTCTTCATCTGATCTTCACGCTCCCAGGTGAACTCGGGTCCTCTACGAGCATTCCATCGAACCTTAACAATTGGTATCTTGTTTTGCTTAAGTCTTTTAACCTCACGATCCATTATTTCGACGGGTTCTTCGATGAATTGGAGTTTTTTGTTGATTTGGATTTCATCTAACGGAATAGTGAGATCTTCTTTAGCAAAACATTTCTTCAAATTCGAGACGTGGAAAGTGTTATGTACAGCCGCGAGTTGTTGAGGTAACTCAAGTCGGTAAGCTACTGGTCCGACACGATCAATAATCTTGAATGGTCCAATATACCTTGGATTTAATTTCCCTCGTTTACCAAATCGAACAACGCCTTTCCAAGGTGCAACTTTAAGCATGACCATCTCTCCAAGTTCAAATTCTATATCTTTTCTTTTAATGTCAGCGTAGCTCTTTTGTCGACTTTGGGCGGTTTTCAACCGTTGTTGAATTTGGATGATCTTCTCGGTAGTTTCTTGTATAATCTCCGGACCCGTAATCTGTCTATCCCCCACTTCAGTCCAACAAATCGGAGACCTGCACTTTCTACCATAAAGTGCTTCAAACGGCGCCATCTCAATGCTTGAATGGTAGCTGTTGTTGTAGGAAAATTCTGCTAACGGTAGATGTCGATCCCAACTGTTTCCGAAATCAATAACACATGCTCGTAGCATGTCTTCAAGCGTTTGTATCGTCCTTTCGCTCTGCCCATCAGTTTGTGGATGATAGGCAGTACTCATGTCTAGACGAGTTCCTAATGCTTGCTGTAATGTCTGCCAGAATCTTGAAATAAATCTGCCATCCCTATCAGAGATAATAGAGATTGGTATTCCATGTCTGGAGACGACTTCCTTCAAATACAGTCGTGCTAACTTCTCCATCTTGTTATCTTCTCTTATTGGTAGGAAGTGTGCTGATTTGGTGAGACGATCAACTATTACCCAAATAGTATCAAAACCACTTGCAGTCCTTGGCAATTTAGTGATGAAATCCATTGTAATGTTTTCCCATTTCCATTCCGGGATTTCGGGTTGTTGAAGTAGACCTGATGGTTTCTGATGCTCAGCTTTGACCTTAGAACAGGTCAAACATTCTCCTACGTATTTAGCAACATCGGCTTTCATACCCGGCCACCAAAAATGTTTCTTGAGATCCTTGTACATCTTCCCCGTTCCAGGATGTATTGAGTATCTGGTTTTATGAGCTTCTCTAAGTACCATTTCTCTCATATCTCCAAATTTTGGTACCCAAATCCTTTCAGCCCTATACCGGGTTCCGTCTTCCTGAATATTAAGATGCTTCTCCGATCCTTTGGGTATTTCATCCTTTAAATTTCCCTCTTTTAAAACTCCTTGTTGCGCCTCCTTTATTTGAGTAGTAAGGTTATTATGAATCATTATATTCATAGATTTTACTCGAATGGGTTCTCTGTCCTTCCTGCTCAAGGCATCGACTACCACATTTGCCTTCCCCGGGTGGTAACGAATCTCAAAGTCGTAATCATTCAACAATTTAATCCACCTACGCTGCCTCATATTCAGTTGTTTTTGATTAAATATGTGTTGAAGACTTTTGTGGTCAGTATATATAATACTTTTGACCCCATATAAGTAGTGCCTCCAAGTCTTTAATGCAAAAACAACCGCGCCTAATTCCAAATCATGCGTCGTATAATTTTGCTCGTGAATCTTCAATTGTCTAGATGCATAAGCAATCACCTTCGTTCGTTGCATTAATACACAACCGAGACCTTGCTTTGATGCGTCACAATAAATCACAAAATCATCATTCCCTTCAGGCAATGACAATATAGGTGCCGTAGTTAGCTTTTTCTTCAATAACTGAAACGCTTTCTCTTGTTCATCCTTCCATTCAAATTTCTTCCCTTTATGCGTTAATGCAGTCAAGGGTTTTGCTATTCTGGAAAAGTCTTGGATGGACCTTCTGTAGTAACCAGCTAGTCCTAAAAACTGGCGTATGTGTTTTGGAGTTTTCGGGGTTTCCCACTTTTCAACAGTTTCTATCTTTGCCGGATCCACCTTAATACCTTCTTTGTTCACTATGTGACCGAGGAATTGAACTTCTTCCAACCAAAATGCACACTTTGAAAACTTAGCGTACAATTCTTCCTTCCTCAATACTTCTAACACCTTTCTCAAATGTTCACCGTATTCTTGGTCATTCTTTGAGTAAATAAGTATGTCATCAATGAAAACAATGACAAACTTGTCAAGGTATGGTCCACACACTCGGTTCATAAGGTCCATGAACACAGCTGGTGCATTAGTTAAACCAAACGGCATGACCATAAACTCGTAATGACCGTAACGTGTTCTGAAAGCAGTCTTTGGAATATCATCTTCTTTCACCCGCATTTGATGATACCCGGAACGTAAGTCAATCTTTGAATAAACAGACGAGCCTTGTAGTTGATCAAATAAGTCATCGATTCTCGGTAGTGGGTAGCGGTTCTTGATGGTAAGTTTGTTCAACTCTCGGTAGTCGATACACAACCTGAATGTACCATCTTTCTTCTTGACAAACAAAACAGGAGCTCCCCACGGTGATGTGCTTGGTCGAATGAAACCACGCTCTAAAAGTTCTTGTAATTGGCTTTGTAGTTCTTTCATCTCGCTGGGTGCGAGTCTATAAGGAGCACGAGCTATTGGTGCAGCTCCTGGTACAAGATCTATTTGAAATTCAACGGATCGATGTGGGGGTAATCCCGGTAATTCTTTCGGAAATACATCGGGAAATTCTTTTGCAATGGGAACATCATTGATGCTCTTTTCTTCAGTTTGTACTTTCTCGACGTGTGCTAGAACAGCATAGCAACCTTTTCTTATTAGTTTTTGTGCCTTCAAATTACTAATAAGATGTAGCTTCGTGTTGCCCTTTTCTCCGTACACCATTAAGGGTTTTCCTTTTTCTCGTATAATGCGAATTGCATTTTTGTAACAAACGATCTCTGCTTTCACTTCTTTCAACCAGTCCATACCGATTATCACATCAAAACTCCCTAACTCTACTGGTATCAAATCAATCTTAAATGTTTCGCTAACCAGTTTAATTTCTCGATTCCGACATATATTATCTGCTGAAATTAATTTACCATTTGCTAATTCGAGTAAAAATTTACTATCCAAAGGCGTCAATGGACAACTTAATTTAGCACAAAAATCTCTACTCATATAGCTTCTATCCGCACCCGAATCAAATAAAACGTAAGCAGATTTATTGTCAATAAGAAACGTACCCGTAACAAGCTCCGGGTCTTCCTGTGCCTCTGCCGCATTAATATTGAAAACTCTTCCGCGGCCTTGTCCATTTGTGTTCTCCTGGTTCGGGCAATTTCTAATAATGTGGCCCGGTTTTCCACATTTATAACAAACTACATTGGCATAACTTGCTCCGACACTACTTGCTCCGCCATTACTCGTTCCGACACCATTTGTTCCTTTCGTTCTATTAACCCCTGGTCCGTAGACCTCACACTTCGCCGCGCTATGACCATTTCTTTTACACTTGTTGCAAAATTTGGTGCAGAACCCCGAGTGATACTTTTCACACCTTTGGCATAGCTGCTTCTGATTGTTGTTGCTGTTGCGGTTATTATTGTTGTTGGGATGATTGTTGTAGTTGCTGTTGTTGTTGTTGTTGTTGTTGTTGGGCCGTTTGTTGTAGTTGCGATTGATGTTGCGATTGTTGGGATAATTGTTGCGATTATTGTTGTAATTACTGTTGTTGTTGTATTGGTGATTCTTATCACCGTTTTCCTCCCACTTTCTTTTGACTTGCTTCACATTGGCCTCTTCAGCAGTCTGTTCTTTAATTCTTTCTTCAATCTGGTTCACTAGTTTGTGAGCCATTCTACATGCCTGTTGTATGGAGGCGGGCTCGTGTGAACTTATATCTTCTTGGATTCTTTCCGGTAATCCTTTCACAAACGCGTCGATCTTCTCTTCCTCATCTTCGAACGCTCCCGAACACAATAGGCACAATTCTGTGAATCGTCTTTCGTACGTGGTAATATCAAATCCTTGGGTTCGTAACCCTCTAAGTTCTGTCTTGAGCTTATTGACCTCGGTTCTGGGACGGTACTTCTCGTTCATCAAGTGCTTGAATGCTGACCACGGTAGTGCGTACGCATCGTCTTGTCCCACTTGCTCTAGATAGGTATTCCACCATGTTAACGCAGAACCTGTGAAGGTATGCGTAGCGTACTTCACTTTGTCCTCTTCAGTACACTTACTTATGGCAAACACCGATTCAACCTTCTCGGTCCACCGTTTCAATCCGATCGGTCCTTCGGTTCCATCAAATTCCAAAGGTTTGCAGGCAGTGAATTCTTTGTAGGTGCATCCTACACGATTTCTTGTACTGCTAGATCCAAGGTTATTGTTGGTATGTAGCGCAGCCTGTACTGCGGCTATGTTTGAAGCTAGAAAAGTACGGAATTCCTCTTCATTCATATTCACGGTGTGTCGAGTAGTCGGTGCCATTTCCTTCAAAATAGTTAAATGGAACAAGTTAATCATACAGAATATTAAGAGTAGTTAATAGTATTTCGTAGCATAATATGAACTCATTTATAAAAGCTTTTTCTTCATATTAGCATTTTATAAGTTTAAATTCGGGTAGTACCTACCCGTTAAGTTCATACTTAGTAGCTAATATACAATTCAACTACTACAATTCTATATGAAAAACTGATTATAATAATATTTCGCGTTCAAACTTTTACACAATATTTTACAAACTTACAATACCGCTTATTTTACATAAAGCATGAAATATAGCACACAATAACTTTGATACAAGATAGTTGTGAAGATAATTCTAGCTAGTACACAAGTCGTTCAGCAAATGCAATAAAGTCACGTAATTCATACGTCCAGAAACAAGTCATGCATTCTGGTTTTACTAGGACTACTTCCCATCCTTGGTCTTGTGGAACATAACCGTTATGGCTGTTGATAAGACAGCGTGTTGTAACGTCGTCAAAGGGACGAGGGTTACGTAATGTCCAACAGTCCCGTAACAATCTAAAAACCTCATTTCTTACCCCAATTACCGACTCCGTCACTTGTGGAAACGTTTTGTTTAATAGCTGTAGCCCGATGTTCTTTTTCTCACTTTGGTGAGAAGCAAACATTACTAACCCGTAAGTATAGCATGCTTCTTTATGTTGCATGTTAGCCGCTTTTTCTAAGTCATGAAGTCCTATATTCGGATACATTGAGTCAAAATAATTTCTTAACCCGTTGCGTAAAATAGCATTTGGGTTCCCCGCAATATATGCGTCAGAGTAAACACATCGTAACTTATGGGTTTCCCAATGTGATATCCCCCATCTTCCAAACGAAAGTCTCTTATAAACCAAGACATTCTTGGAACGTTCTTCGAATATCTTATAAACTGATCTCGCCTTAAATAGTTGTGCCGAGGAATTCTGACCGACTCTAGACAAGATTTCATCAATCATGTCTCCGGGTAGGTCTCTTAAAATATTGGGTTGTCTATCCATTTTGTGTTTTTAAACTGTAAAATAGACAAGAGTTAGATTCATAAAAAAATACTTATTAATACAAGCAATTTTTACATATATCATAAAGCATAAGCACACTATATTACATATATTACACCACACGAATACAACTATCTTATTCCGACTCGCTCGTTTCTTCTTCTTCGGTTTTGGTTCGTTTTGCCAAGTTTCTAGGGATATATGATGTTCCCCTAATACGAGCCGTCGTGATCCACATTGGTTTAGAAAAACCTGGTGGTTTAGAGGTTCCCGGGTCATTGTTACAACTTAAGGACTTCGGGGGTTGACGATACATATAAAGTTCATCGGGGTTGGAATTAGATTTCTCTATTTTTATGCCCTTTCCCTTATTATTTTCTTTTGCCTTTTTAAATTCAGTTGGGGTAATTTCTATAACATCATCGGAATTCTCGTCGGAATCCGATTCATCGGAGAATTGGTAATCCTCCCAATATTTTGCTTCCTTGGCGGAAACACCATTGACCATAATTAACCTTGGTCGGTTGGTTGAGGATTTTCTTTTACTTAACCGTTTTATTATTTCCCCCACCGGTTCTATTTCTTCATCCGGTTCCGATTCTTCTTCCGGTTCCGATTCTTCTTCCGGTTCCGACTCTTCTTCCGGTTCCTCTTCGGGAACTTGTGAATCAGTCCACGAATCATTCCAATTTACATTTGACTCTTCATAATTATTAGGTGAGTCAATGGGACTTGTTCTAGAGGTAGACATCTATCACATAATATCAAACGCGTTAAGAGATTAATATATCACATAATATTCACATGTTAAGCAATCATTTTTCAAGTAAACACGGTCGAAGTCCAGACTCACTAATGCATCCTAACAAACTCGATAAGACACACTAATGCAAAATTCTGGTTCTCTAAGACCAACGCTCGGATACCAACTGAAATGTCCCGTTCTTATTGATTAAAAACGTTCCATATTAATTGATTTCGTTGCGAGGTTTTGACCTCTATATGAGACATTTTTCAAAGACTGCATTCATTTTAAAACAAACCATAACCTTTATTTCATCAATAAAGGTTTAAAAAGCTTTACGTAGATTATCAAATAATGATAATCTAAAATATCCTGTTTACACGCGACCATTACATAATGGTTTACAATACAAATATGTTACAAGAAAATAAGTTTCTTGAATGCAGTTTTTACACAATATCATACAAGCAAGGACTCCAAATCTCGTCCTTATTTAAGTATGCGACAACGGAAGCTCTTAATAATCACCTGAGAATAAACATGCTTAAAACGTCAACAAAAATGTTGGTGAGTTATAGGTTTAACCTATATATATCAAATCATAATAATAGACCACAAGATTTCATATTTCAATACACATCCCATACATAGAGATAAAAATCATTCATATGGTGAACACCTGGTAACCGACATTAACACGATGCATATATAAGAATATCCCCATCATTCCGGGATACCCTTCGGATATGATATAAATTTCGAAGTACTAAAGCATCCGGTACTTTGGATGGGGTTTGTTAGGCCCAATAGATCTATCTTTAGGATTCGCGTCAATTAGGGTGTCTGTTCCCTAATTCTTAGATTACCAGACTTAATAAAAAGGGGCATATTCGATTTCGATAATTCAACCATAGAATGTAGTTTCACGTACTTGTGTCTATTTTGTAAATCATTTATAAAACCTGCATGTACTCTCATCCCAAAAATATTAGATTTTAAAAGTGGGACTATAACTCACTTTCACAGATTTTTACTTCGTCGAGAAGTAAGACTTGGCCACTGGTTGATTCACGAACCTATAACAATATATACATATATATCAAAGTATGTTCAAAATATATTTACAACACTTTTAATATATTTTGATGTTTTAAGTTTATTAAGTCAGCTGTCCTCGTTAGTAACCTACAACTAGTTGTCCACAGTTAGATGTACAGAAATAAATCAATAAATATTATCTTGAATCAATCCACGACCCAGTGTATACGTATCTCAGTATTGATCACAACTCAAACTATATATATTTTGGAATCAACCTCAACCCTGTATAGCTAACTCCAACATTCACATATAGAGTGTCTATGGTTGTTCCGAAATATATATAGATGTGTCGACATGATAGGTCGAAACATTGTATACGTGTCTATGGTATCTCAAGATTACATAATATACAATACAAGTTGATTAAGTTTTGGTTGGAATAGATTTGTTACCAATTTTCACGTAGCTAAAATGAGAAAAATTATCCAATCTTGTTTTACCCATAACTCCTTCATTTTAAATCCGTTTTGAGTGAATCAAATTGCTATGGTTTCATATTGAACTCTATTTTATGAATCTAAACAGAAAAAGTATAGGCTTATAGTCAGAAAAATAAGTTACAAGTCGTTTTTGTAAAGGTAGTCATTTCAGTCGAAAGAACGACGTCTAGATGACCATTTTAGAAAACATACTTCCACTTTGAGTTTAACCATAATTTTTGGATATAGTTTCATGTTCATAATAAAAATCATTTTCTCAGAATAGCAACTTTTAAATCAAAGTTTATCATAGTTTTTAATTAACTAACCCAAAACAGCCCGCGGTGTTACTACGACGGCGTAAATCCGGTTTTACGGTGTTTTTCGTGTTTCCGGGTTTTAAATCATTAAGTTAGCATATCATATAGATATAGAACATGTGTTTAGTTGATTTTAAAAGTCAAGTTAGAAGGATTAACTTTTGTTTGCGAACAAGTTTAGAATTAACTAAACTATGTTCTAGTGATTACAAGTTTAAACCTTCGAATAAGATAGCTTTATATGTATGAATCGAATGATGTTATGAACATCATTACTACCTTAAGTTCCTTGGATAAACCTACTGGAAAATAAAAAAATGGATCTAGCTTCAACGGATCCTTGGATGGCTCGAAGTTCTTGAAGCAGAATCATGACACGAAAACAAGTTCAAGTAAGATCATCACTTGAAATAAGATTGTTATAGTTATAGAAATTGAACCAAAGTTTGAATATGATTATTACCTTGTATTAGAATGATAACCTACTGTAAGAAACAAAGATTTCTTGAGGTTGGATGATCACCTTACAAGATTGGAAGTGAGCTAGCAAACTTGAAAGTATTCTTGATTTTACGAAACTAGAACTTTTGAAATATATGAAGAACACTTAGAACTTGAAGATAGAACTTGAGAGAGATCAATTAGATTAAGAAAATTGAATAATGAAAGTGTTTGTAGGTGTTTTTGGTCGTTGGTGTATGGATTAGATATAAAGGATATGTAATTTTGTTTTCATGTAAATAAGTCATGAATGATTACTCAAATTTTTGTAATTTTATGAGATATTTCTTGCTAGTTGCCAAATGATGGTTCCCACATGTGTTAGGTGACTCATATGGGCTGCTAAGAGCTGATCATTGGAGTGTATATACCAATAGTACATACATCTAAAAGCTGTGTATTGTACGAGTACGAATACGGGTGCATACGAGTAGAATTGTTGATGAAACTGAACGAGGATGTAATTGTAAGCATTTTTGTTAAATAGAAGTATTTTGATAAGTGTATTGAAGTCTTTCAAAAGTGTATAAATACATATTAAAACACTACATGTATATACATTTTAACTGAGTCGTTAAGTCATCGTTAGTCGTTATATGTAAGTGTTGTTTTGAAACCTTTAGGTTAACGATCTTGTTAAATGTTATTAACCCAATGTTTATAATATCAAATGAGATTTTAAATTATTATATTATCATGATATTATCATGTATGAATATCTCTTAATATGATATATATACATTAAATGTCTTTACAACGATAATCGTTACATATATGTCTCGTTTAAAAATCATTAAGTTAGTAGTCTTGTTTTTTACATATGTAGTTCATTGTAAATATACTTAATGATATGTTTACTTATCATAGTATCATGTTAAGTATATATATATCCATATATATGTCATCATATAGTTTTTACAAGTTTTAACGTTCGTGAATCACCGGTCAACTTGGGTGGTCAATTGTCTATATGAAACATATTTCAATTAATCAAGTCTTAACAAGTTTGATTGCTTAACATGTTGGAAACATTTAATCATGTAAATATCAATCTCAATTAATATATATAAACATGGAAAAGTTCGGGTCACTACATCATCCAACCTCAAGAAATCTTTGTTTCTTACAGTAGTTTATCATTCTAATACAAGGTAATAATCATATTCAAACTTTGGTTCAATTTCTATAACTATAACAATCTTATTTCAAGTGATGATCTTACTTGAACTTGTTTTCGTGTCATGATTCTGCTTCAAGAACTTCGAGCCATCCAAGGATCCGTTGAAGCTAGATCTATTTTTCTCTTTTCCAGTAGGTTTATCCAAGGAACTTAAGGTAGTAATGATGTTCATAACATCATTCGATTCATACATATAAAGCTATCTTATTCGAAGGTTTAAACTTGTAATCACTAGAACATAGTTTAGTTAATTCTAAACTTGTTCCCAAACAAAAGTTAATCCTTCTAACTTGACTTTTAAAATCAACTAAACACATGTTCTATATCTATATTATATTCTAACTTAATGATTTAAAACCTGAAAACACAAAAAACACCGTAAAACCGGATTTACGCCGTCGTAGTAACACCGCGGGCTGTTTTGGGTTAGTTAATTAAAAACTATGATAAACTTTGATTTAAAAGTTATTATTCTGAGAAAATGATTTTTATTATGAACATGAAACTATATCCCAAAATTATGGTTAAACTCAAAGTGGAAGTATGTTTTCTAAAATGGTCATCTAGACGTCGTTCTTTCGACTGAAATGACTACCTTTACAAAAATGACTTGTAACTTATTTTTCCGACTATAAACCTATACTTTTTCTGTTTAGATTCATAAAATAGAGTTCAATATGAAACCATAGCAATTTGATTTACTCAAAACGGATTTAAAATGAAGAAGTTATGGGTAAAACAAGGTTGGATAATTTTTCTCATTTTAGCTACGTGAAAATTTGTAACAAATCTATTCCAACCATAACTTAATCAACTTGTATTATATATTATGTAATCTTGAGATACCATAGACATGTATACAATGTTTCGACCTATCATGTCGACACATCTATATATATTTCGGAACAACCATAGACACTCTATATGTGAATGTTGGAGTTAGCTATACAGGGTTGAGGTTGATTCCAAAATATATATAGTTTGAGTTGTGATCAATACTGGGATACGTATACACTGGGTCGTGGATTGATTCAAGATAATATTTATCGATTTATTTCTGTACATCTAACTGTGGACAACTAGTTGTAGGTTACTAACGAGGACAGCTGACTTAATAAACTTAAAACATCAAAATATATTAAAAGTGTTGTAAATATATTTTGAACATACTTTGATATATATGTATATATTGTTATAGGTTCGTGAATCAACCAGTGGCCAAGTCTTACTTTCCGACGAAGTAAAAATCTGTGAAAGTGAGTTATAGTCCCACTTTTAAAATCTAAAATTTTTGGGATGAGAATACATGCAGGTTTTATAAATGATTTACAAAATAGACACAAGTACGTGAAACTACATTCAATGGTTGAATTATCGAAATCGAATACGCCCCTTTTTATTAAGTCTGGTAATCTAAGAATTAGGGAACAGACACCCTAATTGACGCGAATCCTAAAGATAGATCTATTGGGCCTAACAAACCCTATCCAAAGTACCGGATGCTTTAGTACTTCGAAATTTATATCATATCCGAAGGGTGTCCCGGAATGATGGGGATATTCTTATATATGCATCTTGTTAATGTCGGTTACCAGGTGTTCACCATATGAATGATTTTTATCTCTATGTATGGGATGTGTATTGAAATATGAAATCTTGTGGTCTATTATTATGATTTGATATATATATAGGTTAAACCTATAACTCACCAACATTTTTGTTGACGTTTTAAGCATGTTTATTCTCAGGTGATTATTAAGAACTTCCGCTGTCGCATACTTAAATAAGGACAAGATTTGGAGTCCATGCTTGTATGATGTTGTGTAAAAACTGCATTCAAGAAACTTATTTTGTTGTAACATATTTGTATTGTAAAACATTATGTAATGGTCGTGTGTAAACAGGATATTTTAGATTATCATTTTTTGATAATCTACGTAAAGCTTTTTAAACCTTTATTGATGAAATAAAGGTTATGGTTTGTTTTAAAATGAATGCAGTCTTTGAAAAATGTCTCATATAGAGGTCAAAACCTCGCAACGAAATCAATTAATATGGAACGTTTTTAATCAATAAGAACGGGACATTTCAGTTGGTATCCGAGCGTTGGTTTTAGAGAACCAGAATTTTGCATTAGTATGTCTTATCGAGTTTGTTAGGATGCATTAGTGAGTCTGGACTTCGACCGTGTTTACTTGAAAAATGATTGCTTAACAAATTTTATTGGAAACTATATATTTTTAACATGTGAATATTATGTGATATATTAATCTCTTAACGCGTTTGATATTATGTGATAGATGTCTACCTCTAGAACAAGTCCCATTGACTCACCTAATAATAATGAAGAGTCAAATGTAAATTGGAATGATTCGTGGACTGATTCACAAGTTCCCGAAGAGGAACCGGAAGAAGAGTCGGAACCGGAAGAAGAATCGGAACCGGAAGAAGAATCGGAACCGGATGAAGAAATAGAACCGGTGGGGGAAATAATAAAACGGTTAAGTAAAAGAAAATCCTCAACCAACCGACCAAGGTTAATTATGGTCAATGGTGTTTCCGCCAAGGAATCAAAATATTGGGAGGATTACCAATTCTCCGATGAATCGGATTCCGACGAGAATTCCGATGATGTTATAGAAATTACCCCAACTGAATTTAAAAAGGCAAAAGAAAATAATAAGGGAAAGGGCATAAAAATAGAGAAATCTAATTCCAACCCCGATGAACTTTATTTGTATCGTCAACCCCCGAAGTCCTTAAGTTGTAACAATGACCCGGGAACCTCTAAACCACCAGGTTTTTCTAAACCAATGTGGAAAACGACGGCTCGTATTAGGGGAACATCATATATCCCTAGAAACTTGGCAAAACGAACCAAAACCGAAGAAGAAGAAGAAACAAGCGAGTCGGAATAAGATAGTTGTATTCGTGTGGTGTAATATATGTAATATAGTGTGCTTATGCTTTATGATATATGTAAAAATTGCTTGTATTAATAAGTATTTTTTTTATGAATCTAACTCTTGTCTATTTTACAGTATAAAAACACAAAATGGATAGACAACCCAATATTTTAAGAGACCTACCCGGAGACATGATTGATGAAATCTTGTCTAGAGTCGGTCAGAATTCTTCGGCACAACTATTTAAGGCGAGATCAGTTTGTAAGACATTCGAAGAACGTTCCAAGAATGCCTTGGTTTATAAAAGGCTTTCGTTCGAAAGATGGGGGATATCACATTGGGAAATCCATAAGTTACGATGTGTTTACTTTGACGCATATATTGCGGGGAACCCAAATGCTATTTTACGCAATGGGTTAAGAAATTATTTTGACTCAATATATCCGAATATTGGACTTCGTGATTTAGAAAAAGCGGCTAACATGCAACATAAAGAAGCATGTTATGCTTATGGATTAGTAATGTTCGCTTCTCACCAAAGTGAGAACAAGAACATCGGGCTACAACTATTAAACAAAACGTTCCCACAAGTGACGGAGTCGGTAATTGGGGTAAGAAATGAGGTTTTTAGATTGTTACGGGACTGTTGGACATTACGTAACCCTCGTCCCTTTGACGACGTTACAACACGCTATCTTATCAACGGCCACAACAGTTATGTTCCACAAGACCAAAGATGGGAAGTAATCCTAGTAAAACCAGAATGCATGACTTGTTTCTGGAAGTATGAATTACGTGTCTTTATTGCCTTTGCTGAACGACTTGTGTACTAGCTAGAATTATCTTCACAACCATCTTGTATCAAATTTATTTTGTGCTATATTTCATGCTATATATAAAATAAGCGGTATTGTAAGTTTGTAAAATATTGTGTAAAAATTTGAACGCGAAATATTATTATAATCAGTTTTTCATATAGAATTGTAGTAGTTGAATTGTATATTAGCTACTAAGTATGAACTTAACGGGTAGGTACTACCGAATTTAAACTTATAAAACGCTAATATGAAGAAAAAGCTTTTATAAATGATTTCATATTATGCTACGAAATACTATTAACTACTCTTAATATTCTGTATGATTAACTTGTTCCATTTGACTATTTTGAAGGAAATGGCACCGACTACTCGACACACCGTGAATATGAATGAAGAGGAATTCCGTACTTTTCTAGCTTCAAACATAGCCACAGTACAGGCTGCGCTACATACCAACAATAACCTTGGATCTAGCAGTACAGGAAATCGTGTAGGATGCACCTACAAAGAATTCACTGCCTGCAAACCTTTGGAATTTGATGGAACCGAAGGACCGATCGGATTGAAACGGTGGACCGAGAAGGTCGAATCGGTGTTTGCCATAAGTAAGTGTACTGAAGAGGACAAAGTGAAGTACGCTACGCATACCTTCACAGGTTCAGCATTAACATGGTGGAATACCTATCTAGAGCAAGTGGGACAAGATGATGCGTACGCACTACCGTGGTCAGCATTCAAGCACTTGATGAACGAGAAGTACCGTCCCAGAACCGAGGTCAATAAGCTCAAGACAGAACTTAGAGGGTTACGAACCCAAGGATTTGATATTACCACGTACAAAAGACGGTTTACAGAATTGTGCCTATTGTGTCCGGGAGCATTCGAAGATGAGGAAGAGAAGATCGACGCATTTGTGAAAGGATTACCGGAAAGAATCCAAGAAAATATAAGTTCACACGAGCCCACCGCCATACAACAGGCATGTAGAATGGCTCATAAACTAGTGAACCGGATTGAAGAAAGAATTAAAGAACAGACTGCTGAAGAGGCCAATGTGAAGCAAGTCAAAAGAAAGTGGGAGGAAAACGGTGATAAGAATCACCAATACAACAACAACAGCAATTACAACAATAATCGCAACAATTATCCCAACAATCGCAACATCAATCGCAACTACAACAAACGGCCCAACAACAACAACAACAACAACAACAACAGCAACTACAACAATCATCCCAACAACAATAATAACCGCAACAACAACAACAATCAGAAGCAGCTATGCCAAAGGTGTGAAAAGTATCACTCGGGGTTCTGCACCAAATTTTGCAACAAGTGTAAAAGAAATGGTCATAGCGCGGTGAAGTGTGAGGTCTACGGACCAGGGGTTAATAGAACGAAAGGAACAAATGGTGTCGGAACGAGTAATGGCGGAGCAAGTAGTGTCGGAGCAAGTTATGCCAATGTAGTTTGTTATAAATTTGGAAAACCAGGCCACATTATTAGAAATTGCCCGAACCAGGAGAACACGAATGGACAAGGCCGCGGAAGAGTTTTCAATATTAATGCGGCAGAGGTACAGGAAGACCCGGAGCTTGTTACGGGTACGTTTCTTATTGACAATAAATCTGCTTACGTTTTATTTGATTCGGGTGCGGATAGAAGCTATATGAGTAGAGATTTTTGTGCTTAATTAAGTTGTCCATTGACGCCTTTGGATAGTAAATTTTTACTCGAATTAGCAAATGGTAAATTAATTTCAGCAGATAATATATGTCGGAATCGAGAAATTAAACTGGTTAGCGAAACATTTAAGATTGATTTGATACCAGTAGAGTTAGGGAGTTTTGATGTGATAATCAGTATGGACTGGTTGAAAGAAGTGAAAGCAGAGATCGTTTGTTACAAAAATGCAATTCGCATTATACGAGAAAATGGAAAACCCTTAATGGTGTACGGAGAAAAGGGCAACACGAAGCTACATCTTATTAGTAATTTGAAGGCACAAAAACTAATAAGAAAAGGTTGCTATGCTGTTCTAGCACACGTCGAGAAAGTACAAACTGAAGAAAAGAGCATCAATGATGTTCCCATTGCAAAAGAATTTCCCGATGTATTTCCAAAAGAATTACCGGGATTACCCCCACATCGATCCGTTGAATTTCAAATAGATCTTGTACCAGGAGCTGCACCAATAGCTCGTGCTCCTTACAGACTCGCACACAGCGAGATGAAAGAACTGCAAAGCCAATTACAAAAACTTTTAGAGCGTGGTTTCATTCGACCAAGCACATCACCGTGGGGAGCTCCTGTTTTGTTTGTCAAGAAGAAAGATGGTACATTCAGGTTGTGTATCGACTACCGAGAGTTGAACAAACTTACCATCAAGAACCGCTACCCACTACCGAGAATCGACGACTTATTTGATCAACTACAAGGCTCGTCTGTTTATTCAAAGATTGACTTACGTTCCGGGTATCATCAAATGCGGGTGAAAGAAGATGATATTCCAAAGACTGCTTTC
Source organism: Rutidosis leptorrhynchoides (assembly GCF_046630445.1). Classification (NCBI taxonomy): domain Eukaryota; kingdom Viridiplantae; phylum Streptophyta; class Magnoliopsida; order Asterales; family Asteraceae; genus Rutidosis; species Rutidosis leptorrhynchoides. Next base: position 111,800,127 of record NC_092342.1, on the reverse strand, counting down.
AGAACACGTTACGGTCATTACGAGTTTATGGTCATGCCGTTTGGTTTAACTAATGCATCAGCTGTGTTCATGGACCTTATGAACCGAGTGTGTGGACCATACCTTGACAAGTTTGTCATTGTTTTCATTGATGACATACTTATTTACTCAAAGAATGACCAAGAACACGGTGAACATTTGAGAAAGGTGTTAGAAGTATTGAGGAAGGAAGAATTGTACGCTAAGTTTTCAAAGTGTGCATTTTGGTTGGAAGAAGTTCAATTCCTCGGTCACATAGTGAACAAAGAAGGTATTAAGGTGGATCCGGCAAAGATAGAAACTGTTGAAAAGTGGGAAACCCCAAAAACTCCGAAACACATACGCCAGTTTTTAGGACTAGCTGGTTACTACAGAAGGTTCATCCAAGACTTTTCCAGAATAGCAAAACCCTTGACTGCATTAACGCATAAAGGGAAGAAATTTGAATGGAATGATGAACAAGAGAAAGCGTTTCAGTTATTGAAGAAAAAGCTAACTACGGCACCTATATTGTCATTGCCTGAAGGGAATGATGATTTTGTGATTTATTGTGACGCATCAAAGCAAGGTCTCGGTTGTGTATTAATGCAACGAACGAAGGTGATTGCTTATGCGTCTAGACAATTGAAGATTCACGAACAAAATTATACGACGCATGATTTGGAATTAGGCGCGGTTGTTTTTGCATTAAAGACTTGGATGCACTACTTATATGGGGTCAAAAGTATTATATATACCGACCACAAAAGTCTTCAACACATATTTAATCAGAAACAACTGAATATGAGGCAGCGTAGGTGGATTGAATTGTTGAATGATTACGACTTTGAGATTCGTTACCACCCGGGGAAGGCAAATGTGGTAGCCGATGCCTTGAGCAGGAAGGACAGAGAACCCATTCGAGTAAAATCTATGAATATAATGATTCATAATAACCTTACTACTCAAATAAAGGAGGCGCAACAAGGAGTTTTAAAAGAGGGAAATTTAAAGGATAAAATACCCAAAGGATCGGAGAAGCATCTTAATATTCGGGAAGACGGAACCCGGTATAGGGCTGAAAGGATTTGGGTACCAAAATTTGGAGATATGAGAGAAATGGTACTTAGAGAAGCTCATAAAACCAGATACTCAATACATCCTGGAACGGGGAAGATGTACAAGGATCTCAAGAAACATTTTTGGTGGCCGGGTATGAAAGCCGATGTTGCTAAATACATAGGAGAATGTTTGACGTGTTCTAAGGTCAAAGCTGAGCATCAGAAACCATCAGGTCTACTTCAACAACCCAAAATCCCGGAATGGAAATGGGAAAACATTACCATGGATTTCATCACTAAATTGCCAAGGACTGCAAGTGGTTTTGATACTATTTGGGTAATAGTTGATCGTCTCACCAAATCAGCACACTTCCTGCCAATAAGAGAAGATAACAAGATGGAGAAGTTAGCACGACTGTATTTGAAGGAAGTCGTCTCCAGACATGGAATACCAATCTCTATTATCTCTGATAGGGATGACATATTTATTTCAAGATTCTGGCAGACATTACAGCAAGCATTAGGAACTCGTCTAGACATGAGTATTGCCTATCATCCACAAACTGATGGGCAGAGTGAAAGGACGATACAAACGCTTGAAGACATGCTACGAGCATGTGTTATTGATTTCGGAAACAGTTGGGATCGACATCTACCGTTAGCAGAATTTTCCTACAACAACAGCTACCACTCAAGCATTGAGATGGCGCTGTTTGAAGCACTTTATGGTAGAAAGTGCAGGTCTCCGATTTGTTGGAGTGAAGTGGGGGATAGATAGATTACGGGTCCGGAGATTTTACAAGAAACTACCGAGAAGATCATCCAAATTCAACAACGGTTGAAAACCGCCCAAAGTCGACAAAAGAGCTACGCTGACATTAAAAGAAAAGATATAGAATTTGAAATTGGAGAGATGGTCATGCTTAAAGTTGCACCTTGGAAAGGCGTTGTTCGATTTGGTAAACGAGGGAAATTAAATCCAAGGTATATTGGACCATTCAAGATTATTGATCGTGTCGGACCAGTAGCTTACCGACTTGAGTTACCTCAACAACTCGCGGCTGTACATAACACTTTCCACGTCTCGAATTTGAAGAAATGTTTTGCTAAAGAAGATCTCACTATTCCGTTAGATGAAATCCAAATCAACAAAAAACTCCAATTCATCGAAGAACCCGTCGAAATAATGGATCGTGAGGTTAAAAGACTTAAGCAAAACAAGATACCAATTGTTAAGGTACGATGGAATGCTCATAGAGGACCCGAGTTCACCTGGGAGCGTGAAGATCAGATGAATAAGAAATACTCGCATCTATTTCCAGAAGATTCGTCAACACCTTCAACAGCTTAAAATTTCGGGACGAAATTTATTTAACGCGTAGGTACTGTAGTGACCCGAACTTTTCCATGTTTATATATATTAATTGAGATTTATATTTACATGATTAAATTTTTCCAACATGTTAAGCAATCAAACTTGTTAAGACTTGATTAATTGAAATATGTTTCATATAGACAATTGACCACCCAAGTTGACCGGTGATTCACGAACGTTAAAACTTGTAAAAACTATATGATGACATATATATGGATATATATATAGTTAACATGATACTATGATAAGTAAACATATCATTAAGTATATTAACAATGAACTACATATGTAGAAACAAGACTACTAACTTAATGATTTTTAAACGAGACATATATGTAACGATTATCGTTGTAAAGACATTTAATGTATATATATCATATTAAGAGATATTCATACATGATAATAGCATGATAATATAATAATTTAAAATCTCATTTGATATTATAAACATTGGGTTAACAACAGTTAACAAGATCGTTAACCTAAAGGTTTCAAAACAACACTTACATGTAACGACTAACGATGACTTAACGACTCAGTTAAAATGTATATACATGTAGTGTTTTAATATGTATTTATACACTTTGGAAAGACTTCAATACACTTATCAAAATACTTCTACTTAACAAAAATGCTTACAATTACATCCTCGTTCAGTTTCATCAACAATTCTACTCGTATGCTCCCGTATTCGTACTCGTACAATACACAGCTTTTAGATGTATGTACTATTGGTATATACACTCCAATGATCAGCTCTTAGCAGCCCATGTGAGTCACCTAACATATGTGGGAACCATCATTTGGCAACTAGCATGAAATATCTCATAAAATTACAAAAATATGAGTAATCATTCATGACTTATTTACATGAAAACAAAATTACATATCCTTTATATCTAATCCATACACCAACGACCAAAAACACCTACAAACACTTTCATTCTTCAATTTTCTTCATCTAATTGATCTCTCTCAAGTTCTATCTTCAAGTTCTAAGTGTTCTTCATAAATTCTACAAGTTCTAGTTACATAAAATCAAGAATACTTTCAAGTTTGCTAGCTCACTTCCAATCTTGTAAGGTGATCATCCAACCTCAAGAAATCTTTGTTTATTACAGTAGGTTATCATTATAATACAAGGTAATAATCATATTCAAACTTTGGTTCAATTTCTATAACTATAACAATCTTATTTCAAGTGATGATCTTACTTGAACTTGTTTTCGTGTCATGATTCTGCTTCAAGAACTTCGAGCCATCCAAGGATCCGTTGAAGCTAGATCCATTTTTCTCTTTTCCAGTAGGTTTATCCAAGGAACTTAAGGTAGTAATGATGTTCATAACATCATTCGATTCATACATATAAAGCTATCTTATTCGAAGGTTTAAACTTGTAATCACTAGAACATAGTTTAGTTAATTCTAAACTTGTGCCCAAACAAAAGTTAATCCTTCTAACTTGACTTTTAAAATCAACTTAACACATGTTCTATATCTATATTATATTCTAACTTAATGATTTAAAACCTGGAAACACGAAAAACACCGTAAAACCGGATTTACGCCGTCGTAGTAACACCGCGGGCTGTTTTGGGTTAGTTAATTAAAAACTATGATAAACTTTGATTTAAAAGTTGTTATTCTGAGAAAATAATTTTTATTATGAACATGAAACTATATCCCAAAATTATGGTTAAACTCAAAGTGGAAGTATATGTTTTCTAAAATGGTCATCTAGACGTCGTTCTTTCGACTGAAATGACTACCTTTACAAAAATGACTTGTAACTTATTTTTCCGACTATAAACCTATACTTTTTCTGTTTAGATTCATAAAATAGAGTTCAATATGAAACCATAGCAATTTGATTCACTCAAAACGGATTTAAAATGAAGAAGTTATGGGTAAAACAAGGTTGGATAATTTTTCTCATTTTAGCTACGTGAAAATTTGTAACAAATCTATTCCAACCATAACTTAATCAACTTGTATTATATATTATGTAATCTTGAGATACCATAGACACGTATACAATATTTCGACCTATCATGTCGACACATCTATATATATTTCGGAACAACCATAGACACTCTATATGTGAATGTTGGAGTTAGCTATACAGGGTTGAGGTTGATTCCAAAATATATATAGTTTGAGTTGTGATCAATACTGAGATACGTATACACTGGGTCGTGGATTGATTCAAGATAATATTTATTGATTTATTTCTGTACATCTAACTGTAGATAACTAGTTGTAGGTTACTAACAAGGACAGCTGACTTAATAAACTTAAAACATAAAAATATATTAAAAGTGTTGTAAATATATTTTGAACATACTTTGATATATATGTATATATTGTTATAGGTTCGTGAATCAACCAGTGGCCAAGTCTTACTTCCCGACGAAGTAAAAATCTGTGAAAGTGAGTTATAGTCCCACTTTTAAAATCTAATATTTTTGGGATGAGAATACATGCAGGTTTTATAAATGATTTACAAAATAGACACAAGTACGTGAAACTACATTCTATGGTTGAATTATCGAAATCGAATACACCCCTTTTTATTAAGTCTGGTAATCTAAGAATTAGGGAACAGACACCCTAATTGACGCGAATCCTAAAGATAGATCTATTGGGCCTAACAAACCCCATCCAAAGTACCGGATGCTTTAGTACTTCGAAATTTATATCATATCCGAAGGGTGTCTTGGAATGATGGGGATATTCTTATATATGCATCTTGTTAATGTCGGTTACCAGGTGTTCACCATATGAATGATTTTTATCTCTATGTATAGGATGTGTATTGAAATATGAAATCTTGTGGTCTATTATTATGATTTGATATATATAGGTTAAACCTATAACTCACCAACATTTTTGTTGACGTTTTAAGCATGTTTATTCTCAGGTGATTATTAAGAACTTCCGCTGTCGCATACTTAAATAAGGATAAGATTTGGAGTCCATGCTTGTATGATGTTGTGTAAAAACTGCATTCAAGAAACTTATTTTGTTGTAACATATTTGTATTGTAAGCCATTATGTAATGGTCGTGTGTAAACAGGATATTTTAGATTATCATTTTTTGATAATCTACGTAAAGCTTTTTAAACCTTTATTGATGAAATAAAGGTTATGGTTTGTTTTAAAATGAATGCAGTCTTTGAAAAACGTCTCATATAGAGGTCAAAACCTCGCAACGAAATCAATTAATATGGAACGTTTTTAATCAATAAGAACGGGACATTTCAATAAACATTGGGTTAATAACATTAATTGAGATCGTTAACTTAAAGGTTTCAAAACAACACTTACATGTAACGACTAACGAAGACTTAACGAATCCATTAGAATGTATATACATGTTGTGTTTTGATATGTATTCTTACACTTTTGAAAGACTTCAATACACATATCAAAGTACTTCTACTTAACAAAAATGCTTACAATTACATCCTCGTTTAGTTTCATCAACAATTCTACTCGTATGCACCCGTATTCGTACTCGTACAATACACAGCTTTTAGATGTATGTACTATTGGTATATACACTCCAATGATCAGCTCTTAGCAGCCCATGTGAGTCACCTAACACATGTGGGAACCATCATTTGGCAACTAGCATGAAATATCTCATAAAATTACAAAAATATTAGTAATCATTCATGACTTATTTACATGAAAACAAAATTACATATCCTTTATATCTAATCCATATACCAACAACCAAAAACACCTACAAACACTTTCATTCTTCAATATTATTCATCTAATTGATCTCTCTCAAGTTTTATCTTCAAGTTCTAAGTGTTCTTCATAAATTCCATAAGTATAGTTTCATAAAAAATCAAGAATACTTCCAAGTTTGCAAGTCTACTTCCAAGCTTTCTAATCCATTCCAAGTAATCATCTAAGATCAAGGAACCTTTGTTATTTACAGTAGGTTATCTTTCTAATTCAAGGTAATATTCATATTCAAACTTTGATTCAATTTCTGCAACTATAACAATCTTATTTCGAGTGAAAAATCTTACTTGAACTGTTTTCGTGTCATGATTCTGCTTCAAGAACTTTCAAGCCATCCAAGGATCCTTTGAAGCTAGATCTATTTTCTCATTTCCAGTAGTTTTATCCAGAAAACTTGAGGTAGTAATGATGTTCATAACATCATTCAATTCATACATATAAAGCTATCTTATTCGAAGGTTTAAACTTGTAATCACTAGAACATTGTTTAGTTAATTCTAAACTTGTTCGCAAACAAAAGTTAATCCTTCTAACTTTGACTTTTAAAATCAACTAAACACAAGTTCTATATCTATATGATATGCTAACTTAATGATTTAAAACCTGGAAACACGATGAACACCATAAAATCGGATATACGCCGTCGTAGTGAAACCGGGGGCTGTTTTGGTTTGGATAATTAAAAACTATGATAAACTTTGATTTAAAAGTTGTTCTTCTGGGAAAATGATTTTTCATATGAACATGAAACTATATCCAAAAATCTTGTTTAAACTCAAAGTGAAAGTATGTTTTTCAAAATGGTCATCAAGATGTCGTTCTTTCGACGGAAATGACTACCTCTTTAGTAATTGACATGTAACTTAAATTTCCAACAATAAATCTATACTTTTTCTGTTTGGATTCTTAAATTAGAGTTCAATATGAAACCATAGCAATTTGATTCACTCAAAACGGATTTAAAATGAAGAAGTTATGGGTAAAACAAGATTGGATATTTTTGATCTTTTTAGCTACAGGAAATGTTTAACAAATCTATACAAATCATATCCTAGCTAACTTATATTGTATTATACATATATTCTAATATATTATTTAATCTTGGGATACCATAGACACGTATGCAAATTTTTTGACATATCATATCGACCCATGTATATATATTATTTGGAACAACCATAGACACTCTATATGCAGTAATGTTGGAGTTAGCTATACAGGGCTGAGGTTGATTCTAAAAATATATATACTTTGAGTTGTGATTCAGCCTGAGATGTGTATACACTGGGTTGTGGATTGATTCAAGATAATTTATATCGATTTATTTCTGTACATCTAACTGTGGACAACTAGTTGTAGGTTACTAACGAGGACAGCTGACTTAATACACTCAAATCTTTAAAACATAATAAAAATGGTTGTAATTATATTTTGATCATACTTTGATATATATGTACATATTTATATAGGTTAGTGAATCGATCCGTGGCCAAGTCTTATTTTCGAGGAAGGAAATATCTGTGAAAGTGAGTTATAGTTCCACTTTTAAAATCTAATATTTTTGGGATGAGAATACATGCAGGTTTTATAAATGATTTACAAAATAGACACAAGTACGTGAAACTACATTCTATGGTTGAATTATCAAAATCGAATATGCCCCTTTTTATTAAGTCTGGTAATCTAAGAATTAGGGAACAGACACCCTAATTGACGCGAATCCTAAAGATAGATCTATTGGGCCTAACAAACCCCATCCAAAGTACCGGATGCTTTAGTACTTCGAAATTTATATCATATTCGAAGGGTATCCCGAAATGATGGGATAATCTTATATATGCATCTTATTAATGTCGGTTACCAGGTGTTCACCATATGAATGATTTTTATCTCTATGTATGGGATGTGTATTGAAATATGAAATCTTGTGGTCTATTGTTATGATTTGAAATATATAGGTTAAACCTATAACTCACCAACATTTTTGTTGACGTTTAAAGCATGTTTATTCTCAGGTGAATACTAAGAGCTTCCGCTGTTGCATACTAAAATAAGGACAAGATTTGCAGTCCATGTTTGTATGATATTGTGTAAAAACTGCATTCAAGAAATATATGTCGATGTAATATATTTCTATTGTAAACCATTATGTAATGGTCGTGTGTAAACAGTATATTTTAGATTATCATTATTTGATAATCTACGTAATGTTTTTAAACCCTTTATTGATAAAATAAAGGTTATGGTTGTTTTAAAAATGAATGCAGTCTTTGAAAAACGTCTCATATAGAGGTCAAAACCTCGCAACGAAATCAATTAATATGGAACGTTTATAATCAATATGAACGGGACATTTCAATTTGATCCTTGAAATCACTATAATCTGATTCAAGAAGTTACAAGCTTTGATTTGCAGTTTTAGATTTCAAATTTAAATGAGCAGAAGGTGGTTTAGGGTTTGAATATTGCTAAAAATAGAAATGGATGGAACGAGCAGTACATATATACAATATGGTTTCTTCATTGTGAGGAAACCCTATTCCGTATAACACACGGGTATTTACCAGTTATCTGAAACCTAAAATCTTTAGTAACTTATTCATTCTAAGACCAATTCACAAAAAGAAATATGTTCTGTGACCCTTGTAACAAAACACATATTATCCCATACACAATAATTAGAAAACACATAATTATTAAAATCACTATATTAGCACAGAATGGTAAATAGGTGAAAGGATCCGAAACTAATCATCCGGACAGTGTCCATATTGATTACAAACGAATTACAACAGTTGATAACATCGCGAGGTACTAGACCTCTATATGATACATTTTACAAACGTTGCATTTATTCTTAAAAGGCAATCTATCTTTACATCAAACATTATTAAACTCGTCTAACATTTCTCGATATCCGAATGACCTATTATGTCATTTACTTAATAAATGTCTTTAATGATCTTCAATGACTCGAATGCAACGTTCTTGTAACATGACTTAAATGGTCCCATCTAGTATTCTTTATATGAGCTAATGCACAGCGGAAGTCTTAATTCGTACCTGAGAATAACATGCTTTAAAAAGTCAACATAAAGTTGGTGAGATATATAGGTTTGATGCTAGCAGCGTTATAACAATCCATGGACCACAAGATTTCATATATTAACATTTCGATAAAAATATTCTAAGTGGTTGAGCACTTGGTAACCATACTTAACATTTAATCACGTCGCATATTCCCTTTAATATGAAATCTTACTACACCGTACCAAGGTGTAGTCACAAAACGAAGTACTGTGCAACCGTTGAATACTGGTCGTCCAGTCCGGTTGGGGTTGTCAGGCCCGATAGATCTATCAACAGGATTCGCGTTTACAATACCGCTGTAAATAATAGTTACCAAGCTACAGGGAAGTATGCCAGTGGTACAACTCAACGTAGAATATATTTTTCAGTTACTTGTGTCCATAACGTAAAACATAAAATACATGTATTCTCATCCCGAAATATTTAGAGTTTAAAAGTGGGACTATATACTCACCTAATGTATTTTGTAGCAAAAATACATATAACACCGTTGAACACTTATAAGGTTGGCCTTCGATTCACGAACCTAATTAATTATATATTTATATATTGGTTAATAACTAATTAACAAAATAAAGTCAATTTACAGTGTTCCACAATCCTAATGCTCGAGACCAATATGTAAAAGTTAATAAAAATTCGTTTGACTCAAAAAGATTTCCAAAAATTCTAAATATAACTATATATCACTGTTTTATATCCTCAAATATTTTTACAATACTTATTAAGGTAAATAATAATATAATTCTTTTTATAATATCTTAAAATTATACCAAATTTTGATATAAAGATACTTTTTTTTACTTTTAAACAATATTTTTAAATAATAATTTTAATATTAATATTATTGATAATAATAATTTTATAATTTTAGTATCAATAATATTTTTAATTACAATAAAAATAATAACTTTATAGTTTTGATAAAAAATATTATTTTCTTTGAAATATTAATAACAACAATCATAATAATCGTAAAAATAATATTTTTAGTAAAATGATATTTAATAGTTTTAATAACAATAACAATTAAAATAATAATTTTATAGTTGTTAATAAAAATATTAGTTTTCCCATAAAAATCATAATATCAATAATAATAGAAATTTATAACATCGACGTAATGTTAAAATATTCATTTTTGATAATTTGTACAAAAGTTCAATTGACTATAATTTCAAATCCATCCGTCGAATCCATTCGACATCTAAATGAAAAGTTTATAGTTTTTCGCCACCTTTCCAAAAACATATTATTCATATAGCTTATCTTAACTGCAGGAGTATCTTAGTCAGATTCTATCCTAAAACATATTTTGTCAAAAATAAATAAAATAACATCCACGATCCTAATTTCTCGAGCACTAGTCAGAGATACACTAAAAGTAAATAAAAGTCAAGTTTAGAGTGCTCACGTATTAATATTGAGATTCAATATTGCAGGATATTATTTAAACGCAACGAAGATGACAAACACTAGTTTGTCTCATGAGCAAAACCTCTGATCATTACCCATAACCTCCATAGCTATAACCCATAATCTCCTTAATTCTATCCCATTCATGAAACCAGTTTTGGAACACTTGGGCAGAGTCCCGTCATAATATTTTGGGTATTTTTAACATTAATAGCACTCCTAATCGTAAAATTAACATTATTAATCTTGATCTTAATCTTATTATTAATAATAATAAGATTAATTAATTTTTAAAATTAATAATAATAATAATAATTATAAGTAATAATACTACGGAGTAATATAAATGTATAGGTGTGTGTGTGCGATGAAATGAAATAAATCTGGCACCTAAAAGGCCTTTTAAAGAAATTTTCGTCACCTAACCACTTTATGTCGGCAAAACATTACACGTTTCGTGTAGATGGGTACACGATTCGTGTAAGGTATAGTCATGAAAGTTGTAGATTTTTGAGTTACGGTCGTTTGGACACCAAGATCACCCTTTTTCGAGTCCGAATGAATTAGTTATGATTTTTCTCGTGCAAGTGTGCAGGTTTAGTGATTTCCAACGTTTTAACTTACAATCATGTGATGAAATGTTGTAGTCTTTTGGTGCTCATTTAAAATCTTTATTTTATCATTATTTTTATTTTTATATCATTGGAAATCCATAAAAATATTTTATAATCGAATTCTATTATATCGAAAAATGTGTTCGTTGATTAACTAAGTATTTTTAAATACAAAACGTTTTATATTTAGTTAAAGACTATATTTAATTATTTTGTAAAATACGTAAATATATATTTAATAAACACGCTTTATTTAAATATTTATTTTTATTAAAATCACGGACCGTTATCATTTACAATTTGTCAAAAGGTTTCTAGAAAAAAAATTTCAACTTTTAAGATAACGTAAAAAAATCTGTATTCTTATTAAAATAGTTTGATAATAATTTGACAAAAGTGGTTTCAGATATTTATAAAAATTATATTCCTTTTTAAAGAAGACGTGACATTTAAATCATATTTTATAATTCCTAAAATAATAACAGATAACTATATTAAACTTAATAATTACACATTGACATGTAGTAAAATATATTATCTTTTACTCTCGCTGATATAATAATCTTATTTCAAAACCTATTACGTATCTAATACTTTTGTTATCGTTAACAATTAATAAGTATATATCGTAAACGCACATAAATGTTCGTGAACCGTCAGGCTTGGTCAAGAAGGTAACTAATCATCCAGATATAGATTTCAGATTTTCTAGACTCAACATTAGGGTTTTTGCTTATCGTGTCGGAAACATATAGAGTTTAGGGTTTAAATTCGGTCGAAAATTTCCGGGTCGTTACAATAGGTCATTACCAATATGTCCAAAGCAAGGCTGTTACAATCAGTTTGATATGTTATCTTCAGAAACTGTTGACCCAACACAGACTAGCAATACTTAAACTCTTTCTTAATCTTGTACTGCATCAACTTACCACAATCGTCAGTCTCACTATAAAGTAGAGTCAACCGGACCAACTCCATCATTTCAAAGTATCGTAGCGTCTTGAAATCAATGGCATGCTTGAAGTAATCAACACTATTATCCCTCCTAACTCCAAAATAGTCTAAATCTTTGAAAAACGTTCAACTTAAGATCTTACCACTTGTCACCTTGCACATTCGATCATAAAACAACTTATACTTGGGCTCAAGCGGCAGTTTATGAAACCATGACTTTGTAGTGTTCTTCTGATACTCTCTCCATTCTTGATTCTTTTGCTTATTTACCTCATCAACACTTTCACCTTCCTTGTGCACCCCTGACGATTCACCTTCTTCAGCAATTTTCTTTTCATAAACCTTTCTATTCAAAACCTCATCACTTTATTGCTTAAACAGATCAGCAAACTCAGGTAAATCATTTTCAACATTCACATTCATAGAACTCTTATCATCTGACGCTTCCTCAATGATAACCTCCTCAGCACTTTCATCCTCACTGTAGTGACCCGAACTTTTCCATGATTATATATTAAATGAAATTGATATTTACATGATTAAATATTTCCAACATGTTAAGCAATCAAACTTGTTAAGACTTGATTATTTGAAAAGAGTTTCATGTAGAAAATTGACCACCCAGTTTGCCTGATGATTCACGAACGTCATAACTTGTGATAATTATATAATCGTTTTATTTTTTATGATGTAAGTTTTTATTTTATATATATATATATATATATATATATATATATATATATATATATATATAAGAAGAAATACAGTTAAATCAAAGATGTACAAGTAAAACACTATTTACTACAGTAAAACACTATTTGCTACAGTAAACACAATTTACTCGTATTCAATCTGTATTCGTACTCGTACAATACTCAACCTCTAGACGTATATACTATTGGTATATACACTTCAATGATCAGCTCTTAACAGCCTTAATGAGTCACCTAAACATATGGGAACCATAATTCAGCAATTAGCATGAAATATCTAAAGAAAATACAAACTAATGGAACCTTATATTCAAGGGTAGGATCACATTTTTCTTCACCAACCATAACACTTTCATTTTTCAACTTTCATGCATCAAACTTATCTCTCTCTTGTTCTCTCTTGATGTTCTAAGTGTTCTTCATCACCTTCATCAAAATCTAGCTCAATCTAGCTCATAAATTCTAACCTAGATCAACTTACAAAACAACTACTCAAGAACACACCAAAAACACTTTCAAGTTTACTAGCTTACTTCTAATCTTGCAAATCCATTTCAAGTGATCATCTAATCTCAAGAAATCTTTCTTATTTATAGTAAGATATCTTTCTAATTCAAGGTAATACTCATATTCAAACTTTGATTTGATTTCTATAACTATAACAATCTTATTTCGAGTGGAAATCTTACTTGAACTTGTTTTCGTGTCATGATTCTGCTTCAAGAACTTTCAAGCCATCCAAGGATCCTTTGAAGCTAGATCTATATTTCTCATTTCCAGTAGGTTTACCTACTAAAATTAAGGTAGTAATTATGTTCATAACATCATTCGATTCATACATATCAAACCATCTTATTCGAAGATTTAAACTTGTAATCACTAGAACATAGTTTAGTTAATTCTAAACTTGTTTGCAAATAAAGTTAATCCCTCTAACTTGACTATTAAAATCAACTAAACACATGTTCTATATCTATATGATATGCTAACTTAATAATTTAAAACCTGGAAACGATGAACACCGTAAAACCGGACATACGCCGTCGTAGTGAAACCGGGGGCTGTTTTGGGTTAGAAAAATAAAAACTATCTTAATCTTTGAATTGGAAGTTTGTTTTCTGGAAAAAAATGATATTTCATATGAACATGATACTATATCAAAAAATCATGGTTAAACTCAAAGTGGAAGTATGTTTTTCAAAATGGTCATCAAGATGTCGTTCTTTCGACGGAAATGACTACCTTTTTAGTAAATGACTTGTAACCTGTATATTTTCAACTATAAACTTATACTTTTTCTATTTAGTTTCATAAATTACAGTTCATTATGAAACCTTAGCAACTTGAATCACTCAAAACGGATTTAAAACGAAGAAATTATGGGTAAAACAAAATTGGAAAATTTTACTTGTTGTAGCTACGAAAATTTTTACAACAAATCTACACTTATCATATCCTAGCTAACTTATATTGTATTATACATGTATTCTAACATATATTATGTAATCTTGGGATACCATAGACACATATACAATGTTTTGACATATCATATCGACCCATCTATATATATTATTTGGAACAACCATAGACACTCTATATGCTGTAATGTTCGAGTTCGCTATACAGGGTTGAGCTTGATTCCAAAAATATATATACTTTGAGTTGTGATCTAGCCTGAGACATGTATACATTGGGTCGTGGATTGATTCAAGATAATATATATTTATTTATTTCTGTACATCTAACTGTGGACAACTAGTTGTAGGTTACTAACGAGGACTGCTAACTTAACAAACTTAGATCATAAAAACGTAATAAAAAATGTTGTGAATATATTTCAATCATACTTTGATATATGTGTACACATTTGTTATAGGTTCGTGAATCGACCAGTGGCCAAGTCTTATTTCCAACGAAGGAAAAATCTGTGAAAGTGAGTTATAGTCCCATTTTTAAAATCAAATATTTCTGGGATGAGAATACATGCAGTTTTATAAATGTTTTACGAAATACACACAAGTAATCGAAACTACATTCTATGGTTGGATTATCTAAATCGAATATGCCCCTTTTAGCTTGGTAACCTAAGAATTAGGGAACAGTACCCCTAATTGACACGAATCCTAAAGATAAATCTATGGGCCTAACAAACCCCATCAGAGGTATGGATGCTTTAGTACTTCGATTTTTATACAGACGAGAGGATTCTGTTATACAGACGAGAGGATTCTGGTTTGAGGATATTCTATATGCATCTTGTTAATGTCGGTTACCATGTGTTCATCATATGAATGATTTTACCTTAATGCAGACGAGAGGATTCTACTTGAGGATTATGTTTATAAAATGAAATCTTGTGGTATTTTATTATTACAATTTGATATATATATATATATATATATATATATATATATATATATATATATATATATATATATATATATATATATATATATATATATATATATATATATATATATATATAGATTAAACCTATAACTCACCAACATTTTGTTAACATTTTAAGCATATTTATTCTCAGGTGATTATTAAGAGCTTCCGCTGTTACATGCTAAATAAAGGACAAGAATTGGACTCAGCATGCTTGTATAATATTGTTTAAAAACTGCATTCAAAGACTTAAGTTATTGTGTAATATTATTGTAAATCATTATGTAATGGTCGAGTGAAAACGCTATATTTTAGATTATCATTATTTGATAATCTTCGTATTATTTTAAACCTTTATCGATAAAATAAAAGTTATGATTTGTTTTAAAAACGAATGCAGTCTTTGAAAAATGTCTCATATAGAGGTCAAAACCTCTCAACGAAACAATTAATATGAAACGTTTATAATTGATATGAACGGGACATTTCAGTTGGTATCCGAGCGTTGGTCTTAGAGAACCAGAAATTTGCATTAGCGTGTCTTATCGAGTTCGTTAGGATGCATTAGTGAGTCTGGACTTCGACCGTATTTACTTGAAAAATGATTGTTTAATATTTTTTTTATTGGAAACTATATATTGTTAACATGTAAATATTATGTGATATATTAATCTCTTAACGTGTTTGATATTGTGTGATAGATATCTACCTCTAGTACAAATCTCGTCGACTCATCTAATAATAATGAAGAGTCGAATATATATTGGAAAGATTCACAAATTCCCGAAGAGGAACTGGAAGAAGAGGAACCGGAAGAGGAGGAACCGGAAGAAGAGATTCTGGAGAGGGAAATATTAAGAAACACAGAAAAATAGATAAATAAAAGAAAATCCTCAACCAATGGACCAAAGTTAATAATGGTCAATGGTATTTCCGTCAAGGAAGCAAAATATTGGGAAAATTACCAATTTTCTGATGAATCGGATTCCGATGAGGATTCCGATGATGTTATAGAAATTACCTCGACCCAATTTGAAAAAGCAAAAGAAAATAATAAGGGAAAGGGCATCAAAATAGAGAAACCTGATTCCAACCTCGATGAATTTTATATGTATCGTCAACACCCATATTTCATAAGTTGTAACAATAACCCGGGAACCTCTAAGCCACCAGGTTTTTCTAAACCATTTGTGAAAACAATGGCTCGTATTAGAGGAACATCATATATCCATAGGAAATTAGCGAAACGAACCAAGTCCGAAGAGGAAGAAACGAGTGAGTCGGAATAGAGAGTTGTAATCATGTTGTGTAATATATGTATTGTAGTGTGCTTGTATTTTCATGTTATATGTAAAAATTGCTTGTATTGTTTGTTAATTATATTTTACGAATCTAATCATCGTCTATTTTACAGTATAAAAACACACAATGGACGTTAAGGATAGACAACCGAATATTTTAGAAGACCTACTATAACATCCTGTTTTTCCCATACATGTCAAAAGGTACATGTTTAACCACTTGTACGTTTATATTTTTGTGGCTTGTGATAGATAAACATAAGTGTTAGTTGTTGTGTATTTATATATATATATATATATATATATATATATATATATATATATATATATATATATATATATATATATATATATATATATATATATATATATATATATATGTATAATATATATGCTTAAGAATGTATGCATGTATAAGTATACTCGCAGTTAGGAGTGTGGTAAGTCTTGTGAGACTATTTGGTGAAGTCCAAACGTGAATAGGAAGCGAGTACGGAATGTACAAATCGTGAAAATCATCGTGGGTTTAATTTATTGCGAGGTGGTCAGGTGGCGGCAATCACCGCGCCGCGATGACCTATGCCGCACCGCGGCATCTCAAGTAAAACGAAGTCAGGAGGCATGCTAAGGTGGGTCAGTTTTTCCTTTATGTGTCGCGCCGCGACAAATGGAGCCGCGCCGCGGCAGTTCTGCTGGACTGATTCAGGATTTAGCTCATTTTAAGTGATTTTAAGGGGCAAATTGGTAATTTAGCGTATAGATCTGATGGGAACATTTAATCTCCACCACTTATCCATTTTCCTCATTTCTTTTCCATTTTCTTTCTCCATTTTACTCTCAAACATAAAAACCCATTTGAATTCAAGTGAGATTTGTGAGTGAAGAATTGAGAGTTGATCTTTGGAGCAAGAATTAAAGTTGTTCTCCTCGTTCTTAGCTACGAGTGGATAGTGTTGGTAAGTCTTAACCCTATGTTTTGAGTTTTAATTAGTTTATGCTGGGGTTTGGTTCATTTGGAACGTGTAAGACCCATTTGGGGGTAATATAGGTGGATTTGGGTTAGATTGGTGAAAGCAAACCCTAATGGCCATAACCTAGGGTTTGGTCTTATGATTTGAGGTTGTAAGTGTTAAATGGTGTTGTTGGTCACTAATACACCTTTAAATTGATGAAAGAAGTGTTAATGGGTAAGTTTGACTCAATTGTGAGTCTAAGTATTTAAAATGGGTCAAATGAGTACTAGTTGACCTAATTGGGTGAAATGGGTATGAAATACCCCAAGTTTGTGTTAGTTGAGGTTAGTAGACTTTAATTCACTAGCTTTAGTGATTAAAGTTGAGTCTTGGCCATTTATGGGCGGTTTTGGTGTAGTTGAGCCATTTAATGCAAATTGGGTCATTAAATGCTCAAGAGTTAGTAGTGTGGTTAATTCCACTAGCTGTGTATTGAATGTGTACTTATGTATTAGGTACTTTGCTCGAAGCATACGGAAGCATTAAATCATCACCGAAGTGTTAAGGTGAGTGGAATAATTATATGCGTGCATATATGACGTATTTATTTGTGTAGTATGAGTTGTGAAGTGTCGAATTGTTAAGACACCGCTTCTCACGTGGCGAGTGAAGTGTCAATATGTTAAGATACCACTCGATAGTAAAGCATCGATGTGTTAAGATGCCATTTCGAGAGATGTAATGAGTGAAGTGTCGATGTGCTAAGACACCACTCGGGGTGAAGTGTCAAAGTGTTAAGGCGCCACCCGGGGTGAAGTATCGAAGTGTTAAGATGCCACCCGTGGGGTTAGTGTACGAATTGATAAGTGCACTAATGGTTGTTATGAACTCCGACGGTCTTTAACCACCGTTCCCTCGTTCGATTGGTTAACCATGGTTGTGTGTGGATTGTAGCATATTATATTGTTTAAACTATATGCTATTGCTATGCTAGCTCGTATGGTGGAAGGTTTAGTATTATACTTGTGATAGTATGATTATTTATATTGCTAGCATGTATGCGGTAAATGTGTAAGTGATTGCAAGTAAGTAGGTTGTATATGTAATCGTATAATTGTTGCACTCACTAAGCATTAGCTTACCCCTCTCGTTGTTTATCTTTTTAGAAGCAGGTGCGGATAAGGGAAAAGGGGTTGTTGGGCATTAGGTGTCCCTTGATGATGTTTTGTTGGAGCTTTTGGAAGTTGGCCTAACATTTTGGGTACTTTAGCCCCAAACCATGCTCGAAGTGTCGTTTGGATTATAAACTATCATTTGTAGTGGGTCGAACTTGTATTAAACTTAATTAATGGCCTTCGTGCCTTTGTAAACATTTAAATTGTGGTACGTTTTAAATGAAACTTGTGAAATGGTTTACATATTTAATTGGCACATAAATGTGTATTATTTTAAAAAAAAAAATCGTATGGAATACGGGTTGGGTTGTTTCAAGTGGTATCAGAGCATGGTCTAAGGGATTTAGGCGACTTGAGATAGGTGCCTAGACTTAGACTTTATTGTGTATGCGCTTTTATGCGGGACTTGTAGGACTTCGGGTCGGATCGGGAATTGTTAGTGCTTAGGTTTATGTGATCTAACCTTGCACTAATTGTTTTGTGTTGTAATTGAAATCATCAAGCGAGATAGACGTTGTACTAACGAGTTAATGCGACGTGTTCGCGTAGCAATGACTAGCTACCATTGTTACGGGTGCAAATCGTGTCAAACGAGCGATGTACGACAATTGTTGAGCAAGATGGGGCGGTATGATGTATATGTGTATATATATGTGTCATGTCTTTCATTCGTTGTTTAACCTTGTTCGTTTTATAGAATGAAGATGAGAAATGGACACGACACCGATAATGGGGCACGAGCGAGGACCCCGAGTTCACGGCCAAAGTTGAGGCCATTTTGAAAAGTCATCATGCGTCTTTCCTTGAAGATGTTAAGAAAATGTTTCTAAATACGATTGATGAGCAATTAGTCAACGTAGTAAAGGAGCAAATTAAAGTTGTCCTTCAAGGGGACAATGTCGGGAGATGAGACTTTTTCTATAAAAATTTTAAAGATGCTCAACCTCCTACTTTTGAGGGCGAAAGAGACCCATTAAAGAGTGCCCGGTGGATCTCCGATATGGAGGGGAATTTTCGAACTTGTGAATGCCCTCTTGATAAAAAGGCAAGGTATGGTAGTAGCATGTTAAGAGGTGATGCTAAGTTGTGGTGGGATGCGAAAATCCAAGATTTGTGCCTAAGTTAATAAACGCTAGCTAAGTTAAGTCATCCGGTAGAAGTCAAAATAGCGGATGGTAAGACGGTGCTAGGGGTTGATGTTTGTAATGATTGCAATGTTGTGTTTGGTACCGAAACGTTTAAGATCGATCTCATTCCGATGACTTTGGGTGATTTCAATATTGTTGTTGGTATGGATTGGCTCGATCGTTATAGAGCCGATATTGCATGCCATGATAAATTCATTCGTGTGAAGACCCCTAGTGGGGAAGAGTTAATTATTCATGGTGATAAGCGAAGAAGACTTGTGCCGATATGCACTTATGTACGGGCACGTCGTTTCCTTGTTAGTGGTTGCATGGCTTTTCTTGCCCATGTAGTTGATACTCGTGATGAGCCACCACCCATTCGTGAAATTCCGGTGGTTAACGAATTTGAAGACGTTTTTCCGGATGAGTTACCGGGTGTTCCGGTGGAAAGACAAGTTGAATTTTGCATCGAGTTGGTTCCTAGGCTACCCCATTGCTAAAACTCCTTATCGTTTAGCACTAACGGAGATGCAAGAGTTGTTAAATCAAACCCAAGAGTGGCTTTAAAGGGGTTTTATTCGACCGAGTTCCTCGCCATGGGGTGCTCCGGTTTTATTTGTGAAGAAGAAAGACGGTAGTATGCGGATGTGCATCGATTATCAGGAGTTGAACAAAGTGACGATCAAGAATCGTTATCCATTGCCTCGGATTGACGATTTATTTGACCAACTCCAAGGTGCAACGTATTTTTCTAAGATTGACTTACGGTCCGGCTATCATCAAGTACGGGTCCGTGAGGAAGACATAAAGAAAACGGCTTTTCGAATGCGTTATGGGCATTTTAAGTTCGTAATTATGCCTTTTGGTCTTACGAATGCACCGGCGGCATTCATGGATCTTATGAACTGAGTGTGCCAACCTATGTTGGACAATTCGGTAATTGTGTTCATTGACGACATACTTGTTTATTCTAAGAGTATGAAGGAACATGAGCACCATTTGCGTGAAGTGTTGAAGACATTGCGGAAGGAGAAGTTGTATGCTAAATTCTCTAAATGTGAATTTTGGCTAAGGGAAGTTCAATTCCTTGGCCATATTGTGAATAAAGAAGGTATCCAAGTAGATTCGGGGAAGATTGAGACAGTGAAGAGTTGGGGGAAACCGACTACGCCTACGGAAATTCGAAGTTTTCTCGGATTGGCCGGTTATTATCGTCGGTTTATCCAAGACTTTTCTAAGATTGCTTATCCTTTGACGAAGTTGACGAGGAAGAACGTAAGGTTCAATTGGGAAAACGAGCAAGAAATTGCTTTTCAATTGTTAAAAGATAAGTTGTGTCAAACTCCGGTGTTAGTGTTGCCGGAAGGGGTAGAAGACATGACGGTTTATTATGATGCCTCTTTAAATGGGCTCGGGTGTGTTCTCATGCAAAGGGTTAAAGTCATCGCTTATGCCTCTCGACAATTAAAGAAACACGAAAAGAGATACCCGACTCATGATCTTGAATTGGCGGCGGTGGTTCATGCGTTGAAAATTTGGTGCCACTACTTGTATGGTGTCAAGTGTACGATTTATTCGGATCATAAAAGTTTGAAACATCTTTTTACTCAACGAGATTTGAATTATCGTCAACGTAGGTGGATGGATGTGGTGAAAGATTATGATTGTGAAATACTTTATCATCCGGGTAAGGCGAATGTGGTTGCGGATGCGTTAAGTCGAAAGAGTCAACATCCGGCGTTACGATTGGGATTGTTACGTATGATTATTACTAATGATTTTCTTGTAAAGCTTGGTGAGATTCAAATAGAGGCTTACGTTCACAACAAGCATGAGGAACGAATCGTGGGGCAAACGGAGTTCATTACTTTAGGCCCGCATGGTTTGTTGTCTTTTCAAGGAAGAGTGTGGGTGCCTAAGATGGGTGATTACCGACGGGTGCCATTTGATGAAGCACATAAGTCAAAGTATTCCATTCATCCGGGCGCGACGAAAATGTACCTTGATTTAAAGAAGGAGTATTGGTGGCCTGGCATGAAACGTGATGTTGTTAAGTATGTTGAACAATGCGTCATGTGTTTGCAAGTTAAAGCTGAACTCCAAAAGCCGTACGGTAAGTTACAACCATTGGAAGTCCCGAAATGGAAATGGGAGCACATTACCATGGACTTCATTACCAAGTTACCAAAGACGGCGAGGACCCAATATGATATGATTTGGGTGATAGTTGATCGTTTGACGAAGAGTGCTTTGTTTCTTCCCATTCGGGAAACGATATCGTCGGAGACTTTGTGCAAGTTGTTTATCAAAGAGGTGATATCAAGGCATGGGGTTCCTATATCTATTGTTTCGGATCGAGATACTCGTTTAACGTTTCAGTTTTGAAATAAGTTTCATGAAGACATGGGTACTCAATTGAAAATGAGCACAGCGTATCATCCTCAAACAGACGGTCAAACCGAACGTACGAACCAAACGTTGAAGGATATGTTAAGGGCGTGTGTTATTGACTTTGGTGGTAGTTGGGATGAGCACTTACCATTGGTGGAATTCTCGTACAATAGTAGTTACCACACTAGTATTGGAATGCCACCTTATGAGATGTTTTATGGGCATAGGTGTCGAACTCCTATTTGTTAGGGTGAAGTGGGACAACGAGAAATCGGGAGTACTGATTTGGTCCTAGAGACGAATAGTAAAATTGAGATGATTCGGGCTCGACTTAAGGAGGCGCAAGATAGACAAAAATCTTATGCCGATAAAGGGAGGTGAACGATTGAGTTTCAAGAAGGCGACATGGTGATGCTTAAAGTTTCGCCATGGAAAGGAGTTATTCGGTTTCGAAAACGAGGAAAGTTAACTCCTCGGTTTATTGGTCCTTTCAAGGTTTTGGCACGTGTTGGTGAAGTTGCCTATAGACTAGAGTTACCCGAAGATCTTGCGGGGATTCATAGCACGTTTCATGTTTCCCATCTCCGTAAGTGTCTTACGGATGACTCGACTTGGGTGCCGTTAGACGAAATTACGTTGAATAATAAGCTAAAATACGTTGAAGAGCCGATAGCCATTCTTGATGAAAAGGTTAAATTGTTGCGTAACAAAGAAGTTAGAACTTACAAGGTGCAATGGCGTCATCGAAAGGGTTTCGAGTTTACGTGGGAATCCGAAGAGTTTGTTTTTGTTTATCTTCCGGCATGTCATGCGGCTTGGATCGCGAGGACGCGCTCCGGTTCAAGTGGGGGAGAGTTGTAACATCCCGTTTTTCCCATACATGTCTAAAGGTACGTGTTTAACCACTTGTACGTTTATATTTCGTGGTTTGTGATAGATAAACATAAGTGTTAGTTGTTGTGTAATTATATATATATATATATATATATATATATATATATATATATATATGTGTGTGTGTGTGTGTGTGTGTGTATGTGTCTGTGTGTGTGTATATATAATATATATGCTTAAGAATGTATGCATGTATAAGTATACGCACGGTTAGCAGTGTGGTAAGTCTTGTGAGACTATTTGGTGAAGTCCAAACGTGAATAGGAAGCGAGTACGGAATGTACAAATCGTGAAAATCATCGTGGGTTTAATTTATTGTGAGGTGGTCAGGTGGCGGCAATCACCACGCCGTGATGACCTTTACCGCGCCGCGGCATCTCAAGCAAAATGAAGTCAGGAGGCATGCTAAGGTGGGTCAGTTTTTCCTTTATGTGTCGCGCCGTGACAAATGGAGCTGCGCCGCGGCAGTTCTGCTGGACTGATTCAGGATTTAGCTCATTTTAAGTGATTTTAAGGGGCAAATTGGTAATTTGGCGTATAGATCTGATGGGAGCATTTAATCTCCACCACTTATCCATTTTCCTCATTTCTTTTCCATTTTCTTTCTCCATTTTACTCTCAAACATAAAAACCCATTTGAATTCAAGTGAGATTTGTGAGTGAAGAATTGAGAGTTGATCTTTGGAGCAAGAATTAAAGTTGTTCTCCTCGTTCTTAGCTACGAGTGGATAGTGTTGGTAAGTCTTAACCCTATGTTTTGAGTTTTAATTAGTTTATGCTAGAGTTTGGTTCATTTGGAACTTGTAAGACCCATTTGGGGGTAATATGGGTGGATTTGGGTTAGATTAATGAAAGTAAACCCTAATGGCCATAACCTAGGGTTTGGTCTTATGATTTGAGGTTGTAAGTGTGAAATGGTGTTGTTGGTCACTAATACACCTTTAAATTGATGAAAGAAGTGTTAATGGGTAAGTTTGACTCGATTGTGAGTCTAAGTATTTAAAATGGGTCAAATGAGTACTAGTTGACCTAATTGGGTGAAATGGGTATGAAATACCCCAAGTTTGTGTTAGTTGAGGTTAGTAGACTTTAATTCACTAGCTTTAGTGATTAAAGTTGAGTCTTGGCCATTTATGGGCGGTTTTGGTGTAGTTGAGCCATTTAATGCAAATTGGGTCATTAAATGCTCAAGAGTTAGTAGTGTGGTTAATTCCACTAGCTGTGTATTGAATGTGTACTTATGTATTAGGTACTTTGCTCGAAGCATACGGAAGCATTAAATCATCACCGAAGTGTTAAGGTGAGTGGAATAATTATATACGTGCATATATGACGTATTTATTTGTGTAGTATGAGTTGTGAAGTGTCAAAGTGTTAAGACACCGCTTCTCACGTGGCGAATGAAGTGTCGATATGTTAAGACACCACTCGGTAGTAAAGCATCGATGTGTTAAGATGCCACTTCGAGAGATGTAACGAGTGAAGTGTCGATGTGCTAAGACACCACTCGGGGTGAATTGTCAAAGTGTTACGGCGCCACCCAGGGTGAAGTATCGAAGTGTTAAGATGCCACCCGTGGGGTTAGTGTACGAAGTGATAAGTGCACTAATGGTTGTTATGAACTCCGACGGTCTTTAACCACCTTTCCCTCGTTCGATTGGTTAACCATGGTTGTGTGTGGATTGTAGCATATTATATTGTTTAAACTATATGCTATTGCTATGCTAGCTCGTATGGTGGAAGGTTTAGTATTATACTTGTGATAGTATGATTATTTATATTGCTAGCATGTATGCGGTAAATGCGTAAGTGATTGCAAGTAAGTAGGTTGTATATGTAATCGTATAATTGTTGCACTCACTAAGCATTAGCTACTAAATTTGAACGCGAAATATTATTATAATCAGTTTTTCATATAGAATTGTAGTAGTTGAATTGTATGTTAGCTACTAAGTATGAACTTAACGAGTAGGTATTACCCGAATTAAAAATTATAAAACGCTAATATGAAGAAAAAGCTTTTATAAATAAGTTCATATTATGCTATGAAATACTATTGACTACTCTTAAAATTCTATATGATTAACTCAATTCTTTTGGCTATTTTTGAAGGAAATGGCACCGACTACTCGTCAGAATTTGAATATGAGCGAGGAATATTTCCGTGCATTCCTTACAGCAAACATAGCTGCAGTTCAGGCTGCGATGCAAAACAACAACAATAACTCTGGGTCTAGCAGTGGAGTTAGCTCCACAGGAAACCGTGTAGTATGCTCCTACAAGACTTTCACTGCCTGTAAACCTCTAGAATTTGATGGAACTGAAGGACCAGTCGGACTAAAACGATGGACCGAGAAGGTCGAATCTGTGTTTGCTATAAGCAAATGTGCCGAAGAAGACAGGGTTAAGTATGCCACGCATACTTTCACAGGTACTGCGTTAACATGGTGGAACACCTACCTCGTGTGAAGACCCGTCCTAATCCATCCGGACTAAGTCCATATCGATTATAAACGATTCACAACAGTTGATTACATCACGAGGTACTTGACCTCTATATGATACATTTACAAACATTGCATTCGTTTTTGAAAAGACAATCTTTCATTGCATCAAAATTTGACGGCATGCATACCATTTCATAATACATCTAACTATAATTGACTTAATAATAATCTTGATGAACTCAATGACTCGAATGCACCGTATTTTGAAATATGCCATGAATGACTCCAAGTAATGTCTCTAATATGAGGTAATGCACATCGGAAGATTTCTTTCATACCTGAGAATAAACATTCTTTAAAGTGTCAACCAAAAGGTTGGTGAGTTCATTAGTTTAACATAAATAATCATTTCCATCATTTTAATAGACCACAAGATTTCATATTTCCATTTCTCATAAACATAGGTCCCATGCATAGAGACAAAATATCATTCATATGGATTGAACACCTGGTAACCGACATTAACAATATGCATATAAGAATATCCCCATCATTCCAGGATCCTCCTTCGGACCTGATATAAATTTCGAAGTACTAAAGCATCCGGTACTTTGGATGGGGCTTGTTGGGCCCGATAGATCTATCTTTAGGATTCGCGTCAATTAGGGTGTCTGTTCCCCAATTCTTAGATTATCAGACTTAATAAAAAGGGGCATATTCGGCTTCGATCATTCAACCATATAATGTAGTTTTGATTACTTGTGTCTATTTCGTAAAACAGTTATAAAAGTAGCGCATGTATTCTCAGTCCCAAAAATATATATATTGCAAAAGCATTTAAAAAGGGAGCAAATGAAACTCACCTAATGTATTTTGTAGTAAAAATACATATGACAATATTGAACAACGCAGGGTTGGCCTCGGATTCACGAACCTATATCATTTGTATATATATATTAAAATAAATAATCGTAATTTAAACAATTATATATATACATATTATTTTATGTATTAAGATTAATATTCTTATATATGATTTTATTAATGCTTATATTACATTATGATACTTATTTGATTTTTAATTAATGTTATTAGTTAAAAACGACATTTTAAGTAGTATTAGTATACTTTATATATATAATAATTATATTTATACTTATATATATAACTTTTGCTTTATAAAATTATTACTTGTAATAATACTAGTTTAAAGATAATAGTAATATTGTTAATAATAATTTTAATAAAAAAAATGATAATTTAACTTATAATGATATATTAAAACTAATACTTTTAGCAAGGTTAATCGTAATGGTAAGCTTAATAATAGTTATCGCTTCAATGAAAATTTTAATGATCATAAAATTAATAATACTATCATTAATGTTAAATGGTACTTATAATACTAATATTAATGAAAATGATATTTTTGATTGTAATGACAATAATAACTATACATGTGATAACAGCGCTAATATTAATGATAAAACTAATAATAACACTAATACTGATAACAATAATAACTTTAACAATTTTACTCCTAATGATATTATTAATAATGATAATAATATTAGTGATAATATCAATTATATTACAAATCTTAATATGTATAATAATAATAATTACTAATAATAACAATAAAAATAACAATAATAATGTTAATAATAATAATAATAATGACAATGATGATAATAATACTATTTAGCTAGGTTAATGATAATAATACTAGTAATATTTATATTAGTGACAATACTACTTATCATAATAACAATAACATAATTAATAATAATAATAATAACAATAATAATAATAATAATAATAATAATAATAATAATAATAATAATAATAATAATAATAATAATAATAATAATAATAATAATAATAATAATAATAATAATAATAATAATAATAATGAAAATGGAAAACTACCTCAAAAGCCTTTAAAAAAATTATGCCATTCCCGGGACTCGAACCCGCGACCTCTTGTAACCCGACACAATCCTTAAACCAGTTGGGCTGTCACCCATTTCTCGAAATACTACAGCTCGCATATGTATTTAACTCTTATTATGTTTTCATCATCTTCTTCCTCTATTTCTTTATAAAGAAATTAATCGATCACAAAACATTTAAATCATTCAGTCCGCGATTTTTGATTCTTCAAACTACTCGTAAACAATCAGTATCCATATTTGTATTATCAGAAAACAAGAAAAGAAAAAAGAAAAAAAATGAAGAGCAGCTCGTCGCTGTATAACACACAAAAAAAAAATTGATTCCCATTTAGAGAACGTTTTGGATGATTGTTAAAACATGAAATATCTTGCATATCATTCGTATAAACTCTACAAATCATCAATTTGACTCGGAACATAACAGAAAAATCGAATTTAATTGAAGAACAAGAGTTGACTTTTTACAATTTTAACTTTGACTTAGAAATTCGAATTTGATACTATGATTTGGCATTTGAAACTTTACAGAAAGTTTAAACGAAGGATTTAAAACAACTTTGCATTTGTTGATTTTGAAATGGGATTGAATTCGAGGTTTTGCAAAAAAAGTATCAAGAACAGAGTTACAGGCTTGTTTCTTTTCTGTTTCGGTTTTAATTAAATCAGAAAATGAATGTAATTATATTAATTGATAATGGTAAGAGATAATAAATGTTTTTTAACATCACATTGAGCTGCTTAACTGGTTTATAGTTCATTGAATCGACAGGAAAATATTTGCACTCGTACGAAGAAGAATAAAAAAATAAAAGGTGAATAAGACATTCAACAGATTTTGGAATTTTCCTTCGTTTTGATTCATTTTTAAAGACAGGAATTATATTGTCAAAAAGCTGGAAAGTGGTCAATAACAGCATGCATATTCTGTAAAATTTATATATGTAATAAATTCGTGTGTATATATATATATATATATATATATATATATATATAACTTGATTATATATAATCTAGTTATATCTGCATTATATAATTCTGATATATCTTCATATGTATTTATATATATTTATATTTATAATATGTATATGTATATGTATTCATGTATACCTTTATTTGTATAACTATATATTTATTTGTATATTAATTATATAATGAAACATAATAATAATTATATTAATTATACAATTATAAATATTAACCATGTAAATATTTAATTATTATATAATACATTACATGATGATATTCATTGAATATTTAATGTGCATGTATTTTATATATTACAATATAATTATATTTATGAATAGAAATCATATATAGATTTATATATATATTATATATATATATATATATATATATATATATATATATATATATATATATTCATATATATATACAACTATATATACAATTATGTTTTAAATACTAAGTAGATAATTGATTATATAGCTTAAACAATTAAACTTAAAATATAAAATTATACATGTCATACTTTGATAACGTTGACAATTATATTTGAAACCGTTTATATATAATATACTCTATGTATTCAAAATAACAATTTTTAGTTACTTAAAGTTATCTCTCATAGTAACTAAATTACATAATAGTTCGATAATATATTTAATATAGTTATTTATTTATATTTATATTTCTGTTTACAATTATAGGTTCGTGAATCGTCGGAACTAGTTAAAGGACAATTGAATATATGAACATAGTTCCAAAGTTTTCGAGACTCGTCATTATAGACTTTACTTATCGTGTCAGAAACATATAAAGATTAAGTTTAAATTTGGTCGGAATGTTCCGGGTCACTACAGTACCTACCCGTTAAATAAATTTCGTCCCAAAATTTGAGTGAGGTCGCCATGGCTAACAATAAATATGTTTTCCTGACGAATATGAGCTGGTAAATAGGCTTTTTATCATTATTGAATAATACAGATAAAATAATTCAATTATTCGAAGAGCACGAATGAAGCTATCACAAAAGATTGAAATGAATAAATAGAGATTCGTCTTAGCTTTTAACACGGTCAAGGTTGAATTTTGAAAGTAAGATGCATCTTAACTTTTTGATGTTGTTTTGGTTGAATTCCGGAATTTAAGGGATTTGAAGAAAATCTTCAAAATCTAAAAGATTTGATTCTTCTACGAATAAGAAAATTTAGATTTCTATAATTAAATGCGATGATCTGCCTCGATTCCTCTGTCTGATATTTTCACTATAAATTTTACCTTTTCCATTCCATTAATCTTCACCACTTCAATACTCAATTCCCAAATTCAAAAGATCATGAAATGCTTAATCCAGTTCTGATCCTTGTCCTTATCCTGATTATCGTAACAATCATTCTCCTTTTCCAACTTCCACCGGAGAAATCCGTTTATTTCTACTATGCTTTAGGGATTATTGTATTTATAATCCTCCCGTGTATTTATATTGCTATACGTACTGATATCCACGGTTTGTAATTTCGGTGTTGTTGTTGGGCTTTATATTTTCTCTTATATTTTGGAGCTCTTTGCCTTTTTATTATCCTCCCGACCTCTAGTAAAGCGAGTAATGGTCCAGAATTCGTAAGTATGGAATTTTGAATAAACATCGTGTTCTAAATAAGAACTAATGTATTAGCACGATTTGATTTATCAAATTACCAGAATCACTGAGAATAGAACTATCAAGAAAATACTTTCTTGATATGTTCAGAAGTTAAGCATAATGAAAGAGTTATGTAACATGGCATGTGATGACGTTAGGATCTGTGAATCATCACGTCCCATTAGAAACTCAGCATGACTTACTGTAATATAATCACGTTGATCAAGTGTCATTATATTATACTAACTCATGCATCAGTTCCCAACATTACTTTAATAACATTCATATTTTAAGCTCAAAAGTTTACAGAATATAGAAACTAACAGTTTCTATATGATGTAATACTGATAGCACGAAGAGATTAATGATTTCAGATAAGAATAGTTAAAATATCTCCAGAAATATGGAGGATATTTATAATGAAAGATACGATAATATCTCGGAATATCTAAGATCAGCGGATGATAGAAACTATTGTCTGAAAAGGTTTAGAGTAAGGAGCAAGATATTCATTAAAGACTTTAGCAGACATTGAATCATTTGGATTCTTTGAAGTCAAACTTATTCTTTGTGATTTGTCCACGGCTTTCTTCATAGTTTCGCATAATCTGCTTTTCGGTACTAAATTTTCTCTTGAATGTTTCCAATATAATGATACACAGGAAGCACGAAGAGGTATATAAGTTCAGACGAGAATATTTATGAAAATATCCTCAGAAATATCGAAGATATTGATGATGATATTTTGGAATTTCTAAGTTCGATGGTTGATGGAGAAAGATTTTCCGCAAGATTTTAACATGACTTCGGAGTAGGATATTGTAGTGACCCGAACTTTTCCATGTTTATATATATTAATTGAGATTGATATTTACATGATTAAATGTTTCCAACATGTTAAGCAATCAAACTTGTTAAGACTTGATTAATTGAAATATGTTTCATATAGACAATTGACCACCCAAGTTGACCGGCGATTCACGAACGTTAAAACTTGTAAAAATGACATGACGATATATATATGGATATACATATGGTTAACATGAGATTATGATAAGTAAGTATCTCCATAAGTATATTAACAATGAGTTATATACATATAAACAAGACTACTAACTTAAGGATTTCGAAACGAGACATATATGTAACGATTATCGTTGTAACGACATTTAAATGTATATATATCATATT
The DNA here is from genome assembly GCF_046630445.1 of Rutidosis leptorrhynchoides. Classification (NCBI taxonomy): domain Eukaryota; kingdom Viridiplantae; phylum Streptophyta; class Magnoliopsida; order Asterales; family Asteraceae; genus Rutidosis; species Rutidosis leptorrhynchoides. The sequence goes on along the minus strand of NC_092342.1, from coordinate 111,768,721 downwards.
AAGATATATTAATATATCATAATATCATGATAATATAATAATTTAACATCTCATTAGATATAATAAACAATGGGTTAACAACATTAATTGAGATCGTTAACTTAAAGGTTTCAAAACAACACTTACATGTAACGACTAACGATGACTTAACGACTCAGTTAAAATGTATATACATGTAGTGTATTTAGATGTATTAAAATACTTTTGGAAGACTTCAAGACATATATCAAAACACTCATACTTAACGAAAATGGTTACAGTTACTTTTCCATTCTTTTCTTTCATCAAGAATTCTAGTCGTATTCTTACCCGTATTATACACAGCTTCAAAACGTACTTACTATGAGTATATACCAATAGAAACTAGCATGGGATTCCACTCTTGATTATGTCATGTATTACTAATCAATTTTAACTTCTACTATGAGCTAGTCAACTAACTAGAACTCCTTTTAACCCCACTCACCACTCACCAATTACCACTCATCATTCACTCCATTTCACTTCCAATTCTCTTTCTAATTCTCTCTCAACACACACACACTGTTATGAATGTATTTTTCCAGTAGTTAATCATCATCTTCATCAAAAATCACTTCAAGAATCAAGCTATAATCATCATAGGAAGAACACTTCAAGAACACTTCAAAAATCCCTTCAAGTTTACTAATTTACTTCCAAGCTTTCTAATCCATTCCAAGTAATCATCTAAGATCAAGAAACCTTTGTTATATACAGTAGGTTATCTTTCTTATTCAAGGTAATATTCATATTCAAACTTTGATTCAATTTCTATAACTATAAACTATCTTAATTCGAGTAAAAATCTTACTTGAACTTGTTTTTGTGTCATGATCCTACTTCAAGAACTTTCAAACCATCCAAGATCCTTTGAAGCTAGATCATTTCTTGTCACTTCCAGTAGGTTTACCTACTAAACTTGAGGTAGTAATGATGTTCATAACATCATTCGATTCATATATATAAAACTATCTTATTCGAAGGTTTAAACTCGTAATCACTAGAACATAGTTTAGTTAATTCTAAACTTGTTCGCAAACAAAAGTTAATCCTTCTAACTTGACTTTTAAAATTAACTACACACATGTTCCTGGAAACACGAAAAACACCGTAAAACCAGATTTACGCCGTCGTAGTAAACTCAAAGTGGAAGTATGTTTTCTAAAATGGTCATCTAGACGTCGTTCTTTCGACTGAAATGACTACCTTTACAAAAACGACTTGTAACTTATTTTTCTGACTATAAACCTATACTTTTATGTTTAGATTCATAAAATAGAGTTCAAGATGAAACCATAGCAATTTGATTCACTCAAAACGGATTTAAAATGAAGAAGTTATGGGTAAAACAAGATTGGATAATTTTTCTCATTTTAGATACGTGAAAATTGGTAACAAATCTATTCCAACCATAACTTAATCAACTTGTATTGTATATTATGTAATCTTGAGATACCATAGACACGTATACAATGTTTCGACCTATCATGTCGACACATCTATATATATTTCGGAACAACCATAGACACTCTATATGTGAATGTTGGAGTTAGCTATACAGGGTTGAGGTTGATTCCAAAATATATATAGTTTGAGTTGTGATCAATACTGAGATACGTATACACTGGGTCATGGATTGATTCAAGATAATATTTATCGATTTATTTCTGTACATCTAACTGTGGACAACTAGTTGTAGGTTACTAACGAGGACAGCTGACTTAATAAACTTAAAACATCAAAATATATTAAAAGTGTTGTAAATATATTTTAAACATACTTTGATATATATGTATATATTGTTATAGGTTCGTGAATCAACCAGTGGCCAAGTCTTACTTCCCGACGAAGTAAAAATCTGTGAAAGTGAGTTATAGTCCCACTTTTAAAATCTAATATTTTTGGGATGAAAATACATGCAGGTTTTATAAATGATTTACAAAATAGACACAAGTACGTGAAACTACATTCTATGGTTGAATTATCGAAATCGAATATGCCCCTTTTTATTAAGTCTGGTAATCTAAGAATTAGGGAACAGACACCCTAATTGACGCGAATCCTAAAGATAGATCTATTGGGCCTAACAAACCCCATCCAAAATACCGGATGCTTTAGTACTTCGAAATTTATATCATATCCGAAGGGTGTCCCGGAATGATGGGGATATTCTTATATATATGCATCTTGTTAATGTCGGTTACCAGGTGTTTACCATATGAATGATTTTTATCTCTATGTATGGGATGTGTATTGAAATATGAAATCTTGTGGTCTATTGTTACGATTTGATATATATAGGTTAAACCTATAACTCACCAACATTTTTGTTGACGTTTAAAGCATGTTTATTCTCAGGTGAATACTAAGAGCTTCTGCTGTTGCATACTAAAATAAGGACAAGATTTGGAGTCCATGTTTGTATGATATTATGTAAAAACTGCATTCAAGAAACTGATTTCGATGTAACATATTTGTATTGTAAACCATTATGTAATGGTCGTGTGTAAACAGGATATTTTAGATTATCATTATTTAATAATCTACGTAAAGCTTTTTAAACCTTTATTTATGAAATAAAGGTTATGGTTTGTTTTAAAAATGAATGCAGTCTTTGAAAAACGTCTCATATAGAGGTCAAAACCTCGCAACGAAATCAATTAATATGGAACGTTTTTAATCAATAAGAACGGGACATTTCAGTTGGTATCAGAGCGTTGGTCTTAGAGAACCAGAAAATTTGCATTAGTGTGTCTTATCGAGTTTGTTAGGATGCATTAGTGAGTCTGGACTTCGACCGTGTTTTCTTTAAAAATGATTGCTTAACATTTTTGTTGGAAACTATATATTTTTAACATATGAATATTATGTGATATATTAATCTCTTAACGTGTTTGATATTATGTGATAGATGTCTACCTTTAGAACAAGTCCCATTGACTCACCTAATAATAATGAAGAGTCAAATGTAAATTGGAATGATTCGTGGACTGATTCACAAGTTCCCGAAGAGGAACCGGAAGAAGAGTCAGAACCGGAAGAAGAATCGGAACCGGAAGAAGAATCGGAACCGGAAGAAGAAATAGAACTGGTGGGGGAAATAATAAAACGGTTAAGTAAAAGAGAATCCTCAACCAACCGACCAAGGTTAATTATGGTCAATGGTGTTTCCGCCAAGGAAGCAAAATATTGGGAGGATTACCAATTCTCCGATGAATCGGATTCCGACGAGAATTCCGATGATGTTATAGAAATTACCCCAACTGAATTTAAAAAGGCAAAAGAAAATAATAAGGGAAAGGGCATAAAAATAGAGAAATCTAATTCCAACCCCGATGAACTTTATATGTATCGTCAACCCCCGAAGTCCTTAAGTTGTAACAATGACCCGGGAACCTCTAAACCACCAGGTTTTTCTAAACCAATGTGGACAACGACGGCTCGTATTAGGGGAACATCATATATCCCTAGAAACTTGGCAAAACGAACCAAAACCGAACAAGAAGAAATGAGCGAGTCGGAATAAGATAGTTGTATTCGTGTGGTGTAATATATGTAATATAGTGTGCTTATGCTTTATGATATATGTAAAAATTGCTTGTATTAATAAGTATTTTTTTTATGAATCTAACTCTTGTCTATTTTACAGTTTAAAAACACAAAATGGATAGACAACCTAATATTTTAAGAGACCTACCCGGAGACATGATTGATGAAATCTTGTCTAGAGTCGGTCAGAATTCCTCGGCACAACTATTTAAGGCGAGATCAGTTTGTAAGACATTCGAAGAACGTTCCAAGAATGCCTTGGTTTATAAAAGGCTTTCGTTCGAAAGATGGGGGATATCACATTGGGAAATCCATAAGTTACGATGTGTTTACTTTGACGCATATATTGCGGGGAACCCAAATGCTATTTTACGCAACGGGTTAAGAAATTATTTTGACTCAGTATATCCGAATATAGGACTTCGTGATTTAGAAAAAGCGGCTAGCATGCAACATAAAGAAGCATGTTATGCTAACGGGTTAGTAATGTTCGCTTTTCACCAAAGTGAGAACAAGAACATCGGGCTACAACTATTAAACAAAACGTTCCCACAAGTGACGGAGTCGGTAATTGGGGTAAGAAATGAGGTTTTTTGGTTATTACGAGACTGTTGGTCATTACGTAACCCTCGTCCCTTTGACGATGTTACAACACGCTGTCTTATCAACGGCCATAACGGTTATGTTCCACAAGACCAAGGATGGGAAGTAGTCCTAGTAAAACCAGAATGCATGACTTGTTTCTGGACGTATGAATTACGTGTCTTTATTGCCTTTGCTGAACGACTTGTGTACTAGCTAGAATTATCTTCACAACTATCTTGTATCAAAGTTATTGTGTGCTATATTTCATGCTTTATGTAAAATAAGCGGTATTGTAAGTTTGTAAAATATTGTATAAAAGTTTGAACTCGAAATATTATTACAATCAGTTTTTCATATAGAATTGTAGTAGTTGAATTGTATATTAGCTACTAAGTATGAACTTAACGGGTAGGTACTACCCGAATTTAAACTTATAAAATGCTAATATGAAGAAAAAGCTTTTATAAATGAGTTCATATTATGCTACGAAATACTATTAACTACTCTTAATATTCTGTATGATTAACTTGTTCCATTTGACTATTTTGAAGGAAATGGCACCGACTACACGACACACCGTGAATATGAATGAAGAGGAATTCCGTACTTTTCTAGCTTCAAACATAGCCGCAGTACAGGCTGCGCTACATACCAACAATAACCTTGGATCTGGCAGTACAGCAAATTGTGTAGGATGCACCTACAAAGAATTCACTGCCTGCAAACCTTTGGAATTTGATGGAACCGAAGGACCGATCGAATTGAAACGGTGGACCGAGAAGGTCGAATCGGTGTTTGCCATAAGTAAGTGTACTGAAGAGGACAAAGTGAAGTACGCTACGCATACCTTCACAGGTTCTGCGTTAACATGGTGGAATACCTATCTAGAGCAAGTGGGACAAGATGATGCGTACGCACTACTGTGGTCAGCATTCAAGCACTTGATGAACGAGAAGTACCGTCCCAGAACCGAGGTCAATAAGCTCAAGACAGAACTTGTTACGAACCCAAGGATTTGATATTACCACGTACGAAAGACGATTCATAGAATTGTGCCTATTGTGTCCGGGAGCATTCGAAGATGAGGAAGAGAAGATCGACGCGTTTGTGAAAGGATTACCGGAAAGAATCCAAGAAGATATAAGTTCACACGAGCCCGCCTCCATACAACAGGCATGTAGAATGGCTCACAAACTAGTAAACCAGATTGAAGAAAGAATTAAAGAGCAGACTGCTGAAGAGGCCAATGTGAAGCAAGTCAAAAGAAAGTGGGAGGAAAACGGTGATAAGAATCACCAATACAACAACAACAGCAATTACAACAATAATCGCAACAATTATCCCAACAATCGCAACATCAATCGCAACATCAACAAACGGCCCAACAACAACAACAACAACAACAGCAACTACAACAATCATCCCAACAACAATAATAACCGCAACAACAACAACAATCAGAAGCAGCTATGCCAAAGGTGTGAAAAGTATCACTCGGGGTTCTGCACCAAATTTTGCAACAAGTGTAAAAGAAATGGTCATAGCGTGGCGAAGTGTGAGGTCTACGGACCAGGGGTTAATAGAACGAAAGGAACAAATGGTGTCGGAACGAGTAATGGCGGAGCAAGTAGTGTCGGAGCAATTTATGCCAATGTAGTTTGTTATAAATGTGGAAAACCGGGCCACATTATTAGAAATTGCCCGAACCAGGAGAACACGAATGGACAAGGCCGTGGAAGAGTTTTCAATATTAATGCGGCAGAGGCACAGGAAGACCCGGAGCTTGTTACGGGTACGTTTCTTATTGACAATAAATCTGCTTACGTTTTATTTGATTCGGGTGCGGATAGAAGCTATATGAGTAGAGATTTTTGTGCTAAATTAAGTTGTCCATTGACGCCTTTGGATAGTAAATTTTTACTCGAATTAGCAAATGGTGAATTAATTTCAGCAGATAATATATGTCGGAATCGAGAAATTAAACTGGTTAGCGAAACATTTAAGATTGATTTGATACCAGTAGAGTTAGGGAGTTTTGATGTGATAATCGGTATGGACTGGTTGAAAGAAGTGAAAGCAGAGATCGTTTGTTACAAAAATGCAATTCGCATTATACGAGAAAAAGGAAAACCCTTAATGGTGTACGGAGAAAAGGGCAACACGAAGCTACATATTATTAGTAATTTGAAGGCACAAAAACTAATAAGAAAAGGTTGCTATGCTGTTCTAGCACACGTCGAGAAAGTACAAACTGAAGAAAAGAGCATCAATGATGTTCCCATTGCAAAAGAATTTCCCGATGTATTTCCGAAAGAATTACCGGGATTACCCCCACAGCGATCCGTTGAATTTCAAATAGATCTTGTACCAGGAGCTGCACCAATAGCTCGTGCTCCTTACAGACTCGCACCCAGCGAGATGAAAGAACTGCAAAGCCAATTACAAGAACTTTTAGAGCGTGGTTTCATTCGACCAAGCACATCACCGTGGGGAGCTCCTGTTTTGTTTGTCAAGAAGAAAGATGGTACATTCAGGTTGTGTATCGACTACCGAGAGTTGAACAAACTTACCATCAAGAACCGTTACCCACTACCGAGAATCGATGACTTATTTGATCAACTACAAGGCTCGTCTGTTTATTCAAAGATTGACTTACGTTCCGGGTATCATCAAATGCGGGTGAAAGAAGATGATATTCCAAAGACTGCTTTCAGAACACGTTACGGTCATTACGAGTTTATGGTCATGCCGTTTGGTTTAACTAATGCACCAGCTGTGTTCATGGACCTTATGAACCGAGTGTGTGGACCATACCTTGACAAGTTTGTCAATGTTTTCATTGATGACATACTTATTTACTCAAAGAATGACCAAGAACATGGTGAACATTTGAGAAAGGTGTTAGAAGTATTGAGGAAGGAAGAATTGTACGCTAAGTTTTCAAAGTGTGCATTTTGGTTGGAAGAAGTTCAATTCCTCGGTCACATAGTGAACAAAGAAGGTATTCAGGTGGATCCGGCAAAGATAGAAACTGTTGAAAAGTGGGAAACCCCGAAAACTCCGAAACACATACGCCAGTTTTTAGGACTAGCTGGTTACTACAGAAGGTTCATCCAAGACTTTTCCAGAATAGCAAAACCCTTGACTGCATTAACGCATAAAGGGAAGAAATTTGAATGGAATGATGAACAAGAGAAAGCGTTTCAGTTATTGAAGAAAAAGCTAACTACGGCACCTATATTGTCATTGCCTGAAGGGAATGATGATTTTGTGATTTATTGTGACGCATCAAAGCAAGGTCTCGGTTGTGTATTAATGCAACGAACGAAGGTGATTGCTTATGCGTCTAGACAATTGAAGATTCACGAACAAAATTATACGACGCATGATTTGGAATTAGGCGCGGTTGTTTTTGCATTAAAGACTTGGAGGCACTACTTATATGGGGTCAAAAGTATTATATATACCGACCACAAAAGTCTTCAACACATATTTAATCAGAAACAACTGAATATGAGGCAGCGTAGGTGGATTGAATTATTGAATGATTACAACTTTGAGATTCGTTACCACCCGGGGAAGGCAAATGTGGTAGCCGATGCCTTGAGCAGGAAGGACAGAGAACTCATTCGAGTAAAATCTATGAATATAATGATTCATAATAACCTTACTACTCAAATAAAGGAGGCGCAACAAGGAGTTTTATAAGAGGGAAATTTAAAGGATGAAATACCCAAAGGATCGGAGAAACATCTTAATATTCAGGAAGACGGAACCCGGTATAGGGCTGAAAGGATTTGGGTACCAAAATTTGGAGATATGAGAGAAATGGTACTTAGAGAAGCTCATAAAACTAGATACTCAATACATCCTGGAACGGGGAAGATGTACAAGGATCTCAGGAAATATTTTTGGTGGCCGGGTATGAAAGCCAATGTTGCTAAATACGTAGGAGAATGTTTGACGTGTTCTAAAGTCAAAGCTGAGCATCAGAAACCATCAGGTCTACTTCAACAACCCGAAATCCCGGAATAGAAATGGGAAAACATTACCATGGATTTCATCACTAAATTGCCAAGGACTGCAAGTGGTTTTGATACTATTTGGGTAATAGTTGATCGTCTCACCAAATCAGCACATTTCCTGCCAATAAGAGAAGATGACAAGATGGAGAAGTTAGCACGACTGTATTTGTAGGAAGTCGTCTCCAGACATGGAATACCAATCTCTATTATCTCTGATAGGGATGGCAGATTTATTTCAAGATTCTGGCAGACATTACAGCAAGCATTAGGAACTTGTCTAGACATGAGTACTGCCCATCATCCACAAACTGATGGGCAGAGCGAAAGGACGATACAAACACTTGAAGAGATGCTACGAGCATGTGTTATTGATTTCGGAAACAGTTGGGATCGACATCTACCATTAGCAGAATTTTCCTACAACAACAGCTACCATTCAAGCATTGAGATGGCGCCATTTGAAGCACTTTATGGTAGAAAGTGCAGGTCTCCAATTTATTGGAGTGAAGTGGGGGATAGACAAATTACGGGTCCGGAGATTATACAAGAAACTACCGAGAAGATCATCCAAATTCAACAACGGTTGAAAACCGCCCAAAGTCGACAAAAGAGCTACGCTGACATTAAAAGAAAAGATATAGAATTTGAAATTGGAGAGATGGTCATGCTTAAAGTTGCACCTTGGAAAGGCGTTGTTCGATTTGGTAAACGAGGGAAATTAAATCCAAGGTATATTGGACCATTCAAGATTATTGATCGTGTCGGACCAGTAGCTTACCGACTTGAGTTACCTCAACAACTCGCGGCTGTACATAACACTTTCCACGTCTCGAATTTGAAGAAATGTTTTGCTAAAGAAGATCTCACTATTCCGTTAGATGAAATCCAAATCAATGAAAAACTCCAATTCATCGAAGAACCCGTCGAAATAATGGATCGTGAGGTTAAAAGACTTAAGCAAAACAAGATACCAATTGTTAAGGTTTGATGGAATGCTCGTAGAGGACCCGAGTTCACCTGGGAACATGAAGATCAGATGAAGAAGAAATACCCGCATCTATTTCCAGAAGATTCGTCAACACCTTCAACAGCTTAAAATTTCGGGACGAAATTTATTTAACGGGTAGGTACTGTAGTGACCCGAACTTTTCCATGTTTATATATATTAATTGAGATTGATATTTACATGATTAAATGTTTCCAACATGTTAAGCAATCAAACTTGTTAAGACTTGATTAATTGAAATATGTTTCATATAGACAATTGACCACCCAAGTTGACCGGCGATTCACGAACGTTAAAACTTGTAAAAATGACATGACGATATATATATGGATATACATATGGTTAACATGAGATTATGATAAGTAAGTATCTCCATAAGTATATTAACAATGAGTTATATACATATAAACAAGACTACTAACTTAAGGATTTCGAAACGAGACATATATGTAACGATTATCGTTGTAATGACATTTAAATGTATATATATCATATTAAGATATATTAATATATCATAATATCATGATAATATAATAATTTAACATCTCATTAGATATAATAAACAATGGGTTAACAACATTAATTGAGATCGTTAACTTAAAGGTTTCAAAACAACACTTACATGTAACGACTAACGATGACTTAACGACTCAGTTAAAATGTATATACATGTAGTGTATTTAGATGTATTAAAATACTTTTGGAAGACTTCAAGACATATATCAAAACACTCATACTTAACGAAAATGGTTACAGTTACTTTTCCATTCTTTTCTTTCATCAAGAATTCTAGTCGTATTCTTACCCGTATTATACACAGCTTCAAAACGTACTTACTATGAGTATATACCAATAGGAACTAGCATGGGATTCCACTCTTGATTATGTCATGTATGACTAATCAATTTTAACTTCTACCATGAGCTTGTCAACTAACTAGAACTCCTTTTAACCCCACTCACCACTCACCAATTACCACTCATCATTCACTCCATTTCACTTCCAATTCTCTTTCTAATTCTCTCTCAACACACACACACTATTATGAATGTATTTTTCCAGTAGTTAATCATCATCTTCATCAAAAATCACTTCAAGAATCAAGCTATAATCATCATAGGAAGAACACTTCAAGAACACTTCAAAAATCCCTTCAAGTTTACTAATTTACTTCCAAGCTTTCTAATCCATTCCAAGTAATCATCTAAGATCAAGAAACCTTTGTTATATACAGTAGGTTATCTTTCTTATTCAACATAATATTCATATTCAAACTTTGATTCAATTTCTATAACTATAAACTATCTTAATTCGAGTAAAAATCTTACTTGAACTTGTTTTTGTGTCATGATCCTACTTCAAGAACTTTCAAGCCATCCAAGATCCTTTGAAGCTAGATCATTTCTAGTCACTTCCAGTAGGTTTACCTACTAAACTTGAGGTAGTAATGATGTTCATAACATCATTCGATTCATATATATAAAACTATCTTATTCGAAGGTTTAAACTCGTAATCACTAGAACATAGTTTAGTTAATTCTAAACTTGTTCGCAAACAAAAGTTAATCCTTCTAAATTGACTTTTAAAATTAACTACACACATGTTCTATATCTATATGATATGCTAACTTAATGATTTAAAACCTGAAAACACGAAAAACACCGTAAAACCAGATTTACGCCGTCGTAGTAACACCGCGGGCTGTTTTGGGTTAGTTAATTAAAAACTATGATAAACTTTGATTTAAAAGTTGTTATTCTGAAAAAATGATTTTTATTATGAACATGAAACTATATCCAAAAATTATGGTTAAACTCAAAGTGGAAGTATGTTTTCTAAAATGGTCATCTAGACGTCGTTCTTTCGACTGAAATGACTACCTTTACAAAAACGACTTGTAACTTATTTTTCTGACTATAAACCTATACTTTTATGTTTAGATTCATAAAATAGAGTTCAAGATGAAACCATAGCAATTTGATTCACTCAAAACGGATTTAAAATGAAGAAGTTATGGGTAAAACAAGATTGGATAATTTTTCTCATTTTAGCTACATGAAAATTGTTAACAAATCTATTCCAACCATAACTTAATCAACTTGTATTGTATATTATGTAATCTTGAGATACTATAGACACGTATACAATGTTTCGACCTATCATGTCGACACATCTATATATATTTCGGAACAACCATAGACACTCTATATGTGAATGTTGGAGTTAGCTATACAGGGTTGAGGTTGATTCCAAAATATATATAGTTTGAGTTGTGATCAATACTGAGATACGTATACACTGGGTCGTGGATTGATTCAAGATAATATTTATCGATTTATTTCTATACATCTAACTGTGGACAACTAGTTGTAGGTTACTAACGAGGACAGCTGACTTAATAAACTTAAAACATCAAAATATATTAAAAGTGTTGTAAATATATTTTAAACATACTTTGATATATATGTATATATTGTTATAGGTTCGTGAATCAACCAGTGGCCAAGTCTTACTTCCCGACGAAGTAAAAATCTGTGAAAGTGAGTTATAGTCCCACTTTTAAAATCTAATATTTTTGGGATGAGAATACATGCAGGTTTTATAAATGATTTACAAAATAGACACAAGTACGTGAAACTACATTCTATGGTTGAATTATCGAAATCGAATATGCCCCTTTTTATTAAGTCTGGTAATCTAAGAATTAGGGAACAGACACCCTAATTGACGCGAATCCTAAAGATAGATCTATTGGGCCTAACAAACCCCATCCAAAGTACCGGATGCTTTAGTACTTCGAAATTTATATCATATCCGAAGGGTGTCCCGGAATGATGGGGATATTCTTATATATATGCATCTTGTTAATGTCGGTTACCAGGTGTTCACCATATGAATGATTTTTATCTCTATGTATGGGATGTGTATTGAAATATGAAATCTTGTGGTCTATTGTTACGATTTGATATATATAGGTTAAACCTATAACTCACCAACATTTTTGTTGACGTTTAAAGCATGTTTATTCTCAGGTGAATACTAAGAGCTTCCGCTGTTGCATACTAAAATAAGGACAAGATTTGGAGTCCATGTTTGTATGATATTGTGTAAAAACTGCATTCAAGAAACTGATTTCGATGTAACATATTTGTATTGTAAACCATTATGTAATGGTCGTGTGTAAACAGGATATTTTAGATTATCATTATTTGATAATCTACGTAAAGCTTTTTAAACCTTTATTTATGAAATAAAGGTTATGGTTTGTTTTAAAAATGAATGCAGTCTTTGAAAAACGTCTCATATAGAGGTCAAAACCTCACAACGAAATCAATTAATATGGAACGTTTTTAATCAATAAGAACGGGACATTTTAGATATTCTCTAAAGATTTCATCGGATCCAGAATTACCTGGATTCTTTGAATATAGGGTTTGGTCCTTGTATTTGTCCTTGGTCTCCTTCATGGTTAGCTCAATCCGTTTTCCAGTTCCAACTTTTATGAATTTTTCCAACATAATATTCTTTATTATCAAACTTCTAGCTGTTAAGATCGTTTACGGTTGTCTACGATTTCTGCTGCTTCATTCATCTTTTTCAATATTCAGAGTATTGATTTGTAGACTGGGAGCTTTTCAAAATTTCAGAATGGAAGGTCATTATTCTAGGAGATAAATGTTATACATATAACTGTTGGTGTAGATATGCTGTGAGTTTTCAAAGTACTGATTGCCGATTCCTTTACATTTACTGCTACCATATCTGAATCATTGGTTATCGATCCGAGGTGATTTCAAGAGAATTGTGTTTTTAGATGATTAAATGCTGACGGTAATATGGTGGAGTATAAAAGGTTCCCCGGTAACAATAAAAGAGCATACATATACATCAAGGTGATAATAAGGTTGTTTCGAACGAAAGGTCGAAGTTGATTTGCTGGAGCTGCGACAAAATTTGCTACTTTGAAAAGAATTACCAAGTTATTTTGGGTAATAATAACACTAAAGGAATTAGCACAACTACGTGTTAAACATTTACTCAGTTTTCGAGAGTTTTTTTCAGATGCATAACTAAATGCATCAATCTTTTCTCCCGTAGATGAAGTGCGGTTGGTTCATCCTCTCGTTTGAGATGTTTTCAAGAATCATGAAAGCTTTGAACGTGAATCATAATCGTCAAGATACAAATAAGGTTTGAGATGAACTCAAGTGGCACACTTAAAGGATTATTTAGTTTCATATGTTATAATCAGTATTTTAATTCATTTTAATTGTCCAATAATATTTGTCCACAGTCGATAGTCAACAGTTTACAGTCAAATAATTCATACATAGTTTAACATATAATATTTGAATTAATTAATACGTGTCGTGAGCCGTATTCGTCTCAGACTCGATCACAACTCAAACTATATATATTATTGTAGAATTAACCTCAACCTTGTATAGCTAACTCCTGCATTACTGCATATAGAGTGTCTATGGTTATTCAAAATAATATATATAGATGCGTCGATATGATATGTCAAAACCTTGTATACGTGTCCCGATATTTAAAGTGCGTAAAATAAATAACAGAATTTAAATGACGATAAATAAAATTGCTAGAATTAAAATTGCGATAAATAAAATGCGATAAATGAATTACGATAAATAAATTGCGATAAATAAAAGGTATTACGGAATTAACAGTTAACTAGGAACAGTTAGCTAGGATTTGGTTAGCGTGGATTCTTATCAAAATTTCTCATAGTTAATTTGTTTGTTTCTAACCAATTTTATTTTGTCAAATGTTTTCTTCATTATGCCACTTGTTGGATTCTGATAATTCAAAATCCAAATATGAAATTGGATGAATATGGTTATTTTGTGGTGAACGGATTCGTATATATGCGGATGTAAATAGGATAGTAAATGACTGTTGAATCAGATTCGAAGAATGTACAGTGTAACTTATTAATATGAAATATAAATGTTTCCTCAGGTATTACCTACCCGTTAAAATATTTTCGCCATTAACAGTTTGTACAAAAGAATTTTTAATCACAATCTTTATGAAAAAATATATATACCTATATATTTTCTTCAGATGTAATCATGGATTTAATGAGTCAATATAATATTAAACTCATTTGATTTACCGTTAGAATAAGTATATATAATCTCTAAAACATTAGAGATTACATAATCGCTATGTCGAACGAAGATAAATGATGTAGAACGTCATGTAGAATGATGATTATACTCGAGGTACAGAATGAGACGTCGAAGCTGGCGGTGTGGATGTTGTTGTTGATGGTACTAGTGCTGTTGGTGCTAAGGTTGGTGATGTTACTGGTGTTGGTGATACTGCTGGTGCTTGCAAATTGTGTACCGTGCTCTCTAAAGTTAACACTCGAGCTCGGAGTTCTTTAACTTCTTCTACTAACCCAGGTTGGTTATCAGTGTGAGGTAGAGATCGGATATCTTCTCTAGTTCCGTTAATGGTAGACTCAAGACGAAAAATTCTGGCAAAAAGGGTATAAACGGTGTTGCGAACGGGTTCGCCGGTGAGCGGGTCAAGTACTCCAAGGTTAGGTGGTAGATTCAATTCATGATATGGGGTACCTTCTTCCCTTCTCCATAGGGTGAGTATGTCCGAACCCACCCCCATTTTCTCCAGTAATCACGGTAGTTGATTGGTTGGTGTGCTCCTGTCACTCTGTCTTCGGAGTCAGAGGAACTTGGTCAATTCGTAAAGGCCATCTTACGCGATCTCATGAAAGATTTTTGGTATGAAGAGTTTAGTGACAGCAATTGATAGTTAGATGGTATTCTCAATGCATAATTTGCATAGATATATATAGTACCGGGATCCCTTAAATTACGGAGAAATTTACGAGGGATATCAGGCAAGGTTTACAGTAACAGATACGCTAAGATATGAATTTTGTCTATACACTATTCATGCAGTCAATGCAGTAAAACGTCTCTAGACTAAGAATAATGAGTAGGTAATTTCCTAAGGATGATAAGCAGATGATTTTTGACGAAAATGATAAGCAAAACTTTTGACATGCAGACACGGTAGAAGTCCAGACTCGCTAATGCATTCTAGTAACTATCAGTTAGACACACTAATGCTAGACCTGGTTCGCTAAGACCACCGCTCTGATACTGATGATGTAGCGTGAGGGTACGAAATAGTGTTTATTTTTAATACAAAATTCGACGAAATTTTACACAAGTTTTATTTATTTATCGAGTGGATATACTTTAAACCTTGCTACAACACTTATAGGCAGTGTACCTAGTCGCGGAGTAGTATAGTTTTTAGTAAGTCCGGTTCGTTCCACAGGGAGCTCGTGAAGTTTAACGCTATATTTTTACACACAATATTTGTAAAAATGCAAAAATATATATATGTACTAGTATTATAATTATTATAAAAGGGGGTTTTACCGTTTAATGACCGGTTTGTCGATTTTAACTAAAGCGTAAATATAAATGACAGAGATTAAAGTGCATAAAATAAATTGCGATAAAGTAAATGACAGAAAATAAAATGACAGAAAATAAAATAGCGAGTAAATAAAAGTACGATGAAATAAACAATAAAACAATTATGCTTATTTAAACTTCCGTAACCATGATGGTTGACGTGTTGATTTTAGTTTTATGCCCATGGGTTAATTGTCCTTTGTCCTGGATTATTTAATATGTCCGTCTGGTTTTTGTCCATAACAGTCCATCAGTCATAAATATAAAGTGCGAGTGTCCTCATCAAATTATTCTTATACCCGAAGTTAAATATTCCAACTAATTGGGGATTCGAATTGTAACAAGGTTTTAATACTTTGTTTAATGAATACACCAGGATATCGACTGCGTGTAAACCAAGGTTTTACTACTTTGTTAACAATTACACCAATTACCCTTGAATGTAATTTCACCCCTGTTTTAATTATTCTAGTGGCTATTAATCCATTCCCGTGTCCGGTTAAATGAACGATTATTCGTACATATAAATACCCCGCCCATCGTGTCCGATCGAGTGTATATGGTAATTTATAGGGACGCCCAATTGTAAATCTTTATATTAACATTAACAAACTTTCATTTAGTTAAACAAATATAAAGCCCATTAATAGCCCATAGTCTAATTTCCACAAGTGTCGTTCTTTTGTCCAAACCCCAATTATGGTACAAAGCCCAATTACCCAATTTTAGTAATTAGCCCAACATCATGATTACTTCGTTTTAAATAAGCATAATAATAACTTAGCTACGAGACATTAATGTAAAAAGGTTGAACATAACTTACAATGATTAAAAATAGCGTAGCGTTACACGGGCAGAGTTCTGACTTAAAACCCGTAATTTATTTCTACCATAACTAAATTAAAATTATTATTAAAATTAAAATTAAAATTAATATATATAAATACGTTACAGAGATAGATAGATATATTGAATATGGGATTGAAAAGGTGTCGTCCAATTGATCGAATGCAATGCCTTTTTATAGGCGAATTATGAATTTGAATTTTCACTTACGACCCCTGAACTATGCTCAATTAACAACTTTTTATTATTTAATATTATTCTTAATATGAATTATTTAAATATTATATTTTATTCTTGTGCATAGTTGACTTGTAATTTTTACACCGTTGCGTCGAGCGTTGAGAGTTGACTCATGTCCCGGTTCCGGATTTTCGAACGTCCTTTCGTACAATTTTATATCGTGTACTTTGCGTTTTGTAACTTGTACTCTTGTCATTTTTAGACGTTCCTCATCAATAAATTGAACCTTTTTGATTGTATCTTGTACTTTTTAGCTTTTTGGACCTTTTTGTCTTCAAATCGTCGTTTTCGCCTTTTGTCTTCGCACTTATTTAAAATAAACGAATATTACTTGAAAATGGAACAATTGCAACTAAAATCTTGTCTTTCTTGAGGGATAATGCTATGAAATATATGTTCCTTTTTAACCTTATCAATATCCCCACACTTGAGCGTTGCTTGTCCTCAAGCAATACAGTCTTGAAATATAATACATCACACGAATCACTTCTTTATTCTTCACACTTTGTACATCAGTGATTATGATAGAGCGGTATAAACAATGATAGTGACGATATGGTTCAAAGGTGGGTGTGTCATCCACAGTTGCCTCGGGTTTAGGTCAACGACACTTGCAATCAAATAGCCGATTTACTTTCGGTTTCCAAAGCAAAGTGCACATTTGAAAGGCGGTTTACAGTCCCACATGACTATGAAAATTTAGATCCTTAAGGGAATTGGATCTTTATGAAAACATTTGATCTTTTGAAAATTCAAGCTCGATTTTACCCTAGACAAGTTTTCTGATTTGTCCCCCCATCGGTGTTGCAAAATATATTTGTGGATCAATATTTTGGCTAAAAACTTTTAGGTTCGTGTAATCCACTGCTATCCCGGTATCGGAAAGCACACATCCAGTTTACTTGTTCCGTATATTACCTTTCGGTAAACTACCGTCCGGTTGTAAAGGAAAGCGATGAACAAGAAACTGTTAAGGCAATGTCTAATGACATGCATTTGATTATGGTCTTTAAAACGTGTCGGATGCTAGAACTATCCTTGGTAGGAGCGATAGTAAAGATCATCCTATAATTTTTCGGTCTGGCACAAGGTCCTGTCTCTGACCATGCTATGCAACCACCGTTCTTACGGTTGACACCCGATTTGGTTCAGGTGACCTAATGAATTCTGATGAATTCTCAGGATTTTACGTTCAATGGTAATGAACGCATTGAAAATGGGTTTTCAGAAAACAAATCGGTTTATAATTTTGATCAAAATATTTTCTCGTTCAAGCTCGAGTTTAGATATCATTGAATTTCATGAGTTTGAATTCTCAATCTTTAAGGTCAATCTCTAGGATTGAGTAATATCAGTCTTAAAAGCTGATTTTTAATCTTTAAGGAGATTATCCTTTCTGGGGATCTGATTCATTAGTCTTATCAAGCTAATTTGAACGGTGCCTCCCCATTGTACGAGATAAATCCTTCTCATGGTTAGGATAAATCTGACCACTGGCGACCCTGTTTGATGCTGAGGTCCGTGGATTTCCAGCTGATTTTAGTGATGACTTTTCTAGATTTTTCGTCAACCTACAGCTGGTCTGGACGACAACTTCATGACCTAAATCAAGAAGCGCGTTTCTTTTTCGGAAGACTTTACTTCCTTTTAATGATGGAATTGATTCATCGTGTAGATCCATCTTTCTTTCAAATATATTACAATAGATTGGGTAAAACTGATTAGTATCGTCCAAAGCAAAAGTACCTGCAATAATCTTGTACAAAAATATGTGATAGATAGTTTTTTTAATTGAATAACTTGGTACATTCTCCCCACACTTAGTTTCTTTATTTGCCTTTTTATTCTCTTTTATTCCATTTTAAATGAATTCAAGCGTTTTGGGTTGTTTCTCAATTTATGTCCTTTTCGAGGTAACAATAATTTCGGTATTAACACCTAGTTTTCATCGTTCATAAATATGTATAAACATGAATTTGAATTCATTTTGTTGAAAATTTTGAAAATTTTTACTAGAAGTGGGTAGTCAGTATATAAGACTAGGGATGTTCCTTGTTATCAGAGAGCACTAGATTCTAATACAACTACTGCGTTACTAGTATTTTTAATGATAACCAAGTGTTTAAATCAAAAAATTTTCAAATTTTCACGAAATTTGGCAATTAAACCAAGTATAAACCCGAGAGAATTTATAACCCTTCCCCACACTTGAGATCATGCAATGCCCTCATTTGCATGAAATCAGACTCTAATTATAAATTCATGAGGGTGATTAGTGTAGAAAAGTGATTAAAAATACCGAGTTTGCAGATATATTGTTTAAATCACATTTGATATTGTACGTCTTGTCGTCAAAATTAGTACTTAATGACAGTCTTTGAAAGTGCGCTGTTTTACCCTGTTTCGTACATAATAAAATACAAACATATATATACATATTTTTGAAGTTTGGTATATAACCCCACGTTCAAAAATTTATACAATATAATATTTTTTTGGCATACTTTAAATCAATAAAATTAAAAATAATGATAGCAAAATTTGTCGTCCCGCCCTTGGGTAAAGCAATTTCGGCTCAACGACCTAGTCTTTAACTCACGACGAATTTTAGAAATCAATTTTTTTAACTTAATGAAATAAAGTAAATTTTTGTTTTTAAAGAACACACAAAACTTAAATTTGAAAACCATATTAATTTTATATAAAACCTAAAAAAAAAAATAAAAAATTCAGAATGGGGGGAGAAGACTAGTTCTTTAGTGTCTGCTAGCGGAAAAGACCAATCGGATTCCATTCTCGGAACTACACGAGAACAGAACAAATAACTCCAGACAGCATTTTCTTTTTAGAACATTTGAATCTCCCCACACTTAGGTAGTTGTGGTGTCGAAATTGTGATTAACTTCATCGTCAATTTCTCTTGGTCCATAATCAACTTGCGTATCTGTGACTTTTTTTTTAAACCACTGGCTAGCATCCACAGTAATATCCACAATTTCAACTAGCTTCGCCTTTTCTTTAGGCGATAGATTGGATACTAACCGGTTACATAACTTAAAGTTCCCCTTATTTTTAGCATCAATAGCCCGTTTATAAAGTTTCTTCATTGAACTATTAATAACGGGGTCATCTAATTTCGTATCAACAACGGGGTTCTTTGTTATCAGGTCATCATTAGGTGTTACTTCATTTTCTCCACACTTAGGCGTTTTATTATTATTGAGCACTACCGTTGGAGTTGGTAAAACAACATGGTTATTACCAATCGTTTTTATTGGTTCAACGGTTTTGGTTGGTGGAGATTTAGACTTTCGAATCATAAAGGTAATTGACTTGTCACCACTTTTAAGTGTCATTCTTCCATTTCCTACATCAAATAACGCCCCGGTGGACGCTAAGAATGGTCGACCTAAAATTAGAGGAATGTTTGGGTCCTCTTCTATGTCAATGACAATGAATTCGAC
Source organism: Rutidosis leptorrhynchoides (assembly GCF_046630445.1). Classification (NCBI taxonomy): domain Eukaryota; kingdom Viridiplantae; phylum Streptophyta; class Magnoliopsida; order Asterales; family Asteraceae; genus Rutidosis; species Rutidosis leptorrhynchoides. The sequence goes on along the minus strand of NC_092342.1, from coordinate 111,748,505 downwards.
TAGAAAGGTTAAATTGCCTACTTGAATGGGTAGGTTGTCAGCGATTCCAACTGGGTGCTTAATGGTTTGATCAAAGAGTCGAACACTCATATCTGTTGGAGTTAACTCACCTACACCTAATCTCTTATATAAGGAAAGAGGCATAACACTCACACTTGCACCTAAATCTGCTAGTGCATCATACATAACACAATCACTAAGTAGACAAGGAACAATAAATTCACCCGGATCACCTACCCTAGGTGGAGGTTTTGGTGGAAATGTATTCACCGGGTTTATTTCTACGGTTTTTGTTTCTTGTACTTTCTTCTTCTTTTTCTTCTTCTTCTTTCCAGGATTATCACAATCTTTATTTCCTATCACTTGCTCATACTCAACTCCTTTTCTTGGAAATGGGATGGGTGGTTTGTATGGTGACACCACTGGCTTTACATACTCGGGTGGTGGCGGTGGTGGTGTAACTTCTTCATCGTTACTCTCATCTAGAACCTTCCCATTTTCTGGAGCTAGTTTTTCAGAATTTGTTGACACCATGTTAACATTCTCATTCCGAGGATTTACTTCAGTATCACTCGGTAGCTTTCCTTGTTCCCTTTCACTTATTAATCTAACAACAGTACCTACTTGTTTTTCTAGATTCAAAATGGAAGCTTGTTGAGTTCTAAGTGACTGATCAAACCTCTCATTCGTTTGGGTTTGAGTTTCAATAAATTGTGTTTGAGATTCAACTAGCTTTGCCATTATTTCTTCTAGATTTGGCTTTTTCTCTTCGGTTTGTTGTGGTGGTTTATACCAGCTAGGTCTTTGTTGATTGAAACTGTTGGTTTGAGTTGGTTGGTTATTCGGACCTTGTTGGTTGTACGAGTTATTGTCGGGTCCTTTTGGATTGTAAAGAATGTATTGATTTCGATTGAAGTTCGGCCTTGGCGGTTGATAATTATTTTGATAATCATTTCCCGGCCTTTGGTTCATATAGGAAACATTCTCTCGTTGTTCCATCGTTGGTTCAATGTGACAATCTTTCAATAAGTGTGGTCCACCGCATTGCTCACAACTGATTCGTATTGCGTGAATATCTTTATTCATCTTTTCCATTCGTCTTTCGAAAGCATCTATTTTTGCGGAAACGGAATCAAAGTCATGGCTAGAATCGGCTCTAGCCGCTTTAGATGATCGAAAGATATCTTTTTCTTGGTGCCACTCATGTGAGTGGGAAGCAGTGTTATCAATGATTTTGTAAGCTTCAGTTGCGGTTTTCTTCATAATGGAACCACCAGCTGTTATGTCAATGTCTTTTCGTGTAGCAACGTTGACACCTTGGTAGAATATTTGTACTATTTGATAAGTATCTAAACCGTGTTGAGGACATCCTCTCAACATCCTTCCGAATCTTTTCCACGCCTCATATAGAGTTTCATTTGGCTTTTGCGCGAACGTAACAATTTCTCCTTGAAGTCTCACGGCTTTGGATGCCGGAAAGAATTGTTTAAGAAATTTTTCAACTAAGACATCCCATGTGTCAATCGCCCCTTCAGGTAACGATTCTAACCAATCTTTGGCTTCTCCCTTTAAAGTCCAGGGAAACAACATGAGATATATTTGTTCGTCTTCCACTTCTCGGATTTTGAATAGTGTACAAATTCTATTAAATGTACGAAGGTGTTCGTTCGGATCTTCATTCGGCGCACCACTATATTGGCACTGGTTAGTCACCATATGTAGGATTTGTCCTTTGATTTCATAATCTGGTGCATTAACGTTTGGTTTAATAATGGCGTGACCTTGGCCAGTACGTTTAGCTCTCATTCGGTCTTCCATACTTAGAGGTTCTAGATTTTCCATGATTGAATTTGTTGTATCCGAATCACTAGAAGTTTCTGATTTAATGGTTTCTTCCTCAACAATCTCCGTTTGAATGATTGGAGGTACCGGAGGAATAATTAGTGGATCAGGGTCTCGGAATTGTCCCTGAGTATTCTCCGGATTCTCAATTGTGAGGTTTGTTTCAAAAACTGGATTATCGGAAATTTGAGTTGAAGTACTCGGTCGACTTAATGACGATTCTAAAGAAAAATCAACGGCGGCGATATTTGCTAAATGTCTTGATCGAGTTACAGGTGGTGAACGTATGACCGGCGGCGAACGTATTGCTCGGTGCATTCACAGAATATCCTATTAGTTATAAAAATAATAAGAAAAACTTAAATAATCTATCCAATTAATAGACTTTTCTGATTTTTGCCCACGTTTCGAATAGCCAAAAGATGCAGCAGAGGGGCAGGATTCGTTTGGTCTCAATATAATTGAGGACTGTTTGGCTCCAACAACCCGTTCCACGTACAAATCCAACTATTACTACGAACCAGAAAAATGTCAACGTCTATTAACTTAACCACTTAGATAATTTTTCTTTCCGTTTAAGAAACATTAGATAAGAAGTAGATAAAATACTATGTCCTAAAAACTAGAATGTCGAGAAATAAGAAAGAAAAAGATTGCGCGTCGAAAAGCGTCGAAAAATAAAAAGGTTGAAAAATAGGCGTCGAAAAATAAAAATAAGAAAGTAGCACGAAAAATGGCGTCGCAAAATTCTAAAGCACCTAAAACTTAGTCTAAGGAATAAGCATTTAAGGGATTTTACGGCAAAGCCTAAAAATTCTTAGAAGTAAAAATAAATACTAAGGCAAAAACTATAGTTAAAACTAAGAGTTGCGACTATAGTCTAAAAAAAACTAAAGGTAAATAAAACTTAAATTAAAACACTTAAAAAAAATTGACACTAAGCATCTAAAAGAAATAAAGTTCTACTACCATATATTATTATTATTGTTAAATAAGCTACGCTAGAGACATCAAACTAAAAGAAAAAATGAGATCTGTGAATTGGTTGTCAACAGCTGTGCCCCACTTGGGGTTGAAATTATTGAAAAAATATAAACTTTACAAATACATTGAACCGAAATAAGTGGAAATAAGCAAGTGGTCACGACACCTTTTTTTTTTTTTTTTTTTTTTTTTTTTTGGAATCCCTTCTTGAATACTCCGTAGTTTGTAATTGATGTCACCAAAAATGGTTTCTTGTTTTATTTCCAACCCGAATAGTTTGTAATTGACATATATTTTTGAATTAAAATATATTTGAACCCTTAAGTGCTTATTTGATGTGTGTCGCGAGATATTAGAAATTAACCCTTTATTGGATGCCTTTTGTTGACCAATCGCTTTTGTAGAAAATTTATATGTATATAAAATAAAATAAACGTGTATTTTAAAATTAAGAAAAAAAATCAAAACACTTATTAATTTTATAAACAAAATCTTAAAAAAAAATATATATATATTTTTTGTTTTTTTTTTTTTAACACTTATTACAATTACAATATATTTTACAAAATATAGCGTTTTGCCGAGGTCCCCGGCAGCGGCGCCAAAAACTTGATGATGTAGCGTGAGGGTACGAAATAGTGTTTATTTTTAATACAAAATTCGACGAAATTTTACACAAGTTTTATTTATTTATCGAGTGGATATACTTTAAACCTTGCTACAACACTTATAGGCAGTGTACCTAGTCGCGGAGTAGTATAGTTTTTAGTAAGTCCGGTTCGTTCCACAGGGAGCTCGTGAAGTTTAACGCTATATTTTTACACACAATATTTGTAAAAATGCAAAAATATATATATGTACTAGTATTATAATTATTATAAAAGGGGGTTTTACCGTTTAATGACCGGTTTGTCGATTTTAACTAAAGCGTAAATATAAATGACAGAGATTAAAGTGCATAAAATAAATTGCGATAAAGTAAATGACAGAAAATAAAATGACAGAAAATAAAATAGCGAGTAAATAAAAGTACGATGAAATAAACAATAAAACAATTATGCTTATTTAAACTTCCGTAACCATGATGGTTGACGTGTTGATTTTAGTTTTATGCCCATGGGTTAATTGTCCTTTGTCCTGGATTATTTAATATGTCCGTCTGGTTTTTGTCCATAACAGTCCATCAGTCATAAATATAAAGTGCGAGTGTCCTCATCAAATTATTCTTATACCCGAAGTTAAATATTCCAACTAATTGGGGATTCGAATTGTAACAAGGTTTTAATACTTTGTTTAATGAATACACCAGGATATCGACTGCGTGTAAACCAAGGTTTTACTACTTTGTTAACAATTACACCAATTACCCTTGAATGTAATTTCACCCCTGTTTTAATTATTCTAGTGGCTATTAATCCATTCCCGTGTCCGGTTAAATGAACGATTATTCGTACATATAAATACCCCGCCCATCGTGTCCGATCGAGTGTATATGGTAATTTATAGGGACGCCCAATTGTAAATCTTTATATTAACATTAACAAACTTTCATTTAGTTAAACAAATATAAAGCCCATTAATAGCCCATAGTCTAATTTCCACAAGTGTCGTTCTTTTGTCCAAACCCCAATTATGGTACAAAGCCCAATTACCCAATTTTAGTAATTAGCCCAACATCATGATTACTTCGTTTTAAATAAGCATAATAATAACTTAGCTACGAGACATTAATGTAAAAAGGTTGAACATAACTTACAATGATTAAAAATAGCGTAGCGTTACACGGGCAGAGTTCTGACTTAAAACCCGTAATTTATTTCTACCATAACTAAATTAAAATTATTATTAAAATTAAAATTAAAATTAATATATATAAATACGTTACAGAGATAGATAGATATATTGAATATGGGATTGAAAAGGTGTCGTCCAATTGATCGAATGCAATGCCTTTTTATAGGCGAATTATGAATTTGAATTTTCACTTACGACCCCTGAACTATGCTCAATTAACAACTTTTTATTATTTAATATTATTCTTAATATGAATTATTTAAATATTATATTTTATTCTTGTGCATAGTTGACTTGTAATTTTTACACCGTTGCGTCGAGCGTTGAGAGTTGACTCATGTCCCGGTTCCGGATTTTCGAACGTCCTTTCGTACAATTTTATATCGTGTACTTTGCGTTTTGTAACTTGTACTCTTGTCATTTTTAGACGTTCCTCATCAATAAATTGAACCTTTTTGATTGTATCTTGTACTTTTTAGCTTTTTGGACCTTTTTGTCTTCAAATCGTCGTTTTCGCCTTTTGTCTTCGCACTTATTTAAAATAAACGAATATTACTTGAAAATGGAACAATTGCAACTAAAATCTTGTCTTTCTTGAGGGATAATGCTATGAAATATATGTTCCTTTTTAACCTTATCAGATACCAACTGTGAAGACCCGTCCTAATCCATCCGGACGAAGTCCATATCGATTATAAACGATTCACAACAGTTGATTACATCGCGAGGTACTTGACCTCTATATGATACATTTACAAACATTGCATTCGTTTTTGAAAATACAATCTTTCATTACATCGAAAGTTGACTGCATGCATACCATTTCATAATACATCTAACTATAATTGACTTAATAATAATCTTGATGAATTCAACGACTCGAATGCAACGTCTTTTGAAATATGCCATGAATGACTCCAAGTAATGTCTCTAATATGAGGTAATGCACAGCGGAAGATTTCTTTCATACCTGAGAATAAACATGCTTTAAAGTGTCAACCAAAAGGTTGGTGAGTTCATTAGTTTAACATAAATAATCATTTCCATCATTTTAATAGACAACAAGATTTCATATTTCTATTTATCATATCATACGTCCCATGCATAGAGACAAAATATCATTCATATGGATTGAACACCTGGTAACCGACATTAACAATATGCATATAATAATATCCCCATCATTCCGGGATCCTCCTTCGGACATGATATAAATTTCGAAGTACTAAAGCATCCGGTACTTTGGATGGGGCTTGTTGGGCCCGATAGATCTATCTTTAGGATTCGCGTCAATTAGGGTGTCTGTTCCCCAATTCTTAGATTACCAGACTTAATAAAAAGGGGCATATTTGGCTTCGATCATTCAACCATATAATGTAGTTTTGATTACTTGTGTCTATTTCGTAAAACAGTTATAAAAGTAGCGCATGTATTCTCAGTCCCAAAAATATATATATTGCAAAAGCATTTAAAAAGGGAGCAAATGAAACTCACCTAATGTATTTTGTAGTAAAAATACATATGACAATATTGAACAACGCAGGGTTGGCCTCGGATTCACGAACCTATATCATTTGTATATATATATTAAAATAAATAATCGTAATTTAAAAAATTATATATATACATATTATTTTATGTATTAAGATTAATATTCTTATATATGATTTTATTAATGCTTATATTACATTATGATACTTATTTGATTTTTAATTAATGTTATTAGTTAAAAACGACATTTTAAGTAGTATTAGTATACTTTATATATATAATAATTATATTTATACTTATATATATATAACTTTTGTTTTATAAAATTATTACTTGTAATAATACTAGTTTAAAGATAATAGTAATATTGTTAATAATAATTTTAATAAAAAAAATGATAATTTAACTTATAATGATATATTAAAACTAATACTTTTAGCAAGGTTAATCGTAATGGTAAGCTTAATAATAGTTATCGCTTCAATGAAAATTTTAATGATCATAAAATTAATAATACTATCATTAATGTTAAATGGTACTTATAATACTAATATTAATGAAAATGATATTTTTGATTGTAATGACAATAATAACTATACATGTGATAACAGCGCTAATATTAATGATAAAACTAATAATAACACTAATACTGATAACAATAATAACTTTAACAATTTTACTCCTAATGATATTATTAATAATGATAATAATATTAGTGATAATATCAATTATATTACAAATCTTAATATGTATAATAATAATTACTAATAATAACAATAAAAATAACAATAATAATGTTAATAATAATAATAATAATAATAATAATAATAATGACAATGATGATAATAATACTATTTAGCTAGGTTAATGATAATAATACTAGTAATATTTATATTAGTGACAATACTACTTATCATAATAACAATAACATAATTAATAATAATAATAATAATAACAATAATAATAATAATAATAATAATAATAATAATAATAATAATAATAATAATAATAATAATAATAATAATAATAATAATAATAATAATAATAATAATAATAATAATAATAATAATGAAAATGGAAAACTACCTCAAAAGCCTTTAAAAAAAATTATGCCATTCCCGGGACTCGAACCCGCGACCTCTCGTAACCCGACACAATCCTTAAACCAGCTGGGCTGTCACCCATTTCTCGAAATACTACAGCTCGCATATGTATTTAACTCTTATTATGTTTTCATCATCTTCTTCCTCTACTTCTTTATAAAGAAATTAATCGACCACAAAACTTTTAAATCATTCAGTCAGCGATTTTTGATTCTTCAAACTACTCGTAAACAATCAGTATCCATATTTGTATTATCAGAAAACAAGAAAAGAAAAAAGAAAAAAAATTGAAGAGCAGCTCGTCGCTGTATAACACACACAAAAAAAATTGATTCCCATTTAGAGAACGTTTTGGATGATTGTTAAAACATGAAATATCTTGCATATCATTCGTATAAACTCTACAAATCATCAATTTGACTCGGAACATAACAGAAAAATCGAATTTAATTGAAGAACAAGAGTTGACTTTTTACAATTTCAACTTTGACTTAGAAATTCGAATTTGATACTATGCTTTGGCATTTGAAACTTTACAGAAAGTTTAAACGAAGGATTTAAAACAACTTTGCATTTGTTGATTTTGAAATGGGATTGAATTCGAGGTTTTGCAAAAAAAGTATCAAGAACAGAGTTACAGGCTTGTTTCTTTTCTGTTTCGGTTTTAATTAAATCAGAAAACGAATGTAATTATATTAATTGATAATGGTAAGAGATAATAAATGTTTTTTTAACATCACATTGAGCTGCTTAACTGGTTTATAGTTCATTGAAACGACAGGAAAATATTTGCACTCGTACGAAGAAGAATAAAAAAAATAAAAGGTGAATAAGACATTCAACAGATTTTGGAATTTTCCTTCGTTTTGATTCATTTTTAAAGACGGGAATTATATTGTCAAAAAGCTGGAAAGTGGTCAATAACAGCATGCATATTCTGTAAAATTTATATATGTAATAAATTCGTGTATATATATATATATATATATATATATATATATATATATATATATATATATATATATATATATATATATATATATATATATATTTTTATAACTTGATTATATATATAAATCTAGTTATATCTGCATTATATAATTCTGATATATCTTCATATGTATTTATATATATTTATATTTATAATATGTATATGTATATGTATTCATGTATATCTTTATTTGTATAACTATATATTTATTTGTATATTAATTATATAATGAAACATAATAATAATTATATTAATTATACAATTATAAATATTAACCATGTAAATATTTAATTATTATATAATACATTACATGATGATATTCATTAAATATTTAATGTGCATGTATTTTATATATTACAATATAATTATATTTATGAATAGAAATCATATATAGATTTATATATATATATATATATATATACAACTATATATACAATTATGTTTTAAATACTAAGTAGATAATTGATTATATAGCTTAAACAATTAAACTTAAAATATAAAATTATACATGTCATACTTTGATAACGTTGACAATTATATTTGAAACTGTTTATATATAATATACTCTATGTATTCAAAATAACAATTTTTAGTTACTTAAAGTTATCTCTCATAGTAACTAAATTACATAATAGTTCAATAATATATTTAATATAGTTATTTATTTATATTTATATTTCTGTTTACAATTATAGGTTCGTGAATCGTCAGAACTAGTTAAAGGATAATTGAATATATGAACATAGTTCCAAAGTTTTCGAGACTCGTCATTATAGACTTTGCTTATCGTGTCGGAAACATATAAAGATTAAGTTTAAATTTGGTCGGAAAGTTCCGGGTCACTACACCTCGAACAGGTGGGACAAGATGCTGCTTACGCACTACCGTGGCCAGCATTCAAACACTTGATGAATGAGCAGTATCGTCTCAGAAACGAAGTCAATAAGCTCAAGACAGAGCTTAGAGAATTACGATCGCAAGGATTCGATATTACCACATACGAATGACGATTCACAGAGTTGTGTTTATTGTGTCCAAGAGTGTTCGAAGATGAAGAAGAGCAGATCGATGCGTTTGTAAAAGGGTTACCAGAGAGAATTCAGGAGGATGTGAGTGCGAGCGCGCCTACCTCAATGTAAAAGGCAAGTCGAATGGCTCACAAACTTATAAATCAGATCGAGGGGAGGATTAAAGAGAAGGCGGCCGAGGAGGCCACAATGAAACAAGTTAAGAGGAAGTGGGAAGAAAATAGTGACAAGGGTCACCAACACAACAACAGTAACTATCGCTTCAACAGTCAGCCCAACAATCACAACTACAATCGCACCATTTTTCGTAAAAACAAACGCAACAACAACCATCTCAACAACAACAACAACTACAACAACTGTTCCAACAACAATAACAACCACAACAACAACAATCCCAGCAATAAAAACAAGGGGTAGAAACCGTGCCAGAGGTGTAAAGGATACCATCCGAATGGGTTCTGCACGACATTTTGCACCAAGTGTAAGAGAAATGGTCATAGTGCGATGAAGTGTGAAGTCTACGGACCAATGACCAACAAAATTAAAAGAACAAATAATGTCGGAACAAATAATGCCGCCATTATTTGTTATGGATGTGGGAAACCGAGCCACTTCAGGACTAACTGCCCGAACCAAGGGAATACTAATGGGCAAGGCCACAGAAGAGTCTTCAATATTAATGCGACAGAAGCACAGGAAGACCCGGAGCTTGTTACGGGTACGTTTCTTATTGATGAAAAACCTTCTTATGTTTTATTTGATTCGGGTGCGGATAGAAGCTATATGAGTATAGATTTTTGTGCTAAATTAAATTGTCCATTAACGCCTTTGAATAATAAGTTTTTACTCGAATTAGCAAACGATAAATTTATTACAGCGGATAAAATATGTCAGAACCGAGAAATTAAATTAGTTGGCGAAACGTTTAAGATTAATTTGAAACCAGTAGAGTTAGAGAGTTTTGATGTGATAATTGGCATTGATTGGTTGAAAAAGGAGAGAGCAGAGGTTGTATGTTACAAAAACACGATTCGCATTGTACGCGAAAAAGGAAAACCCATAATGGTGTACGGAGAAAGGAGCAACGCGAAGTTAAATCTTATTAGTAGCTTGAAGGCGCAAAAACTAATAAGAAAAGGTTACTATGTCATTTTAGCACACATCGAGGAAGTCAAAACCGAAGAAAAGAACATCAGTGATGTTCCCGTCGCAAAAGAATTTCCCGATGTATTTCCGAAAGAATTACCGGGACTACCTCCACATCGATCCGTTGAATTTCAAATAGATCTTGTACCCGGAGCTGCACCAATAGCTCGTACTCCATACAGACTCGCACCCAGTGAAATGAAGGAATTACAAAGCCAATTACAAGAACTTTTGGAACGTGGTTTCATTCGACCAAGTACATCACCATGGGGAGCTCCTATTTTGTTTCTCAAGAAGAAAGATGGTACATTTAGATTGTGTATCGACTATCGAGAGTTGAACAAAGTTACCATCAAGAACCGTTATCCACTACCGAGAATCGATGACTTATTCGATCAACTGCAAGGTTCTTCGGTTTATTCGAAGATCGATTTACGTTCTGGGTATCATCAAATGCGGGTGAAGGAGGATGATATTCCAAAGACTGCATTTAGAACACGTTATGGTCATTATGAGTTTATGGTAATGCCGTTTGGTTTAACTAATGCACCAGCCGTGTTCATGGACCTCATGAACCGAGTGTGTGGACCATACCTTGACAAGTTTGTCATTGTTTTCATCGATGACATACTCATTTACTCAAAGAATGATCAAGAGCACGAAGAATATTTGAGAAAAGTGCTAGAGATGCTGAGGAAAGAAAAACTGTACGCTAAGTTTTCAAAGTGTACATTTTGGTTGAAAGAAGTTCAATTCCTCGGTCACATAGTGAACAAAGAAGGTATTCAGGCGGATCCGGCAAAGATTGAAACCGTTGAAAAATGGGAAACCCCGAAAACTCCGAAGCATATACGTCAATTTTTAGGATTGGCTGGTTACTACAGAAGATTCATCCAAGATTTTTCCAAAATAGCAAAACCCTTGACTGCATTAACGCATAAAGGGAAGAAATTTGAATGGAAGGATGAGCAGGAGAAAGCGTTTCAATTGTTGAAGAAAAAGTTAACTACGGCACCTATATTGTCATTGCCTGAAGGGAATGATGATTTTGTGATATATTGTGACGCCTCAAAGCAAGGCCTCGGTTGTGTATTAGTGCAACGAACAAAGGTAATTGCTTATGCGTCTAGACAATTGAAGATTCACGAGCAGAATTATACAATGCATGATAGGGATTTAGGCACGGTTGTTTTTGCATTAAAAACTTGAAGGCACTACTTATATGGGGTCAAAAGTATTATATATACCGATCACAAAAGTCTCCAACATATATATAATCAAAAACAACTAAACATGAGGCAGTGTAGGTGGATTGAATTGTTAAATGATTACGATTTTGAGATTCGTTACCACCCGGGAAAGGCGAATGTGGTAGCCGACGCTTTGAGTAGAAAAGACAGAGAACCTATGCGGGTAAAAGCTATGAATATAATTATTCGTACTAACCTTACTACTAAAATAAAGGAGGCGCAACAGGGAGTTTTAAAAGAGGGAAATTTGAAGAATGAAGTACCCAAAGGATCGGAAAAACATCTTAATATTCGGGAAGACGGAACCTGGTATAGGGCTGACAGAATTTGGGTACCAAAATTTGGAGATGTGAGAGAAATGGTACTTAAGGAAGCACATAAAACCAGATATTCGATACATCCCGGAGCGGGGAAGATGTACAAAGATCTCAAGAAACACTTTTGGTGGCCGGGTATGAAAGCCGATATTGCTAAATACGTAGGAGAATGTTTGACGTGTTCTAAGGTCAAAGCTGAACATCAGAAACCATCAGGTCTACTTCAACAACCTGAAATTCCGGAATGGAAATGGGAAAACATTACCATGGATTTCATTACTAAATTGCCAAGGACTGCAAGTGGTTATGATACTATTTGGGTAATAGTCGATCATCTCACCAAGTCAGCACACTTTCTGCCAATGAGAGAAGATGATAAAATGGAGAAGTTAGCACGAATATACTTGAAGGAAGTTGTCTCCAGACATGGAATACCAATCTCTATTATCTCTGATAGGGATGGCAGATTTTTCTCAAGGTTTTGGCAAACGTTACAACAAGCATTGGGGACTCGTCTAGACATGAGTACTGCCTATCATCCACAAACTGATGGGCAAAGTGAAAGGACGATACAGACTCTTCAAGACATGCTACGAGCATGTGTTATTGATTTTGGAAACAGTTGGGATCGACATCTACCGTTAGCATAATTTTCCTACAACAACAGTTACCACTCGAGTATTGAGATGGCACCGTTTGAAGCACTTTATGATAGAAAGTGCAGGTCTCCGATTTGTTGGAGTGAAGTGGGGGATAGACAAATTACGGGTCCAAAAATTATCCAAGAAACTACCGAGAAAATTATTCAAATTCAACAACGGTTGAAAACCGCTCAAAGTCGACAAAAGAGCTACGCGGACAGTAAAAGAAAGGATATAGAATTTGAAATTGGTGACATGGTCATGCTTAAGGTTTCACCTTGGAAAGGCGTTGTTCGATTTGGTAAACAGGGGAAATTAAATCCGAGGTACATTGGACCATTCAAGATTATTGATCGTGTCGGACCAGTAGCTTACCAACTTGAGTTACCTCAACAACTCGCGGTGTACATAACACCTTCCACGTCTCTAATTTGAAGAAATGCTTTGCTAAAGAAGATCTCACCATTCCATTAGACGAGATTACAATTAACAAAAAACTACAATTCATTGAAGAACCTGTCGAAATAATGGATCGTGAGGTTAAAAGACTTAAGCAAAATAAAATACCAATCGTTAAGGTTCAATGGAATGCTCGTAGAGGACCCGAGTTCACCTGGAAGCTTGAAGATCAAATGAAGCTGAAATACCCGCACCTATTTCCAAAAGATGCGTCAACACCTTCAACAACTTAAAATTTTGGGACGAAATTTATTTAACGTGTAGGTACTGTAGTGACCCGAACTTTTCCATGATTATATATTAAATGAAATTGATATTTACATGATTAAATGTTTCCAACATGTTAAGCAATCAAACTTGTTAAGACTTGATTATTTGAAATGAGTTTCATGTAGACAATTGACCACCCAGTTTGCCTGATGATTCACGAACGTCATAACTTGTGATAATTATATAATCGTTTTATTTTTTATGATGTAAGTTTTTATTATATATATATATAAGAAGAAATACAATTAAATCAAAGATGTACAAGTAAAACACTATTTGCTACAGTAAAACACTATTTGCTACATTAAAACACTATTTGCTACATTAAAACACTATTTGCTACAGTAAAATACTATTTGCTACAGTAAATTTTCGCTTTGCTACAGTAAAATACTATTTGCTACAGTAAACACAATTTACTCGTATTCAATCAGTATTTGTACTCGTACAATACCCAGCCTCTAGACGTATATACTATTGGTATATACACTTCAATGATCAGCTCTTAGCAGCCTTAATGAGTCACCTAAACATGTGGGAACCATCATTTGGCAATTAACATGAAATATCTAACAAAAATACAAAACTAATGGAACCTTATATTCAAGGGTAGGATCACGTTTTTCTTCACCAACCATAACACTTTCATTTTTCAACTTTCATGCATCAAACTTATCTCTCTCTTGTTCTCTCTTGATGTTCTAAGTGTTCTTCATCACCTTCATCAAAATCTAGCTCAATCTAGCTCATAAATCCTAACCTAGATCAACTTACAAAACAACTACACAAGAACACCAAAAACACTTTCAAGTTTACTAGCTTACTTTCAATCTTGCAAATCCATTTCAAGTGATCATCTAATCTCAAGAAATCTTTCTTATTTACAGTAATATATCTTTCTAATTCAAGGTAATACTCATATTTAAACTTTGATTCAATTTCTATAACTATAACAATCTTATTTCAAGTGGAAATCTTACTTGAACTTGTTTTCGTGTCATGATTCTGCTTCAAGAAATTTCAAGCCATCCAAGGATCCTTTGAAGCTAGATCTATATTTCTCATTTCCAGTAGGTTTACCAACTAAAATTAAGATAGTAATGATGTTCATAACATCATTCGATTCATACATATAAAACCATCTTATTCGAAGATTTAAACTTGTAATCACTAGAACATAGTTTAGTTAATTCTAAACTTGTTCGCAAATAAAGTTAATCCCTCTAACTTGACTTTTAAAATCAACTAAACACATGTTCTATATCTATATGATATGCTAACTTAATGATTTAAAACCTGGAAACGATGAACACCGTAAAACCGGACATACGCCGTCGTAGTGAAACTGGGGGCTTATTTTGGGTTAGAAAAATAAAAACTATCTTAATCTTTGAATTGGAAGTTTGTTTTCTGGAAAAAATGATATTTCATATGAACATGATACTATATCCAAAAATCATGGTTAAACTCAAAGTGGAAGTATGTTTTTCAAAATGGTCATCAAGATGTCGTTCTTTCGACGGAAATGACTACCTCTTTAGTAAATGACTTGTAACCTGTATATTTTCGACTATAAACTTATACTTTTTCTATTTAGTTTCATAAATTACAGTTCATTATGAAACCTTAGCAACTTGAATCACTCAAAACGGATTTAAAAAGAAGAAATTATGGGTAAAACAAAATTGGAAAATTTTACTTGTTGTAGCTACGAAAATTTTACAACAAATCTATACTAATCATATCCTAGCTAACTTATATTGTATTATACATGTATTCTAACATATATTATGTAATCTTGGGATACCATAGACACGTATACAATGTTTTGATATATCATATCGACCCATCTATATATATTATTTGGAACAACCATAGACACTCTATATGCTGTAATATTCGAGTTCGCTATACAGGGTTGAGGTTGATTCCAAAAATATATATACTTTGAGTTGTGATCTAGCCTGAGACGTGTATACACTGGGTCGTGGATTGATTCAAGATAATATATATTGATTTATTTATGTACATCTAACTGTGGACAACTAGTTTTAGGTTACTAACGAGGACTGCAAACTTAACAAACTTAAATCATAAAAACGTAATAAAAAATGTTGTGAATATATTTCAATCATACTTTGATATATGTGTACACATTTGTTATAGGTTCGTGAATCGACCAGTGGCCAAGTCTTATTTCCAACGAAGGAAAAATCTGAGAAAGTGAGTTATAGCCCCATTTTTAAAATCTAATATTTCTGGGATGAGAATACATGCAGTTTTATAAATGTTTTACTAAATAGACACAAGTAATCGAAACTACATTCTATGGTTGGATTATCTAAATCGAATATGCCCCTTTTAGCTTGGTAACCTAAGAATTAGGGAACAGTACCCCTAATTGACGCGAATCCTAAAGATAGATCTATGGGCCGAACAAACCCCATCCGAGGTACGGATGCTTTAGTACTTCGATTTTTATACAGACGAGAGGATTCCGTTATACAGACGAGAGGATTCTGTTTTGGGGATATTCTATATGCATCTTGTTAATGTCGGTTACCAGGTGTTCATCATATTAATGATTTTACCTTAATGCAGACGAGAGGATTCTGCTTGAGGATTATGTTTATAAAATGAAATCTTGTGGTCTATTATTATTACAATTTGATATATATATATATATATATATATATATATATATATATATATATATATATATATATATATATATATATATATATATATATATATATATATATATATATATATATAGATTAAACCTATAACTCACCAACATTTTGTTGACGTTTTAAGCATGTTTATTCTCAGGTGATTATTAAGAGCTTCCGCTGTTACATGCTAAATTAAGGACAAGAATTGGAGTCAGCATGCTTGTATAATATTGTTTAAAAACTGCATTCGAAGACTTAAGTTATTGTGTAATATTATATTAAATCATTATGTAATGGTCGAGTGAAAATGCTATATTTTAAATTATCATTATTTGATAATCTTCGTAATATTTTAAACATTTATCGATAAAATAAAGGTTATGATTTGTTTTAAAAACGAATGCATTCTTTGAAAAACGTCTCATATAGAGGTCAAAACCTTGCAACGAAACCAATTAATATGAAACATTTATAATTGATATGAACGGGACATTTCACTCGGAATGTCTATGTACACGAGTTCCCGACGTATTTGGAGTTCTTTCACTTGCCAGTAATAGTTCCACGTCTTTGGAGTTCCCGAGGTTTATCCGTTGCGGGAGGGCCAATGTGCCCATTCGTAATAGGGGTTCCTCGGTTATCAAAAAAAAATGTTCCACGTTTATACCAAAAATCTCAGCTATTTCCTCCTTGCTCATCGTATGTACAATATATCGCTCTTCTACATCGTAGTTCAGCGAAGAGATCTTTGTACCTTGATTGTCCAAAAGATATGTTAACCTGTGAATATCAAATGAAACATGTTTAGGGAAATGTACCTCGTGAATTTGACTTACGTTTTCAGGACCATCAAAAGATGAATCAGAAGGCGCTTCGCTATCATCTGATATCAGAGCATCTTTCACATATATCAATCTAATTGTACCGTCTTCTTCATCAGCACACAACTTCTCTTTGAACCTCCTTTCACGACGATCCAGACGTCAGATTCTCTTAGCCTGTTTCTCAGTAAGATTCTTAAGATCCACAGTCTCCTTCTTGGATTTTTCAAGTTCAGAAGTCGAAAGGTTAACCTTAGACTGCAACTCATCAATCACCTTATTCTTATCTTTATTTGATGACTTGATCTTATCACACTTGTTGACTAGAGACAATGTCGATTTTTGCATGCTTAACACTTTATCCATCAAGTCAGCATTACTCGGCTGAGAAACGGATAGAGGAGTTGAACTCCCAGCGTGTCGGTGCGTTGTGGTGGAACTTGTGGTGTTTGTTGTGGTTGTGTTAGTGGAACATACTGTGTTGGTTGGAAGATTGAGTATTCTGAGCAGCAGCAGAAGATGACACATCACTCTTCTTCTTAAATGTATAATTTATCCTCTTCATCCGATCTCTGACAGGTTTTGTTTCAATAACCTCCCTTCTTTTCAACGATAACAATATGTCACCTGCTCATCAAGCTCAACATCATCATTCAAACTCAACTTCTCAAGATCATCAACGTTATGTGCTGACTGTGACCCAGCACCTTAATTAGCTTCTTCCTCTTCAGAATCAATAAGAACTGGTGCAACGTCTTCGTCACCTGAATCAGCTTTAATCAAATGACCAAACAAAGGTCGGTTTGGTGGTGTATCCTTTCCCTTGTAGAACTTAATACGTCTCACCGTCTCTTCAGTCATGAGGTGAAGTTTTATAAGATCCTCTGGATCCCTAGTCAGCCCATCATGTTGTGAATTGATGATAAGTTGAAGGAATGAAGGATAGAGCAGATATGGATAGGACTTGTACTTTATATTCTCCACCATGTAATCGAATATCATTCCCGAAAAGTTGAACGGGAGATTCAGAATAAGAGCTACCATAAGAGACTGCATCACACTGTTTAGCTTGTCATGACCCTCTCTTCTTGAGCTCAGACAGTGAAGAATAACATGAGCCAAATATTTTAAGACCGGACAAAAACCCGAAGTCACCTTGTATTTTGTAATCTCACCAAGCATTATCCAAGTAGAATATATTGAAGTAGTCCAAATACAAGTTTATGAGTTTCCAACTTGTAACACATAGTAAGACAAAGTTCATACATATACATATTAAGTAACTACTTAGCAAGTTAGCGTTTAGCACATAGTCAAATAATACTCATGTATTAATAGCAAGTAGTCAAGAAATATTCATATAATGACTAGCAAGAGATCACATCATATAGTGATATCATAGCATTGGACTAAAGATATGTAAGTTTTACTTGTAAAGTGGCATTTGCAAGATTAATGTATAAGTATACATTAATGTCCAACACATGTACAAGGAAGGAACAACTCTTGCTTAGGACTTGATGACCATCCTAAGTATGTCAAAATGCATTTTAGATGTACATGTTTTCCTATAACACTTATGTGTTATCCCTTACTCAAGGCTTAATTGTCATTAAGGTGTCATTAGGTGTGATTAACCAAGATTAGTGTTCTAGTGACCAAAACTCCTTTGGGAATGAAGGAGTCAACTATTCTAAGCATGTTTAAACAAGTTTCATAAATTATAGATTCCCTGAAGTGGTCAAACTAAATTTTATCAAAAGTTCGGACAGAAACTTCTGCGTTCGACCCACAGTTGACCGTGGAGTCGACCGTGCACTCCTGGTTTCATAAACCAGGGTGCAGGGTTCCATGGTCTGACCTGCGGTCGACAGTGGACTAAACCGTGTAACTAAACATTCATTCTAAGCTTTGTTTGGTTTTGGTCTTTTCGTAGAGTAAGTGTGGATTAGTGAACTTGTGCTTTTATGTCAAGATGTCTACCATCACTTCTAATTATGTGCATATGTCATCATCAAAACACTTATTGTTATGGGTTAAGATTCGTATAGTCATTAAGCATAATCCCGTATTAGACCACATTCTCCCCCGAAAAAATCATCCTAATATACTATTTCCTAGAGTTGCCTACCGCCCCTGCTGAGTTACTGTTTCCTTTGGATTCAATTGTCCTTTTACATATTTTTGAGGGTATATTCGTCATTTTGTATCCTGTCTATTTATATTTGTTAGGGTTTTTATCATTCTCATTTCAATGTTTCATCGACCCGATTGTTTCTTTTACCTGCTGGTTTTCGTGCTCTACCATCTCCGATGGTTTACTTCTACATGTGGGCTTGGCGATGGGTAAAAAATTTTGTGCCATAACATCTCCGACGCCTGATTTCTACCAGCGGTGTTGGCGAGGGGTGTGGTTTTCGTACCCTAACATCACATCGATGGATTTTATGCTTGATTTTGGCTGTCGGGATGGTTGCTGGGCTTGATTTTGACCGTCGGGATAGTTGTTGGGCATAATTTTGGCCGTTAGAATCGTTATTTCCGTGTGTCTTTGCTGCCGGAATTTTATTAGGGTTTTATTCGTTCACGACGGTAACCTTCTACGGTGACCTTCTATTTGTTATTTGATTGTGTTTAGGGTTTCGTATTCATAATTAATTCATTTAAACATATCGAATACACGATTTAGAGTTATTGTTGCCGTTAAAAATCAAACACTTTATGTTGCATGTTTGTTCTGTCGTAACGATGACTCGATGAGTGCTACCATCATTTGCTTCATTTCTTGGTTGACTGATTTTCTTCGTTCTTTGTGTGTACTACTATTGATGCTTTCATCATTGCAAGTCACTGTTTTCATGAAATTTATAAAATGTTAGTATTTGTTATCTGCATTTTCAATCGTATGTGCTCTGTTGTCGCCTATAACAGACTAATGGGTAGATGTTTAGAAATTTGTTCCATTAAGTCGCCTAGCATATCCATGTTATTAAAATGATATGTAGTCTCTTTACGTGACTATGTTTTTGATGCAACATGACATCTTAATGCAAGGCTGACATAATGGGTGCTTATCAAAGTTGAAGAACTCAGAACTTAAGGAGTTCTCAGCGGGAAAATATTAGGGAATTCTCAGATAACTCGGGACGACTCGGTTGTTGACTAACGTTGACTTTCTTTTGTGTGTGTGTGTGAATATTAGATTTTTTAGATAATTTTTATGATACATAATATAATATATATATAACTACAAACAAATGTTGACCGTACACTTGACCGAGATTTGACCAAGATATTCAATTTATCAGATGTTGACCGAGATTTGATTTAGAAACGCAATTTATCGGTCATTGACCGATAAAATTGAAAGTTGGCCAATTTTTTGAAACGAGAAATCGACAGCCTCCTGAAAGCAAGTTATCCCCGAGTTCTCGACCGATTTTCCCGATTTTTGCAACTACATAAGTTGAGTCTTGCAATGAGAAATAATCGAACAACATCTTGTTGTGGCACCATAAGAGTTGCAACCATGGTTATCTAATGTATGTGTTGCACTTATGGTTGCTCATACTGAACGACCTTGATTTAAATTGAAAACATATGTTTGTTGCAAAAATATTATCGGAAGCATCTTGAATGCGTGGTTGTCATAACAAATGCTTATTACTTGACTTTCACAATAGAGAAGAAGTCCGTTGCTTCCAAATTCGATAAATCTAGTGGGAAAATTCCTTCAAATCCCGATCCTCTTGCGGCTTTTATTGATGTTATGGACAATATGGAAGGCGTTCAAAAGGGAGACGTGTTCACGTCTAGCAATCCTTCATCCGTTTTGGTACAAGATAGAAAGCCTAGAATTGAAAGAAAAAAGAAATTGACTCATGTAGAGGAGTTGGAGGTGTTTGGAGAGTTTATTAAAGATGCTTGAGCGTTTTGTCTTGATTATCATCGGGTATCCTTTGTAGTCTTGTTAAATATGAATCTTAATCTTCCGTTTATCGGTTAGATTGAATTTCATTTAGCTATTTTATATCATAGTTGGCGTCGCGAGCTTTTTGTAGTTTTGTTTAGTTATGCTCGGGTTTTTTGGTTTGTATGTTTAAAGGAGATTTCATTTTTTATGAACCTTCTTTCGTTATATATAAATTTATTTGTTTCGGGGTTTTTTTTTTTTGGCTGAAAAAAAAAATAGAGAAGAGGTGATCTTATGGTACACATGACTAGGGATGGCATCGGGTCGGGTTTGGGTCGGGTTTATGTAATCCCGAACCCGATTAAGAAACCCCGCCCCAAACCCGGTCCGAAACCCGTCGGATCCCCATTTACTTACATACTATCGGGTTTCGGGTTTCCCCACGGGTAAACGGGTATACCCAATTAGTCATTATGTATCTATTTTTCAATAAGTTACCAAATCAAAATATCGAAAAATAACTTAATACTTCATGTTTAAAGTATTATAAAATATCACATACAAAAAGTTGATTGAAAAGTTTATAAAATACTTAAATACACAAAGTATATAAAATATCACATCTCAAAAACTTATTGTATATGATTATATTGAATAAAATTATACTCGTTATTAGCACAATGTGACAAGACTTGCAGGCTGCAGCCATGATGATCCATTTTCTCATTATTAGAATATTAATTAATTGTATCGTCTAAATGAGCTATGATGATAAACACGTGAGGACTACACCAGAGTGATAACAAATGGGGGATATAACTCAGTTGGGCAACAAAATTGCAGCCATGGCGACTCATTCATTATCTGTTGTTAATGTTATGTACGTGCCTCAGCTCTAATGTTTTCACATCTTACAAGATTTAGTTAAATTATCCTGATATACGATTTCCTAGAGTTGCCTACTGCCGTGTTGAGTTACTGTTTCCTCTTAATTGAATTGTCCTCTCATATTTTTTGAAGGTGTTTGTCATTTGGTTTCGTGTTTGTGCCTCATATTTATACTGTATTTGTTAGGGTGTTAGTCACCACATTTCATTGATCGCCAGATTGCTTTGGCACTAACCTTTAGATTGAATTGTCTATTTACAATTATTTATGAAGGTATTTTGTCATCTGGCACCACTTTACAGCCTCATATTTTTATTTTTTGGGGTAAAAAACATGAATAACAATGAAACACTGGGATATGATGATGAACATATGACACATTTTGTATCTTAGGAAGGCAAGCCTAAATGTTGCAAGTATAGAATAACATTTTGAATAAAATTATAAAAGCACATATAGCAGTGAGGAAAACACATAAACACGCTGTAACTTACAACTTACATTTTATTATTGTTGACATGTGTGTCTTTGATGTAAAAGACGTGGTAAAATAGTTTGGATCTTTTTGTACACAAGAAGTAAATCGGGGCACTCTACTAGTTGGTAAATAATTAAACTACATTTAAAACTATATAAGCATTTCAAAAAATAAAGGATCAGATTTCTGGCTTGGATTCTTCTCAATTAAGAAAAGAAATAAAAAATAGCGCTCAGTTATTTCAGATTCGATCATCTGGGGAAATAATCATCATATCCATAACCTTTAAGTAACATCAAACAATTTATTTTTTATTCATTATATTATCTCAAAATCTAAAATTAATTTAGCTCAATAATTCTAAGTAAAACTTGACAAAATGAATATTCAAAAACCGGAGGTGTAATTAATATATCAATATCATATGCATGATAATAATTGATCGATAAAAAAATACTAAAACACTACAAAAAAAATAAAGGATCAGATTTCTGGCTTGAATTCCTCTCAATAAAGAGAAGAACTAAAAATTAGCGCTCAGTGATTTCAGATTCGATCATCTGGGGAAATAATCATCATATCCTTCACCTTTAATTAACATCACTCAGTACAATTAATAAAAATAATTATAATTATCTCCGAATTTGAAATAAATTTAGCTCAACAATTAGAACTAAAACTTCATGAAATGAAGATTCAAAACCCGGAGGATTAATTAATATCGCATCGTCTCATACACAACACTTACCAAATCAAAAGGTGCTGGTAATCAGTATTTCGATGCAAATTCAATCAATACATTAATTAAAAATACCAAAACCCTAATTTAAATAAAAGTGTGATTAAATGTGCCAGGAGACAGGTAACGACGAAGCGATTGAAAGCACACCGAGCTGTTTAATACTGGTAATAAAAAAATATTTTAATATATGCTCCGGAAACTTGAATTTCTCTCAATGATTTGAGAGAGTTCACCATTATGAAGCAACGGATTTAAAATTTAGAAATAAAAATGAAATTAGGGCAAAATTGATGTTTCAATACCATAATGAACAAACTACAATTCATATTGTAGATTGTTAAGTAGAGATCGGAGGATATCCGATGGTATTTGAAATATTGATTTATGCTTCCGTTGACACGTCCGCCGGGTACCGGTGAACGTAACGCCTATCAAAAGCAACAGCTAATGCTAATAGAGAGTTAAAATAGTAAATTAACGATGTTGAAAAGACCTTACCGGCGTTTGCCGGTATTAAGACCACTGCTGTGAACGACTGAAGTGGTTGTTTGATAGTTTGGGGTTTGGATTTTATAAGCGTGTAGGATGATAAACCCTAAATTTTGATCACTTTATTTACAGACATATCTGGGTTAGCAAAAATGGCCTGTGAAAGCTTAGGCCCAAATAATATTTTTTAGCTACAATGGGCCTTTACTTGATAGACTTCTTTTATCTATGTTTTTTTTAACTTGGTAAAACTTGAGTGAAATTTGATAACGTAAGCTATCGTTAATATATGTAAAACTAGATAAGGGGTCCGCGCGTTGCTGCGGTTTTTGACAAACAATGAACATTACACATCGTTAAGGATTATTGGAGGTACATAAGTAGTTGTACAAAAGCATGGTTACAAACATAGTTCGGAAGGATTAATGGAATACATACATGGTTTAAAAAGTATAACTGGAGTACATATAAAACTGGAGAAAAGGATTGCTGGCGAGGTGGATTGCTGGAGTACATAATCATGTACATCTGATTCTGGTCACAAACTGTTTTTTAACCATTTGAGCCGAATGCTATGCAATCCTGCATCTTTTTGTGTACAATTTCTTATATGTAAAACATAACTGTAACTATTATTCATAAAGAATCTTAACAATATTACATGTATCTGATCATAATGACCTTCATCATAAGCCAAATTCATATATCAACTTCTTGTACTTGAAAACAGAATCTACAAAAAAAAAAAAAAATTATATATATATATATATATATATATATATATATATATATATATATATATATATATATATATATATATATAATAATAATAATAATAATAATAATTAATAATAATAATAATAATAATAAATAATGCAAAGTTGCACCATTTTTGACAAATTTGAAAAATCACATTTTGTTAAGCACTTTTGAATTCCTATTTTTCTGAGTTTAGTTCACTAATCAATTATTCGAGTAACAAAAACTGTATCAAACAGCGCCTTTAGTATCAAAATAAGTAATCTTGTTACACTAATAAAATCTATGTAACATTAAAAAAAGAGTTGATTTCTAAACCAATTATTTATAGACCTACATAAGGATGAAGCAGTTCAACAGCCTTCTAAGCTTTTCAATAGTAATCATTTTCACAAACTCGAAACCTCTAGTTCGATCAATATCTTTAGTATCTTTGTTGTAAATAACCTAATTCGAAAAATAAACACTTCATAAGCATTCGATCTTCATATTTTGAAATAATTAAAACAATACACGAATGAAAGTAAAGCTCCACAATTTCATAATGCATACATACCTCGGATGCTTCTGCAGCATTATCTATTTATCAAGCAGCAAGTCTTCTAGTGGGAACATTGTCTCTGCCTTAGACCTATCAACACAACCCATCATGATATGAATTCACCTTGTAGACCCACCAAGCTAACTGCAACAACAACAATTTCATCAACATTGATTCGTTTAATGCTGAAAACAAGAATGACCTACAGAAAAAGGCAAAACAGAAGGTTAGGTTTAGTGACTAAAATGCTGGTTTATTTTTGATTGAAAATGATATGGTTACTTGTCCTACATTGGTATATGGAAGAAAAGAGGTGTAACCTCTTTGAATATAAAATGATGTTGTCCCACATCGGTGGGAGAAAGAAGTTGGAGGTGGGTGACTTGGTTATAAAAGGAGCTCATGAGATTCATTCCAACTTGCACCAATCAATACACTTTAAGTATTTGATTATTTCTTTCTTTCTTACCATTGTTCGAGAGTTGTATTAGTTAAATACTTTGAAGAGTGTAGTTGGCTTAAGAGAGTTGTCTATCTCATTGTAATAATTTGTGATATAGTGTATTTCTCTCTTTGGAGGCTCGTGGTTTTCTCCTGTTTTGGAGTTTCCACGTTAAATTCTTGTGTTATGGATTAATTTTAATTCTTTACTGTTTTTCATTGGACGTTTGTTGGGAATTAGTGAGGTCGTAATTTCCCAACAACTGGTATCAGAGCCAGGTTTGGCGGGGGGTCTCGGTTAAAGGAGTCGGAGTATGCTCTGTGGTTGCCACGGGAGTGGATCGTCCACATCAGAAACGAGTTCTATTGATCGTATAGGGAATTTGGTTAGACAATATTTTTTTTGATTCGGAGTAAGTGGTGTCAAGAATTTGTAGTAGACCGGGTGTTGGATCTTCCAATTTAACGGATCCTGTGCGCCACTCCACTTCATCTGTCGACCAGTCGAAATGTGGGCAAAATCAGAGAAAGTGTTGTTCTTAGGATATGGATACGATGTCGAAGTTCAGTCCAATGAGGTTTGATGTAGAGAAATTTGATGGTAGGATCAATTTTAGCTTGTGGCAGGTTCAAATCAAGGATGTGTTGATTCAATCCGGGTTACACAAGGCTTTGAAAGGTAAACCCAACTTTGTTTCCGGCAGTGATTCTAGCTGTAAGTTCGATGAAGAAGAATGGGATGATATGGATTTGAGGGCGTCAAGTGCGCTTTGTTTGTGTCTTGCAAAGAACATGCTTGCAAATGTGCACGGGTTATCAACGGCTGAGGAACTTTGAGATAAGTTGGAGCAGTTGTACCAGGGCAAGGGCATCTCAAATCGGTTGTGTCTTAAAGAACAGTTCCATACTTTGCGTATGGATGGGGTTCAAAGATTTCAGATCATCTGAGCATTCTGAATGGTATTGTTTCGGAACTGGAGGCTATTGGAGTTAAAGTGGAAGACGAAGATAATGCTTTGAAGTTGATATTATCTTTGTCATCGTCCTATGAGCACATGAAACCTATTTTGATGTAGTTTGAAGACGTTACTAGCAAGCTCCTATCCGAGGAGAAAAGACTAGAAGGTAACGGGGTCTCGTCATCAAAAAGTACGGTACTGTTGTGTTCGGATAGGCGAAAGAAAAACTCCGAGAAGAATCTGGTATGCTGGAGGTGCGGGAAGACTGGACATGTAAGGGTTAATTGTCCAGGTGGAGCTAATTCAGCAAATGGCTCCAAAGGCGCTAATGATGTCTCCGTTGTTGTAACACCCCAGCTTAACATGACCACAATATTGTCCGCTTTGCCCGCAGGCGCACGGCTTTTTCTTGGCGACCACACACGAGAAGCACTTTCCCAGGAGGTCACCCATCCTAGTAGTGCACTTTCCCAGGAGGTCACCCATCCTAGTAGTGCTCCTGCCCGAGCACGTTTAACCACAACGTACTCGCACATCTACTCAGCCTGTGATCCCAAAACGCATTGTGTCATTTAAGCGTGAGTATTACCTTATAATCCCATGATCACTCATGTTCGTGGGCGATGTGGGATTTGCTGATAATGCTAAAAACGAACATATATTTCATAGCATTATTCCTCAAGAAAGACAAGCTTTTAGTTGCAATTGTTCTATTTACAAGTGATATTCGTTTAAATAATAAAAGGTGAAGACAAAAGACAGATTCGACGATTTGAAGACGCAAACGACCAAAAAGCTCAAAAGAACAAAAGACAATCAAAAAGGTTCCAATTATTGATAAGAAACGTCTCGAAATCACAAGAGTACAAGATTCAAAACGCAAAGTACAAGATATTAAATTGTACGCAAGGACGTTCGAAAAACCGGAACCGGGACCAGAGTCAACTCTTAACGCTCGACGCAACGGACTAAAAATTACAAGTTAACTATGTATATAAATATAATATAATATATAATTAATTATATTAATTATATATATATTATATATATATATATTAAAAACTATCGGCAGCCAGAAACTCCAAGGGAGTAAATTGAAAATACCTCTCCGCGACTCGCGGAGTTTGAAGGGCTTTTTGCCGCGAGTCGCGGAGCCCCAAAATTCACTCCTGGCTATAAATCAACCCGAATTCTGATCAAAAATATATCATATTTTTCATCTCTCTCAATATATACGAGTAATATATATTTATATTTATAATTTATATTTTAATTTTAATTATAATTCTAATAATAAGGGTATGTTAGCGAATGTTGTAAGGGTGTAAGTCGAAATTCTGTCCGTGTAACGCTACGCTATTTTTAATCATTGTAAGTTATGTTCAACCTTTTTATATTAATGTCTCGTAGCTAAGTTATTATTATGCTTGTTTAAAACGAAGTAATCATGATGTTGGGCTAATTACTAAAATTGGGTAATTGGGCTTTGTACCATAATTGGGGTTTGGATAAAAGAACGACACTTGTGGAAACTAGACTATGGGCTATTAATGGGCTTTATATTTGTTTAACTAAATGAAAGTTTGTTAATGTTAATATAAAGATTTACAATTGGGCGTCCCTATAAATTACCATATACACTCGATCGGACACGATGGGCGGGGTATTTATATGTACGAATAATCGTTCATTTAACCGGACACGGGAATGGATTAATAGCCACTAGAATAATTAAAACAGGGGTGAAATTACATTCAAGGGTAATTGGTGTAATTGTTAACAAAGTAGTAAAACCTTGGTTTACACGCAGTCGATAACCTGGTGTATTCATTAAACAAAGTATTAAAACCTTGTTACAATTCGAATCCCCAATTAGTTGGAATATTTATCTTCGGGTATAATAATAATTTGACAAGGACACTTGCAATTTATATTTATGACTGATGGACTGTTATGGACAAAAACCAGACGGACATATTGAATAATCCAGGACAAAGGACAATTAACCCAAGGGCATAAAACTAAAATCAACACGTCAAACATCATGATTACGGAAGTTTAAATAAGCATAATTCTTTTATATCATACTTTAATTTCCTTTATTTTATATTTAATTGCACTTCTAATTATCGCACTTTTATTTATTGTTATTTCATTTTATCGCACTTTTAATTATCGTACTTTTTAATTATCGCAATTTTATTTTATCGCATTTTTATTCGCAATTTCATTATCGTTATTTACTTTACGCTTTAATTTAAGTCTTGTATTTATTTTATATTTTACATTAGGTTTTAACTGCGACTAAAGTTTTAAAATCGACAAACCGGTCATTAAACGGTAAAAACCCCCCTTTATAATAATAATATCACTTATATATATATTTGTATTTTTAATAAAAGTAAACTAATATAGCGTTGAGCTTTGTTTAAAGATTTCCCTGTGGAACGAACCGGACTTACTAAAAACTACACTACTGTACGATTAGGTACACTGCCTATAAGTGTTGTAGCAAGGTTTAAGTATATCCATTCTATAAATAAATAAATATCTTGTGTAAAATTGTATCGTATTTAATAGTATTTTCTAGTAAAATATAAGCTATTTTATATACACCTCGTTCGACATCAAGTAATTTTGGCGCCGCTGCCGGGGAACTCATCTTAAAAGCCGGAAGCGCAACGCTAATATATAAAAAAAAAAAAAAAAAAAGATTTTTATTTACTTTTATTAAAAGTCGTTTTTGTAAAAATTACGTTTTAATTATTCAAAAATATAAAAAGAAAAACAAAAATATAAGTATTTTTAGGATTTTGTTAAATATTTAAGTTTTATAAGTTTCTTTATCTTTATTTTAATTTATAAAAATATAAATTTTATTAAAAATCGTTTATTTAAATTAAAAACAGAAAAAAAGAAAATAATAAAAAAAAATAAAAAGAAAACGCGTAAAAATTAGTACCTGTCAACTGATTTCTGGATCCCCGCGACTCGCGGGGTTTTACTCTTTATTCACCGCAACTCGCGGAGGCCCTCTGACACACGGACAAAACCCTAATCACGGGTTTTAATTTATTATTATTATTATTAATTACTTAATTATTATTATTATTATTAATTTTAGTTTTATTTTTACTTTTTACTTTATATTTATGTATTTTGTTTAATTAGTTTTATTAAAATTGAAAAATTAGTAGTTTTATTAAATAAATAATATAAAAATAATATTTTTATAAAAATTGTACTTTTTACAACTTTTTGTATATTTTTATATTTTGTACCTTTTTAATCGTTGTAGCGTAACTTTTGTATTTTTTAGCTCATAATTAATTTTAAACTTAGTTTTTGCTATAGTTATTTTTACTCCTAGATTTTTAGGCTTTGCCGTAGAATTCCTTAAGTGCTTTTTCTTTAGACTAAGATTTAGGTGCTTTAGAATTTTTCGACGCCTTTTTAAGTTTTAGTTTCTTTTTAAGATATTTCCATTTGGGATTTAGTTTTTCCTGTAAGCTTTAATATTTTTAGACCTTTTACTATGTATCAATTATCATTCCAATTAGTAATTTCAATTTGCGATTATAATTTTAAGTTAGTTGTAGTAATAAGGTTAAATTAGTTAAGTATTTTTAAGTTTTTATAAGTTTCTTTTATTTTTCCGTCACCTTTTATTTTTCAACCATTTTTTTCTTTTTCGACATTTTTCGACGCGCAATCTTTTTCTCTCTTATTTCTCGCTATTCTAGTTTTAGGACTTAGAATTTTTTCTACTTCTTATCTAAATTTCTAAAAATTACGAAAATTTATTTTGAGTGGTTAAATTGATAGACATCAAAATTTTCTGGTTCGTAGTAATAGTTGGATTTGTACGTGGACCGGGTTATTGGAGCCAAACAGTCCTCAATTATATTGAGACCAAACGAATCCTGCCCCTCTGCTGCATCTTTTGGCTATTCGAAACGTGGGCAAAATCAGAAAAGTCTATTGATTGGATAACTTATTATAATTTTTCTTTCCTTTTAAAAAACTAATAGGATATTCAGTGAATGCACCGAGCAAGACGTTCATCACCTTTTGTACGTTCACCACCTGTAACTCGATCAAGACATCGTTTAACAAATATAACCGCCGTTGATTTTTCTTTAGAATCGTCATCCAGTCGACCAAGTACTTCAGTTCAAATTTCCGATAATCCATTTTTTGAAACAAACCTCACAATTGAGAATCCAGAAAATATTCAGGAACGGTTCATAGATCCTGAACCATTAAACTTTCCTCCGGAACCACCAATCATTCAAACAGAGATTGTTGAGGAACGAACTATTAAATCAGAACCATCTAGTGATACTGAGTCAACAAATTCAATTATGGAGAATCTGGAACCTTTAAGTATGGAAGACCGAATGAGAGCTAAACGCACTGGCCAAGGTCACGCAATTACTCATCCAGACATTAATGCGCCAGATTATGAAATCAAAGGACAAATTTTACACATGGTGACTAATCAATGCCAATTTAGTGGTGCGCCGAAGGAAGATCCAAATGAACATCTACGTACCTTTAATAGGATCTGCACACTATTTAAAATCCGAGAAGTGGAGGATGAACAGATATATCTCATGTTATTTCCCTGGACTTTAAAGGGAGAAGCCAAAGATTGGTTGGAATCGTTACCTGAAGGGGCGATCGATACATGGGACGTTTTAATTGATAAATTTCTTAAACAATTCTTTCCTGCATCTAAAGCCGTAAGACTTCAAGCAGAAATTGTTACGTTCACACAAAAGCCAAATGAAACTCTATATGAGGCGTGGACAAGATATGGAAAGTTATTAAGAGGATGTCCGCAACATGGTTTAGACACCTGTCAAATAGTACAAATATTTTACCAAGGATGCGACATCACTACAAGAAAAGACATAGATATAGCAGCTGGTGGTTCTATTATGAAGAAAACCGAAACTGATGCTTACAAAATTATTGATAACACTGCTTCCCACTCACATGAGTGGCACCAAGAAAAAGATATCATTAGATCATCTAAAGCAGCTAGAGCCGATTCTAGCCATGACTTAGATTCCATTTCCGCAAAGATAGATGCTGTGGAGAGACGAATGGAAAAGATGACTAAGGATATTCACTCAATACGAATTAGTTGTGAGCAGTGTGGAGGACCACATTTGACAAAAGATTGTCTCAGTATTGAATTAACAATGGAACAAAGAGAGAATATTTCATACATAAACCAAAGGCCTGGAAATAATTATCAGAATAATTATCAACCGCCAAGACCGATTTACAATCAAAACCAGAATTATAACCGAAATATTCCATACAACAACCAACAAGGTCCTAGCAATCAACAAGTATCCAATAATACTTACAATCAGCAAAGACCGAATTTTCAAAACAAACCACCACAACAAACCGATGATAAAAAGCCAAATTTAGAAGATATGATGACGAAGCTAGTTGAAACTCAAACGCAGTTTTTCACATCTCAAAAACAAACCAATGAACAAAATGCTCAAGCATTTAGAAATCAACAAGCTTCTATTCAAAATCTGGAACAAGAAGTAAGTAACCTAGCAAGGTTAATAGGTGAAAGAAAACCGGGAAGTCTACCTAGTGATACAAATGCTAACCCCCGGAATGAAACAGCTAAAGCTATTACCACAAGAAGTGGTACAACACTTAAACCACCTGAAATACCTGTAACTTCTGATGAAACTATTCCTACTCCACAAGAACCACAACCTGATCAAGATAAGGAAAAAGAACCGGTAGTTGAAAAGGTTAATGAAGATAACACAGTTAAGGATAAACCTTATGTTAAACCATATCAACCACCACTTCCTTACCCGAGTAAAATGAAGAAGGAAAAACTTGAGGCCGAGCAATCCAAATTCTTGGATATGTTTAAACAAATAAATGTAAATCTTCCTTTCATTGATGTGATTTCAGGAATGCCAAGGTATGCTAAATTCTTGAAAGATCTAATCACGAATAGAAAGAAAATGGAAGAACTCTCGGCTGTTACTATGAATGCTAATTGTTCAGCAGTGCTGTTGAATAAGATACCAGAAAAACTATCTGATCCAGGAAGTTTCACAATTCCATGTTTTCTGGGTAGTCTTAGTTCAATAGAAGCATTGGCTGATTTAGGTGCTAGTATAAATCTAATGCCGTATTCACTATACGCTAAACTAGACCTTGGAGAATTGAAACCAACAAGAATAAGCATACAACTAGCCGATAGATCAATAAAATATCCTAGAGGGATAATGGAGAACATGCTAGTTAAAGTTGGTACTTTAGTATTTCCAGTAGATTTTGTTGTTTTGGACATGGAAGAAGATTCTCAAGTTCCTCTCATATTAGGAAGACCATTCTTAAACACGGCTAAAGCAATGATAGACGTGTTCGGTAAGAAACTGACCCTAAGTATAGAGGATGAGAGTGTTACCTTTTCAGTTGATAGAGCAATGCAACAACCACAATCTGCAGATGATACATGTTATTATATTAAAACTATAGATGCACATGCAGAATTATTAGAAGAATTTCCAGAATTACAAGGAACAGGAGAATGTTCCTTAGGAGAAAGTAATGAACCAATTGATGAAGCTGAAATGTTAGCTACACTTATAGCTAATGGATATGAACCAACAACAGAAGAAATTCAAATGCTAAAAGAAGAAGACAGATATCGATATAAATCATCGATAGAAGAACCTCCGAAATTAGAGTTAAAGCCACTTCCAAACCATTTGGAATACGCTTATTTACATGGTGAATCTGAATTACCTGTAATAATATCGTCTTCTCTTACTGAAAATGAGAAATCACAGCTCATTTCTGTGTTGAAAGCTCATAAACCAGCCATTGCATGGAAGATTCATGATATTAAAGGAATAAGTCCTTCGTATTGCACACATAAAATCCTTATGGAAGAAGGTCATAAAACGTATGTGCAACGCCAACGAAGACTAAATCCTAATATGCAAGATGTAGTTAAGAAAGAGATTATTAAACTGCTAGATGCAGGTTTGATATATCCAATTTCTGATAGTCCATGGGTAAGCCCAGTTCAATGCGTGCCTAAGAAGGGTGGCATGACTGTTATCACAAATGAGAAAAATGAGCTTATTCCTACTAGGACTGTAACAGGATGGCGTGTATGTATTGATTATAGAAAATTAAATGACGCCACCAGAAAAGATCACTTTCCCTTACCTTTCATAGATCAAATGTTGGAAAGATTAGCCGGAAATAGTTACTATTGTTTTCTAGATGGATTTTCCGGATATTTTCAAATTCCAATAGCACCCGAAGATCAAGAGAAAACCACATTCACGTGCCCTTATGGTACTTTTGCTTACAAACGCATGCCATTTGGACTTTGCAACGCCCCTGCAACCTTTCAAAGGTGTATGATGGCGATTTTTCACGACATGATAGAAGAATGCATGGAAGTATTCATGGATGACTTTTCAGTCTTCGGTGATACATTTAAATCATGTCTAGTTAATCTGGAACGAATGCTAATTAGATGCGAAAAATCAAATCTAGTACTTAATTGGGAGAAATGCCATTTTATGGTTAAAGAAGGCATCGTTCTTGGACATAAAATTTCAAAAGAAGGAATTGAAGTGGATAGAGCTA
Organism: Rutidosis leptorrhynchoides; assembly: GCF_046630445.1. Lineage (NCBI taxonomy): Eukaryota > Viridiplantae > Streptophyta > Magnoliopsida > Asterales > Asteraceae > Rutidosis > Rutidosis leptorrhynchoides. The sequence continues at coordinate 111,714,818 of NC_092342.1, read as the reverse complement.
AAGTAGATGTAATTGCTAAACTTCCACATCCCACCAATGTTAGAGGAGTTAGGAGTTTTCTAGGGCATGCCGGTTTTTACCGACGTTTTATAAAAGATTTTTCTAAAATTGCCACTCCTATGAATAAACTCCTAGAAAAGGATGCGCCATTCATCTTTTCAGATGAATGTATCAAATCTTTTAATATTCTTAAAGAAAAACTCACTAATGCACCGATCATGATAACACCAAATTGGAATCTACCATTTGAACTAATGTGCGATGCAAGTGATTTTGCAATGGGAGCCGTTTTAGGACAAAGGATTGAAAAACGATTTCAACCTATATATTATGCTAGTAAGACATTACAAGGAGCACAAACAAACTATACAACTACTGAAAAAGAACTCCTTGCTATTGTCTTTGCTTTTGACAAATTTCGATCATATCTAGTTCTAGCAAAAACGGTGGTCTATACCGACCATTCTGCTCTTAGATACCTATTTTCAAAACAAGATGCTAAACCAAGATTAATCCGTTGGATCTTACTCTTACAAGAGTTTGATATTGAAATCCGAGATAAAAAAGGAGCAGAAAATCTCGCCGCTGATCATCTTTCTCGTCTTGAAAATCCCGAATTAGAAGTTCTGAATGAATCGGCCATACAAGACAACTTTCCTGATGAATATCTATTGAAGATAGATTATAAAGAAATCCCATGGTTTGCAGACTATGCAAACTACTTAGTTTGTGGATTCCTTGAAAAAGGATTATCGTACCAAAGACGAAAGAAATTCTTCAGTGATATAAAACACTATTTCTGGGAAGATCCACATCTGTTTAAAAGTTGTCCCGATGGAATAATACGCCGATGTGTATTTGGAGATGAAGCTAGTAAAATTTTAAACCATTGTCACACAGGACCAACAGGAGGGCATTATGGGCCTCAACTAACAGCAAGAAAAGTTTATGAAGCTGGATTCTATTGGCCTACAATTTACAAAGACGCACACCTTCTTTGCAAATCCTGTGATGCATGTCAAAGGGCCGGAAAAATAAGTCAACGTGATGAAATGCCACAAAATGTCATCCAAGTATGTGAAGTATTTGACATTTGGGGTATTGACTTTATGGGTCCATTTCCAAAATCTCATAATAATCTATATATACTCGTAGCCATTGATTATGTATCTAAATGGGCGGAAGCACAAGCTCTCCCAACTAACGATGCACGAGTTGTAGTCAACTTTTTAAAACGTCTTTTTGCAAGGTTTGGAACACCGAAAGCTTTAATAAGTGATCGGGGTACTCATTTCTGTAATAATCAACTTGAGAAAGTTCTTAAAAGATATGGAGTAACTCATAAAATCTCCACCGCATATCATCCACAAACAAGTGGACAGGTTGAAAATACAAACCGAGCTTTAAAACGTATTCTTGAGAAAACCGTAGGATCAAATTCGAAGGAATGGTCCATTAAATTGGAGGATGCACTCTGGGCTTTTAGAACAGCCTACAAAACTCCAATTGGAACCACACCTTTTAGACTTGTTTATGGAAAAGCATGCCATCTTCCAGTAGAAATTGAACACAAAGCATTTTGGGCTTTGAAGACATGTAATCTTGATTTACATGAAGCTGGACGTCTACGATTAAGTCAACTAAACGAATTAGAAGAATTAAGACATGAAGCATACGAAAATTCGTTAATCTATAAAGAAAGAACGAAGAAATGGCATGATAAAAGAATCAGAAGTTCAAAAGAATTTAAAGAAGGAGACAGAGTTCTTCTTTTCAATTCACGATTCAAGCTATTTCCTGGAAAATTAAAATCAAGATGGTCTGGACCATTTATAGTCAAAAGAGTTTTCCCATACGGAACGATAGAATTGATAAATTCAAATGGGATTGAATTTAAAGTTAATGGTCACAGAGTTAAACATTACATACATGGTCCGATGGAAGTCGACAACGAAGTTAATCACAATTTCGACACCACAGCTAACTAAGTGTGGGGAGAATCAAGTCTTTAAAGGATAATATATATTTCTGTTAGAGTTAGATTGTCTGTTTTCGTGTAGTTCTCGAAAATGGAACACGTATGGTCTTTCCCTAGCAGACCCTAAAGAACTAGTCTTCTCCCCCCATTCTGAATTTTTATTTTTTTTAGGTTTTTACAAAATGAAGACTGCCTGTGAACTAAACCATGGTCTAATGCTACACGCTTTGATCACTAAACGTAATAATGACATACTCCCGAGTGAAATAGTATCAGTAATCAGAGAAAGAATGGACGGAGTTAGAAAAGGATCCAGATGCGAAGATAATAAGTTACAATTTGGTAAAGGAAAATCAAAATCCGCAGCAAAAAGAAGAGCACGACACCTAGAAAAATGTCACAAATGCGGAAAATGGTCACATGGAGGTAAATGTTCAAATAATCAAACCTATTCAAATACCGAATTTGTTACTTTATGCAGAGACGGACCGTTCATATGTTTAGAAGAAAAGACAATGAATGCTCGAGGTTACGCCTATGCAGCCATGGAAGACCAATTAAACCGACTATCTTATGAATATAATAGATCATATAACTAAGAAATCTATTTCACAGGTATGTCTGTACAGTTTTTATTTTTATTTTTATTTTTAACCTTTTGATAATAAACGCTAATTTGTTCGCTAAAAAGTATTAAATTGGTATTGAATAAAATTAGGTTTGGCGACCGAAATTATTGATATCCTTCAAAAATTTATTACATCACTGCGAAATTTAACGTTTATTCTTAAGGTATAAATATCTTTAATCAATCAACCCAAAATATTTCAAAAATTCGTCATGAGTTAAATTAGGTCTTGAAACCGAAATTACTTTACCGAAAAGAGGGGCGCATATTTTTGATAATATTTGATTGATTAAAGTGGGATAAAAAGACAAAAAGATTTTTAATTTTATTTTTACCATGTTTTTAAAATTAATATTTAAATCTTAAATTAATATTGTAAACTTTGTAAAAACAATATTTTTAAAATTGTAAATATTTGAAAAATTAATATAAGTTTGGTATGAATTTATAAATTTTTAAATTAAGTTTGGTGTGAATTTTTAAGTTTTAAAATATGAAATTTTAATTTTATGCATTTCAAATTTTAAGTTTGGTGTGAATTTTGAATTTTTAATATTAATTTTGAATTTTATATTTAAGTTGTGTGAATTTAAAAACAAAAATTTACTTTATCTCATTAAGTTAAAAATATGAATTTTAAAATTCGTCGTAAGTTGAAGACTAGGTCTTTGAACCGAAATTGCTTTACCCGAGGGAGGGACGAGAACTTTTATTATCATTATTTTTAATCTTATTGATTTAAAGTATGCCAAAAACATTAAAAAACCCAAAAATCTTAGCTTTTTAAAACAATCGCTACAAAAAGACAAATTTTAAAATTTTGTCGAGGGACGGACTAGGACATCAATCCGAAACGACCTCGTCCTAAATAACAAGGGAAACAAAATTTTAAAATTAATTTCTTAATTGTTTTATAAGTTAAAGATTATAAAAAAAAAAAAATAAAAAAAAAAAAAAAAAAATAACTCCGCGACTCGCGGAGTTTTCAGTGAAAACCTCCGCGACTCGCGGAGGGACCAAATTACAGAAAAAAAATAAAACAGCTGCACACGATCTGATCACTCACACACACACAAAAACACATACTGCACTTCGAAAAAACCCGAAAAAACCCACGAAAATCATCCCAAAAACTCGATTTTTCACCGTTAATCTTCAAATTTTTCACTACAATCATGTTGAGAAGGATGATATCTAGGAACTACTCAAGAAAACAGGTACAATTACACCCCAAATCACCTTTAAATCCGAATTTTAGTGTGTTCTTGAGCATATTTTCATAATTTAAATTTTGTTAATTTTTAGTGTAATTAGTGTTAAATTGTTAGTATATTATGCATGTATAACCTAGATTGATGCTTGTTAACATGATTTGAAGCCAAAAACTTCAAAATCTTTAGAATCTAGGGTTTGTGTTCTTGAGCAATTTGGGGCTTTTTGATATAAACAGGTTATGGCCGATTTTTGTCATGAATTGTTGCTAAATTGAGTAGTGTAACATGTCTAGGTAGTTAAATGATCCAAACTTTGAGCCTAAACATGATTTTGAGAATTAAAGTGGACTTTTTCAAGTCCAAAATTCATGAACTTGATTTTTGAAAGATAATGCCATTTGAGACTTGTTTATTTGCTAGTAATGATTATTTTGACATGTTATTTGAGTTGAATGCTTATGAACTTGGCGAAAATTTTCATATATGATTATTTGAAAAAGTGTAGATTTGATAAAAATGTGAAAATAAGCTTAAGTTTGATATAAATTGATAATGTCATTGTAATTATTTTGATTGATGATTTTGCTGACACTAATGCATATTTGGATGCACAAAATTTGTGTTTGATGTGTTTTGCAGAATGAAAGGGGTGAATCTTCATCCCAAGCCCGCCATGCTCCTGCTGAGAACTTGGAACAACAGGAGGTAGATAACTACTACAAGCAGGATGTACCTCATCCAGTCATGACCTTTTCAGATATGCACTTGGAACAGTTGCACCCGAACTTGCGATTTGACAGACTTTGGATAGATTATCCAAAATATCAACGGGGTTTGCATACTCTTCATTCCAAGGTTGTTGAGGTACCGAGGGTCATAGAATGGGGACCCTTGGAAGCTGTAGAATTGGCCGGGCCAATTAGGGAATTACTGGTACAGAGGTATGGTAATTCTTCTTTTAATGACTGGATATGTTTATTCACCATACGCAGACCTGTATATAAAGTATGGTGTGAAGAGTTGTTATGTAGTATAGAGTTGAATGATCGGGTAGCCAGTTTAACCGATCGTTCTTTTGTTAGATTTTTGTTAGGCGGTTCGATGCGCCACATGTCTTTACTGGACATGGCTCAGGCTTTACGTATATACACGCCTGAGGAATTAGCGTCTGCCGATTGTAGAGGATTGATACTAAACGGTAGGAAAATAGATGAGAATTTTGATACACACGGTGTGTGGAGTCAAATGACAAGCCACCACCGTTTTAAAGGGGGAAACTACTCTTATTTGGATATAGATAGAGCCGAATTAAGAGTAATACATAGGTTTTTAGCTAACTCGATTACACAAAGGGGTAAAAACAAAGAAAAGGTAAATGAACAAGATTTGTTTTACCATATGTGTATTCGAGACCCACACAGCGCTGTAAGTATACCATATTGTGTGGGTTATTATTTATCAGCTATGGTTCGAGGGATGCGTCCACATAGCATAATAGGAGGTGGTATTTTTATTACTTTGATTGGTGAATATCTCGGTGTGGATATAAGTCGGGGGGGATTATTAGTAGAAGAGCCGGAACCCCGCGACACTATAGGTTTAAATGTGTACCATGGTGCGAAAGTTTTGAAGCGGCGAAATAACGCCGCAGTACGATACAATGGTAGACATCCACAGGTAGAGAGAAACCAGGAACAAGGTAATGTAGGAGGGGGGCAAGAAATGCATAGGTTTATAGCTTCTCAGGAATACGAAAATGCTAGACAGAGAGCATTTGAAGATTGGCAAGTTCATCAGAACCAGATCATAGCGCATTGCCAACACATAGGTAGAAACTATATTCCTACACCGAAACCCGTCTTCCCTCCTTGGTCGATAGAGATGCAGCCACCATATCCTACGTATGACCCTGCCGAAGCATTCTATAGCACTTATGGTTATGCGTGGAACCCCTATTGGTACCAATATCATCCTTAGTTTACTTTTTATTTTTTTTATTTTGTAATTTGTAATTATTGATATGTTTAATATTTTTTGTTAATATTGTAATCATTTTTATAATTTCTAACTTTTATTCTTAGATTTTAATAATTTTTGAATGTGGGGTAATAAACCAAACTTCAAAAATATGTATATATGTTTGCAGTTTATCTTATGTACACAACAGGGTAAAACAACGCACTTTCAAAGACTGGCATTAAGTTCAGCAAAAGCAAGTAATTTTGACGACAATGATGCAAAATACATGTGAAATAACAACAAGACGGAATGAACAAATGACGTGCACCATTTATCATTCAGCAAACAAACGCCAATATATTTGGAAACTTTGGTAAAAATTTAATCATTTTCACACAAATCACCCTCAATAATTTAAATTGTTACTGATTTCTTGCAAATGAGGGCATTGCAAGATCTTAAGTGTGGGAAGGGGTTAAATTCTTTCGGATTTTAAAATTTTTATATTAAACACTTGGTTACCAGAAAAAATACTAGTAAAGCAGTAGTTGTATTAGAATCTAGTGCTCTCTGATAATAAAGAACAGCCCTAGTCTTATATACTGACTACCCAATTCTAGTAAAATTTTTCAAAATTTTCAATTAAATGAATTCAAATCATGTTTATACATATTTATGAACGATAAAACTAGGTTTTAACACCGAAATTATTGTTACCTCGGAAAGGACATAAATTGAGAAACAAACTAAAATGTTAAAATTCATTTAAAATGGAATAGAGGACGATAAAAAGAAAAATAAAAAGCCAAGTGTGGGAAAATTTACCAAGTTATTTTAAACATATGCCACATATATTTGTAACAAATAACTGAAAATACTTTTGCTTTGAACTAAACTAAACTGTTTTACCCAATGAAAGAAAAGAAGAGATGGATCTACACGATGAATCAATTCCATCATTAAAAGGAAGTAAAGTCTTCCGAAAAAGACACGCGCTTCTTGATTTAGGTCATGAAGTTGTCGTTCAGACCAGCTGTAGGTTGACGAAAAATCTAGAAAAGTCATCACTAAAATCAGCAGGAAATCCACGGACCTCAGCATTAAACAGGGTCGCCAAGTGGTCAGATTTATCCTAACCATGAGAAGGATTTATCAAGTACAATGGGGGGGCACCGTGCAAATTAGCTGGATAAGACTAATGAATCAGATCCCCAGAAAGGATAATCTCCTTAAAGATTAAAAATCAGCTTTTAAGACTGATATTACTCAATCCTTGAGATTGACCTTAAAGATTGAGAATTACAAACTCATGGAATTCAATGATATCTAAACTCGAGCTTAAACGAGAAAATATTTTGATCAAAATTACAAACCGATTTGTTTTCTGAAAACCCTATTTTCAATGCGTTCATTACCATTGAACGTAAAATCCTAGGAATTCACCTGGAATTCATTAGGTCACCTGAACCAAATCGGGTGTCAACCGTAAGAACGGTGGTTGCATAGCATGGTCAAAGACAGGACCTTGTGCCAGACCGAAAAATCATAGGATGAGCTTTACTATTGCTCCTACCAAGGATAGTAATTGCGTCCGACACGTTATAGACCATAATCAAAAGCATGTCACGAGACATTGCCTTAACAGTTGCTTGTTCAACGCTTTCCTTTACAACCGGACGGTAGTTTGCCGAAAGGTAATATACGGAACAAGTAAACTGGACGTGTTGCTTTCCAAATACAAGGTTAGCAAGTGGGTGACACAAAACCGCAAGTTTTGAGCTAAAATTTTCAAATCTGAAACCCACCAAACCCACAAAAATATTTTGCAAACACCGGTAAAGGGTTATTCCGGAAAACTTATCTAGGGTAAAAACTAGATTTAATTTTCAAAAGATCAAATGTTTTCATAAAGATCCAATTTCCTTAATGGATCTAAATTTTTATAGTCATGTGGGACTGTAAACCATATCGTTACTACCATTGTTTATACCGCCGTATAGAATTCACTGATGTACAAAGTGTGAAGAATAAAGAAGTGATTCTAGTATTTCAAGACAATATTGCTTGAGGACAAGCAACGCTCAAGTGTGGGAATATTTGATAATGCTAAAAACGAACATATATTTCATAGCATTATTCCTCAAGAAAGACAAGCTTTTAGTTGCAATTGTTCTATTTACAAGTGATATTCGTTTAAATAATAAAAGGTGAAGACAAAAGACAGATTCGACGATTTGAAGACGCAAACGACCAAAAAGCTCAAAAGAACAAAAGACAATCAAAAAGGTTCCAATTATTGATAAGAAACGTCTCGAAATCACAAGAGTACAAGATTCAAAACGCAAAGTACAAGATATTAAATTGTACGCAAGGACGTTCGAAAAACCGGAACCGGGACCAGAGTCAACTCTTAACGCTCGACGCAACGGACTAAAAATTACAAGTTAACTATGTATATAAATATAATATAATATATAATTAATTATATTAATTATATATATATTATATATATATATATTAAAAACTATCGGCAGCCAGAAACTCCAAGGGAGTAAATTGAAAATACCTCTCCGCGACTCGCGGAGTTTGAAGGGCTTTTTGCCGCGAGTCGCGGAGCCCCAAAATTCACTCCTGGCTATAAATCAACCCGAATTCTGATCAAAAATATATCATATTTTTCATCTCTCTCAATATATACGAGTAATATATATTTATATTTATAATTTATATTTTAATTTTAATTATAATTCTAATAATAAGGGTATGTTAGCGAATGTTGTAAGGGTGTAAGTCGAAATTCTGTCCGTGTAACGCTACGCTATTTTTAATCATTGTAAGTTATGTTCAACCTTTTTATATTAATGTCTCGTAGCTAAGTTATTATTATGCTTGTTTAAAACGAAGTAATCATGATGTTGGGCTAATTACTAAAATTGGGTAATTGGGCTTTGTACCATAATTGGGGTTTGGATAAAAGAACGACACTTGTGGAAACTAGACTATGGGCTATTAATGGGCTTTATATTTGTTTAACTAAATGAAAGTTTGTTAATGTTAATATAAAGATTTACAATTGGGCGTCCCTATAAATTACCATATACACTCGATCGGACACGATGGGCGGGGTATTTATATGTACGAATAATCGTTCATTTAACCGGACACGGGAATGGATTAATAGCCACTAGAATAATTAAAACAGGGGTGAAATTACATTCAAGGGTAATTGGTGTAATTGTTAACAAAGTAGTAAAACCTTGGTTTACACGCAGTCGATAACCTGGTGTATTCATTAAACAAAGTATTAAAACCTTGTTACAATTCGAATCCCCAATTAGTTGGAATATTTATCTTCGGGTATAATAATAATTTGACAAGGACACTTGCAATTTATATTTATGACTGATGGACTGTTATGGACAAAAACCAGACGGACATATTGAATAATCCAGGACAAAGGACAATTAACCCAAGGGCATAAAACTAAAATCAACACGTCAAACATCATGATTACGGAAGTTTAAATAAGCATAATTCTTTTATATCATACTTTAATTTCCTTTATTTTATATTTAATTGCACTTCTAATTATCGCACTTTTATTTATTGTTATTTCATTTTATCGCACTTTTAATTATCGTACTTTTTAATTATCGCAATTTTATTTTATCGCATTTTTATTCGCAATTTCATTATCGTTATTTACTTTACGCTTTAATTTAAGTCTTGTATTTATTTTATATTTTACATTAGGTTTTAACTGCGACTAAAGTTTTAAAATCGACAAACCGGTCATTAAACGGTAAAAACCCCCCTTTATAATAATAATATCACTTATATATATATTTGTATTTTTAATAAAAGTAAACTAATATAGCGTTGAGCTTTGTTTAAAGATTTCCCTGTGGAACGAACCGGACTTACTAAAAACTACACTACTGTACGATTAGGTACACTGCCTATAAGTGTTGTAGCAAGGTTTAAGTATATCCATTCTATAAATAAATAAATATCTTGTGTAAAATTGTATCGTATTTAATAGTATTTTCTAGTAAAATATAAGCTATTTTATATACACCTCGTTCGACATCATTTGCCTAGGGTGTTACATTCACCCCCCCCCCCTTAGGGACTCATCGTCCTCGATGAGGTTTGCCCCACCACCCCCAACGGCACATGAGTGGCTCTGATACCATTCTGTAACACCCCATCTTAACATGACCACAATATTGTCCGCTTTACCCGCAGGCGCACGGCTTTTTCTTGGCGACCACACACGAGAAGCACTTTCCCAGGAGGTCACCCATCCTGGTAGTGCTCCTTCCCGAGCACGCTTAACCACAACGTACTCGCACATCTACTCAGCCTGTGATCCCAAAACGCGTTGTGTCATTTAAGCGTGAGTATTACCTTATAATCCCATGATCACTCATGTTCGTGGGCGATGTGGGATTTGCCTAGGGTGTTACAGTTGTTACGAAGAGTGACGAATTCCTCTGAAGTCACGTTATCCTCATGGTGTGTCCGCGCCACCATGGAAAGGGATGTTCGTTAGCGGTTCCACAATTGCACATGGGCACTGGTTTGGCATTGGTGCAGGTTTTGTGGTGGAAATAGATGTTGTAACTGATGAAACTTTCGGGAAAGCCAAACGGGGAAGTTGCACCGTAAATGTTCAGCTGGTTATTCAACATGTACCGAGGTGAAATTCTTAGAATGGGATCTTCTAAGTGGTTATACTCTTACGGTGAAGTATGATCTTGTTAAGATTTATGATTGTCTGTGAAGACAATGATTGTCGGGTTTTGACAATGTTTGATGAGGATGCAAAGTTTTGTCTCTTGGGAGATAATGTCAACAGCATAGAGATGAGGATCTTGAAGTTGTCGTCGAGGAAGCATCTACGTCGGTTACCTTTGCAATGTGGAAGTATGGTTATCTTTTTCTATCAAAAAGGTGGGGATTTGTTGGTTTATTTTTGATTGAAAATGATATGGTTACTTGTGCCACTTTGGTAGATGGAAGAAAAGAGGTGTAACCTCTTTAAATATAAAATGATGTCCCACATCGGTGGGAGGAAGAAGTTGGAGGTGGGTGACTTGGTTATAAAAGGAGCTCATGGGATTCATTCCAACTTGCACCAATCAATACACTTTAAGTATTTGATTATTTCTTTCTTTCTTACCATTGTTCGAGAGTTGTATTAGTTAAATACTTTGGAGAGTGTAGTTGGCTTAAGAGAGTTGTCTATGTCATTGTAACAATTTGCGATATAGTGTATTTCTCTCTCTAGAGGCCCGTGGTTTTTCTCCTGTTTTGGAGTTTTCGCGTTAAATTCTTGTGTTGTGGATTGTTCTTATTTCTTTGCTGTTATTGTTGGGCTGGGTGGTGGGAATTGGTGAGGCCGTAATTCCCCAACATAAAATTCATATGAACATAGTATATTTAAACACGAAAAAGCTAGAGACACCTGACAATTTCCTCTAACTGAGAGTATAAGATAAAGTGCCGCCATAGTTATTGGCATAGACAACATTTATAGGTTGGTCCTATATTTTCAAGGAGAAGTCAAACTCCTCAAAATCCTCTTAATTTGTGATAATGAAATCCCATTTTATATACCACTTTAAAGAGCAATATTTTAGGTCATTCAACTATATACCTAACACCACCACCAATACTTTCTTAGTTTCGTTTCTTTTAGACATATCATCAAACACCTTACATGCACTTTCAGATAATCACCATTACATTATATTAGATGGAAAAATTCAAAAGCTAAATGTGACGAACCTCCAAAATCGCCATTGATGGCGCCGTTAACTTAGGTCTCGTTACGTGGTCATAGTTCCTAAATGAGACGCGTTTGACCAAAATTATGTCGCATTCATTTGAAACGTGTAGGACTTGCAAAGTTTTAAGTTTACCAAATGGTTCGATAACAAGTTTAAGTTTACAAAAGTTATAAAGTATAATTGAAATAATTTGCGACATAATATAAGTTGAAAATCACGGATGCTATTAATAGCGTATCCATGTATGCTTGACCCGAAACAAGAAATCAAAGTGTACGCGGAAGCATGTATCAAGTAGCCAATCAAGAACCTGAGAAACAAATAGAAAACTGTCAACGAAAAACGTTGGTGAAATCATAGGTGTATTTGTAAACGTTGTTTTTGAACCACAAGATTTAGTATTTCCATAATGTTGATTATCCAAATCGTTTACATTCCAAAAGATGTTGTTTGAATCACGAGCACCCAATTATCAAGACTTAACTGTATACGAACTCCGTTATCATAGTGTTAGAACATACACTATACCCGAAAATGTATTTCATCCGCTAACGGTAGCGAACCGTCCGAATGAGGGTTCATCAAACCCGTATGGATCCACACAACATAAGTTCTCGCTTACACCCTGCAAGTGTAACTAATGATAATTGAATTGAGGCTTTTTGTTCTAACTCGTACGTGGAATGTTTGTTTTCATACTTGTGTTCAAAGCATAAAAGTATAAAACATATATGTTTCTCATCCCATGATATAAAGAGTAAAAGTTGTCGAAAAGTTTGGACTATGATCTCACCGTAGTTGCACGCCAAAGTACTTCATTTTAAACGTTGTGCAATAAAAGTTGTTTAGTCTTGACCTAAACAAGTAAGTTATATCAATACCGGATAAGACACAAGGTCGGTCGAAATGTGTTTAATTAGTCCTATGGCTCGTTACGACTCGATTATATAGCATGTGAGTCACGTTGTCAAGTTTCATGCAATATATAAGTATAAAAGAAGGCTAGAACGATTATGTAAGTCTTTGGTTAAGTTTAACTAAAAGTCAAACTTGGTCAAGGTCAAAGTCAAACGGGTCGGGTCGGGTATCCGACTATTGCACATAAAAAACGTAGTCATATATAAGCATGTTGGCCAAGTTTCATGTTAATTGGAGTTGCAAGTAAGCGGGAATGAAAATTGAAAAACACAAAAAAAAAAAAAATAAAAAAAAAAAAAAAATTTGGGACAGAGGATATCTCGCGATCGCGAGGTTGCAGGCCTTCCAGGCTTCACGATCGAAGCTTTGGTTTTCAGGTGCTGAATGCTGATTTTTGTCAAGTCTCAAACCAAACTTCACCCAAACACATTTTATGAATCGAAAACACTAAAAACGCATACCATACATCGTTGGAAAGGTATTTTAACAAGGAATACAACTAGATACATTTCATCAATCATTCCAAACATTTATTACACCAAAATCCATATTAATGTTCAACATAATTACTCCAAGTTCATTAAATGCATTTCATGATTCGGGAACCCAATTTACATATACGATATGCCGTTTCGAAGGTAATTAAACATACACTGCAACTAAACACTTACCAACAACATTTCATAGCATTCAATGCATCAAAAGTTCATATTTAAGTCTATCAAACCCTAACCAAAAAATCAAAAAATCAATAATCATGTTAGTGAAGTTTTCCAAATCAATCAACACGTCAAATTGAAGTTAATGATGCTAGTAACACATTTAATACATGAACTTTAACATATAACAACATTAAATCAACCAAAATCCAAGATTTAACTAGTCACTTTTCAAATTCATGCAAGTTACAACAAAATGACAAGAACGAGCAAATAAATCACATATTCATGTTAGACTTGAGCCATAGACACTAACTAACACTTTTATAAGCCAAGAACACCAAGAACAAGAAATCTAGAATTTTTGAAAAGCTTACCCCAAGTATTAAAATTGGTACCAAATTGAAGGTCTTGAGTAGTAGATCACAAATATGTAGTTAGATTTGTTGTGAGCTTCCTAGATTTGATTTAGATAATGATTTAGTGATTTGGGTGAAATGTGTGTTTTTGCAACTAGAGAGAAAAAGATGTGGTGGGAGGTGGAATGAATGAGTGGAGAAGAGACGGGGTTTGACCATTTGACCTAGTCACAACTTTGGTCCCTTGGCAACATTAGTCCCTCGAGTTTAAAAGCGGGTGCGTGAATTAACCATACGAATTATTTTAAATACGCTAGAATAAACGAGAGATGTTATAATTAAGTAACGGGAATATTAAAACGCTAATTAACGGAAGATACCAATTTAGATAACGAAAGATATTATTTAAAAAAAATGACGGGCGTTAAAATAAATTAACGGAAAAGGGCGGGTTATTACATTACCTACACCTTAAAAGAAATTTCGTCACGAAATTTAGTTGGAAGTAGTAGTCGTTGTTTCTTCCTCGAGACCTTGCATTGCCAAATCTACGAATAAGTGAGGGTACTTCCTTTCATTTGATCTTGCCTTTCCCACGTAAATTCGGGTCCTCCTTCGGCATTCCAACGAATTAAGACAATCGGAATCCTACTTTATTTTAAGGTTTGGCTTCACGATCCATAATTTCAATCGGTTCTCCAATGAGGTGGAGTTTGTCATCGATAGTAAGCTCTTCGAAAGAAATAACAAGTTCTTGTTCAGCAAGACACTTCTTCAAGTTTGACACATGGAATGTAGGATGAACGGAACTTAATTGAGTCGAAAGATCTAAACGATAAGCAACGGGTCCAATACGCTCCAAGATTTCAAAAGGTCAATATACCATGGATTTAGCTTTCTACGTTTCCCAAAATGGATTACACCTTTCTAAGGTGCGACTTTTAACATTACTCGGTCACCCACTTGGAATTCGAGTGGTTTACGTCTAACATCGGTATAGCTCTTTTGGCGACTACGAGCCGTGTTGAGCCTTTATTGGATTTGAACGATCTTAATGGTTATCTCATGAATGAGTTCGGGTCCGGTGGTTTGCTTGTCGCCTACTTCGGCCCAACCATTAGGAGAACGACATGTGCGGCCATATAAAGCTTCGAAAGGTGTGGCGTTAATACTCAAGTGATAACTATCATTGTAAGAGGAATCGCCTAAAGGCAACAATACAAGTTCGTAATATGTCTTCCAAGGTTTGAATCGTACGTTTACTTGGTCTGTCGGTTCGTGGATGATACGCAGTACTCATGTCTAAACGTGTTCCCAAGGCTTCTTGTAAGGCACCCCAAAAATCTAGAAGTGAAACGAGCATCTCGATCCGAAACGAGGTACATTTCTTTAAGGTATATTTGAACAAGTTTTTGTTAATCTTATCGGTTTCTGAAAACGTTTGTTAGGATTATTCACCCTCGTGGTGAATACTAGTATAATGTGAAAAGTATCTCTCTCCATTGAGAATTCAGATAAAAGATTTCCTTATACGGAAGTACGAGTGTAATGCGAGAGAAGTTTCCGCCTCGATGTGATCATATCAAGCATTTTGTAGTTCGTTGATAAAACTGTGCGAAAACGAGATAGTATACGCGTGTAACATGGGTTTTGAAGTTGAGAGAATTGGTCATTTATTCAGAAGCATGAATACGGTTTGGCAAAAATTAAAGGTGTGTACTCGGTATGGTTGTTATCAATATTCTCGGAGTTTTCGGATGGTAATAAAGAAAAATAAAGTCATGTAACATGGCACATGGTGGGACAAGGTTGATCAAGCCCCATCACCATCACGAGTCATTAGAGCTTTGGTATGACTTACCATAATATAATCATATTGATCAAGTGTCGTTATATTACACTAACTCATACCTCCATTCCCATATCACTCCATATAATTAAGTTCGTGTAATCGTGAAGATTTAAAATGAACAAAGTGTAACGACATCTCTAACATGACTCGTATTTAATCGAAAGAGTTAGCGCAACTCTGAAGATGCGTTTCCAGAAGGAAGTGTATAACTGGTTGTTCACGTCAATGTGGTTCAAGTCAAATAATAATGTATTTAGGTACGAAAAGAGTAACGAATTATGATAACGAGTAGTACGCAACCGTAGTGATAAGTATTTATGACAATACTCACCTAGAGTAGTGATGGTAGTAACAAGAAATGGTAGATAGTGAAGAACACCGGTGTAACATTGGTAGTGGTTAGTGATTGCCATAGTGGTGGAAACTTTACAGCACTTGTGGATAGTAAGCTGGGACGGTGGTGAATAACAACCCGGGAGACAGAGTTTCTGAACTAGTATAACTAATGAAGTCATCGTCATCCTTACGCGTATGAATCTTAAGTTTACGTGTGTTACCAGAAAGTGGTAGAGTACGGGTTCGTATGACGAGAGTTAGATACAATTAGGAAGTTCACCGAAGAAAGATTCAAGTATAAATGCACAAGTAGTCAAGTAAGGGCTATCTATAGCAAATGCAAGTCAGAATACAATGGTTAACTACCGTGTTGTAGTCTAGACTCACTAATGCGTCCTAACAACTCTGTCAGACACACTAATGCATATCCTAGATCCTTACAACCAACGCTCTGATACCAACTGTGGCGACCCGCCAAAATCGCCATTGACGGCGCCGTTAACTTAGGTCCCGTTACGTGGTCATAGTCCCTAAATGAGACGCGTTTGACCAAAATTATGTAGCATTCATTTGAAACGTGTAGGACTTGCAAAGTTTTAAGTTTACCAAACGGTTCGACAACAAGTTTAAGTTTACAAAAGTTATAAAGTATAAATGAAATAATTTGCGACATAATATAAGTTGAAAATCACGGATGCTATCAATAGCATATGCATGTATGCTATACCCCAACCAAGAAATCAAAGTGTACGCGGAAGCATGTATCAAGTAGCCAATCAAGAACCTGAGAAACATATAGAAAACTGTCAACGAAAAACGTTGGTGAAATCATAGGTGTATTTGTAAACGTTGTTTTTGAACCACAAGATTTAGTATTTCCATAATGTTGATTATCCAAATCGTTTACATTCCAAAATTTGTTGCTTGAATCACGAGCACCCAATTATCAAGACTTAACTGTATATGAACCCCGTTATCATAGTGTTAGAACCTACACTATACCCGAAAATATATTTCATCCGCTAAGGGTAGCGAACCGTCCGAATGTGGGTTCGTCAAACCCGTATGGATCCACACAATATAAGTTCTCGCTTACACCTTGCAAGTGTAACTAATGATAATTGAATTGAGGCTTTTTGTTCTAACTCGTACGTGGAATGTTTGTTTTCGTACTTCTGTTCAAAGCATAAAAGTATTAAATGTATATGTTTCTCTTCCAATGATTTAAAGAGTAAAATTTGTCGAAAAGGTGGGACTATGATCTCACCGTAGTTGCACGCCAAAGTACTTCATTTTAAACGTTGTGCAATGAAAGTTGTTTAGTCTTGACCTAAACAAGTAATTTATATCAATACCGGGTAAGACACAAGGTCGGTCGAAATGTGTTCAATTAGTCATATGGCTCGTTACGACTCGATTATATAGCATGTGAGTCACGTTGTCAAGTTTCATGCAAGATATAAGTATAAAAGAAGGTTAGAACGATTACATAAGTCTTTGGTTAAGTTTGGCTAAAAGTCAAACTTGGTCAAGGTCAAAGTCAATGGGGTCGGGTCGGGTATCCGCCTATTGCACATAAAAACGTACTTATATATAAGCATGTTGGCCAAGTTTCATGTTAATCGGAGTTGCGAGTAAGCGGGAATGAAAATTGAAAAACACAAAAAAAAAAAAAAAAAAAATTGGGACAGAGGATATCTCGCGATCGCGAGGTTGCAGGCCTTCCAGGCTTCGCGATCGCGAAGCTTTGGTTTCCAAGTGCCGAGTGCTGATTTTTGTCAAGTCTCAAACCAAACTTCACCCAAACACATTTTATGAACAGAAAACACTAAAAACGCATACCATGCATCGTTAGAAAGGTATTTTAACAAGGAATACAACTAGATACATATCATCAATCATTCCAAACATTTATTACACCAAAATCCATCATTAATGTTCAACATAATTACTCCAAGTTCATTAAATGCATTTCATGATTCGGGAACCCAATTTACATATACGATATGCCGTTTCGAAGGTAATTAAACATACACTGCAACTAAACACTTACCAACAACATTTCATAGCATTCAATGTATCAAAAGTTCATATTTAAGTCTATCAAACCCTAACCAAAAAATCAATAATCATGTTAGTGAAGTTTTCCAAATCAACCAACACGTCAAATTGAAGCTAATGGTGCTAGTAACACATTTAACACATGAATTTTAACATATAACAACATTAAATCAACCAAAATCCAAGATTTAACTAGTCACTTTTCAAATTCATGCAACTTACACCAAAATGACAAGAACGAGCAAACAAATCACATATTCATGTTAGACTTGAGCCATAGACACTAACTAACACTTTTATAAGCCAAGAACACCAAGAACAAGAAATCTAGAGTTTTTGAAAAGCTTACCCCAAGTATTAAAAATGGTACCAAATTGAAGGTCTTGAGTAGTAGATCACAAATATGTAATTAGATTTGTTGTGAGCTTCCTAGATTTGATTTAGATGATGATTTAGTGATTTGGGTGAAATGTGTGTTCTTGCAACTAGAGAGAAAAAGATGTGGTGGGAGGTGGAATGAATGAGTGGAGAAGAGATGGGGTTTGACCATTTGACCTAGTCACAACTTTGGTCCCTTGGCAACATTAGTCTGTCGAGTTTAAAACCGGGTGCGTGAATTAACCATACGAATTATTTTAAATACGCTAGAGTAAACGAGAGATGTTATATTTAAGTAACGGGAATATTAAAACGCTAATTAACTGAAGATACGAATTTAGATAACGAAAGATATTATTTAAAAAAAATGACGGGCGTTAAAATAAATTAACGGAAAAAGGCGGGTTATTACATTACCTATACCTTAAACGGCTTGATCTGGAAAATAGCCCCTGCAAACGGCCTGCCAAACGGCCTGCCAGCAGTTTGCAGGCAAATTCCAAGTCTATTTAAAGGGCTCTCTCCATCCATTTCAACACACACTCAATTTGTAATTCACTTTATATTTTCAAGTTTTTAGTTAGTTTTTAGTAGTAGTTAGCTTAGCTTTTATTTTTCGGAGGATATCCCGACGAGTCCCTGCGATCTCGGGTAGATTTCTTCAGCCTTTTCAGGTTTTTATCGTAAACGCTTGTCTTTTGTATTAAACATGTGTTCTTACTTTTTATGTTTAATAATGCGTTCCGATATTACCATGATAGCTTAATTAATCTGTATGTTACCATGATAGAAGTTTGGGTTAGCATAATTATGTTAATTTAGTACGATTACTGTCGTAGTACTGAACTAGGAAGTCTGATAGATTTGTATGCTAGCATCTTAAGGATTGACCAACATAGGTTTTGATAAGGACTTGTCCACCTATATGAAATTATCTACTTCATAGGATTAAGACCCCTGGTTATACTGTATCTGAAGATTCTATGAACTCGGTATGGCCGGAGTTCCCGAGAGGCATCTAATGCGCTTTTAGGACATGAAACTTAGGAATTGAGACATGAATGACCTAGTATGCCTATTGACTGTTCCAAAGAGACTTCTTAGGAGCTGTTAAGATCTAGTTAGTGCCTTCACTGTGTGACCTAAGCCTATTGCATGTTCTTGTTTGATTGTTGCCTTAGGACTAAGTCATATCAACTGTTTAGGTATTTATTAGGTTTCTATCTGCTTTACTTTCAGTATATCCACTGTAATGCTGTATAATATTTGAACTGATATGATCTCATTAGTATGATGAAATGGTTGTTAGTTTTCATTTAAGGTTTTGCCAACTTAAACCGACTGACTCCTTCCGTTTGTAATCAGTGTTCAATCAACACGGCACATTGTTATTCAGTTAACCAAACTGATAACGAGGGTTAGGAATAGAGCTCAACTCACTAATAAACCTAGTACTTTACTGAGGATAACCTCCGAGGTATAGCTACCTTTCAATTATACAACCAAGTGACATACTTCTCACTGTTTAAAGAGAACTCCGAGAGTTCATAGATAAGTAGGTCTGTGTAATTGGCTCATCCAACCAGATCTACATCATTCCAAGCATAGCCTTAACATAAGCATAATTATCTTTCCCTAACCCAATATTAATATCTTGGTCAACATTTCCCTGATCTGCATACTCCGGATATCCTTCCACTTATTTACCTTTCCGCACTTAGGACTTTTAGCTTAAACCAACTACTATCCTTATCTAGGTAATTTAAATAAAAGACAATTATCCACTTGATTTTCAATTCGTTAATCCATTCAATAATACGACACTAGGTTAACTTACACCTTCTACACTTTAGAAAGTAAAAGTAAATTTAGGCCCCGCATAATATAAATAAACAAAACCACTGTGCGCTACCTTGATCAACTGAATCTGACGTCCTGCGGCCTAAGGACACTCACGAATAAAACCGTCTGTTTTAACCGTATCTTTGTAGTGACATCGGAGTTTTCTGGCGCCGCTGCCGGGGATCGAATATTTTGATTGAGAAAGATTTTAAACAGACAAAAGTATTGTTTGGTGGTGTCTAAGAAAGACAATTATACACGGACTTAGATGTTGGATTTTCCAAACAGTCTCCAATTATATTGGAACCAAAAGGATCCTGCCTCTCCGTAG
Organism: Rutidosis leptorrhynchoides; assembly: GCF_046630445.1. NCBI lineage: Eukaryota > Viridiplantae > Streptophyta > Magnoliopsida > Asterales > Asteraceae > Rutidosis > Rutidosis leptorrhynchoides. Next base: position 111,694,508 of record NC_092342.1, on the reverse strand, counting down.
TCAGCCTGGCCACCTAGATACAAGTAATCTGTAAGAAATCCTATCAGTTGAGATATCCGATAAGGTTTGCAACCAAATTTCAAGAATAATTATTTTTATTAAATTATCGATCCTTTTAGTCAATTAATATTTTCTAAAAGTTACTTTTAAGTCTTTTTAAACAGAAAATTTAAAATTTAAAAAAAAAAATAGAACAACAAAATACCCTTGCTTCTATGCATAAGTCATGCTTGGAGGGAAGAGGAGGACCAATGACCTTAGGAACCGAAGAAATTCCTGATATCAGTTCACATATGATTAAACTAGTCAGTATGATCTGTAAATTTCTAGGATTACTGACTGACGATCCGAACTTTCACTTAAATAAATTTTCAGTCTGGTTGACTCTTTTAAGAAGGAAGAAAATGAGAAAAACATTTTGAAACTTCATCTTTTTCAATATTCACTTTCTGCACACGTTTTAGCATGGTTTGACAAACTTAACCCGAATTTAATACATTCATGGGGGGAACTAGCCACCAAATTTCTAAACAAATTTTATCCACCTTCCCTACAAATCTGTTTAAGAAATGACATCACAAACTTTTCTCAAAAAAAAAAAAAAACGAGTCATTGTGTCTAGCATGGAATAGAATAAAGATGATGCTTAAAATATGTCCGAATCATTCGTTAAGTCGGGTAAACATAATCTATATGCTTTACAATGGTTTGACCAAAGATGATAAGTCTCTCCTAGACATGGCCTCGCAAGGCAATTTCATGTCCCGAACAGCAGACGAAGCATGGAATCTCTTGAATACAATAGCCGCACAATAGGAAGATTGGAGCAATGAAGCTAATGAGAAGGATGACATCTTCACTCATACGGTAAAAATGCTGAAAACCAGGTTACAAGATCTCACCCTCACTCTTCAAAGTTTACCAATTCCTAAAAACTCCGATGATACTAGAACCAATCTAAGGTATCGTTACCCTAGATGGGCACATAAACAACAAAATAGCTCGGATAAATATATATTCTTCCCATTACATAAACCTACTCTCCACTCTAAGGGAATTTTAGTTGAATTTATGAAAAAGCAATACATGATAAACCTTCAAGTCATAGAATGTCAAAATAAGTTCGACACTTTGATAAAGACTTTTGAAGAATTAATAACTAATTTTCAGCTTACGCTTAAACGTTTAACCACTAAAGTTGATATAGAGTGTAGTGAGTTTAATGCCCTAGTAATCACTAGAGGAGGGAAAGAAACAACTGTTATTATACCCAAACAAAATTTTTCAGATAAGGAACCTGTGTCAATTGACCCAGTTGTCAATTCACCGGAACCTATCTCTCCTAAGGCCCCGAAAATTATTCTGCGCCCCCGCATACCTTTCCCAGGTAGGCTTAGGAAGGAAAAACAAGAAGCGCAATTCGCTAAGTATTGGGATATTATCAAGAACTTGCATTTGAATGTACGACTAGTAGATGTTTTAGTAGAAATGCCAATCTGCGCTAAATTTTTCAAAGAACTGCTTTCAAACAAAGAGAGATTAAGAGAGATAGTTAGCTTGCCCTTAAGTGAAGAATGCTCATTAGTGTTACAACATGGTATTCCCCCTAAGTTATGAGACACAGGAAGATTTACGGTACCTTGCTACCTGCAATGAAATGTCCCGTTCTTATTGATTAAAAACGTTCCATATTAATTGATTTCGTTGCAAGGTTTTGACCTCTATATGAGACGTTTTTCAAAGACTGCATTCATTTTTAAAACAAACCATAACCTTTATTTCATAAATAAAGGTTTAAAAAGCTTTACGTAGATTATCAAATAATGATAATCTAAAATATCATGTTTACACACGACCATTACATAATGGTTTACAATACAAATATGTTACATCGAAATCAGTTTCTTGAATGCAGTTTTTATACAATATCATACAAACATGGACTCCAAATCTTGTCCTTATTTTAGTATGCAATAGCGGAAGCTCTTAGTATTCACCTGAGAATAAACATGCTTTAAACGTCAACAAAAATGTTGGTGAGTTATAGATTTAACCTATATATATCAAATCGTAACAATAGACCACAATATTTCATATTTCAATACACATCCCATACATAGAGATAAAAATCATTCATATGGTGAACACCTGGTAACCGACATTAACAAGATGCATATATAAGAATATCCCCATCATTCCGGGACACCCTTCGGATATGATATAAATTTCGAAGTACTAAAGCATCCGGTACTTTGGATGAAGTTTGTTAGGCCCAATAGATCTATCTTTAGGATTCGCGTCAATTAGGGTGTCTGTTCCCTAGTTCTTAGATTACCAGACTTAATAAAAAGGGGCATATTCGATTTCGATAATTCAACCATAGAATGTAGTTTCACGTACTTGTGTCTATTTTGTAAAGCATTTATAAAACCTGCATCTATTCTCATCCCAAAAATATTAGTTTTTAAAAGTGGGACTATAACTCACTTTCACAGATTTTTACTTCGTCGGGAAGTAAGACTTGGCCACTGGTTGATTCATGAACCTATAACAATATATACATATATATCAAAGTATGTTCAAAATATATTTACAACACTTTTAATATATTTTGATGTTTTAAGTTTATTAAGTCAGCTGTCCTCGTTAGTAACCTACAACTAGTTGTCCACAGTTAGATGTACAGAAATAAATCGATAAATATTATCTTGAATCAATCCACGACCCAGTGTATACGTATCTCAGTATTTATCACAACTCAAACTATATATATTTTGGAATCAACCTCAACCCTGTATAGCTAACTCCAACATTCACATATAGAGTGTCTATGGTTGTTCCGAAATATATATAGATGTGTCGACATGATAGGTCGAAACATTGTATACGTGTCTATGGTATCTCAAGATTACATAATATACAATACAAGTTGATTAAGTTATGGTTGGAATAGATTTGTTACCAATTTTCACGTAGCTAAAATGAGAAAAATTATCCAATCTTCTTTTACCCATAACTTCTTCATTTTAAATCCGTTTTGAGTGAATCAAATTGCTATGGTTTCATATTGAACTCTATTTTATGAATCTAAACAGAAAAAGTATAGGTTTATAGTCGGAAAAATAAGTTACAAGTCGTTTTTGTAAAGGTAGTCATTTCAGTCGAAAGAACGACGTCTAGATGACCATTTTAGAAAACATACTTCCACTTTGAGTTTAACCATAATTTTTGGATATAGTTTCATGTTCATAATAAAAATCATTTTCCCAGAATAACAACTTTTAAATCAAAGTTTATCATAGTTTTTTATTTACTAACCCAAAACAGCCCGCGGTGTTACTACGACGGCGTAAATCCGGTTTTACGGTGTTTTTCGTGTTTCCAGGTTTTAAATCATTAATTTAGCATATCATATAGATATAGAACATATGTTTAGTTGATTTTAAAAGTCAAGTTAGAAGGATTAACTTTTATTTGCGAACAAGTTTAGAATTAACTAAACTATGTTCTAGTGATTACAAGTTTAAACCTTCGAATAAGATAGCTTTATATGTATGAATCGAATGATGTTATGAACATCATTACTACCTCAAGTTCCTTGGATAAACCTACTGGAAATGAGAAAAATATATCTAGCTTCAAAGGATCCTTGGATGACTTGAAAGTTCTTGAAGCAGAATCATGACACGAAAACAATTTCAAGTAAGATTTCCACTCGAAATAAGATTGTTATAGTTATAGAAATTGAATTAAAGTTTGAATATGATTATTACCTTGTATTAGAAAGATAACCTACTGTAAGTAACAAAGGTTTCTTGATCTTGGATGATTACTTGGAATGGATTTAGAAAACTTGGAAGTAAAGTTGCAATCTTGGAAGTATTCTTGATTTTATGAAACTAGAACTTTTGGAATTTATGAAGAACACTTAGAACTTGAAGATAGAACTTGAGAGAGATCAATTAGATGAAGAAAATTGAAGAATGAAAGTGTTTGTAGGTGTTTTTGGTCGTTGGTGTATGGATTAGATATAAAGGATATGTAATTTTGTTTTCATGTAAATAAGTCATGAATGATTACTCATATTTTTGTAATTTTATGAGATATTTCATGCTAGTTTCCAAATGATGGTTCCTACATGTGTTAGGTGACTCACATGGGCTGATAAGAGCTGATCATTGGAGTGTATATACCAATAGTACATACAAATACGGGTGCATACGAGTAGAATTGTTGATGAAACTGAACGAGGATGTAATTGTAAGCATTTTTGTTAAGTAGAAGTATTTTGATAAGTGTCTTGAAGTCTTTCAAAAGTGTATGAATACATATTAAAACACTACATGTATATACATTTTAACTGAGTCGTTAAGTCATCGTTAGTCGTTACATGTAAATGTTGTTTTGAAACCTTTAGGTTAACAATCTTGTTGAATGTTGTTAACCCATTGTTTATTATAACAAATGAGATGTTAAATTGTTATATTATCATGATATTATGATATATAATATATCTTAGTATGATATATATACAGTTAAATGTCGTTACAACGATAATTACATATATGTCTCGTTTCGAAATCATTAAGTTAGTAGTCTTATTTTTACATATGTATTTCATTGTTAATACACTTAATAATATATTTACTTATCATTTAACATAATTAACCAAGTGTATCAATATCTTAATATGATTCATATGTGCCTAGTAAGACGTTGTTATAACGATAATCGTTATATATATCGTTTTCGAGTTTCTTAAATTAATAGTCTCATTTTTATGTATATAACTCATTGTTAAAATACCTAATGAGATACATACTTATAATAAAATCATGTTAACTATATATATAACCATATATATGTCATCGTATAGTTTTTACAAGTTTTAACGTTCGTGAATCACCGGTCAACTTGGGTGGTCAATTGTGTATATGAAACCTATTTCAATTAATCAAGTCTTAACAAGTTTGATTGCTTAACATGTTGGAAACACTTAATCATGTAAAATAATAATTTCATTTAATATATATATATATATATATAAACATGGAAAAGTTCGGGTCACTACGGTACCTACCCGTTAAATAAATTTCGTCCCGAAATTTTAAGCAGTTGGAGGTGTTGACGTATCTTCTGGAAATAAATGCGGGTATTTCTTCTTCATCTGATCTTCACGCTCCCAGATGAAATCGGGTCCTCTACGAGCATTCCATCAAACCTTAACAATCGGTATCTTGTTTTGTTTAAGTCTCTTAACCTCACGATCCATTATTTCGACGGGTTCTTCAATGAATTGAAGTTTTTCATTGATTTAGATTTTGTCCAACGGAATAGTGACATCTTCTTTAGCAAAACATTTCTTCAAATTTGAGACGTGGAAAGTGTTATGTATAGCTGCGAGTTGTTGAGGTAGCTCCAGTTGGTAAGCTACTGGTCCGACACGATCTATAATCTTGAATGGTCCAATGTACCTTGGATTTAGTTTCCCCCGTTTACCAAATCGAACAACGCCTTTCCAAGGTGAAACCTTAAGCATGACCATTTCTCCAATTTCAAACTCTATATCTTTTCTTTTACTGTCCGCGTAGCCCTTTTGTCGACTCTGGGCGGTTTTCAATCTTTGTTGAATTTGAATGATTTTCTCGGTAGTTTCTTTTATTATCTCCGGACCCGTAATCTGTCTATCCCCCACTTCACTCCAACAAATCGGAGACCTGCACTTTCTACCATAAAGTGCTTCAAACGGCGCCATCTCAATTCTTGAATGGTAGCTGTTGTTGTAGGAAAATTCTGCTAACGGTAGATGTCGATCCCAATTGTTTCCGAAATCAATAACACAAGCTCGTAGCATGTCTTCAAGTGTTTGTATCGTCCTTTCGCTCTGCCCATCAGTTTGTGGATGATAGGCAGTACTCATGTCTAGACGAGTTCCCAATGCTTGCTGTAATGTCTGCCAGAATCTTGAAATAAATCTGCCATCCCTATCAGAGATAATAGAGATTGGTATTCCATGTCTGGAGACGACTTCCTTCAAATACAGTCGTGCTAACTTCTCCATCTTGTCATCTTCTCTTATTGGCAGGAAGTGTGCTGATTTGGTGAGACGATCAACTATTACCCAAATAGTATCAAAACCACTTGCAGTCCTTGGCAATTTAGTGATGAAATCCATGGTAATGTTTTCCCATTTCCATTCCGGGATTTCGGGTTGTTGGAGTAGACCTGATGGTTTCTGATGCTCAGCTTTGACCTTAGAACACGTCAAACATTCTCCTACGTATTTAGCAACATCGGCTTTCATACCCGGCCACCAAAAATGTTTCTTGAGATCCTTGTACATCTTCCCCGTTCCAGGATGTATTGAGTATCTGGTTTTATGAGCTTCTCTAAGTACCATTTCTCTCATATCTCCAAATTTTGGTACCCAAATTCTTTCAGCCCTATACCGGGTTCCGTCTTCCCGAATATTAAGATGCTTCTCCGATCCTTTGGGTATTTCATCCTTTAAATTTCCCTCTTTTAAAACTCCTTGTTGCGCCTCCTTTATTTGAGTAGTAAGGTTATTGTGAATCATTATATTCATAGATTTTACTCGAATGGGTTCTCTGTCCTTCCTGCTCAAGGCGTCGGCTACCACATTTGCCTTCCCCGGGTGGTAACGAATCTCAAAGTCGTAATCATTCAACAATTCAATCCACCTACGCTGCCTTATATTCAGTTGTTTCTGATTAAATATGTGTTGAAGACTTTTGTGGTCGGTATATATAATACTTTTGACCCCATATAAGTAGTGCCTCCAAGTCTTTAATGCAAAAACAACCGCACCTAATTCCAAATCATGCGTCGTATAATTTTGCTCGTGAATCTTTAATTGTCTATACGCATAAGCAATCACCTTCGTCCGTTGCATTAATACATAACCGAGACCTTGCTTTGATGCGTCACAATAAATCAAAAAATCATCATTCCCTTCAGGCAATGACAATATAGGTGCCGTAGTTAGCTTCTCCTTCAATAATTGAAACGCCTTCTCTTGTTCATCCTTCCATTCAAATTTCTTCCCTTTATGCGTTAATGTAGTCAAGGGTTTTGCTATTTTGGAGAAATCTTGGATGAATCTTCTGTAGTAACCAGCCAATCCTAAAAATTGACGTATATGCTTCGGAGTTTTTGGGGTTTCCCACTTTTCAACGGTTTCGATCTTTGCCGCGTCCACCTGGATACCTTCTTTGTTCACTATGTGATCGAGGAATTGAACTTCTTCCAACCAAAATGCACACTTTGAAAACTTAGCGTACAGTTTTTCTTTCCTCAATACTTCTAGCACTTTTCTCAAATGTTCTTCGTGCTCTTGATCATTCTTTGAGTAAATAAGTATGTCATCGATGAAAACAATGACAAACTTGTCAAGATATGGCCCACACACTCTGTTCATAAGGTCCATGAACACAGCTGGTGCGTTAGTCAATCCAAACGGCATAACTATAAACTCGTAATGACCATAACGCATCCTAAAAGCAGTTTTTGGAATATCATCCTCCTTTACTCGCATTTGATGATATCCAGAACGTAAATCGATCTTCGAATAAACCGACGAGCCTTGTAGTTGATCAAATAAGTCGTCAATTCTCGGCAGTGGATAACGGTTTTTGATGGTAAGTTTGTTCAACTCTCGGTAGTCGATACACAACCTGAATGTACCATCTTTCTTCTTGACAAACAAAACAGGAGCTCCCCATGGTGATGTGCTTGGTCGAATGAAACCACGTTCTAATAGTTCTTGCAGTTGGCTTTGCAGTTCTTTCATCTCGCTGGGTGCTAGTCTATAAGGAGCACGAGCTATTGGTGCAGCTCCTGGTACAAGATCTATTTGAAATTCAACAGATCGATGTGGAGGTAGTCCCGGTAATTCTTTCGGAAATACATCATGAAATTCTTTTGCGACGGGAACATCATTGATGCTCTTTTCTTCAGTTTGTACTTTCTCGACGTGTGCTAGAACAGCATAGCAACCTTTTCTTATTAGTTTTTGTGCCTTCAAATTACTAATAAGATGTAGCTTCATGTTGCCCTTTTCTCCGTACACCATTAAGGGTTCTCCTTCTTCTCGTACAATTCGAATTGCATTTTTATAACATACGATCTCTGCTTTCACCTTCTTCAGCCAGTCCATGCCAACTATTACATCAAAACTCCCTAACTCTACTGGTATCAAATTAATCTTAAATATTTCGCTACCCATTTTAATTTCTCGATTCCGGCATACATTATCTGCCGAAATTAATTTACCGTTTGCTAATTCGAGTAAAAATTTACTATCCAACGGCGTCAATGGACAACTTAATTTAGTACAAAAATCTCTACTCATATAAAACGTAAGAAGATTTATTGTTAATAAGAAACGTACCCGTAACAAGCTCCGGGTCTTCCTGTGCCTCTGCCGCATTAATATTGAAAACTCTTCCGCGGCCTTGTCCATTCGTGTTCTCCTGGTTCGGGCAATTTCGAATAATGTGGCTCGGTTTTCTACATTTATAACAAACTACATTGGCATAACTTGCTCCGACACTACTTGCTCCGCCATTACTCGTTCCGACACCATTTGTTCCTTTCGTTCTGTTAACTCCTGGTCCGTAGACCTCACACTTCACCGCGCTATGACCATTTATTTTACACTTGTTGCAAAATTTGGTGCAGAACCCCGAGTGATACTTTTCACACCTTTGGCATAGCTGCTTCTGATTGTTGTTGTTCTTGCGGTTGTTATTGTTGTTGGGATGATTGTTGTAGTTGCTGTTGTTGTTGTTGTTGTTGTTGTTGTTGTTGTTGTTGTTGTTGTTGTTGTTGTTGTTGTTGTTGTTGTTGTTGTTGTTGTTGTTGTTGTTGTTGTTGTTGTTGTTGTTGTTGGGCCGTTTGTTGTAGTTGCGATTGATGTTGCGATTGTTGGGATAATTGTTGCGATTATTACTGTAATTGCTGTTGTTGTTGTATTGGTGATTCTTATCACCGTTTTCCTCCCACTTTCTTTTGACTTGCTTCACATTGGCCTCTTCAGCCGTCTGTTCTTTAATTCTTTCCTCAACCTGGTTCACTAGTTTGTAAGCCATTCTACATGCCTGTTGTATGGAGGCGGGCTCGTGTGAACTTATATCTTCTTGGATTCCTTCCAGTAATCCTTTCACAAACGCGTCGATCTTCTCTTCCTCATCTTCGAACGCTCCCGGACACAATAGGCACAATTCTGTGAATCGTCTTTCGTACGTGGTAATATCAAATCCTTGGGTTCGTAACCCTCTAAGTTCTGTCTTGAGCTTATTGACCTCGGTTCTGGGACGGTACTTCTCGTTCATCAAGTGCTTGAATGCTGACCACGGTAGTGCGTACGCATCATCTTGTCCCACTTGCTCTAGATAGGTATTCCACCATGTTAACGCAGAACCTGTGAAGGTATGCGTAGCGTACTTCACTTTGTCCTCTTCAGTACACTTACTTATGGTAAACACCGATTCGACCTTCTCGGTCCACCGTTTCAATCCGATTGGTCCTTCGGTTCCATCAAATTCCAAAGGTTTGCAGGCAGTGATTTCTTTGTAAGTGCATCCTACACGATTTCCTGTACTGCTAGATCCAAGGTTATTGTTGGTATGTAGCGCAGCCTGTACTGTGGCTATGTTTGAAGCTAGAAAAGTACGGAATTCCTCTTCATTCATATTCACTGTGTGTCGAGTAGTCGGTGCCATTTCCTTCAAAATAGTCAAATGGAACAAGTTAATCATACAGAATATTAAGAGTAGTTAATAGTATTTCGTAGCATAATATGAACTCATTTATAAAAGCTTTTTCTTCATATTAGCGTTTTATAAGTTTAAATTCGGGTAGTACCTACCCGTTAAGTTCATACTTAGTAGCTAATATACAATTCAACTACTACAATTCTATATGAAAAACTGATTATAATAATATTTCGCGTTCAAACTTTTATACAATATTTTACAAACTTACAATACCGCTTATTTTACATAAAGCATGAAATATAGCACACAATAACTTTGATACAAGATAGTTGTGAAGATAATTCTAGCTAGTACACAAGTTGTTCAGCAAAGGCAATAAAGACACGTAATTCATACGTCCAGAAACAAGTCATGCATTCTGGTTTTACTAGGACTACTTCCCATCCTTGGTCTTGTGAAACATAATAGTTATGGCCGTTGATAAGACAGCGTGTTGTAACGTCGTCAAAGGGATGAGGGTTACGTAATGACCAACAGTCTCGTAATAACCTAAAAACCTCATTTCTTACCCCAATTACCGACTCCGTCACTTGTGGGAACGTTTTGTTTAATAGTTGTAGCCCGATGTTCTTTTTCTCACTTTGGTGAGAAGCGAACATTACTAACCCGTAAGCATAGCATGCTTCTTTATGTTGCATGTTAGCCGCTTTTTCTAAATCATGAAGTCCTATATTCGGATACATTGAGTCAAAATAATTTCTTAACCCGTTGCGTAAAATAGCATTTGGGTTCCCCGCAATATATGCGTCAAAGTAAACACATCGTAACTTATGGGTTTCCCAATGTGATATCCCCCATCTTTCAAACGAAAGTTTCTTATAAACCAAGACATTCTTGGAACGTTCTTCGAATGTCTTACAAACTGATTTCGCCGTAAATAGTTATGCCGAAGAATTCTGACCGACTCTAGACAAGATTTCATCAATCATGTCTCTGGGTAGGTCTCTTAAAATATTGGGTTGTCTATCCATTTTGTGTTTTTATACTGTAAAATAGACAAGAGTTAGATTCATAAAAAAAATACTTATTAATACAAGCAATTTTTACATATATCATAAAGCATAAGCACACTATATTACATATATTACACCACACGAATACAACTATCTTATTCCGACTCGCTCGTTTCTTCTTCTTCAGTTTTGGTTCGTTTTGCCAAGTTTCTAGGGATATATGATGTTCCCCTAATACGAGCTGTCGTTTTCCACAACGGTTTAGAAAAACCTGGTGGTTTAGATGTTCCCGGGTCATTGTTACAACTTAAGGGCTTCAGGGGTTGAAGATACATATAAAGTTCATCGGGGTTGGAATTAGATTTCTCTATTTTTATGCCCTTTCCCTTATTATTTTCTTTTGCCTTTTTAAATTCAGTTGGGGTAATTTCTATAACATCATCGGAATTCTCGTCGGAATCCGATTCATCGGAGAATTGGTAATCCTCCCAATATTTTGCTTCCATGGCGGAAACACCATTGACCATAATTAACCTTGGTCGGTTGGTTGAGGATTTTCTTTTACTTAACCGTTTTATAATTTCCCCCACCGGTTCTATTTCCTCCTCCGGTTCCTCCTCTTCCGGTTCTGATTCTTCTTCCGGTTCTGATTCTTCTTCCGGTTCTTATTCGGGAACTTGTGAATCAGTCCAATATATATTCGACTCTTCGTTATTATTAGGTGAGTCAATGGGATTTGTGCTAGAGGTAGACATCTATCACACAATATCAAACATGTTAAGAGATTAATATATCACATAATATATACATGTTAATAATATATAGTTTCCAACAAAAATGTTAAGCAATCATTTTTAAAGAAAACACGGTCGAAGTCCAGACTCACTAATGTATCCTAACAAACTCGATAAGACACACTAATGCAAATTTCTGGTTCTCTAAGACCAACGCTCTGATACCAACTGAAATGTCTCGTTCTTATTGATTAAAAACATTCCATATTAATTGATTTCGTTGCGAGGTTTTGACCTCTATATGAGACGTTTTTCAAAGACTGCATTCATTTTTAAAACAAACCATAACCTTTATTTCATAAATAAAGGTTTAAAAAGCTTTACGTAGATTATCAAATAATGATAATCTAAAATATCCTGTTTACACACGACCATTACATAATGGTTTACAATACAAATATGTTACATCGAAATCAGTTTCTTGAATGCAGTTTTTACACAATATCATACAAACATGGACTCCAAATCTTGTCCTTATTTTAGTATGCAATAGCAAAAGCTCTTAGTATTCACCTGAGAATAAACATGCTTTAAACGTCAACAAAAATGTTGGTGAGTTATAGGTTTAACCTATATATATCAAATCGTAACAATAGACCACAAGATTTCATATTTCAATACACATCCCATACATAGAGATAAAAATCATTCATATGGTGAACACCTGGTAACCGACATTAACAAGATGCATATATAAGAATATCCCCATCATTCCGGGACACCCTTCGGATATGATATAAATTTCAAAGTACTAAAGCATCCGGTACTTTGGATGGGGTTTGTTAGGCCCAATAGATCTATCTTTAGGATTCGCGTCAATTAGGGTGTCTGTTCCCTAATTCTTAGATTACCAGACTTAATAAAAAGGGGCATATTCGATTTCGATAATTCAACCATAGAATGTAGTTTCACGTACTTGTGTCTATTTTGTAAATCATTTATAAAACCTGCATGTATTCTCATCCCAAAACTATTAGATTTTAAAAGTGGGACTATAACTCACTTTCACAGATTTTTACTTCGTCGGGAAGTAAGACTTGGCCACTGGTTGATTCACGAACCTATAACAATATATACATATATATCAAAGTATGTTCAAAATATATTTACAACACTTTTAATATATTTTGATGTTTTAAGTTTATTAAGTCAGCTGTCCTCGTTAGTAACCTACAACTAGTTGTCCACAGTTAGATGTACAGAAATAAATCGATAAATATTATCTTGAATCAATCCACGACCCAGTGTATACGTATCTCAGTATTGATCACAACTCAAACTATATATATTTTGGAATCAACCTCAACCCTGTATAGCTAACTCCAACATTCACATATAGAGTGTCTATGGTTGTTCTGAAATATATATAGATGTGTCGACATGATAGGTCAAAACATTGTATACGTGTCTATGGTATCTCAAGATTACATAATATACAATACAAGTTGATTAAGTTATGGTTGGAATAGATTTGTTACCAATTTTCACGTAGCTAAAATGAGAAAAATTATCCAATCTTGTTTTACCCATAACTTCTTCATTTTAAATCTGTTTTGAGTGAATAAAATTGCTATGGTTTCATATTGAACTCTATTTTATGAATCTAAACAGAAAAAGTATAGGTTTATAGTCAGAAAAATAAGTTACAAGTCGTTTTTGTAAAGGTAGTCATTTCAGTCGAAATAACGACGTCTAGATGACCATTTTAGAAAACATACTTCCACTTTGAGTTTAACCATAATTTTTGGATATAGTTTCATGTTCATAATAAAAATCATTTTCCCAGAATAACAACTTTTAAATCAAAGTTTATCATAGTTTTTAATTAACTAACCCAAAACAGCCCGCGGTGTTACTACGACGGCGTAAATCCGGTTTTACGGTGTTTTTCGTGTTTCCAGGTTTTAAATCATTAAGTTAGCATATCATATAGATATAGAACATGTGTTTAGTTGATTTTAAAAGTCAAATTAGAAGGATTAACTTTTATTTGCGAACAAGTTTAGAATTAACTAAACTATGTTCTAGTGATTACAAGTTTAAACCTTCGAATAAGATAGCTTTATATGTATGAATCGAATGATGTTATGAACATCATTACTACCTCAAGTTCCTTAGATAAACCTACTGGAAATGAGAAAAATAGATCTAGCTTCAAAGGATCCTTGGATGGCTTGAAAGTTCTTGAAGCAGAATCATGACACGAAAACAATTGCAAGTAAGATTTCCACTCGAAATAAGATTGTTATAGTTATAGAAATTGAATTAAAGTTTGAATATGAATATTACCTTGTATTAGAAAGATAACCTACTGTAAGTAACAAAGGTTTCTTGATCTTGGATGATTACTTGGAATGGATTTAGAAAACTTGGAAGTAAAGTTGCAATCTGGGAAGTATTCTTGATTTTATGAAACTAGAACTTTTGGAATTTATGAAGAACACTTAGAACTTGAAGATAGAACTTGAGAGAGATCAATTAGATGAATAAAATTGAAGAATGAAAGTGTTTGTAGGTGTTTTTGGTCGTTGGTGTATGGATTAGATATAAAGGATATGTAATTTTGTTTTCATGTAAATAAGTCATGAATGATTACTCATATTTTTGTAATTTTATGAGATATTTCATGCTATTTGCCAAATGATGGTTCCTACATGTGTTAGGTGACTCACATGGGCTGCTAAGAGCTGATCATTGGAGTGTATATACCAATAGTACATACAAATATGGGTGCATACGAGTAGAATTATTGATGAAACTGAACGAGAATGTAATTGTAAGCATTTTTGTTAAGTAGAAGTATTTTGATAAGTGTCTTGAAGTCTTTCAAAAGTGTATGAATACATATTAAAACACTACATGTATATACATTTTAACTGAGTCATTAAGTCATCGTTAGTCGTTACATGTAAATGTTGTTTTGAAACCTTTAGGTTAACGATCTTGTTGAATGTTGTTAACCCATTATTTATTATAACAAATGAGATGTTAAATTGTTATATTATCATGATATTATGATATATAATATATCTTAGTATGATATATATACAGTTAAATGTTGTTACAACGATAATCGTTACATATATGTCTCGTTTCGAAATCATTAAGTTAGTAGTCTTATTTTTACATATGTATTTCATTGTTAATACACTTAATAATATATTTACTTATCATTTAACATAATTAACCAAGTGTATCAATATCTTAATATGATTCATATGTACCTAGTAAGACGTTGTTATAACGATAATCGTTATATATATCGTTTTCGAGTTTCTTAAATTAATAGTCTCATTTTTATGTATATAACTCATTGTTAAAATACCTAATGAGATACATACTTATAATAAAATCATGTTAACTATATATATAACCATATATATGTCATCGTATAGTTTTTACAAGTTTTAACGTTCGTGAATCACCGGTCAACTTGGGTGGTCAATTGTCTATATGAAACCTATTTCAATTAATCAAGTCTTAACAAGTTTGATTGCTTAACATGTTGGAAACACTTAATCATGTAAAATAACAATTTCATTTAATATATATATAAACATGGAAAAGTTCGGGTCACTACATGCAAGATGTCCAAATTTGCAACGCATTAGCAGACTTAGGAGCCAGTGTAAACCTAATGCCCTATTCGTTATTCAAAAAGCTAGGATTAAACGACTTAAGACCTACCAAAATGACTATTTAGCTCGCTGACAGATCAGTTAAGATTCCTCGAGGAATAGCTGAAGATGTCCTAGTCAGAGTGGATAAGTTCACATTCCCCGTTGATTTCGTCATTATGGATATTGAGAAAGACACGAAGGTCCCACTCATTATTGGCAGACCATTCCTAAATACTGCCAAAGCCGTAATTGATGTGCACGAGAAATCACTAAAATTAAGAGTTGGAGGAGAAGAAATCACATTCAATGTTGACCGTCTCATGAACCATCCTCGCGAAGAAGATGTGAATCTCTCTGATTCTTTTCAAGAACTCGTCAACGAATACCTGGAAGAAACCATGGCTATATGTAGTCAAGATCAAATTTCTAAGGATCTGTTCTTTACACCCTGTAAAGAAAATCTCGACATCCATTCAGCCATAAACCTTAGTCAACACAAATCTCCCCTCTCTGAAAGTAATTTTCTTGGAAAAACTATCCGAATAGCACCGCTAGGATAAGGCATTCCCCTACCTCTGTTAAGGAAAAGACCAAATGAAGAGAAAGATTTTATTCCGGTATTTTAGGAACCCCAGTCAAAAGAGGACTGTGTGAAAATTCCTAAACCAACCTTCGAAACTAAGGAAGACGTTTCTGAAGAGGACGCATTAAGAAGGACAATTTCCAAAAACGAAGAACAAATAGCATCAGTGACCGCTACTGAAGAATCATAATTCCATGAGAGATATGACTCGTTAGACTGAAAGGAGATAGCTAGAATGAAGCCATCTATCGAGGAACCTCCGGAATTGGAATTAAAGAAGTTACCCGACAATCTGGAGTATGCATTCTTAGAAGGAGAATCGCAAATCCTCGTAATCATCTCAAAAGACCTCACGCCACAAGAGAAGGAAAAATTGATTCAAGTTTTGATATCAAATAAGAAGGAAATTGCTTGGAAGATCTCCGACATAAAAGGAATCAGCCCCAACTATTGCACTCACAAGATCTTCATGGAAGATGATTTCAAACCATCGATACATAGGCAAAGAAGGGTCAAACCTATGATTCAAGAAGTCGTCAAGAAAGAAGTAATCAAACTTCTGGATGCCGATCCGATCTATCCCATTTCCGATTCACCATGGGTTAGTCCTGTTCAAGTGGTACCCAAAAAGGGAGGGACAACCGTAATTTAAAATGAGAATAATGAGCTTATTCCAACACGGGAGGTCACCGGTTGGAGGGTTTGCATAGATTATCGTAAACTAAATGATGCAACCCGAAAAGATCATTTTCCATTACCTTTCATCAATCAAATGTTGGAACGTCTATCAGGAAATGAGTACTATTGTTCCTTGACGGTTTTTTCAGCTACTTTCAGATTCCCCTCGATCCAAAGGACCAAGAGAAGACAACCTTCACCTGTCCTTATGGAACATTTGACTATCGAAGTATGCCCTTTGGGTTATGCAATGCACCGGCTACATTCCATCGATGCATGGTAGCAATATTCCATGACATGATTGAACGTTGTATGGAAGTCTTCATGGACGACTTCTCAGTCTTTGGTAGTACCTTTGATTCGTGCCTTTCTAACCTTGACAAGATGCTCACCCGGTGTGAAGATTCAAATTTAGTTCTGAATTGGGAAAAATGTCACTTCATGGTTAAAGAAGGGATAGTTTTAGGACATAAGATTTCAAAAGTAGGAATAGAGGTTGATAAGGCTAAGATTGAGACCATAACAAAACTTCCAGAACCTACCACAGTAAAAGCGATAAGGAGTTTCCTTGGACACGTCGATTTTTACCGACGCTTCATTAAAGATTTCTCAAAGGTCACACGACCTCTCACTCATCTCCTAGGAAAAGAAGTTCCGTTTGTCTTCGATGAAGAATGTATTAAAGCATTCAACTATCTGAAGGAGCAGCTAACACATGCACCCATCATGATAGCTCCTGATTGGAGTTTACCATTCGAAATCATGTGTGATGCGAGTGACTTCGCAGTTGGATCTGTACTCAGACAACGGACAGATAAGCACTTTCATCCAATCTATTATGCCAGCAAAACCTTAACCGGAGCGCAAGAGAATTACACTACCACGGAAAAGGAGCTACTAGCCGTAGTGTTCACCTTCGATAAATTCCATTCCTATCTCATCTTATCCAAAACAACGGTTTATACAGATCATTCATCCCTTAAATATCTATTCACTAAGCAAGATGCTAAACCAAGACCCCTACGATGGATCTTACTCCTTCAGGAATTCGATATTGAAATTAAAGATAAGAAAGGAGCAGAGAACGTCGCAGCTGACCATCTTAGTCGTTTGGAGAACCCGGCGATGGAACAACTTGCTGAACAAGATATCAGAGATAAATTTCCAGAAAACAGCTTATAAGTTTAGGACAAGGTCACATAGGATCACAATTCACCAATACTCCTTGGTATGTCGACATGGCCAACTATCTAGTTGCCGGAGTAGTGCAAAAGGGAATTAGCACATCCCGAAGAAGGAAGTTCTTCAGGGATGCCAAGTTCTACTATTGGGAAGACACTTACCTGTTTAGAATTTTCCCTGATCAAATAATCAGGAGGTGCGTAGATGAAAAACAAGCAGCAGGGATTCTGCACTAATGCCACCACGGACCAACTGGAGGTCATCATGGAGCAAACTTAACTGCAAGAAAAGTCTACGAATCAGGATTTTATTGGCTGTCTATATTCTGAGATGCGCAAGAGATTGTAAAGCGTTGTGACGCATGCCAAAGGCAAGGTATTATCTCTATGAAGAATGAGATGCCTCGGACTAATATCCAAGCTTGCGAGATCTTCGATATATGGGGATTAGACTTCATGGGGCCATTCCCAAAGTCTAATGGGAAAGAAAATGTCCTCGTAGCAGTAGATTACGTCTCCAGATGGGTCGACGGCCAAGCATTTCCAACCAATGATGCCAAGGTCGTCACAAATTTCCTGAAGAGACTCTTCTGCAGATTTGGAGCTCCCCGCGCTATAATAAGTGATAGACGCACACACTTCTGCAATACCCAATTTATGAAGGTGTGCAACAATAAGGAGTTACCCACAAAATGTCCACTGCTATCATCCGCAAACTAACGGATAAGCAGAGGTCACCAACAGAGCACTCAAGAGAATTCTAGAACGCACCGTCGGCCATCATGGAAATAAATGGGCCGAGAAACTAGACGATACTCTGTGGGCATTCCGGACTGCTTACAAAAATCCTCTAGGGACTACACCCTACCGCATAATCTATGGAAAAGCCTGTCACCTTCTGCTAGAACTCGTATATAAAGCTCTCTGGGCACTGAAGACCTGCAACCTCGATCCGTCAGTTGCCACTAAGCATCGGAAGATTCAGATGAATGAACTCGCTGAATTAAGAGACCAAGCGTACGAAATGTCATACATCTACAAGGAACGAACGAAGCTGACACATGATGCAAAATTGATTCCTACAAAGTTTGCTCTTGGAGATAAAGTTCTGCTCTTTAATTCTCGATTCAAGAAGTTCGCTGGAAAATTTAGATCAAGATGGAGTGGGCCATACAAAGTTATACATGCTTTTCCACACGGAGCCGTGGAACTAGAAGGACCTACTGGCAACTTCAAAGTCAATGGCCACCGGCTAAAAGCTTTTCTAGAAGACTACAATAAGGAGGAGCACCTCTTTTCCTTTGATCCATTCTGAAGATATGGCAAAGAAAAGTCGAGCTGTAACGACTTGATAAACAAAGCGCTCTTGGGAGACACCCCTTGCTTATCCTTTTTATTTTCTTTATTTTATTTTTTTTTTGTTTTCAGTCTACAAAAATATTATCTCTGTGTACTAACAACTAAGCACCATACTTGCGCTTAGTACTTACAAGTTTGTTGAATGTGTTCAGGCAGAAAATGCCAAGTTCAGAAACTTCAGTTTACATCCCAGTTCGTAGGAGGAGGACTCCGAGGATTTACTCATCGGAAAGCAGCTCTGATCAGAACAGGCCATCAACAGGGCAATTAGGCCCAAGGTAATTGATATTGGAGAGTGTTGAGGAAGATATTGGTACAGCACCGCCAGCACCTCCCGTTCGACGCTCCATACGTTTAGCTAGGAGACTTACTGAGTATACAAAGCCACTAGAGACACATGAGCCACAGACGGTGATACACTATGGAGTCACCTTGAATGACCCAGATGTTGCATGGGCATTACTCAGAGACCAGCAGAGACTTTATCGAGCTCTTAGAGCATACCTTCAGCGCGAGGGGATGCCACGCAGTACTCTGGGCCCGTCATCATTCAGGCTAGCGCGCCGTGTTCAGCCGACACGACAAGCTACCCCCAGGCGTTCCACACCGGTCTCAGTTCACTCAGTCGCTTCAGCTTCCATCCCAGCACATGCTACTCCCGCTCCCATCACGCCGCCTGTCTTAGCCGTTTCACCTGCTCCAGTCACCGAGGCAGTCCCAGTCACTGAGCTACCTGAGGGTTGTCAACTAGTCACGATTCCCATATCAGTTGAGCCACCCACGGCCTAAGCCTTTGAGATTACCAGGAACATCCCTGATGAGGATCCTTTCCCTAGCTTGTCACATCTGGAGTTTCCGTCAGACCTTTGTCTGGATTCACTACTAGGCCCTGAGTTGGATGTAGGGTAACCACTTGAGTATTTGCCGAGACTAGAGGATGATGATGATCCCTTTAGATTTCATGGATACTTCGCAGACACGACTCAGCACATTGACCAGGATAGTATTCCGTAGACTACTTTACTTTATTTATTTTATCTTTTTGAAGCATTGTACTAAAAAGTTATGTATAGTGGAAATGCGGCCTTTCTCTTTTTGTTCTTCATGCAGAAATTTTATCAAAAGAGATTGGTCCTTTCCAGCAATTAGGAGACCGACCGTAGGAAGGCCCAGCACTAGGAAAGTAAGATGACCATAGGGAAGTAATCCTTCCTCAAACCTATTTCAATTATTACGCACTAAAATCTCTAAGTGTGGGGTCACCCCGCAACCAACTTTGAAATTTTAGAAGATAATATCCTTAATTTAAAGTATTAAAATATTCTTTTTCAGAGAATATTATGGACAATGTTCTTCTAAGTGTGGGGTATTGGGTAAAGGTTTAAAGGACGAGTAATCGTAAAACGCCAAGTTTTGAAAAATTCTTTTGTCTAAAAAGTAATTAGGCAATGGATATTGGGTGATTTCGAAAATTTTTTACCTTGTTTTGCCCAAAAAGATCCAATAAAATTGCTAGAAATCGATTTTCGGAACATTCATTAGAACAGAACAATCAAGCTGAAACTTATATTTTGTGTCAAAAGATTTCTTTTAAGAAAATATGTAAAAGGCTACGCATGATCAAGCACGACCCCTACTCCCAAAAAGTGAGGATTCTTGGACCCAAAGTATCTGTACGACCCATCAAATCTATAGTACTTTGTCATTTCAATTGATGAGCGTGCCGGTGTACGGTTCAAGTTAGAACTTGGTTCTGACATACATTTCAAGGCCAATGGTTAGTAAGCGCCATACGTGGTGCAGATGCGATACTCCTTCCGAAATCATTCTGAATAGAGAAGACAAAAAGCCATCCATTTCCATTTCCACTCCATGCAATTTAAACTGACCAACTCACATAAAGAGTTGATGAATTAGAAATACTCACCCCAAATTCACTCCCAAAAATACACTACCCATTCACCTTCATTCCCCTTTCGATTTATCAAAAGATCGAGAGATTAATGAAGAGATAGATCGATCAAATTCGCTTCAAAAGCACTTGTTAAAAGATTCCGAACCCCTGATTGTTTTTGATAGGTCAAAGACCTATTTTCAGTGGAAGACAAAGAAAAACCCAAGAAGTTGCCCCAAAGAAGAATACCGTGAAATGTTCCGTTCATATCGATTTATAAACGTTCCATATTAATTGATTTCGTTGCGAGGTTTTGACCTCTATATGAGACATTTTTCAAAGACTGCATTCGATTTTAAAACAAACCATAACCTTTATTTTATCGATAAAGGTTTAAAAATATTACGACGATTATCAAATAATGATAATCTAAAATATAGCGTTTTTACACGATTATTATATAATGGATTACAATAATATTACACATCAATTTAAGTCTTCGAATGCATTTTTTAAATAATATTATACAAGCATGCTGACTCCAACTCTTGTCCATAAACTAGCATGTAACAGCGGAAGCTCTTAATAATCACCTGAGAATAAACATGTTTTAAACGTCAACAAAAATGTTGGTGAGTTATAGGTTTAACCTATATATTTATCAAATCGTAATAATAGACCACAAGATTTCATATTTCCATTTCTCATAAACAACATGCAATCTGCATAAAGTCATTCATATGATGAACACCTGGTAACCGACCTTAACAGGATGCATATAGAATATCCCCATCATTTCGGGACTCTCATCGGACATGATAAATAGAAGTACTAAAGCATCCGTAACTCGGATGAGGCTTGTTGGGCCAAATAGATCTATCTTTAGGATTCGCGTCAATTGGTGGCAATTATAATAAACACCAATTCTTAGGCTACCAAGCTAAAAAGGGGCATATTCGGTTCGAAAATTCAACATAGAATGTAATTTTGATCACTTGTGTCTATTTTGTAAAACATTTATAAAACTGCATGTATTCTCATCCCAAAAATAATAGATTTTAAAAGTGGGACTATAACTCACTTTCACAGATTTTTCCTTCGTTGGAAATAAGACTTGGCCACTGGTCGATTCACGAACCTATAACAAATATGTACATATATACCAAAGTATGATTTAAATATATTCACAACATTTTTTATTACGTTTTTATGATTTAAGTTTGTTAAGTTAGCAGTCCTCGTTAGTAACCTACAACTAGTTGTCCACAGTTAGATGTGCTGAAATAAATCAATATATATTATCTCGAATCAATCCACGACCCAGTGTATACAAGTCTCAGGCTAGATCACAACTCAAAGTATATATATTATTTTGGAATCAATCTCAACCATGTATAGCTAACTCAAACATTACTGCATATAGAGTGTCTATGGTTGTTCCGAAATATATATATAGATGGGTCGATATGATATGTCAAAACATTTCATACGTGTCTATGGTATCCCAAGATTACATAATATGTATAATACAATATAAATTAGTTAGGACATGTTTAGTCTAGATTTATTACAAAATTTTCTTAGCTAAAACTAGCAAATTTATCCAATTTTGTTTTACCCGTCATTTCTTCGTTTCAAATCCGTTTGAGTGATTCAAGTTGCTATGTGTAGTGACCCGAACTTTTCCATGTTTATATATATTAATTGAGATTGATATTTACATGATTAAATGTTTCCAACATGTTAAGCAATCAAACTTGTTAAGACTTGATTAATTGAAATATGTTTCATATAGACAATTGACCACCCAAGTTGACCGGTGATTCACGAACGTTAAAACTTGTAAAAACTATATGATGACATATATATGGATATATATATATAGTTAACATGATACTATGATAAGTAAACATATCATTAAGTATATTAACAATGAACTACATATGTAAAAACAAGACTACTAACTTAATAATTTTTAAACGAGACATATATGTAACGATTATCGATTTAAAGACATTTAATGTATATATATCATATTAAGAGATATTCATACATGATAATATCATGATAATATAAT
Organism: Rutidosis leptorrhynchoides; assembly: GCF_046630445.1. Taxonomy (NCBI): domain Eukaryota; kingdom Viridiplantae; phylum Streptophyta; class Magnoliopsida; order Asterales; family Asteraceae; genus Rutidosis; species Rutidosis leptorrhynchoides. Next base: position 111,671,572 of record NC_092342.1, on the reverse strand, counting down.
AATTTAAAATCTCATTTGATATTATAAACATTGGGTTAACAACATTTAACAAGATCGTTAACCTAAAGGTTTCAAAACAACACTTACATGTAACGACTAACGATGACTTAACGACTCAGTTAAAATGTATATACATGTAGTGTTTTAATATGTATTTATACACTTTTGAAAAACTTCAATACACTTATCAAAATACTTCTACTTAACAAAAATGCTTACAATTACATCCTCGTTCAGTTTCATCAACAATTCTACTCGTATGCACCCGTATTCGTACTCGTACAATACACAGCTTTTAGATGTATGTACCATTGGTATATATACTCCAATGATCAGCTCTTAGCAGCCCATGTGAGTCAACTAACACATGTGGGAACCATCATTTGGCAACTAGCATGAAATATCTCATAAAATTACAAAAATATGAGTAATCATTCATGACTTATTTACATGAAAACAAAATTACATATCCTTTATATCTAATCCATACACCAACGACCAAAAATACCTACAAACACTTTCATTCTTCAATTTTCTTCATCTAATTGATCTCTCTCAAGTTCTATCTTCAAGTTCTAAGTGTTTTTCATATATTCTACAAGTTCTAGTTACATAAAATCAAGAATACTTTCAAGTTTGCTAGCTCACTTCCAATCTTGTAAGGTGATCATCCAACCTCAAGAAATCTTTGTTTCTTACAGTAGGTTATCATTCTAATACAAGGTAATAATCATATTCAAACTTTGGTTCAATTTCTATAACTATAACAATCTTATTTCAAGTGATGATCTTACTTGAACTTGTTTTCGTGTCATGATTCTGCTTCAAGAACTTCGAGCCATCCAAGAATCCGTTGAAGCTAGATCCATTTTTCTCTTTTCCAGTAGGTTTATCCAAGGAACTTAAGGTAGTAATGATGTTCATAACATCATTCGATTCATACATATAAAGCTATCTTATTCGAAGATTTAAACTTGTAATCACTAGAACATAGTTTAGTTAATTCTAAACTTGTTCGCAAACAAAAGTTAATCCTTCTAACTTGACTTTTAAAATCAACTAAACACATGTTCTATATCTATATGATATGCTAACTTAATGATTTAAAACCTGGAAACACGAAAAACACCGTAAAACCGGATTTACGCCGTCGTAGTAACACCGCGGGCTGTTTTGGGTTAGTTAATTAAAAACTATGATAAACTTTGATTTAAAAGTTGTTATTCTGAGAAAATGATTTTTATTATGAACATGAAACTATATCCAAAAATTATGGTTAAACTCAAAGTGGAAGTATGTTTTCTAAAATGGTCATCTAGACGTCGTTCTTTCGACTGAAATGACTATCTTTACAAAAACGACTTGTAACTTATTTTTCCGACTATAAACCTATACTTTTTCTGTTTAGATTCATAAAATAGAGTTCAATATGAAACCATAGCAATTTGATTCACTCAAAACGGATTTAAAATGAAGAAGTTATGGGTAAAACAAGATTGGATAATTTTTCTCATTTTAGCTACGTGAAAATTGGTAACAAATCTATTCCAACCATAACTTAATCAACTTGTATTGTATATTATGTAATCTTGAGATACCATAGACACGTATACAATGTTTCGACCTATCATGTCGACACATCTATATATATTTCGGAACAACCATAGACACTCTATATGTGAATGTTGGAGTTAGCTATACAGGGTTGAGGTTGATTCCAAAATATATATAGTTTGAGTTGTGATCAATACTGAGATACGTATACACTGGGTCGTGGATTGATTCAAGATAATATTTATCAATTTATTTCTGTACATTTAACTGTGGACAACTAGTTGTAGGTTACTAACGAGGACAGCTGACTTAATAAACTTAAAACATCAAAATATATTAAAAGTGTTGTAAATATATTTTGAACATACTTTGATATATATGTATATATTGTTATAGGTTCGTGAATCAACCAGTGGCCAAGTCTTACTTCCCGACGAAGTAAAAATCTGTGAAAGTGAGTTATAGTCCCACTTTTAAAATCTAATATTTTTGGGATGAGAATACATGCAGGTTTTATAAATGATTTAAAAAATAGACACAAGTACTTGAAACTACATTCTATGGTTGAATTATCAAAATCGAATATGCCCCTTTTTATTAAGTCTGGTAATCTAAGAATTAGGGAACAGACACCCTAATTGACGCGAATCCTAAAGATAGATCTATTGGGCCTAACAAACCCCATCCAAAGTACCGGATGCTTTAGTACTTCGAAATTTATATCATATCCGAAGGGTGTCCCGGAATGATGGGGATATTCTTATATATATGCATCTTGTTAATGTCGGTTACCAGGTGTTCACCATATGAATGATATTTTTATCTCTATGTATGGGATGTGTATTGAAATATGAAATCTTGTGGTCTATTATTATGATTTGATATATATAGGTTAAACCTATAACTCACCAACATTTTTGTTGACGTTTTAAGCATGTTTATTCTCAGGTGATTATTAAGAGCTTCCGCTGTCGCATACTTAAATAAGGACGAGATTTGGAGTCCATGCTTGTATGATATTGTGTAAAAACTGCATTCAAGAAACTTATTTTGTTGTAACATATTTGTATTGTAAACCATTATGTAATGGTCGTGTGTAAACAGGATATTTTAGATTATCATTATTTGATAATCTACGTAAAGCTTTTTAAACCTTTATTGATGAAATAAAGGTTATGGTTTGTTTTAAAAATGAATGCAGTCTTTGAAAAACGTCTCATATAGAGGTCAAAACCTCGCAACGAAATCAATTAATATGGAACGTTTTTAATCAATAAGAACGGGACATTTCAGTTGGTATCCGAGCGTTGGTCTTAGAGAACCAGAATTTTGCATTAGTGTGTCTTATCTAGTTTGTTAGGATGCATTAGTGAGTCTGGACTTCGACCGTGTTTACTTGAAAAATGATTGCTTAACAAATTTTGTTGGAAACTATATATTTTTAACATGTGAATATTATGTGATATATTAATCTCTTAACGCGTTTGATATTATGTGATAGATGTCTACCTCTAGAACAAGTCCCATTGACTCACCTAATAATAATGAAGAGTCAAATGTAAATTGGAATGATTCGTGGACTGATTCACAAGTTCCCGAAGAGGAACCGGAAGAAGAGTCGGAACCGGAAGAAGAATCGGAACCGGAAGAAGAATCGGAACCGGATGAAGAAATAGAACCGGTGGGGGAAATAATAAAACGGTTAAGTAAAAGAAAATCCTCAACCAACCGACCAAGGTTAATTATGGTCAATGGTGTTTCCGCCAAGGAAGCAAAATATTGGGAGGATTACTAATTCTCCGATGAATCAGATTCCGACGAGAATTCCGATGATGTTATAGAAATTACCCCAACTGAATTTAAAAAGGCAAAAGAAAATAATAAGGGAAAGGGCATAAAAATAGAGAAATCTAATTCCAACCCCGATGAACTGTATATGTATCGTCAACCCCCGAAGTCCTTAAGTTGTAACAATGACCCGGGAACCTCTAAACCACCAGGTTTTTCTAAACCAATGTGGATAACGACGGCTCGTATTAGGGAAACATCATATATCCCTAGAAACTTGGCAAAACGAACCAAAACCGAAGAAGAAGAAACAAGCGAGTCGGAATAAGATAGTTGTATTCGTGTGGTGTAATATAAGTAATATAGTGTGCTTATGCTTTATGATATATGTAAAAATTGCTTGTATTAATAAGTATTTTTTTTATGAATCTAACTCTTGTCTATTTTACAGTATAAAAACACAAAATGGATAGACAACCCAATATTTTAAGAGACCTACCCGGAGACATGATTGATGAAATCTTGTCTAGAGTCGGTCAGAATTCTTCGGCACAACTATTTAAGGCGAGATCAGTTTGTAAGACATTCGAAGAACGTTCCAAGAATGCCTTGGTTTATAAAAGGCTTTCGTTCGAAAGATGGGGGATATCACATTGGGAAATCCATAAGTTATGATGTGTTTACTTTGACGCATATATTGCGGGGAACCCAAATGCTATTTTACGCAATGGGTTAAGAAATTATTTTGACTCAATACATCCAAATATTGGACTTCGTGATTTAGAAAAAGCGGCTAACATGCAACATAAAGAAGCATGTTATGCTTACGGATTAGTAATGTTCGCTTCTCACCAAAGTGAGAACAAGAACATCGTGCTACAACTATTAAACAAAACGTTCCCACAAGTGACGGAGTCGGTAATTGGGGTAAGAAATGAGGTTTTTAGATTGTTACGGGACTGTTGGACATTACGTAACCCTCGTCCCTTTGACGACGTTACAACACGCTGTCTTATCAACGGCCATAACGGTTATGTTCCACAAGACCAAGGATGGGAAGTAATCCTAGTAAAACCAGAATGCATGACTTGTTTCTGGACGTATGAATTACGTGTCTTTATTGCCTTTGCTGAACGACTTGTGTACTAGCTAGAATTATCTTCACAACCATCTTGTATCAAATTTATTGTGTGCTATATTTCATGCTATATGTAAAATAAGCGGTATTGTAAGTTTGTAAAATATTGTGTAAAAGTTTGAACGCGAAATATTATTATAATCAGTTTTTCATATAGAATTGTAGTAGTTGAATTGTATATTAGCTACTAAGTATGAACTTAACGGGTAGGTACTACCCGAATTTAAACTTATAAAACGCTAATATGAAGAAAAAGCTTTTATAATGAGTTCATATTATGCTATGAAATACTATTAACTACTCTTAATATTCTGTATGATTAACTTGTTCCATTTGACTATTTTGAAGGAAATGGCACCGACTACTCAACACACAGTGAATATGAATGAAGAGGAATTCCGTACTTTTCTAGCTTCAAACATAGCCGCAGTACAGGCTGCGCTACATGCCAACAATAACCTTGGATCTAGCAGTACAGGAAATCGTATAGGATGCACCTACAAAGAATTCACTGCCTGCAAACCTTTGGAATTTGATGGAACCGAAGGACCGATCGGATTGAAACGGTGGACCGAGAAGGTCGAATCGGTGTTTGCCATAAGTAAGTGTACTGAAGAGGACAAAGTGAAGTACGCTACGCATACCTTCACAGGTTCTGCGTTAACATGGTGGAATACCTATCTAGAGCAAGTGGGACAAGACGATGCGTACGCACTACCGTGGTCAGCATTCAAGCACTTGATGAACGAGAAGTACCGTCCCAGAACCGAGGTCAATAAGCTCAAGACAGAACTTAGAGGGTTACGAACCCAAGGATTTGATATTACCACGTCCGAAAGACGATTCACAGAATTGTGCCTATTGTGTCCGGGAGCATTCGAATATGAGGAAGAGAAGATCGACGCGTTTGTGAAAGGATTACCGGAAAGAATCCAAGAAGATATAAGTTCACACTAGCCCGCCTCCATACAACAGGCATGTAGAATGGCTCACAAACTAGTGAACCAGATTGAAGAAAGAATTAAAGAACAGACTGCTGAAGAGGCCAATGTGAAGCAAGTCAAAAGAAAGTGGGAGGAAAACGGTGATAAGAATCACCAATACAACAACAACAGCAATTACAACAATAATCGCAACAATTATCCCAACAATCGCAACATCAATCACAACTACAACAAACGGCCCAACAACAACAACAACAACAGAAACTACAACAATCATCCCAACAACAATAATAACTGCAATAACAACAACAATCAGAAGCAGCTATGTCAAAGGTGTGAAAAGTATCACTCGGGGTTCTGCACCAAATTTTGCAACAAGTGTAAAAGAAATGGTCATAGCGCGACGAAGTGTGAGGTCTACGGACCAGGGGTTAACAGAACGAAAGGAACAAATGGTGTCGGAACGAGTAATGGCGGAGCAAGTAGTGTCGGAGCAAGTTATGCCAATGTAGTTTGTTATAAATGTGGAAAACCGGGCCACATTATTAGAAATTGCCCGAACCAGGAGAACACGAATGGACAAGGCCGCGGAAGAGTTTTCAATATTAATGCGGCAGAGGCACAGGAAGACCCGGAGCTTGTTACGGGTACGTTTCTTATTGACAATAAATCTGCTTACGTTTTATTTGATTCGGGTGCGGATAGAAGCTATATGAGTAGAGATTTTTGTGCTAAATTAAGTTGTCCATTGACGCCTTTGGATAGTAAATTTTTACTCGAATTAGCAAATGGTAAATTAATTTCAGCAGATAATATATGTCGGAATCGAGAAATTAAACTGATTAGCGAAACATTTAAGATTGATTTGATACCAGTAGAGTTAGGGAGTTTTGATGTGATAATCGGTATGGACTGGTTGAAAGAAGTGAAAGCAGAGATCGTTTGTTACAAAAATGCAATTCGCATTATACGAGAAAAAGGAAAACCCTTAATGGTGTACGGAGAAAAGGGCAACACGAAGCTACATCTTATTAGTAATTTGAAGGCACAAAAACTAATAAGAAAAGGTTGCTATGCTGTTCTAGCACACGTCAAGAAAGTACAAACTGAAGAAAAGAGCATCAATGATGTTCCCATTGCAAAAGAATTTCCTGATGTATTTCCGAAAGAATTACCGGGATTACCCCCACATCGATCCGTTGAATTTCAAATAGATCTTGTACCAGGAGCTGCACCAATAGCTCGTGCTCCTTACAGACTCGCACCCAGCGAGATGAAAGAACTGCAAAGCCAATTACAAGAACTTTTAGAGCGTGGTTTCATTCGACCAAGCACATCACCGTGGGGAGCTCCTGTTTTGTTTGTCAAGAAGAAAGATGGTACATTCAGGTTGTGTATCGACTACCGAGAGTTGAACAAACTTACCATCAAGAACCGCTACCCACTACCGAGAATCGACGACTTATTTGATCAACTACAAGGCTCGTCTGTTTATTCAAAGATTGACTTACGTTCCGGGTATCATCAAATGCGGGTGAAAGAAGATGATATTCCAAAGACTGCTTTCAGAACACGTTACGGTCATTACGAGTTTATGGTCATGCCGTTTGGTTTAACTAATGCACCAGCTGTGTTCATGGACCTTATGAACCGAGTGTGTGGACCATACCTTGACAAGTTTGTCATTGTTTTCATTGATGACATACTTATTTACTCAAAGAATGACCAAGAACACGGTGAACATTTGGGAAAGGTGTTAGAAGTATTGAGGAAGGAAGAATTGTACGCTAAGTTTTCAAAGTGTGCATTTTGGTTGGAAGAAGTTCAATTCCTCGGTCACATAGTGAACAAAGAAGGTATTAAGGTGGATCCGGCAAAGATAGAAACTGTTGAAAAGTGGGAAACCCCGAAAACTCCGAAACACATACGCCAGTTTTTAGGACTAGCTGGTTACTACAGAAGGTTCATCCAAGACTTTTCCAGAATAGCAAAACCCTTGACTGCATTAACGCATAAAGGGAAGAAATTTGAATGGTATGATGAACAAGAGAAAGCGTTTCAGTTATTGAAGAAAAAGCTAACTACGGCACCTATATTGTCATTGCCTGAAGGGAATGATGATTTTGTGATTTATTGTGACGCATCAAAGCAAGGTCTCGGTTGTGTATTAATGCAACGAACGAAGGTGATTGCTTATGCGTCTAGACAATTGAAGATTCACGAACAAAATTATACGACGCATGATTTGGAATTAGGCGCGGTTGTTTTTGCATTAAAGACTTGGAGGCACTACTTATATGGGGTCAAAAGTATTATATATACCGACCACAAAAGTCTTCAACACATATTTAATCAGAAACAACTGAATATGAGGCAGCGTCGGTGGATTGAATTATTGAATGATTACGACTTTGAGATTCGTTACCACCCGGGGAAGGCAAATGTGGTAGCCGATGCCTTGAGCAGGAAGGACAGAGAACCCATTCGAGTAAAATCTATGAATATAATGATTCATAATAACCTTACTACTCAAATAAAGGAGGCGCAACAAGGAGTTTTAAAAGAGGGAAATTTAAAGGATGAAATACCCAAAGGATCGGAGAAGCATCTTAATATTCGGGAAGACGGAACCCGGTATAGGGCTGAAAGGATTTGGGTACCAAAATTTGGAGATATGAGAGAAATGGTACTTAGAGAAGCTCATAAAACCAGATACTCAATACATCCTGGAACGGGGAAGATGTACAAGGATCTCAAGAAACATTTTTGGTGGCCGGGTATGAAAGTCGATGTTGCTAAATACGTAGGAGAATGTTTGACGTGTTCTAAGGTCAAAGCTGAGCATCAGAAACCATCAGGTCTACTTCAACAACCCGAAATCCCGGAATGGAAATGGGAAAACATTACCATGGATTTCATCACTAAATTGCCAAGGACTGCAAGTGGTTTTGATACTATTTGGGTAATAGTTGATCGTCTCACCAAATCCGCACACTTCTTACCAATAAGAGAAGATGACAAGATGGAGAAGTTAGCACGACTGTATTTGAAGGAAGTCATCTCCAGACATGGAATACCAATCTCTATTATCTCTGATAGGGATGGCAGATTTATTTCAAGATTCTGGCAGACATTACAGCAAGCGTTAGGAACTCGTCTAGACATGAGTACTGCCTACCATCCACAAACTGATGGGCAGAGCGAAAGGACGATATAAACGCTTGAAGACATGCTACGAGCATGTGTTATTGATTTCGGAAACAGTTGGGATCGACATCTACCGTTAGCAGAATTTTCCTACAACAACAGCTACCATTCAAGCATTGAGATGGCGCCGTTTGAAGTACTTTATGGTAGAAAGTGCAGGTCTCCGATTTGTTGGAGTGAAGTGGGGGATAGACAAATTACGGGTCCGGAGATTATACAAGAAACTACCGAGAAGATCATCCAAATTCAACAACGGTTGAAAACCGCCCAAAGTCGACAAAAGAGCTACGCTGACATTAAAAGAAAAGATATAGAATTTGAAATTGGAGAGATGGTCATGCTTAAAGTAGCACCTTGGAAAGGCGTTGTTCGATTTGGTAAACGAGGGAAATTAAATCCAAGGTATATTGGACCATTCAAGATTATTGATCGTGTCGGACCAGTAGCTTACCGACTTGAGTTACCTCAACAACTCGCGGCTGTACATAACACTTTCCACGTCTCGAATTTGAAGAAATGTTTTGCTAAAGAAGATCTCACTATTCCGTTAGATGAAATCCAAATCAACGAAAAACTTCAATTCATCGAAGAACCCGTCGAAATAATGGATCGTGAGGTTAAAAGACTTAAGCAAAATAAGATACCAATTGTTAAGGTTCGATGGAATGCTCGTAGAGGACCCGAGTTCACCTGGGAGCGTGAAGATCAGATGAAGAAGAAATACCCGCATCTATTTCCAGAAGATTCGTCAACACCTTCAACAGCTTAAAATTTCGGGACGAAATTTATTTAACGGGTAGGTACTGTAGTGACCCGAACTTTTCCATGTTTATATATATTAATTGAGATTGATATTTACATGATTAAATGTTTCCAACATGTTAAGCAATCAAACTTGTTAAGACTTGATTAATTGAAATATGTTTCATATAGACAATTGACCACCCAAGTTGACCGGTGATTCACGAACGTTAAAACTTGTAAAAACTATATGATGACATATATATGGATATATATATAGTTAACATGATACTATGATAAGTAAACATATCATTAAGTATATTAACAATGAACTACATATGTAAAAACAAGACTACTAACTTAATGATTTTTAAACGAGACATATATGTAACGATTATCGATTTAAAGACATTTAATGTATATATATCATATTAAGAGATATTCATACATGATAATATCATGATAATATAATAATTTAAAATCTCATTTGATATTATAAACATTGGGTTAACAACATTTAACAAGATCGTTAACCTAAAGGTTTCAAAACAACACTTACATGTAACGACTAACGATGACTTAACGACTCAGTTAAAATGTATATACATGTAGTGTTTTAATATGTATTTATACACTTTTGAAAGACTTCAATACACTTATCAAAATACTTCTACTTAACAAAAATGCTTACAATTACATCCTCGTTCAGTTTCATCAACAATTCTACTCGTATGCACCCGTATTCGTACTCGTACAATACACAGCTTTTAGATGTATGTACCATTGGTATATATACTCCAATGATCAGCTCTTAGCAGCCCATGTGAGTCACCTAACACATGTGGGAACCATCATTTGGCAACTAGCATGAAATATCTCATAAAATTACAAAAATATGAGTAATCATTCATGACTTATTTACATGAAAACAAAATTACATATCCTTTATATCTAATCCATACACCAACGACCAAAAACACCTACAAACACTTTCATTCTTCAATTTTCTTCATCTAATTGATCTCTCTCAAGTTCTATCTTCAAGTTCTAAGTGTTCTTCATATATTCTACAAGTTCTAGTTACATAAAATCAAGAATACTTTCAAGTTTGCTAGCTCACTTCCAATCTTGTAAGGTGATCATCCAACCTCAAGAAATCTTTGTTTCTTACAGTAGGTTATCATTCTAATACAAGGTAATAATCATATTCAAACTTTGGTTCAATTTCTATAACTATAACAATCTTATTTCAAGTGATGATCTTACTTGAACTTGTTTTCGTGTCATGATTCTGCTTCAAGAACTTCGAGCCATCCAAGGATCCGTTGAAGCTAGATCCATTTTTCTCTTTTCCAGTAGGTTTATCCAAGGAACTTAAGGTAGTAATGATGTTCATAACATCATTCGATTCATACATATAAAGCTATCTTATTCGAAGATATAAACTTGTAATCACTAGAACATAGTTTAGTTAATTCTAAACTTGTTTGCAAACAAAAGTTAATCCTTCTAACTTGACTTTTAAAATCAACTAAACACATGTTCTATATCTATATGATATGCTAACTTAATGATTTAAAACCTGGAAACACGAAAAACACCGTAAAACCGGATTTACGCCGTCGTAGTAACACCGCGGGCTGTTTTGGGTTAGTTAATTAAAAACTATGATAAACTTTGATTTAAAAGTTGTTATTCTGAGAAAATGATTTTTATTATGAACATGAAACTATATCCAAAAATTATGGTTAAAATCAAAGTGGAAGTATGTTTTCTAAAATGGTCATCTAGACGTCGTTCTTTCGACTGAAATGACTACCTTTACAAAAACGACTTGTAACTTATTTTTCTGACTATAAACCTATACTTTTTCTGTTTAGATTCATAAAATAGAGTTCAATATGAAACCATAGCAATTTGATTCACTCAAAACGGATTTAAAATGAAGAAGTTATGGGTAAAACAAGATTGGATAATTTTTCTCATTTTAGCTACGTGAAAATTGGTAACAAATCTATTCCAACCATAACTTAATCAACTTGTATTGTATATTATGTAATCTTGAGATACCATAGACACGTATACAATGTTTCGACCTATCATGTCGACACATCTATATATATTTCGGAACAACCATAGACACTCTATATGTGAATGTTGGAGTTAGCTATACAGGGTTGAGGTTGATTCCAAAATATATATAGTTTGAGTTGTGATCAATAATGAGATACGTATACACTGGGTCGTGGATCGATTCAAGATAATATTTATCAATTTATTTCTGTACATTTAACTGTGGACAACTAGTTGTAGGTTACTAACGAGGACAGCTGACTTAATAAACTTAAAACATCAAAATATATTAAAAGTGTTGTAAATATATTTTGAACATACTTTGATATATATGTATATATTGTTATAGGTTCGTGAATCAACCAGTGGCCAAGTCTTACTTCCCGACGAAGTAAAAATCTGTGAAAGTGAGTTATAGTCCCACTTTTAAAATCTAATATTTTTGGGATGAGAATACATGCAGGTTTTATAAATGATTTACAAAATAGACACAAGTACTTGAAACTACATTCTATGGTTGAATTATCGAAATCGAATATGCCCCTTTTTATTAAGTCTGGTAATCTAAGAATTAGGGAACAGACACCCTAATTGACGCGAATCCTAAAGATAGATCTATTGGGCCTAACAAACCCCATCCAAAGTACCGGATGCTTTAGTACTTCGAAATTTATATCATATCCGAAGGGTGTCCCGGAATGATGGGGATATTCTTATATATATGCATCTTGTTAATGTCGGTTACCAGGTGTTCACCATATGAATGATATTTTTATCTCTATGTATGGGATGTGTATTGAAATATGAAATCTTGTGGTCTATTATTATGATTTGATATATATAGGTTAAACCTATAACTCACCAACATTTTTGTTGACGTTTTAAGCATGTTTATTCTCAGGTGATTATTAAGAGCTTCCGCTGTCGCATACTTAAATAAGGACGAGATTTGGAGTCCATGCTTGTATGATATTGTGTAAAAACTGCATTCAAGAAACTTATTTTGTTGTAACATATTTGTATTGTAAACCATTATGTAATGGTCGTGTGTAAACAGGATATTTTAGATTATCATTATTTGATAATCTACGTAAAGCTTTTTAAACCTTTATTGATGAAATAAAGGTTATGGTTTGTTTTAAAAATGAATGCAGTCTTTGAAAAACGTCTCATATAGAGGTCAAAACCTCGCAACGAAATCAATTAATATGGAACGTTTTTAATCAATAAGAACGGGACATTTCACTATGGTTTCATAATGAACTGAAATTTATGAAACTAGATAGAAAAAGTATAAGTTTATAGTCGAAAATACAGGTTACAAGTCTTTTTTTTAAAGAGGTAGTCATTTCTGTCGAAAGAACGACATCTTGATGACCATTTTGAAAAACATACTTCCACTTTGTGTTTAACCATGATTTTTGGATATAGTATCATGTTCATATGTAATATCATTTTTCCAGAAAACAAACTTCCAATTCAAAGATTAAGATAGTTTTTATTTTTCTAACCCAAAACAGCCCCCGGTTTCACTACGACGGCGTATGTCCGGTTTTACGGTGTTTTTCGTGTTTCCAGGTTTTAAATCATTAAGTTAACATATCATATAGATATATAACATGTATTTAGTTGATTTTAAAAGTCAAGTTAAAAGGATTAACTTTGTTTGCGAATAATTTTAGAATTAACTAAACTATGTTCTAGTGATTACAAGTTTAAATCTTCGAATAAGATAACTTTATATGTATGAATCGAATGATGTTATGAACATCATTACTACCTCAAGTTTTGTGGATAAATCTACTGGAAAAGTGAAAAATAGATCTAGCTTCAAAGGATCCTTGGATGGCTTAAAAGTTCTTGAAGTAGAATCATGACACGAAAACAAGTTCAAGTAAGATTTCCACTCGAAATAAGATTGTTATAGTTATAGAAATTGAATCAAAGTTTGAGTATGAGTATTACCTTGAATTAGAAAGATATATTACTGTAAATAAGAAAGATTTCTTGAGATTAGATGATCACTTGAAATGGATTTGCAAGATTGGAAGTAAGCTAGCAAGTTTGAAAGATTTCTTGAAGTGTTCTTGAATGGTTGTTTTTATGATGATTAAAGCTTGTAATTGAATCTAAAAGATGGTGAAAATGCTTGGAGATGATCAAGTATGATGTTAGGAGTATTTTGAGAGAGAATTTGGAGTGTAAGTATGAGAAAATGGAATGGAAAAATTGGGTAAAATCATAAAAACGGGATTACTTGTTATAAAGAAAAAAAAAGATCCTTAAGTTTGTTTTTAGCTCATTAGTCATACAAGTTGTTAAATAATGGTTCCACATGTTTTTGACTCTAAGATGGCTGCTAAGAATGAATGATTAAAGGTGTATATACCAATAGTAAATACATCTAGAAGCTGTGTATTGTACGAGTACGAATACGGGTACATACGAGTAGAATTGTTGATGAAAATGAATGAGAATGTAATTGTGAGCATTTTTGCTAAGTAGAAGTACTTTGATATGTGTATTGAAGTCTTTCAAAAGTGTACTAATACATATTAATACACTACATGTATATACATTTTAACTGAGTCGTTAAGTCACCGTTAGTCGTTAAATGTAAGTGTTGTTTTGAAACCTTTAAGTTAACGATCTTGTTAAATGTAATTAATCCATTGTTATAATACTTAAATAAGATGTTAAATTGTTATGTTATCATAATAACATGGTGTATAAATATATCTTAACATCATATATATATGTTAAAATACTATTACAACGATAATCGTTACATATATGTCTCGTTTCGAAATCCTTAAGTTAGTAGTCTTGTTTTTACATATGTAGTTCATTGTTAACACACTTAATGATTTACTTAATTATCATTTTATCATTTTATCATGTTAAATATAGTGTAACAATAGCTTAATATGATACATATGTATTTAGTAAGACGTTCTTATAACGATAATCGTTATATATATCATTTTCAAGTTTCTTAAATCAATAATCTCATTTGTTTGTATATAACTCATTGTTAACATATTTATGGAGATACTTACTTATCATAATCTCATGTTAACCATATATATATATATATATATATATATATATATATATATATATATATATATCCATTTATATAACATCATGTAGTTTTTACAAGTTTTTAACGTTCGTGAATCGCCGGTCAACTTGGGTGGTCAATTGTCTATATGAAACTCATTTCAAATAATCAAGTCTTAACAAGTTTGATTGCTTATCATGTTGAACACATTTAATCATGTAAATATCAATCTCATTTAATATATATAAACATGGAAAAGTTCGGGTCAGTACAGTACCTACCCGTTAAATAAATTTCGTCCCGAAATTTTAAGCTGTTGAAGGTGTTGACGAATCTTCTGGAAATAGATGCGGGTATTTCTTCTTCATTTGATCTTCACGTTCCCAGGTGAACTCGGGGTCCTCTACGAGCATTCCATCGCACCTTAACGATTGGTATTTTATTTTGCTTAAGTCTTTTAACCTCACGATCCATTATTTTGACGGGTTCTTCGATGAATTGAAGTTTTTCATTGATTTGAATTTCGTCTAACGGAATAGTGAGATCTTCTTTAGCGAAACATTTCTTCAAATTCCAGAAGTGGAAAATGTTATGTACAGCAGCGAGTTGTTGTGGTAACTCAAGTCGGTAAGCTACCGATCCGACACGATCAATAATCTTGAATGGTCCAATGTACCTTGGATTTAGTTTCCCCCGTTTACCAAATCGAACAACGCCTTTCCAAGGTGAAACCTTAAGCATGACCATCTCTCCAACTTCAAATTCTATGTCTTTTCTTTTAATGTCCGCGTAACTCTTTTGTCGACTTTGGGCGGTTTTCAACCGTTGTTGAATTTGAATGATCTTCTCTGTAGTTTCTTGAATTATCTCCGGACCCGTAATCTGTCTATCCCCCACTTCACTCCAACAAATTGGAGACCTGCACTTTCTACCATAGAGTGCTTCAAACGGCACCATCTCAATACTCGAATGGTAACTGTTGTTATAGGAAAACTCTGCTAATGGTAGATGTCGATCCCAACTATTTCCAAAATCAATAACACATGCTCGTAGCATGTCTTCAAGCGTTTGTATCGTCCTTTCGCTCTGGCCATCAGTTTGTGGATGATAGGCAGTACTCATGTCTAGACGAGTCCCTAATGCTTGTTGTAACGTCTACCAGAATCTTGAAACAAATCTGCCATCCCTATCAGAGATAATAGAGACTGGTATTCCATGTCTGGAGACAACTTCCTTCAAGTATAGTCATGCTAACTTCTCCATTTTATCATCTTCTCTCATTAGCATAAAGTGTGCTGACTTAGTGAGACGATCGACTATTACCCAAATAGTATCATAACCACTTGCAGTCCTTGGAAATTTAGTAATGAAATCCATGGTAATGTTTTCCCATTTCCATTCCGGGATTTCAGGTTGCTGAAGTAGACCTGATGGTTTCTGATGTTCAGCTTTGACCTTAGAACACGTCAAAAATTCTCCTATGTATTTAGCAATACAGGCTTTCATACCCGGCCACCAAAAGTGTTTCTTGAGATCTTTGTACATCTTTCCCGCTCCGGGATGTATTGAATATCTGGTTTTATGTACTTCCTTAAGTACCTTTTCTCTCACATCTCCAAACCTTGGTACCCAAATTCTTTCAGCTCTATATCGAGTTCCGTCTTCCCGAATATTAAGGTGTTTCTCCGACCCTTTAGGTATTTCATTTTTCAAATTCCCTTCTTTTACAACTCCCTGTTGCGCCTCCTTTATTTGAGTAGTAAGGTTAGTACGAATAATTATATTCAAAGCTTTTGCCCGTATAGATTCTCTGTCCTTTCTACTTAAAGCGTCAGCTACCACATTCGCCTTCCCCGGGTGGTAACGAATCTCGAAATTGTAATCATTCAATAACTCAATCCATCTATGCTGCCTCATGTTCAGTTGTTTCTAATTAAATATGTGTTGAAGACTTTTGTGGTCGGTATATATAATACTTTTGACCCCATATAAATAGTGCCTCCAAGTCTTTAATGCAAAAACAACCTCGCCTAATTCCAAATCATGCGTCGTATAATTCTGCTC
The DNA here is from genome assembly GCF_046630445.1 of Rutidosis leptorrhynchoides. Classification (NCBI taxonomy): domain Eukaryota; kingdom Viridiplantae; phylum Streptophyta; class Magnoliopsida; order Asterales; family Asteraceae; genus Rutidosis; species Rutidosis leptorrhynchoides. Next base: position 111,654,999 of record NC_092342.1, on the reverse strand, counting down.
GTGAATCTTCAATTGTCTAGACGCATAAGCAATTACCTTCGTTCATTGCATTAATATACAACCGAGACCTTGCTTTGAGGCATCACAATATATCACAAAATCATCATTCCATTCAGGCAATGATAATATAGGTGTCGTAGTTAACTTTTTCTTCAACAATTGAAACGCTTTCTCCTTCTCATCCTTCCATTCGAATTTATTCCCTTTATGCCTTAATGCAGTCAAGGGTTTTGCTATTTTGGAAAAATCTTGGATGAATCTTCTGTAGTAACCAGCTAGTCCTAAAAATTGGCGTATATGTTTCGGAGTTTTTGGGGTTTCCCATTTTTCAACAGTTTCAATTTTTTGGCGGATCCACCTGAATACCTTCTTTGTTCACTATGTGACCGAGGAATTGAACTTCTTCCAACCAAAATGCACACTTTAAAAATTTAGCGTACAGTTTTTCTTTCCTCAATAACTCTAGCACTTTTCTCAAATGTTTCGTGCTCTTGATCATTCTTTGAGTACATAAGTATGTCATCGATGAAAACAATGACAAACTTGTCAAGGTATGGTCCACACACTCGGTTCATGAGGTCCATGAACACAGCTGGTGCGTTAGTCAACCCAAACGGCATAACCATAAACTCGTAATGACCGTAACGCATTCTGAAAGCAGTCTTCGAAATATCATCCTCCTTCACCCGCATTTGATGATACCCAGAACGTAAATCAATCTTCGAATAAACTGACGAGCCTTGTAGTTGATCAAATAAGTCGTCGATTCTCGGTAGTGGATAAAGGTTCTTGATGGTAAGTTTGTTCAACTCTCGGTAGTCGATACACAACCTGAATGTACCATCCTTATTTTTGACAAACAAAAAAGGAGTTCCCCATGGTGATGTACTTGGTCGTATGAAACCACGTTCTAAAAGTTCTTGTAGTTGGCTTTGGAGTTCCTTCATTTTACTGGGTGCGAGTCTGTATGGAGCACGAGCTATTGGTGCAGCTCCTGGTACAAGATATATTTGAAATTCCATAGATCGGTGTGGAGGTATTTCCAGTAATTCTTTCGAAAATACATCGGGAAATTCTTTTACGACGGGAACATCATTGATGTTCTTCTCTTCGGTTTGTATTTTCTCGACGTGTGCTAGAACGGCATAGCAACTTTTTCTTATTAGCTTTTGCGCCTTCAAGTTACTAATAAGGTTTAGCTTCGCGTTGCTCTTTTCTCCGTACACCATTAAGGGTTTTCCTTCTTCTCGTACAATGCGAATTGCATTTTTGTAACATACGATCTCTACTCTCTCCTTTTTCAACCAGTCCATGCCAATTATCACATCAAAACTCCCTAACTCTACTGGTATCAAATCAATCTTAAATGTTTCGCTAACCAGTTTAATTTCTCGATTCTGACATATTTTATCTGCCGAAATTAATTTACTGTTTGCTAATTCGAGTAAAAATTTATTATTCATAGACGTCAATGGACCACTTAATTTAGCACAAAAATCTATACTCATATAGCTTTTATCCGCACCCGAATCAAATAAAACATAATCAGGTTTTTCATCGATAAGAAACGTACCCGTAACAAGCTCCGGGTCTTCCTGCGCTTCTTCCGTATTAATGTTAAAAACTCTCCCACGGCTTTGCCCATTATTATTTCCTTGGTTTGGGCACGTAGTTTTGTAGTGGCCCTTTTTTCCGCATCCGAAACAAATAATGTGGGCAGTATTTGTTCTTTTAGTCACTGGTTCGAATGCTTCACACTTCGCCGCATCATGACCCTTCCTATTACATTTGGTACATACTACTTCACAAAATTTACCCGGATGATATCCTTCACACCTATAGCATGGAATTTTCTGATTGTTGTTGTCATTGTTGTTATTGAGATTTCTATTGGGATTGATGTGGTTGTTATTGTTGTTGGGACGTTTGGTGAAGTTATTGTTGTTGGGACGCTTGTTGTAGTTGTTGTTGGGATTGCGATTGTTGTTGTTGCGATTGATGTTGCGGTTGTTGGGATAGTTGTTACGATTGTGGTTGTGATTATTGTTGTTGTTGTATTGGTAAATCTTGTCACTTTTTCCTCCCACTTTCTCTTGACTTGTTTCGTGTTAGCCTCTTCGGCCGCATGTTCTTAATCCTTCCCTCAATTTGATTTATGAGTTTGTGAGCCATTCGACTTGCCTTTTGTATGGAGGCGGGCTCGTGTGAACTCACATCTTCTTGAATCCTTTCTGGTAACCCTTTTACAAATGCGTCAATCTTCTCCTCTTCATCTTCGAACGCTCTTGGACACAATAGGCTCAACTCTGTGAATCGTCGTTTGTACGTGGTGATATCGAAACCTTGCGTTCGTAATCCTATAAGCTCTACCTTAAGCTTATTGACCTCATTTCTGGGACGATACTGCTCGTTCATCAAGTGCTTGAATGCTGACCACGGTAGTGCGTAAGCAGCATCTTGTCCCACCTGCTCGAGATAGGTGTTCCACCATGTTAACGCAGTACCTGTGAAGGTATGCGTAGCGTACTTTACTTTGTCTTCTTCAGTACTTTTACTTATGGCAAACATCGATTCAACCTTTTTCAGTCCACCATTTTAATCCGATTGGACCCCCAGTTCCATCGAATTCCAAAGGTTTACAGGCAGTGAATTCTTTGTAGGAGCATCTTACCCGATTTCTTGTGGAATTAGTTCCACTGCTAGAACCAGTGTTATTGTTGTTATTTTGCATTGCGGCCTGCACTGCGGTTATGTTCGCAGCAAGGAAAACACGGAAGTCTTCCTCACTCACGTTCAAGTTCTGACGAGTCGTCGGTGCCATTTCCTTCAAAAATAGCCAAAAGAATTGAGTTAATCATATAGAATTTAAGAGTAGTCAATAGTATTTCGTAGCATAATATGAACTCTTTTATAAAAGCTTTTTCTTCATATTAGCGTTTTATAAGTTTTAATTCGGGTAATACCTACCCGTTAAGTTCATACTTAGTAGCTACTATACAATTCAACTACTACGATTCTATATGAAAAACTAAATACAATAATATTTCGCGTTCAAACTTTTATACAATATTTTTACAAATTTACAATACCGCTATTTTACGTATAGCATGAAATATAGCACACAATAACTTTGATACAAAATAGTTGTGACAACAATCGTAGTTAATACGCAAGTCGTTCAGCAAAGGCAATAAAAACACGTAATTCATAAGTCCAGAAACAAGTCATGCATTCTGGTTTTACTAAGACTACTTCCCATCCTTGGTCTTGTGGAACATAACCGTTGTGGCCGTTGACAAGACAGCATGCTGTAACGTCGTCAAAGGGACGAAGGTTACGTAATGCCCAACAGCCCCATAACAATCTAAAAACCTTATTTCTTACCCCAACTACTGAATCCGTCACTTATGGAAAGGTTTTATTTAAAAGTTGTAATCCGATGTTCTTTTTCTCACTTTGGTGAGAAGCGAACATTACTAACCTGTAAGCATAACATGCTTCTTTATGTTGCATGTTAGAAGCTCTTTCTAACTTACGAAGTCCTATGTTGGGATATGTTGAGTCAAAATAGGTCCTTAACCCGTAGCGTAAAATTGCATTTGGGTTTCCCGCATTTAACGCTTTAAAGAAAACACGGCGTAACTTACGGTGTCCCTGATGTTAAAGCAGAGGGGTACGAAATATTTATATTTTTATTACGAAATACTTATTAAATAAGATACAATTTTACACAAGTTATTTATTTATTTATATAGTGGATATACCTAAACCTTGCTACAACACTTATAGGCAGTGTACCTAATCATACAGTAGTGAAGTTTTTAGTAAGTCTGATTCGTTCCACAGGGAGCTAGCCAAGTTTAACGCTATATAAATATGTATATGTGTGTGTGTGTGTATATATATATATATATATATATATATATATATATATATATATATATATATATATATATATAAGTAGTAGTATTATTATTATTATTATTAAAAAGGGGGGTTTTTACCGTTTAATGACCGGTTTGTCGATTTTAAAACTTAAGTCACAATTAAAACCTAATGTAAAATATTAAAAATAAATATAACTTAATTTAAAGCGTAAATTAATGACGATAATTAAAATGCGATAAATTAAAATGCGAAAAATAAAATAAAATTGCGATAATTAAAAAGTACGATAATTAAAAGTGCAATAAATAAAATGACAGTAAATAAAAGTGCGATAAAATATGAAATAAAGGAATTATGCTTGTTTAAACTTCCGTAATCATGATGTTCGACGTGTTAATTTTAGTTTATTACCATGGGTTAATTGTCCTTTATCCTGGATTATTCGATATGTTCATACGGTTTTGTCCATAATAGTCCATCAGTCATAAATATAAAGTGCGAGAGTCTTCGTCAAATTATCCTTATACTCGAAGTCAAATATTCCAACTAATTGGGGATTCGAACTGTAACAAGGTCTTAATACTTTGTTTAATGAATACACCAGGTTATCGACTACGTGTAATCCAAGGTTTTACTACTTTGTTAACAATTACACCAATTACCCTTGAATGTAATCCACCCCTGTTTTAATGAGTCCATTAACTATTAATCCATTCCCGTGTCCGGTAAAATGAATGATAATTAGTATTTATAGATATCCCGCCCACCGTACCCGATTAAGCGTATGTGGTTATATATAGATACGTCAAAGTGTAACCTTTATATTAAATTAACGAGGTATCGTTTAGTTAATATAAAGCCCATTAATAGCCCAAAGTCTAATTTTCACAAGTGTCGTTCTTTTGTCCAAACCCCAACTATGGTCCAAAGTCCAATTACCCCGTCTTTAATATTTTAGCCTAACACCACGATTACTTCAATTTAAATAAGCATAATAATAACTTAGCCACGGGACATTAATTTAAAAAGGTTGAACATAACTTACAATGAGTATTAATAGCATAGCGTTACACGGATAGAATTTCGACTTACACACTTACAACATTCGCTAACATAACCTTATTATTATTAATCTTAAATTAAAATTAAAATTATATATATATATATATATATATATATATATATATATATATATATATATATATATATATATATATATATATATATATATATATATATATATATTGTAGAGAGTGAGAGATTGAATTATGTGTGTATAAATCGGCAGAAAACGTTGCTTTTTATAGAATGTGGCATTCTACAGGAAGCCATGCGATCGCATGGTTTTAAAGCTTCCAGGCCATGTGTAACATCCCGCGTTTTTCCGTTAAATTTATTTTTAACACCGTTTTTTTTATATAATAATATCTTTCGTATTTAAATTCGTCGACTCCGTTGACGAACGTTCATAATATTCTCGTTATTTAATTATAACATCACTCGTTTACTCTAACGTTTTAAAATATTTCGTTTGGTTAATTCCCGCACCCGACAACAAACTTGAGGGACTAGTTTCGCCAAGGTGCCAAACATTTGACTAGGTCAAATGGTCAACACCTCCTCTTATCCACTCATTTCACCTCCCACTTTCTTCTTTCTTTTCTCTCCACCATTTTTGAACTCAAAACACACATTCACTAAATTCATCATCTATTTCCATTCAAGCAATCAAACATCAAAACAAATTATATATTCGTGATCCTCTCTTCATCCTCTTCGATTTGGTACCAATTTCATCACATTTGGGTAACATTTCTAAATCACTAGATTTCTTTAAATTCATGTTCTTGACTTAAAAGTGTGTTAATTAGTGTCTATGGCTCATTGTGATGTTGTGTATGTAATTTGTATGCTCGATTTGTTGTTTTTGGTGTAACTAGCTTGAAAATGAAAAATGCATGCTTAATCTTTGATTTTGGATGATCATATGTTGTTTAATTGTTAAAGTTCATGTATTAAATGTGTTACTAGCATCATTAGCTTCAATTTGATGTGTAGGTTGATTAAGAAAACTTCAAAAACATGATTATTGATGTTGAGATGTTTGACTAGGGTTTGATAGTTCTTGACATGAATTTTTGGATGCTTGAATGTCATGGAATATTAATTGTTAGTGTTTAGTAGTAATGTGTGCTTCATTACCTTCAAAACGGCATATCATATGTGTGAATTGGTTTCCCGAAACTCAAAATGCAATTGATGAACTTGAAACTTTGAAAATGGACTTTTATTGCTCACTTGATGAGATTTCGGCTATTGTAAATGATGTTATTGATTGACCATAAGTGCTTAGTTGTATTCCCCGTCAAAATGCCTTTCCAACGATATATGATAGGCATTATAATTGTTTGCGGGTCAATTGTTGTGTTAGAATTGATTTTGGCTCGTGCATACTTGTGGAAAAACATAAACAGACCTGCACAGATGGTGGCGCGGCGCGCCCCATCCCCGAGCGGCGCGCAGATGTACCTGGTCAGATTCTGACCTCCTCGTCCCATTTCACGTGAAATGTTTGATGACCTACGGACCTCCGATTCACATGAAACTTGTTTTAATACACTTGTATATGAATAATTAGCATAGAAAAATAGTCCGGGACCCGACCCGAACATGTTGACTTTTTCGTTGACTTTGACCCGACCAAGTTTGACTTTTTGTCAAACTTAACCAATTAATTATGCAATCTTTCTAACATGATTCTATACTTGTATCTTGCATGAAACTTGACAATTTGCCTCACATGCTACATAATCGAGTCGTGTCGAGCCATAGGACTAATTGAACAACTTTGACCCTTCGTGACTCTCGTTATTGATACAACCTATTTGTTTAGGTCGAGATTAGCTTTGTCTTTGCACGCGTTTACTCGTTGAAGTACTTTATTAACTCTTGCGCTCAAGGTGAGATCATAGTCCCACTTTTACTCTTTTTGAACTTATATTTGGGATGAGAAAACATAAACGATTCTTTTGAATTAAGTGAACACAAGAACGGGAAAACAAACATTCTACATACGAGTTTAGAACAAAAATCCTCAATTCGATTATCATTAGTTACACTTGACGGGTGTAAGCGAGAACTTATGTTATATGGCCATATGGGTTGACAACCCTCATCTTTGACGGTTCACTACCGTCTACGGATGAAATATATTTTCGAGAATCAGTGTTTGTTCTAGCACTATGGATGGGGTATACAATGGATGGAATGTTAAGCTTTGATAATTGGGTGCTCGTGAATATTAACTTTTAGAATGTATTACTATTATTTCAACTTTGCAAACCTTGTGGTTCGACTTACTTACTTTTACTCACTTACTTACTTAAACCTATGATTTCACCAACGTTTTCGTTGACAGATTTCTATGTTTTTCTCAGGTCTTGCACGATATGTGATACATGCTTCCGCTCATTATTTGATACTTGCATTGGATGTCGAGTATACATGCATTTCATGGAGCGTCTTATGACTTTACTTTAAACCGTGTCGCCTAGATTTCATTTGTACTTATAACCTTGTAACTTAACTTTTGGTTGAACAATTCTTTTAAACTTTGGAAACAATCTTTATGTTGAAATGAAGGCGACATATTTTGGTCAAACGTTGTCATAAAGACTTATGACCAGGTAATGGGACCCATGTAGACGACGCCGTCACTTGACGATTTGTCGGGGTCGCTACAAGTGGTATCAGAGCTTTAGTTGTAGGGATTTAGAGTTCATTTGTGTCCACCCCGAGTCATAGGGTACATAGGTGAATCTAGACTACAACCGGCATATAGACTGAAGTAGGAATTACTTGACTATCTGTGCATTTATACTCGAACTCTTCTATCATATCTAACTCGTATTCGATCTTGATCTTACGTTGATAAATTTTGTTGACGCGCCACCTTGACTTTATGAAGTAATGTTAAATGCACATGAGAATCAGGGTAATATAATTTCCGGGATTATATTACGGTGATTCACATGGACGTTCCGACATTATGACATAAAGAATTTAAGGCGAGTCAAGGAAAAATTTTCTCTCTATCCTTATTCCATATCACGGTTAGTATTGCTAAGAATACTAATCAACGATATTCTTGTGTCATGAAGGAACAATGGCTCACCAAGGTCAACACAATACCCCTCTCAAAACTCTAGAACAAGCTCTTCAACGAATGATAACCACCGCCGTGGGTACGGCCGTGGCCGATCACTTTTCCAACAACACCAATCGTGGAGCCGGTAATTCAAGCGAAGGTTGCTCCTACAAGAACTTCATGAAGTACAACCCTCCCACTTTCGATGGAACCGGAGGACCGGTTGTTCTCACCCGATGGTTTGAACAAATGGAGGCCGTTTTTAACACAAGCGGTTGTCGAGACCAAGATAAGGTCAAGTTTTCCACCCTCACTTTCACCGGCATTGCTCTCTCGTGGTGGAACAAGTACGTACAATCGGTGGGTATCGATGAGGCCCACACACTCTTATGGACCGAATTAAGAGAAAGAATGATCACCGAATACTTCCCGCGCGATGAGACTCGAAGGCTCGAACAGGGACTAAGGAACTTAAAAACGGTCGGGAATGACCTCGAAGCTTATAATCAACGGTTTACCGAACTAGTCTCAATGTTTCCAAATCTCATGACTCCCGAATCCCTAAGAGTCAAACTTTACATGCATGGCCTCCCTAAGAGCATTCAACACGGGGTAATGACATCTCAACCCACTAACCTACAAGAGGCTTTAACAATGGCCCGCCAAACTTTAGAAACGGAGAATGAAATAGAAGCGCCGACACCAATGATCGAGAACCAATCGAGCGGCAATAAAAGAACATGGAAAGCCTCTCAATCAAGCAACCACAACCATAACAACCTCTCCAAGAAGCCCTTCACCCCCGGCGGCAAGAAGGGGTATGCCGGAAACCTACCCTATTGTAACAAGTGTCGCAAACATCATTTGGGTGAATGTGGTAAGCCATTTTGCTTCAGATGTCAAAGAAGTGGCCATGTGGCCCATATTTGTAAAAGTGCCGCCCCCGTCGCTACAAAGGGGCCCAAAGTACCAAAAGCGGTTGTTTGTTTCGAATGTGGCCAACCGGGTCATTATAGGAATGCATGCCCAAAGGAGAAATCAACCCCAACGCACGCCATTAAACTTTCAACCTCGACACCTAGGATGCCCGAGACGACGATGGACTAGTCACGGGTACGTTTCTTCACAACAAATCGTATATTTCATACTTATTCGATTCAGTTACCGCTAGACGTTCTACAACCGAGGCTTTGACTTGTACTCTTTACATTCTACCTTTTTCCCCTAGATACTACTTAGGCAATTTAAGTGACCAACGGAAAAATATTGTGTGCCTATAAATTTTATTGGGGGATATACGTTAAGAATTTTGACTTAACACCTATAGAACTAGGGAGCTCGGAACCTATTCGTTAAGGAGAAATTATTCCCCTATAGTTATGTATAGAATATTGTGAACTAAGTAATTTTCGGTTGGAAACCGATACCCTCTTCCTCGTATCCATTACCTCCTGATTATTTGCGTGGATCCCTTGTATTCCAAATCGACTTTCGTTCCGGTTATCATCAATTGGGGGTTAAGGGAGACGATGTCTCCTAAGCCATTTTCTGAACTCGCAACGTTAGTTGTAAATCTCTCTTAGTACCGTTTGATTTATTTAGGACTCCGTCCGTATTCATGAACCTCCTAAACCACGTATGCAACTTATCTAGACGAATCTGTTATCGTATTTATATATGACATCTTAACTTATTTAAGTAAAGAAGGAAAACGAACAACATCACCATCTTACGCTCGAACTTTTGAGAAAAGAGCAACTCTATACCAAATTCTCCGAGTGAGAATTTCTGTTGAACGAAGTCCAATTTTCTAGACCATGATGTTAATGGTCAAGGCATTACAATCAATCTCGAAATCAAGCCACATGTAATCAGGAAACTCTCCCAACTCAGACTTGCATTCGTAAAATCTTAGATCTCGTCTGTTTTCACCGAAGATTCATTTCTGACTTTTCTCGTGTTACACGACTTTTAAACTCGTTAACTCACTAAGGAAAACTTTAAACCTCTCCGTGTTCGAACCTTGAGCGTGATTCTTCACACCAACATTTCTAGTTAAAATCGTATAGCAACAGATGGAACTCGAACATGGAAATATTTCTACTTGAATGCCGAAAGGCATACTCTCTCGACTCAAAAATCAACATAACTAAAATTCGTTATTTTACACGAAGAATTCGAATACTAAATTGTGGATCCGATCAATTTTCTCGTCATCACGTACCACACTACATACCTCTGTTATTTCACCGTCACCGTCTGATATTACTGGAATTTAAGATAGCACACAATCCAACGATACTTCACTCTTCTTTGACTTAACGCCCTTGTGTTTCTGATAATCGGTCAACTATTATTCAACCCCGAGCTATACAACTACGTGTACTGCCTCGTTTCACTTTCAGACTTCAACTTTTGACAACTAGAGGCACGTTATAGCAACCTCGAGATGTAAGCTCATCCTATTCTAAGTCCTCATTTCACTCCTATCTTTATCGCTCGCATTTCCGTTTAAGGAAACTCCTTGTAACATTTCTCCATGGATAGAGAAACTCCTCATATTACATTAGTGTTCGCCACGAGGGTGAATAGTCCTAACGAACATTTTTTTTCTTTTCGAACCCTAACTGACTTGTTCAAACATATCTTAAGAGATTCTATTCCAACACGGTGTATCCTTGTCAATTATCCCGTATCGAAATACTCGTTTCACTTCTAGTTTTACAAGAAGCCTTGGAGACCCGCTTAGACATGAGTACCGCATACCACCCACAAACCGACGAACCGAGCAATTGAACGATTTACGTCTTGGAAAGACATGTCACAAACTCGTATTGTCACCTTTAGTAGATCACTCTTACAACAGTAGTTACCACTCGTGTGTTCACACGCGCTTTCCGAAACCCTATATGACCGCTAATGTCATACCCCTGTTCATTTAACCAAAGCATCAACCACCGAAATCTGAACTCCATCAAAAAAAAAAAAAACAACAATTGAGATCGTTCAAGTCCGAGAAGGGCTCGAGACAACCCATTGTCGCCAGAAGAGTTATACCAAACTTAGCTGAAAACCTCACCAAACCCAGTGTGTAACCGCGTAATATTGAGAAACCGCACCTTGGAAGGGTGTGATCCATTTTGGGAAATCGAGAAAGGCTATATCCGCATTATTGAACCTTTTGAAACCTTGGGGCGTATTAGAACCGCTTCCTACCGTTTAGAACTTCCAACTCAATTAAGTTTCCGTTTACCCTACATTTCGTGTAACAAACTTAGAAACGTGTCCTGCGGAACAGGAACGTGCAATCCTGCTAGGTACATCAACTATCGATGACAAACTACTCTTCATAGGAAAACCAGTTGAAACCGGGGATCGTAAAAACCAAACCTTAATACAACGTAAAATCCCGACTATCCGAAATCGTGAAAATGTCCAAGGACGTATCCTCACTTACTTATAGCATTGACAACGAAAGGTCTCGAGCAAGAGACATCGACTATTACTTCCAACTAAATTTCGGGACGAAATTTCTTTTGAGGTGTGGATAATGTAACATCCCGCGTTTTTCCGTTAAATTTATTTTTAACACCGTTTTTTTTATAATAATATCTTTCGTATTTAAATTCGTCGACTCCGTTGACGAACGTTCATAATATTCTCGTTATTTAATTATAACATCACTCGTTTACTCTAACGTTTTAAAATATTTCGTTTGGTTAATTCCCGCACCCGACAACAAACTTGAGGGACTAGTTTCGCCAAGGTGCCAAACATTTGACTAGGTCAAATGGTCAACACCTCCTCTTATCCACTCATTTCACCTCCCACTTTCTTCTTTCTTTTCTCTCCACCATTTTTGAACTCAAAACACCCATTCACTAAATTCATCATCTATTTCCATTCAAGCAATCAAACATCAAAACAAATTATATATTCGTGATCCTCTCTTCATCCTCTTCGATTTGGTACCAATTTCATCACATTTGGGTAACATTTCTAAATCACTAGATTTCTTTAAATTCATGTTCTTGACTTAAAAGTGTGTTAATTAGTGTCTATGGCTCATTGTGATGTTGTGTATGTAATTTGTATGCTCGATTTGTTGTTTTTGGTGTAACTAGCTTGAAAATGAAAAATGCATGCTTAATCTTTGATTTTGGATGATCATATGTTGTTTAATTGTTAAAGTTCATGTATTAAATGTGTTACTAGCATCATTAGCTTCAATTTGATGTGTAGGTTGATTAAGAAAACTTCAAAAACATGATTATTGATGTTGAGATGTTTGACTAGGGTTTGATAGTTCTTGACATGAATTTTTGGATGCTTGAATGTCATGGAATATTAATTGTTAGTGTTTAGTAGTAATGTGTGCTTCATTACCTTCAAAACGGCATATCATATGTGTGAATTGGTTTCCCGAAACTCAAAATGCAATTGATGAACTTGAAACTTTGAAAATGGACTTTTATTGCTCACTTGATGAGATTTCGGCTATTGTAAATGATGTTATTGATTGACCATAAGTGCTTAGTTGTATTCCCCGTCAAAATGCCTTTCCAACGATATATGATAGGCATTATAATTGTTTGCGGGTCAATTGTTGTGTTAGAATTGATTTTGGCTCGTGCATACTTGTGGAAAAACATAAACAGACCTGCACAGATGGTGGCGCGGCGCGCCCCATCCCCGAGCGGCGCGCAGATGTACCTGGTCAGATTCTGACCTCCTCGTCCCATTTCACGTGAAATGTTTGATGACCTACGGACCTCCGATTCACATGAAACTTGTTTTAATACACTTGTATATGAATAATTAGCATAGAAAAATAGTCCGGGACCCGACCCGAACATGTTGACTTTTTCGTTGACTTTGACCCGACCAAGTTTGACTTTTTGTCAAACTTAACCAATTAATTATGCAATCTTTCTAACATGATTCTATACTTGTATCTTGCATGAAACTTGACAATTTGCCTCACATGCTACATAATCGAGTCGTGTCGAGCCATAGGACTAATTGAACAACTTTGACCCTTCGTGACTCTCGTTATTGATACAACCTATTTGTTTAGGTCGAGATTAGCTTTGTCTTTGCACGCGTTTACTCGTTGAAGTACTTTATTAACTCTTGCGCTCAAGGTGAGATCATAGTCCCACTTTTACTCTTTTTGAACTTATATTTGGGATGAGAAAACATAAACGATTCTTTTGAATTAAGTGAACACAAGAACGGGAAAACAAACATTCTACATACGAGTTTAGAACAAAAATCCTCAATTCGATTATCATTAGTTACACTTGACGGGTGTAAGCGAGAACTTATGTTATATGGCCATATGGGTTGACAACCCTCATCTTTGACGGTTCACTACCGTCTACGGATGAAATATATTTTCGAGAATCAGTGTTTGTTCTAGCACTATGGATGGGGTATACAATGGATGGAATGTTAAGCTTTGATAATTGGGTGCTCGTGAATATTAACTTTTAGAATGTATTACTATTATTTCAACTTTGCAAACCTTGTGGTTCGACTTACTTACTTTTACTCACTTACTTACTTAAACCTATGATTTCACCAACGTTTTCGTTGACAGATTTCTATGTTTTTCTCAGGTCTTGCACGATATGTGATACATGCTTCCGCTCATTATTTGATACTTGCATTGGATGTCGAGTATACATGCATTTCATGGAGCGTCTTATGACTTTACTTTAAACCGTGTCGCCTAGATTTCATTTGTACTTATAACCTTGTAACTTAACTTTTGGTTGAACAATTCTTTTAAACTTTGGAAACAATCTTTATGTTGAAATGAAGGCGACATATTTTGGTCAAACGTTGTCATAAAGACTTATGACCAGGTAATGGGACCCATGTAGACGACGCCGTCACTTGACGATTTGTCGGGGTCGCTACAAGTGGTATCAGAGCTTTAGTTGTAGGGATTTAGAGTTCATTTGTGTCCACCCCGAGTCATAGGGTACATAGGTGAATCTAGACTACAACCGGCATATAGACTGAAGTAGGAATTACTTGACTATCTGTGCATTTATACTCGAACTCTTCTATCATATCTAACTCGTATTCGATCTTGATCTTACGTTGATAAATTTTGTTGACGCGCCACCTTGACTTTATGAAGTAATGTTAAATGCACATGAGAATCAGGGTAATATAATTTCCGGGATTATATTACGGTGATTCACATGGACGTTCCGACATTATGACATAAAGAATTTAAGGCGAGTCAAGGAAAAATTTTCTCTCTATCCTTATTCCATATCACGGTTAGTATTGCTAAGAATACTAATCAACGATATTCTTGTGTCATGAAGGAACAATGGCTCACCAAGGTCAACACAATACCCCTCTCAAAACTCTAGAACAAGCTCTTCAACGAATGATAACCACCGCCGTGGGTACGGCCGTGGCCGATCACTTTTCCAACAACACCAATCGTGGAGCCGGTAATTCAAGCGAAGGTTGCTCCTACAAGAACTTCATGAAGTACAACCCTCCCACTTTCGATGGAACCGGAGGACCGGTTGTTCTCACCCGATGGTTTGAACAAATGGAGGCCGTTTTTAACACAAGCGGTTGTCGAGACCAAGATAAGGTCAAGTTTTCCACCCTCACTTTCACCGGCATTGCTCTCTCGTGGTGGAACAAGTACGTACAATCGGTGGGTATCGATGAGGCCCACACACTCTTATGGACCGAATTAAGAGAAAGAATGATCACCGAATACTTCCCGCGCGATGAGACTCGAAGGCTCGAACAGGGACTAAGGAACTTAAAAACGGTCGGGAATGACCTCGAAGCTTATAATCAACGGTTTACCGAACTAGTCTCAATGTTTCCAAATCTCATGACTCCCGAATCCCTAAGAGTCAAACTTTACATGCATGGCCTCCCTAAGAGCATTCAACACGGGGTAATGACATCTCAACCCACTAACCTACAAGAGGCTTTAACAATGGCCCGCCAAACTTTAGAAACGGAGAATGAAATAGAAGCGCCGACACCAATGATCGAGAACCAATCGAGCGGCAATAAAAGAACATGGAAAGCCTCTCAATCAAGCAACCACAACCATAACAACCTCTCCAAGAAGCCCTTCACCCCCGGCGGCAAGAAGGGGTATGCCGGAAACCTACCCTATTGTAACAAGTGTCGCAAACATCATTTGGGTGAATGTGGTAAGCCATTTTGCTTCAGATGTCAAAGAAGTGGCCATGTGGCCCATATTTGTAAAAGTGCCGCCCCCGTCGCTACAAAGGGGCCCAAAGTACCAAAAGCGGTTGTTTGTTTCGAATGTGGCCAACCGGGTCATTATAGGAATGCATGCCCAAAGGAGAAATCAACCCCAACGCACGCCATTAAACTTTCAACCTCGACACCTAGGATGCCCGAGACGACGATGGACTAGTCACGGGTACGTTTCTTCACAACAAATCGTATATTTCATACTTATTCGATTCAGTTACCGCTAGACGTTCTACAACCGAGGCTTTGACTTGTACTCTTTACATTCCACCTTTTTCCCCTAGATACTACTTAGGCAATTTAAGTGACCAACGGAAAAATATTGTGTGCCTATAAATTTTATTGGGGGATATACGTTAAGAATTTTGACTTAACACCTATAGAACTAGGGAGCTCGGAACCTATTCGTTAAGGAGAAATTATTCCCCTATAGTTATGTATAGAATATTGTGAACTAAGTAATTTTCGGTTGGAAACCGATACCCTCTTCCTCGTATCCATTACCTCCTGATTATTTGCGTGGATCCCTTGTATTCCAAATCGACTTTCGTTCCGGTTATCATCAATTGGGGGTTAAGGGAGACGATGTCTCCTAAGCCATTTTCTGAACTCGCAACGTTAGTTGTAAATCTCTCTTAGTACCGTTTGATTTATTTAGGACTCCGTCCGTATTCATGAACCTCCTAAACCACGTATGCAACTTATCTAGACGAATCTGTTATCGTATTTATATATGACATCTTAACTTATTTAAGTAAAGAAGGAAAACGAACAACATCACCATCTTACGCTCGAACTTTTGAGAAAAGAGCAACTCTATACCAAATTCTCCGAGTGAGAATTTCTGTTGAACGAAGTCCAATTTTCTAGACCATGATGTTAATGGTCAAGGCATTACAATCAATCTCGAAATCAAGCCACATGTAATCAGGAAACTCTCCCAACTCAGACTTGCATTCGTAAAATCTTAGATCTCGTCTGTTTTCACCGAAGATTCATTTCTGACTTTTCTCGTGTTACACGACTTTTAAACTCGTTAACTCACTAAGGAAAACTTTAAACCTCTCCGTGTTCGAACCTTGAGCGTGATTCTTCACACCAACATTTCTAGTTAAAATCGTATAGCAACAGATGGAACTCGAACATGGAAATATTTCTACTTGAATGCCGAAAGGCATACTCTCTCGACTCAAAAATCAACATAACTAAAATTCGTTATTTTACACGAAGAATTCGAATACTAAATTGTGGATCCGATCAATTTTCTCGTCATCACGTACCACACTACATACCTCTGTTATTTCACCGTCACCGTCTGATATTACTGGAATTTAAGATAGCACACAATCCAACGATACTTCACTCTTCTTTGACTTAACGCCCTTGTGTTTCTGATAATCGGTCAACTATTATTCAACCCCGAGCTATACAACTACGTGTACTGCCTCGTTTCACTTTCAGACTTCAACTTTTGACAACTAGAGGCACGTTATAGCAACCTCGAGATGTAAGCTCATCCTATTCTAAGTCCTCATTTCACTCCTATCTTTATCGCTCGCATTTCCGTTTAAGGAAACTCCTTGTAACATTTCTCCATGGATAGAGAAACTCCTCATATTACATTAGTGTTCGCCACGAGGGTGAATAGTCCTAACGAACATTTTTTTTCTTTTCGAACCCTAACTGACTTGTTCAAACATATCTTAAGAGATTCTATTCCAACACGGTGTATCCTTGTCAATTATCCCGTATCGAAATACTCGTTTCACTTCTAGTTTTACAAGAAGCCTTGGAGACCCGCTTAGACATGAGTACCGCATACCACCCACAAACCGACGAACCGAGCAATTGAACGATTTACGTCTTGGAAAGACATGTCACAAACTCGTATTGTCACCTTTAGTAGATCACTCTTACAACAGTAGTTACCACTCGTGTGTTCACACGCGCTTTCCGAAACCCTATATGACCGCTAATGTCATACCCCTGTTCATTTAACCAAAGCATCAACCACCGAAATCTGAACTCCATCAAAAAAAAAAAAAACAACAATTGAGATCGTTCAAGTCCGAGAAGGGCTCGAGACAACCCATTGTCGCCAGAAGAGTTATACCAAACTTAGCTGAAAACCTCACCAAACCCAGTGTGTAACCGCGTAATATTGAGAAACCGCACCTTGGAAGGGTGTGATCCATTTTGGGAAATCGAGAAAGGCTATATCCGCATTATTGAACCTTTTGAAACCTTGGGGCGTATTAGAACCGCTTCCTACCGTTTAGAACTTCCAACTCAATTAAGTTTCCGTTTACCCTACATTTCGTGTAACAAACTTAGAAACGTGTCCTGCGGAACAGGAACGTGCAATCCTGCTAGGTACATCAACTATCGATGACAAACTACTCTTCATAGGAAAACCAGTTGAAACCGGGGATCGTAAAAACCAAACCTTAATACAACGTAAAATCCCGACTATCCGAAATCGTGAAAATGTCCAAGGACGTATCCTCACTTACTTATAGCATTGACAACGAAAGGTCTCGAGCAAGAGACATCGACTATTACTTCCAACTAAATTTCGGGACGAAATTTCTTTTGAGGTGTGGATAATGTAACATCCCGCGTTTTTCCGTTAAATTTATTTTTAACACCGTTTTTTTTATAATAATATCTTTCGTATTTAAATTCGTCGACTCCGTTGACGAACGTTCATAATATTCTCGTTATTTAATTATAACATCACTCGTTTACTCTAACGTTTTAAAATATTTCGTTTGGTTAATTCCCGCACCCGACAACAAACTTGAGGGACTAGTTTCGCCAAGGTGCCAAACATTTGACTAGGTCAAATGGTCAACACCTCCTCTTATCCACTCATTTCACCTCCCACTTTCTTCTTTCTTTTCTCTCCACCATTTTTGAACTCAAAACACCCATTCACTAAATTCATCATCTATTTCCATTCAAGCAATCAAACATCAAAACAAATTATATATTCGTGATCCTCTCTTCATCCTCTTCGATTTGGTACCAATTTCATCACATTTGGGTAACATTTCTAAATCACTAGATTTCTTTAAATTCATGTTCTTGACTTAAAAGTGTGTTAATTAGTGTCTATGGCTCATTGTGATGTTGTGTATGTAATTTGTATGCTCGATTTGTTGTTTTTGGTGTAACTAGCTTGAAAATGAAAAATGCATGCTTAATCTTTGATTTTGGATGATCATATGTTGTTTAATTGTTAAAGTTCATGTATTAAATGTGTTACTAGCATCATTAGCTTCAATTTGATGTGTAGGTTGATTAAGAAAACTTCAAAAACATGATTATTGATGTTGAGATGTTTGACTAGGGTTTGATAGTTCTTGACATGAATTTTTGGATGCTTGAATGTCATGGAATATTAATTGTTAGTGTTTAGTAGTAATGTGTGCTTCATTACCTTCAAAACGGCATATCATATGTGTGAATTGGTTTCCCGAAACTCAAAATGCAATTGATGAACTTGAAACTTTGAAAATGGACTTTTATTGCTTACTTGATGAGATTTCGGCTATTGTAAATGATGTTATTGATTGACCATAAGTGCTTAGTTGTATTCCTCGTCAAAATGCCTTTCCAACGATATATGATAGGCATTATAAGTGTTTGCGGGTCAATTGTTGTGTTAGAATTGATTTTGGCTCGTGCATACTTGTGGAAAAACAGAAACAGACCTGCACAGATGGTGGCACGGCGCGCCCCATCCCCGCGCGGCGCGCAGATGTACCTGGTCAGATTCTGACCTCCTCGTCCCATTTCACGTGAAATGTTTGATGACCTACGGACCTCCGATTCACATGAAACTTGTTTTAATACACTTGTATATGAATAATTAGCATAGAAAAATAGTCCGGGACCCTACCCGAACATGTTGACTTTTTTGTTGACTTTGACCCGACCAAGTTTGACTTTTTGTCAAACTTAACCAATTAATTATGCAATCTTTCTAACATGATTCTATACTTGTATCTTGCATGAAACTTGACAATTTGCCTCACATGCTACATAATCGAGTCGTGTCGAGCCATAGGACTAATTGAACAACTTTGACCCTTCGTGACTATCGTTATTGATACAACCTATTTGTTTAGGTCGAGATTAGCTTTGTCTTTGCACGCGTTTACTCGTTGAAGTACTTTATTAACTCTTGCGCTCAAGGTGAGATCATAGTCCCACTTTTACTCTTTTTGAACTTATATTTGGGATGAGAAAACATAAACGATTCTTTTGAATTAAGTGAACACAAGAACGGGAAAACAAACATTCTACATACGAGTTTAGAACAAAAATCCTCAATTCGATTATCATTAGTTACACTTGACGGGTGTAAGCGAGAACTTATGTTATATGGCCATATGGGTTGACAACCCTCATCTTTGACGGTTCGCTACCGTCTATGGATGAAATATATTTTCGAGAATCAGTGTTTGTTCTAGCACTATGGATGGGGTATACAATGGATGGAATGTTAAGCTTTGATAATTGGGTGCTCGTGAATATTAACTTTTAGAATGTATTACTATTATTTCAACTTTGCAAACCTTGTGGTTCGACTTACTTACTTTTACTCACTTACTTACTTAAACCTATGATTTCACCAACGTTTTCGTTGACAGATTTCTATGTTTTTCTCAGGTCTTGCACGATATGTGATACATGCTTCCGCTCATTATTTGATACTTGCATTGGATGTCGAGTATACATGCATTTCATGGAGCGTCTTATGACTTTACTTTAAACCGTGTCGCCTAGATTTCATTTGTACTTATAACCTTGTAACTTAACTTTTGGTTGAACAATTCTTTTAAACTTTGGAAACAATCTTTATGTTGAAATGAAGGCGACATATTTTGGTCAAACGTTGTCATAAAGACTTATGACCAGGTAATGGGACCCATGTAGACGACGCCGTCACTTGACGATTTGTCGGGGTCGCTACACCATGCGATCGCATGGCCAGCTGGATCTCACCACATGCACTTGTTTGCTAGTTTGTCGACGGTTTTATTAAATATATATAATATATATAATTTTAAGAATTATTTATATATTATATTATATTTATGTGCATAGTTGACTTGTAATTTTAGGTCCGTTGCGTCGCACGTTGAGAGTTGACTCTGGTCCCTGTTTCGGATTTCGAACGTCCTTTCGTACTATTTAATATCTTGTATTTTGCATTTCGCGGCTCGTACTCTTGTAATTTCTAGACGTTTCTCATCAATAATTTGAACCATTTTGATTGTACTTTGTACTTTTTAGCTTTTTGGTCGTTTGCGTCTTCAAATCGTCGAATCTGTCTTTTGTCTTCACCTTTTAATATTTAAACGAATATCACTTGTAAATGGAACAATTGCAACCAAAAGCTTGTCTTTCTTGAAGGATAATGCTATGAAATATATGTTCGTTTTTAGCATTATCAAATATTCCCACATTTGAGCGTTGCTTGTCCTCAAGCAATATAGAACTTGAATATAACTTTACTTGAATCACTTCTTTATTCTTCACACTTTGTACATTAGTGATTTTAATACAGCGGTATGAACAATGGTAATAACGATGTGGTTTACTGTGACAACCCGGAAATTTCCGACCAAATTTAAACTTGATCTTTATATGTTTCCGACACAATAAGCAAAGTCTGTAATGTTGAAATCTCAAAAACTTTGAACTGTGTTCATATATTCATTTACCCATCGACTGCTCTTGACGATTCACGAACAATTATGTGTAAAATGACCAGGATTTTTCCGTTAATATATATGAGATTAATATTTACACAATTAAATGTTTTCAACATGTTAAGCAATCAAACTTGTTAAGACTTGATTAATTGAAACTGAATTTATGTAAACGTTTGACCACCCTTTTATTCTTACGATTCAATAACGTCATAACTTGTATTAATTATATATATATGTATAGTTTTAACTTGAAAATATGATAAGTAAATATCTCATTAAGTATATTAACAAAGTATTATATATATATATATATATATATATATATATATATATATATATATATATATATATATATATATATATATATATATATATATATATATATATATATATATATATATATATATATATATATATATATATATATATATATATATATATTTCATACTACTAATTTAAAGAGTTTTTGAACAATATATATGTTAATATTTAAACGACGTAATTAACTTATGTTAAAATGTATTTACATATAAAGTATTAAGAGTGTAAATACATCCTTAAAAGTATTAAATACACTTTATAATATACCAATACATATAAAGGATAGCTATACTCATATTTTCATTCAATTTCCTCAAGAATTCTACTCGCATTCATACGGTATTTTTACCCGTATTATACACAGCTTCTAGAAATATTTACTATTGGTATATACAAATAGAAATCTGAAATTATTTGTGTAATATGTCATCCATGACCTAATAAATTTAATATGTCATCCATGACTTAATACATTTTAACTTATCTTAGATATTTTCACTAAAAACCAAATTTTCAAGCCTATAAATAAGCACCATTTCTAACTCATTTTTACACATTCATTTTCCAAATTTTACTTCCAATTTTCACACACACTTGCAAGAACTCTCTCAAGTTTTGTTCTACTACTTCTTTCCAGCAACTTTACATTTTAAACTTGAGGTAAAAACTCTACTTCAACTCTTGTTCAATTCATATGTTTATAGCTATCTATATAAGCGTTTATAAACTAGAACATAGTTTAGTTGATTCTAAACTTGTTTGAAGAACTAATCTAATCTTTCTAACTTAACTCTAATAACACTTATTTATATGTATTATGATGTTATATTAAGTTAATATAAGAACTTATAACTTGTACATATGAAGAACACCTTGAAACTTAACATATATATCCTTTAATCTCCATTCGGTAAAAGGCGGGATGTTTTGGGTTGAGAATTAAAAACCTATCTTAGACTTTGAGTTCGAGGCTAAGACTTTGGAAATATGTTAATATATATAAATAAGACTTCCAGTATTGTTTCCATGATTTTAGACAAAGTGGAAGTATTTTATCAAAAATCATATATTGGGTGGATGCCGGGATTTTTCCAAATCTGTCCACCAACACAAAAAGAGGGTAAAGCTCTAAAAATTACTATTTGGGATGAAATTTTCGAATTGGTTTTGTAAAATTTAGTTCTTAATGAATCCATAGCAATTTGATTCACTTTAAACGGAGTTGTAATGAATATTTGGCGAGTAAAACAAAATCTGCTAAAATTAACGTTGTATGGACGAAATTTATATTATAAAAACTATATTAACCATATCCTTGTTAACTTTTCCTATATCCTATATATATTTGGACATGTTATCAGTAGTATAACAAAATATTATAATCTTGATTAATTCTGTGATTGTATATATGTATAATAATATTCTTGGTACGTCCTAACACAATAAGTATACAATACGTTTTGATAAATCCTAAGACAATACGTACACAATACGTCTTAGTTAATTCTAAGACAATACGTATACAATACGTCTCTGGGTTGATGCAAAGACAATACGTATACAATACGTCGTGGGAGTAATTCTAAGATTATATATATATATATATATATATATATATATATATATATATATATATATATATACCGATTATTGGACTGTTGGACTTTTCGAACTATTTTGAACTACTAACAAAGGACTACTAACATAAAATGTTAAAAATTATTATATAAGTATTCTATGAACTTGCTTTATTTTATTCATATGTCGTATTATTATCTGAATCATTATTATTGTTATAGGTTCGTGAATCCAAGGACGACGGTCATATTTTTAATAAGTTGAAAACTTATTATTAATATACTTTTACTACTGTGAGTATATAGTCCCATTTTTAAACTCTACAAATATTTTGGGATGAGAATACATGCATTTTATGTTTTACGCCATAGACACAAGTACTTCAAATATATTCTACGTTGAGTTGTACCACTTTGCATATCTTCCCTAATAGCTTGGTAACTAATATTTACATGTTGTAAGAACATGTATACGCGAATCCTATTGATAGATCTATCGGGTTTGACAACCCCAACCGGGCTAGTCGCTCTAGTATCATAAACGGTTGCATAGTACTTCGTTTTTACTACACTTGGTACAGTGTAGGGAGATTTCATAATAAAGGGAATATGCCACATTAATGGTTAAGTATGGTTACCGAAGCGCTCAACAACTTATAGAATACTTTTATACACTTGCGAGTGTACATATATTTATAACTATGAAATCTTGTGGTCTATATTTATATCGATGATAAACCTATATATCTCACCAACCTTTGTGTTGACTGTTTACGCATGTTTATTCTCAGGTCCTTAAGAAAGTCTTCTGCTGTTGCATTATCTGAGCAAGCTGTGCATGGAGTCTCATACTTTTATTTAAATAAAGTGTTGCATTCAATAAAACCTTTGTCATGTATTATATTCGACTGTTACGTCACGTGTGTAGTATTTGGAAACCGATGTATTTTGGGGATTATTTCTTAAATAATCGCCCACTTGTTTAAAACATGCATTATGTATAATAATGATGTGCTTTTTATGAAACGAATGCAATATTTTCTAAAACGTATCATATAGAGGTCAAATACCTCGCTATGGGACCAATGAGAACGTACTGCGTTTATAGTAATATGGACGGGTCGTTTCATTTACAGTCCCACATGACTATAAAAATTTAGATCCTTTAGGAAATTGGATCTTTATGAAAACATTTGATCTTTTGAAAATTCAATCTAGCTTTTACCCTAGATAAGTTTTCCGGACTAACCCTTCACTGGTGTTTGCAAATTGTTTTTGTGGGTTTTATGGGTTTCAGATTTGAAAATTTTAGCTCAAAACTTGCGGTTTTGTGTCACCCACTTGCTAACCTTGTATTAGGAAAGCAACACGTCCAGTATACTTGCTCCGTATATTACCTTTCGGTAAACTACCGTCCTATTGTAAAGGAAAGCGTTGAACAAGAAACTATTAAGGCAATGTCCCGTGACATGCTTTTGATTATGATCTATATCGTGTCGGATGCAATTACTATCATTTGTAGGAGCAATAGTAAAGATCACCCTATAATTTTTAGGTCTGGCACAAGGTCCTGTCTTCGACCATGCTATGCAACTACCGTTCTTACGGTTGACACCTGATTTCGTTCAGGTGACCTAATGAATTCCAGGTGAATTCCTAGGATTTTACGTTCAATGGTAATGAACGCATTGAAAATGGGTTTTCAGAAAACAAATCGGTTTGTAATTTTTATCAAAATATTTTCTCGTTCAAGCTCGAGTTTAGATATCATCGAATTCCATGAGTTTGTAATTCTCAATCTTTAAAGTCAATCTCAAGGATTGAGAAATATCAGGCTTAAAAGCTGATTTTTGATCTTTAAGGAGATTATCCTTTTCTGGGGATCTGATTCATTAGTCTTATAAGCTAATTTGCACGGTGCCCCCCATTGTACGAGACAGATCCTCTCATGGTTAGGATAAGTCTGACCACTTGGCGACCCTGTTTGATGCCGAGGTCCGTGGATTTCCAGCTGATTTTCGAGAAAACTTTTCAAGGTTTTTCGTAGACTCTACAACTGGTCTGGACGACAACTTCCTGACCTAAATCAAGAAGCGCGTGTATGTTTCTCTAGGAAGACTTTACTTCCTTTTAAATTATATTACAATAAACTGGGTAAAACTGATTAATATTGTTCAAAACAAAAGTATCTTCAATTATTTGTACAAAAATATGTGATATATGTTCTAAATAACTTGGTAAATTTTTCCCACACTTGGTTTTTATTTTCCTTTCTTTGCCTTTTTATTTTCCTCTATTCCATTTTAAATGAATTCAAACATTTTGAGTTGTTTCTCAATTTATGTCCTTTCCGAGGTAACAATAATTTCGGTGTTAACACTTAGTTTTATCGTTCATAAATATGTATAAACATGATTTTGAGTTCATTTAGTTGAAAATTTTGAAATTTTTTTCTAGAATTGGATAGTCAGTATATAAGACTAGGGCTGTTCTTTATTATCAGAGAGCACTAGATTCTAATACAACTACTGCGTTACTAGTATTTTTAATGGTAACCAAGTGTTTAAATTAAAATTTTAATAATCCGAAAGAATTTAACCCCTTCCCACACTTAAGATCTTGCAATGCCCTCATTTGCAAGAAATCAGTAGCAATTTAAATTATTGAGGGTGATTAGCGTAGAAAAATGATTAAATTTTACCAAAGTTTCCAAACATATTGGCGTTTATTTGTTGAATGATAAATGGTGCACATCATTTGTTCATTCCGTCTTGTTGTTACATCACATTTGTTTTTCGTTTTGTCGTCAAAATTAGTAGCTTTTGCTGAACTTAATGTCAGTCTTTGAAAGTTCGCTGTTTTACCATGTTGTGTACAATTGACAATATACATACATACAAATAATAACATGCATGGTAATTTGAAATGGGACTTAACATCCCACTTTCAAATCAAATATGAAATATTAGTACAACAATAATAAAAATGTTAAAACTTACATAAAAGTATCACAATATTATATGTTTAAACATAAGTAAATAAAAATAATAAAAGATAAAATTCACCAACGGGAACTGTATCAATCTGGATAGGGGTTCCAGTTCATGTTGTCGGTCGGGTTCCACGGTTGGTTATAGGTTTACTGATAGGCGTGGTTGGGGTTGTAGAGAGTAAATGGTGGTCGTATATCGGGCTGGTGTGGCGGATAGTAAGCAGGTCGGGTCGGTACGTAGTTATTAGTGTGTCTTACCAAGTTTGTTAGGATGCATTAGTGAGTCTGGACTTCGACCGTATTTTTCTTCAAAAATGATTTCTTAACATTTTTTTTGTTGGAAACTATATATTATTAACATGTAAATATTATGTGATATATTAATCTCTTAACGTGTTTGATATTGTGTGATAGATGTCTACCTCTAGCACAAATCCCATTGACTCACCTAATAATAACGAAGAGTCAAATATATATTGGCAAGATTCACAAGTTCCCGAAGAACCGGAAGAAGAGGAACCGGAACCGGAAGAAGAGGAACCAGAAGAAGAGGAACCAGAAGAAGAAGAGGTTCCGGAGGGGGGAATAGTAGGAACCACAGAAAACCGGTCAAATAAAATAAAATCCTCATCCAATGGACCAAAGTTAATAATGGTCAATGGTGTTTCCGCTAAGGAAGCAAAATATTGGGAAAATTACCAATTTTTTGATGAATCAGATCCTGATGAGGATTCCGATGATGTTATAGAAATTACCCCGACCCAATTTAATGAGGCAAAAGAAAATAATAAGGGAAAAGGCATCAAAATAGAGAAATCTGATTCCGACCCCGATGAACTTTATATGTACCGTCAACACCCGTATTTTCAATATCGTGACAATAACCCGGGAACCTCTAAACCACCAGGTTTTTCTAAACCAATGTGAAAAACGACGACTCATATTAGAGGAACATCATATATCCCTAGAAGATTAGGAAAAAGAACCAAGTCCGAAGAAGAAGAAACCAGTGATTCAGATTAGAGGGGTGTGAGCATGTTGTGTAATAAATGTATTGTATTGTGCTTGTACTTTTATGTTCTATGTAAAAATTGCTTGTATTGTTTGTTATTACGAATCTAATCCTTGTCTATTTTACAGTATAAAAACAAAATGGACGTTAAGGGTAGACAACCGAATATTTTAGAAGACCTACCAGAGGATATGATTGAGGAAATCTTGTCTAGAGTCGGTCAGAATTCATCAGCACATTTAGTTATGGCAAAATTAACTTGTCAAACATTTGAAAGACTTTCCAGAAATGCCTTAGTTTATAAAAGGCTTTCCTTTGATAGGTGGGGTATATCACATTGGGGAGACTTTAAGTTACGCCGTGTTTTCTTTAAAGCGTTAAATGCGGGGAACCAAAATGCAATTTTACGCTACGGGTTAAGAACCTATTTTGACTCAACATATCCCAACATAGGATTTCGTGAATTAGAAAGAGCTTCTAACATGCAACATAAAGAAGCATGTTATGCTTACGGGTTAATGATCTTCGCTTCTTACCAAAGTGAGAAAAAGAACATCGGATTGCAGCTTTTAAATAAAACTTTCCCACAAGTGACGGATTCAGTAGTTGGGGTGAGAAACAAGGTTTTTAGATTATTACGGGGCTATTGGACATTACGAAACCCTCGTCCTTTTGACGACATTACAACATGCTGCCTAGCCAATGGTCATAACGGTTATTTTCCACAAGACCAAGGATGGGAAGTCGTCTTAGTAAAACCAGAATGCATGACTTGTTTCTGGACTTATGAATTACATGTCTTTATTTTCTTTGCTGAACAACTTGCGTATTAACTAGATTTATCTTCAAAACTGTCCTGTATCATAGTATACTATATTTCATGTTATATGTAATATAGCGAAGTTGTAAGTTTGAAGAATATTTGTATGTGATATATTATTATAATCAGTTTTTCATATGGAATTGTAGTAGTTGAATTGTATATTAGCTACTAAGTATGAACTTAACGGGTAGGTAGTACACGAATTGAAAATTATAAAACGCTAATATGAAGAAAAAGCTTTTATAAATGAGTTCATATTATGCTACGAGATACTATTGACTACTCTTAATATTCTGTATGATTAAATTGTTTCATTTGACTATTTTGAAGGAAATGGCACCGACTACTCGACACACCTTGAATATGAGCGAAGAGGAATTTCGTGCCTTTCTTGCTTCAAACATAGCCGCATTACAGGCCGTGCTACATACCAACAATAACTCTGAATCTAGTAATGCAACTAATAGCGCAAGAAATTGTGTAGGATGCTCCTACAAAGAATTCACTGCCTGCAAACCTTTGGAATTTGATGGAACCGAAGGACCAATTGGATTGAAACGGTGGACCGAGAAAGTCGAATCGGTATTTGCCATAAGTAAGTGTACCGAAGGAGACAAAGTGAAGTACGCTACGCATACCTTCATAGGTATTGCGTTAACATGGTGGAATACCTATCTAGAGCAAGTGGGACAAGATGCTGCTTACGCGCTACCGTGGTCAGCATTCAAGCACTTGATGAACGAGAAGTACCGTCCCAGAACCGAGGTTAATAAGCTCAAGTCAGAACTTAGAGGGTTACGAACACACGGATTCGATATTACTTCGTACGAAAGACGATTCACAGAATTGTGCCTATTGTGTTCGAGAGCGTTCGAAGATGAGGAAGAGAAGATCGACGCGTTTGTGAAAGGGTTACCGGAGAGAATCCAAGAAGATATAAGTTCACACGAGCCTGCCTCCATACAAAAGGCATGTAGAATGGCTCACAAACTAGTGAACCAGATTGAGGGAAGAATTAAAGAACAGGCGGCCGAAGAGGCCAATGTGAAGCTAGTCAAAAGAAAGTGGGAGGAAAACGGTGATAAGAGTCACCAAAATAACAACAACTATCCCAACAGTCGCAACATCAATCGCAACTACAACAAACGGCACAACAACAACAACAACAACAACTACAACAATCATCCCAACAACAATAACAACTGCAACAACAACAACAACAATCAGAAGCAGCTATGCCAAAGGTGTGAAAAATATCACTCGGGGTTCTGCACCAAATTTTGCAACAAGTGTAAAAGAAATTGTAAAGACCCGTCCTTATCCACCTGGACGAAGTCATCAACATTTGGTCCCATTGCGATGATCGACTCCAGATAATATCTTTAAGATGAGCAAATGCACAGCGGAAGACTTAATTCGTACCTGAGAATAAACATGCTTAAAAGTGTCAACCAAAAGGTTGGTGAGTTCATAGGTTTATCATAACAATCATTTCAATATATTAATAGACCACAAGATTTCATAATCATAAACATAATACACTCGCAAGTGTATGTAAAGCATTCTAAGTGGTTGAGCACTTGGTAACCATACTTAACTATTAATCAACGTCGCATATTCCCTTTATTATGAAATCTCACTACACTGTACCAAGTGTAGCCTACAAAACGAAGTACTGTGCAACCGTTGAATACTAGTCGTCCAGTCCGGTTGGGGTTGTCAGGCCCGATAGATCTATCAACAGGATTCGCGTTTACAATACCCATGTAAATAGTAGTTACCAAGCTACAGGGAAATATGCCTGTGGTACAACTCAAAGTAGAATATATTTTTAAGTACTTGTATCTATTTTGTAAACATTTATAAAAGCAGCGCATGTATTCTCAGCACAAAAATATATACTGCAAAAGCAATTAAAAAGGGAGTAAATGAAACTCACCATACTGTATTTTGTAGTAAAAATACATATGACGTCATTGAACAAGTGTAGGGTTGGTCTCGGATTCACAAACCTATATTATTCATATATCTATTAAAGCATATACTTGTAATCGAACAAATTTAGATATTATTATTAATTGTTATTTCAGTAACTTGTATGTTTCATTAATAACTAAATTAACTATACTTTATTTTATATACATTAGATAAATAATTAGTATTTATTATTAAAATATTAATGTTGTTATGTGATATGTTTTAAAGATATTTTTATATAATTATTTATTTGCTAAAATAATATCAATAATAATAAATAAAAATTTGTATCTTTTTATGATAATAATAATAATATTAAAAGTAATTAGATTTAGTAATGATACTGATATTAATAGCTTTGATAATAATACTAAAAATAAAAGTAATGTTAGTAATAATAATAATTTTAATAGAAAAGATAATAATGATAAGATAAAAATGTAAGTTTTCATAAAAATAATATTTTAAATAATAATGGTACTTTTAATAAACTGATGATTTAAATAGAAATTTTTAATAGTCATATTAATCATAATAATACTATATATTTTAATATTAATAATAATAATGATCATAATATTAATTATACTAAAAATCTTATTTCTAATAGTAGTAATAATAATAATTACCTAATAACAATCAATAATAAATAATAATAATAACAATAATAATAATAATGAAATAATAATAATAAGAGTATTAGTAATAACTACCTCAGAGGAGTAGCTCAAAAAAATGCCCAAATTCGGGTTTGAACCCGCGACGTCTCACTAATCCTAATCACTCCTCCATGTGATTCTTTGCTGAATTAATTCCCCATCTAGTTAATATAATCCGTTTTCCATTTTATTATTATAATCACCATTATTATATATTTATCACCATAAAACTCATCATCATCTAAATATCATTATCTTATTATGATCAATGTTATCGATTATCATCATAATTATGAGTATTATGTCCATCATCATCATACGGTAATCACATCATCATCATAGTACCTTTGATATCATAACCTCATCAACATTTTTGATATCTTAACATCATCATCATCTTTTATTATGTATCGTCATATCATTCATTATCTTAATTCACTACACCATCGTTTATCACCTCCTCCCCATCACCTTAACATCATCGATGTAATATAAATGTTATCATCATCGTCATACTAGAACTATCATCATTTACGTACATCTCATCATCCTTGTTATTTCACCATCGCCTTTTATCATTATCATGAATC
Organism: Rutidosis leptorrhynchoides; assembly: GCF_046630445.1. NCBI lineage: Eukaryota > Viridiplantae > Streptophyta > Magnoliopsida > Asterales > Asteraceae > Rutidosis > Rutidosis leptorrhynchoides. The sequence goes on along the minus strand of NC_092342.1, from coordinate 111,624,012 downwards.
ACATTTACCATCATTTCGTGTACGTTTTATTATCATCATTCGATTATGCTTTAACAACACCATTATCATTATTACTAGTTGTTTTAATATGGCCCAAGATATCAAATATGTGAAAGCCCAAAAAGCAAGTTAACAAGCCCAAGTCACAATTTGTAAGATATCATTTGTGTTTGAAAGACTTCGAATAGCAGCCCAAAGAGCAACATAAATCCGTGTGGCCTTTTTCATTTAGAACCGAAACAATAGGCACTATAATATCTAATTGACATTTGCACAAGTGGTTTAGGATGATTGAAGTGGGGTTCATGATAGTGGAAAGAAAAGTAAATGTCGGTTGGTTTCTAGTGTGTTAGTCATAAAGCCATAAAGTAAGGGTCTTGTGATTGCTCCAACCAAATGGACACCAAAAAGGGTGTTAATAGTTTGCAACAAAAACATTATGACATCAGTAATAACTCAAATAAAAGTTGCGGTTTAATTGGTTTTGTCCAAAGCAATAAACAGTAGTAGTAGCTGTAGTATTATGGTGGTTATTGGTTGGTTTAATAGTGATGGTTCAATCGGAACATGAGCAAGGAAGGAAACACAACATGTGGTGGTTTTCCAATGATGATTCGCGGTGGTGTTGAGCAGTTTAAGAAGGTGGTGTTGTTTGATGGTGATGGTTCAACAAAGTAAACCAAAATAAAAGGTGATGGATTGGTGATAGTTGAAGATGAACAAGGGTGATGGTATATTGTTATGGTGGTTCGATTTACAGAACATGAAAGAAAAAGAAAGAAACAGCTTACAATGTTTAGTGGTGATGGATGCATTCGGTCGACAGAACAAGAAATAGAGAAAGAGGTGATGATGGTTGGTTATGTTGTAAAAGAAGACGTATAACCGTAGTAGTTTTTCAATGATACTCCTGATGATCATAGTAGTGATGTGGGTTTGATGTGGGTCGAAACAGAATTTGAAATGGACTTCAAACAGTTGCAACAACAACTAAAAAAAATGTGTTCTTGTGATGGGTTTTATCGGCAAAGAATAACAAGGAGTGAGCTAGTTTGGTAGCGTATATAGTGGTGATTTTAATGGTAGCCGGGTTGTGGTGTTTTTAAGTGTGGTTGTTTTAATGGTGATTGGTGGTTATAGTTGATTCATGGTGGCCGATGTTGGAGTGGCGATAGAAGAAGAGAATGTGTGAGGTGCCATGGTTGATCAATCGATTATATATATATACATCTATAATCACATATATATAATATAATATATCTATCTATCTATAGTATATAGTATTATTGGATCATATTATTGAAATGAATCATAATTGAAAAGACAACGGTAATCACGACATAAAATGGAACACATTAGCAGAGTAAAACATTCAATTAAGTACAGTGTCCAATTCACTTGATTCCAATTTTAGTTAGACATTTAATCAACACAATTATATATAATATAATAATAATAATAATATTAATATAACATTTTACATTAATTAAACTTTATTTCCATATATATAATATTCTTAATAAATTTTTATAGTAATAATAACATTATTATTATAATAATTATGTTTTAACTTGTAATTACATTTAATATAATTAAATTTATAAATTTTATCATTTTTACTAATTATGATATATTGGGTCTTTAATATTTATTATTTACAATATATATAACATTTCTTATGTATGGATATTTATATATATATGTATATATATATATATATATATATATATACATATATATATATATATATACATATATATTTATACATAATTATTCGTGAATCGTCAAAAATAGTCAAAGGTCAAATGGTTTCATGTAAACTGTTCCAAAATTTTCGAGACTCAACATTATATACTTTGCTTATCGTGTCAGAAACATATAAGGATCAAGTTTAAATTTGGTCGGAATTTCCCGGGTCGTCACAGTACCTACCCGTTAAAGAAATTTCGTCCCGAAATTTGAGTGAGATGGTCATAGTTAACAATAGAAATGTTTTCATGACGAATATGAGTTGACAAATAGCGTTTTATCATCATTGAGTAATATTGATAAAGCAATTTGATTTACTCGAAGCGTATGAGCGAAGCTATCACGAAAGATTGAGATAGAGATTTAACTTTTTACGTAGTCACGGTGGATTTCCGGAATTTTAGGGATTAAAAAAAATCTTCGAAATCTATATAAGATTTGATTCTTCGATAATTAAGGAAATTTGGATCCTCTTTGATTAAATGTGATAATCCGTTTTGATTGCTCTGTCGAATATTTCACTATAAATTCATCCCCTTCGTTTCCTTTATATTTTTGAGTTCCATACTTTTGATTTCTCTTACCGACTTTAAGTCAAGCGAATAATGGTCCCGAATTTGTAGATATAGAGTTTTGAATGATCATAATGTTCTAATCAAGAAGGAACGTGATAGCACGATTTGATTTTCAAATTTATCAATATCACGGAAGATAGAACCATCAAGAATACATTTTCTTGATATGTTCAGGAGTTAAGTAGAATGAAAGAGTTATGTAACATGACACATGATGATGGTGTGATTTACTGTGAACCATCATCACGTTTCATTAAAAACTTAGCATGACTTACTGTAATATAATTACGTTAGCCGGGCGTCATTATATTATACTAATCCATGCTTCAATTCCCAACACTTCTCCACCATTCATTCATGATTTATACTTAGATTTTTACAGAAGTTTCCAATATAATGAAATACAGAAAAACACGAAGAGGTAGATAATTTCGGACGTGAATATTTATGAAAATATCCTCAGAAATATCGAAGATATTTATGATGATATTTTGAAATTTCTAAGTTTGAAGGTTGATGAAGAATGATTTTCCACAAGATTTAACATGACTTCGGAGCAAGATATTTGCTGAAGATTTCATTGGATCCAGAATTACTTGGATTCTTTGAATATAGAGTTTGGCCCTTGTATTTGTCCTCGGTCTCCTTCAGGGTTAGCTCATTCCGTTTTTCAGTTTCAAATTTTTCTATCGAGCGTTCCATTCTTTATCATCAACTTTTGGCCATTAAGACCATCTACAACATGCTGCTTCGTCAGCATTTTTAAAGTTAATGGATATGGATCATTGGTTATCAACCGAGGGTTTTCAAGAATATTGAAGGGTTTGAACAGAGATGGTAATCGTCAAGATACAAAAGATTGTTTAAGATGAAATCAAGTGGCAAACTTGAAGAATTGTTTAGTTTCATATGTTATAAACAATATTTTAATTCATTTTAATTGTCCAATGTTGGTAGTCCACAGTTGATAGTCCACATTTAACAGTCCAATAATTCATATATAGCTTAATATATAATATTCGAATTAATTAATACGTATCGTGACCCGTATACGTCTCAGACTCGATCACAACTCAAATTATATATATTATTGTAGAATCAACCTCAACCCTGTATAGAGAACTCATTCATTACTGCATATAGAGTGTCTATGGTTATTCCAAATAATATATATAAATGCGTCGATATGATATGTCAAAACCTTGTATACGTGTCCCGATATTTAAAGTGCGTAAAAATAAATAACAGAAATTTAAATGACGATAAATAAAGTGTGTAAAGTAAATAACAGAAATTAAATGACGATAAATAAAATTGCAAGAATGTAAATTGCGATAATTAAATTGCGATAAATAAAATGTAATCAGTTAGCTAGGAACAATTAGCTAGGAACAGTTAGCGTGGATTCTTAACAAAATTTCTCATAGTTAATTTGTTTGTTTCTAACAAATTTTATTTTGTCAAATGTTTTCTTCATTATGCCACTTGTTGGTTTCTGATAAATCAAAATCCAAATGTGAAATTGGATGTATATGGTTATTCTGTGGTGAATGAATTTGTATATCGGTGGATGTAAGTAGGATAGTAAATGACTGTTGAATCAGCTTCGAAGAATGTACAGTGTAGCTTATTAATGCAAAATCTGAATATTCCTCGGGTATTACCTACCCGTTAAAATATTTTCACCATTAACGGTTTGTACAAAGGAATTTTTAATTACAATCTTTATGAAAACATATATACATATATATTTTCTTCAGATGTAATCATGGATTTTATGAGTTAATATGATATTAAACTCATTTGATTTACCATTAGAACAAGAATATATAATCTCTAAAACATTAGAGATTACATAATTGCCATGTCATACGAAGGTAAATGATGGACAACGATACGTAGAACGATGATTATACTCGAGGTACAGAATGAGATGTTGAGGCATGGATTGTTGATGATACTGGTGCTGTTATTGATGGTACTGTTGGTGCCAGTGATGTTGCTGAAGCTGGTAAATTTTTACACCATATTCTCCAGATTGATTACTCGAGCGCGAAGTTCGTTGACTTCTTCTATTATTCCGGGATGATTGTCGGTCGGAACGAGCGGATGAATAAGGTTTAGAATCTGAGTTATGATATAGTCGTGGCGAGATATTCGGGAAATAAGGGTGAAAATGGTGTTACGTACAGGTTCGCCGGTAAGTGCTTCAGATTCTTCATCAAGAGGTGAATTCGGTTAGTGGAAGGGATCGCCTTCTGTGCGTCTCCATTGATTAAATCGACTACGAACCCATCAGATGAATTGGGGATGGATGATTGGTTGATTCATTCTGGTGACACTGTTTTCGAAGCTTAGGTGAAACTCCATATCGGAAAAGCTGTCGGAATCCGAGGAATTCGAACTGGTTGAGGGATTCATCTCGTACGATTAGATGAAGGATTTTTGATAAGAAATAGATTATATGATGTAGATTAGTACTCTGCAGTACATAATTCACATACGCATATATAATGCTAAAATCCATAAGTTACGGAGGAATCTACAGAATATGTTAGGCAAAGGTAACTATAACAGATACGCTAAGATATGAATTTATCTATACACTGTCTATGCAATAGAGGCACTAAGACATGTCTAGACTAAGAATGATGAGCAGGTAATTTTCTAAGGATGATAAGCAGATGATTTCCGACTAGAAATGATAAGCAAAACTTTTGACATGCAGACACGGTCGAAGTCCAGACTCACTAATGCATCTAAACAACTATCAGTTAGACACACTAATGCAAGACATGGTTCGCTAAGGCCACCGCTCTGATACCACCTGTAAAGACCCGTCCTTATCCACCTGGACGAAGTCATCAACATTTGGTCCCATTGCGATGATCGACTCCAAATAATATCTTTAAGATGAGCAAATGCACAGCGGAAGACTTAATTCGTACCTGAGAATAAACATGCTTAAAAGTGTCAACCAAAAGGTTGGTGAGTTCATAGGTTTATCATAACAATCATTTCAATATATTAATAGACCACAAGATTTCATAATCATAAACATAATACACTCGCAAGTGTATGTAAAGCATTCTAAGTGGTTGAGCACTTGGTAACCATACTTAACTATTAATCAACGTCGCATATTCCCTTTATTATGAAATCTCACTATACTGTACCAAGTGTAGCCTACAAAATGAAGTACTGTGCAACCGTTGAATACTGGTCGTCCAGTCCGGTTGGGGTTGTCAGGCCCGATAGATCTATCAACAGGATTCGCGTTTACAATACCCATGTAAATAGTAGTTACCAAGCTACAGGGAAATATGCCAGTGGTACAACTCAACGTAGAATATATTTTTAAGTACTTGTGTCTATTTTGTAAACATTTATAAAAGCAGCGCATGTATTCTCAGCCCAAAAATATATACTGCAAAAGCAATTAAAAAGGGAGCAAATGAAACTCACCATACTGTATTTTGTAGTAAAAATACATATGACGTCATTGAACAAGTGTAGGGTTGGTCTCGGATTCACAAACCTATATTATTCATATATCTATTAAAGCATATACTTGTAATCAAACAAATTTAGATATTATTATTAATTGTTATTTCAGTAACTTGTATGTTTCATTAATAACTAAATTAATTATACTTTATTTTATATACATTAGATAAATAATTAGTATTTATTATGAAAATATTAATGTTGTTATGTGATATGTTTTAAAGATATTTTTATATAATTATTTATTTGGTAAAATAATATCAATAATAATAAATAAAAATTTGTATCTTTTTATGATAATAATAATAATATTAAAAGTAATTAGATTTAGTAATGATACTGATATTAATAGCTTTGATAATAATACTAAAAATAAAAGTAATGTTAGTAATAATAATAATTTTAATAGAAAAGATAATAATGATAAGATAAAAATGTAAGTTTTCATAAAAATAATATTTTAAATAATAATGGTACTTTTAATAAACTGATGATTTTAATAGAAATTTTTAATAGTCATATTAATCATAATAATACTATATATTTTAATATTAATAATAATAATGATCAAAATATTAATTATACTAAAAATATTATTTCTATTAGTAGTAATAATTAATAACAATCAATAATAAATAATAATAATAACAATAATAATAATAATGAAATAATAATAATAAGAGTATTAGTAATAACTACCTCAGAGGAGTAGCTCAAAAAAATGCCCAAATTCGGGTTTGAACCCGCGACGTCTCACTAATCCTAATCACTCCTCCATGTGATTCTTTACTGAATTAATACCCCATCTAGTTAATATAATCCGTTTTCTATTTTATTATTATAATCACCATTATCATATATTTATCACCATAAAACTCATCATCATCTAAATATCATTATCTTATTATGATCAATGTTATCGATTATCATCATAATTATCAGTATTATGTCCATCATCATCATACGGTAATCACATCATCATCATAGTACCTTTGATATCATAACCTCATCAACATTTTTGATATCTTAACATCATCATCATCTTTTATTATGTATCGTCATATCATTCATTATCTTAATTCACTACACCATCGTTTATCACCTCCTCCCCATCACCTTAACATCATCGATGTAATATAAATGTTATCATCATCGTCATACTAGAACTATCATCATTTATGTACATCTCATCATCCTTGTTATTTCACCATCGCCTTTTATCATTATCATGAATCATATTTACCATCATTTTGTGTACGTTTTATTATCATCATTCGATTATGCTTTAACAACACCATTATCATTATTACTAGTTGTTTTAATATGGCCCAAGATATCAAATATGTGAAAGCCCAAAAAGCAAGTTAACAAGCCCAAGTCACAATTTGTAAGATATCATTTGTGTTTGAAAGACTTCGAATAGCAGCCCAAAGAGCAACATAAATCCGTGTGGCCTTTTTCATTTAGAACCGAAACAATAGGCACTATAATATCTAATTGACATTTGCACAAGTGGTTTAGGATGATTGAAGTGGGGTTCATGATAGTGGAAAGAAAAATAAATGTCGGTTGGTTTCTAGTGTGTTAGTCATAAAGCCATAAAGTAAGGGTCTTGTGATTGCTCCAACCAAATGGACACCAAAAAGGGTGTTAATAGTTTGCAACAAAAACATTATGACATCAGTAATAACTCAAATAAAAGTTGCGGTTTAATTGGTTTTGTCCAAAGCAATAAACAGTAGTAGTAGCTGTAGTATTATGGTGGTTATTGGTTGGTTTAATAGTGATGGTTCAATCGGAACATGAGCAAGGAAGGAAACACAACGTGTGGTGGTTTTCCAACGATGATTCGCGGTGGTGTTGAGCAGTTTAAGAAGGTGGTGTTGTTTGATGGTGATGGTTCAACAAAGTAAACCAAAATAAAAGGTGATGGATTGGTGATAGTTGAAGATGAACAAGGGTGATGGTATATTGTTATGGTGGTTCGATTTATAGAACATGAAAGAAAAAGAAAGAAACAGCTTACAATGTTTAGTGGTGATGGATGCATTCGGTCGACAGAACAAGAAATAGAGGAAGAGGTGACGATTGTTGGTTATGTTGTAAAAGAAGACGTATAATCGTAGTAGTTTTTCAATGATACTCCTGATGATCATAGTAGTGATGTGGGTTTGATGTGGGTCGAAACAGAATTTGAAATGGACTTCAAACAGTTGCAACAACAACTAAAAAAAATGTGTTCTTGTGATGGGTTTTATCGGGCAGGAATAACAAGGAGTGAGCTAGTTTGGTAGCGTTTATAGTGGTGATTTAAATGGTAGCCGGGTTGTGGTGTTTTTAAGTGTGGTTGTTTTAATGGTGATTGGTGGTTATAGTTGATTCATGGTGGCCGATGTTGGAGTGGCGATAGAAGAAGAGAATGTGTGAGGTGCCATGGTTGATCAATCGATTATATATATATACATCTATAATCACATATATATAATATAATATATCCATCTATCTATAGTATATAGTATTATTGGATCATATTATTGAAATGAATCATAATTGAAAAGACAACGGTAATCACGACATAAAATGGAACACATTAGCACAGTAAAACATTCAATTAAGTACAGTGTCCAATTCACTTGATTCCAATTTTATTTAGACATTTAATCAACACAATTATATATAATATAATAATAATAATATTAATATAACATTTTACATGAATTAAACTTTATTTCCATATATATAATATTCTTAATAAATTTTTATAGTAATAATAACATTATTATTATAATAATTATGTTTTAACTTGTAATTACATTTAATATAATTAAATTTATAAATTTTATCATTTTTACTAATTATGATATATTGGGTCTTTAATATTTATTATTTACAATATATATAACATTTCTTATGTATGGATATTTATATATATATATATATATATATATACATATATATTTATACATAATTGTTCGTGAATCGTTGAAAATAGTCAAAGGTCAAATGGTTTCATGTAAACTGTTCCAAAATTTTCGAGACTCAACATTATATACTTTGCTTATCGTGTCAGAAACATATAAGGATCAAGTTTAAATTTGGTCGGAATTTCCCGGGTCGTCACAGAAATGGTCATAGCGCGGCGAAGTGTGAGGTCTACGGACCAGGGGTTAACAGAACGAAAGGAATAAATGGTGTCGGAATGAGTAATGGTGGAGGAAGTAGTGTCGGAGCAAGTTATGCCAATGTAGTTTGTTATAAATGTGGAAAACCGGGCCACATTATTAGAAATTGCCCGAACCAGGAGAACACGAATGGACAAGGTCGCGGAAGAGTTTTCAATATTAATGCGGCAGAGGCACAGGAAGACCCGGAGCTTGTTACGGGTACGTTTCTTATTGACAATAAATCTGCTTACGTTTTATTTGATTCGGGTGCGGATAGAAGCTATATGAGTAGAGATTTTTGTGCTAAATTAAGTTTTCCGTTGACGCCTTGGATAGTAAATTTTTACTCGAATTAGCAAACGGTAAATTAATTTCAGCAGATTATATATGTCGGAATCGAGAAATTAAACTGGGTAGCGAAATATTTAAGTTTGATTTGATACCAGTAGAGTTAGAGAGTTTTGATGTAATAGTTGGAATGGACTGCCTGAAGGAGATGAAAGCAGAGATCGTATATTACGAAAATGCAATTCGCATTGTACGAGAAGAAGGAGAACCCTTAATGGTGTACGGAGAAAAGGGCAACACGAAGCTACATCTTATTAGTAATTTGAAGGCACAAAAACTAATAAGAAAAGGTTGCTATGCTGTTCTAGCACACGTCGAGAAAGTATAAACTGAAGAAAAGAGCATCAGTGATGTTCCCGTCGCAAAAGAATTTCCCGATGTATTTCCGAAAGAATTACCGGGATTACCCCCATATCGATCCGTTGAATTTCAAATAGACCTTGTACCAGGAGCTGCACCAATAGCTCGTGCTCCATACAGACTCGCACCCAGCGAAATGAAAGAATTACAAAGTCAGTTACAGGAACTTTTAGAGCGTCGTTTCATTCGACCAAGTACATCACCATGGGGAGCTCCTGTTCTGTTTGTGAAGAAGAAAGATGGTACATTCAGGTTGTGTATCGACTACCGAGAGTTGAACAAACTTACCATCAAGAACCGCTACCCACTACCGAGAATCGACAACTTATTTGATCAACTACAAGGCTCGTCTATTTTTTCAAAGATTGATTTACGTTCTGGATATCATCAAATGCGAGTAAAGGAGGATGATATTCCAAAAACTACTTTTAGGACGCGTTATGGTCATTACGAGTTTATGGTTATGCCATTTGGATTGACTAACGCACCAGCTGTGTTCATGGACCTCATGAACCGAGTGTGTGGGCCATATCTTGACAAGTTTGTCATTGTTTTCATCGATGACATACTTATTTACTCAAAGAATGATCAAGAGCACGAAGAACATTTGAGAAAAGTGCTAGAAGTATTGAGGAAAGAAAAACTGTACGATTTGGAATTGGGTGCTGTTGTTTTTGCATTAAAGACTTGGAGGCATTATTTATATGGGGCCAAAAGTATTATATATACCGACCACAAAAGTCTCCAACACATATTTAATCAGAAACAACTGAATATGAGGTAGCGTAGGTGGATTGAATTGTTGAATGATTACGACTTTGAGATTCGTTACCACCCAGGGAAGGCGAATATGGTATCCGACACTTTGAGTAGAAAGGACAGGGTACCTATACGGGTAAAAGCTATGCATATAATTATTCGTACTAACCTTACTACACAAATAAAGGAGGCGCAACAGGGGGTTGTAAAAGAAGGAAATTTGAAGAATGAGATACCCAAAGGATCAGAGAAACATATTAATATTCAGGAAGACGGAACCCGATATAGGGCTGATAGAATTTGGGTACCAAGGTTTGGAGATGTGAGAGAAATGGTACTTAAAGAAGCATATAAAACCAGATATTCAATATATTCTGGAGCGGGGAAGATGTATAAAGATCTCAAGAAACACTTTTGATGGCTGGGTATGAAAGCCGATATTGTTAAATATGTAGGAGAATGTTTGACGTGTTCTAAGGTCAAAGCTGAACATCAGAAACCATCAGGTCTACTACAACAACCTGAAATCCCGGAATGGAAATGGGAAAACATTACCATGTATTTCATTACTAAATTGCCAAGGACTGCAAGTGGTTATGATACTATTTGGGTAATAGTTGATCGTCTCACGAAGTCAGCACACTTCCTGCCAATGAGAGAATATGACAAAATGGAGAAGTTGGCGCGATTGTATTTGAAGGAGGTTGTCTCCATACATGGAATACCAATCTCTATTATCTCTGATAGGGATGACAGATTTATTTCAAGATTCTCGCAGACATTACAGCAAGCATTAGGAACTCGTCTAGACATGAATGCTGCCTATCATCCACAAACTGATGGGCAGAGCAACAGGACGATACAAATGCTTGAAGACATGCTACGAGCATGTGTTATTGATTTCGGAAACAGTTGGGATCGACACCTACCGTTAGCAGAATTTTCCTACAACAACAGTTATCATTCTAGTATTGAGATGGCGCCATTTGAGGCACTTTATGGTAGAAAGTGCAGGTCTCCGATTTGTTGGAATGAAGTGGGGGATAGACAGATTACGGGTCCGGAGATAATACGAGAAACTACCGAGAAAATCATCCAAATTCAACAACGATTGAAAACCGCTCAGAGTCGACAAAAGAGCTACGCGGATAGTAAAAGAAAAGATATAGAGTTTGAAATTGGAGAAATGGTCATGCTTAAGGTTTCACCTTGGAAAGGCGTTGTTCGATTTGGTAAACGGGGGAAACTAAATCCAAGGTACATTGGACCATTCAAGATTATAGATCGTGTCGGACCAGTAGCTTACCAACTGGAGCTACCTCAACAACTCGCGGCTGTACATAACACTTTCCACGTCTCGAATTTGAAGAAATGTTTTGCTAAAGAAGATCTCACTATTCCGTTGGACGAAATCCAAATCAATGAAAAACTTCAATTCATTGAAGAACCCGTCGAAATAATGGATCGTGAGGTTAAGAGACTTAAGCAAAACAAGATACCGATTGTTAAGATTCGATGGAATGCTCGTAGAGGATCCGAGTTCACCTGGGAGCATGAAGATCAGATGAAGAAGAAATACCCGCATCTATTTCCAGAAGATTCGTCAACACCTTCAACAGCTTAAAATTTCGGGACGAAATTTATTTAACGGGTAGGTACTGTAGTGACCCGAACTTTTCCATGTTTATATATATTAATTGAGATTGATATTTACATGACTAAATGTTTCCAATGTGTTAAGCAATCAAACTTGTTAAGACTTGATTAAATGAAATAAGTTTCATATAGACAATTGATCACCCATGTTGACCGGCGATCACGAACGTTACAAAATTGTAAAAACTACATGTTGTGGTATATATATAGACATATATATATATGGTTGACATAAGATTATGATGAGTAAGTATCGCACTAAGTATATTAACAATGTGTGATATACATAAGAAATGAGATTACTAAGTTAAGAAACTCGAAATGATATATATAGCGATTATCGTTATGATAACGTCTACTAAATACATATGTATCATATTAAGATATTAATACACTATATTTAACATGATAAAATGATATTTAAATATATCATTAAGTGTGTTAACAATGAACTACATATGTAAAAACAAGACTACTAACCCAAGAATTACGAAACGAGACTTATATGTAACGATTATCATCGTAACGATATTTTAATGTATATATCATATTAAGAGATATTCATACATCATAATATCATGATAATATAATAATTTAACATCTCATTTGATATAATAAACTGTAACATCTCAATTATTTAAGCTATTATTTTATATAATTTAATTATCAAGTATTTGGATGGTATGATTTAAATTAAATAAATGGTTAATAGTTAATGTTTGTTAGTTAAGTTGGAAGGGACTAGAGATAAAAAGTTAGATTTAAGGACCTCCCTCATTATAGTTTTAGTGGGGAGGGTAGAAAGTGCAATTTGGGCAAAGTTATTTTAATAAAAAGAAGTAAAATGCTGGAAAATCATTTTAGTTACAAAAATTGAGCAGAGAATGTGTTCTTGTGTGTGTGTGTGTGTCGACATATACAAGAAGAAGAAGAAGAAGCTTCAATTGAAGGAATTAAACTCATGCAATTGAAAATTAGTTTTAAAGGCACTCTAATCACTCTAGCAAGCTTTAATTCTCCAAATTCTTCTCCTTTGTGCACAATTAGGGTTCTTAAACCCCTAGAGACAAGGTATGAACTTCTATGTCTAAGTATCACTAATATTGGGTGTTTGTGATGAATCTTAAGCTTAAAAGTTGTTGTATGTTGAAAATGTGCACACTTGTATGTTTTAAAACGAATTTGTTAGTGATTTTGGGAGTAAGTTCATGTATGAACTTGCATTTTGAGTGAATGATATGAATATGGTGAATTTGGTGATGTTTTAGCTTAGAATCAAGTCATGCACACTAAGTGTTTGATGAAATGTCTCAATGAAATGTTTATGTGATTTAGTTTAATATTGTGAAGGAGAATGTTTATAGGTGAATTATTATTATTATTGTAAGTAATGAAATTTGGATAATTGATGATTTAGGGTTACTAGTAATAGAAATGAGTTTATGCACACTTGATGTTTAATGAGATATATGAAAGAATTGCATGTTATGAATGTAAAAGATGAACTAGAGAATTGTGTGATCAAAGGGATGATGTTGGCATAATAATGTGTTTTTTTTATTAGAAAATATAAGTTAAATGTTATATATATGAAAGTGATCATGTGTATATTGGAGTAATTAGGGGGTTAAGTCAATGTGTAAGTATATGAATGTGTAGAAAGCTTGTGAAAGTTGTAATTTTGTTGAATCATGATATTGATGAGATTATCTCATGTATAGGTGTTAATCAAGGCCAAGGAGCTTCAAGTAACCAAGGAATTTCGTTTAATCAAGGTGAGTTTATAGGGGGTAAAATGGGCGGGTCAAGAGTGGCTTAGTGTTCTCGGATTGCATTCGTGCAAGAGAGTAACGACTAAGTGCACTAGTTGAGTAGCTTAGATAGAATTATTAGGTTCACCTAATAATTGTATCTATGGTTGATGTTTAGCTTAGGCAAGATTATTACATTGCTAATAATCTTGTATATGGTATGGTTTAGCTAGACACCTCGGGTGTCTATGTGCTTATGTATGTTTGAAATGTGATTAAGGTAGCTTAGACATAAGTACATGTCTATGGTTGTGTTAGCTTAGACATAATTACTAAGGTTGGCCTTAGTAAGTTATGCCTATGGTAAGTAATGGGTCGGATCCGAAAGTAAGTAAGCAACCGTTTGGTTGAAGGACAAAGTAATGTGATGATTATGCCCAAATGTGTTATGCTATATTATTCGCCTATAACTCACTAAGTGTAAAAGCTTACCCCAGTGTTGTTTTATGTTTTATAGGAACGAAAGGTCATCGCGAAGGTAAGGAACCCATTTGAAGGTAGCGGAGCATTGGCATTAGAGTAAGTGGTAATGCAAGTCTCTATTTTGAATCAAGCTCTTTTGGGTACCGCTTATCAACGCCAAACCGTTTATATTTAACGATTATGTTTTCGCTATGCTTTGGGACCAAATGATGTTGTTAAATTGTGTGAACACGTGTTCTTAATTCAAAAGATTTTAGTAATGTCTAATGATGCTTGAAACTGGTTTAGTCAAGTTTAAATATGTCTTGTGAAGTTAAAAATGTGTTTTGAGCTATTGAATTGGGTAAAGTGTGATTTTGTTAATAAGTTGCAGGTTGGTGCCAGTTCATGGGTTATGTCGCGCCGCAATATTTGGTGTCGCGTCGCGGTATTAAACGCATTTTGGTAACAGAAAGGCAGCTAAACATAAGATAAAAACCCTTTATATGTCGCGCCGCGACAAAAGAAGCCGCGCCGCGGCAAATGCCTTGACCTGGGCAGGCACCCTTTTTATAAAAAAAATAAAAATAAAATTGCAATCGTTTAAATGGCGTTAAAAGTTGGTATCAGAGCTATGGTTTAAGGGACTTGGATAACCCACTATAGGGATTTTCTAGGGTTAAACCATTGTTGCTAAAGGATAAGCGGTTTAGGACTTGCATGATAGTTAAGGTTGAATGATTATGCCATGCTCCATAGGATAGAGTTGTTGACGAGACTTGTAGTGTGATATTAAGATCATGGTTGATTTAAAAAAAGAATTTAATACTCACTAACCATGAGTCATGATAGACTAAGTGCGTAATAAGATGAGGTAATGACGACCGGCCATTGCCATTACTTCATTTTAGTACGCATGAACGTCTACTATGGTCATGGTGAAATGAGTTAGGGATTCTTTCGGTCTTCTTGGTTATGATATGTTGATGATGCATATATTTGAACTAATGAGTTGGATGTCTTGTTTCAGAATGGCTATCGTGTCCCCAAACAGAAGTAATGAGGAGGACGATGAGTACGTCCACACCCCGTCAATGGAGTCTATAGAAGGCTCACACTCTGAATCCGAAGAGGTTACGACGACAAATGATATCTCGAGACAAATAGGCCAAGCTTTGATACGATACACCCCAACCCTTTTAGAGAAGATTAAGACATTGATTAATGATCAATTGGACGAAAAGATAAAGACTCTTATTGAAGCAACCCGTCCTAATCCATCTGGATGAAGTCCATATCGATTATAAACGATTCACAACAGTTGATTACATTGCGAGGTACTTGTCCTCTATATGATATATTTTACAAACATTGCATTCATTTTTGAAAAGACAATCTTTCATTACATCGAAATTTGACGGCATGCATACCATTTCATAATATATCTAATTATAATTGACTTAATAATAATCTTGAATGAACTCAATAACTCGAATGCAACGTCTTTTGAAATATGTCATGAAGGACTCCAAGTAATATCTTTAAAGTGAACAAATGCACAGCGGAAGATTTCTTTCGTACCTGAGAATAAACATGCTTTCAAGTGTCAACCAAAAGGTTGGTGAGTTCATTAGTTTAACATAAATAATCATTTCATAATCTTAATAGACCACAAGATTTCATATTTCCATTTCTCATAAACATACGTCCCATGCATAGAGACAAAAGTATCATTCATATGGATTGAACACCTGGTAACCGACCTTAACAAGATGTATATAGAATATCCCCATCATTCCGGGATCCTCCTTCGGACATGATATAAATTTCGAAGTACTAAAGCATCCGGTACTTTGGATGGGGCTTGTTGGGCCCGATAGATCTATCTTTAGAGTTCGCGTCAATTAGGGTGTCTGTTCCCTAATTCTTAGATTACCAGACTTAATAAAAAGGGGCATATTCGATTTCGATCATTCAACCATATAATGTAGTTTCGATTACTTGTGTCTATTCCGTAAAACATTTATAAAAGCGTATGCATTCTCAGTCCCAAAAATATATATTGCAAAAGCATTTAAAAAGGGAATAATGAAACTCACACATATAAATATTGTAAAACAGTTAATAAAGCATTTGCATGTATTCTCAGCCCAAAAATGTAATGAGTAAAAAGGGAGCAAATGAAACTCACCATAATGTATTTTGTAGTAAAAATACATATAACGACATTGAACAAAAGTAGGGTTGGCCTCGGATTCACGAACCTATATCAATCATATATGTATTAAAAACATATTCTTGTAACCGAATAACTTTATTTATTTTTATTATTGATATAATTGTTATTTTTAATAATTCATATGTTTCATTATTTATTTTTATATCTTTATTTTATATATAGTAATATTAATATAGTTAAGTTAAGTATAATAAATATACCTTTTATATAAAGATCATTTGTTTAAGAATTTGTTAATTTTGATAATACTACGGTTAGTAAAATAATTATATTATATAATTATATTGCTAAAAGTGATAATAATAATAATGTTAATAGAATTAATGATATTAATAATGATAATAATACTAAATTGTATTATGATAACAATAGTTATTATAATTTTAACAATTCCTTTAAATCATAATCTTCGTGTCAACTTTCTACGCTACTGCCTATAGTTTTTGTAATACATTAATTTGTACTAAAATCATTATTTTTACGAGTATTCGTATACCTAGAACTAATTTATATAATTTCTATCTTATCATCTTTTAATATGTGTTTATGTTAATAATATGTTTGGTATCATAATGATAATAATAATACTTTTAATACTTTATGATATTACATAATATTAACTAAAATGATAATAATAACAATCATCTTATTAATCACATTAATACTATTTATAGTAATATTCATAATAATATTAATAACAAAGATATTAATAATTATATAAGGATATTAACTCTATTAATAATAATTTGAGTTTATACTAATAATTATAACAATAGTCATAACAATAATAATAACTAGTAAAAATAATAACAATAATCATAATAAAAATAATAATAATAATAATAATAATAATAATAATAATAATAATAATAATAATAATAATAATAATAATGGAAAAAAATTTAAAGTGTATACCCTTTAAAAGCCATCCTAAAAAGAAATGTCCTGTAGGAGACTCGAACCCATGACCTCTCAGACACCGCAACACCCTTTAACCATTCACTCTATTTCGTTTTTCTGATTTATACGCGTATGTATTATATTTAACCCATTTTCGTATTCTATCTTCTTCTTCAAAATTCTAAGTGATCGATGAACTTCACAACAACGAATCAAATGTATTTTGATTCTTCAAAATAATAATAACAACCCAATATCATCTGTTTGGATTCTATTCTTCAATCAAACAAATAAAAAAAATAAAAAAAATTAAAAGAAAAGGCCTGCTTCCATTCGCGATTGAATATAATATGATTTTCGATTTCGTTACATAATGGACTATGATTATAATACAAAATAGTTTTTAAATCATTCATAGAAACTATTGGAGTCATCAATTGATCTTAAAACAACACAGAGAATTCGAATTTTACCAAGAATATAATTGTTGACTTTTGCAATCGAAACTTTTGACTCTACAATTTGAATTCGATATGAAACATTGAGCTTTGAAACTTTACATAAAGTTTAAGTGTAAGATTTATAACAGTTTTGCATTTATAGATTTTGAAAAACAAAACGAAATCGAGATTTTGATATTTTAACCCAAGAACAGAGATATTCAAATTGTTTTAGAAATTTTCGAATTAAATTTCTCAGATGGTACAGATATAAATTGTTATTTGATATTGGTAGTGTGGAATTCGAATAACTTCTTAATCATTTTGAGAAAAATGATTTGTTATATAATGATACTCGACAGATAAACTATCAGGTACCAAAAAAATAAAAAAATAAAAAAACAAAAGGAGAAAGAGATGGGTAACGGGTTTTGGATGCTTATATGATCGATCGTACTAATCAGGAGACAGAAACAAAATTTAGCAACAAGTTGTTAATTGCTTTACACTGAATGATCACCTTTTTCTGATTTTTATATAAATTATATAATTAGTTTTTAATTAATTAATAAATATATATTAGAAATAATAATAATAATACTAATTAATAATAATTAAAATACTGATTTGTACTAATAGAATTATTAATAATAAAAATGCAATTTTTTTTATTAATGATATTACTAATAGATTGTATTATTTTCTAATAATAATAACTATAATAATATTAATGATATTAATAATACTAATATTTATAAGGACAATAATAATAATAAATATCTATTAATAATAACTAAAGTTGTAATCTTACTACCAATTATGATATCAATAATATTAATAATAATATAACAAATCAGTTGTATCAAATTTCATAATTAGGTAATATACATAATAATGATGATAATACTGATATTAATATTAAATACTTTTCCAAATAATAATAATAATACGATTTGTAAAGATGAAAAAAAATTAAATGCGTTAAAATTCATATCTATATATTTTTATTGAAAATAATAATATTAACACTACTATATTAGTATTAATATCTGTATTGATAATAACAATGAAGGTACTCATAATGATATGAACATAACAATTATGTTTTAATTTATTATTTATTATTAAATATATAATATTTACTACTCATATAATATATAAGCAGTATTGAATGTTTAATACAATATATATGATCATCAATTATTCTTTAAAATCATATTTACACAAATATATATATATACATATTCATCATAATAGTAATTTAATTATTCTATATAATACTTTTACATTTTTAGTTCAAATAATTATATTGTATTTTATTAATTCAAATTATTAGGTATTGTATTCTTTATATTTATTTTTACAAAATAAATATATACAAACAATTGTTCGTAAATCGTCGAGCACGGTCAACGGGTAATTGATTATATGAATAAAATTCTAAAAAATTTAAGACCCAATAAAACATACTTTGCTTATCGTGTCGAAATCAAATAAAATTCAAGTTTAAATTTGTTCGGAAATTCCCGGGTTATCACAGTACCTACCCGTTAAAGAAATTTCGTCCCGAAATTTGAGTGAGGTCGTCATAGCTAACAATAAAAATGTTTTCATGACGAATATGAGTTGATAAATAGAATTTTATTACTGTTGAGTAATATGGATAAGATAGTTCGATTACTCGAAGAGTACGAGTGAAGTTATCACTAAATAGTGCATTGAGAAAGACAAGTTTCATCATAAATTTTGACTAGTCATGGTTGAATTTAGAAAATAAGGCGTGTCTTAACTTTTGACGTAGAGGGTTGAATTCCAGAATTCAAGAGACTTGAAGAAAATCTTCGAAATTTAAAAGATTTGATTTCTTCGGCGAATAAGGAAATTAGGATCTCTACAATTAATAAGGTGATCAGCTTCGATTACTCTGTCTGATATTTCCATTATAAATTAAACTCTTTTGTTCCATTATTCTCATCATTCCTATACTTTCATTCTTGTTTCATACATCCAAAAGATTCTGAAAATGCTTAATCCAGTTCTGATCCTTGTCCTCATCCTTACTATCGCAACAATCATTCTCTTTTTCCAACTTTCACCAGAGGAATCTGCTTTCTTCTACTTCGCCCTTAGAATTATAATGTTTTTAATTCTCCCGTGTCTTTATGTTGCGATAAACATTGATATACACAGTTTGTAATTTCCGTGTTGTTATCGGGCTTTATATCTTCCCTTATATTTCAATGTCCCAGCTTTTGTCTCCTATAATCATTGTCATCCATAGTTAATGCTCTCTCCTATTTGCTGTGATTAATACTCCCTTTCTACTTCGGAGCTTCATGCTTTTGTTTTCTTTTCGCAAGTAAAGGTCCAAACTTCATAGGTATAGAGTTTCGAATTATCATAATATACAAGGTAGAATGGAAAGGTAGTAGCACGATTTGATTTGTCAAATTACCAGAATTACTGAGGATAGAACTATTAAGAATATATTTTCTTGATATGTTCAGAAATTAAGTAGAACGAAAGAGTTATGTAACATGGCACATGATGACGTTATGATCTGTGAATCACCACGTCCCATTAAAAACTCAGCATGACTTACTGTAATATAATCACGTTGATCAAGTGTCATTATATTATACTAACTCATGCATCAGTTCCCAACATTACTTCAATAACATTCATATTTTAAGCTCGAAAGTTTACAGAATATAGAAACTAACAGTTTCTATATGATGTAACATTGATAGCACGAAAAGATTAATGATTTCAGATAAGAATAGTTATGAAAATATCTTCAGAAATATGAAGGATATTTATAATTAAAGATACAATGATATCTTGGAATATCTAAGATCAGAGGATGATAGAGACTATTGTCCGCAAGGGTTTAGAGTAAGGAGCAAGATATTTGTTAAAGACTTCAGCAGGCATTGAATTATTTGGATTCTTTGAAGTCAAACTTATTCTTTGTGATTTGTCCATGGCTTCCTTCATAGTTTCGCATAATCCGTTTTTCCAGCTCCAACTTTTCTGATCTTTTCCAACATACTATTCCTTATTATCAAACTTCTGGCTATTAAGATCGTTTACAGTTTTTACTGCTTCATTCAGCTTTTTCAACATTCCGAGTATTGATTCGTAGACTGGGTGCTGTTCAAAATTTCAGAATGGAAAGTCATAATTCTAGGAGATAAAGGTTATACATATAACTGTTGATGCAGATATGCTGTGAATTTTCAAGGTACTGATTGTTGATTCCCGATAATTGGTATGACAGTTCTCGTTACAAGATGCAGATGAGTACATGATGAGACTTCAATAGATAAATATAGTGATTTGTCGGAGAGATTTAAACCAAGGAGTGACGAGGTTTTTGGTACATCTTCTGGTAATATGGTGGAATATAAAAGGTTTCCCGGTAACAATAAAAGAGTACGCACATATATCACGGTTATAATAAGGTCGTTTCGAATGAAAGTCGAAGTTGACTTGCTGGAGCTGTGACAAAATTGGCTAATTTGAAAAAGAACTACAAAGTTATTTTGGGTAATAATAACACTAAAGGAATTAGCACAGCTACGTGTTAAATGTTTACTCAGTTTCCGAGTGTTTTCAGGTGCATAACTATATGCATCAATCTTTTCTTCCCTAGATGAAGTGCGGTTGGTTCAACCTCTCGATTGAGGTGTTTTTAAGAATCATGAAAGGTATGAACGCAGATTGGAATCGTTAAGATACAAATGAGGTTTAAGATGAAATCAAGTGGCAAGTTGAAGAATTGTTTAGTTTCATATGCTATAGTCAATATTTTAATTCATTTTAATTGTCCAATGTTTGTAGTCCACAGTTGATAGTCCACAGTTAGCAATTCAATAATTCATATATAGTTTAATATAATATTCGAATTAATTAATACGTATCGTGACCCGTATTCGTCTCAGACTCGATCACAACTCAAATTATATATATTATTGTAGAATCAACCTCAACCCTGTATAGAGAACTCGATCATTACTGCATATAGTGTGTCTATGGTTATTCCAAATAATATATATAAATGCGTCGATATGATATGTCAAAACCTTGTATACGTGTCCCGATATTTAAAGTGCGTAAATTAAATAACAGAATTTAAATAACGATAAATAAAGTGCGTAAAGTAAATAACATAAATTAAATGACGATAAATAAAATTGCGAGAATGTAAATTGCGATATTTAAATTGCGATAAAATAAAATGTAATCAGTTAGCTAGGAACAATTAGCTAGGAATAGTTAGCGTGGATTCTTAACAAAAATTCTCATAGTTAATTTGTTTGTTTCTAATAATTTTTATTTTGTCCAATGTTTCTTCATTATGCCACTTGTCGGATTCTGTCGGATTGGTCAAAATTCAAATATGAAATTGAATGAAAATGGTTATTCTGTGGTGAACGAATACGTATGTCTGTGGATGTAAGTAAGATAGTAAATGACTGTTGAATCAGATTCGAAGAATGTACAGTGTAACTTATTAATGTGAAATCTGAATATTCCTCGGGTATTACCTACCCGTTAAAATATTTTCACCATTATCAGTTTGTACGAAAGAATTTTTAATTACAATCTTTATGAAAACATATATACATATATATTTTCTTCAGATGTAATCATGGATTCATTGAGTTAATATGATATTAAACTCATTTGATTTATCATTAGAACTAGAACATATAATCTCTAAAACATTTAGAGATTACTTAATCGCCATTAAGAACGAAGATAATTGATGTAGAATGATACGTGGAACGATGATTATACTCGAGGTACAGAATGAGATGTTGAGGCATGTGGTGCTGAAAATTAGGTTGTTGGTGGTACTGGTGCTGTTACTGATGGTACTGTTAGTGCCGATAATGTTGCTAAAGCTGGTAAATTTTGCACCATATTCTCCAATTTGATTACACGAGTGCGAAGTTCGTTGACTTTTTCTATTATCTGGGATGATTGTTGATCAGAACGAGCGGATGAATAAGGTTTAGAATCTGAGTTATGATATAGTCGTGGTGAGATACTCTGAGATAGAAATTGGTGTTTCGAACGGGTTCGTCGGTAAGTGTTTCAGGTTCATCGCCAAGAGGTAAATTCGGTTGGTGGAAGGGATCGCCTTTTTTGCGTCTCCATTGATTAATTCAACTACGAACCCATCAGATGAATTGAGGATGACTGATTGGTTGATTCATTCTGATTATACTACTTTCGAAGTTCGAGTGGAAATCCATATCGGATTAGCTGCCGGAATAACTATCGGAATAGCTATCGAAATCTAAGGGACTCGAACTGATTGAGGGATTCATACCGTACGATCAGATGAAGGATTTTCGATAAGAAATAAATTATAGGATATAGATTAGTACCCTTCAATACATAATTTACATATGCATATATAATACTAAAATCCCATAAGTTACAGAGGAATCTACGGAAGCTATCAGGCATTGGTAATAAGAACAGGTATGCTAAGATATGAATTAGTAGATATGCTAAGATATAAATTTTGTCCATACACTAATCATGCAATTAATGCAATAAGATATGTCTAGTCTAAGGATGATAAGCAAGTGATTCTCTAAGAATGATAAGCAGGAAATTTTTCGACACGAAATGATAAGCAAAACTTTTGACATGCAGACACGGTCAAAGTGCAGACTCACTAATACATCTAAACAACTATCAGTTAGACACACTAATGCAAGACCTGGTTCGCTAAGACCATCGCTCTGATACCAACTGAAGCGACCCGTCTTAATCCATCCAGACGAAGTCCATATCGATTATAAACAATTCACAACAGTTGATTACATTGCGAGATACTTAACCTCTATATGATACATTTTACAAACATTGCATTCATTTTTGAAAAGACAATCTTTCATTACATCGAAATTTGACGGCATGCATACCATTTCATAATATATCTAATTATAATTGACTTAATAATAATCTTGAATGAACTCAATGACTCGAATGCAACGTCTTTTGAAATATGTCATGAAGGACTCTAAGTAATATCTTTAAAGTGAACAAATACACAGCAGAAGATTTTTTTCGTACCTGAGAATAAACATGCTTTCAAGTGTCAACCAAAAGGTTGGTGAGTTCATTAGTTTAACATAAATAATCATTTCATAATCTTAATAGACCACAAGATTTCATATTTCCATTTCTCATAAACATACGTCCCATGCATAGAGACAAAAGTATCATTCATATGGATTGAACACCTGGTAACCGACCTTAACAAGATGTATATAGAATATCCCCATCATTCCGGGATCCTCCTTCGGACATGATATAAATTTCGAAGTACTAAAGCATCCGGTACTTTGGATGTGGCTTGTTGGGCCCGATAGATCTATCTTTAGAGTTCGCGTCAATTAGGGTGTCTGTTCCCTAATTCTTAGATTACCAGACTTAATAAAAAGGGGCATATTCGATTTCGATCATTCAACCATATAATGTAGTTTCGATTACTTGTGTCTATTCCGTAAAACATTTATAAAAGCGCATGCATTCTCAGTCCCAAAAATATATATTGCAAAAGCATTTAAAAAGGGAATAATGAAACTCACACATATAAATATTGTAAAACAGTTAATAAAGCATTTGCATGTATTCTCAGCCCAAAAATGTAATGAGTAAAAAGGGAGCAAATGAAACTCACCATAATGTATTTTGTAGTAAAAATACATATAACGACATTGAACAAAAGTAGGGTTGGCCTCGGATTCACGAACCTATATCAATCATATATGTATTAAAAACATATTCTTGTAACCGAATAACTTTATTTATTTTTATTATTGATATAATTGTTATTTTTAATAATTCATATGTTTCATTATTTATTTTTATATCTTTATTTTATATATAGTAATATTAATATAGTTAAGTTAAGTATAATAAATATACCTTTTATATAAAGATCATTTGTTTATGAATTTGTTAATTTTGATAATACTACGGTTAGTAAAATAATTATATTATATAATTATATTGATAAAAGTGATAATAATAATAATAATGTTAATAGAATTAATGATATTAATAATGATAATAATACTAAATTGTATTATGATAACAATAGTTATAATAATTTTAACAATTCATTTAAATCATAATCTTCGTGTCAACTTTCTACGCTACTGCCTATAGTTTTTGTAATACATTAATTTGTACTAAAATCATTATTTTTACGAGGATTCGTATACCTAGAACTAATTTCTATAATTTCTATCTTATCATCTTTTAATATGTGTTTATGTTAATAATATGTTTGGTATCATAATGATAATAATAATACTTTTAATACTTTATGATATTACATAATATTAACTAAAATGATAATAATAACAATCATATTATTAACCACTTTAATACTATTTATAGTAATATTCATAATAATATTAATAACAAAGATATTAATAATTATATAAGGATATTAACTCTATTAATAATAATTTGAGTTTATACTAATAATTATAACAATAGTCATAACAATAATAATAACTAGTAAAAATAATAACAATAATCATAATAAAAATAATAATAATAATAATAATAATAATGGAAAAGAAAATTAAAGTGTATACCCTTTAAAAGCCATCCTAAAAAGAAATGTCCTGTAGGAGACTCGAACCCATGACCTCTCGGACACCGCAACACCCCTTAACCATTCACTCTATTTCGTTTTTCTGATTTATACGCGTATGTATTATATTTAACCCATTTTCATATTCTATCTTCTTCTTCAAAATTCTAAGTGATCGATGAACTTCACAACAACGAATCAAACGTAATTTGATTCTTCAAAATAATAATAACAACCCAATATCATCTGTTTGGATTCTATTCTTCAATCAAACAAATAAAAAAATAAAAAGAAATAAAAAGAAAAGGCCTGCTTCCATTCGCGACTGTTTTAAAAATATATATATAATATGATTTTCGATTTCGTTACATAATGGACTATGATTATAATACGAAATAGTTTTTAAATCGTTCATAGAAACTATTGGAGTCATCAATTGATCTTAAAACAACACAGAGAATTCGAATTTTACCAAGAACATAATTGTTGACTTTTGCAATCGAAACTTTTGACTCCACAATTTGAATTCGATATGAAACATTGAGCTTTGAAACTTTATGTGGCGACTCCGTTAAAACACTTAACGGCTCCGTCACTTGGTCCCACAGCTTGATCGAAACTCTATATGAATTTAATAAAACAACCTTGCATTCTTTATTTAAAAATGATTTCCTATAAAGGAAATCTACTAAAATGTATAAATTTAGAAAAACTATACATAAATACTTTAACCAAAGGTTGACCAAAACAGTGTCAACAAACACCCACTATTTAATGTAACAAAATAGAATGCAAGTTAATGTTTATCAAAAGCTGCCATCATAAATATGCAGACTCTCTAAGCACAGCGGAAGTAATCAATCATGAACCTGAGAATAAAACATGCGAGTAACTGTCAACAAAAATGTTGAGTGAATTATAGGTTTAATATTGCAAACATTATTTAATTTAAACAATAAAAATTTATGTTTGAAAACATAAAACACCTTTTTAAACCACCAAATTATATGCTAGAAAACATATAATAAAACATTATTCCATTTTTCGTGAGCCACCTGGTAACCACTTAACCCTTTATTTACCCTTGCCAAACACAATAAATAATATACACCGAACAAGTGTATCTACAACAAAATACGAAGTACTAAACATTCTGATTATAAATTGCTAGCGCGACTAGCTCGAAATGGGGTTGTCAAACCCGATAGATCTATCCATAGGATTCGCGTTCACCAGTAGAAACCAGTGATTATAGTTACCAGACTAGGGAATATTTTTGTTCAACTCACAATGAATAATTTAAACCAACTTCCACATGTGTCCAAAATATAAAATAAATTGCATGTATTCTCATCCCAAAAGATTTAAAATAGAAAAATGGGACTATAACTCACCTTAATAGCAACCGAAGTAACCACACAATTATGCGAACAGCAAATGAAGTAAAGTGATCATGAATGATCACAACGCCGACCTATAAATAAAGCAGGTCGATATAAATAACTAACTTAGGTCAAGTCTTAGTATGATAGCTATTGTACATGTTGCAAGTAGACATAGAACAACACTCAACATGCATCGGTTTGATCGGAACAGCGTACGGACACACACTTTCTATTTTTAGCAGGTTTCCATTTTTGGAAAGTTTTCTATTTTTGGAAAGTTTCTATTTTTGGAAAGTTTCTATTTTTGGAAAGTTTCTATTTTTGGAAAGTTTCCAAATTTAGAAAGTTCTATTTTTAGAAAGTTTTGAAGTTAGGAAAGTTTCCTTATTTAGAAAGTCAACAGAAGTCAACTGAAAGTCAAAGTCAACCGAAAGTCAACTCAAAAGTCAACCTTGGTCAAACATAGTCAACATTAATTTTAAAAGTGTAAAGTATAATAATAACATAAGTTATAATGTTAGTTAAAGTTAAATATGTATAATTATGTCATAACATAAGTTTAATTAAATAAAAATGAATTATTAAAGTTAAGATAAGTTTAAATGATATAATTAATATAACATAAGTATTTAATTAATTAATTAAATATTAGTCATAATATAATTATTATTAATTAAAAATAAATTTTAAATCATATCATAAGTATTATTAATTAATAATGAATTATTAATCATTTCATAAGTTTCTAATTAAAATTATTAAATCATAAGTATTTAATAATTAGATCATAATTAAATAATAATTAAGTCTTATAATAATTAAATAATTATTTAATCTTTATTATAAGTCTTAAAATAATATTCTCATAAAATAAATTTAATACTTATCATAAGTATTTTTCATTAATAATAAAAGTATTATTAATCATAAGTTTAATTAAAATGTTGATTAAATCATAAGTAATAATTAAATGATATAATAAATATATATCATAAGTCTTAAATGATAATAATTACTTCTTATATCATAAGTAATTAATCAATAATGAAAATCATTATTTTTATCATAAGTTTTAATATTTAACCATAAGTTTTAATTCAAAAGTTCATCGGGTCATAACTTGAGCCCCGGGAATCAGTTTTCGGCGAGCCTTATATATATCTTCGCCTAACCAACCCACCCGACACGTTAGTGTGCTCAAGAACATCCCAAGAACAGTCACCAAGTCGTGACTTACAGCTCTTAATCAGTTTGTACCTTTAATCCGCTCAAAAACGTATTTTAGTCATAACGGGTGATCCGTGGCTCGGATTTCGATGACCCGAACATGAAAGTTCATCCCATCATCAATCCTAACACACTAGTACACCCTAAAGACTCCAGAAATGGTCACAAAATCGGACCATAACTGAACCAATTCTTTTTTACAATTTAATCTTAACAAAACACCATTTTAATCATATCTAGAGCTCCGGGAATCGAAACGACATGAATCCGGAGTCTAAAATTAATGTCTTGATGAGAGGAACTCATCTAGATACTTTAATTTCACTTTTATATCAGTTACACAACCAGAAATGAACGAATAAGCTGCTGTTCCAAATTAATCAAACCGAAAACATGTATATTCGAGCAATTCTACGCATACAATCATCAATACAACAATACACAAGTGCTATGCTATCATAATAACATCAAAATACAGTAAAATATATGAGAAATTAAAAAGCTAGGGTTAGGGTTTATACCCTAATCAAGAATCAAGTAATAAGAACGCGTAGAGATCGTTGTGTAGAATCCGAATATGTGAAAAGCCCTTTGATCCAAGCTATAATTGATGATTAATTGATGGTGATGATGGTGATAAAAATGGCGGCCAAGAAAGAAAAAAAAGAAAGAGAGTATTAGAGAGAATTTAGGTTTAGGGAAAAAAAAATAATAAGTGAAATATGAAATTGAAATGGAAAATTGGAAAAATGAAAAATGGGGAGGGGGGTCCCATTTGGCCGAAATTTTGAGGGGGTGGGCCCCTTTGTGGCCCAACTTTGATAAAATGACTAATTGCTTGTGGCCCGAACGCCCGATCGAAGCCCGAAACGCGAAAACGCTACTACGCGATTGATTTTTCGGAGAGATAACAACTACGCGACGGATAAAATATATAAACACTATATATGGTCATATGACATTAAAATATCATATTTAAAATATTTAGGACTTAAAAATCCCAAAAGCTCGACCGTTGGTTGGAAAACTGAAAAGATTCGCCGGATAGAAACCCGCGACACGTAGAAACGTACAACTTGACATATGAATACAAATATTCATATAACACATAATAATTAATATATTATTACAAGATTAATAATATAGGTCATAGAAATGACGTGGCACGAATAACAGTTAACGGTCGTTAAATACTTAACGGTAAAAGATAACGGAAAAAGTAGGGTCGTTACAGTACCTTCCCGTTACGGAAATTTCGTCCCGAAATTTAAGCAGGTGCAGGGTTGACTCGGCATCTGGGAACAAATGCGGGTACTTCTGCCTCATATGACCTCCACGCTCCCAAGTGAACTTGGGACCGCGTCTGGCGTTCCATCTAACTCGAACAATAGGAATTCTACTCTGCTTAAGAGTCTTAGCCTCTCGATCCATAATCTCAACCGGTTCCTCAAAAATGGAGTTGTTTAACAACATGAAGTTCATCAAAAAGAATGGTTTCATTGGCCTCGGCCAAACACTTCTTCAAGTTCGATACATGAAAACGTTATGAAAAGCGCTAAGCTCTTGTGGCTCCTTCAAACGATAAGCCACCGTCCAACTCTCTCAATAATCTCAAATGGTCCAACAAAATGAGAATTCACTTTCCCCTTTTACCAAAACGTACTACACCTTTCCAAGGTTACTCCTTCAACATAACACGGTCGCCGACCTGAAATTCAATATCGTTCCTGCTCTTATTGGCATAACTCTTTTGCCTACTTCTGGCGGTTCTCAATCTTTCCTTAATCTGTACGATCTTCTCGGTAGTCTCATGAATAATTTCTGGACCTGTGAGATGAGCATCCCCAACCTCATTCCAACAGATAGGAGACCTACACTTTCTACCATACAGAGCTTCAAACGGTGCGGCTTTAATACTTCCATGATAACTATTATTATAAGAAAATTCAGCCAGTGGCAAGTACTTATCCCAACCATTACCAAAATCAATGATGCATGCTCGTAACATGTCTTCCAACGTTTGAATGGTCCTTTCACTATGACCTTTCATCTGAGGATGATAAGCGGTGCTCACATCCAACTTAGTTCCCAAAGCTTCCTGTAAGGATCGCCAAAACCTCGATGTAAATCGACTGTCTCGGTCCGAAATAATAGATACGGGAACACCATGTCTAGAAACAATCTCCTTCAAATACAAACGGGTAAGCTTCTCTATCGAATCTGTTTCCTTAATTGGCAAGAAATGAGTTGACTTAGCGAGTCGGTCAACAATCACCTAAATGGTATCATAACCACCCACAACTCTTGGTAACTTCGTAATGAAGTCCATCGTAATACCTTCCCACTTCCACTCGGGAATTTCATGTCGCACCAAAAGTCCAAACGGTTTCTGATGTTCAGCTATAATCGTAGCACTGGTCAAACACTTAGCCACATACGTAGCCACATCAGCCTTCAAATGAGGCCACCAATACAGCTCCTTAAGATCATGATGCATCTTTCCTGAACCAGGATGAATAGAGTACCTAGACTTATGAGCCTTATCTAAAACAAGTTGTCGTAGGTCACCAAACTCCGGAACCCAAAGATGTCCCGCAAAATACCGAGTACCATCGGTTCATACATCTAACTGTTTACTCAAGCCTCGGACCTTCCCGTTACAAAATTCCCATCCTTCAAGGCTTCTTGTTGAGCTGCAAGAATCTGCCTTGCGAGGTTTGTTCGAATGGTCATATTTAAGGCTCTAAACCTACGAGGTTCAGCCCTTTCTTTGCGACACAAGGCATCAGCCACAACATTGGCCTTACCCGGATGATATAAAAGTTCACAATCATAATCATTCAACGTCTCAATCCATCTGTGTTGTCTCATGTTCAGCTGTTTCTGATCGAGGATATGTTGAAGACTTTTGTGATCTGTGTACACAGTACTCTTAACCCCATACAAATAGCGTCTCCAAATCTTAAGTGCAAACACAACAGCTCCTAACACTAAATCATGGGTTGTATAATTCTATTCATGGATCTTCAACTGACATGACACATAAGCGATGACTTTCTTTCGTTGCATCAAACGCAACCAAAGCCTTGACGCGAAGCATCACAAGAAACAACAAGGTCATCATTACCCTCAGATAGTGACAATATCAGAGCGGTAGTCAACTTCTTCTTCAAAATCTGAAAAGTAGTCTCTTGTTCATCCTCCCACGCATACTTCTTCCCCTTGTGCGTTAAAGCAGTCAGAGGTTTCGCTATACGAGAGAAATCTTGAATGAACCTTCTATAACAGCCTGCCAAACCTAGGAACTGGCGAATCTGAGTAGGAGTTTTCGGAATTTCCCACTTTTCAATCGCCTAAATCTTAGCAGGATCAACTTGTATTCCCTGTTTACTAACAATATGTCCAAAGAATTGAACTTCTCTTAACCAAAAAGCACACTTAGAGATCTTAGCGTACAACTCTTCTTTTCTCAACATATCAAGCACTAACTTCAAATGTTTTTCGTGCTCTTCATCACTCTTGGAATTAATAAAGATGTCGTCGATGAAATCAATAATGAATTTGTCCAGATAGGGTCTATACACACGGTTCATGAGGTCCATGAACACAGCAGGTGCATTTGTCAATCCGATCGGCATAACAAGGAATTCGTAGCGACCATAACGGGTGCGAAAAGCGGCTTTCGGAACATCAGATTCTTTAACACGCAACTGGTGAATAGCCAGAATGAAGATCGATCTTAGAATAAACGGGCGGACCTTGAAGTTGATCGAACAGATCATCAATTCTCGGAAGAGGGTAACGATTCTTAACCGTAAGCTTGTTTAACTCGCTATAACCAATACACAAACGAAACGAACCATCTTTCTTCTTAACAAAAAGAACAGGAGCTCCCCAAGGGGACGAACTGGGACGAATAAAATATAGTTGCAACAATGAAGGGAGAACTATATGGAGTAGTCACATCGGTGACATAGATATATAAGGCAATTCTCTCAAAGGAGATAACGAGGATCATGGTCTTCAAAGTAAATTTTCATTACATTCCCGAAAGGAATGCGTACGAAAGGTGTGATATTTCATCGAGAGTGAACTTCCTTGTACAACGAGCGAGGAAATCTAGGATTCATCTATATTCTTAAATTTATGTAAGGATGAAAAGAATGCTACTCATGGGTTATAAAGAATGGTCGACTCCGGTTGAGATGAATCTCCAAAAATAATTTCATGTACCTCAAAGTATTGAATCCTAGGATTGATGTTTACGAGGGTGTTGCGATTGACAGTGAATATTGAGAGTAGAAACTCCTCAATCAGTCTAGTGTAATATATATCCATGATACCCGCCATAACAACAGTTGGGGTAGAAACCAACTTAGCACCTTTTCTACAATAGGGTGACCACCGAGTGTACCCCAGAAAATTGATTTATCAGTCCGCGTTTCGGCCATGTCAAACCATAAGAGAGAAAACTTTATGAGCGCAAAGGCTTTCCAACAAATTTTATAAAATCGGCATCCAAACTGGTGTAAGAATTTCTATCAATGAACTTAATGGTAAATTTCATCCTTAAACGAAGGATGAGAAGAACTGTGATCCAAGCACTCTGTAGAGTAATGCGAAAATTCTAATGTAATCAATCAAAGAAGTTTTGAAAAAGCTTTAAATGTCTGATGTAACCCCATAAATGGAACGAAGCTCTTAGTAAATTTAGAAGTATGTACAACGTGTACCATTATTCGTAAAACAAATTGAGTTAACTAGACAACTCAACAAGAGTGGTTTTTAAAAAAAAAATTTGAAGGTATAATCTAGTGTATACTAGCCAAAATAGGTAAGGGTAAATTTATCCATTTGAATTCATACGTACATATATGATTTTATAAATAGTATACATGACAAAATATTTCATTACTTCTATTCGCCCATAAATCTCGTGAGAACCGCCCAATTACACAAATGTGTAAAAATTTTAATGAAAAACAGGGTATCCGCATTTCAGAGGTTACGAGTTGAAGTAAGATCGTTGAAGTTCGGGTGAAGGACTTGAATCGTCTTGCGACATCTAATCAATAAATGCTACGAGGTCATGAAAACCAATGAGTTAAATATTGTTTTGACTATTATCAGGACATAAGTCCTTGGGCCAAAACTCTTCACGTGCGAAGCTGTCACAAACAAGCGAGTTATGAATGATAAAACATGGGGTAAGTAGTTCGGTTAAGACGAGTCTCTCATATATCAACAAATAGGATAATGAGTATCTTCCTTACTCATGTAACAACGTTAGAATTTCCGAATGAGTGGTGTACAAATTTTCTTTGACTCGCTTTCTATTCCTCATGTCACAATATTGGGACTTTTTATGAATTAACGTAATATAATCACGTTGGCCTGACGCCATTATATTTCACTAACTCATAGTTCCATTCCAATATCACTACATAAGGTCAGGACACGTGGTCAACCTCGAATTTCAACACAATTTCCCCTAAAACAATTTCTTAACAATGTACTAAGGATAGCACAAGAGACAAAGACATCGAAAGTAATGAATATGAGTAACGATGACATAAAAATGTCTTCGAAGTACCAAGAATCTCTAAAAGTCAAGAATGACGTTTCCCGATTCAAAAACCAAAGCACATAGGCACAAAGGCACGTAATATAACAAGAATGTTATATACCTAAACATAATAGCTGACATTGAAATGTCGAGCCCTTAGGAGTCAAGAATGACATCTCGCGTAATATAACTCAAACGTTATATACATAACCATAATAGATGACATAGAAATGCCTAGAATCCTAGAACACGTAATGTAACTCAAACGTTATATCAATAAAGACAAATTATGACATAGAAATGTCGAAAATTTCAGAAGTCAAGAATGACACCCCCTCGGTTTCACTAACCGAGGCGTTCCTATAAAAGATGAACTCGCATGAGTCGGAGAATACGTTTATATCAGAATGGGAGTTCCTCCCGGATTCAGAACATAATAGAAATGTATGTATGATAACCATATACATACCAATACGATACAAATAATCACATATAATAATATATAATAGGTCGGGCTGTAGACTAGACTCACTAATGCACCCTATTGACTCGGGTAACGACATCAATGCAGTCTAATTCCCTACAACCAACGCTCTGATACCAACTGTGGCGACTCCGTTAAAACACTTAACGGCTCCGTCACTTGGTCCCACAGCTTGATCGAAACTCTATATGAATTTAATAAAACAACCTTGCATTCTTTATTTAAAAATGATTTCCTATAAAGGAAATCTACTAAAATGTATAAATTTAGAAAAACTATACATAAATACTTTAACCAAAGGTTGACCAAAACAGTGTCAACAAACACCCACTATTTAATGTAACAAAATAGAATGCAAGTTAATGTTTATCAAAAGCTGCCATCATAAATATGCAGACTCTCTAAGCACAGCGGAAGTAATCAATCATGAACCTGAGAATAAAACATGCGAGTAACTGTCAACAAAAATGTTGAGTGAATTATAGGTTTAATATTGCAAACATTATTTAATTTAAACAATAAAAATTTATGTTTGAAAACATAAAACACCTTTTTAAACCACCAAATTATATGCTAGAAAACATATAATAAAACATTATTCCATTTTTCGTGAGCCACCTGGTAACCACTTAACCCTTTATTTACCCTTGCCAAACACAATAAATAATATACACCGAACAAGTGTATCTACAACAAAATACGAAGTACTAAACATTCTGATTATAAATTGCTAGCGCGACTAGCTCGAAATGGGGTTGTCAAACCCGATAGATCTATCCATAGGATTCGCGTTCACCAGTAGAAACCAGTGATTATAGTTACCAGACTAGGGAATATTTTTGTTCAACTCACAATGAATAATTTAAACCAACTTCCACATGTGTCCAAAATATAAAATAAATTGCATGTATTCTCATCCCAAAAGATTTAAAATAGAAAAATGGGACTATAACTCACCTTAATAGCAACCGAAGTAACCACACAATTATGCGAACAGCAAATGAAGTAAAGTGATCATGAATGATCACAACGCCGACCTATAAATAAAGCAGGTCGATATAAATAACTAACTTAGGTCAAGTCTTAGTATGATAGCTATTGTACATGTTGCAAGTAGACATAGAACAACACTCAACATGCATCGGTTTGATCGGAACAGCGTACGGACACACACTTTCTATTTTTAGCAGGTTTCCATTTTTGGAAAGTTTTCTATTTTTGGAAAGTTTCTATTTTTGGAAAGTTTCTATTTTTGGAAAGTTTCTATTTTTGGAAAGTTTCCAAATTTAGAAAGTTCTATTTTTAGAAAGTTTTGAAGTTAGGAAAGTTTCCTTATTTAGAAAGTCAACAGAAGTCAACTGAAAGTCAAAGTCAACCGAAAGTCAACTCAAAAGTCAACCTTGGTCAAACATAGTCAACATTAATTTTAAAAGTGTAAAGTATAATAATAACATAAGTTATAATGTTAGTTAAAGTTAAATATGTATAATTATGTCATAACATAAGTTTAATTAAATAAAAATGAATTATTAAAGTTAAGATAAGTTTAAATGATATAATTAATATAACATAAGTATTTAATTAATTAATTAAATATTAGTCATAATATAATTATTATTAATTAAAAATAAATTTTAAATCATATCATAAGTATTATTAATTAATAATGAATTATTAATCATTTCATAAGTTTCTAATTAAAATTATTAAATCATAAGTATTTAATAATTAGATCATAATTAAATAATAATTAAGTCTTATAATAATTAAATAATTATTTAATCTTTATTATAAGTCTTAAAATAATATTCTCATAAAATAAATTTAATACTTATCATAAGTATTTTTCATTAATAATAAAAGTATTATTAATCATAAGTTTAATTAAAATGTTGATTAAATCATAAGTAATAATTAAATGATATAATAAATATATATCATAAGTCTTAAATGATAATAATTACTTCTTATATCATAAGTAATTAATCAATAATGAAAATCATTATTTTTATCATAAGTTTTAATATTTAACCATAAGTTTTAATTCAAAAGTTCATCGGGTCATAACTTGAGCCCCGGGAATCAGTTTTCGGCGAGCCTTATATATATCTTCGCCTAACCAACCCACCCGACACGTTAGTGTGCTCAAGAACATCCCAAGAACAGTCACCAAGTCGTGACTTACAGCTCTTAATCAGTTTGTACCTTTAATCCGCTCAAAAACGTATTTTAGTCATAACGGGTGATCCGTGGCTCGGATTTCGATGACCCGAACATGAAAGTTCATCCCATCATCAATCCTAACACACTAGTACACCCTAAAGACTCCAGAAATGGTCACAAAATCGGACCATAACTGAACCAATTCTTTTTTACAATTTAATCTTAACAAAACACCATTTTAATCATATCTAGAGCTCCGGGAATCGAAACGACATGAATCCGGAGTCTAAAATTAATGTCTTGATGAGAGGAACTCATCTAGATACTTTAATTTCACTTTTATATCAGTTACACAACCAGAAATGAACGAATAAGCTGCTGTTCCAAATTAATCAAACCGAAAACATGTATATTCGAGCAATTCTACGCATACAATCATCAATACAACAATACACAAGTGCTATGCTATCATAATAACATCAAAATACAGTAAAATATATGAGAAATTAAAAAGCTAGGGTTAGGGTTTATACCCTAATCAAGAATCAAGTAATAAGAACGCATAGAGATCGTTGTGTAGAATCCGAATATGTGAAAAGCCCTTTGATCCAAGCTATAATTGATGATTAATTGATGGTGATGATGGTGATAAAAATGGCGGCCAAGAAAGAAAAAAAAGAAAGAGAGTATTAGAGAGAATTTAGGTTTAGGGAAAAAAAAATAATAAGTGAAATATGAAATTGAAATGGAAAATTGGAAAAATGAAAAATGGGGAGGGGGGTCCCATTTGGCCGAAATTTTGAGGGGGTGGGCCCCTTTGTGGCCCAACTTTGATAAAATGACTAATTGCTTGTGGCCCGAACGCCCGATCGAAGCCCGAAACGCGAAAACGCTACTACGCGATTGATTTTTCGGAGAGATAACAACTACGCGACGGATAAAATATATAAACACTATATATGGTCATATGACATTAAAATATCATATTTAAAATATTTAGGACTTAAAAATCCCAAAAGCTCGACCGTTGGTTGGAAAACTGAAAAGATTCGCCGGATAGAAACCCGCGACACGTAGAAACGTACAACTTGACATATGAATACAAATATTCATATAACACATAATAATTAATATATTATTACAAGATTAATAATATAGGTCATAGAAATGACGTGGCACGAATAACAGTTAACGGTCGTTAAATACTTAACGGTAAAAGATAACGGAAAAAGTAGGGTCGTTACACTTTACATAAAGTTTAAGTGTCAGATTTATAATAGTTTTGCATTTATAGATTTTGAAAAACAAAACGAAATCGAGATTTTGATATTTTAACCCAAGAACAGAGATATTCAAATTGTTTTAGAAATTTTCGAATTAAATTTCTCAAATGGTACAGATATAAATTGTTATTTGATATTGGTAGTGTGGAATTCGAATAACTTCTTAATCATTTTGAGAAAAATGATTTGTTATATAATGATACTCGACAGATAAACTATCAGGTACCAAAAAAATAAAAATAAAAATAAAAAAAATAAAAAAACAAAAGGAGAAAGAGATGGGTAACGGGTTTTGGATGCTTATATGATCGATCGTACTAATCAGGAGACAGAAACAAAATTTAGCAACAAGTTGTTAATTGCTTTACACTGAATGATCACCTTTTTCTGATTTTTATATAAATTATATAATTAGTTTTTAATTAATTAATAAATATATATTAGAAATAATAATAATAATACTAATTAATAATAATTAAAATACTGATTTGTACTAATAGAATTATTAATAATAAAAATGCAAATTTTTTTATTAATGATATTACTAATAGATTGTATTATTTTCTAATAATAATAACTATAATAATATTAATGATATTAATAATAATAATATTTATAAGGACAATAATAATAATAAATATCTATTAATAATAACTAAAGTTGTAATCTTACTACCAATTATGATATCAATAATATTAATAATAATATAACAAATCAGTTGTATCAAATTTCATAATTAGGTAATATACATAATAATGATGATAATACTGATATTAATATTAAATACTTTTCCAAATAATAATAATAATAATACGATTTGTAAAGATGAAAAAAAATTAAATGCGTTAAAATTCATATCTATATATTTTTATTGAAAATAATAATATTAACACTATTGATATTAGTATTAATATCCGTATTGATAATAACAATGAAGGTACTCATAATGATATGAACATAACAATTATGTTTTAATTTATTATTTATTATTAAATATATAATATTTACTAATCATATAATATATAACCAGTATTGAATGTTTAATACAATATATATGATCATCAATTATTCTTTAAAATCATATTTACACAAATATATATATATATACATATTCATCTTAATAGTAATTTAATTATTCTATAT
Organism: Rutidosis leptorrhynchoides; assembly: GCF_046630445.1. Classification (NCBI taxonomy): domain Eukaryota; kingdom Viridiplantae; phylum Streptophyta; class Magnoliopsida; order Asterales; family Asteraceae; genus Rutidosis; species Rutidosis leptorrhynchoides. The sequence continues at coordinate 111,585,218 of NC_092342.1, read as the reverse complement.
AATACTTTTACATTTTTAGTTCAAATAATTATATTGTATTTTATTAATTCAAATTATTAGGTATTCTTTATATTTATTTTTACAAAATAAATATATACAAACAATTGTTCGTGAATCGTCGAGCACGGTCAACGGGTAATTGATTATATGAATAAAATTCTAAAAACTTTAAGACCCAATAAAACATACTTTGCTTATCGTGTCGAAATCAAATAAAATTCAAGTTTAAATTTGTTCGGAAATTCCCGGGTCATCACACTTATGACCAATAAGCCTACTTTAAGAGGAGAAGGCGGAAGTAGGGTAGGCCAAGAAGAGGCAGAAGCCCCGAGAAAGAAAGATGAGTGCTTTGAGTACAAGAATTTTGCTAATTGTCATCCACCGGAGTTTCATGGTAAGGTTGATCCGATTATTAGTCAAAGGTGGATTAATGAGTTAGAAGAAACATTTATGTTGTGCGAATGTCCCGAGCACTTAAAAGTAATCTACACGGCTCACCAAATGAAAGGAAGTGGTTATGAATGGTGGAATTTCATAGTTAAGTCTCATGGACGAGACGTAGCGACAAGTTTTTCATGGGAAAAGTTTCGAGGGATGTTTATGGATCAATTTGCTCCACCCACCGAGGTTAGTAGGTTAAAGTCCGAATTCATGAACATAGAGCATGGGAGTAAATCGGTGACCGAGTTTAATGCCGAGTTTAAAGTCTCGTTTTTGCCCGGACTTTGTGTCAAGTCATAAGTTGATGATGGATCACTATCATGAGAAGTTAAACCCCGAAATTAGTGAGTTTATAGATAAGGGCATGTATAAGACCTTAGCCGAAATGATGAATAGGTCTCTTGTGAGAGAACATGAACTTAGGAAGAAGGCCGCGTTTAAGCGGAAGTTAGATCAAGACTCAAAATCAATGCAAAGTATGAGCCCGAAGAAGGGTAAGTTTAATTCTGAATCTCCTCACAAATCAAAAGGGGGTTTCATGTCGGGAAAGAATGGTGGTAAAGAAGTGAAGTCATGTAATAGGTGTGGTAAGAATCATGCGGGTGAATGTAAAGCGGGTACTACCGATTGTTATTCATGTGGGAGGCCGGGTCATAGAGCCGCTGAGTGTCCTAAGAAGGGAAAACAATGTTACTATTGTTTTGAAAAGCATCATTTTCAAGCCGAGTGTCCGGAGTATAAGAAAGACTTGGCAAGTGGTAGTGTTAAGAAAGAGGTTAAAACGGAACCAAAGACTAGTGATAGCTGACCAAGAGCCCGAGCTCATCAGATTACCGCACTCGAAGCGAAGGAGTCCCAAAATGTGGTGTCAGGTACCTTTATTGTAAATTCTTTACCTGCGCATGTTTTGTTCGATTCCGGTGCTACGCGGTCGTTTGTTTCTTATTCTTTTTGTAAACATTTTAACATGACCCCAAGTATGTTAGAGCACCCTTTAGAGGTTGAGATAGCGGATAATAAAACCGTTATGGTGTATAGTATCATTAAGGGATGTGAAATTATTTTGGATGATGAAAAGTTTGTTATTGATTTAATACCCATGCATATGGGAGAATTTCAAGTAATTGTGGGTATGGATTGGCTAGATGACAATGAAGGGATAATTTTGTATCGTAAGAAAATTGTATTAGTTCAATCACCAAGTGGGAAAGTTATATGGATTTACGGGGAACGGGCTAGGCGTGCTATTCCTATATGCACGTATGCCAGAGCTAAAAGATTTTTGTCTCATGGGTGTTGTACGTTTTTGGCACATGTGGTAGATGATTCAAAGAAGGTTTTTGAAATAAATGATGTACCGATAGTTAATGAGTTTCCGGATGTGTTTCCGAATGAGTTGCCCGGTGTACCTCCCGAACGAGAGGTAGAGTTTAGAATAGATTTGATTCCCGGAGCCACGCCAATTGCCAAAGCACCTTATCGATTAGCTCCATTAGAAATGAGAGAAATGATGACTCAACTACAAGATTTGATAGATAAGGGTTTTATACGTCCTAGTAGTTCACCTTGAGGAGCTCCGGTGTTGTTTGTGAAAAAGAAGGATGGGACAATGAGAATGTGTATAGATTATCGTGAGTTGAATAAGGTCACTATTAAGAATAAATATCCATTACCGAGAATAGATGATTTGTTTGATCAATTACAAGGTGCATGTTTCTTTTCAAAGATAGATCTAAGGTCGGGTTATCATCAATTAAAGGTGAAGGAAGAAGATATCCCCAAAATGGCTTTTCGTACGAGGTATGGTCATTATGAATTCGTAGTTATGCCTTTTGGGTTAAATAATGCTCCGGCCGTGTTTATGGATTTGATGAATAGGGTTTGTCGACCGATACTCGATAGGTTTGTGATTGTATTCATTGACGATATTTTAGTATATTCCAAGGGGGAAGAGGAGCATGCGTTGCATTTACGACAAGTGTTAGAAACCTTAAGGAGAGAAAAGTTGCTCGCTAAGTTCTCTAAATGCGAGTTTTGGCTTCGTGAAGTCCAATTTTTGGGACATGTCATTAATAAGAAGGGTATTTGTGTCGATCCGGTAAAGATTGAGGCGATAATTAGATGGGAACCACCTACGAATCCCACCGAAGTTAGGAGTTTTCTAGGTTTAGCGGGGTATTATCGACGGTTTATACAAGATTTTTTTAGAATAGTCACCCCACTCACAAAGTTGACTCGTAAAAATGTGCCATGGAGATGGGAAGAAAAGCAAGAACAAGCGTTTTAACTCCTTAAGGAGAAGCTTGTTCAAGCTCCTATACTAGTTTTACCGGAAGGGAATGAGAATATGACGGTTTATTGCGATGCTTCTAAGTAAGGTTTAGGGTGTGTGTTAATGCAAAATGGGAAAGTCATAGCTTATGCGTCCCGACAATTGAAGGAACATGAAAAACGTTATCCCACCCATGATTTAGAATTAATGACCGTGGTTTTTTCTTTGAAAATTTGGCGTCATTATCTTTATGGTGTTAAGTTCTCTATTTATACCGATCATAAGAACTTAAAGTATTTATTCGATCAAAGGGATTTAAATGATAGGCAAAGGAGAGGGCTCGACTTGGTGAAACATTATGATTGTGAAATTTTGTATCACCCCGGGAAGGCTAATGTGGTGGCAGATGCTCTTAGTAGGAAGTCAAGTCACCAACCAATTAAGATAACAAGTTTGGTCATGGTAATATCACCATAAATTTTCGATAGTATCCGAGTAGCACAAGATGAAGCGTTAAAACCCGAAAACGTGAGGAAAGAAAGGATCAAGGGACAAGTTGACGATTTTATGATAGATTCTCGTTGTCTAAGGCTTAGATATGGAAGAATTTGGGTACCTTCACAAAGTGGTGTTAGAGGTGAACTCCTTGACTTAGCTCACAAATCTAAGTATTCGATTCACCCCGGTGCTATGAAAATGTATAGAGATCTAAGGAAAGACTATTGGTGGCCGGGAATGAAAAGGGATATAGTAAAGTACGTGCATAAGTGTCTTACTTGTCTTCAAGTGAAAGCCGATCATCAAATGCCTTACGGTAAGTTACAACCATTAGAAGTACCGGTTTGGAAATGGGAACACATTACAATGGATTTAGTGACTAAGTTGCCTAAGACCCCTCGACAACACAATGCCATTTGGGTTATTGTTGATAGATTAACTAAGAGTGCGTTATTTTTAGCAATAATAGAAGCTTCATCGTCGGAAGCAATGTCTAAATTGTATATGAAAGAGGTTGTTGCAAGGCATGGAGTGCTGGTTTCCATTGTTTCGGACCGTGACACCCGATTTACATCACGATATTGGAGGAAGTTTCAAGAAGAAATGGGTACTAAGTTGCATGTGAGTACCGCATTTCACCTACAAACGGATGGTCAAAGTGAGCAAACTATCCAAACTCTTGAGGATATGTTAAGGGTGTGCGTCATTGATTTTGGTGGTAGTTGGGATACACACCTACCATTAGTTGAATTTTCGTATAATAATAGTTATCATTCTACCATTGGAATGACACCTTATGAGATGTTGTATGGAAGTAGGTGTAGAACCCCAATATGTTGGGGTGAAGTGGGTCAAAGGGAGTTAGGAAGCACGGAAGTAGTTCAACAAACAACCGAAATGATAGATCAAATTCGTGAAAGAATGAAAGCGGCACAAGATCGACAAAAGTCGTATGTGGATAAAAGAAGGAAGCTGATAGAATTTCAAGTAGGTGATAAGGTAATGCTTAAAGTTTCCCCGTGGAAGGGTATTATTCGTTTTAGAAAAAGGGGAAAATTGGGTCCAAGGTTTGTGGGACCATTTGAGATATTGGCAAAAGTCAGGAAGGTAGCCTATCGTTTGGCCTTGCCCGACGAATTGTGTAATATTCACGACACATTTCACGTATCACAATTGAGGAAGTGTTTAGCGAATGAATCAACTTATGTTCCTTTGAGTGAGATTTAGGTTGATGATAAGTTAAGATATGCGGAAAAGCCAATAAAGGTTTTGGATCAAAAGGTTAAGCAATTGAGAAATAAGTCGGTAATGTTATTGAAAGTGTTAAGGCAATTTAGAAAGGGTTCCGAATGTACGTGGGAACCCGAAGAATGGCTTATGAAGTATTATCCATCGTTGCATCAAGAATGGTTCGCGAGGACGCGAACAATCCAAGGGGGGGAGAGTTGTAACATCCCAATTATTTAAGGTATTATTTTATATAATTTAATTATCAAGTATTTGGATGGTATGATTTAAATTAAATAAATGGTTAATAGTTAATGTTTGTTAGTAATGTTGGAAGGGACTAGAGATGAAAAGTTAGATTTAAGGACCTCCCTCATTATAGTTTTGGTGGGGAGGGTAGAAAGTGCAATTTGGGCAAAGTTATTTTAATAAAAAGAAGTAAAATGCTGGAAAATCATTTTAGTTACAAAAATTGAGCAGAGAGTGTGTTCTTGTGTGTGTGTGTCGACATATACAAGAAGAAGAAGAAGAAGAAGAAGCTTCAATTGAAGGAATTAAACTCATGCAATTGAAAATTAGTGAAATCTAAGGCACTCTAATCACTCTAGCAAGCTTTAATTCTCCAAATTCTTCTCCTTTGTGCACAATTAGGGTTCTTAAACCCCTAGAGACAAGGTATGAACTTCTATGTCTAAGTATCACTAATATTGGGTGTTTGTGATGAATCTTAAGCTTAAAAGTTGTTGTATGTTGAAAATGTGCACACTTGTATGTTTTAAAACGAATTTGTTAGTGATTTTGGGAGTAAGTTCATGTATGAACTTGCATTTTGAGTGAATGATATGAATATGGTGAATTTGGTGATGTTTTTGCTTAGAATCAAGTCATGCACACTAAGTGTTTGATGAAATGTCTCAATGAAATGTTTATGTGATTTAGTTTAATATTGTGAAGGAGAATGTTTATAGGTGAATTGTTATTATTATTGTAAGTAATGAAATTTGGATAATTGATGATTTAGGGTTACTAGTAATAGAAATGAGTTTATGCACACTTGATGTTTAATGAGATATATGAAAGAATTGCATGTTATGAATGTAAAAGATGAACTAGAGAATTGTGTGATCAAAGGGATGATGTTGGCATAATAATGTGTTTTTTTTTATTGGAAAAGATAAGTTAAATGTTATATATATGAAAGTGATCATGTGTATATTGGAGTAATTAGGGGGTTAAGTCAATGTGTAAGTATATGAATGTGTAGAAAGCTTGTGAAAGTTGTAATTTTGTTGAATCATGATATTGATGAGATTAGCTCATGTATAGGTGCTAATCAAGGCCAAGGAGCTTCAAGTAACGAAGGAATTTCGTTTAATCAAGGTGAGTTTATAGGGGGTAAAATGGGCGGGTCAAGAGTGGCTTAGTGTTCTCGGATTGCATCCGTGCAAGAGAGTAACAACTAAGTGCACTAGTTGAGTAGCTTAGATAGAATTATTAGGTTCACCTAATAATTGTATCTATGGTTGATGTCTAGCTTAGGTAAGATTATTACATTACTAATAATCTTGTCTATGGTATGGTTTAGCTAGACACCTCGGGTGTCTATGTGCTTATGTATGTTTGAAATGTGATTAAGGTAGCTTAGACATAAGTACATGTCTATGGTTGTGTTAGCTTAGACATAATTACTAAGGTTGGCCTTAGTAAGTTATGCCTATGGTAAGTAATGGGTCGGGTGCGAAAGTAAGTAAGCAACCGTTTGGTTGAAGGACAAAGTAATGTGATGATTATGCCCAAATGTGTTATGCTATATTATTCGCCTATAACTCACTAAGTGTAAAAGCTTACCCCAGTGTTGTTTTATGTTTTATAGGAACGAAAGGTCATCATGAAGGTAAGGAACCCGTTTGAAGGTAGCGGAGCATTGGCATTAGAGTAAGTGGTAATGCAAGTCTCTATTTTGAATCAAGCTCTTTTGGGTACCGCTTATCAACGCCAAGCCTTTTGTATTAACGATTATGTTTTCGCTATGCTTTGGGACCAAATGATGTTGTTAAATTATGTGAACACGTGTTCTTAATTCAAAAGATTTTACTAATGTCTAATGATGCTTGAAACTGGTTTAGTCAAGTTTAAATATATCTTGTGAAGTTAAAAATGTGTTTTGAGCTATTGAATTGGGTAAAGTGTGATTTTGTTAATAAGTTGCAGGTTGGTGCCAGTTCATGGGTTATGTCGCGCCGCGACATTTGGTGTCGCGCCGCGGTATTAAACGCATTTTGGTAACAGAAAGGCAGCTAAACATAAGATAAAAACCCTTTATATGTCGCGCCGCGGCAAATGCCTTGACATGGGCAGGCACCCTTTTTATAAATTAAAAAAAAAAATTCTATCGTTTAAATGGCGTTAAATAAACATTGGGTTAACAACATTAATTGAGATCGTTAACTTAAAGGTTTCAAAACAACACTTACATGTAACGACTAACGAAGACTTAACGACTCCATTAGAATGTATATACATGTTGTGTTTTGATATGTATTCTTACACTTTTGAAAGACTTCAAGACACATATCAAAATACTTCTACTTAACAAAAATGCTTACAATTACATCCTCGTTTAGTTTCATCAACAATTCTACTCGTATGCACCCGTATTCGTACTCGTACAATACACAGCTTTTAGATGTATGTACTATTGGTATATACACTCCAATGATCAGCTCTTAGCAGCCATGTGAGTCACCTAACACATGTGGGAACCATCATTTGGCAACTAGCATGAAATATCTCATAAAATTACAAAAATATGAGTAATTATTCATGACTTATTTACATGAAAACAAAATTACACATCCTTTATATCTAATCCATATACCAACGACCAAAAACACCTACAAACACTTTCATTCTTCAATTTTCTTCATATAAGTGATCTCTCTCAAGTTCTATCTTCAAGTTCTAAGTGTTCTTCATAAATTCCATAAGTATAGTTTCATAAAAATCAAGAATACTTCCAAGTTTGCAAGTCTACTTCCAAGCTTTCTAATCCATTCCAAGTAATCATCTAAGATCAAGGAACCTTTGTTATTTACAGTAGGTTATCTTTCTAATTCAAGGTAATATTCATATTCAAACTTTGATTCAATTTCTACAACTATAACAATATTATTTTGAGTAAAAATCTTACTTGAACTGTTTTCGTGTCATGATTCTGTTTCAAGAACTTTCAAGTCATTCAAGGATCCTTTGAAGCTATATCCATTTTTCTAATTTCCAGTGGTTTTATCTAGAAAACTTGAGGTAGTAATGATGTTCATAACATCATTCGATTCATACATATAAAGCTATCTTATTCGAAGGTTTAAACTTGTAATCACTAGAACATAGTTTAGTTAATTCTAAACTTGTTCGCAAACAAAAGTTAATCCTTCTAACTTGACTTTTAAAATCAACTAAACACATGTTCTATATCTATATGATATGCTAACTTAATGATTTAAAACCTGAAAACACGATGAACACCATAAAATCGGATATACGCCGTCGTAGTGAAATCGGGGGCTGTTTTGGTTTGGATAATTAAAAACTATGATAAACTTTGATTTAAAAGTTGTTCTTCTGGGAAAATGATTTTTCTTATGAACATGAAACTATATCCAAAAATCATGGTTAAACTCAAAGTGGAAGTATGTTTTCCAAAATGGTCATCTAGACGTCGTTCTTTCGACTGAAATGACTACCTTTACAAAAATGACTTGTAACCTGTAATTATGACTATAAACTTATACTTTTCCTGTATAGATTCATAAAGTTAAGTTCAATATGAAACCATAGCAATTTGATTCACTCAAAACGGATTTAAAATGAAGAAGTTATTGGTAAAACAAGATTGGTTATTTTTGCTTGTTGTAACTAAGTGAAAATTGGTAACAAATCTATATTAATCATATCCTAGCTAACTTATATTGTATTATACATGTATTCTAATATATTATGTAATCTTGGGATACCATAGACACGTATGCAAATGTTTTGACATATCATATCAACCCATCTATATATATTATTTGGAACAACCATAGACACTCTATATGCAGTAATGTTGGAGTTAGCTATACAGGGTTGAGGTTGATTCCAAAAATATATATAGTTTGAGTTGTGATCTAGCCTGAGGCGTGTATACACTGGGTCGTGGATTGTTCAAGATAATATATATCGATTTATTTCTGTACATCTAATTATGGACAACTAGTTATAGGTTACTAACAAGGACATCTGACTTAATAAACTTAAAACAGTAATACGTATTAAAAATGTTGTAAATATATTTTGAACATACTTTGATATATATATGTACATATTTGTTATAGGTTCGTGAATCGACCAGTGGCCAAGTCTTACTTCCCGACGAAGTAAAAATATGTGAAAGTGAGTTATAGTCCCACTTTTAAAATATAATATTTTTGGGATGAGAATACATGCAGGTTTTATAAATGATTTACAAAATAGACACAAGTACGTGAAACTACATTCTATGGTTGAATTATCGAAATCGAATATGCCCCTTTTTATTAAGTCTGGTAATCTAAGAATTAGGGAACAGACACCCTAATTGACGCGAATCCTAAAGATAGATCTATTGGGCCTAACAAACCCCATCCAAAGTACCGGATGCTTTAGTACTTCGAAATTTATATCATATCCGAAGAGTGTCCCGGAATGATGGGGATATTCTTATATATGCATCTTGTTAATGTCGGTTACCAGGTGTTCACCATATGAATAATTTTTATCTCTATGTATGGGATGTGTATTGAAATATGAAATCTTGTGGTCTATTGTTACGATTTGATATATATAAGTTAAACCTATAACTCACCAACATTTTTGTTGACGTTTAAAGCATGTTTATTCTCAGGTGAATACTAATAGCTTCCGCTGTTGCATACTAAAATAAGGACAAGATTTGGAGTCCATGTTTGTATGATATTGTGTAAAAACTGCATTCAAGAAACATATGTCGATGTAATATATTTCTATTGTAAACCATTATGCAATGGTCGTGTGTAAACAGTATATTTTAGATTATCATTATTTGATAATCTACGTAATGTTTTTAAAACCTTTATTGATAAAATAAAGGTTATGGTTGTTTTAAAAATGAATGCAGTCTTTGAAAAACGTCTCATATAGAGGTCAAAATCTCGCAACGAAATCAATTAATATGGAACGTTTATAATCAATATGAACGGGACATTTCAGATAGTGCCATCTATCATGCTGTCGTTGCCTGGAATGCTCGTACACATTCTCGGCGTGCCACTGCTCGTACTGACTATGTCTAACCTCGTTTGTCATTTCTACCTCATCTATACGCTGGTAAACGTCAGTAACAGCCTCCCAAATGACATCCCTAATGTCATCCGCTTCCTCCATTTCCTCATCTGAACCTCTCTCTACCTGTGAATGAGGGCCCTGATATGGTACTGCCTGATTGCGTCTGCTCTTTTATACCTTGGCACCCTGATAGACCCGCAATCCTAAAGTCTCAACCTGTTCCCTACACACCATCAGTAGACCCCCTTGATCCATATCTACACCCAAATACTCTCCAATGAGAGTAACAAAAATACCTCCTCCTATTATTCCCCCGTCCTATATTCCTTCCACCATTTTGGACAGATAAAAACCAACACAGTAGGGGATATTAACAAAGCTTCTAGTGTTTCGAATACACTTAAGGTAAAATAAATCGTGTAAGGTCATTTTCTACTTGTTGTTACCTCTTTGTGTAATCGAATTATCTAAAAATCTATGTATAATACGAAGCTCTGCTTTGTTAATATCTAAATAGAAGTGTCTTCCTCCCTGCGTAAAAACATTATAATTTGACATACGCCTCCAGACGGCGTCAGCGTCAAAATTCCTATCTACCCTTTCACCATGATAAATCAAATTTGTACAATCAGGTAGTAGTAATTCAGCAGGGGTATAAATCTGTAAAGCCTTGGCCATGTCCAGCATGGACATCCTATACATCCTACGACCAAGTAAAAATCTAATAAAATCAAGTGATATAATACTCATAAGCTCAACAAACCATTCCTTATATACAGGCCTACGAATGGTGAATAAACGTTCCCAATCGGGAAAATAAGAGTTCACATACCATTGGATCAGATGCTGCCTAACTGAGTTAGCTAGTTGGACCCTTTCCAAAGGCTCCCAATCGATTACCCTCGGTACTTCTACATTTTTTGTTACTAGTTTAAATTTGTTACTTTGGTACGTCGGGCAATCTCTCCAACTTCGATCAAATCTCAAATTGGGATGCAACTGTTCTTCATGAATCGTTGGGTGTTCTATTATTGGATGAATCGGAAATTATACGTAGGCATTAACATATTCTTGTTGCGGATCATAATATGGTATGTGTTGATCATTATGATATTGTTGTTCTTGCTGTTGTTCCTGTTCAGGTACTGGTTCATATTGTGGCTCATATTGTATTTCTGGCTGTGCTTCATTTTTAGGTTGTCTGGATGATGATGCACCGCCAAATTCGGTATATTTCTGCAAAACACATTAAACACAAAATTTGTGCATCCAAATATGCATTAGTGTTAGAAAAATAACAACTTGAAACAATTACAATGACATGTTTAATCCATATTAAACTCATGCTCATTTTCATATTTTTATCAATTCTACACTTTTTCAAATAAGCATATATGAAACTGTTTACAAAGTTTATAAGCATTCTACTCAAATAACATGTCAAAATAATCATTACTAGCAATTAAACAAGTTTCAAATGGCATTTATATCAAATTAATCAAGTTCATGAATTTTAGACTTGAAAAGTCCACTTTAATTCTCAAAAATCATGTTTAGGATCAAAGTTTGGATCATTTAGCTACCTAAACATGTTACACTACTTAATTTAGCAATAATTCATGACAAAAATTGGCCATAACCTGTTTATATCAAAAAGCCCCAAATTGCTCAAGAACACAAACCCTAGATTTCTAAAAATTTTAAAGTTTTTGGCTTCAAATCATGTTAAATAGCATCAATCTAGGTTATACATGCATAATATACTAACAATTTAACTCTAATTACACTAGAAATTAACAAAATCAAATTAGGACAAATATTTGTAATTATCACAAAAATTAGGAAATTTATGAGTTTAGGGGTGAAATCTTTACCTTTCTGCTTCCCCATCTGAGAAAAGACATGATTGTAGCGGATTATTGCAAGTAATTTCGTTGATTTTGGTGAAAAATTGGTGATTTTAGGGGTGTTTTTGTGGTTGTGTTCGTGTTTGAGTGTGTGTGTATTGTGAGGACAGAACAGACGAGTTGCTCTTTTGTTTCTGACCAGAATTCGGTCCCCATGCGATTGCATGGATTTCCAGCACAAACCCCATGCGATCGCATGGTTTTTTTTTTTTTTTTGACATACTTTAGATCAATAAGATTAAAAATAATGATAACAAAATTTCTCGTCCCTCCCTTGGGTAAAGTAATTTCGGTTCAACGACCTAGTCTTCAACTCACGACGAATTTTTAGAAATCAATTTTTAATTTAGTGAAATAAAGTACATTTTTGTTTTTAAATTCACACCAAACTTAAATTTAAAATGCATAAAACTAAAAATTCATATAAATATAATTAATATTTTTAATTTTACAAACTTATATTAAAAATATTAGTTTTTTAAATATTTACAAACTTAAATATATTGGTTTAAAAATTTACAATATTAATTTAATATTTATATATTAATTTTAAAAAAAATAAGGTAAAAATAAAATTAAAAATCTTTTTGGTCTTTTATCCCACTTTAATCAATCAAATATTATCAAAAATATACGCTCCTCTTTTGGGTAAAGTAATTTCGGCTATTTTACCTAGTTTTACTCCTGACGAATTTCTGAAATATTTTGGATTGATTGATTAAAGATATTTATACCTTAAGCATAAACGGTAAATTTCGCAGTGATGTAATAAATTTTTGTAGGATATCAATAATTTCGGTTTCGCATACCTAATTTTATTGAATACCAATTTAATACTTTATAGCGAACGATTCAGCGTTTATTATCAAAAGGTTAAAAGCAATAAATAAAAACAAATAAAAACTGTACATACTTACCTGTGAGAAAGAATTCTCAGAGACCTGCTTTAGCTGACTCATAGGAGAGTCGTGTGATTTGATTTTCCATAGCTACATAAGCATAACCTCGATTCTTCAATAACTTTTCTTCTAAACACATGAACGGTCCTTCTCTGCATAGAGTAACAAATTCGGTATTTGAATATGTTTGATTGTTCGAACATTTACCTTCGTGTGACCATTTTCCGCATTTATGACATCTTTCAAGGTGTCGTGCTCTTCTTTTTGTTGCGGATTTTGATTTTCCTTTACCAAAATGTTTCTTATGATGATCTTTCCTGAGTTCTTTCCTTACTTCGTCCATTTTGCCTCTTATGAATGATACCAGTACACTCGGGAAAGTGTTATTATTACGTTTAGTAATCATATCGTGTAGTAGTAGACCATGGTTCAGATCAAAGGAATTCTTCATCTCGTAAAACCTAAAAGAAATAAAAATTCAGAATGGAGGGAGAAGACTAGTTCTTTAGGGTCTGCTAGGGAAAGACCATTCGGATTCCATTCTCGAGAACTACACGAAAACAGAAATTCTAACTCTAACAGAAATATATATTATCCTTAAAAAGACTTTATTCTCCCCACACTTAGTTAGCTGTGGTATCGAAATTGTAATTAACTTCATTGTCAACTTCCATCGAACCATGTATGTAATGTTTAATTCTGTGACCATTAACCATAAATTCAATCCCATTTGAATTTATTAACTCTACTATTCCTTATGGAAAAATTCTTTTGACTATGAATGGTCCAGACCATCTTGATTTCAATTTTTCAGGAAATAGCTTGAATCGTGAATTAAAAAGAAGAACTCTGTCTCCTTCTTTAAATTCTTTTGCACTTCTGATTCTTTTATCATGCCATTTATTCGTTCTTTCCTTATAGATTAACGAATTTTCGTATGCTTCATGTCTTAATTCTTCTAATTCGTTTAATTGACTTAACCGTAGACGTCCAGCTTCATGTAAATCAAGATTACATGTCTTCAAAGCCCAAAATGCTTTGTGTTCAATTTCTACTGGAAGGTGACATGCTTTTCTATAAACGAGTTTAAAAGGTGTTGTTCCAATTGGAGTTTTGTAGGCTGTTCTAAAAGCCCAGAGTGCATCCTCCAATTTCATGGACCATTCCTTCGAATTTGATCCTACGGTTTTCTCTAGAATACGTTTTAAAGCTCGGTTGGTATTTTCAACTTGTCCACTTGTTTGTGGATGATAAGCGGTTGAGATTTTATGAGTTACTCCATATCTTTTGAGAACTTTCTCAAGTTGATTATTACAAAAATGAGTACCCTGATCACTTATTAAAGCTTTCGGTGTTCCGAACCTAGTAAAAAGACGTTTTAAGAAGTTGACTACAACTCGTGCATCGTTAGTTGGGAGAGCTTGCGCTTTCGCCCATTTAGATACATAATCAATGGCAACGAGAATGTAGAGATTATTATGAGATTTTGGAAATGGACCCATAAAGTCATTACCCCAAACATCAAATACTTCACATACTTGAATGACATTTTGTGGTATTTCATCACGTTGACTTATTTTTTCGGCCCTTTGAAAAGCATCACAGGATTTACAAAGAAGGTGTGCGTCTTTAAAAATTGTAGGCCAATAGAATCTAGCGTCGTAAACTTTTCTTGCTGTGAGTTGAGGCCCATAATGTCCTCCTGTTGGTCCTGTGTAACAATGGTTTAAGATTTGACTGGCTTCATCCCCGAATACACATCGGCGTATTATTCCATCGGGACAACTTTTAAACAAATGCGGATCTTCCCAGAAATAGTGTTTTATATCACTAAAGAATTTCTTTCGTTTTTGGTACGACAACCCTTTTTCAAGGAATGCACATACTAAGTAGTTTGCATACTCTGCAAACCATGGAATTTCATTATAATCTATCTTCAATAGATATTCATCAGGAAAGTTATTCCTTGTATGGCCGATTCATTTAGAACTTCTAATTCGGGATTTTCAAGACGAGAAAGATGATCAGCGGCGAGATTTTCTGCTCCCTTTTTGTATTGGATTTCAATATCGAACTTGTGATGCCCCGTACAAAACCATCGTGTACGAATCATCAACAACAGGATCATTACAAGGTTAAGTACTATATGCTGTAATTAAAGAAGTTGCATTCATGATAAAAAGGTGATGTCATAACCGACATCAAATGTTTTACATTTGAAAACATGCTTCGCTAAGTAGAAGCAATAAATAAGTGTACGTGACCCCAATGGTCATTACATAACATAGTTTCAAAAGTAAATAAGTTTGAATGCAAGATAAGTAGTCATGCGATAACAACTCTAAGCAGCGGGTTCTACAGCACGACAAGTAAGACAGCGGAAGCAACCTCAAGCACCTGAGAAATACATGCTTAAAAACGTCAACACAAAGGTTGGTGAGCTACAGTTTAAGTATAACAGTATGTAAGGTAGGCCACGAGATTTCAGTGCTACAAAGAGCGTTTCAAAACAGTATGATAAAGTATATGTTAACCGTGGGCACTTGGTAACTAACTTAACGTTTAAAATACCCCCTGAAAGTACACTTGGCGAGTGCGTATGATTACGAAGTATTAAACACTCGTTGACTGCTAGCGAGACTAGCCCGAGTGGGGATGTCAAACCCTATGGATCCATATCTAAGATTCGCGTTCACCGGTTCATAAACCAATGATTAAACGTTACCGAGCTAAAGGGAATGTTTCTGCCATTATATAACCCACACATATATAAAGTTTAAGTACTCGTTCCTAGTATGTAAAACATAAAATCCGCATGTATTCTCAGTTCCTAAAATAAGTTAAAGTAAAAAGGGAATGCTATAACTCACAATGATATGTAGCGGTAAAGTAGTAGTCGGGAAAGGTGTGCAAGTAAATGGTCCGAAGTCCTCAACCTAAGTCAAATAGTACTAAGTCAGTAAATCGTCTTAATAGGTTTAAAAGTATGTAATTAAGGTCTTAAGGGTCATCATCAATCATCATTAAACAAAAGGCGTAAAGTAAGTTTCGTTCATGAAAGTAGTTTTCAACAAAGTCTGACTTCAGTCAGTCACCACGGCCCCTACCCTTACTGAATTAAGGTGAGACCAGTGGCCATGGCTCCGTCTATGAGTCCCTTAAGTGTGGTAAAATTTACAGAAGCAAACTCGTCTTGGTTTGACCGTGGCAACGGTCTAAGTGCGAGTAGGTCAGAAATTTCTGCACAACGTTAAAGGACATAGTGACGATCGGAGGGCCATAAATCCTAAACCGTAATTCGGATTAAGATGAGTCCTATATGAAAAGTTATCTACACGAACTGAGCTATCTGAAAATCAAGGTTACAGTAGCCCAGGTGTAATGGTATGTTACAGAAACCAGAAAAACAGAAACTGTACACAGAAAACAGAAAAGTAAATGGACATAGTGACGCTCGGAGGGCCGTAGACTCTAAACCGTAACTCGGATTAAGACGAGTCTTATATGAAAAGTTATCTACTCGAAAAGTTATATCTAAAAATAAAGGTTAGAACAGCCCAGGTCTACTGGTCTGTTCCAGAATCATCAGGTCAGTAGGTTTTGGACAGAACAGTGAGTTTAAAAGGGGTTCCGGTGGTCTTGGTGCTTGATGTTCATCATGGTTCTCGTCCTTGATGCATATAGCTTCAAGTGTACAACTCATTGATGTATATACATCATCTTAACCAAGTCTTGACCATCATAACCCTAGTACAAGTCTAAGACATGAAGCACAACTCACTTAAGAGTTGCATGTAGTTTGATGAACCAAAGTTACATCAAAGTCTTAGGTTTGACACTTACATGAACTATAATAGAAATATTGAACTCTAAACTTGAAAATAAACTAACTACATGAAATTAAAGTGCAATAAATGAAGAAGTAACTAAGTAAACATATAGTTTGTTCATGGTTTTCATACTTTAAAGATTCAAACCAAAGTTTGATCTTTAGAAAGTAAACTTTAAAGTTTACTTCATGAACTTCAAGTATGAGTTTAATCAACACATGAACTTGCAATCTTTTAAGAAAGTATATGTAGAATCATAACTAGTAAGCTATGTTCTTGAGTGTTCTTGCAATTACAAGATAAAAGAAGAATCTAACTAGAAAGTTGATTCTTGTAACAAGTATGTAACAACAACAAGTAAGTAAACAACTATAACTAACAAGTAATCAAACAACAAAGATGATGATGATTTAAGGTGTATAAATTTAGTTTTGTAAGAAAAGAAAAGGAAGAAAAGAAGTTCATAATGCTTACAATCTAGAGAGAAAAAGAGAGGAAAAGTTGAGAGGATTTTGTGTGTGTTTTTGAGAGGATTTGTGAGTGAAGTAGTAAACAAGAAAATGAAACAAAACACTCCTAAAGGGAGCTTAGGGGCTGCAGTTTTTCGGCAGAAAATGGGGGGAAAGGAGAAGTTTTGTGGTCACTAGAATGTAAAGCTTCATAAAGGTGGTTAATGAATGGTCATGCATGGGGATAACAAGCTAACTAGATTCTTTCAAGTATTAAACTAAGTAGTCTCCATCTAATTGATACTTACAAGTGTAGGACATGGGCTAACTAAGTCCATTAATAATGTAGGGTGGGCTTGGAAGTCCAATAACATGAGTCCATTACACTAACAAAGCCCAAGTTCAAATAAATCACAAGTTAAACCAATTAAAGCCCAAGTAACTAACTAATAGCCTTAGTTAATTAAAATGATTAATAAATTTAATCATGAATGTAAATAATATCTAAAAATATTATTCGTGAAAGTTCCGGGTGTCACAAAGACGTTTCGGGCTCTTAAAAGTCAAGTACGGGCAATCAAGGCAACATGTAAATGTAATAACATACATTCGTTTAATCATACGTATTAATAATAGTAATTATTAATAAATAAATGTTGGAAATTCTAGGGTCGTTACATTACCCACCTGTTAAAGAAAATTTCGTCTCGAAATTTAAGCTGAGGTAGATAGAGGAGTCGGGAAAAGGTGAGGATACTTTCGCATCATTTGATCCTCTCGTTCCCAAGTAAACTCAGGTCCTCATTTGGCATTCCATCGTACCCGTACAATTGGAATCTTGTTGCGTTTCAAAGTTTTGATCTCACGATCCATAATTTCAACAGGTTCCTCCACAAAGTGGAGTTTGTCGTCAATAGTAAGTTCTTTCAATGGTATGATAAGTTCGGGTGCAGCAAGACACTTCTTCAAGTTCGATACATGGAAGGTAGGATGAACTGAGCTCAATTGTGCTGGTAGATCCAAATGGTATGCAACTGGTCCAACACGTTCCAAGATCTCGAAAGGACCAATGTATCGTGGGTTCAACTTTCCACGTTTTCCAAAACGGATCACACCTTTCCAAGGTACAACCTTCAACATTACACGATCACCAACATTAAATTCAAAGCCCTTACGTTTAAGATCGGCATAACTCTTTTGGTGGTCACGGGCAGTCTTAAGTCTAGCTTGAATCTGAGCAATTTTCTCCGTCGTTTCGTGGACTACCTCAGGTCCGGTGATTTGCTTTTCGCCTACTTCAGCCCAACAAATAGGAGATCGGCACTTACGGCAATACAATGCTTCAAAAGGTGCAGCATTAATGCTAGAGTGATAACTGTTGTTGTACGAGAATTCAGCGAGTGGCAAATGCCTTTCCCAGGCCTTTCTAAAATCAATGACACATGCACGCAGCATGTCCTCCAAGGTCTGAATCGTTCGTTCACTTTGCCCGTCAGTCTGGGGATGATAAGCAGTGCTCATGTCGAGACGAGTTCCCATGGCTTCTTGCAAAGAACGCCAAAATCTAGAAGCAAAACGGGGATCGTGATCGGAGATGATCGATAAAGGTACACCATGACGAGATACAACCTCTTTGATGTATAACTGAGCAAGTCTCTCCATTGTATCAGTTTCCTTCATCGCTAGAAAGTGTGCAGATTTGGTAAGGCGGTCAACAATAACCCAAATAGTATCGCATCCGCCCACCGTCTTCGGCAGCTTAGTAATGAAATCCATTGTGATCCTTTCCCACTTCCATTGTAGGATTTCCGGCTGTTGAAGTAACCCAGAAGGTCTCTGATGTTCGGCCTTAACTTTCGAACAAGTTAAATACTTCCCAACATAAGTTGCAATGTCCTTCTTAAGATTCGGCCACCAATACTGTCCTTTAAGGTCGTGGTACATTTTACCCGCTCCAGGATGAATCGAATATCTTGACTTGTGTGCTTCATCAAGTATCAGGTTCCATAGATCTCCATAAAGAGGTACCCAAATTCTTCCGGCATAACATCGGAGTCCAGACTCCCTAACCTCGAATCGAGAGACAAGTATGTTCAAATGTTCGTGAGATATGTTCTCCTCCTTGAGAGCCTCAACTTGGGCTACTCTGATCTGGATGTTGAGGTTCGAATGGATGGTGATGTTCAGAGCCCTAACACGAAGAGGTGCCGTCCTCTCCTTTCAGCTTAAAGCGTTAGCTACAACATTGGCCTTGCCAGGGTGATAACGGAGTTCACAATCGTAGTCGTTGAGCGTCTCGATCCATCGACGCTGTCTCATATTCAGTTGCTTCTGATCAAAGATGTGTTGGAGACTCTTGTGATCGGTGAAAATAGTGCTCTTAGTTCCATACAAATAATGTCTCCACAATTTGAGCGCAAAGACAACGGCTCCAAGTTCAAGATCATGTGTAGTGTAGTTCCGCTCGTGAATCTTCAATTGGCGGGAGGCATAGGCAATAACCTTTGATCGCTGCATCAGTACACAACCAAAACCACTCTTCGATGCATCACAATAAACAACGAAATCGTCACTGCCTTCGAGAAGCGATAGAATAGGTGCGGTGGTTAACTTCTTCTTCAAAGTTTGGAATGCTAATTCGTGTGCGGGTTCCCAAATGAACTTCTTGCTCTTGTGAGTCAGCGCGGTCAAAGGACGCGCAATCAGAGAAAATCCTTCGATGAATCTTCGGTAATAACCGGCGAGACCTAGGAATTGGCGAATATGCGTCGGAGTAGTGGGGGTCTCCCACTTGCTGATGGCTTCAATCTTGGCGGGATCAACTTTGATACCCTGGTCGCTTACAACATGACCCAAAAACTGTACTTCCTTCAACCAAAATTCACACTTGGAGAATTTGGCATAAAGTTGTTCTTGTCTCAAGAGTTCAAGTACTAATCGAAGGTGTTGCTCATGTTCTTCTTCGCTCTTAGAGTAGATGAGGATATCATCTATGAAGACGATAACAAACTTGTCCAAGTAAGGCTTGCAGACACGATTCATGAGGTCCATGAACACGGCAGGTGCATTTGTTAAACCGAATGGCATCACGAGAAACTCATAATGACCATAACGGGTCCTGAATGCAGTTTTCATCACGTCACTTTCCTTCACCCTCACCTGGTGATAGCTGGATCGCAAATCAATCTTTGAATAAACGCTCGATCCTTGTAGTTGATCAAAAAGATCATCAATTCGCGGAAGAGGATACCGATTCTTGATAGTCAATTTGTTGAGTTCACGATAGTCGATACACATACGGAAGGATCCATCCTTCTTCTTCACAAACAGAACAGGTGCGCCCCAAGGCGAGAAGCTTGGTTGAATAAATCCTCGGTCTAACAGCTCTTGTAGTTGACTCTGTAATTCTTGCATCTCGGAAGGTGCGAGTCTATAAGGTGCGCGAGCTACAGGTGCAGCTCCTGGCACTAAGTCAATCTGAAATTCTACGGCTCTCGGCGGTGGTAATCCAGGCAATTCCTCTGGGAAGACATCGGAAAATTCGTTCACAATTCGGACGTCGTTCACGCTCTTCACCTCAGTTTCTACCGCTTTCACATGTGCTAGGACAGCAAAACGTCCCTTCTTCATAATCTTTTGCGCTTTCACGCAACTAATGAGGTTCAACTTCGAGGTACATCTCTCTCCATAGATAACCAGTGGTTCGCCATCTCCTTGTGGTATGCGAAGTGCTTTATCTCCACAGATAACATCGGCCTTTATCTTACTCAACCAATCCATACCGACGATCACGTCAAAACTTCCCAGTTTGATAGGTATCAAATCAATTTCGAAATCTGCACCAGCTATGTTGATAATAGCTCCACGACTAATATGGTCAACCTTTTCAAGTTTCCATTGGCGACCTCGACAAGCATACTTTCTTTTAACGGGACTAATGACCAATTAATCTTATCGCAAAAATGTCTACATACATAACTTCTATCCGCACCAGTATCAAACAAGACAGAAGCTAAAAGATTGTTGATTTTGAATATACCTATCACCAAGTCGGGGTTATCGCGTGCATCCCTTGCATTAACATTAAAAGCTCTAGCACGTGGTGGTCCGCCATCCTTTCGTTTGTTCGGGCACTCGTTTCTGAAATGGCCCGTCTGCCCGCATTCGTAACACTTTTTCGGCCCGTTGGTGTTTGGCCTCCCTGTCATCGTGGTAGTCTTGCAGTCTCTACCGATGTGCCCGCTCTTCTTGCACTTCTCACAAACAGCATTACAATACCCGGTGTGGTGCTTGTAGCACCTCTTGCATTGTGGTAGCGTGCCCTTGTAGTTCGGGTTGGAGTTGTTGTTGTTGGGGTTGGGGTTGTTGTTGTTTTGCCTGAACCCTTCATGTCGCTTCGCCGGGTTTTGATCATAGTTTCTACCCCTGTTGTTGTTATTGTTGTTGTGGCTGTTGTGGTTGCTATCCCATTTCCTCTTTTCGCTACTACCAGCTTCAAACTTAGCCTTCTCCGGCTCATCAATAAGGATCTGATTCATGAGAGTATGCGCCATGCGCATTGCTTCGGGAACATTTGGTGGTTTGGATGAGGTGACATTTCCTTTGATGGACTTAGGAAGTCCCGAGAAGTATTTCTCCATGCGTTTGAATTCGGGGGTGACCATGGTCGGACACATAAGAGCCAACTCCAAAAACCTACGGTTGTAACTGTTAAGGTCGTTCCCTACGGCCTTTAACTGCATAAATTCGATTTCCATCTTCTGAATTTTGGTTCTCGGACAATACTCATCAATCATAGCACACTTAAACTCTTCCCAAGGCGTAGCATACGCCTCATCAATCCCTTTTGCTTGAGCTAACGTGTTCCACCACGTTAGCGCGCCGTCAGATAGCGTGCAAGATGCAAACTTGGTCTTATTATCCTCCGAACAGTTGCTAACTCAGAATACTGATTCAAGTTTTTCAAACCATCTGGTGAGACCAACTGGTCCCTCGGTGCCACTGAAGTTATGCGGTTTGCAGCTCTGGAATTCCTTGTATGTACACCCATTTCGAACGGGTGGGATAACTGGTGGTGGTGGCAGTGGAGCTTGGAGATTTCTTTCTGCTAGGGCTGCAGCGACCCGTTCGCTGATCATGTCCTCAATCTGGGCGGCGGTAGGTGTGGTTCTTCCATTAGCCATGGTATTCTAAACAAAAATTTTGACCCAAGTCAAAATCCAGCATGCAAGTAGTAGTAATACAGTATATAGTGACTAACATGGAATCAAAACATCACATGTTATTAAATAATGCATCTAGGTACAAATACCACGGAATCATCGTACAGCAATGTAAATAGAACATCGTGCAA
Organism: Rutidosis leptorrhynchoides; assembly: GCF_046630445.1. Classification (NCBI taxonomy): domain Eukaryota; kingdom Viridiplantae; phylum Streptophyta; class Magnoliopsida; order Asterales; family Asteraceae; genus Rutidosis; species Rutidosis leptorrhynchoides. Next base: position 111,563,002 of record NC_092342.1, on the reverse strand, counting down.
GAATTAAATAACGCAAAGTTCCATTCATTAATAATAATAAGTTTCATACATCTGAATAAGTTCGTACAATACATATGAAATACATGAAACTATGTCTAGATTACATCATGAAATCTAAATACAAGGTCCTACGGTGAAGGCGGGTGAACTGCTCCTCGAGCCAACTGCTCCTCGAGCTCAGTGACTCGAGCTCGGAGAGTCTCAATCTCCCTCATAAGTTCCTCGTTAGAGGGAGCTGGTGGGGCAGGCGGTGCAGGTGGGGCGGGTGGTGCGGGTGGTGCCGGTGGTGCTGATGTAGATGGTCCGGCTCCGGATGTAGACGGTACGTCCCTAGATGTAAGTGGTGCGTATCTGAATCTAGGTGGTACGGTTCCAGGAATAGTCAATACGTAACGGGGAACCTTACGTATCTGTGGGTCGGCAGGGTATGGCACAACTCATTTACGAGCAGTAACCCTACGTCGATGTCCAAAAGCATCAGTAAAAGCACGACCTCCATTCACCCCTGGAATGACGGTGCCATCGAAACGGTACCGCTTCTTCGGCGGGGTGGAGGGTGCCTGAATAGGTCTATCGGCAGGATCCTCATCATCGCTGGAGTCGTCAGATGAGGTGTCGTCTGAAGGAGCATCGGTGGAAGACCCGTCGTCTGAATCATGTGGTGGTGACGCGGGTGGCGGAGGTGGTAATCAGAAATGTCCGAAAGCGGCCAACATCTGTCGGTGTCGGCCTGGCGTAATCACGGCTAGGCGTCCGTCGGGAGTGCGTTGGCAAGGTGTGCGCCAGTGATTACGGAAGGGACCTTCCCCGAACTCCGCAGGAATCTCCATACCACCAATGCGAGCCAGTTGCCTCGGGGGTCTGGAAGCAGACGCTGGGGCAGGTGCGCTAGAGCTAGCTCCAGAAGTAGAAGCGTCGGGATCGCCAGTGGGGGTCGGGGCCGGAATATCGGCAGCAGCAGCAGCAGGTGCAGCAGTAGGTGGAACAACAGGGTCTGAGCCTGTACTTCCCGGAATGTCAACAGGTGGAACGTCCGACATCTGAACAAGGAAAACTAAATTTTCCATGTCAGTATGTCATAAAGCAAGCAAATAATAGGCCAACAGTTTAAATCATGTATAACAGTAACTAGCATGGCAATAACAGTAATTCGTATGAAAGTAGCATGCAATCGAAAGCAAGTAATATCATACAGTAGTGATATCACGTAGTAGCATACGGCATATAGCAGTAACAGTAAGCAGTAGCATGCAGTAAATTCAGCGGAAACAAGTAAACTAGCAAGTTGTAGATTAGTCCTATTAGTGAATCCTACTCGGGTCGGTCTTAGACTCACTAATGCAACCTAATTCCCTACAACCAATGCTCTGATACCAAATGTGATGCCCCGTACAAAACCATCGTGTACGAATCATCAACAATAGGATCATTACAAGGTTAAGTACTATATGCTGTAATTAAAGAAGTTGCATTCATGATAAAAAGGTGATGTCATAACCGACATCAAATGTTTTACATTTGAAAACATGCTTCGCTAAGTAGAAGCAATAAATAAGTGTACGTGACCCCAATGGTCATTACATAACATAGTTTCAAAAGTAAATAAGTTTGAATGCAAGATAAGTAGTCATGCGATAACAACTCTAAGCAGCGGGTTCTACAGCACGACAAGTAAGACAGCGGAAGCAACCTCAAGCACCTGAGAAATACATGCTTAAAAACGTCAACACAAAGGTTGGTGAGCTATAGTTTAAGTATAATAGTATGTAAGGTAGGCCACGAGATTTCAGTGCTACAAAGAGCGTTTCAAAACAGTATGATAAAGTATATGTTAACCGTGGGCACTTGGTAACTAACTTAACGTTTAAAATACCCCCTGAAAGTACACTTGGCGAGTGCGTATGATTACGAAGTATTAAACACTCGTTGACTGCTAGTGTGACTAGCCCGAGTGGGGATGTCAAACCCTATGGATCCATATCTAAGATTCGCGTTCACCGGTTCATAAACCAATGATTAAACGTTACCGAGCTAAAGGAAATGTTTCTGCCATTATATAACCCACACATATATAAAGTTTAAGTACTCGTGCCTAGTATGTAAAACATAAAATCCGCATGTATTCTCAGTTCCCAAAATAAGTTAAAGTAAAAAGGGAATGCTATAACTCACAATGATATGTAGCGGTAAAGTAGTAGTCGGGAAAGGTGTGCAAGTAAATGGTCCGAAGTCCTCAACCTAAGTCAAATAGTACTAAGTCAGTAAATCATCTTAATAGGTTTAAAAGTATGTAATTAAGGTCTTAAGGGTCATCATCAATCATCATTAAACAAAAGGCGTAAAGTAAGTTTCGTTTATGAAAGTAGTTTTCAACAAAGTCTGACTTCAGTCAGTCACCACGGCCCCTACCCTTACTGAATTAAGGTGAGACCAGTGGCCATGGCTCCGTCTATGAGTCCCTTAAGTGTGGTAAAATTTACAGAAGTAAACTCGTCTTGGTTTGACCGTGGCGACGGTCTAAGTGCGAGTAGGTCAGAAATTTCTGCACAACGTTAAAGGACATAGTGACGATCGGAGGGCCATAAATCCTAAACCGTAATTCGGATTAAGACGAGTCCTATATGAAAAGTTATCTACACGAACTGAGCTATCTGAAAATCAAGGTTACAGTAGCGCAGGTGTACTGGTCTGTTACAGAAACCAGAAAAACAGAAACTGTACACAGAAAACAGAAAAGTAAATGGACATAGTGACGCTCGGAGGGCCGTAGACTCTAAACCGTAACTCGGATTAAGACGAGTCTTATATGAAAAGTTATCTACTCGAAAAGTTCTATCTAAAAATCAAGGTTAGAACAGCCCAGGTCTACTGGTCTGTTCCAGAATCATCAGGTCAGTAGGTTTTGGACAGAACAGTGAGTTTAAAAGGGGTTCCGGTGGTCTTGGTGCTTGATGTTCATCATGGTTCTCGTCCTTGATGCATATAGCTTCAAGTGTACAACTCATTGATGTATATACATCATCTTAACCAAGTCTTGACCATCATAACCCTAGTGCAAGTCTAAGACATGAAGCACAACTCACTTAAGAGTTGCATGTAGTTTGATGAACCAAAGTTACATCAAAGTCTTAGGTTTGACACTTACATGAACTATAATAGAAATATTGAACTCTAAACTTGAAAATAAACTAACTACATGAAATTAAAGTGCAATAAATGAAGAAGTAACTAAGTAAACATATAGTTTGTTCATGGTTGTTCATACTTTAAAGATTCAAACCAAAGTTTGATCTTTAGAAAGTAAACTTTAAAGTTTACTTCATGAACTTCAAGTATGAGTTTAATCAACACATGAACTTGCAATCTTTTAAGAAAGTATATGTAGAATCATAACTAGTAAGCTATGTTCTTGAGTGTTCTTGCAATTACAAGATAAAAGAAGAATCTAACTAGAAAGTTGATTCTTGTAACAAGTATGTAACAACAACAAGTAAGTAAACAACTATAACTAACAAGTAATCAAACAACAAAGATGATGATGATTTAAGGTGTATAAATTTAGTTTTGTAAGAAAAGAAAAGGAAGAAAAGAAGTTCATAATGCTTACAATCTAGAGAGAAAAAGAGAGGAAAAGTTGAGAGGATTTTGTGTGTGTTTTTGAGAGGATTTGTGAGTGAAGTAGTAAACAAGAAAATGAAACAAAACACTCCTAAAGGGAGCTTAGGGGCTGCAGTTTTTCAGCAGAAAATGGGGGGAAAGGAGAAGTTTTGTGGTCACTAGAATGTAAAGCTTCATAAAGGTGGTTAATGAATGGTCATGCATGGGGATAACAAGCTAACTAGATTCTTTCAAGTATTAAACTAAGTAGTCTCCATCTAATTGATACTTACAAGTGTAGGACATGGGCTAACTAAGTCCATTAATAATGTAGGGTGGGCTTGGAAGTCCAATAACATGAGTCCATTACACTAACAAAGCCCAAGTTCAAATAAATCACAAGTTAAACCAATTAAAGCCCAAGTAACTAACTAATAGCCTTAGTTAATTAAAATGATTAATAAATTTAATCATGAATGTAAATAATATCTAAAAATATTATTCGTGAAAGTTCCGGGTGTCACAAAGACGTTTCGGGCTCTTAAAAGTCAAGTACGGGCAATCAAGGCAACATGTAAATGTAATAACATACATTCGTTTAATCATACGTATTAATAATAGTAATTATTAATAAATAAATGTTGGAAATTCTAGGGTCGTTACAGAACTCCTATAGGAGTAAGATCCAACGGATTAATCGTGGTTTGGCATCTTGTTTTGAAAATAGGTATCTAAGAGCAGAATGGTCGGTATAGACCACCGTTTTAGCTAGAACGAGATATGAACAAAATTTGTCAAAAGCAAAGACAATAGCAAGGAGTTCTTTTTCAGTAGTTGTGTAATTTGTTTGTGCTCCTTGTAACGTCTTACTAGCGTAATAAATAGGTTGAAATCATTTTTCAATCCTCTGTCCTAAAATGGCTCCCATTACAAAATCACTTGCATCGCACATGACTTCAAATGGTAGATTCCAATTTGGAGTTATCATGATCGGCGCATTAGTGAGTTTTTCTTTAAGAATATTAAAAGATTTGATGCATTCATTCGAAAAGATGAATGGAGCATCCTTTTCTAGGAGTTTATTCATAGGAGTGGCAATTTTAGAAAAATCTTTTATGAAACATCGGTAAAAACCGGAATGCCCTAGAAAACTCCTAACTCCTCTAACATTGGTGGGATGTGGAAGTTTAGCAATTACATCTACTTTAGCTCTATCCACTTCAATTCCTTCCTTTGAAATTTTATGACCAAGAACGATGTCTTCTCTAACCATGAAATGACATTTCTCCTAATTAAGTAGTAGATTTGATTGCTCGCATCTAATAAGCATTCATTCAAGATTAACTAGACATGTTTCAAAAGTATCACCGAAGACTGAAAAGTCATCCATGAAAACTTCCATGCATTCTTCTATCATGTCATGAAAAATCACCATCATGCACCTTTGCAAGGTTGCAGGGGCGTTGCAAAGTCCAAATGGCATGCGTTTGTAAGCAAAAGTACCATAAGGGCACGTGAACGTGGTTTTCTCTTGGTCCTCGGGTGCGATTGGAATTTAAAAGTATCCGGAGAAACCGTCAAGAAAACAATAGTAACTATTTCCGGCTAATCTTTCCAACAATTGATCAATGAAAGGTAAGGGAAAGTGATCTTTTCTGGTGGCGTCATTTGATTTTCTATAATCAATACAAACACGCCATCCTGTTACAGTCCTAGTAGGAATAAGCTCATTTTTTTCATTTGTGATGACAGTCATGCCACCCTTTTAGGTACACATTGAACTGGGCTTACCCATGGACTATCAGAGATTGGATAAATTAAACCTGCATCTAGCAGTTTAATAACTTCTTTTTTAACAACATCTTGCATATTAGGATATAGTCTTCGTTGGCGTTGCACATACGTTTTATGACCTTCTTCCATAAGGATTTTATGTGTGCAATACGAAGGACTTATTCCTTTAATATCATGAATCTTCCATGCAATAGCTGGTTTATGAGCTTTTAGTACAAAAATGAGTTGAGATTTTTCATTTTCTGTAATAGAAGATGATATTATTATAGGTAATTTAGATTCACCATGTAAATAAGCTTATTCTAAATGGTTTGGAAGTGGCTTTAACTCTAATGTTGGTGGTTCTTCTATCGATGATTTGTATCGATATCTGTCTTCCTCTTTTAACATTTGAAGTTCTTCTGTTGTTGGTTCATATCCATTAGCCATGAGTGTAGCTAACATTTCAGCTTCATTAATTGGTTCAGTTCCTTCTCCTAAAGAACATTCTCCTGTTCCTTGTAATTCTGGAAATTCTTCTAACAATTCTGCATGTGAATCTATAGTTTGAATATAATAACATGTATCATCTGCAGATTGCAGTTGTTGCATGGCTCTATGAACAGAAAAGGTAACACTCTCGTCCTCTATACTTAGGGTCAGTTTCTTACCGAACACGTCTATTATTGCTTTAGTCGTGTTTAAGAATGGTCTTTCTAATATGAGAGGAACTCGAGAATCTTCTTCCATGTCCAGAATAACAAAATCTACTGGAAATACTAAAGTACCAACTTTAACTAGCATGTTCTCCATTATCCCTCTAGGATATTCTACTGATCGATCTGCTAGTTGTATGCTTGTTCGTGTTGGCTTCAATTCTCCAAGGTTTAGTTTAGCGTATAGTGAATACGGCATTAGATTTATACTAGCACCTAAATCTGCCAATGCTTCTATTGAACTAAGACTACCCAGAAAACATGGAATTGTGAAACTTCCTGGATCTGAGAGTTTTTCTGGTATCTTATTCAACAGTACTGCAGAACAATTAGCATTCATAGTAACAGCCGAAAGTTCTTCCATTTTCTTTCTATTTGTGATTAGATCTTTCAGAAATTTAGCATACCTTGGCATTTCTGAAATCACATCAATGAAAGGAAGATTGAAATTTATCTGTTTAAACATATCCAAGAATTTGGATTGCTCGGCTTCAAGTCTTTCTTTTCTCATTTTACTCGGGTAAGGAAGTGGTGGTTGGTATGGTTTAACATAAGGTTTTGCCTTAGCTATGTTATCTTCATTAACCTTTTCAACTACCGGTTCTGTTTCCTTATCTTGCTCAGATTGTGGTGCCTGTAGAGTAGGAATAGAGTCATCAAAAATTTTAGGTATTTCAGGTGGTTTAAGTGTAATACCACTTCTTGTGGTAATGGCTTTAGCTGTTTCATTCCGAGGGTTAGCATTTGTATCGCTAGGTAGACTTCCCGGTTTTCTTTCACATATCAACCTTGCTAGGTTGCTTACTTCTTGTTCCAGATTTTGGATTGAAGCTTGTTGATTTCTAAATGCTTGAGCATTTTGTTCATTGCTTTGTTTTTGAGATGTGAAAAATTGCGTTTGAGATTCAACTAGCTTTGACATCATGTCTTCTAAATTTGGCTTTTTATCATCGGTTTGTGGTGGTTTATTTTGAAAAATAGGTCTTTGCTGATTGTAAGTATTATTGGATATTTGTTGATTGCTAGGACCTTGTTGGTTGTTGTATGGAACATTTTGGTTATAATTCTGATTTTGATTGTAGATTGGTCTTGGCGGTTGATAATTATTCTGATAATTATTTCCAGGCCTTTGGTTTATGTATGAAACATTCTCTCTTTGTTCCATTGTTTGTTCAATACCGAGACAATCTTTTGTCAAATGTGATCCTCCACACTGCTCACAACTAATTCGTATTGAGTGAATATCTTTAGTTATCTTTTCCATTCGTCTCTCGACAGCATCTATCTTTGCGGAAATGGAATCAAAGTCATGGCTAGAATCAGCTCTAGCCGCTTTAGATGATCTAACGATATCTTTTTCTTGATGCCACTCATGTGAGTGGGAAGCAGTGTTATCAATAATTTTGTAAACTTCAGTTGTGGTTTTCTTCATAATGGAACCACCAGCTGCTATATCGATGTCTTTTCGTGTAGTGATGTAGCATCCTTGATAGAATATTTGTACTATTTAATAAGTATCTAAACCATATTTTGGACATCCTCTTAACAACTTTCCAAATCTTGTCCATGCCTCATATAGAGTTTCATTTGGCTTTTGCGTGAATGTAACAATTTCTCCTTGAAGTCTCACGGCTTTAGATACCGGAAAGAATTGTTTAAGAAAATTTTCAACTAAAACATCCCATGTATCAATGTCCCCTTCAGGTAACGATTCTAACCAATCTTTGGCTTCTCCCTTTAAAGTCCAGGGAAATAACATGAGATAGATCTGTTCATCCTCCACTTCTCTGATTTTGAATAAAGTACAGATCCTATTAAAGGTACGAAGATGTTCGTTTGGATCTTCCTTCGGCGCACCACTAAATTGGCATTGATTAGTTACCATGTGTAGGATTTGTCCTTTGATTTCATAATCTGGCGCATTAATGTCTGGTTGAGTAATTGCGTGACCTTGTCCAGTGCGTTTAGCTCTCATTCGGTCTTCCATACTTAGAGGTTCCAGATTTTTCATGATTGAGTTTGTTGAATCTGAATCACTAAAGGATTCTGACTTAATGGTTTCTTCCTCGACAATCTCTGGATGAGTGATTTGTGGTTCAGGAGGAATGATTAGTGGTTCGGGATCTCTGAATTGTCCCTGAATATCCTCCGGAATCTCAATTGTGGGGTCGGGTTCAAAAAATGGATTATCGGAAATTTGAATTGGAGTACTTGGTCGACTTGATGACGATTCTAAAGAAAAATCAATGGCGACAATATTGGCTAGATGTCTTGATCGAGTTACAGGTGGTGAACGTATAAAAGGTGGTGAACGTTTTGCTCGGTGCATTCACTGAATATCTTATTAGTTATAAAAGATAAAAATTATATAAGTTATCAAATTAATAGACTTTTCTGATTTTGCCCACGTTTCGAATAGCCAATAGATGCAGCAGGTAGCCATGACCCTTTAAATCGGAAGCCCACAACTCGCCACTAACAAATCCAACTATTACTACGAACCAGAAAATTTTGGATGTCTATCAATTTAACCGCTTAAAATAATTTTTCGTCGAAGTTTAAAGAAATTTTAGAGAAGAAAAAGAAAATTCTATATCCTAAAAACTAGAGCGTCGAGAAATAAGAAAGAAAAAGAGTGCGTCATAAAACGTCGAAAAATAAAAGGTCAAAAAATAATAATAAGAAAATAAGCGTCGAAACTTAGAATTCTAAAAACTAAAAATTAAAACTTACGTCTAAAGGTATTAAAGCTTAAAAGGAATTCTATATCCAAAACGACAATAACTTAAAAAATACTAAAATCTTAAAACGGCGTCGCAAAATTCTAAAGCACCTAAATCTTAATCTAAAGAAAAAGCACTGAAGTGATTTTACGGCAAAGCCTAAAAATCTAGAAATATAAAATTCTACGGCAAATACTACACTTAAAACTAATTACGAACGAAAAACATATAAATTACGAATTAACGATAAAAAAGATACGAAATATAAAAAGATATAAAAAGTGATAAAATTACTTATTTTTATAAAAATATTATTTTTATATTTATTTTATAAAAGTATTAATTTATATAATTAATAATAATATTAAAACTTAATATTACTAAATATAAATTAAAACTAAATTTAAAAACTAATTAATTAATTAAAAACTAATTAGGGTTAATTAATAATAATAATAATAATTAATAATAAAACCCTAATGCGTAATAATTGCTGGGATCAGACCTGTCAGACAGCCTCATGCGATCACATGAGTTTTATGTGGCTGGGCCATGCAATCGCATGGCTTCGGATACCAGGCCAGGTCTTAGGCTGATACAGTACCAGGCCCGAATACATATTTATATTTATTTATTTATTTTTTGTTTTTAATTTATTTATATAAAATAAATAAAAACTTAATTTTTAAAAACTAAAATAGAAATAGAAAAACTTTATAATTTTATATATTTTAAACAAACGCTTAAAAATATATATATTTCATTTTTATTTTTATATTTTTGTATTTTTAATATTTAAAACGTATTTTTACAAAAAGAAATTAAAACTTAATAAAAATCTTTTTTTAATAGTGTTTCGCTTCGGCGTTTAAGAGTCCCCGGCAGCGGCGCCAAAAATATTTGATGTTAAAGCAGAGGGGTACGAAATAGTTATATTTTTATTACGAAATACTTATTAAATACGATACAATTTTACACAAGTTATTTATTTATTTATATAGTGGATATACCTAAACCTTGCTACAACAATTATAGGCAGTGTACCTAATCATACAGTAGTGTAGTTTTTAGTAAGTCCGGTTCGTTCCACAGGGAGCTAGCCAAGTTTAACTATATATATATATATATATATATATATATATATATATATATATATATATATAAGTAGTATTATTATTATTATTATAAAAGGGTATTTTTACCGTTTAATGACCGGTTTGTCGATTTTAAAACTTAAGTCACAATTAAAACCTAATGTAAAATATTAAAAATAAATATAACTTAATTTAAAGCGTAAAGTAAATGACGATGATTAAAATGCGATAAATTAAAATGCGAAAAATAAAATAAAATTGCGATAATTAAAAAGTACGATAATTAAAAGTGCAATAAATAAAATGACAGTAAATAAAAGTGCGATAAAATATGAAATAAAGGAATTATGCTTATTTAAACTTCCGTAATCATGATGTTCGACGTGTTAATTTTAGTTTATTACCATGGGTTAATTGTCCTTTATCCTGGATTATTCGATATGTTCATACGGTTTTGTCCATAATAGTCCATCAGTCATAAATATAAAGTGCGAGAGTCTTCGTCAAATTATCCTTATACCCGAAGTCAAATATTCCAACTAATTGGGGATTCGAACTGTAACAAGGTCTTAATACTTTGTTTAATGAATACACCAGGTTATCGACTGCGTGTAATCCAAGGTTTTACTACTTTGTTAACAATTACACCAATTACCCTTGAATGTAATCCACCCCTGTTTTAATGAGTCCATTAACTATTAATCTATTCCCGTGTCCGGTAAAATGAACGATAATTAGTATTTATAGATATCTCGCCCACCGTACCCGATTAAGCGTATGTGGTTATATATAGATACGTCAAATTGTAACCTTTATATTAAATTAACGAGGTATCGTTTAGTTAATATAAAGCCCATTAATAGCCCATAGTCTAATTTCCACAAGTGTCGTTCTTTTGTCCAAACCCCAATTATGGTCCAAAGCCCAATTACCCCATCTTTAATATTTTAGCCCAACATCACGATTACTTCAATTTAAATAAGCATAATAATAACTTAGCTACGAGACATTAATTTAAAAAGGTTGAACATAACTTACAATGAGTATTAATAGCGTAGCGTTACACGGACAGAATTTCGACTTACACACTTACAATATTCGCTAACATAACCTTATTATTATTAATCTTAAATTAAAATTAAAATTATAATATATATATATATATATATATATATATATATATATATATATATATATATATCGTAGAGAGTGAGAGATTGAATTATGTGTGTATAAATTGGTAGAAAACGTTGCTTTTTATAGAATGTCGCATGCTACAGGAAGCCATGCGATCACATGGTTTTAAAGCTTCCAGGCCATGCGATCGCATGGCCAGCTGGATCTCACCACATGCACTTGTTTGCTAGTTTACCGACAGTTTTATTAAATATATATAATATATATATAATTTTAAGAATTATTTATATATTATATTATATTTATGTGCATAGTTGACTTGTAATTTTAGCTCCGTTGCGTCGCGCGTTGAGAGCTGACTCTGGTCCCGATTCCGGATTTTCGAACGTCCTTTCGTACTATTTAATATCTTGTACTTTGCGTTTCGCGGCTCGTACTCTTGTAATTTCTAGACGTTTCTCATCAATAATTTAAACCATTTTGATTGTACTTTGTACTTTTTAGCTTTTTGTTCGTTTGCGTCTTCAAATCGTCGAATCTGTCTTTTGTCTTCACCTTTTAATATTTAAACGAATATCACTTGTAAATGGAATAATTGCAACCAAAAGCTTGTCTTTCTTGAAGGATAATGCTATGAAATATATGTTCGTTTTTAGCATTATCAGTCCCCAATGTGATATACCCCATCTTTCAAATGAAATCCTTTTATAAACTAAGGTATGCCTGGAACGTTCTTCAAATGTTCTACAAACTAATTTTTCCGTAAATAATTGTGCCGACGAATTCTGACCTACTTTAGACAAGATTTCATCAATCATGTCCCCGGGTAGGTCTTCTAAAATTTTTGGTTGTCTATCCTTAACGTCCATTGTGTTTTTATACTGTAAAACAGACGAGAATTAGATTCATAAAAGATAATAATACAAGCAATTTTCACATACAACAAGAAAAGTACAAGAACACTTATTTTACATATTTTACACCTCATGATTATAACTCTTTATTCCGACTCACTAGTTTCTTCCTCTTCGGACCTATTTCATGTTGCTAATTTTCTAGGGATATATGATGTTCCTCTAATACGAGCCGTTGTTTTCACAAATGGTTTAGAAAAACCTAGTGGCTTAGAGGTTCCCGGGTTATTGTTACAACTTAAGAAATACGGGTGTTGACGATACATATAAAGTTCATCGTGGTTGGAATCATGTTTCTCTATTTTGATGCCCTTTCCCTTATTATTTTCTTTTACTTTTTCAAATTGGGTAGAGGTAATTTCTATAACATCATCAGAATCCTCATCGGGATCCGATTCATCAGAAAATTGATAATCTTCCCAATATTTTGCTTCCTCGGCGGAAACACCATTGACCATTATTAATTTTGGTCCATTAGTTGAGGGTTTTCTTTTATTTGTCTGTTTTTCAGTGGTTCCTAAAATTTCCCACTCCGGAACCTCTTCTTCCGGTTCCTCTTCTTCCAGTTCCTCCTCTTCCGGTTCCTCCTCTTCGGGAATTGTGAATCTTCCCAAAATATATTCGACTCTTCATTATTATTAGGTGAGTCAATGGGATTTGTACTAGAGGTAGACATCTATCACACATTATCAAATTGTAACATCCCAATTATTTAAGGTATTATTTTATGTAATTTTATTGTTTTATACATGGATGGTATGTTTTGTATAAATAAATGGACAAGAGTTAAGTTTGTTAGTTAAGTTAAAAGGGACTACAGGTGCAAAGTTAGAACTAAGGACCTCCCTCATTATAGTTTTGGTGGGGAGGGTAGAAAGTGCAATTTGAGCAAAGTTATTTTAATAAAAGAACAAAAATACTGATAAATCATTATCAGTTGTAAAAAAAATTATACGGAACGTATGTGTGTGTGCCGTGGGTGTCGACTCAACAAGGAGGAAGAAGAGGGAAGCTCCAATTAAGAAATTGTGTTCATGCAATTATAAATTAGTGAAATCTAAGGCACTCTAAGCATTCTAGCAAGTTTTATTTCTTCAAATTCTCCTCCTTTGTGCACAATTAGAGTTCTTGAACCCCTAGAGACAAGGTATGAATGTTTATGTCTAAGTATTACTATTATTGGGTGTTTGTGATGAATCTAAAGCTTAAAAGTTGTTGTATGTTGAAAATGTGCACACTTGTATGATTTAAAATGAATTTGTTAGTAACTGTGGAAGTAAGTTCATGTATGAACTTGTATTTTGAGTGAATGATATGAATATGATGAATTTGGTGATGTTTTAGCTTAGAATCAAGTCATGCATACTATGTGTTTGATGAAATGCCTCAATGAAATGTTTTTGTGATTTAGTTAAGAATTTTTAAAGAAGAAAGTTTATATGTGAATTGTTGTTGTTATTGTAAGTAATAGAATTTGGATAAGTGATGATTTAGGGTTGCTAGTAGTAGAAATGGATTTCTATGCACATTTGATGTTTAATGAGATATTTGAAAGAATTGCAAGCTACGATTGTAAGATATGATTTAGAGAATTGTGTGATTGAAGAAATGATGTTGGCATGTTAATGTGACTATATTGGAAGTGACAAGTTAAAATGTTATGTATATAAGTGTTCATGTGTATATTGGTGTATATAGGGGGTTAAGTCAATGTGTAAATATATGAATGTGTAGAAAGCTTGTGAAAGTTGTAATTTTTGTTGAATTATGGTATTGATGAGATTAGCTCATGTATAGGTGCTAATCAAGGCCAAGGAGCTTCAAGTAACCAAGGAATTTCATTTAATCAAGGTGAGTTTATAGGGGGTATAGTGGGCGGGTCAAGTGTGGCTTAGTGTTCTCAGATTGCATCCGTGCAAGAGAGCAACGACTAAGTGCACTATGTGAATAGCTTAGATAGAATTATTAGGGTCACCTAATAATTGTATCTATGGTTGATGTTTAGCTTAGGCGAGATTATTAAGGTTGCTTAGTAATCTTATCTATGGATGGTTTAGCTTAGACACCTTGGGTCTCTATGTGCATATGTATAATTAAAATGTGATTAAAGTAGCTTAGGCATAAGAGTATGCCTATGGTTAGCTTAGACATGATTACTAGGGTCAGCCTAGTAAGTTATGTCTATGGTAAGTAAGAGTCGGATCCGAAAGTAAGTAAGCAACTGTTAGGTTGAAAGACAAGTAATGTGATTGTTATGCCCAATGTATTATGCTATATTATTCGCCTATAACTCACTAAGTGTAAAAGCTTACCCCCGTGCTGTTTTATGTTTTAGGAACGAAAGGTCCTCGAGAAGGTAAAGAACCCATTTGAGGGTAGCGGAGCATTGGCATTAGAGTAAGTGGTAATGCAAGTCTCTTTTTGAATCAAGCTCTATTGGTACCGCTTATCAACGCCAAGTTTTATGTATTTGATATGTATGCTTCCGTCAAGTTTTTGGACCAAATGATGTATTTGAAATGTGTAAACGCGTTTTCTTGACTAAAAGGATGTTTGTAGCGTCGAATGATGTTAGAAACTGGTTTCATCAAGTTTAAATATGCTTTATGATGATTTGATGTGTTTTGAGTTAATGAATTGGTTAAAATGTGGATTTTGGTATTAAGTTGCAGGATAGTCTCAGCACACGTTATGTGTCACGCCGCGACAAACTGCGCTGTGCCGCGGCATTGAACTGGTTTTGGTGACAGAAAGGCTATTAAAAAGTATCAAAAAACCTTTTATGTGTCGCACCGCGACATAAGAAGCCGCGCCGCGGCAAATGCCTGGGTCTGGGCAGATACTTAACTAAAAAAAAAAAAATTCTATCGTTTGAATGGTGTTAAAAGTTGGTATCAGAGCTGTGGTTTAAGGGACTTGGATAACCCACGATATGGATTATCTAGGCTTAAACCATTGTTGTTAAAGGATAAGCGGTTTAGGACTTGCATGAATGTTAAGGTTGAATAATTGTGCCATGCTCCCTAGGATGAAGTTGTTGACGAGACCTTTAGTGTAATGTTTAGGTTGTGGATGACTTGAACGAAGAGTCTAATACTCATTAGCCATGGATCATGATAGATTAAATGCATAATAAGATGGGGTAATGACGACCGGCCATTGCCATTACTTCATTTTAGTACGCATTGACGTCTACTATGGTCATGGTGAAATGAGTTAGGAATTCTTTCGGTTACCTTAGTTATGGTAAAGTTTTGATGCAGGTAGTTGAATTAATGAGATGGATGTTTTGTTTCAGAATGGCTATTGTATCCTGATATGTATTATCGTGTCTATAATTTATATTGGAAAAATGCCAGTTAAAAGATTACTACACACTAACGGGCAGTGTACCCGATCGTGTAATAGTACAAAATTGGTAATTCCGAAATCGTTCCAAGGATAGTTTTAACGTGAGAATTAAGATTGCAACTAATAAAGTAAATTAAGTTAATCTATGAAAATCGAAAGTACGAGATAGTTTGTTTTGTGGCTATTTAACGATTAGCCAAATCAAAGATTGATTAAAAGTAAAAGACGATATTTTTGTATTTTTAAGTTTATAAAAATAAATGCTGACTCAACAAAAAGTAAAGATATTTGAATTCACTAGATAAAAGAATATTCGCCTAGATCTCCTATTCGCAGTGTTGGATGATTTGTTATTACGCACTAGTTCTATTTATCAATGCACGCAATTACAGAGTCAGTTTACCCAGAGTTCTCTTTTAGCAAACATGTCAAACTAGGATTTATTGGCTTATGGTTCCCTTTCACCAAAGACCTCTTTCGTTTGTGACTTAGTAATTAGCTAATTATAAGATTAAGATTCAATTGGTTAAGCGTTCGCTCCACACAATTCACCCCTATTTTGTTCAATCAATGTTACCCGGTTTACCCCCTTGGTCCAGTAAGCACCCAATCGGTTAAGACAAATCAATTGGAAATTAGATCACTAAATTGAAACAGGGTTCCCTTTGTTCAAACAAGATTCACTAATCAATCTAGTAACAATAATCAACACCCACAAAAATGGTTCTTAATCAAAACTCATAATTATCATGCATTAATCAATAAAACATTAAAGTATCATCCAAACACATGCAAATATTCAATCTAGACAAACATTAAAAGCTTAGCCAATCATGGCTAGAACAAAAATCACAAATAAACAATTAAAGGTATTCATAATGATGATAAGAATTAAACCTAATGAATATTGTGTTCTTGATTGATAGACGGATCGAGACTTGTTTCCGGAATGATTGATGTGTTAGAATGACCTTGAGAAACCCCAAAAATCACCTAAGTTCGTCAAAAAGCTGCTGGAAATCGTCTGGATGCGAAAATTGTCAAATTAGGGTATTTTTCGGGCTTTAAATAGGAAACAAAAACTGAACCGGGCTCAAAGTGGCGCGGCCCGCCAGGCACCCGCGCGGCGCGCCGATACCCTGCGCGGCGCTCCATATAGCTGTGATCTGACTTCTGGATTCCTGAAAACTGTCGAACTGATTTTTATGCCCATTGGAGCGCCGCGCCACCTTTTGGAGTGGCGCTCCAGACCTCTTTTTGCTGAATCTGAGCTGAAAACTCACTAAAATCACCTGTTTTCGAACCAAACTCGAATCAAACCAATCCCTTTCACTTGCTTTCATATAAAATCACTAAAAACCATCAAATATCTTCAAAATTCATCTCCTTGGTCTTAGAACTCGAACTTTCACAACTCTTATCAAAATATCACCAAATCGTATCCAAAAGGACCAAAATGTACCCGATATCGCTAAGGAAAACGCGTATGAAATATGCAATATCATATCCCCAAATAGAGGTAATGATGAGGATGATGAGTACGTCCACACCCCGTCAATGGAGTCGATTGAAGGCTCACAAAATGAATCCGAAGAGGTTACTATGCCAAACGATATATCGGGACAAATAGGACAAGCTTTGATACGATACACCCCAACCCTCTTAGAGAAGATTAAGATGTTGATTAATGATCAATTGGACGAGAAGTTAAAGACTCTTATGACCAATAACCCTACTTTAAGAGGAAAAGGGGGAAGTGGGGTAGGACCGGAAGAAGTAGAAGCATCAAGGAAGAAAGATGATCGTTTTGAGTATAAAAATTTTGCGAATTGTCATCCCCCGGAGTTGAAATGTCCCATTCTTATTGATTAAAAACGTTCCATATTAATTGATTTCGTTGCGAGGTTTTGACCTCTATATGAGACGTTTTTCAAAGACTGCATTCATTTTTAAAACAAACCATAACCTTTATTTCATAAATAAAGGTTTAAAAAGCTTTACGTAGATTATCAAATAATGATAATCTAAAATATCCTGTTTACACACGACCATTACATAATGGTTTACAATACAAATATGTTACAACAAAATAAGTTTCTTGAATGCAGTTTTTACACAATATCATACAAGCATGGACTCCAAATCTCGTCCTTATTTAAGTATGCGACAGCGGAAGCTCTTAATAATCACCTGAGAATAAACATGCTTAAAATGTCAACAAAAATGTTGGTGAGTTATAGGTTTAACCTATATATATCAAATCATAATAATAGACCACAAGATTTCATATTTCAATACACATCCCATACATAGAGATAAAAATCATTCATATGGTGAACACCTGGTAACCGACATTAACAAGATGCATATATAATAATATCCCCATCATTCCGGGACACCCTTTGGATATGATATAAATTTCGAAGTACTAAAGCATCCGGTACTTTGGATGGGTTTGTTAGGCCCAATAGATCTATCTTTAGGATTCGCGTCAATTAGGGTGTCTGTTCCATAATTCTTAGATTACCAGACTTAATAAAAAGGGGCATATTCGATTTCAATAATTCAACCATAGAATGTAGTTTCACGTACTTGTGTCTATTTTGTAAATCATTTATAAAACCTGCATGTATTCTCATCCCAAAAATATTAGATTTTAAAAGTGGGACTATAACTCACTTTCACATATTTTTACTTCGTCGGGAAGTAAGACTTGGCCACTGGTTGATTCACGAACCTATAACAATATATACATATATATCAAAGTATGTTCAAAATATATTTACAACACTTTTAATATATTTTGATGTTTTAAGTTTATTAAGTCAGCTGTCCTCGTTAGTAACCTACAACTAGTTGTCCATAGTTAGATGTACAGAAATAAATCGATAAATATTATCTTGAATCAATCCACAACCCAGTGTATACGTATCTCAGTATTGATCACAACTCAAACTATATATATTTTGGAATCAACCTCAACCCTGTATAGCTAACTCCAACATTCACATATAGAGTGTCTATGGTTGTTCCGAAATATATATAGATGTGTCGACATGATAGGTCGAAACATTGTATACATGTCTATGGTATCTCAAGATTACATAATATACAATACAAGTTGATTAAGTTATGGTTGGAATAGATTTGTTACCAATTTTCACGTAGCTAAAATGAGAAAAATTATCCAATCTTGTTTTACCCATAACTTCTTCATTTTAAATCCGTTTTGAGTGAATCAAATTGCTATGGTTTCATATTGAACTATATTTTATGAATCTAAACAGAAAAAGTATAGGTTTATAGTCAGAAAAATAAGTTACAAGTCATTTTTATAAAGGTAGTCATTTCAGTCGAAAAAACGACGTCAAGATGACCATTTTAGAAAACATACTTCCACTTTGAGTTTAACCATAATTTTTGGATATAGTTTCATGTTCATAATAAAAATCATTTTCTCAGAATAACAACTTTTAAATCAAAGTTTATCATAGTTTTTAATTAACTAACCCAAAACAGCCCGCGGTGTTACTACGACGGCGTAAATCCAGTTTTACGGTGTTTTTCGTGTTTCCAGGTTTTAAATCATTAAGTTAGCATATCATATAGATATAGAAAATGTGTTTAGTTGATTTTAAAAGTCAAGTTAGAAGGATTAACTTTTGTTTGCGAACAAGTTTAGAATTAACTAAACTATGTTCTAGTGATTACAAGTTTAAACCTTCGAATAAGATAGCTTTATATGTATGAATCGAATGATGTTATGAACATCATTACTACCTTAAGTTCCTTGGATAAACCTACTGGAAAAGAGAAAAATGGATCTAGCTTCAACGGATCCTTGGATGGCTCGAAGTTCTTGAAGTAGAATCATGACACGAAAACAAGTTCAAGTAAGATCATCACTTGAAATAAGATTGTTATAGTTATAGAAATTGAACCAAAGTTTGAATATGATTATTACCTTGTATTAGAATGATAACCTACTGTAAGAAACAAAGATTTCTTGAGGTTGGATGATCACCTTACAAGATTGGAAGTGAGCTAGCAAATTTGAAAGTATTCTTGATTTTATGTAACTAGAACTTGTAGAATTTATCAAGAACACTTAGAACTTGAAGATAGAACTTGAGAGAGATCAATTAGATGAAGAAAATTGAAGAATGAAAGTGTTTGTAGGTGTTTTTGGTCGTTGGTGTATGGATTAGATATAAAGGATATGTAATTTTGTTTTCATGTAAATAAGTCATGAATGATTACTCATATTTTTGTAATTTTATGAGATATTTCATGCTAGTTTCCAAATGATGGTTCCCACATGTGTTAGGTAACTCACATGGGCTGCTAAGAGCTGATCATTGGAGTGTATATACCAATAGTACATACATCTAAAAGCTGTGTATTGTACGAGTACGAATACGGGTGCATACGAGTAGAATTGTTGATGAAACTAAACGAGGATGTAATTGTAAGCATTTTTGTTAAGTATAAGTATTTTGATAAGTGTCTTGAAGTCTTTCAAAAGTGTATGAATACATATTAAAACACTACATGTATATACATTTTAACTGAGTCGTTAAGTCATCGTTAGTCGTTACATGTAAATGTTGTTTTGAAACCTTTAGGTTAACGATCTTGTTGAATGTGGTTAACCCATTGTTTATTTTAACAAATGAGATGTTAAATTGTTATATTATCATGATATTATGATATATAATATATCTTAGTATGATATATATACAGTTAAATGTCGTTACAACGATAATCGTTACATATATGTCTCGTTTCGAAATCATTAAGTTAGTAGTCTTATTTTTACATATCTATTTCATTGTTAATACACTTAATAATATATTTAATTATCATTTAACATAATTAACCAAGTGTATCAATATCTTAATATGATTCATATGTACCTAGTAAGACGTTGTTATAACGATAATCGTTATATATATCGTTTTCGAGTTTCTTAAATTAATAGTCTCATTTTTATGTATATAACTCATTGTTAAAATACCTAATGAGATACATACTTATAATAAAATCATGTTAACTATATATATAACCATATATATGTCATCGTATAGTTTTTACAAGTTTTAACGTTCGTGAATCACCGGTCAACTTGGGTGGTCAATTGTCTATATGAAACCTATTTCAATTAATCAAGTCTTAACAAGTTTGATTGCTTAACATGTTGGAAACACTTAATCATGTAAATAACAATTTCATTTAATATATATATAAACATGGAAAAGTTCGGGTCACTACAGTACCTACCCGTTAAATAAATTTCATCCCGAAATTTTAAGCAGTTGGAGGTGTTGATGTATCTTCTGGAAATAAATGCGGGTATTTCTTCTTCATCTGATCTTCTCGTTCCCAGGTGAACTCGGGTCCTCTACGAGCATTCCATCGAACCTTAACAATTGGTATCTTGTTTTGCTTAAGTCTTTTAACCTCACGATCCATTATTTCGACAGGTTCTTCGATAAATTGAAGTTTTTCGTTGATTTGGATTTCATCTAACGGAATAGTGAGATCTTCTTTAGCAAAACATTTCTTCAAATTCGAGACGTGGAAAGTGTTATGTACAGCCGCGAGTTGTTGAGGTAACTCAAGTCGGTAAGCTACTGGTCCGACACGATCAATAATCTTGAATGGTCCAATATACCTTGGATTTAATTTCCCTCGTTTACTAAATCGAACAACGCCTTTCTAAGGTGCAACTTTAAGCATGACCATCTCTCCAATTTCAAATTCTATATCTTTTCTTTTAATGTCAGCGTAGCTCTTTTGTCGACTTTGGGCGGTTTTCAACCGTTGTTGAATTTGGATGATCTTCTCGGTAGTTTCTTGTATTATCTCCGGACCTGTAATCTGTCTATCCCCCACTTCACTCCAATAAATCGGAGACCTGCACTTTCTACCATAAAGTGCTTCAAACGGCGCCATCTCAATGCTTGAATGGTAGCTGTTGTTGTAGGAAAATTGATAGTTAAAGCTAAGGGGTATAAAATACTATTAGATTTTAGCAGGAAATACTATTAAATACGATACAATTTTACACAAGATATTTATTTATTTAGAGAATGGATATACTTAAACCTTGCTACAACACTTATAGGCAGTGTACCTAATCGTACAGTAGTGTAGTTTTTAGTAAGTCCGGTTCGTTCCACAAGGAAAATCTTTAAACAAAGCTTAACGCTATATTAGTTTACTTTTATAAAAATACAAATATATATATAAGTAATATTATTATTATAAAGGGGGTTTTTACCGTTTAATGACCGGTTTGTAGATTTTAAAACTTTAGTCGCAGTTAAAACCAAATGTAAAATAATAAATAAATACAAAACTTAAATTAAAGCGTAAAGTAAATAACGATAATGAAATTGCGAATAATAAAAGTGCGATAAAATAAACTTGCAATAATTAAAAAGTACGAAAATTAAAGTGCAATTAAATACAATAACAATAAATAAAATGCGATAATTAGAAGTGCAATTAAATATAAAATAAAGGAAATAAAATATGAAATAAAATAATTATGCTTATTTAAACTTCCGTAACCATGATGTTTGACGTGTTGATTTTAGTTTTATGCCCATGGGTTAATTGTCCTTTGTCCTGGATTATTTAATATGTCCGTCTGGTTTTTGTCCATAACAGTCCATCAGTCATAAATATAAAGTGCGAGTGTCCTCGTCAAATTATCCTTATACGCGAAGTTAAATATTCCAACTAATTGGGGACTTAAACTGTAACAAGATTTTAATACTTTGTTTAATAATTACACCAGGATGTCGACTGAGTGTAACCCAAGGTTTTAATATTTTGTTATCAATTATACCAAGTGTCCTTGTACATAATTTCACCCCTGTTTTAATTATTCTAGTGGCTATTAATCCATTCCCGTGTCCGGTTAAATGAACGATTATTCGTACATATAAATACCCCGCCCATCGTGTCCGATCGAGTGTATATGGTAATTTATAGGGACGCCCAATTGTAAATCTTTATATTAACATTAACAAACTATCATTTAGTTAAACAAATATAAAGCCCATTAATAGCCCATAGTCTAATTTCCACAAGTGTCGTTCTTTTGTCCAAACCCCAATTATGGTACAAAGCCCAATTACCCAATTTTAGTAATTAGCCCAACATCATGATTACTTCGGATTAAATAAGCATAATAATAACTTAGCTACGAGACATTAAATTAAAAAGGTTGAACATAACTTACAATGATTAAAAATAGCGTAGCGTTACACGGACAGAATTTCGACTTACACCCTTACAACATTCGCTAACATACCCTTATTATTAGAATTATAATTAAAATTAAAATTAAAATATAAATTATAAATATAAATATTACGTATGAATGGAGAAGAGAAAGATATATGTTTTTGCGTTCACCAAACTGCGAATTTATAGGAGATGTGGCCTGACTTTTCATACCATGCGATCGCATGGACTTTCTTCTTCCTGGCCATGCGATCGCATGGCCAGCTGGGAGAGCTCACATGTTGCTTGTTTCCTTGTGCCGACGTTTTATAAATATAATATAATATATATATTAATTTTAAGAATTAATTATATATTATATTATATTCATATGCATAGTTGACTTGTAATTTTTAGTCCGTTGCGTCGAGCATTGAGAGTTGTCTCTGGTCCCGGTTCCGGATTTTTAAACGTCCTTGCGTACAATTTAATATCTTGTACTTTGCGTTTTGAATCTTGTACTCTTGTAATTTTGAGACGTTTCTTATCAATAATTGGAACCTCATTGATTGTATTTTGTACTTTTGAGCTTTTTGGTCGTTTGCGTCTTCAATTTGTCGAATCTGTCTTTTGTCTTCACCTTTTATTATTTAAACGAATATCACTTGTAAATAGAACAGTTGCAACTAAAAGCTTGTCTTTCTTGAGGAATAATGCTATGAAATATATGTTCGTTTTTAGCATTATCAAAAATTCTGCTAACGGTAGATGTCGATCCCAACTGTTTCCGAAATCAATAACACAAGCTCGTAGCATGTCTTCAAGAGTTTGTATCGTCCTTTCGCTCTGCCCATCAGTTTGTGGATGATAGGCAGTACTCATGTCTAGACGAGTTCCCAATGCTTGCTGTAATGTCTGCCAGAATCTTGAAATAAATCTGCCATCCCTATCAGAGATAATAGAGATTGGTATTCCATGTCTGGAGACGAATTCCTTCAAATACAGTCGTGCTAACTTCTCCATCTTGTCATCTTCTCTTATTGGCAGGAAGTGTGCTGACTTGGTGAGACGATCAACTATTACCCAAATAGTATCATAACTACTTGCAGTCCTTGGCAATTTAGTAATGAAATCCATGGTAATGTTTTCCCATTTCCATTCCGGGATTTCAGGTTGTTGTAGTAGACCTGATGGTTTCTGATGTTCAGCTTTGACCTTAGAACACGTCAAACATTCTCCTACATATTTAGCAATATCGGCTTTCATACCTGGCCACCAAAAATGTTTCTTGAGATCCTTGTACATCTTCCCTGTTCCAGGATGTATTGAGTATCTGGTTTTATGAGCTTCTCTAAGTACCATTTCTTTCATATCTCCAAATTTTGGTACCCAAATTCTTTCAGCCCTATACCGGGTTCCGTCTTCCCGAATATTAAGATGCTTCTCCGATCCTTTGGGTATTTCATCCTTTAAATTTCCCTCTTTTAAAACTCCTTGTTGCGCCTCCTTTATTTGAGTAGTAAGGTTAGTGTGAATCATTATATTCATAGATTTTACTCGAATGGGTTCTCTGTCCTTTCTGCTCAAGGCGTCGGCTACCACATTTGCCTTCCCCGGGTGGTAACGAATCTCAAAGTCGTAATCATTCAACAATTCAATCCACCTACGCTGCCTCATATTCAGTTGTTTCTGATTAAATATGTGTTGAAGACTTTTGTGGTCGGTATATATAATACTTTTAACCCCATATAAGTAGTGCCTCCAAGTCTTTAATGCAAAAACAACCGCACCTAATTCCAAATCATGCGTCGTATAATTTTTCTCGTGAATCTTCAATTGTCTAGACGCATAAGCAATCACCTTCATTCGTTGCATTAATACACAACCGAGACCTTGCTTTGATGCGTCACAATAAATCACAAAATCATCATTCCCTTCAGGCAATGACAATATAGGTGTCGTAGTTAGCTTTTTCTTCAATAACTGAAACGCTTTCTCTTGTTCATCCTTCCATTCAAATTTCTTCCCTTTATGCGTTAATGCAGTCAAGGGTTTTGCTATTCTGGAAAAGTCTTGGATGAACCTTCTGTAGTAACCAGCTAGTCCTAAAAACTGACGTATATGCTTCGGAGTTTTTGGGGTTTCCCAATTTTCAACAGTTTCGATCTTTGACGGGTCCACCTGGATACCTTCTTTGTTCACTATGTGACCGAGGAATTGAACTTCTTCCAACCAAAATGCACACTTTGAAAACTTAGCGTACAGTTTTTCTTTCCTCAATACTTCTAACACTTTTCTCAAATGTTCTTCGTGCTCTTGATCATTCTTTGAGTAAATAAGTATGTCATCAATGAAAAAAATGACAAACTTGTCAAGATATGGCCCACACACTCGGTTCATAAGGTCCATGAACACAGCTGGTGCGTTAGTCAATCCAAACGGCATAACCATAAACTCGTAATGACCATAACGCGTCCTAAAAGCAGTCTTTGGAATATCATCCTCCTTTACCCGCATTTGATGATATCCAGAACATAAATTGATCTTCGAATAAACAGACGAGCTTTGTAGTTGATCAAATAAGTCGTCAATTCTCGGCAGTGGATAACGGTTTTTGATGGTAAGTTTGTTCAACTCTCTGTAGTCAATACACAACCTAAATGTACCATCCTTCTTCTTGACAAACAAAACAGGAGCTCCCCATGGTGATGTGCTTGGTCGAATGAAACCACGTTCTAATAGTTCTTGCAGTTGGCTTTGCAGTTCTTTCATCTCGCTGGGTGCGAGTCTATAAGGAGCACGAGCTATTGGTGCAGCTCCTAGTACAAGATCTATTTGAAATTCAACAGATCGATGTGGAGGTAATCCCGGTAATTCTTTCGGAAATACATCGGGAAATTCTTTTGCAACGGGAACATCATTGATGCTCTTTTCTTCAGTTTGTACTTTCTCGACGTATGCTAGAACAGCATAGCAACCTTTTCTTATTAGTTTTTGTGCCTTCAAATTACTAATAAGATGTAGCTTCGTGTTGCCCTTTTCTCCGTACACCATTAAGGGTTTTCCTTTTTCTCGTATAATGCGAATTGCATTTTTGTAACAAACGATCTCTGCTTTCACTTCTTTCAACCAGTCCATACCGATTATCACATCAAAACTCCCTAACTCTACTGGTATCAAATCAATCTTAAATGTTTCGCTAACCAGTTTAATTTCTCGATTTCGACATATATTATCTGCTGAAATTAATTTACCATTTGCTAATTCGAGTAAAAATTTACTATCCAACGGCGTCAATGGACAACTTAATTTAGCACAAAAATCTCTACTCATATAGCTTCTATCCGCACCCGAATCAAATAAAATGTAAGCAGATTTATTGTCAATAAGAAACGTACCCGTAACAAGCTCCGGGTCTTCCTGTGCCTCTGTCACATTAATATTGAAAACTCTTCCGCGGCCTTGTCCATTCTTGTTCTCCTGGTTCGGGCAATTTCTAATAATGTGGCCCGATTTTCCACATTTATAACAAACTACATTGGCATAACTTGCTCCGACACTACTTGCTCCGCCATTACTCGTTCCGACACTATTTGTTCCTTTCGTTCTGTTAACCCCTGGTCCGTAGACCTCACACTTCGCCGCGCTATGACCATTTCTTTTACACTTGTTGCAAAATTTGGTGCGGAACCCTGAGTGATACTTTTCACACCTTTGGCATAGCTGCTTCTGATTGTTGTTGTTGTTGCGGTTGTTATTGTTGTTGGGATGATTGTTGTAGTTGCTGTTGTTGTTGTTGTTGTTGTTGTTGTTGTTGTTGTTATTGTTGGGCCGTTTGTTGTAGTTGCGATTGATGTTGCGATTGTTGGGATAATTGTTGCGATTATTATTGTAATTGTTGTTGTTGTTGTATTGGTGATTCTTATCACCGTTTTCCTCCCACTTTCTTTTGACTTGCTTCACATTAGCCTCTTCAGCCGTCTGTTCTTTAATTCTTTCCTCAATCTGGTTCACTAGTTTGTGAGCCATTCTACATGCCTGTTGTATGGAGGCGGGCTCGTGTGAACTTATATCTTCTTGGATTCTTTCCGGTAATCCTTTCACAAACGCGTCGATCTTCTCTTCCTCATCTTCGAACGCTCCCGGACACAATAGGCACAATTCTGTGAATCATCTTTCGTACGTGGTAATATCAAATCCTTGGGTTCGTAACCCTCTAATTTCTTGAGCTTATTGACCTCGGTTCTGGGACGGTACTTCTCATTCATCAAGTGCTTGAATGCTGACCACGGTAGTGCATAAGCATCATCTTGTCCCACTTGCTCTATATAGGTATTCCACCATGTTAACGCAGAACCTGTGAAGGTATGTGTAGCGTACTTCACTTTGTCCTCTTCAGTACACTTACTTATGGCAAACACCGATTCGACCTTCTCGGTCCACCGTTTCAATCCGATCGGTCCTTCGGTTCCATCAAATTCCAAAGGTTTGCAGGCAGTGAATTCTTTGTAGGTGCATCCTACACGATTTCCTGTACTGCTAGATCCAAGGTTATTGTTGGTATGTAGCGCAGCCTGTACTGCGGCTATGTTTGAAGCTAGAAAAGTACGGAATTCCTCTTCATTCATATTCACGGTGTGTCGAGTAGTCGGTGCCATTTCCTTCAAAATTGTCAAATGGAACAAGTTAATCATACAGAATATTAAGAGTAGTTAATAGTATTTCGTAGCATAATATGAACTCATTTATAAAAGCTTTTTCTTCATATTAGCGTTTTATAAGTTTAAGTTCGGGTATGCCCGTTAAGTTCATACTTAGTAGCTAATATACAATTCAACTACTACAATTCTATATGAAAAACTGATTATAATAATATTTCGCGTTCAAACTTTTATACAATATTTTACAAACTTACAATACCGCTTATTTTACATAAAGCATGAAATATAGCATACAATAACTTTGATACAAGATAGTTGTCAAGATAATTCTAGCTAGTACACAAGTCGTTCAGCAAAGGCAATAAAGACACGTAATTCATACGTCCAGAAACAAGTCATGCATTCTGGTTTTACTAGGACTACTTCCCATCCTTGGTCTTGTGGAACATAACCGTTATGGCCTTTGATAAGACAGCGTATTGTAACGTCGTCAAAGGGACGAGGGTTACGTAATGACCAGTAGTCTCGTAATAACCTAAAAACCTCATTTCTTACCCCAATTACCGACTCCGTCACTTGTGGGAACGTTTTGTTTAATAGCTGTAGCCCGATGTTCTTTTTCTCACTTTGGTGAGAAGCGAACATTACTAACCCGTAAGCATAGCATGCTTCTTTATGTTGCATGTTAGCCGCTTTTTCTAAATCATGAAGTCCTATATTCGGATACATTGAGTCAAAATAATTTCTTAACCCGTTGCGTAAAATAGCATTTGGGTTCCCCGCAATATATGCATCAAAGTAAACACATCGTAACTTATGGGTTTCCCAATGTGATATCCCCCATCTTTCAAATGAAAGTCTCTTATAAACCAAGACATTCTTGTAACGTTCTTCGAATGTCTTACAAACTGATCTCGCCTTAAATAGTTGTGCCGAGGAATTCTGACCGACTCTAGACAAGATTTCATCAATCATGTATCCGGGTAGGTCTCTTAAAATATTGGGTTGTCTATCCATTTTGTGTTTTTAAACTGTAAAATAGACAAGAGTTAGATTCATAAAAAAAATACTTATTAATACAAGCAATTTTTACATATATCATAAAGCATAAGCACACTATATTACATATATTACACCACACGAATACAACTATCTTATTCCGACTCGCTCGTTTTTTCTTCTTCAGTTTTGGTTCGTTTTGCCAAGTTTCTAGGGATATATGATGTTCCACTAATACTAGCTGTCGTTTTCCACAACAGTTTAGAAAAACCTGGTGGTTTAGAGGTTCCCGGGTCATTGTTACAACTTAAGGACTTCGGGGGTTGACGATACATATAAAGTTCATCGGGGTTGGAATTAGATTTCTCTATTTTTATGCCCTTTCCCTTATTATTTTCTTTTGCCTTTTTAAATTCAGTTGGGGTAATTTCTATAACATCATCGGAATTCTCGTTGGAATCCGATTCATCGGAGAATTGGTAATCCTCCCAATATTTTACTTCCTTGGCGGAAATACCATTGACCATAATTAACCTTGGTCGGTTGGTTGAGGATTTTCTTTTACTTAACCGTTTTATTATTTCCCCCACCGGTTCTATTTCTTCATCCGGTTCCGATTCTTCTTCTGGTTCCGATTCTTCTTCCGGTTCCGACTCTTCTTCCAGTTCCTCTTCGGGAACTTGTGAATCAGTCCACGAATCATTCCAATTTACATTTGACTCTTCATTATTATTAGGTGAGTCAATGGGACTTGTTCTAGAGGTAGATATCTATCACATAATATCAAACGCGTTAAGAGATTAATATATCACATAATATTCACATGTTAAAAATATATAGTTTCCAACAAAATTTGTTAAGCAATCATTTTTCAAGTAAACACGGTCGAAGTCCAGACTCACTAATGCATCCTAACAAACTCGATAAGACATACTAATGCAAAATTCTGGTTCTCTAAGACCAACGCTCGGATACCAACTGAAATGTCCCGTTCTTATTGATTAAAAACGTTCCATATTAATTGATTTAGTTGCGAGGTTTTGACCTCCATATGAGACGTTTTTCAAAGACTGCATTCATTTTTAAAACAAACCATAACCTTTATTTCATAAATAAAGGTTTAAAAAACTTTACGTAGATTATCAAATAATGATAATATAAAATATCCTGTTTACACACGACCATTACATAATGGTTTACAATACAAATATGTTACAATAAAATAAGTTTCTTGAATGCAGTTTTTACACAATATCATACAAGCATGGACTCCAAATCTCGTCCTTATTTAAGTATGCTACAGTGAAAGCTCTTAATAATCACCTGAGAATAAACATGCTTAAAACGTCAACAAAAATGTTGGTGAGTTATAGGTTTAACCTATATATATCAAATCATAATAATAGACCACAAGATTTCATATTTCAATACACATCCCATACATAGAGATAAAAATCATTCATATAGTGAACACCTGGTAACCGACATTAACAAGATGCATATATAATAATATCCCCATCATTCCGGGACACCCTTCGGATATGATATAAATTTCGAAGTACTAAAGCATCCGGTACTTTGGATGGGGTTTGTTAGGCCCAATAGATCTATCTTTAGGATTCGCGTCAATTAGGGTGTCTGTTCCCTAATTCTTAGATTACCAGACTTAATAAAAAGGGGCATATTTGATTTCGATAATTCAACCATAGAATGTAGTTTCACGTACTTGTGTCTATTTTGTAAATCATTTATAAAACCTGCATGTATTCTCATCCCAAAAATATTAGATTTTAAAAGTGGGACTATAACTCACTTTCACAGATTTTTACTTCGTCGGGAAGTAAAACTTGGCCACTGGTTGATTCACGAACCTATAACAATATATACATATATATCAAAGTATGTTCAAAATATATTTACAACACTTTTAATATATTTTGATGTTTTAAGTTTATTAAGTCATCTGTCCTCGTTAGTAACCTACAACTAGTTGTCCATAGTTAGATGTACAGAAATAAATCAATAAATATTATCTTGAATCAATCCACGACCCATTATATACGTATCTCAGTATTGATCACAACTCAAACTATATATATTTTGGAATCAACCTCAACCCTGTACAGCTAACTCCAACATTCACATATAGAGTGTCTATGGTTGTTCCGAAATATATATAGATGTGTCGACATGATAGGTCGAAACATTGTATACGTGTCTATGGTATCTCAAGATTACATAATATACAATACAAGTTGATTAAGTTATGGTTGGAATAGATTTGTTACCAATTTTCACGTAGCTAAAATGAGAAAAATTATCCAATCTTGTTTTACCCATAACTTCTTCATTTTAAATCCGTTTTGAGTGAATCAAATTGCTATGGTTTCATATTGAACTCTATTTTATGAATCTAAACAGAAAAAGTATAGGTTTATAGTCGAAAAAATAAGTTACAAGTCATTTTTGTAAAGGTAGTCATTTCAGTCGAAAGAACGACGTCTAGATGACCATTTTAGAAAACATACTTCCACTTTGAGTTTAACCACAATTTTTGGATATAGTTTCATGTTCATAATAAAAATCATTTTCTCAGAATAACAACAATTTAATCAAAGTTTATCATAGTTTTTAATTAACTAACCCAAAACAGCCCGCGGTGTTACTACGACGGCGTAAATCCGGTTTTACGGTGTTTTTCGTGTTTCTAGGTTTTAAATCATTAAGTTAGCATATCATATAGATATATAACATGTGTTTAGTTGATTTTAAAAGTCAAGTTAGAAGGATTAACTTTTGTTTGCGAACAAGTTTAGAATTAACTAAACTATGTTCTAGTGATTACAAGTTTAAACCTTCGAATAAGATAGCTTTATATGTATGAATCGAATGATGTTATGAACATCATTACTACCTTAAGTTCCTTGGATAAACCTACTGGAAAAAAGAAAAATAGATCTAGCTTCAACGGATCCTTGGATGGCTCGAAGTTCTTGAAACAGAATCATGACACGAAAACAAGTTCAAGTAAGATCATCACTTGAAATAAGATTGTTATAGTTATAAAAATTGAACCAAAGTTTGAATATGATTATTACCTTGTATTAGAATGATAACCTACTGTAAGAAACAAAGATTTCTTGAGGTTGGATGATCACCTTACAAGATTGGAAGTGAGCTAGCAAACTTGAAAGTATTCTTGATTTTATGTAACTAGAACTTGTAGAATTTATGAAGAACACTTAGAACTTGAAGATAGAACTTGAGAGAGATCAATTAGATGAAGAAAATTGAAGAATGAAAGTGTTTGTAGGTGTTTTTGGTCGTTGGTGTATGGATTAGATATAAAGGATATGTAATTTTGTTTTCATGTAAATAAGTCATGAATGATTACTCATATTTTTGTAATTTTATGAGATATTTCATGCTAGTTGCCAAATGATGGTTCCCACATGTGTTAGGTGACTCACATGGGCTGCTAAGAGCTGATCATTGGAGTGTATATACCAATAGTACATACAACTAAAAGCTGTGTATTGTACGAGTACGAATACGGGTGCATACGAGTAGAATTGTTGATGAAACTAAACGAGGATGTAATTGTAAGCATTTTTGTTAAGTAGAAGTATTTTGATAAGTGTCTTGAAGTCTTTCAAAAGTGTATGAATACATATTAAAACATTACATGTATATACATTTTAACTGAGTCGTTAAGTCATCGTTAGTCGTTACATGTAAATGTTGTTTTGAAACCTTTAGGTTAACGATCTTGTTGAATGTTGTTAACCCATTGTTTATTATAACAAATGAGATGTTAAATTGTTATATTATCATGATATTATGATATATAATATATCTTAGTATGATATATATACAGTTAAATGCCATTACAACGATAATCGTTACTTATATGTCTCGTTTCGAAATCATTAAGTTAGTAGTCTTATTTTTACATATCTATTTCATTGTTAATACACTTAATAATATATTTACTTATCATTTAACATAATTAACCAAGTGTATCAATATCTTAATATGATTCATATGTACCTAGTAAGACGTTGTTATAACGATAATCGTTATATATATCGTTTTCGAGTTTCTTAAATTAATAGTCTCATTTTTATGTATATAACTCATTGTTAAAATACCTAATGAGATACATACTTATAATAAAATCATGTTAACTATATATATAACCATATATATGTCATCGTATAGTTTTTACAAGTTTTAACGTTCGTGAATCACCGGTCAACTTGGGTGGTCAATTGTCTATATGAAACCTATTTCAATTAATCAGGTCTTAACAAGTTTGATTGCTTAACATGTTGGAAACACTTAATCATGTAAATAACAATTTCATTTAATATATATATAAACATGGAAAAGTTCGGGTCACTACAGGAGTTTCATGGGAAAGTTGATCCAATTGTTAGTCAAAGGTGGATTGATGAGATAGAAGAAACATTTATGTTGTGTGGATGTCCCGAGCACCTAAAAGTAATCTATGCGGCTCACCAAATGAAAGGAAGTGGTTATGAATGGTGGAATTTCATAGTTAAGTCTCATGGGCGAGACGTAGCTACAAGTTTTTCATGGGAAAAGTTTCGTGAAATGTTTATGACTCAATTTGCTCCACCCGCCGAAGTTAGTAGGTTGAAATCCGAATTTATGAATATTGAACATGGAAGTAAATCGGTGACCTAGTTTAATGCCGAGTTTAATGATAAGTCCCGGTTTTGCCCGGACTTTGTTTCAAGTCCCAAGTTGATGATGGATCACTATCATGAGAAGTTAAACTCCGAAATAAGTGAGTTCATTGATAAGGGTACGTATAAGACTTTAGCCGAGATGATGAATAGGGCTCTTGTGAGAGAACATGAACTTAGGAAGAAAGCCGCATTTAAACGAAGGTTAGAACAAGATTCAAAGTCAACGCAAAGTATGAGCTCGAAGAAAGGTAAGTTTAATTCCGAGTCCCCGCACAAGTCAAAAGGGGTTTCATGTCGGGAAAGAGTAGTGGTAAAGAAGTGAAGTCATGTAATAGGTGTGGTAAGAATCATGCGGGTGAGTGTAAAGCGGGTACTACCGATTGTTATTCATGTGGGAAGCCGGGTCATAGGGCCGCCGAATGTCCTAAGAAGGGTAAACAGTGTTATTATTGTTTTGAAAAGGGTCACTTTCAAGCCGAATGTCCAGAGCATAAGAAGGATTTAGCTAGTGGTAGTGTTAAGAAGGAGGTTAAGATAGAACCGAAGACTAGTGATAGCCGACCAAGAGCCCGAGCTCATCAGATTACCGCACTTGAAGCGAAGGAGTCCCAAAATGTGGTGTCAGGTACCTTTATTGTAAACTCTTTACCTGCGCATGTTTTGTTTGATTCCGGTGCTACGCGGTCGTTTGTTTCATATTCCTTTTGTAAACATTTTAACATGACCTCAAGTATGTTAGAGCACCCTTTAGAGGTTGAGATAGCGGATAATAAAACTGTTATGGTGTATAGTATTTTTAAGGGATGTGAAATTGTTTTGGATGATGAAAAGTTTGTCATTGATTTGATACCCATGCATATGGGAGAATTTCAAGTAATTGTGGGTATGGATTGGTTAGATGACAATGAAGGGATAATTTTGTGCCGTAAGAAAATTGTGTTAGTTCAATCACCAAGTGGGAAAGTTATATGGATGTATGGGGAACGGGCTAGGCGTGCTATTCCTATATGCACGTATGCTAGAGCTAAAAGATTTTTATCTCATGGGTGTTGTGCGTTTTTGGCACATGTGGTTGATAATTCGAAAATGGTTGTTAAAATAAGTGATGTACCGATAGTTAATGAATTTCCTGATGTATTTCCGAATGAGTTGCCCGGTGTACCTCCCGAAAGAGAGGTAGAGTTTAGAATAGATTTGATTCCCGGAGCCACGCCAATTGCCAAAGTACCTTATAGATTAGCTCCATCGGAAATGAGGGAAATGATCACTCAACTACAAGATTTGATAGATAAAGGTTTTATACGTCCTAGTAGTTCACCTTGGGGAGCTCCGGTTTTGTTTGTGAAAAAGAAGGATGGGACAATGAGAATGTGTATAGACTATCGTGAATTGAATTTGGTCACTATTAAGAATAAATACCCATTGCCGAGAATAGATGATTTATTTGATCAATTACAAGGTGCAAGTTTCTTTTCGAAGATAGATCTAAGGTCGGGTTATCATCAATTAAAGGTAAGGGAAGAAGATATCTCTAAAACGGCTTTTCGTACGAGGTATGGTCATTATGAATTTGTGGTTATGCCTTTTGGGGTAACTAATGCTCCGGCCGCGTTTATGGATTTGATGAATAGGGTTTGTCGACCGATGATAGATAGGTTTGTGATTGTATTTATTGATGATATTTTGGTGTATTCAAAAGGGGAAGAGGAGCATGCGGTACATCACGATATTGGAGGAAGTTTCAAGAAGAAATGGGTACTAAGTTGCATGTGAGTACCGCATTTCACCTACAAACGGATGGTTAAAGTGAGTGAACTATCCAAACTCTTGAGGATATGTTAAGGGTGTGCGTCATTGATTTTGGTGGTAGTTGGGATACACACCTACCATTAGTTGAATTTTCGTATAATAATAGTTATCATTCTACCATTGGAATGACACCTTATGAGATGTTGTATGGAAGGAGTTGTAGAACCCCAATATGTTGGGGTGAAGTGGGTCAAAGAGAACTAGGAAGCATGGACGTAGTACAACAAACCACCGAAATGATCGATCAAATTCATGAAAGAATAAAGGCGGCACAAGATCGACAAAAGTCTTATGTAGATAAAAGGAGGAAGCCGATAGAATTTCAAGTGGGTGATAAGGGAATGTTAAAAGTTTCCCCATGGAAGGGTATTATTCGTTTTAGAAAAAGGGGAAAATTGGGTCCAAGGTTTGTGGGACCATTTGAGATAGTAGCAAAAATCGGGAAGGTAGCCTATCGTTTAGCCTTGCCCGATGAATTGAGTAATATTCACAACACGTTTCACGTGTCACAATTGAGGAAGTGTTTGGCGGATGAATCAACTTATGTCCCATTGAGTGAGATTGAGGTTGATGATAAGTTAAGATATGCGGAAAAGCCAATAAAGATTTTAGATCATAAGGTGAAGCAATTAATAAATAAGTCGGTTATGTTACTGAAAGTGTTATGGCAATTTAGAAAGGGCTCCGAATGTACGTGGGAACCCGAAGAATGGCTTATGAAGTATTATCCATCGTTGCATCAAGAATGGTTCGCGAGGACGCGAAAAATCCAAGAGGGGGAGAGTTATAACATCCCAATTATTTAAGGTATTATTTTATGTAATTTTATTGTTATATACATGGATGGTATGTTTTGTATAAATAAATGGACAAGAGTTAAGTTTGTTAGTTAAGTTAGAAGGGACTAAAGGTGCAAAGTTAGAACTAAGGACCTCCCTCATTATAGTTTTGGTGGGGAGGGTAGAAAGTGCAATTTGAGCAAAGTTATTTTAATAAAAGAACAAAAATACTGATAAATCATTATCAGTTGTAAAAAAAATTATACAGAACATATGTGTGTGTGTGCTGTGGGTGTCGACTCAACAAGGAGGAAGAAGAGGGAAGCTCCAATTAAGAAATTGTGTTCATGCAATTATAAATTAGTGAAATCTAAGGCACTCTAAGCATTCTAGCAAGTTTTATTTCTTCAAATTCTCCTCCTTTGTGCACAATTAGAGTTCTTGAAACCCTAGAGACAAGGTATGAATGTTTATGTCTAAGGTATGAATGTTTATGTCTAAGTATTACTATTATTGGGTGTTTGTGATGAATCTAAAGCTTAAAAGTTGTTGTATGTTGAAAATGTGCACACTTGTATGATTTAAAATGAATTTGTTAGTAATTGTGGAAGTAAGTTCATGTATGAACTTGCATTTTGAGTGAATGATATGAATATGATGAATTTGGTGATGTTTTAGCTTAGAATCAAGTCATGCATACTATGTGTTTGATGAAATGCCTCAATGAAATGTTTTTGTGATTTAGTTAAGAATTTTTAAAGAAGAAAGTTTATATGTGAATTGTTGTTGTTATTGTAAGTAATAGAATTTGGATAAGTGATCATTTAGGGTTGCTAGTAGTAGAAATGGGTTTCTATGCACATTTGATGTTTAATGAGATATTTGAAAGAATTGCAAGCTACGATTATAAGATATGATTTAGAGAATTGTGTGATTGAAGAAATGATGTTGGCATGTTAATGTGACTATATTTGAAGTGACAAGTTAAAATGTTATGTATATAAGTGTTCATGTGTATATTGGTGTATATAGGGGGTTAAGTCAATGTGTAAATATATGAATGTGTAAAAAGCTTGTGAAAGTTGCAATTTTTGTTGAATTATGGTATTGATGAGATTAGCTCATGTATAGGTGCTAATCAAGGCCAAGGAGCTTCAAGTAACCAAGGAATTTCGTTTAATCAAGGTGAGTTTATAGGGGGTATAGTGGGCGGGTCAAGTGTGGCTTAGTGTTCTCGGATTGCATCCGTGCAAGAGAGCAACGACTAAGTGCTCTAGGTGAATAGCTTAGATAGAATTATTAGGGTCACCTAATAATTGTATCTATGGTTGATGTTTAGCTTAGGCAAGATTATTAAGGCTGCTTAGTAATCTTATCTATGGATGGTTTAGCTTAGACACCTTGGGTGTCTATGTGCATATGTATAATTGAAATGTGATTAAAGTAGCTTAGGCATAAGAGTATGCCTATGGTTAGCTTAGACATGATTACTAGGGTCAGCCTAGTAAGTTATGTCTATGGTAAGTAAGAGTCGGATCCGAAAGTAAGTAAGCAACCATTAGGTTGAAAGACAAGTAATGTGATTGTTATGCCCAATGTATTATGCTATATTATTCGCCTATAACTCACTAAGTGTAAAAGCTTACCCCCGTGCTATTTTATGTTTTAGGAACGAAAGGTACTCGGGAAGGTAAAGAACCCATTTGAGGGTAGCGTAGCATTGGCATTAGAGTAAGTGGTAATGCAAGTCTCTTTTTGAATCAAGCTCTATTGGTACCGCTTATCAACGCCAAGTTTTATGTATTTGATATGTATGCTTCCGTCAAGTTTTTGGACCAAATGATGTATTTGAAATGTGTAAACGCGTTTTCTTGACTAAAAGGATGTTTGTAGCATCGAATGATGTTAGAAACTGGTTTCATCAAGTTTAAATATGCTTTATGATGATTTGATGTGTTTTAAGTTAATGAATTGGTTAAAATGTGGATTTTGGTATTAAGTTGCAGGATAGTCTCAGCACACGTTATGTGTCGCGTCACGACAAACTGCGCCGCGCCGCGGCATTGAACTGGTTTTGGTGACAGAAAGGCTGTTAAAAAGTAACAGAAAACCTTTTATGTGTCGCGCCGCGACATAAGAAGCCGCGCCGCGGCAAATGCCTGGGTCTGGGCAGACACTTAACTGGAAAAAAAAATTCTATCGTTTGAATGGCGTTAAACAAATACGTTAAGAGATTAATATATCACATAATATTTACATGTTAAATATATATAGTTTTCAACAAAAAGTATTAAGCAATCGTTTTTAAAGAAAAATATACGGTCGAAGTCCAGACTCACTA
Source organism: Rutidosis leptorrhynchoides (assembly GCF_046630445.1). NCBI lineage: Eukaryota > Viridiplantae > Streptophyta > Magnoliopsida > Asterales > Asteraceae > Rutidosis > Rutidosis leptorrhynchoides. The sequence continues at coordinate 111,525,157 of NC_092342.1, read as the reverse complement.
ATGCATCCTACATACTCGATAAGACACACTAATGTAAATTTCTGGTTCTCTAAGACCAACGCTCGGATACCAACTGAAATGTCCCGTTCATATCGATTTATAAACGTTCCATAAATTAGCATGCAACAGCAGAAGCTCTTAATAATCACCTGAGAATAAACATGCTTTAAACGTCAACAAAAATGTTGGTGAGTTATAGGTTTAACCTATATATTTATCAAATCGTAATAATAGACCACAAGATTTCATATTTCCATTTCTCATAAACAACATGCAATCTGCATAAAAATCATTCATATGATGGATACCTGGTAACCAACCTTAACAGGATGCATATAGAATATCCCCATCATTCCGGGACTCTCATCGGACATGATAAATCGAAGTACTAAAGCATCCGTAACTCGGATGAGGCTTGTTGGGCCAAATAGATCTATCTTTAGGATTCGCGTCAATTGGTGACAATTATAATAAACATCAATTCTTAGGCTACCAAGCTAAAAAGGGGCATATTCGGTTCGATAATTCAACATAGAATGTAATTTTGATCACTTGTGTCTATTTTGTAAAACATTTATAAAACTGTATGTATTCGCATCCCAAAAATAATAGATTTTAAAAGGGGGACTATAACTCACTTTCACAGATTTTTCCTTCGTTGGAAATAAGACTTGGCCACTGGTCGATTCACGAACCTATAACAAATATGTACATATATATCAAAGTATGATTTAAATATATTCACAATATTTTTTATTATGTTTTTATGATTTAAGTTTGTTAAGTTAGCATTCCTAGTTAGTAACCTACAACTAGTTGTCCATAGTTAGATGTGCTGAAATAAATCAATATATATTATCTCGAATCAATCCATGACCCAGTGTATACAAGTCTCAGGCTAGATCACAACTCAAAGTATATATATTATTTTGGAATCAACCTCAACCCTGTATAGCTAACTCAAACATTACTGCATATAGAGTGTCTATGGTTGTTCCGATATATATATATATATATATATATATATATATATATATATATATATATATATATATATATATATATATATATATATATATATATATATATATAATGGGTCGATATGATATGTCAAAACATTGCATACGTGTCTATTGTATCCCAAGATTACATAATATATATAATACAATATAAATTAGTTAGGACATGTTTAGTCTAGATTTGTTACAAAATTTTCGTAGCTAAAACTAGCAAATTTATCCAATTTTGTTTTACCCGTCATTTTTTCGTTTCAAATCCGTTTGAGTGATTCAAGTTGCTATGGTTTCATAATGAACTGAAATTTATGAAACTAAACAAAAAAAGTATAAGTTTATAGTCGGAAATACAGGTTACAAGTCATTTTTTTTAAAGAGGTAGTCATTTCCGTCGAAAGAACGACATCTTGATGACCATTTTGAAAAACATACTTCCACTTTATGTTTAACCATAATTTTTGGATATAGTATCATGTTCATATGTAATATCATTTTTCCAGAAAACAAACTTCCAATTCAAAGATTAAGATAGTTTTTATTTTTCTAACCCAAAACAGCCCCCGGTTTCACTACGACGGCGTATGTCCGGTTTTACGGTGTTCTTCGTGTTTCCAGGTTTTAAATCATTAAGTTGACATATCATATAGATATAGAACATGTGTTTAGTTGATTTTAAAAGTCAAGTTATAAGGATTAACTTTGTTTGCGAACAAGTTTAGAATTAACTAAACTATGTTCTAGTGATTACAAGTTTAAATCTTCGAATAAGATAGCTTTATATGTATGAATCGAATGATGTTATGAACATCATTACTACCTCAAATTTTATGGATAAATCTACTGGAAAAGAGAAAAATAGATCTAGCTTCAAAGGATCCTTGGATGGCTTGAAAGTTCTTGAAGTAGAATCATGACACGAAAACAAGTTCAAGATTTCCACTCGAAATAAGATTGTTATAGTTATAGAAATTGAATCAAAGTTTAAGTATGAGTATTACCTTGAAATAGAAAGATATATTACTGTAAATAAGAAAGATTTCTTGAGATTGGATGATCACTTGAAATGGATTTGCAAGATTGGAAGTAAGTTAGTAAGTTTGAAAGATTTCTTGAAGTGTTCTTTAATGGTTGTTTTTATGATGATTAAAGCTTGTAATTGAAACTAAAAGATGGTGAAAATGCTTGGAGATGATCAAGTATGATGTTAGGAGTATTTTGAGAGGGAATTTAGAGTGTAAGTATGAGAAAATTGGAATGGAAAAATGGGGTAAAATCATAAAAACGGGATTACTTGTTATAAAGAGAAAAAAAAAGATCCTTAAGTTTGTTTTTAGCTCATTAGTCATACAAGTTGTTAAATAATAGTTCCACATGTTTTTGACTCTAAGATGGCTGCTAAGAATGTATAATTAAAGCTGTATATACCAATAGTAAATGCATCTAGAAGTTGTGTATTGTTCGACTACGAATACGGGTACATATGAGTAGAATTGTTGATGAAAATGAATGAGAATGTAATTGTGAGCATTTTTGCTAAGTAGAAGTACTTTGATATGTGTCTTGAAGTCTTTAAAAAGTGTAATAATACATATTAATACACTACATGTATATACATTTTAACTGAGTCGTTAAGTCACCGTTAGTCGTTACATGTAAGTGTTGTTTTGAAACCTTTAAGTTAACGATCTTGTTAAATGTAATTAATCCATTGTTATAATACTTAAATAAGATGTTAAATTGTTATGTTATCATAATAACATGGTGTATAAATATATCTTAACATAATATATATATATATATATATATATATATATATATATATATATATATATATATATATATATATATATATATATATATATATATATATATATATATTATGTTAAAATACTATTACCACGATAATCGTTACATATATGTCTCGTTTCGAAATACTTAAGTTAGTAGTTTTGTTTTTGAATATGTAGTTCATTGTTAACACACTTAATGATTTACTTAATTATCATTTTATCATGTTAAATATAGTGTAACAATATCTTAATATGCTACATATGTATTTAGTAAGACGTTGTTATAACGATAATCGTTATATATATCATTTTAGAGTTTCTTAAATCAATAATCTCATTTGTTTGTATATAACTCATTGTTAACATATTTATGGAGATACTTACTTATCATAATCTCATGTTAACCATATATATATACATTTATATAACATCCATTTATATAACATCATGTAGTTTTTACAAGTATTTAACGTTCGTGAATGGCCGGTCAACTTGGGTGGTCAATTGTCTATATGAAACTCATTTCAAATAATCAAGTCTTAACAAGTTTGATTGCTTATCATGTTGGAAACATTTAATCATGTAAATATCAATCTCATTTAATATATATAAACATAGAAAAGTTCGGGTCACTACATACCGGAAGATCCAAAGAAAATTCTAGACAAAGTCTTAGCAAAATCCGCCTCTTTCGAAGAAACTTTTTACGGATTCTAAGCCACTCTCTATCCAAAAATGGATACTCTGAAGAATCAAAATCTATCAATTCTCTCTAAATCAAAAGATCTGGATACCTTTCACCAATCCACAAAAATTTCCCAAACAAACCCTACAACCCGTCTTCCGCTTGAAAGAATGCCTTGGAAGAAGATCAGTGCCGTCCTTACTTAACCGGTGGAGATATCGATGCTTTACCAAGCCTATGATGAGAACTGTTACACGACTGGCTTCTGAGCGACAATACAATTAGATTATGACACCCTAAACACTTGAGTGATATGAGTGATCCGCTAGTGAGGAGCCTGGTCATGTATACTCTAAAACTGAGAGTTGGAAAGTACGCCTTTTTCACTATGGACGCAACTGAAATCTAGCGACCAAATCATCGAAGCTCGAAACTTTTTCTAATACTTTCGAAAGATTTGACGACTTTTGATGAAGGCATAATAAAACGATTCACGGGAGGGCAAGGCAAAGTCTATTAGAAAGAGCCTTATATTCCAGCTTTTTGCTTGAGGACAAGCAAAGCTAAGTGTAGGGTATTTGATATCGGCCAAAAAGTCACATTTTTACCCCCAATATTAAGCCCTAGAACAATAAAGATTCAAAATTTTTCTGCAAAATTATCATTTTTTCAGTTGAATTTGTAGATTAAGTAATTACGAAGGCGATGCAAAAAGAATCAAGTAAAACGGAGCTGAAACGAAGATTCTAGAGCAAAAACGGTGAAAGACAAGAAATCAAGTTACGATCCAGTAAATTTCAGCTGACTAAGCAGCCAAACGGCCTGCCTAGCTCACAAACGGCCTACCACATGCCCTGATCAAATGGCCCCCGCACACGGCTTGATCTGGCAAACGGCCCCTGCAAACGGCCTGCCAGCCGTTTGCAGGCAAATTCCAAGTCTATTTAAAGGGCTCTCTCCATTCATTTCAACACACACTCAATTTGTAATTCACTTTATATTTTCAAGCTTTTAGTTAGTTTTTAGTAGTAGTTAGCTTAGCTTTTATTTTTCGGAGGATATCCCGGCGTGTCCCTGCGATCTCGGGCAGATTTCTTCAGCCTTTTCAGGTTTTTATCTGAAACGCTTGTCTTTTGTATTAAACATGTGTTCTTACTTTTTATGTTTAATAATGCGTTTCGATATTACCATGATAGCTTAATTAATCTGTATGTTGCCATGATAGTGAAATGTTTCTTATTGATTAAAAACGTACCATATTAATTGATTTCGTTGCGAGGTTTTGACCTCTATATGAGACGTTTTTCAAAGACTGCATTCATTTTTAAAACAAACCATAACCTTTATTTCATAAATAAAGGTTTAAAAAGCTTTACGTAAATTATCAAATAATGATAATCTAAAATATCCTGTTTACACACGACTATTACATAATGGTTTACAATACAAATATGTTACATCGAAATCAGTTTCTTGAATGCAGTTTTTACACAATATCATACAAACATGGACTCCAAATCTTGTCCTTATTTTAGTATGCAACAGCGGAAGCTCTTAGTATTCACCTGAGAATAAACATGCTTTAAACGTCAACAAAAATGTTGGTGAGTTATAGGTGTAACCTATATATATCAAATCGTAATAATAGACCACAAGATTTCATATTTCAATAGACATCCCATACATAGAGATAAAAATCATTCATATGGTGAACACCTGGTAACCGACATTAACAAGATGCATTTATAAGAATATCCCCATCATTCTGGGACACCCTTCGGATATGATATAAATTTCGAAGTACTAAAGCATCCGGTACTTTGGATGGGGTTTGTTAGGCCCAATAGATCTATCTTTAGGATTCGCGTCAATTAGGGTGTCTGTTCCCTAATTCTTAGATTACCAGACTTAATAAAAAGGGGCATATTCGATTTCGATAATTCAACCATAGAATGTAGTTTCACGTACTTGTGTCTATTTTGTAAATCATTTATAAAACCTGCATGTATTCTCATCCCAAAAATATTAGATTTTAAAAGTGGGACTATAACTCACTTTCACATATTTTTACTTCTTCGGGAAGTAAGACTTGGCCACTGGTTGATTCACGAACCTATAACAATATATACATATATATCAAAGTATGTTCAAAATATATTTACAACACTTTTAATATATTTTGATGTTTTAAGTTTATTAAGTCAGCTGTCCTCGTTAGTAACCTACAACTAGTTATCCACAGTTAGATGTACAGAAATAAATCGATAAATATTATCTTGAATCAATCCACGACCCAGTGTATACGTATCTCAGTATTGATCACAACTCAAACTATATATATTTTGGAATCAACCTCAACCCTGTATAGCTAACTCCAACATTCACATATAGAGTGTCTATGGTTGTTCCGAAATATATATAGATGTGTCGACATGATAGGTCGAAACATTGTATACGTGTCTATGTTATCTCAAGATTACATAATATACAATACAAGTTGATTAAGTTATGGTTGGAATAGATTTGTTACCAATTTTCACGTAGCTAAAATGAGAAAAATTATCCAATCTTGTTTTACCCATAACTTCTTCATTTTAAATCCGTTTTGAGTGAATCAAATTGCTATGGTTTCATATTGAACTCTATTTTATGAATCTAAACAGAAAAAGTATAGGTTTATAGTCGGAAAAATAAGTTACAAGTCGTTTTTGTAAAGGTAGTCATTTCAGTCGAAAGAACGACGTCTAGATGACCATTTTAGAAAACATACTTCCACTTTGAGTTTAACCATAATTTTTGGATATAGTTTCATGTTCATAATAAAAATCATTTCCCCAGAATAACAACTTTTAAATCAAAGTTTATCATAGTTTTTAATTAACTAACCCAAAACAGCCCGCGGTGTTACTACGACGGCGTAAATCCGGTTTTACGGTGTTTTTCGTGTTTCCAGGTTTTAAATCATTAAGTTAGCATATCATATAGATATAGAACATGTGTTTAGTTGATTTTAAAAGTCAAGTTAGAAGGATTAACTTTTATTTGCGAACAAGTTTAGAATTAACTAAACTATGTTCTAGTGATTACAAGTTTAAACCTTCGAATAAGATAGCTTTATATGTATGAATCGAATGATGTTATGAATATCATTACTACCTCAAGTTCCTTGGATAAACCTACTGGAAATGAGAAAAATAGATCTAGCTTCAAAGGATCCTTGGATGGCTTGAAAGTTCTTGAAGCAGAATCATGACACGAAAACAATTTCAAGTAAGATTTTCACTCGAAATAAGATTGTTATAGTTATAGAAATTGAATTAAAGTTTGAATATGATTATTACCTTGTATTAGAAAGATAACCTACTGTAAGTAACAAAGGTTTCTTGATCTTGGATGATTACTTGGAATGGATTTAGAAAACTTGGAAGTAAACTTGCAATCTTGGAAGTATTCTTAATTTTATGAAACTAGAACTTTTGGAATTTATGAAGAACACTTAGAACTTGAAGATAGAACTTGAGAGAGATCAATTAGATGAATAAAATTGAAGAATGAAAGTGTTTGTAGGTGTTTTTGGTCGTTAGTGTATGGATTAGATATAAAGGATATGTAATTTTGTTTTCATGTAAATAAGTCATGAATGATTACTCATATTTTTGTAATTTTATGAGATATTTCATGCTAGTTGCCAAATGATGGTTCCCACATGTGTTAGGTGACTCAAATGGGATGCTAAGAGCTGATCATTGGAGTGTATATACCAATAGTACATACATCTAAAAGCTGTGTATTGTACAAGTACAAATACGGGTGCATACGAGTAGAATTGTTGATGAAACTGAACGAGGATGTAATTGTAAGCATTTTTGTTAAGTAGAAGTATTTTGATAAGTGTCTTGAAGTCTTTCAAAAGTGTATGAATACATATTAAAACACTACATGTATATACATTTTAACTGAGTCGTTAAGTCATCGTTAGTCGTTACATGTAAACGTTGTTTTGAAACCTTTAGGTTAAACGATCTTGTTGAATGTTGTTAACACATTGTTTATTATAACAAATGAGATGTTAAATTGTTATATTATCATGATATTATGATATATAATATATCTTAGTATGATATATATACAGTTAAATGTCGTTACAACGATAATCGTTACATATATGTCTCGTTTCGAAATCATTAAGTTAGTAGTCTTATTTTTACATATGTATTTCATTGTTAATACACTTAATAATATGTTTACTTATCATAATATCATGTTAACTATATATATATCCATATATATGTCATCATATAGTTTTTACAAGTTTTAACGTTCGTGAATCACTGGTAAACTTGGGTGGTCAATTGTCTATATGAAGCCTATTTCAATTAATCAAGTCTTAACAAGTTTGATTGCTTAACATGTTGGAAACACTTAATCATGTAAATAATAATTTCATTTAATATATATATAAACATGGAAAAGTTCGGGTCACTACAGTACCTACCCGTTAAATAAATTTCGTCCCGAAATTTTAAGCAGTTGGAGGTGTTGACGTATCTTCTGGAAATAAATGCGGGTATTTCTTCTTCATCTGATCTTCACGCTCTCAGGTGAACTCGGGTCCTCTACGAGCATTCCATCGAACCTTAACAATCGGTATCTTGTTTTGTTTAAGTCTCTTAACCTCACGATCCATTATTTCGACGGGTTCTTCAATGAATTGAAGTTTTTCATTGATTTGGATTTCGTCCAACGGAATAGTGAGATCTTCTTTAGCAAAACATTTCTTCAAATTTGAGACGTGGAAAGTGTTATATACAGCCGCGAGTTGTTGAGGTAGCTCCAGTTGGTAAGCTACTGGTCCGACACGATCTATAATCTTGAATGGTCCAATGTACCTTGGATTTAGTTTCCCCCGTTTACCAAATCGAACAACGCCTTTCCAAGGTGAAACCTTAAGCATGACCATTTCTCCAATTTCAAACTCTATATCTTTTCTTTTACTGTCCGCGTAGCTCTTTTGTAGACTCTGGGCGGTTTTCAATCTTTGTTGAATTTGGATGATTTTCTCGGTAGTTTCTTGTATTATCTCCGGACCTGTAATCTGTCTATCCCCCACTTCACTCCAACAAATCGGAGACCTGTACTTTCTACCATAAAGTGCTTCAAACGGCGCCATCTCAATGCTTGAATGGTAGCTGTTGTTGTAGGAAAATTCTGCTAACGGTAGATGTCGATCCCAATTGTTTCTGAAATCAATAACACAAGCTCGTAGCATGTCTTCAAGCGTTTGTATCGTCCTTTCGCTCTGCCTATCAGTTTGTGGATGATAGGCAGTACTCATGTCTAGACGAGTTCCCAATGCTTGCTGTAATGTCTGCCAGAATCTTGAAATAAATCTGCCATCCCTATCAGAGATAATAGAGATTGGTATTCCATGTCTGGAGACGACTTCCTTCAAATACAGTCGTGCTAACTTCTCCATCTTGTCATCTTCTCTTATTGGCAGGAAGTGTGCTGACTTGGTGAGACGATCAACTATTACCCAAATAGTATCATAACCACTTGCAGTCCTTGGCAATTTAGTAATGAAATCCATGGTAATGTTTTCCCATTTCCATTCCGGGATTTCGAGTTGTTGAAGTAGACCTGATGGTTTCTGATGCTCAGCTTTGACCTTAGAACACGTCAAACATTCTCCTACGTATTTACCAACATCGGCTTTCATACCCGGCCACCAAAAATGTTTCTTGAGATCCTTGTACATCTTCCCCGTTCCAGGATGTATTGAGTATCTGGTTTTATGAGCTTCTCTAAGTACCATTTCTCTCATATCTCCAAATTTTGGTACCCAAATCCTTTCAGCCCTATACCGGGTTCCGTCTTCCCGAATATTAAGATGCTTCTCCGATCCTTTGGGTACTTCATCCTTTAAATTTCCCTCTTTTAAAACTCCTTGTTGCACCTCCTTTATTTGAGTAGTAAGGTTATTGTGAATCATTATATTCATAGATTTTACTCGAATGGGTTCTCTGTCCTTCCTGCTCAAGGCGTCGGCTACCACATTTGCCTTTCCCGGGTGGTAATGAATCTCAAAGTTGTAATCATTCAACAATTAAATCCACCTACGCTGCCTCATATTCAGTTGTTTCTGATTAAATATGTGTTGAAGACTTTTGTGGTCGGTATATATAATACTTTTGACCCCATATAAGTAGTGCCTCCAAGTCTTTAATGCAAAAACAACCGCGCCTAATTCCAAATCATGCGTCGTATAATTTTGTTTATGAATCTTCAATTGTCTAGACGCATAAGCAATCACCTTCGTTCGTTGCATTAATACACAACCGAGACCTTGCTTTGATGCGTCACAATAAATCACAAAATCATCATTCCCTTCAGGCAATGACAATATAGGTGCCGTAGTTAGCTTTTTCTTCAATAACTGGAACGCCTTCTCTTGTTCATCCTTCCATTCAAATTTCTTCCCTTTATGCGTTAATGCAGTCAAGGGTTTTGCTATTTTGGAGAAATCTTGGATGAATCTTCTGTAGTAACCAGCCAATCCTAAAAATTGACGTATATGCTTCGGAGTTTTTGGGGTTTCCCACTTTTCAACGGTTTCGATCTTTGCCGGGTCCACCTGGATACCTTCTTTGTTCACTATGTGACCGAGGAATTGAACTTCTTCCAACCAAAATGCACACTTTGAAAACTTAGCGTACAGTTTTTCTTTCCTCAATACTTCTAGCACTTTTCTCAAATGTTCTTCGTGCTCTTGATCATTCTTTGAGTAAATAAGTATGTCATCGATGAAAACAATGACAAACTTGTCAAGATATGGCCCACACACTCGGTTCATGAGGTCCATGAACACAGCTGGTGCGTTAGTCAATCCAAATGGCATAACCATAAACTCGTAATGACCGTAACGCGTCCTAAAAGCAGTCTTTGGAATATCATCCTCCTTCACCCGCATTTGATGATATCCAGAACGTAAATCGATCTTCGAATAAACAGACGAGCTTTGTAGTTGATCAAATAAGTCGTCAATTCTCGGCAGTGGATAACGGTTTTTGATGGTAAGTTTGTTCAACTCTCTGTAGTCAATACACAACCTAAATGTACCATCCTTCTCCTTGACAAACAAAACAGGAGCTCCCCATGGTGATGTGCTTGGTCGAATGAAACCACGTTCTAATAGTTCTTGCAGTTGGCTTTGCAGTTCTTTCATCTCGCTGGGTGCGAGTCTATAAGGAGCACGAGCTATTGGTGCAGCTCCTGGTACAAGATCTATTTGAAATTCAATAGATCGATGTGGAGGTAGTCCCGGTAATTCTTTCGGAAATACATCGGGAAATTCTTTTGCGACGGGAACATCATTGATGCTCTTTTCTTCAGTTTGTACTTTATCGACGTGTGCTAGAACAGCATAGCAACCTTTTCTTATTAGTTTTTGTGCCTTCAAATTACTAATAAGATGTAGCTTCATGTTGCCCTTTTCTCCGTACACCATTAAGGGTTCTCCTTCTTCTCGTACAATGCGAATTGCATTTTTATAACATACGATCTCTGCTTTCACCTTCTTCAGCCAGTCCATGCCAACTATTACATCAAAACTCCCTAACTCTACTGGTATCAAATCAATCTTAAATATTTCACTACCCAGTTTAATTTATCGATTCCGGCATATATTATCTGCTGAAATTAATTTACCGTTTGCTAATTCGAGTAAAAATTTACTATCCAACGGCATCAATGGACAACTTAATTTAGCACAAAAATCTCTACTCATATAGCTTCTATCCGCACCCGAATCAAATAAAACGTAAGAAGATTTATTGTCAATAAGAAACGTACCCGTAACAAGCTCCGGGTCTTCCTGTGCCTCTGCCGCATTAATATTGAAAACTCTTCCGCGGCCTTGTCCATTCGTGTTCTCCTGGTTCAGGCAATTTCTAATAATGTGGCCCGGTTTTCCACATTTATAACAAACTACATTGGCATAACTTGCTCCGACACTACTTGCTCCGCCATTACTCGTTCCGACACCATTTGTTCCTTTCGTTCTGTTAACCCCTGGTCCGTAGACCTCACACTTCGCCGCGCTATGACCATTTCTTTTACACTTGTTGCAAAATTTGGTGCAGAACCCCGAGTGATACTTTTCACACCTTTGGCATAGCTGCTTCTGATTGTTGTTGTTGTTGTTGCGGTTGTTATTATTGTTAGGTTGATTGTTGTAGTTGCTGCTGTTGTTGTTGTTGTTGTTGTTGTTGGGCCGTTTGTTGTAGTTGCGATTGATATTGCGATTGTTGGGATAATTGTTGCGATTATTATTGTAATTGCTGTTGTTGTTGTTGTTGTTGTTGTTGTATTGGTGATTCTTATCACCGTTTTCCTCCCACTTTCTTTTGACTTGCTTCACATTGGCCTCTTCAGCCGTCTGTTCTTTAATTCTTTCCTTAATCTGGTTCACTAGTTTGTCAGCCATTCTACATGCCTGTTGTATGGAGGCGGGCTCGTGTGAACTTATATCTTCTTGGATTCTTTCCGGTAATCCTTTCACAAACGCGTCGATCTTCTTTTCCTCATCTTCGAACGCTCCCGGACACAATAGGCACAATTCTGTGAATCGTCTTTCGTACGTGGTAATATCAAATCCTTAGGTTCGTAACCCTCTAAGTTCTGTCTTGAGCTTATTGACCTCGGTTCTGGGACGGTACTTCTCATTCATCAAGTGCTTGAATGCTGACCACGGTAGTGCGTACGCATCATCTTGTCCCACTTGCTCTAGATAGGTATTCTACCATGTTAGCGCAGAACCTGTGAAGGTATGCATAGCGTACTTCACTTTGTCCTCTTCAGTACACTTACTTATGGCAAACACCGATTCAACCTTCTCGGTCCACCGTTTCAATCCGATCGGTCCTTCGGTTCCACCAAATTCCAAAGGTTTGCAGGCAGTGAATTCTTTATAGGTGCATCCTACACGATTTCCTGTACTGCTAGATCCAAGGTTATTGTTGGTATGTAGCGCAGCCTGTACTGCGGCTATGTTTGAAGCTAGAAAAGTACGGAATTCCTCTTCATTCATATTCACGGTGTGTCGAGTAGTCGGTGCCATTTCCTTCAAAATAGTCAAATGGAACAAGTTAATCATACAGAATATTAAGAGTAGTTAATAGTATTTTATAGCATAATATGAACTCATTTATAAAAGCTTTTTCTTCATATTAGCGTTTTATAAGTTTAAATTCGGGTAGTACATACCCGTTAAGTTCATACTTAGTAGCTAATATACAATTCAACTACTACAATTCTATATGAAAAACTGATTATAATAATATTTCGCGTTCAAACTTTTATACAATATTTTACAAACTTACAACACCGCTTATTTTACATAAAGCATGAAATATAGCACACAATAACTTTGATACAAGATAGTTGTGAAGATAATTCTAGCTAGTACACAAGTCGTTCAGCAAATGCAATAAAGACACGTAATTCATACGTCCAGAAACAAGTCATGCATTCTGGTTTTACTAGGACTACTTCCCATCCTTGGTCTTGTGGAACATAACCGTTATGGCCGTTGATAAGACAGCGTGTTGTAACGTCGTCAAAGGGACGAGGGTTACGTAATGACCAACAGTCTCGTAATAACCTAAAAACCTCATTTCTTACCCCAATTACTGACTCCGTCACTTGTGGGAACGTTTTGTTTAATAGTTGTAGCCCGATGTTCTTTTTCTCACTTTGGTGAGAAGCGAACATTACTAACCCGTAAGCATAGCATGCTTCTTTATGTTGCATGTCAGCCACTTTTTCTAAATCATGAAGTCCTATATTCGGATACATTGAGTCAAAATAATTTCTTAACTCGTTGCGTAAAATAGCATTTGGGTTCCCCGCAATATATGCGTCAAAGTAAACACATCGTAACTTATGGGTTTCCCAATGTGATATCCCCCATCTTTCTAACGAAAGTCTCTTATAAACCAAGACATTCTTGGAACGTTCTTCGAATGTCTTACAAACTAATTTCGCCGTAAATAGTTGTGCCGAAGAATTCTGACCGACTCTAGACAAGATTTCATCAATCATGTCTCCGGGTAAGTCTTCTAAAATATTGGGTTGTCTATCCATTTTGTGTTTTTATACTGTAAAATAGACAAGAGTTAGATTCATAAAAGATACTTATTAATACAAGCAATTTTTTACATATATCATAAAGCATAAGCACACTATATTACATATATTACACCACACGAATACAACTATCTTATTCCGACTCGCTCGTTTCTTCTTCTTCAGTTTTGGTTCGTTTTGCCAAGTTTCTAGGGATATATGATGTTCCCCTAATACGAGCTGTCGTTTTCCACAACGGTTTAGAAAAACCTGGTGGTTTAGAGGTTCCCGGGTCATTGTTACAACTTAAGGGCTTCGGGGGTTGAGGATACATATAAAGTTCATCGGGGTTGGAATTAAATTTCTCTATTTTTATGCCCTTTCCCTTATTATTTTCTTTTTCCTTTTTAAATTCAGTTGGGGTAATTTCTATAACATCATCGGAATTCTCGTCGGAATCCGATTCATCGGAGAATTGGTAATCCTCCCAATATTTTGCTTCCTTGGCGGAAACACCATTGACCATAATTAACCTTGGTCGGTTGGTTGAGGATTTTCTTTTACTTAACCGTTTTATTATTTCCCCCACCGGTTCTATTTCCTCCTCCGGTTCCTCCTCTTCCGGTTCTGATTCTTCTTCCGGTTCTGATTCTTCTTCCGGTTCTTCTTCGGGAACTTGTGAATCAGTCCAATATATATTCGACTCTTCGTTATTATTAGGTGAGTCAATGGGATTTGTGCTAGAGGTAGACATCTATCACACAATATCAAACATGTTAAGAGATTAATATATCACATAATATATACATGTTAATAATATATAGTTTCCAACAAAAATGTTAAGGAATCATTTTTAAAGAAAACACGGTCGAAGTCCAGACTCACTAATGCATCCTAACAAACTCGATAAGACACACTAATGCAAATTTTCTGGTTCTCTAAGACCAACGCTCGGATACCAACTGAAATGTCCCGTTCTTATTGATTAAAAACGTTCCATATTAATTGATTTCGTTACGAGGTTTTGACCTCTATATGAGACGTTTTTCAAAGACTGCATTCATTTTTAAAACAAACCATAACCTTTATTTCATAAATAAAGGTTTAAAAAGCTTTACGTAGATTATCAAATAATGATAATCTAAAATATCCTGTTTACACACGACCATTACATAATGGTTTACAATACAAATATGTTACATCGAAATCAGTTTCTTGAATGCAGTTTTTACACAATATCATACAAACATGGACTCCAAATCTTGTCCTTATTTTAGTATGCAACAGCAAAAGCTCTTAGTATTCACCTGAGAATAAACATGCTTTAAACGTCAACAAAAATGTTGGTGAGTTATAGGTTTAACCTATATATATCAAATCGTAACAATAGACCACAAGATTTCATATTTCAATACACATCCCATACATAGAGATAGTGAACACCTGGTAACCGACATTAACAAGATGCATATATAAGAATATCCCCATCATTCCGGGACACCCTTCGGATATTATATAAATTTCGAAGTACTAAAGCATCCGGTACTTTGGATGGGGTTTGTTAGGCCCAATAGATCTATCTTTAGGATTTTCGTCTATTAGGGTGTCTGTTCCCTAATTCTTAGATTACCAGACTTAATAAAAAGGGGCATATTCGATTTCGATAATTCAACCATAGAATGTAGTTTCACGTACTTGTGTCTATTTTGTAAATCATTTATAAAATCTGCATGTATTCTCATCCCAAAAATATTAGATTTTAAAAGTGGGACTATAACTCACTTTCACAGATTTTTACTTCGTCGGGAAGTAAGACTTGGCCACTGGTTGATTCACGAACCTATAACAATATATACATATATATCAAAGTATGTTCAAAATATATTTACAACACTTTTAATATATTTTGATGTTTTAAGTTTATTAAGTCAGCTGTCCTCGTTAGTAACCTACAACTAGTTGTCCACAGTTAGATGTACAGAAATAAATCGATAAATATTATCTTGAATAAATTCACGACCTAGTGTATACGTATCTCAGTATTGATCACAACTCAAACTATATATATTTTGGAATCAACCTCAACCCTGTATAGCTAACTCCAACATTCACATATAGAGTGTCTATGGTTGTTCCGAAATATATATAGATGTGTCGACATGATAGGTCGAAACATTGTATACGTGTCTATGGTATCTCAAGATTACATAATATACAATACAAGTTGATTAAGTTATGGTTGGAATAGATTTGTTACCAATTTTCACGTAGCTAAAATGAGAAAAATTATCCAATCTTGTTTTACCCATAACTTCTTCATTTTAAATCCGTTTTGAGTGAATCAAATTGCTATGGTTTCATATTGAACTCTATTTTATGAATATAAACAGAAAAAGTATAGGTTTATAGTCAGAAAAATAAGTTACAAGTTATTTTTGTAAAGGTAGTCATTTCAGTCGAAAGAACGACGTCTAGATGACCATTTTAGAAAACATACTTCCACTTTGAGTTTAACCATAATTTTTGGATATAGTTTCATGTTCATAATAAAAATCATTTTCCCAGAATAACAACTTTTAAATCAAAGTTTATAATAGTTTTTAATTAACTAACCCAAAACAGCCCGCGGTGTTACTACGACGGCATAAATCCGGTTTTACGGTGTTTTTCGTGTTTCCAGGTTTTAAATCATTAAGTTAGCATATCATATAGATATAGAACATGTGTTTAGTTGATTTTAAAAGTCAAGTTAGAAGGATTAACTTTTATTTGCGAACAAGTTTAGAATTAACTAAACTATGTTCTAGTGATTACAAGTTTAAACCTTCAAATAAGATAGCTTTATATGTATGAATCGAATGATGTTATGAACATCATTACTACCTCAAGTTCCTTGGATAAACCTACTGAAAATGAGAAAAATAGATCTAGCTTCAAAGGATCTTTGGATGGCTTGAAAGTTCTTGAAGCAGAATCATGACACGAAAACAATTTCAAGTAAGATTTTCACTCGAAATAAGATTGTTGTAGTTATAGAAATTGAATTAAAGTTTGAATATAATTATTACCTTGTATTAGAAAGATAACCTACTGTAAGTAACAAAGGTTTCTTGATCTTGGATGATTACTTGGAATGGATTTAGAAAACTTGGAAGTAAACTTGCAATCTTGGAAGTATTCTTGATTTTATGAAACTAGAACTTTTAGAATTTATGAAGAACACTTAGAACTTGAAGATAGAACTTGAGAGAGATCAATTAGATGAAGAAAATTGAAGAATGAAAGTGTTTGTAGGTGTTTTTGGTCGTTGGTGTATGGATTAGATATAAAGGATATGTAATTTTGTTTTCATGTAAATAAGTCATGAATGATTACTCATATTTTTGTAATTTTATGAGATATTTCATGCTAGTTGCCAAATGATGGTTCCCACATGTGTTAGGTGACTCACATGGGCTGCTAAGAGCTGATCATTGGAGTATATATACCAATAGTACATACATCTAAAAGCTGTGTATTGTACGAGTACAAATACGGGTGCATACGAGTAGAATTGTTGATGAAACTGAACGAGGATGTAATTGTAAGCATTTTTGTTAAGTAGAAGTATTTTGATAAGTGTCTTGAAGTCTTTCAAAAGTGTATGAATACATATTAAAACACTACATGTATATACATTTTAACTGAGTCGTTAAGTCATCGTTAGTCGTTACATGTAAACATTGTTTTGAAACCTTTAGGTTAACGATCTTGTTGAATGTTGTTAACACATTGTTTATTATAACAAATGAGATGTTAAATTATTATATTATCATGATATTATGATATATAATATATCTTAGTATGATATATATACAGTTAAATGTCGTTACAACGATAATCGTTACATATATGTCTCGTTTCGAAATCATTAAGTTAGTAGTCTTATTTTTACATATGTATTTCATTGTTAATACACTTAATAATATGTTTACTTATCATAATATCATGTTAACTATATATATATCCATATATATGTCATCATATAGTTTTTACAAGTTTTAACGTTCGTGAATCACCGGTCAACTTGGGTGGTCAATTGTCTATATGAAACCTATTTCAATTAATCAAGTCTTAACAAGTTTGATTGCTTAACATGTTGGAAACACTTAATCATGTAAATAACAATTTCATTTAATATATATATATATATAAACATGGAAAAGTTCGGGTCACTACAGATAGAAGTTTGGATTAGCGTAATTATGTTAATTTAGTACGATTACTGTCGTAATACTGAACTAGGAAGTCTAATAGATTTGTATGCTAGCATCTTAAGGATTGACCAACCTAGGTTGTGATCAGGACTTGTCCACCTATATGAAATTAGCTACTTCATAGGATTAAGACTGCTGGTTATACTGTATCTGAAGATTCTATGAACTCGGTATGGCCGGAGTTCCCGAGAGGCATCTAATGCGCTTTTAGGACACGAAACTTAGGAATTGAGACATGCATGACCTAGTATGCCTATTGACTGTTCCAAAGAGACTTCTTAGGAGCTGTTAAGATCTAGTTAGTGCCTTCACTGTGTGACCCAAGCCTATTGCATGTTCTTGTTTGATTGTTGCCTTAGGACTAAGTCATATCAACTTTTAGGTATTTATTAGATTTCTATCTGCTTTACTTTCAGTATATCCACTGTAATGCTGTATAATATTTGAACTGATATGATCTCATTAGTATAATGAAATGGTTGTTAGTTTTCATTTAAGGTTTTGCCAACTTAAACCGACAGACTCCTTCCGTTTGTGATCAGTGTTCAATCAACACGTCACGTTGTTATTTAGTTAACTAAACTAATAACGAGGGTTAGGATTATAGCTCAACTCACTAACAAACCTAGTACTTTACTGAGGATAACCTCCGAGGTATAGCTACCTTTCAATTATACAACCAAGTGACATACTTCTCACTGCTCAAAGAGAACTCCGAGAGTTCAGAGATAAGTAGGTCTGTGTAATTGGCTTATCCAACCAGATCTACATCATTCCAAGCATAGTCTTAACATAAGCATAATTACCTTTCCCTAACCCAATACTAATATCTTGGTCAACATTTCTCTGATCTGCATACTCCGAATATCCTTCCACTTATTTACCTTTCCGCACTTAGGACTTTTAACTTAAACCAACTACTATCCTTATCTAGGTAATTTAAATAAAAGACAATTATCCACTTGATTTTCAATTCGTTAATCTATTCAAAAATACGACACTAGGTTAACTTACACCTTCTACACTTTAGAAAGTAAAAGTAAATTTAGGCCCCGCATAATATAAATAAACAAAATCACTGTGCGCTACCTTGATCAACTGAATCTGACGTCCTGCGGCCTAACGACACCGCACGAATAAAACCGTCCGTTTCAACCGTATCTTTGTAGTGACATCAAATCTCCTCAACGTATAGGGCATAATTAATCTTTTATGTTTATTTGATAAATTCTCAAACCCTTTGTATCGGTCAAATGCAACGCCAACATCCACCCACGTGGCAGCAATCCAACTCCTAGTTCCCAGGTATTGGTGGGTTGGAAACAGGCGTTTCCTACGCGTTGGTTGGTTTCCAAGTTCCAACGGATGAAGCAACCGTGCGTCGGTAATATATTTATTAATTTTATATTATTTTAATAATATTATTTCTATCCCTTTTTAACTATTTTACCAATTATATTTTAATACATCATCACAACATTCCTAACCAACACCACCAATACTTCACATATAAAACCAACACTTCATAGTCAGCAAAAACGTACAAAAAGCAAGCAACACGAACCAACAACACGAGTCACCACTACAAATGTCTCATGAACGTCATGAATTCCGAGTCTCTTTTTTAGTAGAGTACTTTTTTGTGGAACTTCTTTGTTTATTCTCGGAGGTTAGGGATATCTCTAGGTTGTTTCAACGAAGTTGAGTTTTCTTAAATTTCATATAATGGATTTCTTGTCTTTGCTCATAATATAATTAGTTAGCAGTGTTAGTATTTTCAGGATTTCCATAGTTACTAACTTCATATTCTATTCACTGTATATTTGGAAATAGGAATAGTACAAGATTTTGAAACGACACATGGCTAGAAAACAAGCTAGATAACACAATTTGTTGTTTTTGCAACCAAAATGATGAAGATGAACATCATTTATTCATAGCATGCGACATCTCATCTCAAATTTGGTGTAGAATTAGTCAATTGACTGGTCTCCTAATTCCATCATGAAATTCGATTGATGAGGCATGGTTATGGGTTGACGGTGTCCCGTTAAGTGACAAGCAACGCATCACACTCAAAGTTATAGTTACCTCAACATTTTGGAATATATGACGCCCACGTAATAGTCACGTCTTTAACGAAGCAAAACTCAAAAAGTCTCTAGTTTTCGATAGCATTGTCGTTTCGCATTTGATTGGTTGTACTCTCGTCAGAACATGAGTCAAATTAATTGAACCACGTGGTTGCAAAACCCAATGAACGCAATGTAATTTTGTTTTTCTTTTTGCTAGCTCTTGCTAGTCTTTTAATAAAAATTTTGCCATCTGCTACTAAAAAAAAAGAAGAAAAGAAAATGAAAACCTCCTTGTTGTTGTTGTTGAAACCACTCGCTACTTGATTTTGTTGATTAAAAAATTCGATACATCGTTTTGTTCCATAAAAATTTAATTTTGTTTTTCGGGTGCTAGGTTCGGAATTTAGGGCCAATTACAGGAATTTGTTGAAGATTGTTTGGATTTGACGAACTTCCTTCGATATAATTACCGCAATTTATATAATTTTGCAAGTCGTTCGCGGTTGAAGGATTGTTTGATTATAGTTTGAAAAAACGGTAACCTCTCATCCAGTCACATTGTTCCACGTGTCTCTGACGCCGGACTCTTTCATCATTACCTGATTAACTAACCTCGCCTTATCATCCTTGGTGACACCGCATTACCAACATCACCATCGCCAGATCATCGTCACCAAAGTTCGAAAACGGCGCGATAAAAATGGTCTTATTATTTACGGAGTATTAGCCTAATAATATACGGTAGCAAAGAGGCTTGACAAACACTTTTGGTATCCAACGTGCGTGTGATATTTGGCCTATTTTCTTTACAATCCCTAATCATTACTCACCAAATCCAATAACACGCACACATACACATATCATTAAACAATCACTGATATAGATTCATATTCATATATCTATATTTTGTTGTTTCATCATAAAGGAAAGTATATTTGATCCAACCGAAAACCAGTGGGTCTACATTTTGCATTTTTTATTAATGATCACTAACTCACTAAAATCCCAAATTGGATCTCAATTGCAGATCCATAATCACTGTGCTAACGTCATCATTACATCTATCTGTTTTTCAGTATCTTCATGGATCCTTCAACTTTTCGTCCCGCTGTAGTTATCGACAATGGCACAGGGTAATAGACTCATTCCAATTCTACATTGCATATCACCTGATCGACGAAATGCCTCGATCGCATTTTATTAATTTCACCGTTTTCATCCCATATATACATTGCAACCAACGTGTTCGACGAAATGCCTCCATGAAATTTTGTTAAATTCGCTTAATTATACTATTTCCAGACCAACTGTTTGCTGATTAAGCATTGAGAATATGTTCAATTCATGTGATATATGTTGATTTGACTAAATTGTTTACAGTGATTAATTGAACACTTGGTACTTATTTAATTGTATTGCAGGTACACTAAAATGGGATTTGCTGGTAACGTTGAGCCGTTTTTTAATGTTCCGACGGTGGTTGCTGTTAACGATTCGTTTGTAAGCCAACCTGCTCGTAGCTCGGTTAAGGGAAGCAGTAGTTGGCTAGCTCAACATAGTGCTGGTGTGATGGCTGATCTTGATTTTTACATTGGGGAAGAAGCTATGTCCAAGTCGAGAACGAGTGGTATCTACAATCTGACTTACCCGATTAAACATGGGCAGGTGGAAAATTGGGATGCAATGGAACGGTTTTGGCAGCAATGCATATATAATTACTTGCGTTGTGACCCAGAAGATCATTATTTTTTGTTGACTGAGAGTCCGTTGACTCCACCCGAGAGTCGAGAGTACACTGGCGAGATTATGTTTGAGACGTTTAACGTTCCAGGGTTGTACATTGCAGTTCAGCCTGTGCTTGCTCTTGCTGCAGGGTACACCACGTCTAAGGTTAGTTGGTGGAACCATTAATTTGCTTTATCTTTGTTAAGGTAGTAATTGTAATGTAAATATATTAGGTTACTAATTTGTTTTAGTAAGTTTTTGACTAACATCTGTTGGTGTGGATGCATGCGTCTCTTGTAGAGTTGATGACTGTATTTTTGAAGTAGTGAATTAACAAAACTGCACGTATTTTTTAGTTATTAAGGTCATTTACTCGAGATTTGTGGAAAATAACGCATTGTTTTTGTCCCAATTCGTAATCTAGTTAGGTTGAGTCAAACATGACATAGATAAATGGAGCTATATGAACTTTAAGAGTGAGGTATGGGGAATGTCTGGAAGGGAATTATATGAATTGTTCAGTATGATATTATTTGATGCGATCTGCTGCTCAAATTACTAGTTTACAACCAATTGACAGATACTTAGTTTGTAGATTAACAAGAATATGCACTTATTTGCATGTTTGTCTCTAACACAAATTTAACGTCATGATTCATAAATGTACCTGATCCAAAATTTAATATGTTTCTCTTTAATGAAATATCCTATATGGTTGTATACTTTTTATTTGTTGACCTTTTATCTTCCTCACATTTCAACCAAAAGTGTAATATCTGTTATGAAAGCCACATCTTTTGAATTATGTATTATATCTGAATCACCATATACTTTTCTTTAGTGTGAGATGACAGGCGTTGTTGTAGATGTTGGAGATGGAGCCACCCATGTTGTACCTGTAGCAGAAGGTTATGTTATTGGAAGCAGCATTAAATCAATACCTATAGCAGGAAAAGATGTTACCCTCTTCATCCAACAACTCATGCGCGTATGTTAATTTTGACCTTTTTATCTCACTTTAATTTGCTAATTTAACTATTTTCAGAAAGTTGCTACAAAGTTTGAGTCAATGTTGACACAATTACACCATTAGTAAATTTGATCATTGACTTCCTTTTATGTTTATACATATTGTAATCCAGATTCCTTGTCACTCGTACCATAAATCCCAGACACGAACTTATATATATCAGACCTTTGCATACATTCGACGATATTATCAGCAACTTGATAATTAATCCTTTCATTATATTATATTGTGCAGGAAAGAGGCGAGCACATTCCACCTGAAGACTCGCTCGAAGTAGCTCGAAAAGTTAAGGAAACATATTGCTACACATGCTCCGACATTGTCAAGGTAATAAATACGGTTATGTCTGATACCTTGTTTAAAGTCAACATGAATGATTCTATATATAGGCGGTAATTCGAGCCATTTACTTTTCAAATGTGTCTATTTGGATTGTGTTTTACCTTCAACTGTAATAAATACATATTTAGCAAAAAGGGGAAGTGCTCGGTATTTTGCCAACCGTCCCATTCTAAAACTATAAATCTTTCAACCTGAACCTGTTTCCGAATCCATCCTTCATGTCCAGTATCTTATTTTTGGCCAGTTGTATTAAAGATTGAATAGTCTTTGTATAATTTCAAATTTACAGGAGTTTAACAAGCATGACAAAGAAGCTTCCAAATATGTTAAGCAATGGAGAGGCATTAAACCAAAGACTGGAGCACCATACTCATGTGATGTTGGCTATGAACGATTTCTTGGTCCTGAGGTTTGTCTTCCTTTTCTTTAATGATTTAATGATAATTAGTATGTTAAAAAGCCCTTGTAATCTATGGTCCATTCTTACCTTAATTGCTGCTCGGAAATATGAACTTATTTTCTAGGGGGATAACCCTATAAACGTACTTAATAATGAGACGGGTTGAATGTGACCAGAATTTACTTCGAAAACATACAACTTTATATGCTTTGGTGTCTAGGAGTAGAGTTCTCCTCATAAACTGTAGCCTGCCATTATGTTAAGTAACATAAAATAAATTTATATGTTTTATCATGCAGCTTTTCTTTAATCCAGAGATATACAATGGAGACTTTAGGACTCCTTTACCTGATGTAATAGACAAGTGTATTCAATCTGCACCGATTGACACAAGACGTGCCCTCTATAAGGTACAACTTACCATATGCGTGTCCCGTTGGACTCTAGTATTATTTTGTATTTTAGATTGCAGGATTGTGTATTTAAAATACATGTAAACTAGAGGGGTAATATCTATGCATTTCGTATGAGTTGGTCAAATGGACCAGACTGGTCAAATGTTGCCCAAAGTGTATATTTGGTGCATAATACATTCTAAATCATTTTACGGAAGAAATAATATTACAACAACAACAACAAAACCCAATACCACATGAGTGGTGTATGGGGGAGGTGAGATGTAGACAATCATTCCCCTATCCGAGAATAAAGACAAGTCATTTCTCCACCCAGAGTGAAACACTCTCAAGAGTAGAGAAAGTCATCCCTCTCTTTATTCGACGGATAAAGAGATTGCTTCCGAGAGGACCTCCGACCTTTAAGTAGGAAAAAGTTAAAAAAAAAAAAAAAAGAATACTAAAATAAAAATAATAATAGACGCCATGAAAATGGTATAATCAAATTTCCATGGGAAGAAATAATATTACTTCTGAAATAATACGAAGTGTACTTTTGTTAAAAGATATGACACACTAGTCAATCGGATTGAAAGTCACTCAAAGACCAAGGCGCTTATTTTATGCATAATGCATCATAAAGCATTTTCTTTAAAATCCGAATTATTACTGAAACAAAATAACTTTGAACTTGTCTTGCACACCCTTGTAAAACGGGTCAAAAGTAAACGAGAGTGTAATTCTAATGCATAAAACTTCATAAATCAAATCATGTAAAAGCTAAAACTACATTATTTGTCAACTATCATAAATATTTTAATCATATTTTATTCATTATTGCTATTTCTGTATACAAAACTGGTGTTTTGGGTCAACTGGGCCTAACAGAACAAAAAAAAAAACATGTCACCCATTAGCCAACCCGCCCATTGTGGCTTTCTCAAATATTAGCAATTACCTAAACCATTTTTTGCATCTGACATCTGTTTCAGAATATTGTATTGTCTGGAGGATCGACCATGTTTAAAGACTTCCATCGAAGATTACAAAGGGAGGTTAAGAAAATAGTGGGTGCTCGTGTTCTTGCATCAGATGCACGGTTAAACAATGAACTGAAAGTAAGTTTGCTTAATTGATTAGCCAATAGTTATATTTTAATTAATCATTGTTAATCACTATGAGGCTGCAAATAATTATTGTTCCAGGCACAACCGGTTGAAGTGAATGTTGTAAGCCATCCTATCCAGAGACATGCTGTATGGTTTGGAGGCTCTATACTTGCATCAACTCAGGAATTTTTTACGGTATTCTAATTACTTATAACACACCCAAACATGATCTTTTACGTTACGTGTTTACTAGAGTTGAGTAGTACATTATTATTACTGAATTTATATGGTCTATCGATAGGCTTGTCATACAAAAGCAGAGTACGAAGAATATGGAGCCAGCATATGCCGAACAAATCCTGTTTTCAAGGGAATGTATTGACAGATCTAACCCCCTGTTGTTAAATAATTTCAAGGGCATAAATGTAGCTAGCTGTTGTGGTCATTGAAAGGGAAATATAGGATTCTGTACATTTTGAAGGTTAAGTTTGTCGAGAAGGTGTACTCGAGATGCTTGTTTTCTTGTGCCAAAAAGATGAATTTTCGTTATAGGTATTAAAAGTTTTCTTGATAGGATTGCAGTGAAATATTTGTATTGAATTGCTACTTATACGGTGTCAATAATTGAGGACTACAATACAAACTGTCATCAAATTACTTCAACAAATTGCTTGTAGGTGTGACTCGATGAAACTTTCAGATGTTAGTTGCTCCCAATCGATATTCCCCTTCAGATTGGATAGAGAATTCTTTTTCCGGAATCTTCTCCATCTGAACGAAGTCTTTAGCCCCAAGTAGTTCCACGTCTGATTTAAAAACGTTCCCGTCTAGTCCCCGTTTGATTAAGACGCATTCCGAGGGCAGCCCTTTGAGGAACCTTTGCCTCAAATCCCTCAAGAGTTCGAACATAGAATGGAGGAAACGGGCATCACGTTCTTTGCTCTTCAAAAAACACAAATATCATGTCTTTACTTTAATTCATCATTGGACTGGTTTTCGGTTCAAGAGTTTTCTATTGTATATTTGGATTCCCCTATCTTCAAAGGCAGAAGAATAACAACATATTCTAATGATTTAGAAAAAAAATTCAGAAAAAAGATTTCTATTGCTTTTTCTTGTTACTGTTGGATAATTTTTTTTCCGATTTGTGTATGAGTTAGGATTTTGGTCATTTCTGTTATACTTTGAAGATTCAAGCCGACTATTTGGAACATTCATGTTTAGATGCATCCTATGATTTAGCTAGTACAGTTTTTTCTTTTTTTTTTTGTGAAGTAACGAGAACTTTTATAAAAAAAAAAAACGTTTTCGAAAAGAAAACAAAATCAACAAGAAGTACAAAAGGGAAATACCGGTGAGACTCGAACCTAGAAAGCGGCTACTAACGAAAAATCTATACTGAGTCTCGCCTAACCTATGCGAAAACAAACCAAAACCAAAACCAATTAGACGATACAATGCAATACAAACACCTAAGACTACATCGAATCAAGATACATAAAACCGAAAAAGAACTCAAATGTCCTTAATGAACACGCTGAATTTAGCCATTTCGGCACCTTGAACCAATTTCTCTTTACGCTTATGATGATTTTTGTTCCTACCTGGCGAAGGCGGGATTTCACTAGAATTTACCGTAACCGGTTCGATCTCGGCCATGCTTGTCATCATAATATCAAAAGCCGCAAAAGCCTCGCAGGTCATACCATGCTTTGTCAACCCCGAAGAAGCGCCATTACCCGGGACCGCACCACCACTCTTCTTGTCTACCGTGCCCGCCAAAAACAAGTTTTAAATGGCGTCACCATATTCCAAAACTTATTCATGATCCACGAGCTTAAAAGATCCCGAGGTAGATGCAACATTCCGTCTTGTCCGCAAATTCACGCATTCGAAAGTTTCCCTAGAAACCTTCCTATTTAGAACATACCACGACTTACAATAACCTTTAGAAGAAGGATCCTCACAATCACAATAAGACCTTCCACTACGCCCAACCAAAATCGGTAAAGGCCTATCAACATTCGTTGCCTTCCCTCGATTTGCCATCAATTCTTTCTTCTTTTTCTTCTTTTCTTCCTTCAAACGAGCCACTCACAGTTATGTACAATAACAACTATATATTAATTCTGTATAACACATCAACAACAATAACAAAATTCAATTCCACATTTGTGGAGTATTGAGGAAGTGAGATTTAGAGAAGTCTTCATCTATCCTAGAATAATACAAAAGAGCATACGTAAATTTGTGTTTTCTGCAAAAATATTGCATGTTCATTGTTTCACCCTTCTTGTTATATTAAAGTGACATTGTCAAAGCTCTATTTTTGTGTGTTTCCGCTTCCTACTAAAGTATAGTCATATGGTCTTAATTGTCTTTCTTAAGTTCTTTACTGTCCTTGTATTTTCCAAAACCTTCTATTCTTAAAAGGTAACTCACACATCCATTATCACAAATTAATACACGACTACCACGAATATATATAGTTGTTACATCCAAAGACTTGGTACCTTCAACCACATGATGGGAATGGTCATTTTGATACCACTTGACCAATGACCCTTTAGTTTTATAGGAATTGATATAAATGAGTGATGCTGGTCCGTGCTTTGCTGCGGGTGATACAGAACGGGTGATTATACATTCACGATAATCAAGTAAAGAAAGTTTTAAAGATCCAATATAGAATATGTCAATTATAAATACTCCTTTTCAAATTGTACAACTACCGCCATCAACGACCCAATTGTTCTAATCATTGTTGTTTAGGGCTTTTAGTTTTTGTTATAAGGATTTTAATTGAGCAAGATTGGCTAATACTTATGGGCTCTAAAATGTGGGCTTTTATTGTACTTATTCCCATTCATGACTTGGTTAATTTCTTTTTTTTTTAATATATACTCCGTATTAATTCTTGTTTTTCCTTCCCTCACAAACAGTGTTGTAAAAAACCCGATTACTCGCCGATTAATTTCCGATTAAGCATTTTTAAGAGCAATCCGTTCTGATTTTCAAAAATCCGTTTAATTAAATGGTCAACGTCAATTGATGGGTCAAAATCGAATTTGATAATCAAAGCCGGTCAAAGTCAAAAATGATTACCATCTACACATGAATTTAAACTAGAACTATATAGTTTTGGAGCAAAATGAACAATTTTATACAATTATGTTAAAGTTTATTTCTATATTTATGTTTTTTTTTTTCTATATTTACACATATAATTTTTTATATTTAATAGTTTAATGTATACAGTACAATCCGATTAATCTCCGAATTACCGATTAATCTTTCCAAAGTCTCGACCGATTAATCCCCGAATAGCGAATTTTGCAACCTTGCTCACAAATACTCAAAAAAAAGGCCTAGATCTAAAATCTCAACTCCTCCCTCACTCAAATATACGACAGCCAACACTACTATTTTTATAAATCCGGCCGCAACATCACCAATCAACCACCGCTACCCACTGATGCTTATCGCCTTTCTCCTTCACTTTTCTCTGAAAACCGTTGCACTTCTCTCATGCCTCCGCCACCAATGGACAAATCTGTTTTTTGTATATTTTATTTTCAACCGTCGCTCCATGCTCAGATTTGATGTTTGTTGGTGGCAGATGTTGGTGGCGTATGGTGGTTGTTAGTGGTGGTCAAATTTTGACGTTCACGGCGGTCGGCTGTAGAAGGAGGTTGTTTAACGTCGGTGTTTTTCGGAGGGGTCGGAGGTTGTCGTTGCTTGTTGGTAGTTTGGTTAGAGGAGGTTGAAAGTGGTTGTATTTATTAAAAATGTATAAAATTATAAAATGTATAATCACCAAAGCAGTGGCAAGATGTTGATGGAACATGTGCAAGATGGTGAAGGCGGCGGCGACCGCATAGTGGTGGTGGTCAAAATAGTAATTAGTAAGTGAAGGAAGTAAAAAGAAGAAAATATATCCCTATTAAAATAAAACTAGTAAAGTTGGCCGCGCTTCTCGGCGGTGTGCAAAAAAAATTTTGTTTATGATTTTTTATAATTACAATGCAATTTCGAAAAATGACATGAAATTTGTAGTGCAATCGAATTTTGCATAACTTTTTTACTATTATTTTAAATAGCATACCCAACCGCCGCTCACTACCAGCAAATCGTCAGTCACCTTACAAATCTGAACCGTCACACTCTTTCGACACCGCCACCTTTTTTTTTTTTTTTTTTGTCTAAAACTCCAACTATGTATTAGTTTATATTTTTATTCTATTTTTAAATATCGATAGTTTGCGTTTAGGTGGACGTTTTGCGAAAGTTTAATAACTGGGTTTGTTAATGGTGTATAAACATTACAAACGTTTAACCCTACTATAATTACATAATAAGTTTCCAATTCCTTAATTTCTATTGTTAGTAATATTGGAGAGCAGTATCACTATTTTATCAATTGTAAACATATTAATTTCAAGCATGTTGTAATTGGGGAGCAGAGTCACCAATTTTTTATTGTTTTAAGAATAATAAAGAATATATGTATAGAGAGAAAAAACGTGTTTATATACTACGGAGTATAATGTTTACGTTAAGAAAAAAGATTACATTATGTCTCACTTTTCAGTTGTGCATCTAAATGTAAATCTTCTAATATAATACTGTATAAATGTAATGTAATTGATAGGAAAGTGAAAGACCAGACAATAAATAATTGGCGAGGCCCAATTACAATAATATGACACCTACTTGACCTTTATACACCTCAAGGTCCAAAAACTTTAAAAAAGATAAGAGTCTGTGTACAAAACTGCAGATTAAAAGGGAATCTCAATCGATGTGTATCTACTCCATATTTCCCACCTAACTTGCTTTATTCATTTTCATTTTTCCAAAGTAAAAAATCAAATCAAAATCAATTTGATTTCTCTCTTTTTTCCCTAACTTAAACCCAAAATCTAAATACTTTCTTACCTCTTCCTCTCCTAAATTCGTCCAACATCTCTCACCCACCGTATTCCATTGCCGATCATCATAAACTACCTCTCATCTTCACCAAAGATTTATCTCACGTGGCCCATCTAACGGATCTGAACTCCGACAAACATCACCAACAAAACGCCATCTAATAACGCCTATCATCCGCCGACTAAACAGATCTAAATCGTGTTATATTTCTTTAACAGCCCATTTGACGGTGGTGGTGGTTGACGGTTGTGACTGAAAGTGATGGTGGTGACTAAGGGTAATCGTTCACTCCGTACAACTACTTCTGTTCCCATCCTTTCATTAGTTTTTTTTTTTAAAAATAACTTTTGAAAATCTTTGATGATAATTATTTAGTTAAAAAAAAATTCAGATTTGTTTTTTTCCTTTTTAATAAGACCTGATTTTTTTTTTTCATATCTATTTTTTTTTGTTCAAATGCATTTTATGTGTTCTAATGTTTTTTTTTTTTTTTTTTCAGATTTGTGTTTGTCGCTGGTAGTGGCTCTAGTGGTGGTTGGTGGACGTGATGGTGGAGGCTAGCCTTTCCGATTACCTATTAGATTAGTTGTTTATTTTTGTTTTTGTTTATCTAATTTGTTTTTTATCATATAAAAATAAGAAGTTTGGTGGTGAAAATAATTGTGATCCATGATGTATTAGTTGTCCTATGTACTTTGGAGTGTGAAAAGACAAAAGTACCCTTGCGCCGCTACTGTTATACTGTAGCCGATACGAATAAGGATGTGAGATGAAGTGAAACAGTATGACAGTAGGAAAAATTACTAAAAATTTACGTGATTTAGTATAGAGATAAATAAATAAATAAATACGTAAAAAGATGAAAATACCCCTATGAACACTAAAAGTTCATTACTTTTAGTATGTAGATATAATATAATATAATATCTCAAGTATGATAACAACGAGGAAAATAAACTCGCGCTTCGCTGCGGGATGATTTTAATCAGTTAACGGGCAGTTAATTGAACGTTTTGAAAAATGGTTAACAACTAGCTAATTAAATGTTAAAAAAATTAAGGGAATAAAATAAGGTGAAAGAAGAAAGTGACTAATGGAGAAGATATTAATTTTTGACAAGATCATTGGATTGATAGTGACACATTTGAGAACATGTTTAATCGCGTTTATTCTGGAAGTAAATCCTAACTAAAAGTTAGCGGAAAGGTTTGTGAATGGTGTTACTGGATGTGGAAATGGAGTCGCGCTGAGATTAGAAATCGCAAAGAAGCTCATTCAGCTTGCCTTCTCAGTGATATAAAACACGTTATTATTAATGATATTCCATATTCTTAAATTTGGTCGACCTATTAGAGATTTTTCGTTCAGGGAAGCACGTGGTTATTTGGATGAGTTGATGTTTCCTTCATTGCCAAGATGTTTAAGATGGTCTAAACTCTTTCCTCGCAAGGTCAACATTTGTTTTTTATAGAGATTAAGTCTAGATTGGTTCGCTAATCGATTAATTTTGTTAGCACGGGGTATATAAATCGAATCATTGGACTATCCGTTTAGGTCTTCTCAGGTGGAACAAGTGATCATGTGCAATTCTCTTGCGAGTTTGCTATGGAGGTGTGACATAAGATTCGTATTTGGTGTGATATTTATATACATATGTTCAAGTCATGGTAGTCATGATATCAATGGCATTTGAATTGGAGACAACCAAAGGAGGTGAAAGATCGGTTTGAGGCTGTCATGGTTGCTGTGCTTTGAATGATATGGAGATTTTGAAATAATTTCACGTTCTCTTCTAATTCGTTGAAAGAAAGTACGTTGTTTCGTGTGTTTGGCTTAATGTTAGAGGTAAAAAGTGTATTGTTTGAAATAATTGGCTTCTCAAACCGTTGTAGTTTTGCTCTCTTAGCGCCTTACTACGGTTTGTTTTGGAGGTTTTAATAATATTGTCCAAAAATATACATTGTAATATTATTTATTTCTACTTTATACATTAATTAACATATGTATTTCATTGTTTATCTTTTTTTTTATTTTTGTCAATAATTTAATATAATGTATTCTTTAGAGAATGAAAGTAGTTGAGAAAAATGTCAAATAATTAGGAGATAATTTGATTAAATCGCATAGATTTGCTACATAGCTAACTAGCTAGCAAACTGAATTAAATTCCAGAATTATCTATTCTTAATAAACATTTGCCCTTTAACTAACTAGCTAGCTACCCGAACTAATCATTTCCCATCTTAATAGCACAATATTGAAATATTGATTGATCATGTTTTTAGGACTCGTACGTTAAGAACATTTTTCTAGTTAGAGAAACAGATCGATTCAATGATACAGAACAAGATGTCCTGACATGGCATAAGAGTCACATGGACCGGATTTAATTAATCAAGCTAGTCAGTTCTTTGAAGTGTGCACTAATGATGAGAGTACGTACATGTGGTGAAAGAGTCATGACACCTTCAATCCTTATTCATTGGGAGTAGAAAACTTGCAAGTACAAACATTGATCAATTATGTTTATATTCTTCTTGTTTATCACTCTCTCCATTTCATTCAATTTAACTTTCGAAAGTTACTTCAGTTCTATTTTTTTTTTTTTTTTATGTTATATAATAACTGATAACTGATGACATTATATCAATAAAAACGCATTTAGAACTCCATCTATTCATATAACCTTTATCAAATATCGTATAAAATAAACACA
Source organism: Rutidosis leptorrhynchoides (assembly GCF_046630445.1). Classification (NCBI taxonomy): domain Eukaryota; kingdom Viridiplantae; phylum Streptophyta; class Magnoliopsida; order Asterales; family Asteraceae; genus Rutidosis; species Rutidosis leptorrhynchoides. The sequence continues at coordinate 111,492,561 of NC_092342.1, read as the reverse complement.
AATATTTAACATCACATCTTAAAAGAAATGACTTTTAAAAGTCAAATGTAACAATTATTTATAAACGAAAGGAGTATTTATATATTTATTATCGGATCTGAGTATAAATTGATATGAATGATAAGATTTGAGTTAACATTAAACTCAGATTGGGAAAATAATGATAGTTTGGCTTGCTAATGTAAACTCTTTAGATCATAATTAATGAGGCTTGTGTTCCCATGAGCTTGGTGGTTTGTAAAATGCCTACAAACACCATTATTGGCGGTCTTATTAGAGAAACATACAACTCCTCTTTACATGTGTGAGACCGCTTGTAGTGGTGCATCACCAACGGTTTGGCAGCTTAGGTGGCCTGGGGCAACGACCCCTTTCGCTGGTATCGAAGCGTGGGATGACCAAAAACATGGTCTGGTCGTGGCTCTGCAACATGATGGGCAAGGGCATTGTATGCCTCCACATGCCACGTGAGACGACCCGTCCTAATCCATAAGGACGAATACAATTACATATGGTTACATTGCGAGGTATCTGACCTCTATATGATACAATTTACAAATATTGCATTCGTTTTTAAAAGACAAACTTTCATCACATCGAAAGTTGACAGGTATGCATACCATTTCATAATATATCCAAACTATAGATGACTTAACCTGTCATTTACTTAATAATGATCTTTATTGAACTCAACGACTTGAATGCAACGTCTTTTGAAATATGCCATGAATGACTCCAAGTAATATCTTTAAAATGAGGAAATGCACAGCGGAAGATTTCTTTCAAACCTGAGAATAAACATGCTTTCAAGTGTCAACCAATAGGTTGGTGAGTTCATTAGTTTATCATAAACAATCATTTCCATTATTTTAATAGACCACAAGATTTCATTTCCATGTTTCATAAATATACATCTCATATCAGGCATTTCGCAAACTGCATAGAGATAAAAATCATTCATATGGTGAACGCTTGATAACCGAACTAACAGGATGCATATAGAATATCCCCATCATTCCGGGACTCTCATCGGACATGATAATCGAAGTACTAAAGCATTCGTAACCCGAATGGGACGTGTCAAGGTCCATAGATCTATCTTTAGGATTCACGTCAATTAGGGGCCATCTCCCTAATTCTTAGGCTACCAAGCTAAAAAGGGGCATATTCGATTTCGATAATCCAACCATAGAATGTAGTTTCGATTACTTGTGTCTATTTCGTAAAACATTTATAAATGCAGCGCATGTATTCTCAGTCCCAAAAATATATATTGCAAAAGCATTAAAAAGGGAGCAAATGAAACTCAATATACTGTATTTCGTAGTAAAAATACATATGACGTCATTGAACAAGTGCAAGGTTGGTCTCGGATTCACGAACCTATATTAAGTATATATATATATATACATTACGTGTGATGAAAATATATTTGTATCACATATTTAAATACTATAGATAATAATAATAATGAATAAAAGTTATATTATTTTGAAATAATAATAATTATTATTATTTTACTAATAATAGCAATAACAATATTTATCTACTAATGATGATATTAATTATAAAATGATAATTTTTAATAATAATAATACTAAAATGATAATAATAATGATGTTTTATTGTGATGACCCGGAGATTTTCGACCAAATTTAAACTTAATCTTTATATGAATTCGACATGTTAAGCAAAGTCTGTAATGTTAAGTCTCAAAAAGTTTGAACCGTTTCATATATCAAATTACCCTTTGACTATTCCCGACGATTCACGAACAATCGGTTGTAAATAAATGTATGGATAAATATGAATACAAGTATACATAGATATTATTATGAACTAATAAGATGCATTCTAATCAATTGGAATTAATAATGTGAAAATAAATTATAGAATAAATTAGTTATTATAAATATATATATATATATATATATATATATATATATATATATATATATATATATATATATATATATATATATATGAATTCTGCACATAAATAATATTATATGAAATTGTAAACTATAAATATTAAATATTTAATATAATTTATTATATAATGTATTATATAATTAATAACTAGGATAAAATTTATAAAATTGTGAGATATTAAATTACAAGTATAGTTGTTACATCATACATTCAATATTAATAATATTATTAAGGCCTATACATTTGAGTTAATATAATTACTAATATTATTGTATCACTTTTATTATTATTAATCTCTTTATTAATAGTATTATTATTATTAACAATATTATTATCAGTAGTATAAATAGTATTAATATATTTGTATTAGTGACTGATTAGAAATTTATAATTAGATATTAAAATTAAAAAGTAGATATTTAAATACAAAGATATAAACAGGTATGTTGATACAGATATTATATATATATATATATATATATATATATATATATATATATATATATATATATATATATATATATATATATATATATATATATATATATATATATATTCGGTGTTATATATATATATATATAATATATATATATATTCGGTGTTATATATATATATATATATAAATATATATATATATATATATATATATATATATATATATATATATATATATATATATATATATATATATATATATATATATATATATATATATATATATATATATATATATATATATATATATATATATATATATATATATATATATATATAACACCGATATTTAAATAAATATGGATATATATATAATACAGTTAAAAATATATAAATTCATATATAGATATACATATATATATATATTTATAAATACGAGTATATTACATATATACTTAATATCAGATACATATACGTATATACATACCAGTTAATTGTGTATATAAATTCAGTACATTAAACAGATAAAGATAAATACATGTATATATCAATACAGAATTTTTTTTAAATATAATAAAATTATTTACAGATATATATGACATCTGAAGCGTAATTCTGTTTTTTTTTTTTTGCATCTGATATATTCTTTATTTATTTATTTCCTTTGTCTACTTCCCATTCTTTCTTCTGATTAATTATTGTCGTCAATTGGTACACAACAAATTCAAATCCGTTATTTAACAGTACTCCTACTTCAATTATCAGTTTAACTTATATATTACGATGCAGTTGTAGTTAATAAAAAAAAAGATAGAGATAAAACCCGATATACCTCTATGTCGACTTGTAATTCACAAAAGCTCAAATTCGATCCATTCTTCAAAATCTATTAATGCCAACTTGTAAGGAATCATCCACTCCAACTATCTGTAAATTTTGTAATTTCAATTCTTTCTCCTGATGTCGAATTTCGAATGTCAAACTTTTAAAATAAAAAGTCAACCATCATGTTCTTAAGGAAATTCGAATTGGCGTTTACGTTTCAGGTTAAATTGATGATTTCAATAGTTTCTAGGAAGGATTTCTAACCTATTTCGTGTTGTAATCTTAGTCTATAACGCATTCAATTTCAAAACCAATATTTATTTATTTTTTTTGTTCGTGACAGTAGATATGCTGTTTTTTTTTTTTTTTTTTTTTTTTTTTTTTTTTTTTTTACGAAACCTTTCAATTTCAGATTATTTTCAAGTTAAATTTTTATGTTTTGATTCAAATTTGAACTCATTTTATTTAATGGTCGAGTTTTCATCTCTAGTCAAATGGAAGTCGAAGAAGAAGAACATGTAGCACAGAAAAACTGTTTAAACAACTATGGTTTAGGATTTAGTTCTGAAAGACCGAGTTGGAGGAATGGTTAGGAGTCTGTTCGGTGATTCAAGAGATCGCGGGTTCGAATCCCGTCTAGGACATTTTTTTTAGTAAAGCTTGCAAAGGGTATAACCATTTATCTTTCATTTTTATTATTATTATTATAAATTATTATTATTATTATTATTATTATTATTATTATTATTATTATTATTATTATTATTATTATTATTATTATTATTATTATTATTATCATTGTTGTTATTGTTATTGTTATGAATATTAATATTTGTTGTAGCTATGTTAAAATAAATAATATGATTAATGTTATTATCATTTTTTTTAGATATATTACTGAGTAACATTAGTATTATTAATAGTAACAATTACTATTATTATTATTATTATTATTATTATTAATATTGATATTGATATAAGTATTATTAATATTATTATTATGATTATTATAATTAGTGGATTTATGAAAATAAAACATGTTATTATTAGTGTTATTATCAATTTTAATGAACATAAGTATTATTACTAATATTATCATTATTAGTAGTATCATCATTAATATTAATATTAAGATCATTATTATTATTACTACTAACATGATTATATGTATTATCATTAATATCATTATTAGTATTATCACTAATAGAAATATTAACATTATTACTTCTATTAGAAAACTTAAGTATTAAAAGTATTATAATTTTACCATATTTAATATTATTTTAGTATTATTATAATTACTAATTTTCAAGCAAATGATATATATAAATATATATATATATATTTAATACTTATAACATAATAAAATTTATATTTTTATATACAAAATGAAAATATGAAAAACATATACACATTATTAATATAAATATGACATAACTAATAAATTCATATATGTAATATACAATGGTTCGATTGCAAATATGTGTATTAATATATATATAAATGATATAGGTTCGTGAATCCGAGGCCTACCCTGGATTGTTCAATGTCGTCATATGTATTTTTACTACAAAATATAGTACAGTGAGTTTTATTTGCTCCCTTTTTAAATGCTTTTGCAATATATATTTTTGGAACTCCGAATACATGCGCTGCTTTTATAAATGTTTTACGAAATAGACACAAGTAATCGAAACTACATTCTATGGTTGGATTATCGAATCGAATATGCCCTTTTTTAGATTGGTAGCCTAAGAATTAGGAAAATGGCCCCTAATTGACGCGAATCCTAAAGATAGATCTATGGACCTTGACACGTCCCATTCGGGTTACGAATGCTTTAGTACTTCGATTATCATGTCCGATGAGAGTCCCGGAATGATGGGGATATTCTATATGCATCCTGTTAGTTCGGTTATCAAGCGTTCACCATATGAATGATTTTTATCTCTATGCCGTGCGAAATGCCTGATATGAGATTATGTTTATGAGAAATGGAAATGAAAATCTTGTGGTCTATTAAATTATGGAAATGAATGATTATGACAAACTAATGAACTCACCAACCTTTTGGTTGACACTTTAAAGCATGTTTATTCTCAGGTACGAAAGAAATCTTCCGCTGTGCATTTGCTCATTTTAAAGATATTACTTGGAGTCATTCATGACATATTTCAAAAGACGTTGCATTCGAGTCGTCGAGTTCATTAAGATTATTATTAAGTCAATTATAGTTGGATATATTATGAAATGGTAGGCATGCCGTCAACTTTCGATGTAATGAAAGTTTGTCTTTTAAAAATGAATGCAATGTTTGTAAAATGTATCATATAGAGGTCAAGTACCTCGCGATGTAACCAAATGTAATGTATTCGTCCAGATGGATTAGGACGGGTCTCTACATTTATAATAACAATAATATTTCTATTAAGATGATAATTTTGATAAACTGATAGTTTTAACTTTGACGATACTTTTAATAATAATAATGATAATAATAAAAACGATATTTTATCTAAATCATAATCTTAACATTATTTTAATTGAATCATGATACTTATACTCATTATTTCTTACTCGACTTGTTTAATAGCTTTTAGTCCTCTTTTAAATCGCATTCGTAATGATAATAATATTTGTTATAATAATTAGATGTTACTAATATTAATTTTAATGATAATGATACTAATAATAATAAATATTCTAATAACATTAATGATATTACTAATAACTATTTTAATGATAAAATAATAATAATAATAATAATAATAATAATAATAATAATAATAATAATAATAATAATAATAATAATAATAATAATAATGATAATGTTAATAATAATCTTAATGATAATAACGATAGTAATACTAATAAAAATGACAATTTTTAATGATAACATTTATAATTATAATACTAATAATAATTATTAGTTAATAATAATAACGACGATAGTAATAATAATAATCATTTTACCAATAATACTTAAAATCATAATTAATTCAATTGACTATATCTTTTAATCCGTTCATCGAAACCATACGCTTTCTAAATGAAAAGTTATTAATTTTTCGCCAGCTTTCCAACGACATGCATATCATATACCTTATCTCAATCACATATGTATCAAATTTGTGATTTATCATAACTATCTAATGACAAATATTAAACATACAAGCATGCATAATCATATATACTCGAGCACCAGTCAGGGATACACTATTAATATATAAAAGTTAAGTTATGAGTGCTCACATATCAATATTGAGATTCAATATTGCAGGAAAGTACGTAGACGCAACGGAGATGATAAACACTAAATTGACCTCACGATCATAACCTCCAAACCATACCCATAACCTCCATAGCTATAACCCATAATTTCCTTAGCTCTATCCCGCTCATAAAACCCATTTTAAAATAACTCGCTCATGACTTCGTCGTAGTATTTTATGTATACTAATACTAATACTAATGCTACTAATAATAATATTAGGATTAATAATAATAATTTTAATAATAATAATAATAATAATAATAATAATAATAATAATAATAATAATAATAATAATAATAATAATAATAATAATAACAACAACATAGATGATACGGAGTGAAAATGGAATGAATGAGTTCCAGGAACAACGAATTCGATTTAAAGGGAGTTCAGCCACCAACCCCCCCCCCCCCCCCCCCCCTCATGCGATCGCATGAGATTGTGTGGAGAGACTCATGCGATTGTATGAGTCTTGTTTACAGCTCCTAAATGAAACAAAAGTCCTACCGACACAATATATATAATATTTAATATATAATATATTTAATCTTTAGAATTAATTAAATATTATATTATATTCTCGTGCATAGTTGATTTGTAATTTTTGCACCGATGAATTGTACGTTAACACTCGACTTACGTACCGGTTCCGGTTTTTCGAACGCATTTTCGTACGCTTAGAAAAATGGTACTTTACGTTTCGTGTAATGTACCTTTATCAATAACAAGACTCAAATCAATAAAAAATTATCCCACTCAAAGTATAACTTATTCATTTGAGTGTTTTGGTCATTTGCTTCTATAAATCGACGTCTCATTATTTACCAATATATATTATAATAATACTATTTTAAATCCAAAGCGTTTTACGACTAAGTTAATATTATATTTTATCACTTTGTAAAATAATGATATTATTATTTAAAAATATAAACTTATATATTTTAGAAATAGTTACTTACTAATATAATATTTAGTTTTTCAAAAACTAATTATATTTCAATCGTTTAAATATTAGATATTATTATATCACCTTACGTTTTATGCTCTAGTACATAATTTGATATGATTCATTTATGCGCCAATGTTTAATTTAACTTCTCAAACGTTCTAATTAACATATCTATAAATCAATCGAATCAATAAACAAGTGTTACAATCGTTTACTTAACTTATCGATATTCATTTTCTAAGTTATCTATATTCCCCAATTTTACTTTTACATTAAATAATTTGAAGGTTAAATAGTTTATCTTATCAAAAGTCACGAGGCAATTATTGTAAGGCATGTATTGAAATTCAACACGAATTTCCAACAATCTGTCTAGCTCTCGCTACTTGACACTTTGTCCTTACTCGAAGATCACTTTACCATTTATTCCGAATACCGTTAAAAAGGAAAGGTTTCCTAAATTAAAGTGGACCTCTCAACAGAGACCCGTAATCATATCACAATGTATCTGATAATTCAATCATTTGATATTATCTTCTAATTCTGTTGATAAATAACTTGAAATAATTACGTTCATGTAAAGTATTATTCATCTAATACTTTGTTAACGTTCTCAAGTCATATAATAAACTTCGTAACTTATTTTCATATTAATCAAAAGTTTAATGTTTCATTAATATTTCACAATTTAATAATCACACATATGTATATATTCATACATATCTATTTACACATAATTGTTTGTGAATCGTCGAGAGCAGTTGAAGGGTAAATGAATATATGAACACAGTTCAAAGTTTTTGAGATTTCAACATTACAGACTTTGCTTATCATGTTAGAAACATATAAAGATCAAGTTTAAATTTGTTCGAAAATTTTCGGGTTGTCACACCACGTGTCGCGATTTTGTTGGGCCAAATTTGTGACCGTTTGACAATTTAAAAAAAATTAATCTATATTATTTATGCTATATATACACCTTTATTTTACTCATTCTAACAAATCTTTCTTTCAATCTTATTTTTCTTTTTAACTTAACATACACTATAAAATTTCATAATGTGTAAGACACTGAATTTTATGCATAAGAAAGTGTCAGTAAAAGTGTGCATCAAAAATTTTAATAAAAAGTCTACCATATACTTAGATTTTCAAAATTTACATCAGAATCAGTCAAGAACGACGTGCTTGAGGGGAAGAACGGCGTTCCATATGCCAGAACGGCGTAACAATTGGAAGAACGACGTTCTTGAGGGGAAGAATGGCGTTCCATATGCCAGAACGGCGTAACAATTGGAAGAACGACGTTCTATGATGTTGGGTTGTGAACATAGCTGAACAGACCTTATTGAAGAGGTTTCAGGAACAGCGTTCCCTTATTTGGAATGACGTTCTAGGGCTATGAGGAGTGGAACAGCGTTCCATGAAACAACCCAACCCGTAATTAGTACGACAAATTTTTTTTTTAAAATTAATTAACCATTAGCGCCCAATTAAACGGTTACATATAACCCATTTAAACAATATCATAATCTTAATGTTTACAAACGGCACAAAGGCCCTTAACAAATGTAACACAAGTTTGACCCATTCAAAATGATAGTTTTAATCCAAACGACACTTGAGCATGGTTTGGGGCTAAACTACCCGTAACACTAGGTCGACTTCCAAAAGCTTCATCCAAAGCATCCCCTATCAAAACAAAGCGGAAAACCACTAATCCAACCGAATACCCTTGCCTTTATCCAAGTGGGGGCCTAAAAAGGTAAACAACGAGAGGGAAAGCAAAACGCTTAGTGAATACAATAATTTTACACATACTATATATATATATATATATATATATATATATATATATATATATATATATATATATATATATATATATATATATATATATATATATATATATATATATATATATATATATATATATATATATATAACCTTCTTACTTGCAAACACTTACACACATACCGCATACATACTAGCAACACAATTAGCTTATCACCTCAATACAAAGCTATTAACCTCCAATGCCCCAAGCTAGCATAACAATAACATATATATATATATATATATATATATAACTCAAACAATATAGCATGCTTGCGCTACAACACAATAACCTTGGTTAACCAATCGTACAAGGGAATGGTACTCGCGAAAGGCCATCGGTGTTCATAACATCCGTTAGTGTACTTAACACCTCGTACTACTAAACCCTCGGGTGACATCTTAACACCTCGACGCTTCACCCTTTACCTGATGGAGTGGTGCCTTAACACCTCGGCACTTCACTCCTAGGTGGCATCTTAACACCTTGATGCTTCACCCGAGTGGCGTCTTAACACCTCTACGCTTCACTCGTCACGTGAAATGTGGTGTCTTAACACTTCGACACTTCACATCTCACGCTACAACAAATAAATACATTATATACCTACGCATATAATTATTCCACTCACCTTATAGACTAGGCGATGAATTAACAACTCCGCAAGCTTCAAAGTGAAGTACCTAATACAATAAGTACACATTCAATACACAACTAGTGGAATTAACCACAATACTCACTCTTGAGCATTTAATGACCCAATTTGCATTAAATGGCTCAACTACACCAAAACCGCCCATTAATGGCTAAGACTTGTCATAAATCACTAGGAACAAGTGATGTAAGTCTACTAACACCAACTAACCCGAACTATGGGTATTTCATACCCATTTCACCCAATTAGGCCAACTATTACTCATTTGACTCATTTTGACACTTACTCTTGCAATTTTAGTCAAACATGACCCATTAACAATTCTTTCATCATTTACAAGTGTATTAGTGACTAACAACACCATCTAACACTTACAACCTCAAATCGTAAGATCAAACCCTATATTATAGCTATTTAGGGTTTTCTTTCGTCAATATAACCCAAATTCACCCATTTAACCCCCAAATGGGTCTTACAAGTCTTAAATGGCCCAAACCCTAGCCATAAATTAACTAAAACTTAAAACATGGAGTTAAGACTTACCAACACTATTGGGTCGTAGCTAAGAACAAGGAGAACAACTTTACTTCTTGCTCCAAAGATCGATTCACAATTCTTCACTCTCAAATCTTACTTTTAATTTAAATGGGTTTTATGTTTTAAGAGTAAATAGAAGAAGAAAAGAGAAAAGAAATTGAATAAATGAGATAAGTGGTTGAGGTTTAATGCTCAAATCAGATCCATACACGAAAAGACGAAAATACCCTTGGACCACCCCTTTTTAAATAGGAAAAACGGGTCAGATCTGCAGCTTTGTCACGTCGCGACCTCAATTGTCACGGCGCGGCAATACACTGGATTTTCGAGCTGTCTTAAACCACTCCTGACTTTGATTTGCTCTATTTATCGCGGCGCGCCCAAGATCTCCGTGGCGCGACAATGGCATGTAACTGGCCATTTTGACAACTTAACACAACTATCAATTTATTCGACTTGTACACCTCGTTCACGCTTCCTACATACGTTTAAACTTCGTCTTTAAGTCTCACATGACTTAACACTATCAAAACCCATGCATATACTTGTACATGCATACATTCTCAAACATATACATATGAATATATCTCGTATACATCGAGTTAACACTTTATATCGTTTAATCACATAACTAGCGAAATATAAATGTTCTAACGATTAAATAAGTACCTTAAGACACGTATGAAGAAAACGGGATGTTACAACTCTCCCCCACTTGAATCGGAGCACGTCCTCGCGATCCAAGCCGCATGACAAGCCGGAAGATACACCAATACAAACTCTTCGGGTTCCCATGTAAATTCGGAACCTTTACTACGACTCCATTGAACTTTAAAAGTTCTCACCTCTTTATGTCTCAACCTCTTTACTTTTTCATCGAGTATAGCAATCGGCTTCTCAACATACTCTAACTTGTTGTTTAGCTCAATCTCGTCTAATGGTACCCATGAAGAATCATCCGCAAGACACTTACGGAGATGGGAAACATGAAATGTATTATGGATCCCCGCAAGCTCTTCGGGTAATTCCAAACGATATGCAACTTCACCAACACGAGCTAAAATCTTAAACGGACCAATAAACCGAGGAGCTAACTTTCCTCGTTTTCGAAACCGAATAACACCTTTCCATGGCGAAACTTTAAGCATCACCATGTTGCCTTCTTGGAATTCGATCGGTCGCCTTCGTTTGTCGGCATACGACTTTTGTCTATCTTGAGCCTTTTTCAAATGAGCCCGAATCATATCGATCTTACTATTCGTCTCTAAAACCAAATCGGTACTCCCGATTTCTCTTTGACCCACTTCACCCCAACAAATGGGAGTTCGACACCTTCGCCCATAAAGCATCTCATACGGTGGCATTCCAATACTAGCATGATAGCTATTATTGTACGAGAATTCCACCAAAGGCAAGTGCTCATCCCAACTACCACCGAAATCGATAATACACGCCCGTAACATATCCTCCAATGTTCGATTCGTACGTTCGGTTTGACCGTCCATTTGAGGATGATACGCCGTACTTAATTTCAATTGTGTACCCATATCTTCATGAAACTTTTCCCAAAACCGAGATGTGAAACGGGTATCTCGATCAGAAATAATAGATACAGGAACCCCATGCCTTGATATCACTTCCTTGATGAACAACTTAGCCAAAGTCTCCGATGATATAGCTTCCCGAATGGGAAGAAACAAGGCACTCTTCGTCAACCGATCAACTATTACCCAAATCGAATCAAATTGGGTTCTCGCCGTCCTTGGTAACTTTGTAATGAAATCCATGGTAATGTGCTCCCATTTCCACTTCGGGATTTATAACGGTTGTAACATAACATACGGCTTTTGGTGTTAGGCCTTAACTTGCAAACACGTGACGCATTGTTCAACATACTTAACAACATCACGTTTCATGCCCGGCCACCAATACTCCTTTCTTAAATCAAGATACATTTTCGTTGCGCCCGGATGAATAGAATACTTTGACTTATGTGCTTCATCAAGTAGCACTCGTGGATTATCACCCATTTTAGGCACCCACATTCGTCCTTGAAAGGATAACAAACCATGCGGGCCTAAGGTAATGAACTCCGTTTGGCCCACGATTCGCTCCTCATGTTTGTTGTTAACAAAAGCTTCGATTTGAATCTCACCAAGCTTTACAAGAAAATCGTTAGTAATAATCATACGTAACGATCCTACTCGTATCACCGGATGTTGACTCTTTCGACTCAACGCATCCGCGACCACATTCGCCTTGCCCGGATGATAAAGTATTTCATAATCATAATCTTTTACTACGTCCATCCATCTACGTTGAAGATAATTCAAATCTCTTTGATCAAAAAGATGCTTCAAACTCTTATGATCCGAATAAATCGTACACTTAACAATATACAAGTAATGGCGTCAAATTTTCAACGCATGCACAACCGCCGCCAACTCAAGATCATGAGTCGGATATCTCGTTTCGTGTTCCTTTAATTGTCGAGAGGCATAATCGATGACTTTAGCTTTTTTGCATTAGAACACACCCGAGCCAATTTAAAGATGCATCACAATAAACCGTCATGTCTTCTACACCTTCCAGCAATACTAACTCTGGAGCTTGGCATAACTTCTCTTTTAACAATTGAAAAGCAATTTCTTGCTCGTTTTCCCAATTAAATCTAGCATTCTTTCTCTTCAATTTCGTCAATGGAGAAGCAATCTTAGAAAAGTCTTGGATAAACCGACGATAATAACCGGCCAATCCGAGAAAACTCCGGATTTTCGTAGGCATAGTCGGTTGTCCCCAACTCTTCACCGTCTCTATCTTCCCCGGATCTATTTGTATACCTTCTTTATTCACAATATGACCAAGGAATTGAACTTCCCTTAGCCAAAATTCACATTTAGAGAGTTTAGCATACAACTTCTCCTTTCGCAACGTCTTCAACACACCGCGCAAATGGTGTTCATGTTCCTTCATACTCTTCGAATAGACGAGTATGTCGTCAATGAACACAATTACCGACTTGTCCAACATAGGTTGTCACACTCGGTTCATAAGATCCATGAATGCCGCCGGTGCATTCGTAAGACCAAAAGGCATTACCACAAACTCAAAATACCCATAACGCATTCGAAAAGCCGTTTTCTCAATATCTTCCTCATGGACCCGCATTTGGTGATAGCCGGACCGTAGGTCGATTTTAGAGAAATACGTTGCACCTTGGAGTTGGTCAAACAAATCGTCAATCTGAGGCAATGGATAACAATTTTTGATCGTCACTTTGTTGAACTCCCGATAATCGATGCACATCCGCATACTACCATCCTTCTTCTTCACGAATAAAACCGGAGCGCCCCATGGCGAAGCACTCGGTCGAATAAAACCCTTCTCGAGTAACTCTTGGGTTTGATTTAACAATTCTTGCATTTCGGTCGGTGCTAAACGATAAGGAGTTTTAGCAATGGGAGTAGCACCCGGAACCAACTCAATGCGAAATTCAACTTGTCTTTCCGCCGGAACACCCGGTAACTCATCCGAAAAAATGTCTTCAAATTCATTAACCACCAGAATTTCACAAATGGGTGGTGGCTCTTCACGAGTATCAACAACATGGGCAAGAAAAGCCATGCCACCACTAACAAGGAAATGATGCGTCCGTACAAAAGTGCATATCGACACAAGTCTTCTTCGCTTATCGCCATGAATAATTAACTCTCCCCTACTTGGGGTTTTCACACGAATAGACTTTTCATGGCATGCAATATCGCCTCTATTATGATCGAGCCAATCCATACTAACCACGATATCAAAATCACCCAAAGTCATCGGGATGAGATTAATTTTAAAGTTTCCGGCACCAAACACAACATTACAATTTTTACACACATCAACCACTAGCACCGTTTGGCCATCCGCTATTTCAACTTCTACCGGATGACTTAACTTAGCTAGCGGTTTATCAAGCTTAGGCACAAATTGCGGAGACACAAACGATAAATTTGCACCGCTATCAAATAGAATCCTAGCTGGATTAGAGTTAACCATGAAAGTACCTGATACAACTTCATTGGATTGCTTGGCCTCATCATTGGTCATTAAGTATTTGCGAACCCTAGCCGTACCTGCCGCCTTTTCTAGCCGCTTAACATTATCATTGCGCAAATCGGGACACTCCCACTTTCGATGCCCTTCTTTATTACAATTGAAACAAGTGGGCTTGTTTCTGGAAGATGGGTTCGGGCAATCACGATCCATATGACCCGTTTGTCCACAATTGTAACACGTATTAGAAAAACCCCCAGAAGCGCCCTTCTTCACGCTATTAAAACTTTCGAAACCCTTCTTGTTCTTGTTCTTTTTGTTCGAAAAGTTAGAATGACTAGAACCTTCGAAATTTCTCTTGGAAAAAGAGAAATCACTTCTTTTTGGAACCTCCAGTTTGAAACCCCGAGCCAATTCAAATAATTCGTCAAAAGACTTAGCCATTCTTCGACTAATCTTACCCTTCAACTCATCGTTCATGGTGCGGTAGAAATCTTGCTTCAACTTGTGATCATCACCAATATACTCCGGACAAAAACGAGTCTTTGCCAAGAAAGTAGACTTGAGAGTAACCAAGTCCATTGAACCTTGTCGCAAATTGTGCAACTCGTCCCGAATTTTATCAAGGTCGGAAGGAGTTCGGTATTCTTTGAAAAATTCCTTTTTAAACTCTTCCCACGTCAAGCTCAAGCATTGCTCTTCCCCATATAATTGGATTTTATCATCCCACCACATCTTCGCCTCCTCATGCAACATGCTAGAACCGTACCTCACTTTCTTCTCAGGAGGACATTCCGCGGTATGGAAAGCCTCCTCGATGTTGGAGATTCAACATGAACTTTTCAATGGATCTCTCACTCCATTAAACATAGGAGGTTGAGCATCCTTGAAATTTTTGTAATGGAAGTCTCGCCTCCCATATCCACCATTACCATCACCCCCTTGGCCCCGAGGATGAATATTTCTAGCTTCTAATGCCTCTTCGATTGCGGCATTCATTCGCTCATTTATCATTTCGGTTACTTGCTCATCAATCGATTCTTGGAAAACCTTTCGAACATCGTCAAGAAAATCCGCTTTTAGCTTTTTAAAGATGGCCTCAACCTTGGCAGTGAGTTCAACGTCCTCGCTCGTGCCTCCCTCATTGGTATCGTGTCTATTTCTCATCTTCATTCTATAAAACAAAAAATATTAAACAATGATCGAAAAGACATGACACAAATGCATATCCACCTCACTGCCCCATCTTGCTCAACAATCATCGTACATCGCTTGTTTGACACGATTTAAACCCGTAACAATGGTAGCTAATCATTGTTACGCGAGCACGTCGCATTAACTCACTAGTACAACGTCTATATCGCTTGATGATTGCAAAACACAACACAAAACAATTAGCGCATAGTTAGTCCACCTAAACCTAGGCACTAACAAAATCCCCCGGTTCGACCCGTCTCCTACAAGTCCCACATAAAATGCATACTCAATAAAGTCTAAGTCTAGGCACCTATCTCAAGTCGCCTAAATCCCTTAGACCATGCTCTGATACCACTTGAAACAACCCAACCCGTAATCAGTACGACAAATTTTTTTTAAAATTAATTAACCATTAGCGCCCAATTAAATGGTTACATATAACCCATTTAAACAATATCATAATCTTAATGTTTACAAACGGCACAAAGGCCCTTAACAAATGTAACACAAGTTCGACCCATTCAAAATGATAGTTTTAATCCAAATGACACTTGAGCATGGTTTGGGGCTAAACTACCCGTAACACTAGGTCGACTTCCAAAAGCTTCATCCAAAGCATCCCCTATCAAAACAAAGCGGAAGACCACTAATCCAACCGAATACCCTTGCCTTTATCCAAGCCGGAGCCTAAAAAGGTAAACAATGAGAGGGTAAGCAAAATGCTTAGTGAATACAATAATTATACACATACATATATAACCTACTTACTTGCAAACACTTACACACATACCGCATACATACTGGCAACACAATTAGCTTATCACCTCAATCCAAAGCTATTAACCTCCAATGCCCAAAGCTAGCATAACAATAACATATATATATATATATATATATATATATATATATATATATATATATATATATATATATATATATATATATATATATATATATATATATATATATATATATATATATATAACTCAAACAATATAGCATGCTTGCGCTACAACACAATAACCTTGGTTAACCAATCGTACAAGGGAATGGCACTCGCGAAAGGCCATCGGTGTTCATAACATCCGTTAGTGTACTTAACACCTCGTATCACTAAACCCTCGGGTGGCATCTTAACACCTCGACGCTTCACCCTTTACCTGATGGAGCGGTGCCTTAACACCTCGGCACTTCACTCCTAGGTGGCTTCTTAACACCTCGATGCTTCACCCCGAGTGGCGTCTTAACACCTCGATGCTTCACTTGTTACGTGAAACGTGGTGTCTTAACACTTCGACACTTCACATCTCACGCTACAACCAATAAATACATTATATAGCTACATATATAATTATTCCACTCACCTTATAGACTAGGCGATGAATTAACAACTCCGCAAGCTTCAAAGTGAAGTACCTAATACAATAAGTACACATTCAATACACAACTAGTGGAATTAACCACAATACTCACTCTTGAGCATTTAATGACCCAATTTGCATTAAATGGCTCAACTACACCAAAACCGCCCATTAATGGCTAAGACTTGTCCTAAATCACTAGGCATAAGTGATGTAAGTCTACTAACACCAACTAACCCGATCTATTGGCATTTCATACCCATTTCACCCAATTAGGTCAACTATTACTCATTTGACTCATTTTGACACTTACTCTTGCAATTTTAGTCAAACATGACCCATTAACAATTCTTTCATCATTTATAAGTGTATTAGTGACTAACAACACCATCTAACACTTTCAACCTCAAATCATAAGACCAAACCCTAGATTATAGCTATTTAGGGTTTCCTTTCGTCAATATAACCCAAATTCACCCATTTAACCCCCAAATGGGTCTTACAAGTCTTAAATGGCCCAAACCCTAGCCATAAATTAACTAAAACTTAAAACATGGAGTTAAGACTTACCAACACTATTGGGTCGTAGCTAAGAACAAGGAGAACAACTTTACTTCTTGCTCCAAAGATCGATTCACAATTCTTCACTCTCAAATCTTACTTTTAATTTAAATGAGTTTTATGTTTTGAGAGTAAATAGAAGAAGAAAAGAGAAAATAAATTGAATAAATGCGATAAGATGTTGAGTTTTAATGCTCAAATCAGATCCATACGCGAAAAGACGAAAATACCCTTGGACCACCCCCTTTTTAAATAGGAAAAACGGGTCAGATCTGCAGCTTTGTCGCGTCGCGACCTCAATTGTCACGGCGCGACAATACACTGGATTTTCGAGCTGTCTTAAACCACTCCTGACTTTGATTTGCTTTATTTGTCGCGGCGCGCCCAAGATCTCCGCGGCGCAGCAATGGCCTGTAACTGGCCATTTTGACAACTTAACATAACTATCAATTTATTCGACTTTTACACCTCGTTCACGCTTCCTACATACGTTTAAACTTCATTTTAAGTCTCACATGACTTAACACTATCAAAACCCATGCATATACTTGTACATGCATACATTCTCAAACATATACATATGAATATATCTCGCATACATCGAGTTGACACTTTATATCGTTTAATCACATAAGGAACGAAATATAAAAGTTCTAATGATTAAATAAGTAAATTAAGACACGTATGAATAAAATGGGATGTTACATTCCAGGTGTCAGTTGTGGGTTTCTTGTTATTGTTTCAAATGAAGGGTAATATGGTAAAATCACATGTTGTCCAGATTTAGGCCACAAAAGGGCAAGGTTGAGCTCATTCAACCTTATCCTCATCTATCTTATGTAAGACCCAAAATTTGAATGTACATATTGTATATATAAGTAAATGCTGGCGGGCTTCATTTTGTGCTGGGAGCCGCGGCGCGGCAGCGTGCAGTTGTTGATTCCTTGTTTTATTTAAAAGTAAGCAAATAGCATTTTGGACTTTTCACCCATAGCCAAATTTATGGCCACTAAAAGGCTGGTTGGACTCATTACTCTTCATCCATCAACCTTATCATCTTCATCTTAAAGTAGAGAGAGTTAGTGAGAGAAAGTAGATTTGTGAAGATCTTCAAGTGGGTTTTGCTAGATCGGGTCGAATCTTGAGTGTTTCTACCTCCTAAAATCTCTATTGGTGTAGTGGTAAGTCTCTAAACCAAATTTTGTAAGGTAATTGTGTTTAGTGTCATATTTGGGTCTTGCAAGTAATTAAACCCTAGAATTGGTAAAATTGGGGGTTTTTATTGGTGACTTTGAGTTAGTTGATGAAATTACTAATAATATGAGCTAACCTTAGTTAAAGTTCACTAATGAACTTAATTAACTAATGATTTAGAGAATGAGACTTACAAGTTTAGAGTTTAACCCATTATTAGGTCAAAATGGGTTTTTGGGTCAAAAGTGCACTAGCATGAACTTAATGACCTAGTGATGTGTATTTGGGTGACTTAAAGCCATTGTCACTAACTTTAGTGATTATTGGTGGTTAGGGCCTCAGAGTGGCATTGTGGGTGCAAATGGTGAACATTTGTACTAAGTGACCCTTTGGGCGGGTCGGAAGCTCTATTTAGATGCGTGTTGATTTAATGTTAATGAAATAGGTGAATTGCATTGATGGTTGAGAAGCTTATCTTGTTTACCTTCATTTCGATTAAAGATGAGTGGAATAATTATACGTATATGTATATAGTGTATTTATTTGTATGCTATGGCATGATCCACGGAGCTAGTAGTGCCATAGTATGTGCGACTGTGCTATGATGTGAACCACAGAGTCGGAATCATCATGGTACGTGTGTTGTAGTGTAAACTACAGAGGCGGTAGCACTATAGTACGAGTTGTTAATGTGTGAACCACGAAGTCGGTAGCGCCTTAGCGTGAGTATGACTCAAGTTGTGATGTGAACCACGGAGCTGGTAGCATCATGCCAAATGCGTATGGTGTAAACCACGGATCCGGTAGCACCATGATGCGAGTATGGTTGACCATATGGTTTGTGTATGTGTTGTAGTGTAGTACATTATATTGTTTCGACTATATGCTTTTGGATATGCTAGTTGCGGAATTGGAGGTTATTAGCTTTATACTTTGAGAAGGTATGCTAATTAATTGCTGGCACGCATGCTGTTTGTGTATAAGTTTGTGCAAGTAGGTATATTATATATGTATATGTATAATTGTTGCATTCACTAAGCGTTTTGCTTACCCTCTCGTTGTTTACTCTTTTTAGGCTCCGACGTGGATAAAGGTAAGGGTATTTGTTTAGATTAGAGATCTTCCCTTTCAATTATGTTAGAGGAATTACTTTTGGAGTTCGACCCCAAACACCATGCTCGGGTTTTGTTTGGCATTTAAACTTGTCGGGTCGAAACTCGTATTTTTGGTTTGTAAACGGGCGAATGTAACCCGGTCGTTAAATACTCGAATTGTAGTTTAAAACATGTAAACTTAACTAAATCAAGTATTGGGTAGTCTTGAGTCAATGTATGTTAATGATCGTGAACTCGGGGGACTTATGTTTTAAATTGAAGGTAGAATCTGATCCCAAGAGGAGCCGCGTCGCGGCCTTGTTGGGGCGCGCCGTGGTGGATAGTGTAATTTGGTAACAGTCATTTTTAAAGGGCTGCCCCTCATTTCCCAGTGTGAGCCGTGCCGCGGCTGGGGAGTGGCGCGTCGCGCTTAAGTGCAGATTGAAATGCTTAGTAAAAAAACGTTTTGTGTTAATTAACGGGTTGGGTCATTACAAGTGGTATCAGAGCATGGTCTAAGGTATTTAGGTGACTTGAGATAGGTGGCTAGACTTAGACTTTATTGTGTATGCATTTTATGCAGGACTTGTAGGATGCGGGTTGGACCGAGATTGGTTAGTGCCTTGGCATATGTTAACTAACTATGTGATAATTGTATTATATTATATTTGCAATCATCAAGCGAGATAGACGTTGTACTAGCGAGTTGATGCGACGTGCTCACATAACAATGACTAGCTACCATTGTTACGGGTTCAAATCGTGTCAAACAAGCGATGTACAACGAGTGTTGAGCAAGATGGGGCGGTGTGTTATATATATGTCGTTTCCATGCGTTTTGTTGTTTAATCTATTCCATTTTATAGCATGAAGACGAGAAACGATCACGATAATGGAAGTACGAGCGAAGGGAATGACTTCACGGCCAAGGTTGAGGCCATCTCGAAAAGTCACAATGTGGAATTCCTCACGAACGTTAGGAAGGTCTTCCAAGAATCGGTTGATGAACAAGTGACCGATATGATAAAGGAAAAAATGGGTGCTATCATCCAAGAGGATTTGGATAAGAGGTTTCCCAAACCGCAAGGGTTGTATGTTGAAAATGATGCTAGTGATGTGGGAAGGTGGGATTTCCTCTTCAAGAACTTCAAAATTTCTCAACCTCCCACCTTTGATGGTGAAAGAGACCCACTCAAGAGTGCCCGCTGGATCTCCGATATGGAGGGGGCCTTTCGTACTAGTGAATACCCTCTCGATAAGTAGACGAGGTACGGAAGTAGCATGTTGAGGGGTGATGCCAAGTTGTGGTGGGACGCGAAAATTCAACTTTACGGTTAAGAGCAAAGTATGAGTTTGACTTGGGATAAATTCAAGGCGGAATTTTTCAAAGAGTACCGAACTCCGGTCGATCTCTCGAGGCTAAAAGATGAGTTGCGTGCTTTGAGGCAAGGGTCAATGGATTTGAACACTCTCAAGTCCACTTTCTTATCAAAGACCCAATTTTACCCGGAGTATGTCGGTAATGATCATATGTTGATAGAAGACTTCTATCGAACCTTGAATGACAACTACCAAGAGAAGATTAGTAGGGGCTCGGTGAAATCTTTCAACGATTTGTTTGATATAGCTAAGGGCTTCGAGTCGCTTGCTCTAAAAAAAGCGACTTCGCTTTTAGCAAAAGAAACTTTGAAGCTACTAGCCATTCCAACAAGAAGAGTAGGGGCCGAGAGTGTCAGTAGTGTGAAGAAGGGAGCTTTCGGGGGTTATGGACCCAAGTGTTATAATTTTTGACAACAAGGCCACATGGCTCGTGATTGTACGAACCCATCTTCCGCAAACAAACTCACTTGTTATAATTGTCAAAAGGAAGGGCACCGAAGGACGAAATGTCCCAAATTATGGAATGATCAAGTTAAGAAGTTAGGGAAAGAGGCGGGTACGGCTAGGGGCTGAAATTATTTGATGACTAATGATGAATCCAAACAATCCAATGAAGTTGTCTCAGGTACATTTATGGTTAACTCTAATCCGACAAGGATACTATTTGATAGCGGTGCTAATTTATCGTTTGTGTCCCCAAAGTTTGTGCCTTAGCTTAATAAACCGCTAGCTAAGTTAAGTCATCCGGTAGAAGTCGAAATAGCAGATGGTAAGATGGTACTAGGGGTTGATGTGTGTAAAAATTGTAAGATTGTGTTTGGTGCCGAAACCTTTGAAATCGATCTTATCCCGATGATTTTGGGTGAGTTCGATATCGTTGTTGGTATGGATTGGCTCGATCTTTATAGAACCGATATTCCATGCCATGAAAAGTTCATTTGTGTAAAGACCCCAAGTGGGGGAGAGTTAATTGTTCATGGCGAGAAATGAAGAAGATTTGTGCCATTATGCACTTATGCAAGGGCACAACGTCTCCTTAGTAGTGGTGGCATGGCTTTTCTTGCAAATGTAGTTGATACTCGTGAAGAGCCTCCATCCGCTCGGAATATTTAGTGTGACGACCCGGAAATTTCTGACCAAATTTAAACTCGATCTTTATATGTTTCCGACATGATAAGCAAAGTCTATAATGTTGATTCTTGAAAATTTTGGAACTATGTTCAGGTATTCAATTAACCTTAGACCATTGCCAACGATTCACGAACAATTAATTACAAATAAATATATATAAATATATAAATAAGTGTGTATACATATAAATATAATGGTATATATAATAATTTGAATTAATAAAATACACCTTAATCAATTAAGAATTAGAAAATGCAAAATAATAATTAGAATTATTAAGTTGTTATCAAAAGGAATATATAAACATACATATGTATATATATATATATGTAAAATCCATGTTTGTGTATTAAACATTTAGTGTAAATATATATATATATATATATATATATATATATATATATATATATATATATATATATATATATATATATATATATATATATATATATATATATATATATATATATATATATATATATATATATATCATAATTAATAACATGCAATAATAATATTTGCAATTACAAGTTAAAATATAGTTGTTATATTAATAATATTATTACTTTCATTATTATTATTAATATTAATATTAATATTAATATCTGTATTAGTTATATTGTTAGTTTCAATATATAATATATAGATATATGAAAGTTGATGCATTTAATTTGTTATATCACTAATATTATTATTATCATAATTAGTAGAAAAATTATAAATTTAGTTAATATTATGATTATTATTATTTTATAATTTAAAATCATTATTAATATTATAAATATTTATATAGGAATAATACAATTTATTATTATTAGTATCAATTATAAGATTGTTATTAGTAATTATTATTATCATTGTTGTTAAGATTATTATCATTATTAATTATATAAATTGTTATTATTTGTATTATTATTAATATACTTAATTGTTATTAATATTTATAAAGTTCAAATGAAGATAAATATGTAAATCTATTACCCTTTGCTATCAAAATTCTTTTTACATCTCCTGTCTGTCGAATGCGTTACCAGCTATTTCCAACTCACAGTATAATCTAAAATGCTATTATCAATCTAATTCACCTTTTTATTTGTTTTTATTTTCTCCTCTCTGTTACTAATTGATCCTGTCGACATATTTGGATTTGAAAACAATCGTATAACATCACAATCCATTTTCAGTATCAATTACAAACTCTTCTAACTTCTATTGATTGAGGGATTAAACAGAAAAATTCAGAAACAAGTCACGTACCCTGTTCTTCAATTTTTTTTAGTCATATATCGAATTCGATTCAATTTTAAAAATGTAATATTGCAGAGTTGTTAGGAATGATCCCAGAAAACTATCTGTAAGTTTTTAAATTCCAATTTCTCTTCTTGAATTCGAATTTAAAGAGTCAAATTTTATTTAAAAAAAGTCAACAGTTTGTTCATAGATCAAATTCGAGTTATCTGTTTTGATCTAAGTTTAATTGATAATCTAGATCTAGATAGTTTCTAAAAGAGTTTTGCAATCTATTTTATGTTGTAACATTTAACTAAAACGATCTATAAAGTGAAAAGCGATTTTTTTTAAACATCGAAGGCAGCAAGCTGCTGAACCATTTTTTTTTCTTTTATTTTTGTTTCAATTAATTCCAAATAACAACTAGGTTGATTATAATTTGTTGGAAGATCTTAAAAGTCGAGTAGTTAATTAAATTGATAAGGGATTGATTTTGGTTGTTCTTGTTTCCTGGTCGATTAGAAGGAGGAAGGAGAAGAGATTGGAATAAATAGAATAAGGGTTATGTGTATATGTTTTCAGTATATTTCGGAAAAAGGGCCTCAGCCCAACTGGTTTCGTGAGATGACGGGTATACGGGAGGTCTCGGGTTCGAATCCCGTTTGGAGCATTTCTTTTTATTCAAAGTTTTCAAGGGTATACACAATTTCTTTTATTTCTAATATTATTATTATTATGATTATTATTATTATTGTTATGATTATTATTATTAGTTATTAAGGTTATAATTATGATTATAAATTGTTATTGTTACTTGTGTTATTATTATTAAAAGTATTACTAATAATACTAGTATTATCATTATAATTATTAGTATCACCATTATAATTATTATAATAAGTATTATCATTTTTATTATGATTAAACATTATTATTTCTATCATTAGTGTTATGAATGTTATTATCACCACTAAAAATTAATATTAATATCATTATTACTAGTATCATAATTATTATTATTATCATCTTAATTATAAGTATCATAACCATTATTAGTATTATATTTGATATTATGGGTACTATTAGTTGTTGTTATTGTTATGTTAATAATAATATTATGATTATTATTATTATTATTATTATTATTATTATTATTATTATTATCATTTTAGTTATTATTATGTAATATCACTAAGTATTAATAGTATTAGTATTATTATAATTATTATTAATAAGTAAATTATTATTATTATTAACATTAATACAAGTTATAACATTATCATTATTATGTTAGTTGTTATTATTATCAATAGTAAAACATTAACATCAAAATTACCATTTTTAACAAATAAATATTTTGTACCTAAAAATATGCTTATTATATATACTATAAATATATTGATATTCCATATAACTATATGAAAAACATATTATTATTATATACATGACTACAAATAACAAATTAGGTATTTTTAATATAACACTAAATATATATAGATACTAATATACTATAATAATCATTTTAGATATATATATATATATATATATATATATATATATATATATATATATATATATATATACATACAAAATAAACATATATAACACGTAAATTAAAATATAAAATAAATATATGTAAGTTATTAATGGAATGCATAAATCATTTAAATAACAAATATATCACTAATAATAAAATATATAATAGTTCGATTATAAATATGTGTATTAATATATATATAAATGATATAGGTTCATGAGTCCGAGGCCAACCCTGCATTGTTCAGTTGTTCAATGTCGTCCTATGTATTTTTACTACAAAATACAGTATGGTGAGTTCATTTGCTCCCTTTTACTCTTTACGTTTTTGGGTTGAGAATACATGCAAATGCTTTATTAACTGTTTTACAATATTTATATGCGTGAGTTCATTTGATTCCCTTTTACTCTTTACATTTTTGGGACTGAGAATACATGCGCTACTTATACAACTGCTTTATTAAATGCTTTTGAAATACATTTTGTACTGCGAATACATGAAATGCTTTTATAAATGTTTGACGAGATAGACACAAGCAAAACATTCCTCGAATGAATTATGTGGATGTGATAATTGCCACCATTGAATTATGTGGACGTGATAATTGCCACAATTGATATGAATATTTTCCCCCTGATTATTATTGCTTGGTAACCTAAGAATTAGGGAACATCACTAATTTTGAGAATTAGTGCACGCCTAATTGACGCGAATCCTAAAGGTAGCTACCGGGTTTAACACCCCCACCCAGAATGTTCATTAGACGGAAGGGCTAGTGGGCGTGGTGTTTAGTACTTCGAATTTTATATGATTATTATACAGACGAGATGTCCTGTTTTGGGGATATTATTATGCGCATTATATGTTAAGGTCGGTTACCAAGCTAAGCTATGAAAGCAATGAAAAGTGAATGTTATGTATCGAGAAAATGATTTTATACACATGTTATGTATATGTTATTTTTGTGCACGAGATATGTGTACGGTTACTAAGATTTATGAAAGATGATTTCGTACACGAGAAATGTGTACTGTATTTAAAAGATATCGCATGTACATTAAAGGTGGGTATAGGATTCGGTCCCATTTGTACCATGCAGCATTTAAATCTTATGGTCTATCAAAATGATGAATTTTTATTGTTTTATGATAAACCTATGAACTCACCAACCTTTTGGTTGACACTTGAAAGCATGTTTATTCTCAGGTATTAAAGAAATCTTCCGCTGTGCATTTGTTCATTTTAGAGACATTACTTGGAGTCATTCATGACATATTTCAAAAGACGTTGCATTCGAGTCGTTGAGTTCAACAAGATTATTATTAAGTCAATGATAGTTTGATATATTATGAAATGGTATGCATTCCTGTCAACTTTCGATGTAATGAAAGTTTGTCTTTTAAAAACGAATGCAATATTTGTAAAATGTATCATATAGAGGTCAAGTACCTCGCGATGTAATCAACTATTGTGAATCGTTTATAATCGATATGAACGGGTCCTTTCATTTCGGTGGTTAATGAATTCGAAGACATTTTTCCAGAAGAGTTACCGGGTGTTCCGGCAGAAAGACAAGTTGAATTTCTCATTGAGTTGGTTTCGGGGGCTACTCCCATTGCTAAAACTCCTTATCGTTTAGCTCCAACGGAAATGCAAGAGTTGTTGAATCAAACCCAAGAATTGCTTGAAAAGGGTTTTATCCGACCGAGTGCTTCTCCATGGGGTACTCCAGTTTTGTTTGTAAAGAAGATAGATGGAAGTATGCGGATGTGTATCGATTATCGAGAGTTGAACAAAGTGACGATTAAGAATCGTTATCCATTGCCTTGGATCGACGATTTATTTGATCAAGTCCAAGGTGCAACTTATTTTTATAAAATCGACTTACGGGTCCGGTTATTACCAAATGTGGTAATATGCTACTAACGAACAGTTTTATTTATGCGATGTCGTTAGGTCGCAGGATGTCCGAACAGTGTCTTCGTTTATTTATATTATGCGGGGCCTAAATTTACTTTTACTTTCTAAGGTGTAGAAGATGTAAGCTAACCTAGTGTCATATTTTTTTGCTGATTAATGAATTGAAGATCAAGTGGATAATTGTCTTTTAGTTAAATTACCTAGATAAAAGATAGTAGTTGATTTTAGCTAAAGGTCCTAAATGCAGAAAAGTAAATAAAGTGGAAGGATATCCGGAGTATGCAGATCAGGGAAATGTTGACCAAGATATTAGTATTGGGTTAGGGAAAGGTAATTATACCTATGTTAAGACTATGCTTGGAATGATGTAGGTCTGGTTGGATGAGCCAGTTACATAGACCTACTTGTCCCTGAACTCTCGGAGTTCTCTTTGAGCAG
This sequence comes from Rutidosis leptorrhynchoides, assembly GCF_046630445.1. Taxonomy (NCBI): domain Eukaryota; kingdom Viridiplantae; phylum Streptophyta; class Magnoliopsida; order Asterales; family Asteraceae; genus Rutidosis; species Rutidosis leptorrhynchoides. The sequence continues at coordinate 111,465,033 of NC_092342.1, read as the reverse complement.
TGAGAAGTATGTCACTCGGTCGTATAATTGAAAGGTAACAATACCTCGGAGGTTATCCTCAGTAAAGTACTAGATTTATTAGTGAGTTGAGCTCTAATCCTAACCCTCGTTATCAGTTTAGGTAACTGAATAACAACGTGCTGTGTTGATTAAACACTGATCACAAACGGAAGGAATCCGTCGGTTTAAGTTGGCGAAACCTTAAATGAAAACTAACAACCATTCCATCATACTAATGCGATCATATCAATTCAAACATTATACAACATCACAGTTGATTTACTAATAGTAAAGCAGATAGAAACCTAATGAATACCTAGACAGTTGATATGACTAAGACCTAAGGCAATAATCAGACAAGAACATGCAATAGGCTTGGGTCACACAGTGAAGGCACTAACTAGATCTTAACAGCTCCAAAGAGGTCTCTTTGGAATAGTCAATAGGCATACTAGGTCATTCATGTCTCAATTCCTAAATTCCGTGTCCTAAAAGCGCATTAAATGCCTCTCGGGAACTCCGGCCATACCGAGTTCATAGAATCTTCAGATACAGTATAACCAGGGGTCTTAATCCTATGAAGTAGCTAATTTCATATAGGTGAACAAGTCCTGATCACAACCTAGGATGGTCAATCCGTAAGATGCTACCATACAAATCTATCAGACTTCCTAGTTTAGTATTATAACAGTAATCGTACTAAATTAACATAATTACGCTAACCCAAACTTCTATCATGGAAACATATAGATTAATTAAGCTATCATGTAATATCAGAACACATTATTAAACATAAAAAGTAAGAACACATGTTTAATACAAAAGACAAGCGTTTCGGATAAAAACCTGAAAAGGCCGAAGAAATCTGCCCGAGATCGCAGGGACTCGCTGGGATATCCTCCGGAAAATAAAAGCTAAGCTAACTACTACTAAAGACTAACTAAAAGCTTGAAATATGAAAATGAATTACAAATTGAGTGTGTGTTGAAATGGATGGAGAGAGCCCTTTAAATAGACTTGATTTTTGCCTGCAAACGGCTGGCAGGGCGTTTGGCAGGCCGTTTTTGGAGGCCGTTTGCTAAGTCAAGCCGTTTATCGAGCCCGTTTGCTCTGACCATTTGGCAGGCCATTTGTCATACTAGCAGGCCGTTTGGTAAGCCGTATGGTAGACCGTTTGCTGGCCTGGTCAGCCTGATTTCACTGGATCGTAACTTGATTTATTGTCTTTCACCGTTTTCGCTCTAGAATCTTCGTTTTAGCTCCGTTTTACTTGATTCTTTTTGCATCGCCTTCGTAATTACTTAATCTACAAAATCAACCAAAAAAGAAATAATTTTACCGACAAAGTTTAAATCTTTATTGTTCTAGGGCTTAATACTGGGGATAAAAATGTGACTTTTTGCCCGATATCAAATACCCCACACTTGGCTTTGCTTGTCCTCAAGCAAAAAAGCGGGAATATAAGGATCTTTCTAATCGACTCTCCCTTGCCCCACCTATAGACCTTTTTATTATGCCTTCATCAGAAGTCGGCACATCTTTCGAAAGTATTAGAAAAAGTTTCGAGCTTCGATGGTTTGGTCGCTAGATTTCAATTGCGTCCATAGTGAAAAAGGCTTACTTTCCAACTCTCAGATGTAGAGTATACATGATCAGGCTCCTCACTAGCGGATCACTCATATCACTCAAGTGTTTAGGGTCTCCTATTCTAATTGTATTGTCGCTCAGAAGCCAGTCGTGTAACAGTTCTCATCATAGGCTTGGTAAAGCATCGATATCTCCACTGGTTAAGTAAGGACGGCACTGATCTTCTTCCTAAGCATTCTTTCAAGAGGAAGACGGGTTATAGGGTTTGGTTAGGAAATTATGGATCGGTGAAAGGTATCCAGATCTTTTGATTTTTGAGAGAATTGATAGACTTTGATTCTTCAGAGTATCCATTTTGGATAGAGAACGACCTAGAATCCATAAAAGTTTTCTTCGAAAGAGGCGGATTTTGCTAAGACTTTTTCTAGAATTTCTTTTGCTCTTCCTTTAGGGCATCTTCTCGGGTTTTTGCCTTTATTCATAGAGACTTTGCTCTAGAGACTTTGCTCTTTCATAATCATCATTTTTTTTTTCCGGCATACCCTTTCTTCATAACTTTTGTCTTTCATTCCTGGTGCCCAGAGAGGAAGTGATAATCCACTGAAAATAGGTCTTTGACCTATCAAAAACAATCAGGGTTCGGAATCTTTCAACAAGTGTTTTTGAAGCGAATTTGTTCGATCTATCTCTTTATTAATCTCTGGATCTTTTGATGAATGGAAAGGGGGGTGAATGTGAATGGTGTATTTTGGAAGTAAATTTGGGGTGAATATTTCTGATTCATTAACTCTTTATGTGAGTTGGTCGGTTTAAACTGCGTGGAGTGGAAACAGAAACAGAGGGCTTTTTGTCTTCTCTATTCAGAATGATTTCGGAAGGAGTATTGCACCTGCACCACGTATGGCGCTCACTAACCATTAGTCTTGAAACGTATGTCTGAACCAAGTTCTAACTTGAACCGTACACCGACACGCTCATCAATTGAAATAACAAAGTACTGTAGATTTGATGGGTCATATAGATACTTTGGGTCCAAGATTCCTTACCTTTTGGGAGTAGGGGTCGTGCTTGATCATGCGTAGCCTTTTACATATTTTCTTAAAAGAAATCTTTTGACACAAAATATAAGTTTCAGCTTAATCGTTCCGTTCTAATAAATGTTCCAAAAACCGATTTGTAGCAATTTTATTAGATCTTTTGGGCAAAAACAAGGTAAGAATTTTTCAAAATTACCCAATATCCATTGCTTAATTACTTTTGGACAAAAGAATTTTTCAAAACTTGGCGTTTTATGGTTACTCGACTTTTAAAACCTTCGACCTTTACCCATTACCCCACACTTAGAAGAACATTGTCCCTAATGTTCTCTAGAAAGAATATTTTAATACTTTATAAATTAAGGACATTGACTTCTAAAATTCTAAGTTAGTTGTGGGGGTTACCCCACACTTAGAGATTTTAGTGCATTATAATCGAAATAGGTTTGAGTAAGGATTACTTCCCTATGGTCGTGTTACTTTCCTAGTGCTGGGCCTTCCTACGGTCAATCTCCTAAGGACCAGTCTCTTTTGATAATATTTCTGCATGAAGAACAAAAAGAGAAAGGCAAAATTTCCACTACATATATAACTTTTTTAGTACAATGCTTCAAAAAGATAAAACTAAAAGTAAAATAAAGTAGTCTATGGGATACTATCCTGGTCGGTTTGCTGAGTCGGCACTGCGAAGTATCTGAATATGTCATCATCATCCTCTAGTCTCGGCAAGTACTCAAGAGGTTGCCCTATATCCAACTTTGGGCCTAGTAGTGAATCCAGACATTGGTCTGACGACAACTCCAGGTGGGATAGGCTCGGGAAAGGCTCCTTGTCAGGTATGCTGCCAGTGATCTCAAATGCCTGGGCCGTTGGTGGCTCAACTGAAATGGGAATAGTGACTAAGTGACAACCCTCAGGTAGCTCAGTGACTGGAACTGGCTCGGTGACTGGAAGACGGCGTGATGGGAATAGGAGTAGCGTATGCAGGCATGGCAGCTGAGGCAACTGAGTGAATTGAGGCCGGTGTGGAACGCCTGGGCGTAGCTTGTCATGTTGCCTGAACACGGAGCACTAGTCTAAATGAAGACGGGCCCAGAGTACTGCGCGACATCCTTTCGCGCTGAAGGTATGCTCTAAGACCTCTGTAGAGCCTCTGCTGGTCTATGAGTAGTGCCCATACAACATCAGAGTTACTTAAAGTAGCTCTATAATGTATCACCGTCTGTGGCTCATGTGTCTCTGGTAGCTGTGTGTGCTCGGCTGGTCTCCTGGCTAAATGTCTAGATCGTCGAACGGGAGGAGCTGGCGGTGCTGTGCCGATATCCTCCTCAACGCTCTCCAATATCAATCTCCTTGGGCTTAACTGCCCTGTTAATGGCCTGTTCTGATCAGCACTGCTTCTGGATGAGTAAACTCTAGGATTCCTCCTCCTGCGAACTGGGATGTTAGCTGAAGCTCCTGAACTTGGCATTTTGCCTGAACACATTCAACAAACTTGTAAGTACTAAGTGCAAGTATGGCGCTTAGTTCTTAGTACACAGAGATAATATCTTAAGACTGAAAATAATTAAAATAAAAATAAAAAATAATAAAAAGGATAAGCAAGGGGTGCCTCCCAAGAGCGCTTTGTTTATCAAGTCATTACAGCTCGACTTTTCCTTGTCAGATTTTCAGAATGGATCAAAGGAGAAGAGGTGCTCCTCCTTATCGTGGTCTTCTAGATAAGCTTTCAACCGGTAGCCGTTGACTTTGAAGTTACCAGTAGGTCCTTCTAATTCCACGACTTCGTGTGGAAAAGCATGTACAACTTTTTATGGGCCACTCCATCTTGATCTAAATTTTCCAGCGAACTTCTTGAACCGAGAATTGAAGAGCAAAACTTTATCTCCAGGGGCGAACTTTATTGGAATCAATTTTGCTTCATGCGTGAGCTTCGTTCGTTCCTTGTAGATGTATGACATTTCGTATGCACTGTCTCTTAATTCAGTGAGTTCGTTCATTTGCATCTTCCGATGTTTTGCGATAACTGAGGGATCGAGGTTGCAGGTCTTCAGCGCCCAGAGAGCTTTATATTCAAGTTCCAGCGGAAGGTGACATGCTTTTCCATAGATTATGCGGTAGGGTGTAGTTCCTAGAGGATTCTTGTAAGCAGTCCGGAATGCCCACAGAGCATCATCTAGCTTTTTGGCCCATTTATTTCCATGATGGCCGACAGTTCGTTCTAAGATTCTTTTGAGTGCTCTGTTCGTGACCTCGGCTTGTCCGTTGATCTGCGGATGATAGGTAGTGGACATTTTGTGGGTAACTCCGTATTGTTGCATCACCTTCATAAATTGAGTATTACAGAAGTGTGTGCCTCTATCACTTATTATAGCACGGGGAGCTCTAAATCTGCAGAAGAGTCTCTTCAGGAAGTTGGTGAAGACTTTGGCATCATTAGTTGGAAATACTTGAGCTTCGACCCATCTGGAGACATAATCTACTGCTACGAGGACATATTCTTTCCCATTAGACTTTGGGAATGGGCCCATGAAGTCTCATCCCCATATATCGAAGATCTCGCAAGCTTGGATATTAGTCCGAGGCATCTCATTCTTCATAGAGATAATACCTTGCCTTTGGCATACGTCGCAACACTTTACAAGCTCTTGCGCATCTCGGAATATAGACGGCCAATAAAATCCTGATTCGTAGACTTTTCTTGCGGTTAAATTTTCTCCATGATGACCTCCAAATGGTCCATGGTGATATTGGTGAAGAATCCCTGCTGCTTGCTTTTCATCTATGCACATCCTGATTATTTGATCAGGGCAAATTCTAAACAGGTAAGGATCTTCCCAGTAGTAGTACTTGGCATCCCTGAAGAACTTCCTTCTTTGGGAGGTGCTCATCCCCTTTTATACTACTCCGACAACTAGGTAGTTGGCCATGTCAGCATACCAAGGAGTGTCAGTAAATTGTGATCCTATGTGAGTTTGTCCTAAACTCATAAGCTGTTCTTCCGGAAATTTATCTCTGATATCTTGTTCAGCAAGTTTTTCCATCGCTGGGTTCTCCAAACGACTAAGATGGTCTGCTGCGATGTTCTCTGCTCCTTTCTTATCTTTATTCTCAATATCGAATTCCTGAAAGAGTAAGATCTATCGTAGGAGTCTTGGTTTAGCATCTTGCTTAGTGAATAGATATTTGAGGGCTGAATGATCTGTATAGACTGTAGTTTTGGACAGGATGAGATAGGAACGGAATTTGTCAAAGGCGAATACTACGGCTAGCATCTCATTTTCCGTGGTAGTGTAATTTTCTTGAGCTCCGGTTAAGGTTTTGCTTGCGTAATAGATCGGGTGAAAGTGCTTATCTACTCGTTGTCCAAGCACAGATCCAACTGCGAAGTCACTCACATCACACATGATTTCAAATGGTAGACTCCAATCAGGAGCTATCATGATGGGTGCATGTGTTAGCTGTTCTTTCAGATAGTTGAATGCTTTTTGACATTCTTCATTGAAGATAAACGGGACTTCCTTTCCTAGGAGATGAGTGAGAGGTCGTGTGACCTTTGAAAAATCCTTAATGAAGCGTCGGTAGAAACCGGTGTATCCTAGGAAATTCCTTACTGCTCTTATTGTGGTAGGTTCTGGAAGCTTAGTAATTGTCTCAATCTTAGCCTTATCAACTTCTATTCATGCTTTTGAAATCTTATGTCCTAAAACTATCCCTTCTTTTACCATGAAGTGACATTTTTCCCAATTCAGAACTAAATTTGACTCTTCACACCGGGTGAGCATCTTGTCAAGGTTTGAAAGGCACGAATCAAAGGTACTACTAAATACCGAGAAGTCGTCCATGAAGACTTCCATACAACGTTCAATCATGTCGTGGAATATTGCTACCGTGCATCGCTGGAATGTAGCCGGTGCATTGCATAACCCAAAGGGCATACGTCGATAAGCAAATGTTCCATAAGGATAGGTAAAGGTTGTCTTTTCTTGGTCCTTTGGATCGAGGGGAATTTGAAAGTAGCCGGAAAAACCGTCAAGGAAACAGTAGTATTCATTTCCTGATAGACGTTCTAACATTTGATCGATGAAAGGTAATGGAAAATGATCCTTCCGGGTTGCATCGTTTAGTTTACGATAATCTATGCAGACCCTCCAACCGGTAACTTCCCGAGTTGGAATAAGCTCATTATTCTCATTTTGAATTATGGTTGTCCCTCTCTTTTTGGGTAAAACTTGAACAGGACTAACCCATGGCAAATCAGAGATGGGATAGATCAGACCGGCGTCCAGAAGTTTGATTACTTCTTTCTTGACGACTTCTTGAATCATAGGGTTGTCCCTTCTTTGTCTCTGAACTGAAGGTTTGAAATCATCTTTCATGAAGATCTTGTGGGTACAATAGTTGGGGCTGATCCCTTTGATGTCGGAGATCTTCCAAGCAATTGCCTTCTTATGTAATTTCAATACTTGAATCAATTTCGCCTTCTCTTGTGGCGTGAGGTCTTTTGAGATGATTACAGGGAGTTGCGATTCGCCTTCTAAGAATGCATACTCCAGATTTTCGGGTAACTTCTTTAATTCCAATTCCGGAGGTTCCTCGATAGATGGCTTCATCCTAGCTATCTCCTTTCGTTCTAACGAGTCATACTTCTCCTGGAATTCTGATTCTTTAGTAGCGGTCACTGATGCTATCTGTTCTTCATTTCTGGAAATCGTCCTTCTTAATGCTTCCTCTTCAGAAACGTCTTCTTTAGTTTCGAAGGTAGGTTCGAGAAACTCTTCACAGTCCTCCTTTGACTGGGGTTCCTGATATACCGGAATGAAATCCGTTTCTTGATTCAGTCTTCTCCTTAGTAGAGGTAAAGGAATGCCTTGTCTTAGCGGTGCTATTTGAATAGTCTTGCCAAGAAAGTTACTTTCAGAGAGGGGAGTTATGTGTTGACTAAGGTTTATGGCTGAATGGTTGTCGAGATTTCCTTCAGGTGGTGTAAAGAACAGATCCTTAGAAATTTGATCTTGACTACATATAGCCATAGTTTCTTCCAGGTATTCGTTGACGAGTTCTTGAAAAGAATCAGAGAGATTCACATCTTCTTCCTTAGGATGGTTCATGAGGCGATCAACATTGAATGTGATTTCTTCTCCTCCAACCCTTAACTTCAATGATTTCTCGTGAACGTCAATTACGGCCTTGGCAGTATTTAGGAATGGTCTACCAAGAATGAGTGGGACCTTCGTGTATTCCTCAATATCCATAATGACGAAATCAACGGGAAACACGAACTTATCCACTCTAACTAGGACATCCTCAGCTATTCCCTGAGGAATCTTAACTGATCTTTCCGCGAGTTGGATAGTCATTCTGGTAGGCCTTAAGTCATTTAATCCTAGCTTTTTGAATAACGAATAGGGCATTAGGTTTACACTGGCTCCTAAGTCTGCTAACGCATTGCTAATTTGGACATCTTGTAGGTAGCAAGGTACCGTAAATCTTCCTGTATCTCCTAACTTAGGGGGAATTCCATGTTGTAACACTAACGAGCACTCTTCACTTAAGGGCAAGCTAACTATCTCTCTTAATCTCTCTTTGTTTGAAAGCAGTTCTTTGAAAAATTTAGCGCAGTTTGGCATTTCTACCAAAGCATCTACTAGTCGTACATTCAAATGCAAATTCTTAATAATATCCCAATACTTAGCGAATTGCGCTTCTTGTTTTTCCTTCCTAAGCCTACCTGGGAAAGGTATGCGGGTGCGCAGAATCATTTCCGGGGCCTTAGGAGAGATAGGTTCCGGTGGATTGACAACTGGGTCAATTGACACAGGTTCCTTATCGAAAAAATCTTGCATGGGTATATTGACAGTTGTTTCCTTCCCTCCTCTAGTAATTACTAGGGCATCAAACTCACTACACTCTATATCAACTTTAGTGGTTAATCGTTTAAGCGTAAGCTGAAAATTGGTGATTAATTCTTCAAAAGTCTTTATCAAAGTGTCGAACTTATTCTGACATTCTATGACTTGAAGGTTTATCGTGTATTGTGTTTTCATAAATTCAACTAAAATTTCCTTAGAGTGGAGAGTAGGTTTGTGCAACTGGAAGATTATATTATGATCCGAGCTATTTTGTTTTTTTTGTGCCCATCTAGGGTAAGGATACCTTAGATTGGTTCTAGTAGCATCGGAGTTCCTAGGAATTGGTAAATTTTGAAGAGTGAGGGTGAGATCTTGTAACCTGGTTTTCCGCATTTTTACCGTATGAGAGAAGACGCCATCCTTCTCAGCAGCTTCATTGTTCCAATCTTCCTGTTGTGCAGCTATTGTGTTCAAGAGATTCCATGCTTCGTCTGCTGTTCGGGACATGAAATTGCCTTGCGAGGCCATGTCTAGGAGAGAGTTATCATCCTTGGTCAAACCATTGTAAAACGTATAGATTATGTCTGTCCGACTTAACGAATGATTCAGACATCTTTTAAGCAACATCTTTATTCTATTCCATGCTAGATACAATGACTCGTTTTCTTTTTCAGAAAAGTTTGTTATGTCATTTCTTAAACAGGTTTGCAGGGAGAGTGGATAAAATTTGTTTAGAAATTTAGTGGCTAAATCCTCCCATGTATGGATTGAATTCGGGTTAAGTTCGTCAAACCATGCTAAAGCGTGTGCAGAAAGTGAATATTGAAAAAGATGAAGTTTTAAAATGTTTTTCTCGTTTTCTTCCTTCTTAAAAGAGTCAACCAGACTGATAAATTTGTTTAACTGAAAGTTTGGATCGTCAGTCGGTAATCCTTGAAATTTACAGATCATACCGACTAGTTTAATCATGTGTGAACTGATTTCAGGAATTCCTTTGTTTCCTAAGGTGATTGGTCCTCCTCTTTCCTCTAAGCATGACTTATGCATGGAAGCAAGGGTGTCTTGTTGTTCCATTTTTTTAGATTTTCTATTTAAAAAGAACTTAAAAGTAACTTTTAGAAAATATTAATTTACTAAAAGGATCGATAATTTAATAAAAACAATTATTCTTGAAATTCGGTCGCTAACCAGATCGGATATCTTAACTGATAGGACTTCTCACAGATTACTTGTAACGAGGTGGCCAGGCTGACTACGGAGAGTCAGGATCCTTTTAGTTCCAATATAATTGGAGACTGTTCGGAAAATCCAACAACCAAGTTCATGTATAATTGTATTTCTTAGACACCACCAAACAATACTTTATCTGTTTAAAATCTTTCTCGATCAAAATATTCGATCCCCGGCAGCGGCGCCAAGAAAAGCTACTGATATGCTACTAACGGACGGTTTTATTTATGCGATGTCGTCAGGTCGCAGGATGTCCGATTCGGTAGTACACAGTGTCTTTGTTGTAATGACCTATAAATTTTCGACTAATTTTAAAACAAACTTTTGATACAATATAATATTTTGACACGATAAGCTAAGTCTGTTATCCTGAGTCTCAAAATTTTTGAACTGTTTTTATACATTCATTGGACCTTCGACTGTTCCCGACGATTCACGAACAACTATTTTTTTAAATAGATATGTATATATATATATAAATAAATATAATTATATATTAAATGTTATTAATCATTTGTATGAAATTATTGTTATAAATAAATATTAATGTTAATGTTAATATCATTATTATGAATATTATCATTTTAACATAATATATAGATATATAAAAAAATTCGATACATTTAATTTGTCATATTATTATTACTAATATTTTGTTATCATTATTAATATCATTATTATTATAATTAGTAGTAAAATCACTAACAACTATTTTTTTAAATAGATATGTATATATATATATATATAAATAAATATAATTATATATTAAATGTTATTAATCATTTGTATGAAATTATTGTTATAAATAAATATTAATGTTAATGTTAATATCATTATTATGAATATTATCATTTTAACATAATATATAGATATATAAAAAAATTCGATACATTTAATTTGTCATATTATTATTACTAATATTTTGTTATCATTATTAATATCATTATTATTATAATTAGTAGTAAAATCTTGATTTGAGTTATTATTAAGACTATTAATATTGTAATTTTATAATTACCATTATCATTAAAATTATTATTAATATTGTAAATAATATTATAAAAATAATACAAATTTTAATTAATATCATAAATAATAACATTTTTAATATTGTTATTATTATCATTATTAATATTATTATTAATTATATAATTATTATTATTAGTAGTATTATTATTAATTGTTTATTAATACTAATTATATATAGTAATGAAAAATAAATACAGATATATATATACAGATATATAAAAATAGATATATATATATATATATATATATATATATATATATATATATATATATATATATATATATATATATATATATATATATATACTGATATATACAGATACATTATATGAATCCGTGTTATTGTATTAACAATATAATTATTAATTTAGATTAATTAATTACGGAATTATACAAACACATAATCAAAATTAGATTCACGATACAATCATACTGTGTTTAATTTGTTCTTCCTGTCTCAAATTCGTACAAATCAAAGATTCAATCTTAAGAACAAAACAAATTCAGTTTGCAATCTCTATCTGTTTTTCAATATCTTTTCTTTTACTTCTGTCTTCTCCTTCCTGAGAGATTCTGCATCAACATCAATTTCTCTTAATTACCTGTCCTTCTTGTCCGATAAGAATAAACATGTCGATCTCAAATCAGATATAAAACAAATTTGAATAGAAATCAGTAACAGAAAAATGTACGAATTTTTTACCTGTCATAATCTAATTTATTTTTCTTGTTTTCTTCTTCTTGTTTGAAGAACCCTGTCTGCGTTTGATACATGTCGACTGTCCTTCCTTCCACTGCTCAAGATTCTTGGACAACTTCAATTAAACACTACAAAACAATTTCAATCGAATTTTGTTAGACATCAATATCAGTAAAGCGTACGAATCTGTTACACTTCACTATCTACTTCATTCTTTTCTTGTTTGTTACTCCTGGCTCGAATATTTCTGTCCACCTTCTCAATATTCTTTTATTTTGTTGGTATCTCTTCGAATTGATTCTTCATACCGACACCTCTCAATATATACATATATCAATCAACATTATATATATATAGGAGGAAGTTATGATACAAGCATTCACACAAATCATACCCGATCACCTTCAACTTGAAAACCACATCACATTATACCACTTTCAATTTCTGTTTCTTTTTTTCTTGGTTTGAACTACCCAACCAAAGTATCACCACCTTCACCACCTCTTTCAGGTATATACATACGTGCACTACCACTAAAATCACCATGTCCATCGAACTCTTGTAAGTTTGGTTCCTTCTACTATTTCTTTATGATGCACCACTAATTGAACCCATCGAAATTCACATGTTTCTGTTTCCATGTCGAAATCATAGCATACTACCATCGACTATCATCAACCACTTTCTTCTTGATCTTCCTTTGTGAACCTATCACCACCATGGACAACACCCTACCACTTTCTCCTCTTCCTCCCTTCTTAAATCATAAACCACCACCGCCACCTTACTGCTCCTGTTCCAGCTTCAATTTTCTTCTCTTTCTGTCAAAGACAGCCTTCTGTTGCTACTTCCTTACGTGAATCACCTGATATATTCGATAATTTCTGCTATTACTCGTATTCTGTTTCGTTTAGGTGAGGAAGAATTTAATAAATTCAAAGATGAGGGAGATGGTCGATAAATGAAGAATAACAATTTTAATAGGTGATTAAAGGGTGATGATGATGTTTATGTTGGAACCGAGTACAATAGTGATGATTATGACGTTTTAAATAAAAAGGGGAACGAAAGTTGATAGTAAATGTTAAGCTGTAAAGAAAAAGGTGTTACATGATCATACTCAACTACTTATTTATTTATACAAAGTATTATTATGCGGGAATCATGTCTGTTATGTTTATGTTATTGGAAAATGACATAGAGATGATGGAAGCATGATGAAACTGTCTGCTTCGAATCCAAATCAAAACCCACTTCCACTCGTTACTTTGTTGCTGCCATTGTGTTCATATTTTTGCTGCAAAAAATTTGAATCCAAACACGCATGTACACCACAACAACAAACACCCACGTTAACCTACCGCCACTCGTCTTTTCTATTTCATTTTCTATTCCTGTTCGAACCAAACAAACTTCAAAACACCATCATGTATCACGATTTATAATCCTGCTGCTGTTAAACTTTACTGTCGAGCAATTTAACTAAAGTAAATGGGTGGGGCAATAAGAGACATCATGGTCTATCAAGAAAGGTTTCTAAAATGGACGTTCCTTATTATTCTTTGAGTAGGGCCAACACTTACTCAATTAACCACTTTCACTTGTTAATGATTGCACACTAGTTGTTGTTGCAATATAGACAAAATTAAAGCAAAAAGAAAAATCGAAGGGTACAGCTATATTACATTTCCTGTTTCATTTTTTGGGCTGAGAGTTATATACTTTTAGTGGGCCGAGTGTCTCATAATATATAGTGGACCGAAGCCCAAGTATAGTTAGAAATGGTGATGATGAAAACCGTAGGATTTGATAAGGATCGTGAAGATAGATAACGATCATGGTAATGTTTAATATGATTATTGAGTTATGAATCATATATTATGTAATGTTGACGATATGATGACATCATGAATAGGATGAATAGGTGATAAGTCGATGAGAGTAATGACATAAGATGAAGGAGTAAAGCTCGAAGGGGGTAAAGACAAATGTATGATGATGAGGTTATAGAACGAACGAAGAATATAAAGATTATGATTTATGATTATGATTATGGTTATGATTAAGATTCATATTTATGATTATGATTATAATCATAATAATGATGATTATGATACCATGGTGTTGGAATGATAATGAAGATGATAGATGGTTATATTAATGATGATATGGGTAGAAGATGATTACACAACGATTTATATGATAAATATATAATAATGCGGATTTAATCAGAAATGCATGATCTGAGGAATGGGTAGGGAATTGTTTGGGTAAGCGAGAGGTCGCGGGTTCGAGTCCGGGCATAAGCATTTATTTTTGGAACTTTCTCTTGAGAGGTAGTTATTATTATTACTCTTATTATTATTATTATTATTATTATTATTATTATTTTTAATATTATTATTACCATTATTATAATTAGTAGTAAAAATGGATATTAGTATTAAGTATCATTATTGTTGTTATTATTACTACTATTATTATTACCAAAACGATTAGTATCATTATCATTATTAAAATTTAATCATTTTCATTATTAAAGATTATCATAAATATTATTAAGATAACTAAGATTATTATTATTATTAATATTTTAAACATTATTATTATTATTATTATTATTACTATCATTATCATTATTATTATTAATATTACCATAAATATTATTATTAGTACAACAAATATTATTTATGCAAAATATATTTATTACCTAATCATAAATATACTAATATCACATAAATATCATGTTTTTAATATAATATCACTTATAGTAAAATAACATTAATTAAATTATATATCATATACATATTATAAGTATTAAGATATATATATATATATATATATATATATATATATATATATATATATATATATATATATATATATATATATAAGGATATTAGTCTTAAAACGATATAAACTTAGTTGATTAATATTATAATGTGTTAATATATATACTTGATATAGGTTCTTGAATCCGGGGCCAACCTTGCATTGTTCAGTTCCATCGTATGCATATTTTTACTACAAAATATCGTAGCGTGAGTTCATTTGATTCCCTTTTACTCTTTACATTTTTGGGACTGAGAATACATGCGCTGTTTTTATAACTGCTTTATTAAATGTTTTTAAAATATATTTTTAAACTGCGAATACATGAAATGCTTTTATAAATGTTTGACGAGATAGACGCAAGCAAAACATTCCTCGAATGAATTATTATATAGACAGAAGTTCTGTGGATTATTATTGAATTATGTGGACATGATAATTGCCACCAATTGATGTGAATATTTTCCCCTGATTATTATTGCTTGGTAACCTAAGAATTAGAATCGGGTATGGCCCTAATTCACGCGAATCCTAAAGGTAGCTACCGGGTTTAACACCCCCACCCAGAATGTTCACTAGACGGAAGAGCTAGTGGGCGTGATGTTTAGTACTTCGAAGTTTATATACTATACAGACGAGATGTTCTGTTTTGGGGATATTATTGATGCGCATTATATGTTAAGGTCGGTTACCAAGCCAAGCGATGAAAGTAAAGTGAATGTTATGTAGCGAGAGAATGATTTTTATACATAGGTTATGTGTTTTATATTTTGTACACGAGATATGTGTACGGTTATTTAAAAATCGCGAGGCAACCAACGGGGGAGAAAAGGATACGAACCTACTCTGCCAAGCATTATGAAAAATGGTTTCGTACATGAAATAGGTGTACTGCATTTAAATCTTGTGATCTATCAAAATGATGAATTTTATTGTTTTTGATAAACCTATGAACTCACCAACCTTTTGGTTGACACTTGAAAGCATGTTTATTCTCAGGTATGAAAGAAATCTTCCGCTGTGCATTTGCTCATTTTAGAGATATTACTTGGAGTCATTCACGACATATTTCAAAAGACATTGCATTCAAATCGTTGAGTTCATCAAGATTATTATTAAGTCAATTATAGTTGGAGGTATTATGAAATGGTATGCATACCGTCAACTTTCGATGTAAAGAAAGTTTGTCTTTTAAAAACGAATGTAATGTTTGTAATATGTATCATATAGAGGTCAAATACCTCGCAATAAAATCAACTATTGTGAATCTTTTATAATCGGTATGAACGGGTCCTTTCAGTTGTTTATTTATATTATGCGGGGCCTAAATTTACTTTTACTTTCTAAGGTGTAAACGGTGTAAGCTAACCTAGTGTCGTATTTTTTTGCTGATTAACGAATTGAAGATCAAGTGGATAATTCTCTTTTAGTTAAATTACCTGGATAAAAGATAGTAGTTGATTTTAGCTAAAGGTCCTAAATGCAGAAAAGTAAATAAAGTGGAAGGATATCCAGAGTATGCAGATCAGTGAAATGTTGACCAAGATATCAGTATTGGGTTTGGGAAAGGTAATTATGCCTATGTTAAGACTATGCTTGGAATGATGTAGATCTGGTTGGATGAGCCAATTACTCAGACCTACTTGTCCCTGAACTCTCGAAGTTCTCTTTGAGCAGTGAGAAGTATGTCACTTGGTTGTATAATTGAAAGGTAACAATACCTCAGAGGTTATCCTCAGTAAAGTACTAGGTTTATTAGTGAGTTGAGCTCTAATCCTAACCCTCGTTATCAGTTTTGGTAACTGAATAACAACGTGCCTTGTTGATTGAACACTGATCACAAACGAAAGGAATCCGTCAGTTTAAGTTGGTAAAACCTTAAATGAAAACTAACAACCAATCCATCATACTAATGAGATCATATCAATTCAAACATTATACAACATCACAATTGATATACTGATAGTAAAGCAGATAGAAACCTAATGAATACCTAGACAGTTGATATGACTAAGACCTATGGCAACAATCAGACAAGAACATGCAATAGGCTTGGGTCACATAGTGAAGGCACTAACTAGATCTTAACAGATCCTAAGAGGTCTCATTGGAACATTCAATAGGCATACTAGGTCATTCATGTCTCAATTCCTAAGTTCCGTGTTCTAAAAGCGCATTAAATGCCTCTCGGGAACTCCGGCCATACCGAGTTCTTAGAATCTTCAGATACAGTATAACCAGGGGTCTTAATCCTATGAAGTAGCTAATTTCATATAGGTGGACAAGTCTTGATCACAACCTAGGTTGGTAAATCCTTAAGATGCTAGCATACAAATCTATCAGACTTCTTAGTTCAGTATTATAATAGTAATCGTACTAAATTAACATAATTACGCTAACCCAAACTTCTATCATGGCAACATACAAATTAATTAAGCTATCATGGTAATATCGGAACACATTATTAAACATAAAAAGTAAGAACACATGTTTAATACAAAAGACAAGTGTTTTGGATAAAAACCTGAAAAGGACGAAGAAATCTGCCCGAGATCGCAGGGACTCGCCGGGATATCCTCCGGAAAATAAAATCTAAGCTAACTACTACTAATGACTAACTAAAAGCTTGAATATATGAAAATGAATTACAAATTGAGTGTATGTTGAAATGGATGAAGAGAGCCCTTTAAATAGACTTTATTTTTGCCTGCAAACGACTGGCAGACCGTTTTTGGAGGCCGTTTGCTAAGGCAAGACGTTTATCGAGCTCGTTTGCTCTGACCGTTTGGCAGGCCATTTGCCATACTAGCAGGCCATTTGGTAAGCCGTATGGCAGGCCGTTTGCTGGCCTAGTCAGCCTGATTTCACTAGATCGTAACTTTATTTTTTTTGCCTTTCACCGTTTTTCCTCTAGAATCTTCGTTTTAGCTCTGTTTTACTTGATTCTTTTTGCATCGCCTTCGTAATTACTTAATCTACAAAATCAATTGAAAAAGCAATAATTTTGCCAACGAAGTTTAAATCTTTATTGTTCTAGGGCTTAATACTGGGGATAAAAATGTGACTTTTTGCCCGATATCAAATACCCCACACTTGGCTTTGCTTGTCCTCAAGCAAAAAAGCTGGAATATAAGGATCTTTCTAATCGAATCTCCCTTGCCCCACCCGTAGATCTTTTTATTATGCCTTCATCAGAAGTCGGCACATCTTTCGAAAGTATTAGAAAAAGTTTCGAGCTTCGATGGTTTGGTCGCTAGATTTCAATTGCGTCCATAGTGAAAAGGACATACTTTCCAACTCTCAGATGTAGAGTATACATGATTAGGCTCTTCACTAGCGGATCACTTATATCACTCAAGTGTTTAGGGTGTCCTATTCTAATTGTATTGTCACTCAGAAGCCAATCGTGTAATAGTTCTCACCAATGGCCGGTTATTACCGTCGGTTTATCCAAGACTTTTCTAAAATTGCTTCTCCATTGACAAAGTTGACAAGGAAGAATGTGAGATTTAATTGGGAAAATGAGCAAGAAATTGCTTTCCAATTGTTGAAAGAGAAATTGTGTCAAGCTCCGGTGTTGGTATTACCAGAAGGAATTGAAGATATGATGGTTTATTGTGACGCCTCAATAAATGGGCTCTGGTGTGCTCTAATGCAACTGGGTAAAGTTATCGCTTAAGCCTCTAGACAATTAAATGAACACGAAAAGAGATATCCGACTCATGATCTTGAATTGGTGGCGGTGGTTCATGCATTGAAAATTTGGCGCCACTACTTGTATAGTGTCAAGTGTAGAATATATTCGGATCATAAAGGTTTGAAACATCTCTTTGACCAACGAGATTTGAACAATTATCAACGTAGATGGATCGATTTCCTGAAAGACTACGATTGTGAGATACTTTAGCATCCGGGTAAGGCGAACATTGTTGCGGATGCGTTGAGTCGAAAGAATCAATATCCGGCAATACAAGTGGGATCGTTGCGCATGACTATTATAAGCGATTTCCTTGTAAAACTTGGTGAGATTCAAATTGAAGCTTTTGTCAATAACAAGCGTGAAGAACGAATTATGAGGCAAACGGAGTCTATCACCTTAGGCCCGCATAGTTTGTTGTCTTTTCAAGGTAGAGTGTGGGTGCCAAAGATGGGTGATTACTGAAAAGTGCTACTTAATGAAGCACATAAGTCAAATTATTCCATTCATCCGGGTGTGACAAAGATCTACCTTGATTTGAAGAAAGAGTATTGGTGGCCCGGGATGAACCGTGATGTGGTTAAGTATGTTGAATAATGCGTTATGTGTTTACAAGTTAAGGCCGAACACTAAAAGCCGTATGGTATGTTTCAACCATTAGAAACCCCAAAATGGAAGTGGGACACATTACCATGGATTTCATTACAAAGCTACCAAAGACGGCAAGAACCCAATGTGATATAATTTGGGTAATAATTGATCGGTTGATGAAAAGTGCATTGTTTCTTCCCATCCGGGAGACGATATCGTCGGAGACGCTATCAAAGTTGTTTATCAAGGAAGTGATATCGAGACATGGGGTTCCTATATCTATTGTTTCGGATAGAGATACTCGATTTACATCTCGATTTTGGAATAAGTTTCATCAAGATATGGGTACACAATTAAAAATGAGCACGACAGACCATCCTCAAACGGATGGTTAAACTGAACGTACGAATCAAATGTTGGAGGATATGTTACGGGTCTGTTATTGATTTCGGTGGTAGTTGGGATGAGCACTTGCCTTTGGTGGAATTCTCGTACAACAATAGTTATCATATTAGTATCGGGATGCCACCTTATGAGATGCTTTATGGGTGAAGATGTCGAACTCTGGTTTGTTGGGGTGAAGTGGGACAAAAGGAAATCGGGAGTACCGATTTGGTTTTAGAGATGAATAGTAAAATTGAGATGATTCGGGCTTGATTAAAGGCGGCGCAAGATAGACAAAAATCTTATGCCGATAAACAAAGGCGACCAATTAAGTTCCAAGAAGGTGACATGGTGATGCTTAAGGTTTCGCCGTAGAAGGGTGTTATTCGGTTTCAAAAATGGGGAAAGTTAGCTTCTCAGTTTATTGGGCCTTTCAAAATCTTGGATCGTGTTGGTGAGGTTGCTTATAGACTAGAGTTACCCGAAGAGCTTGCGAGGATCCATAACACATTCCATATTTCCCACCTCCGTAAGTGTCTTGCGGATGACTCTACATGGGTGCCATTAGATGAGATTTCTTTGAACAACAAGTTGGAGTATGTCGAAGACCCGATGGCGATTCTTGATGAAAAGGTTAAAATGTTGCGTAACAAAGAGGTGATGACTTTTAAAGTCTAATGGCAACATCAAAGGGGTTCCGAGTTTACGTGGAAACTGAAGAATTGGTTTTGGTGTATCATCCTGCTTGTCATGCTGCTTGGATCATGAGGACGTGCTCCGAATCAAGTGGGGGAGAATTGTAAGATCCGAAATTTGAATGTACATATTGTATATATAAGTAAATGTTGGCGGGCTTCATTTTGTACTGGGAGCCGCGGCGCGGCAGCGTGCAGTTGTTGATTCCTTATTTTATTTAAAAGTAAGCAAAGGGAATTTTGGACTTTTAACCCATAGCCAAATTTATGGCCACTAAAAGGCTGGTTGGACTGATTACTCTTCATCCACCAACCTTATTGTTGGTACGATTTTTCATATATCGGGTGTAAGGTACCAGTACAGAACACTATCCGCCTAGCATTGAGTGATAATATGTTGATTGATGTTTGCCCTCGGGAAATAATTCCTGTAGACCCGGAACACGGATGAAAGATCCGTGGGGTGTCCTCAATCAATCTGTGGATCAATCTATAATTGATCAGTGTAGCGTACTACTCTAAGCGGTTAATGTTTTAGAGTGAGAAAGAACTGTGTGAAAAAGAAAGTGTACTTCTCTCTGACTGAAGTTCAGATGTCAAATGTGGTGACCCAGGGGGTCTATTTATAGGCGTAGAATCCAAAATTCTCGGGATACACGCGTTAATCAATGAATAGTTCGGCTATGCGAAGTATCCGGAAGGTCAGTGGCGTGTGCTAATGTGGCTGCGTGCTGTTCACGTTCCTAGTAAAAGGGCTTAAGCATTGAAGCTGCCTGCAGGGCTTACTGTAGTGACCCGAACTTTTCCATGTTTATATATATTAATTGAGATTGATATTTACATGACTAAATATTTCCAACGTGTTAAGCAATCAAACTTGTTAAGACTTGATTAATTGAAATATGTTTCATATAGACAATTGACCACCCAAGTTGACCGGTGATTCACGAACGTTAAAACTTGTAAAAACTATACGATGACATATATATGGTTATATATATAGTTAACATGATTTTATTATAAGTAAGTATCTCATTAGGTATTTTAACAATGAGTTATATACATAAAAAATGAGACTATTAAATTAAGAAACTCGAAAACGATATATATAACGATTATCGTTATAATAACGTCTTACTAGGTACATATGAATCATATTAAGATATTGATACACTTGGTTAATTATGTTAAATGATAAGTAAATATATCATTAAGTGTATTAACAATGAACTACATATGTAAAAATAAGACTACTAACTTAATGATTTCGAAACGAGACATATATGTAACGATTATCGTTGTAACGACATTTAACTGTATATATATCATACTAAGATATATTATATATCATAATATCATGATAATGTAACAATTTAATATCTCATTTGATATAATAAACAATGGGTTAACAACATTTAACAAGATCGTTAACCTAAAGGTTTCAAAACAACATTTACATGTAACGACTAACGATGACTTAACGACTCAGTTAAAATGTATATACATGTAGTGTTTTAATATGTATTCATACACTTTTGAAAGACTTCAAGACACTTATCAAAATACTTCTACTTAATAAAAATGCTTACAATTACACCCTCGTTCAGTTTCATCAACAATTCTACTCGTATGCACCCGTATTCGTACTCGTACAATACACAGCTTTTAGATGTATGTACTATTGGTATATACACTCCAATGATCAGCTCTTAGCAGCCCATGTGAGTCACCTAACACATGTGGGAACCATCATTTGGCAACTAGCATGAAATATCTCATAAAATTACAAAAATATGAGTAATCATTCATGACTTATTTACATGAAAACAAAATTATAGATCCTTTATATCTAATCCATATACCAACGACCAAAAACACCTACAAACACTTTAATTCTTCAATTTTCTTCATCTAATTGATCTCTCTCAAGTTCCATCTTCAAGTTCTAAGTGTTCTTCATAAATTCCATAAGTATAGTTTCATAAAAATCAAGAATACTTCCAAGTTTACAAGTCTACTTCCAAGCTTTCTAATCCATTCCAAGTAATCATCTAAGATCAAGGAACCTTTGTTATTTATAGTAGGTTATCTTTCTAATTTAATGTAATATTTATATTCAAACTTTGATTCAATTTCTACAACTATAACAATCTTATTTCGAGTGAAAATCTTACTTGAACTGTTTTCGTGTCATGATTCTGTTTCAAGAACTTTCAAGCCATCCAAGGATCATTTGAAGCTAGATTCATTTTTCTCATTTCCAGTAGTTTTATCCAAAATACTTGAGGTAGTAATGATGTTCATAACATCATTCGATTCATACATATGAAGCTATCTTATTCGAAGGTTTAAACTTGTAATCACTAGAACATAGTTTAGTTAATTCTAAACTTGTTCGCAAACAAAAGTTAATCCTTCTAACTTGACTTTTAAAATCAACTAAACACATGTTCTATATCTTTATGATATGCTAACTTAATAATTTAAAACCTGGAAACACGATGAACACCATAAAATCGGATATACGCCGTCGTAGTGAAATCGGGGGCTGTTTTGGTTTGGATAATTAAAAACTATGATAAACTTTGATTTAAAAGTTGTTCTTCTGGGAAAATGATTTTTCATATGAACATGAAACTATATCCAAAAATCAAGGTTAAACTCAAAGTGGAAGTATGTTTTCTAAAATGGTCATCTAGACGTCGTTCTTTCGACTGAAATGACTACCTTTACAAAAATGACTTGTAACTTATATTTATGACTATAAACCTATACTTTTTCTGTTTAGATTCATAAAATAGAGTTCAATATGAAACCATAGCAATTTGATTCACTCAAAACGGATTTAAAATGAAGAAGTTATGGGTAAAACAAGATTGGATATTTTTGATCGTTTTAGCTACGGGAAATGTTTAACAAATCTATACAAATCATATCCTAGCTAACTTATATTGTATTATACATGTATTCTAATATATTATGTAATCTTGGGATACCATAGACACGTCTGCAAATGTTTTGACATATCATATCGACCCATGTATATATATTATTTGGAACAACCATAGACACTCTATATGCAGTAATGTTGGAGTTAGCTAGACAGGGTTGAGGTTGATTCCAAAAATATATATACTTTGAGTTGTGATCTAGCCTGAGACGTGTATACACTGGGTCGTGGATTGATTCAAGATAATATATATCGATTTATTTCTGTACATCTAACTGTGGGCAACTAGTTGTAGGTTACTAACGAGGATAGCTGACTTAATACACTCAAATCTTTAAAACATAATAAAAATGGTTGTAATTATATTTTGATCATACTTTGATATATATGTACATATTTATATAGGTTCGTGAATCGATCCGTGGCCAAGTCTTATTTCCGAGGAAGGAAATATCTGTAAAAGTGAGTTATAGTCCCACTTTTAAAAATCTAATATTTTTGGGATGAGAATACATGCAGGTTTTATAAATGATTTACAAAATAGACACAAGTACGTGAAACTAAATTATATGGTTGAATTATCGAAATCGAATATGCCCCTTTTTATTAAGTCTGGTAATCTAAGAATTAGGGAACAGACACCCTAATTGACGCGAATCCTAAAGATAGATCTATTGGGCCTAACAAACTCCATCCAAAGTACCGGATGCTTTAGTACTTCAAAATTTATATCATTTCCGAAGGGTGTCCCGAAATGATGGGGATATTCTTATATATGCATCTTGTTAATGTCGATTACCAGGTGTTCACCATATGAATGATTTTTATCTCTATGTATGGGATGTGTATTGAAATATGAAATCTTGTGGTCTATTATTACGATTTGATATATATAGGTTAAACCTATAACTCACCAATATTTTTGTTGACGTTTAAAGCATGTTTATTCTCAGGTGAATACTAAGAGCTTCCGCTGTTGCATACTAAAATAAGGACAAGATTTGGAGTCCATGTTTGTATGATATTGTGTAAAAACTGCATTCAAGAAACATATGTCGATGTAATATATTTCTATTGTAAACCATTATGTAATGGCCGTGTGTAAACAGTATATTTTAGATTATCATTATTTGATAATCTACGTAATGTTTTTAAAACCTTTATTGATAAAATAAAGGTTATGGTTGTTTTTAAAAATGAATGCAGTCTTTGAAAAACGTCTCATATAGAGGTCAAAACCTCGCAATGAAATCAATTAATATGGAACGTTTATAATCAATATGAACGGGACATTTCAGTTGGTATCCGAGCATTGGTCTTAGAGAACCAGAAAATTTGCATTAGTGTGTCTTATAGAGTTTGTTAGGATGCATTAGTGAATCTGGACTTCGACCGTGTTTTCTTTAAAAATGATTGCTTAACATTTTTGTTGGAAACTATATATTATTAACATGTAAATATTATGTGATATATTAATCTCTTAACTTGTTTGATATTGTGTGATAGATGTCTACCTCTAGCACAAATCCCATTGACTCACCTAATAATAACGAAGAGTCGAATATATATTGGCAAGATTCACAAGTTCCCGAGAACCGGAAGAAGAGAAAACAAAACCGGAAGAAGAGGAACCGGAAGAAGAGGAACCAGAAGAAGAGGAACCAGAATAAGAGGAACCGGAAGAAGAAGAGGTTCCGGAGGGGGGAATAGTAGGAACCACAGAAAACTGGTCAAATAAAAGAAAATCCTCAACCAATGGACCAAAGTTAATAATGGTTAATGGTGTTTCCGCTAAGGAAGCAAAATATTGGGAAAATTACCAATTTTCCAATGAATCGGATCCTGATGAGGATTCCGATGATGTTATAGAAATTACCCCGACCCAATTTAATGAGGCAAAAGAAAATAATAAGGGAAAAGGCATCAAAATAGAGAAATCTGATTCCGACCCCGATGAACTTTATATGTACCGTCAACACCCATATTTTCAATATCGTGACAATAACCCGGGAACCTCTAAACCACCAGGTTTTTCTAAACCAATGTGGAAAACGACGACTCGTATTAGAGGAACATCATATATCCCTAGAAGATTAGAAAAAAGAACCAAGTCCGAAGAAGAAGAAACTAGTGATTCAGATTAGAGGGGTGTGAGCATGTTGTGTTATAAATGTATTGTAGTGTGCTTGTACTTTTATGTTCTATGTAAAAATTGATTGTATTGTTTGTTTTTACGAATCTAATCCTTGTCTATTTTACAGTATAAAAACAAAATGGACGTTAAGGGTAGACAACCGAATATTTTAGAAGACCTGCCAGAGGATATGATTGAGGAAATCTTGTCTAGAGTCGGTCAGAATTCATCAGCACATTTAGTTATGGCGAAATTAACTTGTCAAACATTTGAAAGACTTTCCAGAAATGCCTTAGTTTATAAAAGGCTTTCCTTTGATAGGTGGGGTATATCACATTGGGGAGACTTTAAGTTACGCCGTGTTTTCTTTAAAGCGTTAAATGCGGGGAACCCAAATGTAATTTTACGCTACGGGTTGAGAACCTATTTTGACTCAACATATCCAAACATAGGATTTCGTGAATTCGAAAGAGCTTCTAACATGCAACATAAAGAAGCATGTTATGCTTACAGGTTAGTGATGTTCGCTTCTTACCAAAGTGAGAAAAAGAACATCGGATTGCAGCTTTTAAATAAAACTTTCCCACAAGTGACAGATTCAGTAATTGGGGTGAGAAACAAGGTTTTTAGATTATTACGGGGCTGTTGGACATTACGAAACCCTCGTCCTTTTGATGACATTACAACATGCTGCCTAGCTAATGGTCATAACGGTTATTTTCCACAAGACCAAGGATGGGAAGTCGTCTTAGTAAAACCAGAATGCATGACTTGTTTCTGGACTTATGAATTACGTGTCTTTATTTCCTTTGCTGAACAACTTGCGTATTAACTAGATTTATCTTCAAAACTGTCCTGTATCATAGTGTACTATATTTCATGTTATATGTAATATAGCGAAATTGTAAGTTTGAAGAATATTTGTATGTGATATATTATTATATTCAGTTTTTCATATGGAATTGTAGTAGTTGAATTGTTTATTAGCTACTAAGTATGAACTTAACGGGTAGGTAGTACCCGAATTTAAACTTATAAAACGCTAATATGAAGAAAAAGCTTTTATAAATGAGTTCATATTATGCTACGAGATACTATTGTCTACTCTTAATATTCTGTATGATTAAATTGTTTCATTTGACTATTTTGAAGGAAATGGCACTGACTACTCGACACACCTTGAATATGAGCGAAGAGGAATTTCGTGCCTTTCTTGCTTCAAACATAGCCGCAGTACAGGCCGCGCTACATACCAACAATAACTCTGAATCTAGCAATACAGCTAACGGCGCAAGAAATCGTGTAGGATGCTCCTACAAGGAATTCACTGCCTGTAAACCTTCAGAATTTGATGGGACCGAAGGACCAATCGGATTGAAACGGTAGACCGAGAAAGTTGAATCGGTGTTTGCCATAAGTAAGTGTGCTAAAGGAGACAAAGTGAAGTACACTACGCATACCTTCACAGGTATTGCGTTAACATGGTGGAATACCTATCTAGAGCAAGTGGGACAAGATGCTGCTAACGCGCTACCGTGATCAGCATTCAAGCACTTGATGAATGAGAAGTACCGTCCCAGAACCGAGGTCAATAAACTCAAGTCAGAACTTAGAGGGTTACGAACACAGGGATTCGATATTACTTCGTACGAAAGACGATTCACAGAATTGTGCCTATTGTGTCCGAGAGCGTTCGAAGATGAGGAAGAGAAGATCGACGCATTTGTGAAAGGGTTACCAGAGAGAATCCAAGAAGATATAAGTTCACACGAGCCTGCCTCCATACAAAAGGCATGTAGAATGGCTCACAAACTAGTGAACCAGATTGAGGGAAGAATTAAAGAACAGGCAACCGAAGAGGCCAACGTGAAGTTAGTCAAAAGAAAGTGGGAGGAAAACGGTGATAAGAGTCACCAAAACAACAACAACTATCCCAACAATCGCAACATTAATCGCAACTATAACAAACAGCACAACAACAACAACAACTACTACTACAACAATCATCCCAACAACAATAACAACCGCAACAACAACAACAACAATCAGAAGCAGCTATGCCAAAGGTGTGAAAAGTATCACTCGGGGTTCTGCACCAAATTTTGCAACAAGTGTAAAATAAATGGTCATAGCGCGGCGAAGTATTAGGTCTACGGACCAGGGGTTAACAGAACGAAAGGAAAAAATGGTGTCAGAAAGAGTAATGGCGGAGCAAGTAGTGTCGGAACAAGTTATGCCAATGTAGTTTGTTATAAATGTGAAAAACCGGGCCACATTATTAGAAATTGCCCGAACCAGGAGAACACGAATTGACAAGGCCACGGAAGAGTTTTCAATATTAATGTGGCAGAGGTACAGGAAGACCCGGAGCTTGTTACGGGTACGTTTCTTATTGACAATAAATCTGCTTACGTTTTATTTGATTCGAGTGCGGATAGAAGCTATATGAGTAGAGATTTTTGTGCTAAATTAAGTTGTCCATTGACGTCGTTGGATAGTAAATTTTTACTCGAATTAGTAAACGGTAAATTAATTTCAGCAGATTATATATGTCGGAATCGAGAAATTAAACTGGGTAGCGAAATATTTAAGATTGATTTGATACCAGTAGAGTTAGGGAGTTTTGATGTAATAGTTGGCATGGACTGGCTGAAGGAGATGAAAGCAGAGATCATATGTTACAAAAATGCAATTCGCATTGTACGAGAAGAAGGAGAACCCTTAATGGTGTATGGAGAAAAGGGCAACACGAAGCTACATCTTATTAGTAATTTGAAGGCACAAAAACTAATAAGAAAAGGTTGCTATGCTGTTCTAGCACACGTCGAGAAAGTACAAACTGAAGAAAAGAGCATCAACGATGTTCCCGTCGTAAAAGAATTTCCTGATGTATTTTCGAAAGAATTATCGGGACTACCTCCACATCGATCTGTTGAATTTCAAATAGATCTTGTACCAAGAGCTGCACCAATAGCTCGTGCTCCTTACAGACTCGCACCCAGCGAGATGTAAGAACTGCAAAGCCAACTGCAAGAACTATTAGAACGTGGTTTCATTCGACCAAGCACATCACCATGGGGAGCTCCTGTTTTGTTTGTCAAGAAGAAGGATGGTACCTTTAGGTTGTGTATTGACTACAGAGAGTTGAATAAACTTACCATCAAAAACCGTTATCCACTGCCGAGAATTGATGACTTATTTGATCAACTATAAGGCTCGTCAGTTTATTTGAAAATCGATTTACGTTCTGGATATCATCAAATGCGAGTAAAGGAGGATGATATTCCAAAAACTGCTTTTAGGACGCGTTATGGTCATTACGAGTTTATGGTTATGCCGTTTGGATTGACTAACGCACCAGCTGTGTTCATGGACCTTATGAACCGAGTGTGTGTGCCATATCTTGACAAGTTTGTCATTGTTTTCATCGATGACATACTTATTTACTCAAAGAATGATCAAGAGCATGAAGAACATTTGAGAAAAGTGCTAGAAGTATTGAGGAAAGAAAAACTGTACGCTAAGTTTTCAAAGTGTGCATTTTGGTTGGAAGAAGTTCAATTCCTTGGTCACATAGTGAACAAAGAAGGTATCTAGGTGGACCTGGCAAAGATCGAAACCGTTGAAAAGTGGAAAACCCTAAAAACTCCGAAGCATATACGTCAATTTTTAGGATTGGCTGGTTACTACAGAAGATTCATCCAAGATTTCTCCAAAATAGCAAAACCCTTGATTGCATTAACGCATAAAGGGAAAAAATTTGAATGGAAGGATGAACAAGAGAAGGAGTTTCAGTTATTGAAGAAAAAGCTAACTACGGAACCTATATTGTCATTTCCTGAAGGGAATGATGATTTTGTGATTTATTGTGACGCATCAAAGCAAGGTCTCGGTTGTGTATTAATGCAACGAACGAAGGTGATTGCTTATGCATCTAGATAATTGAAGATTCACGAGCAAAATTATACAACTCATGATTTGGAATTGGGTGCTGTTGTTTTTGCATTAAAGACTTGGAGGCATTATTTATATGGGGTCAAAAGTATTATATATACCGACCACAAAAGTCTCCAACATATATTTAATCAGAAGCAATTGAATATGAGACAACGCAGGTGGATTGAACTGTTGAATGATTATGATTTTGAGATTCGATACCACCCGGGGAAGGCGAATGTGGTAGCCGACGCTTTGAGTAGAAAGGACAGAGAACCTATACGGGTAAAAGCTATGAATATAATTATTCGTACTAACCTTACTACTCAAATAAAGGAGGCGCAACAGGGGGTTGTAAAAGAAGGAAAGTCGAAGAATGAGATACCCAAAGGATCAGAGAAACATATTAATATTCAGGAAGACAGAACCCGATATAGGGCTGATAGAATTTGGGTACCAAGGTTTGGAGATGTGAGAGAAATGGTACTTAAAGAAGCACATAAAACCAGATATTCAATACATCCCGGAGCGGGGAAGATGTATAAAGATCTCAAGAAACACTTTTGGTGGTCGGGTATGAAAGCCGATATTGCTAAATATGTTGGAGAATGTTTGACGTGTTCTAAGGTCAAAGCTGAACATCAGAAACCATCAGGTCTACTACAACAACCTGAAATCCCGGAATGGAAATGGGAAAACATTACCATGGATTTCATTACTAAATTGCCAAGGACTGCAAGTGGTTATGATACTATTTGGGTAATAGTTGATCGCCTCACCAAGTCAGCACACTTCCTGCCAATGAGAGAAGATGACAAAATGGAGAAGTTGGCACGATTGTATTTGAAGGAGGCTGTCTCCAGACATGGAATACCCGTCTCTATTATCTCTGATAGGGATGGTAGATTTGTTTCAAGGTTCTGGCAGACATTGCAACAAGCATTGGGGACTCGTCTAGACATGAGTACTGCCTATCATCCACAAATTGATGGGCAGAGCGAAAGGACGATACAAATGCTTGAAGACATGCTACGAGCATGTGTTATTGATTTCGGAAACAGTTGGGATCGACACCTACCGTTAGCAGAATTCTCCTACAACAACAATTATCATTCTAGTATTGAGATGGCGCCGTTTGAGGCACTTTATGGTAGAAAGTGTAGGTCTCCGATTTGTTGGAATGAAGTGGGGGATAGACAGATTACGGGTCCGGAGATAATACAAGAAACTACCGAGAAAATCATCCAATTCAACAACGATTGAAAACCGCCCAGAGTCGACAAAAGAGCTACGCGGATAGTAAAAGAAAAGATATAGAGTTTGAAATTGGAGAAATGGTCATGCTTAAGGTTTCACCTTGGAAAGGTGTTGTTCAATTTGGTAAATGGGGGATACTAAATCCAAGGTACATTGGACCATTCAAGATTATAGATCGTGTCGGACCAGTAGCTTACCAACTGGAGCTACCTCAACAACTCGCGGCTGTACATAACACTTTCCACGTCTCAAATTTGAAGAAATGTTTTGCTAAAGAAGATCTCACTATTCCGTTGGACGAAATCTAAATCAATGAAAAACTTCATTTCATTGAAGAACCCGTCGAAATAATGGATCGTGAGATTAAGAGACTTAAGCAAAACAAGATACCGATTGTTAAGGTTCGATGGAATACTCGTAGAGAACCCGAGTTCACCAGGGAGCATGAAGATCAGATGAAGAAGAAATACCCGCATCTATTTCCAGAAGATTCGTCAACACCTTCAACAGCTTAAAATTTCGGGACGAAATTTATTTAACGGGTAGGTACTGTAGTGACCTGAACTTTTACATGTTTATATATATTAATTGATATTGATATTTACATGACTAAATGTTTCCAACGTGTTAAGCAATCAAACTTGTTAAGACTTGATTAATTGAAATAGGTTTCATATAGACAATTGACCACCCAAGTTGACCGGTGATTCACGAACGTTAAAACTTGTAAAAACTATACGATGACATATATATGGTTATATATATAGTTAACATGATTTTATTATAAGTAAGTATCTCATTAGGTATTTTAGAAATGAGTTATATACATAAAAAATGAGACTATTAAATTAAGAAACTCAAAAACGATATATATAACGATTATCGTTATAATAACGTCTTACTAGGTACATATGAATCATATTAAGATATTGATACACTTGGTTAATTATGTTAAATGATAAGTAAATATATCATTAAGTGTATTAACAATGAACTACATATGTAAAAATAAGACTACTAACTTAATGATTTCGAAACGAGACATATATGTAACGATTATCGTTGTAACGACATTTAACTGTATATATATCATAATAAGATATATTATATATAATAATATCATGATAATGTAACAATTTAACATCTCATTTGATATAATAAACAATGGGTTAACAACATTTAACAAGATTGTTAACCTAAAGGTTTCAAAACAACATTTACATGTAACGACTAACGATGACTTAACGACTCAGTTAAAATGTATATACATGTAGTGTTTTAATATGTATTCATACACTTTTGAAAGACTTCAAGACACTTATCAAAATACTTCTACTTAATAAAAATGCTTACAATTACATCCTGGTTCAGTTTCATCAACAATTCTACTCGTATGCACCCGTATTCGTACTCGTACAATACACAGCTTTTAGATGTATGTACTATTGGTATATACACTCCAATGATCAGCTCTTAGCAGCCCATGTGAGTCACCTAACACATGTGGGAACCATCATTTGGCAACTAGCATGAAATATCTCATAAAATTACAAAAATATGAGTAATCATTCATGACTTATTTACATGAAAACAAAATTATAGATCCTTTATATCTAATCCATATACCAACGACCAAAAACACCTACAAACACTTTAATTCTTCAATTTTCTTCATCTAATTGATCTCTCTCAAGTTCCATCTTCAAGTTCTAAGTGTTCTTCATAAATTCCATAAGTATAGTTTCATAAAAATCAAGAATACTTCCAAGTTTACAAGTCTACTTCCAAGCTTTCTAATCCATTCCAAGTAATCATCTAAGATCAAGGAACCTTTGTTATTTATAGTAGGTTATCTTTCTAATTTAAGGTAATATTCATATTCAAACTTTGATTCAATTTCTACAACTATAACAATCTTATTTCGAGTGAAAATCTTACTTGAACTGTTTTCGTGTCATGATTCTGTTTCAAGAACTTTCAAGCCATCCAAGGATCCTTTGAAGCTAGATTCATTTTTCTCATTTCCAGTAGTTTTATCCAAAAAACTTGAGGTAGTAATGATGTTCATAACATCATTCGATTCATACATATGAAGCTATCTTATTCGAAGGTTTAAACTTGTAATCACTAGAATATAGTTTAGTTAATTCTAAACTTGTTCGCAAACAAAAGTTAATCCTTCTAACTTGACTTTTAAAATCAACTAAACACATGTTCTATATCTTTATGATATGCTAACTTAATGATTTAAAACCTGGAAACACGATGAACACCATAAAATCGGATATACGCCGTCGTAGTGAAACCGGGGGCTGTTTTGGTTTGGATAATTAAAAACTATGATAAACTTTGATTTAAAAGTTGTTCTTCTGGGAAAATGATTTTTCATATGAACATGAAACTATATCCAAAAATCAAGGTTAAACTCAAAGTGAAAGTATGTTTTCTAAAATGGTCATCTAGACGTCGTTCTTTCGACTGAAATGACTACCTTTACAAAAACAACTTGTAACTTATATTTCCGACTATAAACCTATACTTTTTCTGTTTAGATTCATAAAATAGAATTCAATATGAAACCATAGCAATTTGATTCACTCAAAACGGATTTAAAATGAAGAAGTTATGGGTAAAACAAGATTGGATATTTTTGATCTTTTTAGCTACGGGAAATGTTTAACAAATCTATACAAATCATATCCTAGCTAACTTATATTGTATTATACATGTATTATAATATATTATGTAATCTTGGGATACCATAGACACGTATGCAAATGTTTTGACATATCATATCGACCCATGTATATATATTATTTGGAACAATCATAGACACTCTATATGCAGTAATGTTGGAGTTAGCTATACAGGGTTGAGGTTGATTCCAAAAATATATATACTTTGAGTTGTGATCTAGCCTGAGACCTGTATACACTGGGTCGTGGATTGATTCAAGATAATATATATCGATTTATTTCTGTACATCTAACTGTGGACAACTAGTTGTAGGTTACTAACGAGGACAGCTGACTTAATACACTCAAATCTTTAAAACATAATAAAAATGGTTGTAATTATATTTTGATCATACTTTGATATATATGTACATGTTTGTATAGGTTCGTGAATCGATCTGTGGCCAAGTCTTATTTCCGAGGAAAGAAATATCTATGAAAGTGAGTTATAGTCCCACTTTTAAAAATCTAATATTTTTGGGATGAGAATACATGCAGGTTTTATAAATGATTTACAAAATAAACACAAGTACGTGAAACTACATTCTATGGTTGAATTATCGAAATCAAATATGCCCCTTTTTATTAAGTCTGGTAATCTAACAATTAGGGAACAGACACCCTAATTGACGCGAATCCTAAAGATAGATCTATTGGGCCTAACAAACCCCATCCAAAGTACCGGATGCTTTAGTACTTCGAAATTTATATCATATCCGAAGGGTGTCCCGGAATGATGGGGATATTCTTATATATGCATCTTGTTAATGTTGATTACCAGGTGTTCACCATATGAATGATTTTTATCTATATGTAAGGGATATGTATTGAAATATGAAATCTTGTGGTCTATTGTTACGATTTGATATATATAGGTTAAACCTATAACTCACCAACATTTTTGTTGACGTTTAAAGCATGTTATTCTCAGGTGAATACTAAGAGCTTCCTCTGTTGCATACTAAAATAAGGACAAGATTTGGAGTCCATGTTTGTATGATATTGTGTAAAAACTGCATTCAAGAAACATATGTCGATGTAATATATTTCTATTGTAAACCATTATGTAATGGTCGTGTGTAAACAGTATATTTTAGATTATCATTATTTGATAATCTACGTAATGTTTTTAAAACCTTTATTGATAAAATAAAGGTTATGGTTGTTTTTAAAAATGAATGCAGTCTTTGAAAAACGTCTCATATAGAGGTCAAAACCTCGCAACGAAATCAATTAATATGGAACGTTTATAATCAATATGAACGGGACATTTCACTTACGCTTGACGCTGGGCGGCCTGCTGTTTGCTGGGCAGCAAATACTAAAAACTGCCATATTTTGTTATCTTTTGTGCTATTTGATCCATTTTTCTGTATAAAAATGGTGTTTTTATGCGTGTATTCCCTAGGATACACCATTAAGTCCTCCTAGTTTAATGTCTTTATTTTTGCAAAAAATAAAGTCATTAAACTAAAAATAAAAGATGTCTTTTTCCTCGAAGACACAAAACTGTTGTAGGCGTCTGTTTTTCTGTGCTGATGTCATGTTTCCAATTATGACTTTGCCCCCAAAAATCTTTTTGATTTATTTTCAAAATTTAAATTATTGCCCAATTAATCTGACTCATACACGTGGCTCAATTTCATCCTTTCATCGTCCACCAGTTTGATTATAAATAATCCGTTCCCCCTTTCATTTTTCCTTTTCCGAAAACTGATCATCTGCTTTGAAGATATCTGCAATTACTCATTTAGAGATTTAGTTTGTGCAAGGTCAGTTTTTTCTCATCTTTATCTTCTGTTTGTATTGTTTTATTTTGTGTACTACCATGACCGAATCCAGCAGTACTTCTTCCCAAAAAGACAATCGTGATGTGAGTACTATTCCTTTGAGCATTAATGAAACAGAACTAGATAAATTATGTATAGATCATAGGAATCTTAGATTACTGAACCCCATGGTTCCTTCCTCGAGTGATAGAGCTAATAAACCCCCTAAAAAGATGATCACACTGTATAAACTTCAACTAACTATAGGTAACCTCCATATTCCTCCTTCCGTATTTCTTCAAGAACTTCTGGCTCACTATGGGATTGGCCTTAGTCAAATTCATCCACTTGGGATGCAAAAAGTTGTTCTTTTTGAAATGTACTGTAACGCTGTAGGTAAAATTCCAAGCATAAATGTTTTTCACGAGTTATTTAGAACTTGACTGGTGAGTAAATGTTGGTACACGTTCAACTGTAAGCCAAATAAAGCTTTTACTAGAGCGAAAAAATCGTCTTTAAAAAATTGAAAAGAACCCTACTTTTTTTGTCAACGAAAGGATCATTCAGGATGCTTGGGCAAACATTCGCAAATGGAGAAAAACAAAAATAGGAGTGAGTAAGTCGATCACTTTATCTAAAGATGAGAGAACAATGGGTTGAAGACTGGAAATCACTGGAACTTCCACAATGGTCATATGCTGATAATGAAGCCATTTTAGTCTGCTATAACATGAGTGATAATTGGCGTGCTGGATTTGTATCAGTGTTGCACTGGAAAGGCTGTGGTAGGCATTTTTATGAATATGCCATACTTATACTATGTCACTATAAATTAAATGTATCCTTATATAATTTTTGTTTCATGTTTTCATCTGTTGCAGAAGAAGAAATGCAGGTCTACAAATTATTTAAAAAGCCAATTTGGATCCCCTTTCTGTAACCGAACGTCCAAAGACTGCTAGTGAACTTGAGGCTGACAAAATCAAAGATACTGAGTTTGAGGAACAATTAAAAAGTCCTGAACGTCCTACGGTAGGCGAAGGTGGCAGTGCTGCAAAACCTTCTTCGTCTGATGTAGAAATCATTGAGACCACCCTCAAACCGCCTGGCACTAAGAAAACTAGTACACGCTCAAAGCGTTCGTGGAAACGTGTAGCGGGTAAAGCTTCTGAAAAATCAAAGAAAAGAAATATGCATTTCTCTTATGCCCTTTTAATAATGTCTATAATATGTTATAATGCTAACTGTATGCTCATTTGTCTTATGAATCAGAATTGATACTTTCAGCAGAGGATGATGAAACCACTGGTAGTGGTGATAATGAAAAAGGTGAGAAAGCTGCTGATGTTGAAGATGATAATGATGATGAGGATACGAATGATGATGTGCATGAGGATGATGCCTTTGAGACACCTTTGTTCACTAATCCATTAACTTCTACAAGAACTAGTACAACACATTCTTTTTCATCTTCCCAACCGCCTTCCGTTGTGCCATTGGCTGGTTTAAATTTTTTTTGGAGGACCCTGTTAACAAATCTGACAGTTTTGTCAATTTTCTGAAGGTAAATATCTCAACTTGATCCATGAACATTTATTTTCTTTATCTATTTTGTTTGTAGGTTATAATTGTATTTTTATTTTGCAGGCGAATACAATTGCTGATCTTTCTTCATCTCACTCTACAATGACTCACAAGCAAAGTTGCCAATCCACCGCTGCAGCAATGGTACTTCTTAATCACCATGTAATGAAAGATCTGAAGATGCAAGAGGCTCAAGAAACCATTGTTTCCAATGCTGTCCATAATGTCAACAAACCGAAGAGGATGGAAATCGAATTGAAAGATTCTCATTTGAAATGGAAAACAGCAGTTGATTTGGCGAAGAAGAAGGAGGAGACCCTGCAGCTAGTTGAAACAAAATGTGTTGCTGAAAGAGTAGAGAAGGAAAAAAGTGATGGAGGAAAAGGAAAAACTGTTGAAGGAGATTGGAGATTTGAAGAAAATGTTGGAGGAAGAGAAATGTATTGTTGAAGAAAAAACTATTACTGCTGCTACTTCTGAAAAGAAGTATGTTGATTTGAAGGCTGTCATTCCTACCCTTGTGAAGAGAGTGTTGAGTTCTGATCTTGTTGGCAAAACCTTCAACAAATATCTTGAAGCTTCTGTTGAAAAAGAAATTGCTGATACTGTTGAAGAGATTGTCAATGTCCTTCCAAATAAACCTGATCCATTACCTACCGTGGTTTCAAAACATATTAAGCCTGATGCTGAGGCTAAATTACAGGCTGCAATGGGTGAAGTTTCTTCTTTGAAGATTGCTTCTGTGGCAGAAGTGTGTGAGAGAGAAGATTCTTCTGTGAAGGACATCTTAGAAGTTCCCATTTGAAAATACATTGAAATTTGTCTGTAACAACAATAGGTAACTTGTGTGCTTTTCACTCTGTTCTCACTTTTGATATTGCCATGCTTTTTGTTTTTTATGATTAACATAATTTTGTTGTTGTATATGTGTTTAACCATCGCTAGCTATAGAAAGCATAAATACCGTATGCCATATTATACAAAATGCTTTTTGCCTTAAACTGATTTTTGATATGGCATATGTATTGAACTTTCATCTGTTATCCGTTGTCCGCCAAAAGTCATTGCATGGTATATTTATGAAGCTGAGACTTGTTGCTATTTATATGATATATATCAATTACCAAAATTATATTTTGTTTCTCATCAACTTATCAGCAAAACATGTGTGCCTTTGTTATGTTCATATGTATAATATACCGAATCACTATCCGCCCTCCATGCTGCATGAGAGCATTTATTTTGTAAAGAAATGTTGAAAATTTGTAATTATTTTATGAAGCAAATTCTGAATCAATCATAATGTTTTTATATTAATAATGTATCATAAAAAATGATAATTCTGTTTAAGGTATTCTGTTTATAGAATGAGTGGTGTTCCGTTTAACGTGTTGCGCTTAGGCTTTTTGCGGCTTACAAAATACACTTTGTATTTTATGCTAATTTTTTCTTTTTTCAATATATAAATGGATTTATGCATTTGTGATAAACCATTCTGTATGTCATGACATTAAGAGATCTTTATTTTTGCCTCGGTGCCCTCTAGCTAAGTAAACACTTACGCTAGCTGATCCCTTGTGTCTATAATGTTGACACAAGAGCCTCTACCATTGGGGGCATAAAAATGCATTGCCTTATGTGGGTAGGTATGAATGTATGTTTTACATTCGTAACGCGTAACGTTTTGCGTGAGAAAATATAAAATTTTATTGATATTCCTTTGTCACACATACAACATTTTGTGCAACATCTTCGTATGAGGTGATCAATCCCATTCAGAAAATTATAAAAATTGTATTGTGCTTTGTCTGAACTGAAGAAAATTAAAAATCATGGTAAAAAAACTGCTCTGCCTTTCATTTTAACATAATGTTCTCTGTGCAGCGTGTTGTGTCCGGCCTCTAAGGCTCCCACATTTTGGGTTATAACAACCCTAATATTTCCATACCTGAATTGACTAATTTGACTATAGGGTTGTTATCCATACGTAATATATAATTAAATTTGACATTGATCAAATATTTATTTTTAGTTGACACTTTTTGTTAACTAAAGTTTACACTAATTATATAAAATAACTTTAGTTAATATTAATATTAATGCGTATTATATTTAAAACTATATGAAACATAATTATTAATTAAATGATAAGTTATTTTAATCATTATATATATATTTTTAGCTTATAAAAAAAAGAGATTTTTTTTTTATAAATTAAATAATGAGCCCATGAATTTTGACTAAATATTTTCAAAAACAAAAACTTATTAAAAACATTTTTAACATGTTTTTATTTTTTGTCAAAATTGGCACCTTTATTTTATTTATATTTTTTTCTTTTCACCAACCATTTTTTTCTATAAATATCCACTTCCATTTCATAAAAACTTGTATCAAATCTTTGGAAAAACTCTCTCACAAACTTGGGAAAGTACTTGAGGTATTTTCTATATTTTTTTATCGAATTGCTTTTATTTTTTTGTATATTCTTTAAAAATTCGAATTTAATATATATAAATTATTTTTACATGTTATAATTAGTATTATAAGTATTATGATGTATAAAAATAATTTTGATAATTTATGGAATATTATTTATAATTAAATACGAATTATGTAGTATTTAAACATAAAAACAATATAAAATTCGTAATAAAATATTAAACAGTAATTAAAATAATTATAAATTTTTTTTGAGATTATTATGCTTTTATAAACAAGCGAAAATTATAAAACTTAAATAAATAGGATCATTAGTATTTAAAAAGAATTTACTTTTGCATTATTCTAAATCGAGAGAAATAATAAAGAAAATACAAAATAAATACAAACGTGTATTAAATATTTTTATAAAATTTTTATATGATTAGTAGCATCACTAGGTACTTTAAAAAAATATATAAAAAATAATTTTAAATTATTTTTCCTATTTATTTAATTATAGGCCGATTACAATGGTTAAATAATTAGAAAACATTAAATAAATAATATTTTAATATAAAATTTTATTTAATAACTTTTATAATATTTTTACATAATATAGAACCTGTAAAAAATATAAAATTATTTATTTAGGTCGATTTAATATTTATTACCTAATTAAATTTGATTAATATAAACCGAGTATATATATAAAGAAAAGTGGGAAATAAATACAAAAACTTGATAAAATTATTTTTATAAAATATCCTACTGAATTGTATAATTAACTAAGTTTATAAAAATTATAAATATAATATTTAATGAATTAATATTCGAATTAACGTATATTAGTATGATTTTCGATTAACATAAGTATATTACATATACTAAATTAATATTATTATTATAACTTACGGTTAATAACTAAGTATATTATATAATAAAGTATAATGCTGATAATGTAAGTTAATAAGAATACATTATCAATAAACACTTATTTTATAACTATACTAATTTAATAATAATAACTTATAGTATATAATATAAGATAATCAAATTGTTAATACATTAATAAATATAATATAACATATAAAATAACATATAAACCTAAAGTGAAGGTTAATCAAAGATAATGTACAATTCATGTGAACTTCATCGCTACTCACGGTCGTAAGTGAATGATGTCTAGGTTGCCATTTATGGGTAAGCTTGTGGATCTCGAATGCCATGACTTAGATTCTGGTCAAGAGTCCTGGGCCCCCGGTTACATCTGGTCATTCCTGACTTATTTGATAGAAACGAAGTTTGAGTAAAGTTATACAACGTCTTGCTAAAGATTA
The DNA here is from genome assembly GCF_046630445.1 of Rutidosis leptorrhynchoides. NCBI lineage: Eukaryota > Viridiplantae > Streptophyta > Magnoliopsida > Asterales > Asteraceae > Rutidosis > Rutidosis leptorrhynchoides. Next base: position 111,425,273 of record NC_092342.1, on the reverse strand, counting down.
ACCCGAATTTTCTAAAATTGGAAAATTACTATAAGTGGAAATTTTCCATAAATAGTAACCTTCCGAAAATGGAAATTCTTTAGTGAACCATTACTATCAATATAGTACTATATACTATTGTCTGTTAGGCAATGTCTGATCATACGTTTTATCTCTAGGTTGAGATCTCGGTCATGTCCTTCCGTTCAATTCTTTCGTGGAATACTCTTTTGTGCTACTAAGGTGATTTTCATAGCCCCACTTTTACTGTTTACTTAACTATTTATAACTTTTTTGGTGAGACACATGCTTGCTTTATAACTGTTTTACGCTTAGACACAAGTACTAAATTGTTAACTATGCTGTCATGCTTTGATTCATGCTAAATCCCTATCGTAATATCGTCAATTGCTACGTTTAAATGCAAACTTAATTATTGTGAGTAGGCCTATTGAGAGTAACGTCTCTAACCATTCGACCGTTGGTCTTTGGTTACATAATAATGATTCCACGACACTGACAGTACAAGGTGTCATAGGGTAAACTTGTTTAGTAGCGATATTACAAAATGCAGCAACACTTTTAGATTGATATTTCTATATCAATCAACTTTAAACTAAATCTTGTGGTCTAAAACTTTGGATATTATTTATAAACCTGTGAATTTCACTCAACCTTTTTGGTTGACACTTTAAGCATGTTTTGTCTCAGGTGATGATTGAGCTAGCTGTTTGCAACTTTGTGATGATAGATTTGATGCTTGCATGGAGTCCACTTCGCATATTATATTTTAGTTCATAAACATTTATTTTATGTTTTAATAATAATGTAAACATGTATTACTGCTTCCGCTGTTTTATTAACAAAGGTTTTATTTAAAAAGTCTCATATAGAGTCGTTCTCATTTATACAACTATGTTATGATATGATTGGTCACAATTACCCCTGGTCCATTTTGGGGGGTGTGACAGATTGGTATCAGAGCAGTGCTGTTGTAGAGAACCATGATTGCATTTTAAGTGTGCTTTATACAATTATGTACCTTAGCAATGTAGGACTACAACTTTCCTTGACTATAGTGCCTTTAATTGTTAAATGCTACACTATACTTTAGAAACTTTACTTATCTTAGAATGCCAAGTCAATCTAAGAACTCTGTTCACTTTTCTAAGTACTATCCAATTACGCCACCGCATTTAAATGCGACACTACGATTTCTGAAATTCTTGACATTCCTAAGTCATCTATCATGGTTTGTGTATTACATATGTATTACATGAAATATTATCCATGAATTTTGAAACTCCTATATTTGTTACTATTCATATTTAAACGTATATAACTCCCTGTTATATCACGTACCTATATGCCTTATGCCTTTATGCATCGGTTTGCGAACCAGAAAATGTTATTGAGTTATCGAGAATCTCAAAGACAATATATTGTCATCACTATTCATATTCATTACTTTCTTTACTTTCTTGTTGTTTTGATCATTGAATTTTCCTGACGGATGACGTCTACGAAACTATAGAATAGAAAGCGTTTGAATTACTGATTTAAAGGATCATATAGCTCAAGCCCCTGGACCTGAATAGGACATTACGAATTGAAAATCTTTAATCAAAAGATTATCAGATTACATACTTATCATCTAGACACGTCATACTACCATTATTAGAGTATAGACACATCATATCTTATTATATCTTATCGTATCTATCCCAATAATCTATGTCTAACACTTTTCCTAAATTTCCTCCGTAAATTACGGAAATCTTTTTTCTACATATACATATTCAAGGAGATGAATATATCATCCAGTATTCAACACTAATCTCATATCAAACCCTAAATCAAATCACATAATATGGATTTCTCAACCGATTCCTCGAGCTCCAATGGCAGCGTAACTAGAACAAACGAACCAATCAGCCACCATCTATTTTGGATGAATTGGGGATGGGTTCGTAGTAAACTTAATCAATGGAGACAAGAAGAAGGTAATCCCTTCCACCAACCGAATTCACCTCTTGGTGAAGAACCTGAAGCACTTACCGGCGAACCCGTTCGGAGCACTATTTTCACCCTCATTTCCAGGATATCCAGTCACGAATATATAATATCTAAAATTCTAGATCTTATTCATCCACTTGTCCGAACCGCCAATCATCCCGGAATAATAGAAGAAGTCAAAGAGCTTCGCGCTCGAGTGGTGGCTTTGGAGAATATGGTGCGAAACCTACGAACACCAGTGGCAACACCAGCAGCATAACCAGTACCATCAGCATCACCACCAACAGCATCAGTATCACCAACAACAACATCTGCATTTCACGCCTCAACATCACACTCAGTACCTTGGATATCAACATCATACGCCCATAGATACCAAGGAATATTAGTAATAATGAGTTAAGATGTATTGACTTATTCTTCCTGAAGAATTATATATCTATACTTTATATGTATATATGGTTTGAAACAATAATAAATCTTTTCGTACTAAGCTATTACATGTAAATCTTAACTAGTATGTACTACTTGGTTAATTCATATCACTAATATGCTATAATGTACATCCTTCGTTAATGACTAAATGATCGTTAATCACTGCTTCAGCACAATAAACTCCATTTCATAATAAATCAAGTGTATTATTCAAGTACATGTCTGATTTTACACTTTCATTTTCGATGTACTCGAAACTGTTTAGAAAACATTATTCGTGTCTTGTGAATTTCACAAGAATTCCACGAGCACCAACATCATATACCGAGGTATATCAATAACAATGAACGATGAAGTATTGATTCATAACTCCATTAAAGAAATATTCCGCGACGATTATGTAATCTCTCAAGTTTTGAAGATTATTTATTCTTGTTCCAACCGCAAATCAAATGATTTTAATATTATATTAACTCATTAAATCTATATTATATTTGAAGAATACATATATGAACGTATATCTCCATAAAGATTGTAATTAAAGTTCTTTTGTACAAACTGTTAACTGTGAAAATATTTTAACGGGTAGGTAATACTCGAGAAATATTTATATCTCACATTAATATGTTGCATTATACATTCTTCAATTCTGATTCAATAATCAGTAACTATACTACTTACATTCACAAGATATATGTATCCGTTCACTAAAGAACAACCATTTTCGTACAAATTCAATTACATATTCTAATTTTGACATATCAGAATCCAAGTAAAGCTTTAGCAGGTGTTATCTTCCTAAAGATTACTAAATTCATATATATATATTCATTCGTATTCTATGATGAATTATCACATCAAACCACCGAAATTATCGTTCATTTCTTTTGAAATCAACAACGCCTATTCATCAACCATTAGATCCGTTGACGATTACAATCAGCGTTTAATCATCTAAAAATGAAATTTCTTGAAACCATCTCGGATTGATAACCAATGATTCAAATATGGCTACATTAAATGCAGAGGAAACAGTAAAATTGTAGATGGTCTCAATGGCCAAAAGTTTTATAATAAAGAATGGTACGTTGGAAAAGCTCAAAAGAAAATTTGGAACTAAAAAACGGATTGAGCTAACCATGGAGGAGACCAAGGACAAATACATGGACCAAACCCTATATTCAAAGAATCCAGGTAATTCTGGATCTGATGAATTCTTTAGAGAATATCTTGCTCCGAAGTCATGTTAAAAGCTTGCGGAAAATTTTTCTTCATCAACTTTCGAACTTAGAAATTCCAAAATATCATCATAAATATCCTCTATATTTCTGATGATATCATCATAACGATTCTTGTCCGCAATTAATTATCTCTTTGCGATATCTTTATCACATCATAAAGGAAACTGTATTAGTTTCTATATTCTGTAAAATTCAAGTTTAAATTATCAATGATTTGAAGAAGTGTTGGGAATTGAAGCATGAGTTAGTATAATATAATGACGTCAGGCCAACGTGATTATATTACAGTAAGTCATGCTAAATTTATAATGGAAGATGATGATTCATAGACTGTATAAATCACCATTCGCCATGTTACATGACTCTTACATTCTATTTAACCTCTAAACATATCAAGAAAATATTTTTCTTGATGATTCGGTCTTTTTCGAATATTCTGGTAATTTGACAAATCAAATCGTGCTATTACCTTTCCTTTCAACTTTATAAATTATGATCATTCGAAACTTCATACCTACGAGTTCTGGACCATTATTCGCTTGACTTGAAGTCGGGAAGAAGAAACAAAAGCATAAAGCTCCGACATATAAGGGAAAATATAAAGCCCGATAACGACTCCGAAACTACAAACCGTATATATCAATGCGTATAGCAATATAAAGACACGGGAGAATTAAAAACACTATAACCCCAAGAGCATAGTAGAAGTAAACAGATTCCTCTGGTGGTAAAAGAAAAAGAAGAATGACTGCATATATGGTCAATATAATAACAAGTATCAATACAGGATTGAGCATATTAACAAATCTTTTGGAAGTATGAATTTAAGAAGAAAGTATAGAAGTGGTGAAGATAATGAAACGGAAGAAGCTAATTTATAGCAAAATTTCTAAACACGTCAATCAAGGCAATTCACCGCATTTAATCAAAGAAATCCCAAAATTCCGTGAATACCGGAGAATCAAATCTTTTACAGATTATAAAGATTTCCTTTAAATCCCTTGAATTCCGAAAATCACCTTTAATTATGTCAAAAGTTAAGGCAAACTGATATTTCCTTATTTCAAACTTTTAAGATAACTTCATTTATACTCTTCCTATAATCAAATCGTTTTATCCATATTACCCAATGTTGATAAAACAATATTTTCAACTCATATTCATCATTCTTGTTGTAAAGAATGACAATCTCTATCAAATTTCACGACTATGATTTTCATGAACTCCTCTCTATTTTGTCTACCCTAGCGTGGTGGCATAAACGCTCAAGGTTTAAATGACCTCGATATTATTCATAACACATTTTATATATCTAATTTACTGAAATGACTTATATAACATCATCATTTTGAATTATCTCCGCATTAATAATAAAATGCACTTCGTAGAAGAACTTGTAGAAATTATGGTTTGTATGATTTTAATTCTTGAAACTGAACAATATTCTATCCGTTGGAATTCACGCAAGGCCCCGAGCATACCTGGGAACGTGAAAACCAAATAAAACGTAAATATCCTCGTCTATGTACGAACAACACCTATTAATGGTAACAACTAAATTTCGGGACGAAATTTCTTTTAACGGGTAGGTACTATAACAACCCTAATATTTCCATACCTGAATTGACTAATTTGACTATAGGGTTGTTATCCATACGTAATATATAATTAAATTTGACATTGATCAAATATTTATTTTTAGTTGACACTTTTTGTTAACTAAAGTTTACACTAATTATATAAAATAACTTTAGTTAATATTAATATTAATGCGTATTATATTTAAAACTATATGAAACATAATTATTAATTAAATGATAAGTTATTTTAATCATTATATATATATTTTTAGCTTATAAAAAAAAGAGAATTTTTTTATAAATTAAATAACGAGCCCATGAATTTTGACTAAATATTTTCAAAAACAAAAACTTATTAAAAACATTTTTAACATGTTTTTATTTTTTGTCAAAATTGGCACCTTTATTTTATTTATATTTTTTTCTTTTTTCCTATAAATACCCACTTCCATTTCATAAAAACTTGTATCAAATCTTTGAAAAAACTCTCTCACAAACTTGGGAAAGTACTTGAGGTATTTTCTATATTTTTTTATCGAATTGATTTTATTTTTTTGTATATTCTTTAAAAATTTGAATTTAATATATATAAATTATTTTTACATGTTATAATTAGTATTATAAGTATTATGATGTATAAAAATAATTTTGATAATTTATGGAATATTATTTATAATTAAATAAGAATTATGTAGTATTTAAACACAAAAACAATATAAAATTCGTAATAAAATATTAAACAGTAATTAAAATAATTATAAATTTTTTTTGAGATTATTATGATTTTATAAATAAGAAAAAATTATAAAAATTAAATAAATAGGACCATTAGTATTTAAAAAGAATTTACTTTTGCATTATTCTAAACCGAGAGAAATAATAAAGAAAATACAAAATAAATACAAAAGTGTATTAAATATTTTTGTAAAATTTTTATATTATTAGTAGCATCACTAGGTACTTTAAAAAAATATAAAAAATAATTTTAAATTATTTTTCCTATTTATTTAATTATAGGCCGATTACAATGGTTAAATAATTAGAAAACATTAAATAAATAATATTTTAATATAAAATTTTATTTAATAACTTTTATAATATTTTTACATAATATAGAACCTGTAAAAAATATAAAATTATTTATTTAGGTCGATTTAATATTTATTACCTAATTAAATTTGATTAATATAAACCGAGTATATATAAAGAAAAGTGGGAAATAAATACAAAAACTTGATAAAATTATTTTTATAAAATATCCTACTAAATTGTATAATTAACTAAGTTTATAAAAATTATAAATATAATATTTAATGAATTAATATTCGAATTAACGTATATTAGTATGATTTTCGATTAACATAAGTATATTACATATACTAAATTAATATTATTATTATAACTTAAGGTTAATAACTAAGTATACTATATAATAAAGTATAATGCTGATAATGTAAGTTAATAACAATACATTATCAATAAACACTTATTTTATAACTATACTAATTTAATAATAATAACTTATAGTATATAATATAAGATAATCAAATTGTTAATACATTAATAAATATAATATAACATATAAAATAACATATACACCTAAAGTGAAGGTTAATCAAAGATAATGTACAATTCATGTGAACTTCATCGCTACTCACGGTCGTAAGTGAATGATGTCTAGGTTGCCATTTATGGGTAAGCTTGTGGATCTCGAATGCCATGACTTAGATTCTGGTCAAGAGTCCTGGGCCCCCGGTTACATCTGGTCATTTCTGACTTATTTGATAGCAACGAAGTTCGAGTAAAGTTATACAACGTCTTGCTAAAGATTAACCCGAATTTTCTAAAATTGGAAAATTACTATAAGTGGAAACTTTCCATAAATAGTAACATTCCGAAAATGGAAATTCTTTAGTGAACCATTACTATCAATATAGTACTATATACTATTGTCTGTTAGGCAATGTCTGATCATACGATTTATCTCTAGGTTGAGATCTCGGTCACGTCCTTCCGTTCAATTCTTTCGTGGAATACTCTTTTGTGCTACTAATGTGATTTTCATAGCCCCACTTTTACTGTTTACTTAACTATTTATAACTTTTTGGGTGATACACATGCTTGCTTTATAACTGTTTTACGCTTAGACACAAGTACTAAATTGTTAACTATGCTGTCATGCTTTGATTCATGCTAAATCCCTACCGTAATATCGTCAATTGCTATGTTTAAATGCAAACTTAATTATTGTGAGTAGGCCTATTGAGAGTAACGTCTCTAACCATTCGATCGTTGGTCTTTGGTTACATAATAATGATTCCACGACACTGACAGTACAAGGTGTCATAGGGTAAACTTGTTTAGTAGCGATATTACAAAATGCAGCAACACTTTTAGATTGATATTTCTATATCAATCAACTTTAAACTAAATCTTGTGGTCTAAAACTTTGGATATTATTTATAAACCTGTGAATTTCACTCAACCTTTTTGGTTGACACTTTAAGCATGTTTTGTCTCAGGTGATGATTGAGCTAGCTGTTTGCAACTTTGTGATGATAGATTTGATGCTTGCATGGAGTCCACTTCGTATATTATATTTTAGTTCATAAACATTTATTTTATGTTTTAATAATAATGTAAATGTAAACATGTATTACTGCTTCCGTTGTTTTATTAACGAAGATTTTATTTAAAAAGTCTCATATAGAGTCGTTCTCGTTTATACAACTGTGTTATGATATGATTGGTCACAATTACCCCTGGTCCATTTTGGGGGGTGTGACATGGGTGGTTTGAAATACCCATTCACGTCATTTCTGTTAAACAACTGCTTTAGCGTTCCACCCCTAACAAAATTCCCCTGAGCTTCATAAACAACTGATCTCTCCCTTGCCGGTCGAACGTATTTAGAGTGTATTACAGCCACACCATTTGGTGTTGGGAACCGCAATTCTGCATGGGGTGCTGAAGTAATTGCTCCAAATTTGTGAAGAGTTCGCCTTCCAAACAAAGCATTGAATCTTGATCTGCCATCAAGAACCGTGAAGCCCACAATCTCTGTGCGGACTAGAGGGTGTGCTCCCAATGTTACATCCAGTTTCACCTTACCAACTTGTTAGGTTCCCGGGAATTGCATAGATTATGTGCTAAGCCATTTAATGGTGGGATATAGATGAGGGCTATATATCCCACAAGGTAACCTTTGAAGGAAGCACTTCACACACATAGCCAAAGTTTTGTAAAGGTGTTCAAGGAAGTTGTGGAATAGAATTCTAGTTTTCTCTCTACAATCTTCCTACTTTCACACACATTCATACGATATTCATCCTAAGGGTCCTGACATTTGGTATCAGAGCTAGTTCCTTTAATGAATCGAAGGAGATCCTTACGAATATCGTGTGTATCTTCAAACCACCTTCACATCAAATCTTCATCAATCTTCAAACCGAATCTTCATATATTCAAATCAAAATTTACCGAATCCTACATTTTATTCCTGACAGCTATAGTACCGAACCTGACAATTACTGTACACTTACCTCTCTCTTCTAACTCATACAGTACACAAAAAATTGGAAATACTGAATCTTATTTTTCAGCTACTGTATCTACAGTGATTAGTCAAAACATCTCTCCCATCACAACTCAAATATTCACAAATAAAAAACAAAAATAAAATAAAAAATAGAATACCGAATCTATTTTTTTTTCAACAACTACAGTAACCTCAATCATCTCACCTATCTATTTCCAAAACAATACTGTACATCAAAAAAAAAGAAAAAAGATAAACTATACCGAATAATCTTCTCTCTCCTCAAACACAAAAATACATCGATCTATCTATCATCATCTTCTCATCTTCAAATCTTAATTCAAATCATTAATACCGAATCTCTGAATTTAATTCATCATCATCATCAATCAGATTCGGACTTCACTTACTCGCTACAGTACCGAGTGCTAATTTTTTATCTTTGTGCTACAGTACCTAGATTCCAATCGGTTTTGGTCTCTATATCGATTCAACAACTTTTAATTTGAATTGAACACAGATTCGAGTTCCTAATCATTCATTTAAGCTTCGTGATATTTCAATTTGAATTGAGAAACATCACAGCAATCGAAATCATGAAGTCAAACTTCAAAGAAATTTGGTCAACGTTTCAATTGGAATTATTCTGAGCTCTATAGCTATTAAAATAGTTGATTGAGCATTCGTGGATTGATTTTAAGCAACTTTTATTCACGTTTTGATCTCTGAAAACAGCTAGAAATTGACTTTTGATTTTCAAGTTCATATTCATATACACGGTCCCGTTCATCGAGTGATTCCAGATTTTCATGTGATTTTGGATCTTTATATCCAACAGAAGTGTTAGTCGCTGATCTAGGAAACTTCTGAAATTGATCTGGAGTCTTAATTGGATCCACTCATGAATTTGTAAAAATTCAGTGTTCATATTCATCAGCGAGTGTTCATCGTGATTATGCAAATTTAGAGTTGTTTTGGATCGAGTTCTTTCACAAAGTTGTTAATCGTTATCTCAGCAACACGATTCAATTATGTTTCAAGCTCAGATTACGAGTTTGATCTTAGTGTGTTCATTGTTGGCGGTTACTCTGTGAAGAACACATTCGGTTGCCGAATTCAATCTGATTACTGGATCTGATTTCTAAGTTTGTTATTGGGCTACTGAAATCACTAAGACCCAACCAAATCTCATTTGTGAGTTATTTGGGCCTACCGAATCTGTCTCAAGCCCAACAAGCTAGCTAAGCCCAACAAGTGACAGAATCTGCACAAGTTCAATTTTAGTCCCTGATAGTTTGAGATTTTTGCAACAGAAGTTCTTTACAAAATCTGAGGACTTATTTGACACTTTTAGTCCTTGACAGAATCTGATTCATTGCAAGCTTAGTCCTTACCGAATCTGGACTACTTGTGCAACATTTTTCAGCAGTTCAAAGTTAACGAAAACTTAACGAAAGTTAACGAAACGTTCAAAAACAAAATTTGATTCACCGGAATCATATTTTGAGGGGGAGAAAAGGCGATAATACTTGAGTTATTCAACGTTTTGTGATGATGAAACCCGATTTCATTGTAAGATTCAATCATCGAGACAAAAGATGTTCTTGTTACTACAACACTCCCGAAAAATGTGCTTTTATCAAATTTGTGGAAGCAACGAAGGCTACACAACTTGAGTCGATTGCTTTGTTAATGACTCTACCCAAACCATCGTCTGTTGAAGAGACTGCACATTATGAATGTAGTTGTTCATGCCACAACAGAAGTGAACCTTCCAATTGTATCTTTATACATCACAAACTTCATCAACAACTTCAAACAGAACTTCAACAGATGCGAGAACAAGAAGTTCAAACGACATCTTCAGAGATTTCCAAGTTGTAAGCTCAAATCAAAGAATTGGAATCTCAAGTTGCATAAAGTAAATCAGAATCTGAAAAGCTTGAAAAGAAATTGACTACTCTTCAAAGTGACTTAGAGAGTCAAGCTGAGACGATCCGTCCTAATTCATAAGGACGAATACAATAACATATGATTACATTGCGAGGTATTTGACCTCTATATGATACATTTTACAAACATTGCATTCATTTTAAAAGACAAACTTTCATGACATCGAAAGTTGATAGGCATGCATACCATTTCAAAGTATCCAACTATAAATGACCTAATCTGTCATTTGCTTAATCATAATCTTTAATGAACTCAACGACTTGAATGCAACATCTTTTGAAATATGCCATGAATGACTCCAAGTAATATCTTTAAAATGAGCAAATGCACAGCGGAAGATTTCTTTCAATCCTGAGAATAAACATGCTTTCAAGTGTCAACCAAAAGGTTGGTGAGTTCATTAGTTTATCGTAATCAATGATTTCCATAATTTTAATAGACAAAAAGATTTCATATTTCAATTTCTCATAAACATCATGCATGCATATAGCCATCTGCATAAAAATCATTCATATGGATTGAATACCTGGTAACCGACATTAACCATAATGCATAGAATATCTCCACAGACATCGACGTCTATATAATAATAATCTCGAAGTACTAAAGCCATCCATAGACATGAATGGGGATTGTTAGGCCCAATAGATCTATCTTTAGGATTCGCGTTAATTAGGGGTCATTTCCCTAATTCTTAGGTTACCAGACTTAAAGGGCGATATTCGATTTCGATAATCCAACCATAGAATGCAATTTTGATTATTTGTGTCTATTTCGTAAAACATTTATAAAAGCAGCGCATGTATTCTCAGTCCTAAAAATATATATTGCAAAAGCATTTTTAAAAAGGGAGCAAATGAAACTCACTATACTGTATTTCGTAGTAAAAATACATATGACGGCATTGAACAAGTGCAAGGTTGGAATCGGATTCACGAACCTATATTAAGTATATATATTTATATGTTGGTCAATATCTGTCTAGCAATTTAAGTCAAGTCGTAGTGTATCACAATCCTAATGCTCGAGATCGATATGCAAAAGTCAACAAAATCACCTTGACCCAAAATGACTTCCAAAATATATACATGTTTATTATATAACTTAAATATAGTCGTTTTATATATTTAAATATATTTATCAGATTTTATTAAAGTAAATAATACAAGTCATTTATTAATAAACAAAAATTTATATTAAAACTTATATATGATGAAAATATACTTTTATATATCTCAAGTAATAAAATTTAAACAGTTCACTCAATATCATAAAAACATAGTGGTATGTATTATTAATGTAATTATATTACGTTTGGTAAAATATCTTTGTGTCACATATTTATTTGATAAAATAATATTGATAATAATAATAATGAGTAAATGTTATATTATTTTGTAATAATAATAATAATTATTATTATTCTACTAATAATAATAATAACAATATTTATTTACTAATTATAATATTAATTATAATAAAGTGATAATTCTAATCATGATAATTTTAATAATAACGATACTTTTTAATATTAACTATAATAATAATAATATTTTATATAAAAATAATACTTTTATTCAAAATGATAATTTTTAATAATAATAATACTAAAATGATACTAAAAATGATATCTTATAATAACAATGATATTTATATTAAAAATGATAATTTTTATTAAAAATGATAGTTCTAATATTAATGATACTTTTAATAATAATAATGATAAAAATAATGAAAACGATATTTTTATTTAAATTAGTATCTTTCAATATTTTAATTTCATCATTTATTATAATGTATTAATGATAAAAAAAATTTATGTTAATATATAGTAAAAATATATTTTTATATAGTAAGTATTATAATTTGTATAATGTTCACATAATATATTTTTAACGATAAAAATGTAGTGATATTTATCATAAATATATATTTTTATCAAGTATTTATTTGATTAAATACTATAATATTGATAATAATAATAATGAACCAAAAGTTGTATTATTTTATAATAATAATAATATTAATTATTTTAAAAATAATAATAATAATAATAATAATAATAATAACAATATTAATATTTACTAATGATAATAATAATTTTGATATCAAATAATAATCTTTTGTAGTAATACTAATGTCATAATAATATTACTAATAATGATAAAAAAATAATGAAAATGATATTTTTATCTAAATCATAATCTTAACAATATTTTAACTGAATCATGATACTTATATTCATTATTTCCTAATTGACTTGTTTAATAGCTTTTAGTCCTCTTTTATATCGTATTCATAATAATGATAATAATAGTAATCATAATAATTAGATGATACTAATATTAGTTTTAATGATAATGATACTAATAAGTTTTATAATAATATTAATGATAATACTAATAATAATAATAATAATAATAATAATAATAATAATAATAATAATAATAATAATAATAATAATAATAATAATAATAATAATAATGATAATATTAATAATAACCTTAATGATAATAATGATAGTAATAACAATAACAGTAATAATACTTATATTAATAACGATGATGATATTAATAATAATAATTATTATTATTATTACATAATAATAATAATATTGACGATAATAACGACGATAGTAATATAATAATCATTTTAATAATAATAATACTAAAATTAATAATAATTCAGTTGACCGTATCTTTTAATTCGTTCATCAAAACCATAAGCTTTCTAAATGAAAATTTATTAATTTTTCACCAGCTTTCCAACGACATGCATATCATATACCTTATCTTAGTAGCATATGTACTAATTTCATGATTTATCATAAACTATTTAACGACGAAACTAAGCATACAAACATGCATAATCATATATACTCGAGCACTAGTCAGAGATACACTATTAATATATAAAAGATAAGATATGAATGCTCACGTATCAATATTTTGATTCAATTTTGCAGGAAAGTACATAGACGCAACGAAAATGATAAACGTTAGGTTGACCTCACGAGCAATACCCTCGAACAATACCCATAACCTGCATAGCTATAACCCATAATTTCCTTAGCTCTATCCCGTTTGAAAACTTATTTTAAAATCGCCTAAATATAGCTCCGTCGTAATATTTTATGTACATTAATAATATCTTGAAATAATACTGAGTAAATATATATATATATATATATATATATATATATATATATATATATATATATATATATATATATATATATATATATATATATATATATATATATATATATATATATATATATATATATATAAATCGATTGAGAGAGTTTAGAGAAATATATTTTCTAGTTTCTATGAAATAATGAAACCTATTGAATTCTATTTATAATAGATTTTTGAATTATTAAAGTGAATTATTAAAGTATGAATTATTAAAGTGAATTATTAAAGTATGAATTATTAAAGTGAATTATTAAAGTATGAATTATTAAAGTAAATTATTAAAATATGAATTATTAAAGTGAATTATTAAAGTTAAAGTAAAGTAAAAGTAAAGTAAAGGTAAATTTAAAGTATAGTAAAAATATAAAACTATGTACGTATAATACGCGCATAAATATATATAATATTAATTTAAATTGTTATATATATTTAATAAAATAAAATATAAATATCGATTTCTTTATCATAATGGTTAAGTAATGAGTTGTCAAAAGTGGTTCTAGATATTTATAAAAGTTATATACGTTTTTATAATAAAGTTCTTTTTTAAACTGAAAAGTTTTTTTGTACGTTTGAAACTAAATCAAATAAATATGATAATTTTGTTTTCCAAAACTAAATATATTTAAGAATCATTTTGGTAAAAGGTTAAAATAATAGAAATCTTTATATTATAAAACGTTTTAGAAAAGTAGAATTATATATATTCATAATAGGTTTCAAGTTTTTAAATTACAGTCTGTTGGTGAAGCATGGGATAAAGTCCAAAGGTTAAATAAACGTATGAAATCATCTTAATGAAAAATGTCGAGTTACTTAACTTGTCGATATCCAACATCTAAGTTATTTACACTCCACGTTCTTACTTTCATATTAAATAAAATGAAAGTTAACATAGTTATCTTATCAAGGTCACGAAGAAAATATTATAAAACATGAATTGGAAATTAAACAGGAATTTCCACTAACCCTTGTCTAGTTCCCGTTAATTGACACATTTGTTCTTACTTATAAATCACTTTACCATTTTCCGAATGTTGTCAAAAAGAATAGATTTCTTAAATCACAGTGGACCTCATAACATAGACCCGTAATCATATCACAATGTATCTGATAATTCAATTCTTTGATATTATCTTTTAATTCCGTCGATAATTATATTATATATATTGAAACAAATACGTTCATGTAAAGTATTATACCTCTAATACTTTGTTAACATTTTCAATTAATATAACTATATCTTATATACGTATCTATATACACATAAATGTTCATAAATCGTCGAGCACAGTTAAAGGGTAATTGATTAGATGAACACAGTTCAAAGTTTTTGAGATTTCAACATTACAGACTTTGCTTATCGTGTCGGAAACATTACATCATTTAAAGATAAAGTTTAAATTTGGTCGGAAATTTCCGGGTTGTCACAGTACCTACCCGTTAAATAAATTTCGTCCCGAAATTTGATTGGAATGGTCATGGCTGACAATAAGTATGTTTTCATGACGCATACGAGCTGAAAATTAGAGTTTTATCATCATCGAGTAATATAGATAAAATAATTTGATTTTGTGAAGAGTACGAGTGAAGCTATCACCAAGGAGTGAAATGAGTAAATGTATGTTTGTTTTAACCTGTGACGTTGTCACGGTTGATTTCCGGAATTCAAGGGATTTAGAGAAAATCTTTGTAATAAGATTTGGTTCTTCGGTAATTAAGGAAATTTGGATCAGCTTTGATTAAATGCGATAATCTGATTTGATTGCCCTGTCGGATATTTTACTATATATCCACCCCCTTCGTTTCCTTATTTCCATAACTCATACTTTCTATTCTTTCTCCCTCAACTCATACTTTAAAGCATTCGTCAATATGCTCCATCCAGTTCTGATTCCCGATATACTCCAGACTTTTATATCTGTCATTCTTCTTTTTCATCTGCCGCCAGAAGAATCTATTTACTTCCACTATACCCTTGGGTTTATAGTGTTTTAAGTTCTCTCGTATCTTTATATTGCTATATGCATCGATATATATGGTTTGTAATTTCTGGGTTTTTGTTGGGTTTTATATCTTCCCTTATATTTCAAAGTCCCTGTTTCTGTCTTCTATAATCATTATCATCCACAGTTAATGCTCTCTCCTATTTGCTGCGATTTATACTCCAATTTCTATTTCGGAGCTTCATTCTTTTATTTTCTCTTCTAGTCATTAAGCACCGCATGTAATGGTCCAGAATTTGTAGATATGAATTTCAGAATGAACATAGTTAATGTTCTAAGAAGGAAATTGTAATGGCACGATCTTGATCTGTCAAATCATCAGAATATCCGGAAAAATAGAACTATCACGAGGATATGTTCTTAATATGTTTGGAGATTAAATAGAATGTAAGAGTCGTGTAACATGGCACATGATGACGTTATGTAATAACCCGACTTTTCCCATTAACTTTCCATTAAAAACTTAACAACCATTTGTTAGATTCAATGATTTTTCCACTCCATTTTTTTAGAATATACTAGTTATAAATTAAACACTGCGATTAGTGAAAATGGAAAAAAAATATATTTTAAGACAACAAAGTGTATGATTATTAATTTAAATAATTGATTGGAATTAAATATAAAAGGTTTCGAACAATATATATATATATATATATATATATATATATATATATATATATATATATATATATATATATATATATATATATATATATATATATATATATATATATATATATATATATATATATATATATATATATATATATATATATATATATATGTATTTTTTTTATTAATATAAAATTTACAAATTATTGAATCATATTAAGATAGGATACATTGGATTTTAACTAACGGATAAAAACTTAATTATCACCCTTGACTATATATTATATCTATATTTTCTTACTATTAAACCCGTGACTACTAAAATTATAACCCGTGTTTATTTAATTATTACACTAGTGATATATCTATACCCGTGACTACACACTAATACCCGTGTTTACCTAACTTAAACCCGTAACTCTATCTTATCTATATTATATCCTGATCCAATTAATTTCATCTCATTTCATTTATCATAACACACACCAACACTTCAAACCTCAAGAACACCCATATACTATTCATCATCATCATTGATCTTCAAACCTCAAGAACACCTTCAATACTTGCTTGATCATAAAATCGTTTACATATTCAGATTCTTCTCGAAGAGCTCTTCCATACCAACAATTTCTTGATTAGAGTAAGTTTTAAAAACTCTAATTTTTGGGTTTTCATGTTTTTGTTACATTTTAGGGTAGATATAGTGTCTAGTGCTCAAGTCCGTGTATGTATGCATGATAGTATTTGTTAATTTGATCATTTGATGACTTTTTGATGAATCACGAATTTGTTTTATGTGAGGTGAAAGGACCCTTTCTAATCCATCTGGACGAAATCCATATTGATTACAAACGAATCACAATAGTTGATTTCATCGCGAGGTATTTGACCTCTATATGATACATTTTACAAACACTGCATTCGTTTTTAAAAGATAAACTTTCTTTACATCAAAAATTGACAGGCATGTATACCATTTCATAATATCCAACTATAAATGACCTAATCTGTCGTTTACTTAATAATAATCTCTATTGAACTCAACGACTTGAATGCAACGTCTTTTGTAATATGTCATGAATGACTCCAAGTAATATCTTTAAAATGAGCAAATGCACAGCGGAAGATTTCTTTCATACCTGAGAATAAACATGCTTTAAAGTGTCAACCAAAAGGTTGGTGAGTTCATTAGTTTATCGTAAATATTCATTTTCATCATTTTAATAGACCACAAGATCTCATAATTTAATTGTACCCGTAACCCGAGTACATAATGTCACGCGTAACCCGCGAATTAAAATTCATTCATATGGTGAACGCTTGATAACTGACTTAACTTTAATGCATAGAATATCCCCAAAACAGAACCTCTCGTCTGTATAATAATAATAATCTCGAGGTACTAAAGCATCCGTACCCCGGATGGGACTGTTGATGTTGATGATGGTGGTACCGGTCATGCTGCTGGTGCTGCTGCTGGTGTTTGTAACCTTTGTACCATATTCTCCAAAGCCACTACCCGAGTGCGAAGCTCGTTGACTTCTTCTATTACACCAGGATAATTGTCAGTTTGAACGAGTGGATAAATATAATCTAGAATTTGATGTAGTATATAATCGTGACGAGATACTCTGGAAATGAGAGAGAAAATGGTGTTTCGGACTGGTTCGCCGGTAAGTGCTTCAGGTTCTTCTCCAAGAGGGAAATGTGGTGGATGGAAAGGATCGCCTTCCTCTTGTCTCCAATGATTGAGGAGGCTACGAACCCATCCTCAGTTCATCCAAAATAGGTGATGGCTGATTGGTTGATCCATTCCGGTCACACTACTTTCGGAGCTTGAATGGGATTCCATTTCGGAATCCGAGTGACTTGAACTAATGACGAATTCCATTTCGTACGATTGAACAAAGGATTTTTCGATTGGAATGATTTCCGGCTATCGGATAGTATTCTAATTACATAGAATATCTATATATATATAGAGCAAAAGATTTCGTAGATTACGGAAGAATTTACGGAATATGTCAGGCAAAGTTTACAGTGACAGATACGTTAAGATATGATTTAGCAGATACGATAAGATATGAATTTTGTCTATACACTATTCATACAATCAATGCAGTAAGATGTGTCTAGACTTAAGAATGATAAGCAGGTAATTTTCCTACGGATGATAAGTAGATGATTTTCGACACAAAATAATAAGCAAAACTTTTGACATGCAGACACGGTCGAAGTCCAGACTCACTAATGCATCCTAACGACTTATCAGTTAAACACACTAATGCAGACCTGGTTCGCTAAGACCACCGCTCTGATACCAACTGAAAGGACCCTTTCTAATCCATCTGGACGAAATCCATATTGATTACAAATGATTCACAATAGTTGATTTCATCGCGAGGTATTTGACCTCTATATGACACATTTTACAAACACTGCATTCGTTTTTAAAAGATAAACTTTCTTTACATCAAAAATTGGCAGGCATGTATGCCATTTCATAATATCTAACTATAAATGACCTAATCTGTCATTTACTTAATAATAATCTCTATTGAACTCAATGACTTAAATGCAACGTCTTTTGTAATATGTCATGAATGACTCCAAGTAATATCTTTAAAATGAGCAAATGCACAGCGAAAGATTTCTTTCATACCTGAGAATAAACATGCTTTAAAGTGTCAACCAAAAGGTTGGTGAGTTCATTAGTTTATCGTAAATATTCATTTTCATCATTTTAATATACCACAAGATCTCATAATTTAATTGTACCCGTAACCCGAGTACATAATGTCACGCGTAACCCGCGAATTAAAATTCATTCATATGGTGAACGCTTGATAACCGACTAAACTTTAATGCATAGAATATCCCCAAAACAGAACCTCTCGTCTGTATAATAATAATAATCTCGAGGTACTAAAGCATTCGTACCCCGAATGGGACTTGTCGAGGTCCATAGATCTATCTTTAGGATTCGCGCGAATTAGGGCCATACCCGATTCTAATTCTTAGGTTACCAAGCTAAAAAAGGGTGATATTCGATATTCATAATCCAGCCATAGAATGTAGTTTTTGATCACTTGTGCCTATTTCGTAAAACATTAATAAAATCAGTGCATGTATTCTCAGTCCCAAAAATATATATAAAAAGGGAGTAATGAAACTCACCATACTGTATTTCGTAGAAAAACAATACATATAACGTCATTGGACAAGTGCAAGGTTGGCCTCGGATTCATGAACATAAATTAAGTATATATATTTATATGTTGGTCAATATTTGTCTAACAAATTAGGTCAAGTCATAGTGTACCACAATCCTAATGCTCGAGTCTAATATGCAAAAATCAACAAAAGTCAATTTGACTCAAAATGATTTCCAAAATTTATAAATGATTATTATATAGTTTAAATATCGTCATTTTATATTTTAAAATATTTTTAAAAGATTTAATAGAGTAAATAATATAATTCATTTATTAATAAATAAGACTTTATATATAAAATATACTTTTATATATCTTAAGTAATAAATTTATAAAGTTCATTTAATGTCATAAAAATATTACAATAGGTTTTATTAAGGTAATTATATTATTTGTGTTACATATTTATTTGATATAATAATATTGATAATAATAATAAGTAAAAGTTGTATTATTTTGTAATAATAATTATTATTATCTTATTAATAAAATATTAATTTTTATATTTACTAAAAATGATATTATGATAAAACGATAATTCTAATTCATAATAATAATAAAATTTTTGATTAACAATGATATTTCTCTTAAAAATATTAATTTTTGTAAAAAATGATATTTTTAACATTAATAATACTTTTAATATTAATAGTGATAAAAATAATGAAAAACGATAATTTTATCTGAATCAATGTCTTACGATATTTTAAATTTCATCCTGATACCCATACTCATTATTTCCTAATTGATTTGTTAGTAGCTTTTAAATCGTCTTTTATATCGCGTTCATTTTAATGATAATAATAATAATCATAATAATTAAGTGTTACTAATATTAGTTTTAATTATAATAATACTAATAATAATAATTATTATGAAAAGGATAATACTAATAACTATTGTAATGATAATAATAATAATAATACTAATTATAACTTTAACGATAATATCGATAGTAATAATTATAATAATTTTTAATGATAATACTTGTTATTGATAATGATAATAATAATAATAATAATAATAATAATAATAATAATAATAATAATAATAATAATAATAATTTGATAAAACACTAGAACGACGATAATAACGATGATAATAATAATCATTTTTAATAATAATATCAAAAATTCAATTGACTATAACTTCTAATCCGTTCATCGAAACCATTCGACATCTAAAGGAAAAGTTCTTAATTTTTCGCTAGCTTTCCAACGACATGCATATCTTATACCTTATCTCAACCGCATATATAACTAATTCAAGATTCAACATATCCTATCTCATGGCAATATCAAAAGTACTAGCATGCATAATCCTAACTACTCGAGCACTAGTCAAGGATACACTATTAATATATAAAAGTTAAGTTATGAGTGCTCACGTATCAATATTGAGACTCAATATTGCAGGAAAGGTAAGTAGATGCCACGGAGATAATAAACACTAGATTGACCTCACGAGCATATCCATGATCCATACCCATAACCTCCATAGCTATAACTCATAATTTCCTTAGCCCTATCCTAATCATAAAACTCATTTTGAAATCACGCGGACAGAACCTCGTCGTAGTATTTTATGTATAAATAATAATAATAATACTCCTAACTATAAGATTAATATTAATAATGATAATAATAATATTAATAATTTAAATAAAATAAATATCATACGGAGTAATAGATAGAAAGAAGAAATGAATTGTGAATCAGTTTGCAAATTCGATCGAGCTTTAAAGGATTTCAAACCCACCTACCACTGCCATGCGATCGCATGGGACTTGAGAGGTATAGCCATGCGATCGCATGGGACTTGAGAGGTATAGCCATGCGATAGCATGGCTATATATACATGGCCATAATCATTTTGTAAAACCTGCCAACACTCCATGTTTACATATGTTTACATTTATATATTTTGTAAATCCTTTTACGTTATGTGATGTGTACCTTTTACAAAAATTAGACTTACTCATCAATAATTAACCTTATGAAAAATGTAACTTATAAAATTGAGCGTTGTGGTCATTTGCTTCTATAAATCAGTGACCCGTTGTTTATCAAAATATATTATTTTAAATCCGGACATTTTATGACTAAATTAAAAAATATATATATTTTCATTTTAAAATATAATCTTGTACATATTATAAGTAATGGAAAAATACTTATGTAATGATATAATATTTAATTTTTCAAAACTTAATTATATTTCAAAGTTCGTTTTAAATTTCTTTTAGAAAATAATATAACACATATCGTTTATACTTAACACTTAAATGGATACAATTCCTTTATGCACTAACGTTTTAAATATTTATCACATTACCACGTGAGTGCTATTGAAAATATGTATTATTTTTAATGAAACATGTTTAGATATACGTTGCAAGTTATTTATATATATCTAACAATTAATATTCCAATTTATGTTTTTTAAATAGAGATATTTTAAATAACTAAATTCTATTATATCAAAAACGTTTTCGTACATTTTAAAAATAGATCAATCAAGTTTTATGAAATTCAATCTTCCATTATCCTTTGTCTAACTTTCGATGATCGACAATTTGTTCTTACTCGTAAATCACTTTATCATTTTCAGAATATGGTTAAAAGGAATAGATTTTCCCAAATCATAGTGGACCTCTCAACAGAGACTTGTAATCATAATTCAATGTATCTGATAATTCAATTATTTGATCTTATCTTCTAATTCCATCGATAAACAATTTGAAATAGATACAATCATGTAGAGTATCAAATCTAATATTTTTTTTACGTTTCAAGTTATAATATATATACACATATACTTATATAATCATATTCGTTTAATGGTTCGTGAATCGTCGAAACTTGGTCGAGGTTGAATGAATGTATGAACATAGTTTAAAATTCTTGAGATTTAACTTAACAAACTTTGCTTATCGTGTCGGAAACATATAAAGATAAAGTTTAAATTTGGTCAGAAATTTCCGGGTCGTCACAGTACCTACCCGTTAAAGAAATTTCATCCCCGAAATTTGATCGAGGTCGTCATGGCTAACAATGAGGATGTTATTATGACGAATATAAGCTGATACATAGAGTTTTATCATGATTTGGAAATACAGATAAAATAATTCGATTTCTCGAAGTGTATGAGTGAATCTATCGTAAAAGAGTGAAATGAGAAAATAGAGATTTGCCTTATCTTTTGACGTCATCACGGTTGCTTTTCGAATTAAAGAAAATCTTGTAATCTATACAAGATTTGATTTTTCGGCAATTAAGAAAAGCAGGATTCGCTTCGATTTAATGCGATAATCCATCTCGATTTCTTCGTCTGATATTTCACTATAAATCCACCTCCTTCGTTTCCTTACAACTCACATCTTTTATTCTTTCTCCCTCAACTCATATTTTAAAACATTCATCAATATGCTCCATCCCGTTCTGATCCTTGATATACTCCTAACCTTTATATCTGTCATTCTCGTTTTTCATCTACCACCAGAGGATTTTGTTTACTTCTACTATTACCTTGGGGTTATAGTATTGTTAATTCTCCCGTGCCTTTACGTTGCAATACGTATTGATATACACGGTTTGTAATTTCTGGGTGGTTGTCAGGTTTTATATCTCCTCTTATATTTTGATGTCCCTACTTCTGTCTCCCATAATCATTGTCATCTCCAGTTAATGCTTTCTTTTATTTGCTGCGATTTATACCCCAATTTCTATTTCAGATCTTTGTTCTTTCGTTTCTTCTTCTTGCGATTAAGCACCGCTTGTAATGGTCCAGAATTCGCAGATATGAATTTCGGAATGAACATTGTTAGTGTTCTAAGGAAGAAATGGTAATGGCACGATCTTGATTTGTCAAATTACCAGAATACCTGGGAAAAGACCGAATCATCAATAAAAATATTTTTCTTGATATAATAGAGGTTAATTAGAATACAAGAGTTATGTAACATGGCACATGATGACGATATGATCTGTGAATCATCACGTTCCATTTAGAAACTCAGCATGAATTACTGTAATATAATCACGTTGATCAAGTGTCATTATATTATACTAATTCATGCTTCAGTTCCCAACACTACTTCAAAACATTCATATTTTAAACTCGAAGATTTCAAAATTTAGAAACTAAATCAGTTTCCTTTATGATGTGATACAGATAACGCGAGAAGATAAATGATTTTAGATAGGAATAACTATGAAAATATCTTCAAAAATATGGAGGATATTTATAATGAAAGATATGATGATATCTTACAATATCTAAGATCAGAGGATGATGAAGAATATCATCCACAAGGGTTTAGAGTCAGGAGCAAGGTATTCGATAATAACTTCAGCAGACACTGAATCATTTGGATTTTTTTTGAAGGCAGGTTTCGTCCTTGTGATTTGTCCACAGCTTCCTTCATACTTTGTTCAATCCGTTTTTTAGTACCAAATTTTTCATTTGAGCTTTTCCAATCTACTATTCTTTATTATTAAACTTCTGACCGTAATTTTTGTCTACCGTCCTTGCCAATTCTTCAGTCTTTTTCAAAACTTCATAGTACTGATTCGTAGGCTGAGGTGTTTTTCAGAAACTTCACATTCGTAGTCTGTAAGTCTTGAAGATAGACGTTATATGTGTGTATATAATTGTTGAAGTAGAATGCTGCGAGATTTCAAAATACTGATTGCTGATTCCCGGTAATTGGCATGGCAATTCTTGTTACAAGGTGCGGATGAGTATATGATAGGGTTTCAATGAATAACTATAATGACTTTTCGGAGAGGCTAAAATCAAAGGTTAATGAAGTTGCTGGTACCTCTGCTGATAATGTGGTGTAAAAGGTTCCCCGGTAACGATGGCGTATATCTCAAGGTTATAATAAGGTTAGTCTGATTTAAAAAGTCGAAGTTGACTTGCTGGAGCTGTGAACAAATTGGCTACTTTGAACAGGAATCGCAAAGTTATTTTTGCTAATAAATGCCAAAAGGTCTGACACAGGTACGTGTTAAACTATGACTTTGATTTCGGGAGTTTTTTTTTTTAGGTACATAACTGTGGGTAACATGTGGTTGGATCATCATCTCGATTGTTCATTGTTTGAAGTGTCTTCAAAGATTTCGGAAGATTTGAACATAGATTGTAATTGTTAATATACCTATGATGTTCTAACACAGTTTTGAAGTCAAAGTATAGCTTTGAAAGATGTAGGAATCTAAGAGTGATGTCTTTTGTTAAATCTTGACTTGGATTTTGATTTGTCAAAATCAGAATATGTAATCTAATTTGGATGCGAATGGTTGTTTTGATTCTTACGAAAGAAGGTATATCGTTGTGAAAATAGGGAGTATAATGGATGATTTGCTGAATCTGATTCGAAGAATGTAATATATTAATTGTGAATTTATATATCTCTCGGGTATTACCTACCCGTTAAAAAAATTTCATAGTTAATATTTTGTACAAAAGAATTTTTATTACAGTCTTTATGAAAATATAAATCTATGTATATTTTCTTCAGATGTAACATAGATTTAATGAGTTAATATTAAATTAAACTCATTTGATTTATGATTGAAGCTAGAATTGAGTAATCCCTAAAGACTTTAGAAATTACTGAGTATTAATTCAATGAAATTGGAATTATGAATCAATATTTTGTTATTTGTTGATGTATGATGTTGGTGTTTGTGGAATTCTTGTGAACTTTGCAAGGTACGAATGATGTTATCGGAAAAGTTTCAAGTACATTGATAATGAAAGTGTAAAATCAAATATATATTTGAATAATACACTTGATTTATTATGAATTGGAATTTATCGAATTGAGACAGAGATTGTAGTTAACGATAGTTAAGTTGCGAAGGATGCACATCATTGCATATTAGTAACATGAATTAACCGAGTAGTTAAGATTCACACACAATAGTTTAGTACGGAAAGATTTATTTTTGATCTTAAAATTTATATATATATATATATATATATATATATATATATATATATATATATATATATATATATATATATATATATATATATATATATAAGATATACATATAATTCTTCAGAGAGAATGAGTTAAGACTTCATAACTTGTTGATACAATATACGCGTTATTGATTCGTAATTATGTCCACAGTGATTCTTGAACTGACGGAGTTTGTGATGTTATAGGTGCTGCTGATTCTGACGATGCTGATGGCACTGGCTGTGCCGGTACTGTTGATGCTGTTGGTAAAACAAATCTAACTTGAAAATCATGCATCATTCTTGTCAGGGTTTCTACTCTTCCTTCTATCATTTTGGTTCACTCATCTGATTCATGGTTAGGGTTAGAATAGATAATCTCTAAGATTTTAGAGACTACATAATCGTCGCAGAATATTTCTCTAATGAAGTTATG
This sequence comes from Rutidosis leptorrhynchoides, assembly GCF_046630445.1. NCBI lineage: Eukaryota > Viridiplantae > Streptophyta > Magnoliopsida > Asterales > Asteraceae > Rutidosis > Rutidosis leptorrhynchoides. The sequence continues at coordinate 111,399,083 of NC_092342.1, read as the reverse complement.
AATTAATACTTCATCATTCGTTGTTATTGGTATTCCTTGATATCTACAGAACGTATGATATTGGTGCTCGTGGGACAGATTGTAAAGTTGAGGTTTACGACGCGGTTGTGGTTGGAGGTGGTAATGGTACTGTTGACGTTGATGATGGTGGTACCGGTCATGCTGCTGGTGCTGCTGCTGGTGTTTGTAACCTTTGCACCATATTCTCCAAAGCCACTACCCGAGCACGCAGCTCGTTGACTTCTTCTATTACACCAGGATGATTGTCGGTTTGAACGAGTGGATAAATATAATCTAGAATTTGATGTAGTATATAATCGTGACGAGATACTCTAGAAATGAGAGAGAAAATGGTTTTTCGGACTGGTTCGCCGGTAAGTCCTTCAGGTTCTTCTCCAAGAGAGAAATGTGGTGGATGGAAAGGATCGCCTTCCTCTTGTCTCCAATGATTGAGGAGGCTACGAACCCATCCTCAGTTCATCCAAAATAGGTAATGGCTGATTGGTTGATCCATTCCGATCACACTACTTTCGGAGCTTGAATGGGATTCTATTTCGGAATCCGAGTGACTTGAACTAATGATGAATTCTATTTCGTACAATTGAACAAAGGATTTTTTGATTGGAATAATTTCTGGCTATCGGATAGTATTCTAATTACATAGAATATCTATATATATAGAGCAAAAGATTTCGTAGATTACGGAAGAATTTACGGAATATGTCAGGCAAAGTTTACAGTGACAGATACGTTAAGATATGATTTAGCAGATACGATAAGATATGAATTTTGTCTATACACTATTCATACAATCAATGCAGTAAGATGTGTCTAGACTTAAGAATGATAAACAGGTAATTTTCCTACGGATGATAAGTAGATGATTTTCGACACAAAATGATAAGCAAAACTTTTGACATGCAGATACGGTCGAAGTCCAGACTCACTAATGCATCCTAACGACTTATCAGTTAAACACACTAATGCAGACCTGGTTCGCTAAGACCACCGCTCTGATATCAACTGAAAGGACCCTTTCTAATCCATCTGGACGAAATCCATATTGATTACAAATGATTCACAATAGTTGATTTCATCGCGAGGTATTTGACCTCTATATGATACATTTTACAAACACTGCATTCGTTTTTAAAAGATAAACTTTCTTTACATCAAAAATTGGCAGGCATGTATGCCATTTCATAATATCCAACTATAAATGACCTAATCTGTCATTTACTTAATAATAATCTCTATTGAACTCAATGACTTGAATGCAACGTCTTTTGTAATATGTCATAAATGACTCCAAGTAATATCTTTAAAATGAGCAAATGCACAGCGGAAGATTTCTTTCATACCTGAGAATAAACATGCTTTAAAGTGTCAACCAAAAGGTTGGTGAGTTCATTAGTTTATTGTAAATATTCATTTCCATCATTTTAATAGACCACAAGATCTCATAATTTAATTGTACCCGTAACCCGAGTACATAATGTCACGCGTAACCCGCGAATTAAAATTCATTCATATGGTGAACGCTTGATAACCGACTTAACTTTAATGCATAGAATATCCCTAAAACAGAACCTCTCGTCTGTATAATAATAATAATCTCGAGGTACTAAAGCATCCGTACCCCGGATGGGACTTGTCGAGGTCCATAGATCTATCTTTAGGATTCGCGCGAATTAGGGTCATACCCGATTCTAATTCTTAGGTTACCAAGCTAAAAAGGGGTGATATTCGATATTCATAATCCAGCCATAGAATGTAGTTTTTGATCACTTGTGTCTATTTCGTAAAACATTAATAAAATCAGCGCATGTATTCTCAGTCCCAAAAATATATATAAAAAGGGAGTAATGAAACTCACCATACTGTATTTCGTAGAAAAAAAATACATATAACGTCATTGGACAAGTGCAAGGTTGGCCTCGGATTCACGAACCTAAATTAAGTATATATTTATATGTTGGTCAATATTTGTCTAACAAATTAGGTCAAGTCATAGTGTACCACAATCCTAATGCTCGAGTCTAATATGCAAAAATCAACAAAAGTCAATTTGACTCAAAATGATTTCCAAAATTTATAAATGATTATTATATAGTTTAAATATCGCCGTTTTATATTTTAAAATGTTTTTAAAAGATTTAATAGAGTAAATAATATAATTCATTTATTAATAAATAAGACTTTATATATAAAATATACTTTTATATATCTTAAGTAATAAATTTAGAATGTTCATTTAATGTCATAAAAATATTACAATAGGTTTTATTAAGGTAATTATATTATTTGTGTTACATATTTATTTGATATAATAATATTGATAATAATAATAAGTAAAAGTTGTATTATTTTCTAATAATAATTATTATTATCTTATTAATAAAATATTAATTTTTATATTTACTAAAAATGATATTATGATAAAACGATAATTCTAATTCATAATAATAATAAAATTTTTGATTAACAATGATATTTCTCTTAAAAATATTAATTTTTGTAAAAAATGATATTTTTAAAATTAATAATACTTTTAATATTAATAGTGATAAAAATAATGAAAAACGATAATTTTATCTGAATCAATGTCTTACGATATTTTAAATTTCATCATGATACCCATACTCATTATTTTCTAATTGATTTGTTAGTAGCTTTTAAATCGTCTTTTATATCGCGTTCATTTTAATGATAATAATAATAATCATAATAATTAAGTGTTACTAATATTAGTTTTAATTATAATAATACTAATAATAATTATTATTATGATAAGGATAATACTAATAACTATTTTAATGATAATAATAATAATAATAATAATACTAATTATAACTTTAACGATAATATCGATAGTAATAATTATAATAATTTTTAATGATAATACTTTTTATTGATAATGATAATAATAATAATAATAATAATAATAATAATAATAATAATAATAATAATAATAATTTGATAAAAAAACTAGAACGACGATAATAACGACGATAATAATAATCATTTTTAATAATAATATCAAAAATTCAATTGACTATAACTTCTAATCCGTTCATCGAAATCATTCGACATCTAAAGGAAAAGTTCTTAATTTTTCGCTAGCTTTCCAACGACATGCATATCTTATACCTTACCTCAACCGCATATGTAACTAATTCAAGATTCAACATATCCTATCTCATGGCAATATCAAAAGTACTAGCATGCATAATCCTAACTACTCGAGCACTAGTCAAGGATACACTATTAATATATAAAAGTTAAGTTATGAGTGCTCACGTATCAATATTGAGACTCAATATTGCAGAAAAGGTACGTAGACGCCACGGAGATAATAAACACTAGATTGACCTCACGAGTATACCCATGATCCATACCCATAATCTCCATAGCTATAACTCATAATTTTCTTAGCCCTATCCTACTCATAAAACTCATTTTGAAATCATGCGGACAGAACCTCGTCGTAGTATTTTATGAATAAATAATAATAATAATACTCCTAACTATAAGATTAATATTAATAATGATAATAATAATATTAATAATTAAAATAAAATAAATATCATACGGAGTAATAGATAGAAAGAAGAAATGAATTGTGAATCAGTTTGCAAATTCGATCGAGCTTTAAAGGATTTCAAACCCACCAACCACTGCCATGCGATCGCATGGGACTTGAGAGGTATAGCCATGCGATCGCATGGCTATATATACATGGCCACAATCATTTTGTAAAACCTGCCGACACTCCATGTTTACATATGTTTACATTTATATATTTTGCAAATCCTTTTACACTACTTGATGTGTACCTTTTACAAAAATTAGACTTACTCATCAATAATTAACCTTATGAAAAATGTAACTTATAAAATTGAGCGTTGTGGTCATTTGCTTCTATAAATCAGTGACCCGTTGTTTATCAAAATATATTATTTTAAATCCGGACGTTTTATGACTAAATTAAAAAATATATATATTTTCATTTTAAAATATAATCTTGTACATATTATAAGTAATGGAAAAATACTTATGTAATGATATAATATTTAATTTTTCAAAACTTAATTATATTTCAAAGTTCGTTTTAAATTTCTTTTAGAAAATAATATAACACATATCGTTTATACTTAACACTTAAATGGATACAATTCCTTTATGCACTAATTTTTAAATATTTATCGCATTACTACGTGAGTGCTATTGAAAATATGTATTTTTTTAATGAAACATGTTTAGGTATACGTTGCAAGTTATTTATATATATCTAACAATTAATATTCCAATTTATGTTTTTTAAATAGAGATATTTTAAATAACCAAATTCTATTATATCAAAAACGTTTTCGTACATTTTAAAAATAGATCAATCAAGTTTTATGAAATTCAATCTTCCATTATCCTTTGTCTAACTTTCGATGATCGACAATTTGTTCTTACTCGTAAATCACTTTATCATTTTCAGAATATGGTTAAAAGGAATAGATTTTCTCAAATCATAGTGGACCTCTCAACAGAGACTTATAATTATAATTTAATGTATCTGATAATTCAATTATTTGATCTTATCTTCTAATTCCATCGATAAACAATTTGAAACGGATACAATCATGTAGAGTATCAAATCTAATATTTTGTTTACGTTTCAAGTTATAATATATATACACATATACTTATATAATCATATTCGTTTAATGATTCGTGAATCGTCGAAACTTGGTCGAGGTTGAATGAATGTATGAACATAGTTTAAAATTCTTGAGATTTAACTTAACAAACTTTGCTTATCGTGTCGAAAACATATAAAGATAAAGTTTAAATTTGGTCGGAAATTTCAGGGTCGTCACATGAGGTCAGAAACTTGAACTTGTTAAATGTATAATATTATGAGATAATCAGAATCCTCTTGAAAAACTAATAAGTTTGGGCTTTGGAATTTCGAATTTTCGTTACCGTATGCTCATGTTATGCTTAATTGAAGTTTTAACTCGTTTTTATGAATGATCACATTTTTGATTAATATGATACTGATATGAACATGATGTTTTCAGTTTATGAAATGCTTATAAATGAAATCCTTGTGAAACATTAATAAGTTTGCTCTTTTGAATCGCATGTTTTCGTTACGTATTACTCATGTTATGATTAATTGATTTCGGTTTAAAAATTCGTAATTGAAACTGAGAATCTGGAAAAGTATGCTATATATTCAGGTCTTGAGAGGTACATAGTTGTATTCCTTGCAAAAAAACATTTGATTTTCATTTAGATATTGTCAAATTTTGATAAACGAGTCAAAATCTATAGCCAAATCAAAGCTACAATTTTTATATTATTTAAAACCGAACAGAACAGTTGCCTTGGGATGCGTGCAACCCGATCTCAGATTTCTGGGTTTACGGTTACGTGCGTATCGAAAAATTAATAAGTTTAGACTCCAGAAACGCGTCATTTGGATACTTTTTGGATTTGATATGATTTTTCAAAGTTTATACGTTTTATATAAAAGTGCTGAAACTTTTCTGAGAAACTGTCGAGCGCATTGCGGATTGCTGCAACTTTTTAGTTAAACTTAGAGTCTGATTTTCGGATATATTTTAGAACTCTGAGTTACGGAGATTTTGGCATGTATTTCACGTCAAACGGAGCTGTACTTATTTTTATAAAAATTATACAAGTTGACTGCGTTGTTTAAATCAAATATTATGTGCAGTTGACTTTGTTTGACCAAATGGGTAACGGGCACAGTGGACACGTCACATATGTCAATTTAATTAAGTTTGAAGATTGTGGTGTTTTAAAAACGAGTTTTGGCATGTTTGGTCAAAATGGGTATTTATGACCCATTTGGGTCATACACGTCTACTTTGACCCGTATGCGAAATTTTGAGAACCAAAGGTATGTAACACGTATAAAATATCATTTTGGACTTGTGACATGATTTTACATGCTCAAGTATTATGGTTTAGAATTTGAGTTGTCGATAGAAATTTTTTATAGTTTTGGTAAAGTGTCAAAAATGACTCTTGGACCTACTTTGCGGACTTGTAATTTGAAATCGGTTAAGTTTGGATAAAAACTGGTATTTGGTATTGAAAGTATTCACGACAAGCTTTAAAACGATATATTATATGTATGATTTTGTTGAGTCTAAAAAAGTTTAAAACAAGCATGAAAATGGGCAATCGTTGCTGATTTTGAACACTTGACAATATTTTATCAGCATTTTATGTTTCGGGAGGCTGTTTTCGCGAGGCCATAACTTTTAAACCGTAACTTCATTTTTGTCAATAAACTGTCTATGGAAAGGTGGGATGACATATTTTCCAATGGTCATGACCTAAGGTATTATATCGAATTTGGTGAGACCCGAAATCAGCTGCAAAATACCTAAAAAAATACATATATGTAAAAAAATATTATTTTGCTAAATAAAAATGGATAACTTAAATTTGACCAATGTTTGACTATTTGACCAACTTGAGTAATATTATGAGATTGTTGACTTGTGTTGACTATGTTGACTGTGTTTCACTTACGATTGACTTACATTTGATATACTTGGACTTTTGTTGACTTTTGTTGACTTTTGCTAAATTTTGCTAAATTTATGAGTCGGACTTGAGTAATAGGACTATACGAACCCTATGGACCGACCTAGCTTATTAGACACGTATGGACCAACATGTGTTCTCTAGGTTGAGGTCTACGGTTACTTGCATTCTGATTTTCGATCACATCTCTGTGATTTATTTCTGAAGTTGTCAGGTGAGTTTCATTTGCTCCCTTTTTAATTGCTTTTGCAATATATATTTTTGGGCTGAGAATACATGCAATTTATTTTAAACGCAATGGATACAAGTACATACTAAATTCTACACCGAGTTTAAACCGAAAATCCCTTAGCTTTGGTAACTAGTAACTGCCGGTTATAAGAACTAGTGGGCGCGAGTAGTTGTATATGGATCCATAGGGCTTGACATCCCCGTCTGTTCCAGGTATAGAAACCCTAGCCTGAACTATAAAACAGACGTATGCTATTTGAGGTTAGTACACGTTGGTTTGCGTGTATTGTACATGTTGGTTGCATGTATGTTAAAACAGGGGTACTTATTATATAGACGTTAAAATTTAGTTACCAGGGTGCTCAATCTTGTAGAATATTCTGATAAACGTTTCTGGATGAAACAACTGAAATCTTGTGATCCACCTTTATATACAGATTATGCGCTATATTAAAACTATGAACTCACCAACCTTTGTGTTGACACTTTCAAGCATGTTTATTCTCAGGTCCCTAGAAGTCTTCCGCTATTTTCTTATACGTTATACAAGCTATGAAATGTCCCGTTCATATCGATTATAAACGTTCCATATTAATTTATTTCGTTGCGAGGTTTTGACCTCTATATGAGACGTTTTTCAAAGACTGTATTCGATTTTTAAAACAAACCATAACCTTTAAAATACTACGACGGTTATCAAATAATGATAATCTAAAATATAGCGTTTTCACACGATCATTACATAATGGTTTACAATAATATTACACAACAATATATATGTCTTCGAATGCAGTTTTTAAACAATATTATACAAGCATGCTGACTCCAACTCTTGTTCATAAATTAGCATGCAACAGCGGAAGCTCTTAATAATCACCTGAGAATAAACATGCTTTAAACGTCAACAAAAATGTTGGTGAGTTATGGGTTTAACCTATATATCAAATTGTAATAATAGACCACAAGATTTCATTTTTCAATAACATGCAATCTGCATAAAATCATTCATATAGTTGAACACCTGGTAACCGACATTAACAAATGCATCTAGAATATCCCCATATATAAATATCAAAGTACTAAAGCAGTTCAAATTCTCTGACTGGGGCGTGTTAAAGCCCATAGATCTATCTTTAGGATTCGTGTCAATTGGTGGCAATTATAATAAACACCAATTCTTAGGCTACCAAGTTTAACAAGGGCGATATCCGGTATAACGATTCAACATAGAATGTAGTTTCAATACTTAGATTTTAAAACTGAATGTATTCTCATCCCAAAAAAATAATAGATTTTAAAAGTGGGACTATAACTCACTTTCACAGATTTTTACTTCGTCGGGAAGTAAGACTTGGCCACTGGTCGATTCACGAACCTATAACAAATATGTACATATATATCAAAGTATGTTCAAAATATATTTACAACATTTTTAATACGTTTTAATGTTTTAAGTTTATTAAGTCAGCTGTCCTCATTAGTAACCTACAACTAGTTGTCCACAGTTAGATGTACAGAAATAAATCGATATATATTATCTTGAATCAATCCACGACCCAGTGTATACACGTCTCAGGCTAGATCACAACTCAAAGTATATATATTTTTAGAATCAACCTCAACCCTGTATAGCTAACTCAAGCATTACTGCATATAGAGTGTCTATTGTTGTTCCAAATAATATATATACATGGGTCGATATGATATGTCAAAACATTTGCATACGTGTCTATGGTATCCCAAGAATACATAATATATTAGAATACATGTATAATACAATATGAGTTAGCTAGGATATGAGTAATATAGATTTGTTACCAATTTTCACGTAGTTACAACAAGCAAAAATATCCAATCTTGTTTTACCCATAACTTCTTCGTTTTAAATCCGTTTTGAGTGATTCAAGTTGCTATGGTTTCATATTGAACTTAAGTTTATGAATCTAAACAGAAAAAGTATAAGTTTATAGTCGAAAATATAGGTTACAAGTCATTTTTGTAAAGATAGTCATTTCAGTCGAAAGAACGACGTCTAGATGACCATTTTGGAAAACATACTTCCACTTTGAATTTAACCATGATTTTTGGATATAGTTTCATGTTCATAAGAAAAATCATTTTCCCAGAAGAACAACTTTTAAATCAAAGTTTATCATAGTTTTTAATTAACTAACCCAAAACAGCCCGCGGTGTTACTACGACGGCGTATATCCGGTTTTACGGTGTTTTTCGTGTTTTCAGGTTTTAAATCATTAAGTTAGCATATCATATAGATATAGAACATGTGTTTAGTTTATTTTAAAATTCAAGTTAGAAGGATTAACTTTTGTTTGCGAACAAGTTTAGAATTAACTAAACTATGTTATAGTGATTAAAAGTTTAAACCTTCGAATAAGGTAGTTTTATATATATGAATCGAATGATGTTATGAACATCATTACTACCTCAGGTTTTGTGGATAAACCTACTGGAAATGAGAAAAATAGATCTAGCTACAAAGGATCCTTGGATGGCTTGAAAGTTCTTGAAGCAAAATCATGACACGAAAACAAGTTCAAGTAAGATTTCCACTCGAAATAAGATTGTTAAAGTTATAGAAATTAAATCAAAGTTTGAATATGAGTATTACCTTATATTAGAAAGATACATTACTGTAAATAAGAAAGTTTTCTTGATCTTAGATGATTGCTTGGAATGGATTAGGAAACTTGGAAGTAAACTTGTAAACTTGGAAGTGTTCTTGATGTGTTCTTGAGTAATTGTTTTTATGATGATTATAGGTAATAACCAAAGCTTGTATTTGATGATTTTTGCTAGAAAAATAGTAACTTAGACGTTCATGGAAGAGTGTGTGTGTTTTGAGAGAGAATTGGGAAGAAAATTGGAAGTGAAATGGAGTAGGTGGTGAGTGGTGAAGGTGAGTGGGGTTAAAAGGAGTTCTTGTTTTTGTTTCCTTGCTCATAAGTCATGCTAGTTGTCTAATTGTTAGTTCCACATGTTTTTTGACTATCTAGGGCTGCTAAGAGCTGAATTATTATGTGTATATACCAATAGTATGTACGTCTAGGAGCTGGGTATTTTACGAGTACGAATACGGTTGCATACGAGTAGAATTGTTGATGAAAATTAATGAGAATGCAATTGTAAGCATTTTTGTTAAGTAGAAGTACTTTGATATGTGTCTTGAAGTCTTTCAAAAGTGTACTAATACATCTAAATACACTACATGTATATACATTTTAACTGAGTCGTTAAGTCATCGTTAGTCGTTACATGTAAGTGTTGTTTTGAAACCTTTAAGTTAACGATCTCATTTAATGTTGTTAACCCATTGTTTATTATATCTAATGAGATGTTAAATTATTACATTATCATGACATTATGATGTATGAATATATCTTAATATGATATATATACATTAAAATGTCGTTACAACGATAATCGTTACATATATGCCTCGATTCAAAATTCTTAAGTTAGTTGTAAGACCCGAATAATTATCTTACTTACTTGTGTATTATGGTGTTCAAGGGTGTGGGTTTTATTGTATATAAATTAAAATGCAAAAGAAACTGTTTCAGTAGGATCGCGCGCCGCGCGGGTTTGGGGCGCGCCGCGCCATTTGGCGCTGACAGAATCCTTTGTTTTAAATTGGTTTAAATGAAGGGTATTTGGGTAATTTCACTTGGGGCCGGATTTGTGAGCCACATTAGCTGGTTTGGATCAGTTTTGGATCATTTTCACATCTATTCATCACTCCCAACTATGTAGAGAGAGAGAGAGAGATTCTAGAGAGAGATTTAGGGTTTTGGTGAAGAAGGAGGCCGAATTGATCAAAAGCTTGAGTTCTAAAGTTGTTCCTTTCGTTCCTAGCTACGTTGTGGTGGTATTGGTAAGCTCAAACTCCGAATTTCATCTATTTGATTTGATATTCAAGTTAGGGTTTGAGTTAGTTTGATGAAAAACCCTTTTAGATGATGAAATGGGTTTAGTGATGCTAGTAATTGGGTTTATTGTTAATTGTTGGTGGATTTTAGGTTGGTGAACTAATTGGCCATGTTTAGGACTTGAAATTGAGTTTAATCACTTAAGTTAGTGATTATGGAAGTATTGAAACCCATTTAAGGTTATTTGGTTGACTAATTGTGACTTTGGGTCAAATTAGGGTTTGGTGGTGATTATGACCCATTTGGCGATTTAATGAGGTTTATAAACTTGAAATGGATTAAGTTGAAGTATAAAACCAAGTTAAAAGTGTTTTGGTGTCAAAACTTGTAAATGGTGAGATTTTGACCTTATGGGTCAAAATTAGGGTTTAAGTGTCAAAATGGGTATGACACGTGTTTAACACTTGAGTTCGGGTTTATTTGGCATATTAGGACCATTCTCACTTGTGTGAGTGATTATTGGTTAGTTTTGGGCACGGTTTGTGCTTGGAAGTGCATTTGGGTCGAAATTGCACTAAGTGACGAATTGGGTTGATTTGTAAATCCACTCTAAGTGTATTGTTGTAATTGTGATAATGGAATAGGTATTTTCCATTGGAGAGTTGCGGTTTACTTGGAAGCATTCTTCAAGACTTCAAGGTGAGTGATAATATCCTATGTGCATATGTATGTGTAGGATGGGTGCGGGTTGGGTGAAGTGGTTCTCGGTTATAGAGCTCACTTCACATATAGGTGGATTTGATAGACTTGCGTTTATATCCAAATGGCACGGTTGTGCGTTTTGGTTGACCACCTTTGGCGAGGTACACGTTTTGTGTGTACACTATCACACGTGGTTGTGATGTGGATGATATAACCCCAATGGCGAAGGGTTTTGAGTTGGAGAAGTGAATCGCGTGTAGTTCGGATTCACGATGACGCGTGTAGTTCGGTCATCTTATCTAAATGAATCTCGTGTAGTTCGGATTCATGGTGACTCGTGTAGTTCGGTCATCTTTTTGAGGTAGTAATCTCGTGTGGTTTCGGATTACTAAGGCTCGTGTAGTTCGGCCAACCTCGATGTTGTGAAGATAGTAATCTCGTGTGGTTTCGGATTACTAAGGCTCGTGTAGTTCGGCCAATCTTCATTGTGGTATTTGGTTCTCGGTATTGGGTTAAGGTGTTAACCTTGTTCGTTTATATTGTTATATATTAATGTATTGTTGTGTTGTAGCTAACCCTCCGGGTGTAGCTATTTGGCGTTGTTCACATCGTCGTTGGTGAACTTATATTGTTGTTGTATCTTTAGCTCGTTGCTTAGGGATCGTACGGTATGCTTAGTGTAGTGCCTTATATATGGATGCCTCGGTATGCGGTATTTGTTATTTTGTGGCGTGTCCATTTTATACATATATATGTATGTAGTATATTATCATTCACTAAGCGTTAGCTTACCCTCTCGTTGTTGACTCTTTTTATAGATTGCATTCGGATGGTGGCTCGGGTAAGCGCGAGGATTAGAGGACTTGCATAGTTTGCGTAGAAGGCTTGCTTTTGGATTTATTAGGATTGGGTAGTGTATCCCCAATCGCCATGCTCGGCTTTGTTTTGTATTAAAAGTCGTATGGTCGAAAATTGTATTTTGATACTTAAAGGGTAATTTGGGTCGATGTGGGCCCCGCTTCGTAAACATAATTTTATTAATAGAACGTGCTAGTTTTTATATATAGAACATGGGGTTAAAAGCGTTACGCCTAAATATGTCGGGAACTAGTCAAACATTTTCGCATTTAAAGACTTTCCGGACAGTCAGGTTTGGCGCGCCGCGCGGCCTATATGGCGCGCCGCGCCAGGTGGCAGTTCAGCAAAAATTTTTTTTTTTGGTAAATTTTACACGGTTTAAGCGCGGGTTGGTTTGGGTTGTTACAAGTGGTATCAGAGCATGGTCTAAGGGATTTAGGTGACTTGAGATAGGTGCCTAGACTTAGACTTGTGTGTGCTTAAATTGTTGCGGGACTTGTAGGATTACGGGTCGGAATGGGTTTGGTTAGTGCCTTGGCTATAGGTTGACTAACGTTTATATTAGTAATGCGGATATTATTAATATGTTGTTGTGTGGTGATAATAATTCTCGCGTGTGTTTGTACCGCGTAGAATTTTGGTTGTGTTTGTGTATATCATCGAGCGAGACGGTCGTTGTACTAACGAGTCGATGCGGCATGTGTGCGTAATAAGAACTTGCAAACCTTATTACGGGTGCAAATCGTGTCTAACAAGTGATGTACGATGAGTGTTTAGCAAGATGGGGCTGTGTCGCGCGTACGGTTTTACACGTTCGTGGACTAATAGTTTTGCATTCTTTAGAATGACGACGCGAAACGAGACCGAGGCGAATGACGCGGAGTTTAACACTAGGGTTGCGGCCGCCGTTGCGGAGCAAATGGGTGCGTTAGAAGAAAGAATGGAAAGGAGGTATTCCGAACTTCAAAGTAGTGGTGAAATGGAGCGTTATCTTAAGAGCTTCATGAGGACTAAACCCCCGATGTATGACGGAAAGCCGGATCCTTTGGTAAGCACAACTTGGATTTCGGACGTCGAAGGGTGTTTCCGTACTATTGATTGCCCTCCCGAGAGAAAGACGAGACTCGCTACGAGTTTGTTGCGGGGTAGGGCAAGGGATTGGTTAGATGGTAAGATTGATCTTGTCGGTGGCGAGACGTTTATGGCTTTATCGTGGGACGACTTTAAGGAGGAATTCTTCGAGGAGTTCCGAACTTCGGCCGATTTGTGGGAATTGCGTAATGAGTTGAGAAATTTGTGACAAGGATCCATGGATTTGAGTACTCTCAAGACGACCTTTATGACGAAGGCTCGTTTTTGTCCGAAGTATTTGGGGAATGATCGTTTGTTAATGGGGGATTTCTATCGGACCTTGAATGATGACTTGAAAAGTAAAATTAGCCGGGGTCAAGCGAAATCGTTTTCGGAATTATTCGACTTGGCTAGAGGTTTCGAGTCGTATTCACGATCGAAAAAGGGTAAACCTTCAAGTGAGCGAAGGGTCGTTTCTTATGGTGCTCCGAGTAAGAGGGCTAAGGGTCCGAGTGTGAGCACGGGTGGTACGCGAACGGGTATGTCGGATTCTAGTGCGACTAGATGTTACAATTATGGCGTGAGGGGTCACAAATCTTGGGAATGTTCGGTACCAAAGGGTGATGGTATGGTGTGCTTCAATTGCCAAAAAGAAGGACATCGTAAGTCGGAATGTCCCAAGTTAGCGGGGACGGGTGCGGCCAGGAGACGTTAAGGTACGTTTAATTTTGATAAATATGTCTTTTGATTATTTATTAAATGCCGTTTGAGTTTGGGTTGCGTGCCTTTGTGGTGCATGTTATGCTATGGGTGACGTTCCTAATGAAAGTACCCTATGTTGATGATTGATTGACTGGTGAAGGGTGTAAGACTTGGTGCAACCAAGCATTCCTTAGTATTTGGGAAACGTTTCTACCAAGCCACAGAAATGGTTTTGGTGTTTGGTTGTTAAGCGTGTGTTCGCTTTTATGTTGAAGTGACGAATCATGAGGTTCGTCGGTTGGTTGGAACCCTTGAGATCGATTGTTTTAAATCTCGATGTGTGTTGGTAATGGAGTCTTTATGACGCTACATTAGGTGCCTCTTTTATACCTACTAGCGTGGTGTTCGACTCCGATTGTGTTGCGGTACACTTTTCGTACAAAGTGTTTAAGGGTTGATTAAAATCCTTCGTGTGCTCAAGGTTGGAGCAAGATGTGGTAATGGGTCGTGTGAGCCCAATTGTTGGTAAAGTCTACCTGTGGTAGCATTGTGCGGTTGTACGAGTTGTGGATATGGAATGTGGTTCTAAGTGGGGGAGTTACACTCCCGCACGAGGAAGTTTTAGTGTGAGATTTCGGATGATGCTATTGGTAGATCCGGAAAATGTTGTCGAGACCTGGTTGGGTCGATTTGTGGTAGAGTACAATTTCGGATAAATTGTACTTATGGTTTGGATTTGAATCATCACCGAGGTGGTAACGTGGTAAATCTCGTTGAGAGATAATGGACGTGTTTGGCGAGCAAGGTGAAATCCTCCGGTTAAGGGAGGTGTGTGTCGGGTTCTCTTGTGGAGAATTATTGTTTGGTACCTATGTTTGGTATAGGTGGTTCTTGCTCGATTATGGTATGGTTGTTTAATGAAGCATGATCTTTAAGGTCCGCTGACTTCATCATGGGAATACGTGATTGGTGGAGCATGACTTTCGGGGTCCGCTGACTTCATCATGAGCGTGGTGTTATATCGGTGAAGCATGATCTTCGGGTCCGCTGAGTTCATCCGGTGTTGTGATCGGTGAAGCATGATCTTCGGGTCCGCTGACTTCATCCGGTGTTGTGATTGGTGGAGCATGACCTTCGGGGTCCGCTGACTTCATCAAGGGAGTAGTGTTATGTCGGTATGGTGTAACACTATCGGGAAATGCAAGTACCGGTGGGAAATGCGAGTACCATTCCTATGTTGAGATTGTGAATTGCGTGTGGTTTCGGATTCATGATGACGCGTGTGGTTTCGGTCATCTTAACTAAATGAATCTCGTGTAGTTCGGATTCATGGTGACTCGTGTAGTTCGGTCATCTTATTGAGGTAGTAATCTCGTGTGGTTTCGGATTACTAAGGCTCGTGTAGTTCGGCCAACCTCGATGTTGTGGAAGTGAATCTCGTGTAGTTCGGATTCACAAATGACTCGTGTGGTTTCGGTCATTGTATTGAGGAGTGAGTCTCGTGTAGTTCGGATTCACAAATGACTCGTGTAGTTCGGTCATTCCTCCGGGATAGTGACTCTCGTGTAGTTCGGATTCACTATGGCGCGTGTAGTTCGGCCATTCCCGATTGTTGTTGTGGTGAAGGTAGTGAGTCGCGTGTAGTTCGGATTCACTAGGGCGCGTGTGTTTTCGGCCAGCCTTCGTGTCGTGTGATCTATTGGTTGTTTGATACACCAATGGTAGGGTCGTAAGGACCATGTTGCGGGAACTATCGGTCGTTTTATACGTCGATGGTGGGGTTGTGAGGACCATGTTGTGGGATTAGTGAGGCGATAGCCGTGTTTCGCTCACATGTTTGTTACGGGTGTGACGATGGTTGATTTCGTACACCTTGGGTTTTTCGTTTCCATAGTCATTTTGGGCGCTATCGGTTCTAGCCGTTGGATTATGATGTTACGGTGGTTGCGTATTGGTCGTATGGCGCACTACAAAGGATGTTTAGTGATTGGTGTAATCCGTAAGGGATCGTTTGGTTCGGTCTTCATCGTTTCGGATTGTTGACTTTAGGATTTAAACTTGGTTGCTTTTAGCATTGTACTTGGTAACGTTACGCTAGAGGGTTGATATCTCGGTTCGAGATTGATTGAGTTTCCCGATGTGAGGGATTGAGCATGGTTTTAGTGCTCGGATTGTGATTTGTTAAATCGCGTGTGACGATTTTGGTTGTTAGAGGTGATTCATTGGGAAGAGTTGCCTAGGAAAGTCGGATTGGGACGTATGTTTGAGGACCGTGGAGTGTGGTCCGTTTGGTTAAGTGACGAGGATCACGAGGACGTGATCGAGTTTAAGTGGGGGAGAGTTGTAAGACCCGAATAATTATCTTACTTACTTATGTATTATGGTGTTCAAGGGTGTGGGTTTTATTGTAGTTCGGCCAATCTTCATTGTGGTATTTGGTTCTCGGTATTGGGTTAAGGTGTTAACCTTGTTCGTTTATATTGTTATATATTAATGTATTGTTGTGTTGTAGCTAACCCTCCGGGTGTAGCTATTTGGCGTTGTTCACATCGTCGTTGGTGAACTTATATTGTTGTTGTATCTTTAGCTCGTTGCTTAGGGATCGTACGGTATGCTTAGTGTAGTGCCTTATATATGGATGCCTCGGTATGCGGTATTTGTTATTTTGTGGCGTGTCCATTTTATACATATATATGTATGTAGTATATTATCATTCACTAAGCGTTAGCTTACCCTCTCGTTGTTGACTCTTTTTATAGATTGCATGCGGATGGTGGCTCGGGTAAGCGCGAGGATTAGATGACTTGCATAGTTTGCGTAGAAGGCTTGCTTTTGGATTTATTAGGATTGGGTAGCGTATCCCCAATCGCCATGCTCGGCTTTGTTTTGTATTAAAAGTCGTATGGTCGAAAATTGTATTTTGATACTTAAAGGGTAATTTGGGTCGATGTGGGCCCCACTTCGTAAACATAATTTTATTAATAGAACGTGCTAGTTTTTATATATAGAACATGGGGTTAAAAGCGTTACGCCTAAATATGTCGGGAACTAGTCAAACATTTTTGTATTTAAAGACTTTCCGGACAGTCAGGTTTGGCGCGCCGCGCGGCCTATATGGCGCGCCGCGCCAGGTGGCAGTTCAGCAAAAAAAAATTTTTTTTTTTGTAAATTTTACACGGTTTAAGCGCGGGTTGGTTTGGGTTGTTGCATTAGTAGTCTTGTTTTACATATGTAGTTCATTGTTAACATACTTAATTATCATTTTATCATGTTAAATATAGTGTAACAATATCTTAATATGATACATATGTACTTAGTAAGACGTTGTAATAACGATAATCGTTATATATATCGTTTCGAGTTTCTTAACTTAGTAGTCTCATTTTTATGTATATAACTCATTCTTAATATACATATGGAGATACTTACTTATCATAATCTCATGTTAACTATATGTATATATATATATATATATATATATTGTCATGTCATTTTTACAAGTTTTAACGTTTGTGAATCGCCGGTCAACTTGGGTGGTCAATTGTCTACATTAAACTCATTTCAAATAATCAAGTCTTAATAAGTTTGATTGCTTAACATGTTGGAAACATTTAATCATGCAAATATAGTTTTCAATTAATATATAATCATGGAAAAGTTCGGGTCACTACAGAACCCATCCCCAATTCATCCAGAATAGATGATGACTAACTGGTTGGTCAATTCCGGTCACACTGCTTTCGGAGTTTGAGTGAAACTCCATATCGGAATCCGAGGGACTCGAACTACTGGCGAGTTCCATTTCGTACGATTGAATAAAGAATTTTTCGATATGATATGATTTCCGGCTATCGAATGATATTCTAATTATATAGAATATCTATATATATATATATATATATATATATATATATATATATATATATATATATATATATATATATAGAACAAAAGATTTTGTAGATTACGGAGGAATTTACAGAATATGTCAGGCAAGATTTATAGTAACAAATACGCTAACATATGAATTAGCAGATACGCTAAGATATGAATTTTGTCTATACACTATTCATGCAATCAATGCAATAAGATGTGTCTAGACTAAGAATGACAAGCATGTAGTTTTCAGAAAAGAAATGACAAGCAAAACTTTTTGACATGCAGCTAAGGCCGAAGTGCAGACTCACTAATGCAT
Organism: Rutidosis leptorrhynchoides; assembly: GCF_046630445.1. NCBI lineage: Eukaryota > Viridiplantae > Streptophyta > Magnoliopsida > Asterales > Asteraceae > Rutidosis > Rutidosis leptorrhynchoides. The sequence continues at coordinate 111,380,858 of NC_092342.1, read as the reverse complement.
CTTATCAACTATCAGTTAGACACACTAATGCAAGACCTGGTTCGCTAAGACCACAACTCTGATACCACATGAGACGACCCGTCCTAATTCATAAGGACGAATACAATAACATATGATTACATTGCGAGGTATTTGACCTCTATATGATACATTTTACAAACATTGCATTCATTTTAAAAGACAAACTTTCATGACATGGAAAGTTGATAGGCGTGCATACAATTTTAAGGTATCCAACTATAAATGACCTAATCTGTCATTTGCTTAATCATAATCTTTAATGAACTCAACGACTTGAATGCAACATCTTTTGAAATATGCCATGAATGACTCCAAGTAATATCTTTAAAATGAGCAAATGCACAGCGGAAGATTTCTTTCAATCCTGAGAATAAACATGCTTTTAAGTGTCAACCAAAAGGTTGGTGAGTTCATTAGTTTATCGTAATCAATCATTTCCATAATTTTAATAGACCACAAGATTTCATATTTCAATTTCTCATAAACATCATGCATGAATATAGCCATCTGCATAAAAATCATTCATATGGATTGAACACCTGATAATCGACATTAACCATAATGCATAGAATATCCCAACAGACATCAACGTCTGTATAATAATAATCTCAAAGTACTAAAGCCATCCATGGACATGAATGGGGGTTGTTAGGCCCAATAGATCTATCTTTAGGATTCGCGTCAATTAGGGGCCATTTCCCTAATTCTTAGGTTACCAGACTTGAAGGGCGATATTCGATTTCGATAATCCAACCATAGAATCTAATTTCGATTACTTGTGTCTATTTTGTAAAACATTTATAAAAGCAGCGCATGTATTTTCAGTCCCAAAATTATATATTGCAAAAGCATTTAAAAAGGGAGCAAATGAAACTCACTATACTGTATTTCATAGTAAAAAAACATATGACAGCATTGAACAAGTGCAAGGTTAGCATCAGATTCACGAACCTATATTAAGTATATATATATATATATATATATATATATATATATATATATATATATATATATATATATATATATATTGGTCAATATCTGTCTAGCAATTTAAGTCAAGTCGTAGTGTATCGCAATCCTAATGCTAGAGATCGATATGCAAAAGTCAACAAAATCACCTTGACCCAAAATGACTTCCAAAATCTATACATGTTTATTATATAACTTAAATATAGTCGTTTTATATATTTAAATATATTTATCAGATTTTATTAAAGTAAATAATACAAGTCATTTATTAATAAACAAAAATTTATATTAAAACTTATATATGATGAAAATATACTTTTATATATCTCAAGTAATAAAATTTATACAGTTCACTCAATATCATAAATATATAGTGGTATATATTATTAATTTAATTATATTACGTATGGTAAAAATATCTTTGTGTCACATATTTATTTGATAAAATAATATTGATAATAATAATAATGAGTAAAAGTTATATTATTTTATAATAATAATAATAATTATTATTATTCTACTAATAATAATAATAACAATATTTATTTACTAATGATGATATTAATTATAATAAAGTGATAATTCTAATCATGATAATTTTAATAATAACGATACTTTTTAATATTAACTGTAGTAATAATAATATTTTATATAAAAATAATACTTTAATTCAAAATGATAATTTTTGATAATAATAATAATAAAATGATACTAAAAATGATATCTTATAATAACAATGATATTTCTATTAAAAATGATAATTTTTTATTAAAAATGATAGTTCTAATATTAATGATACTTTTAATAATAATAATGATAAAAATAATGAAAACAATATTTTTATTTAAATCAGTATCTTTCAATATTTTAATTTCATCATTTATTATAATGTATTAATGATAAAAAAAATTTATGTTAATATATAGTAAAAATATATTTTATATAGTAAGTATTATAATTTGTATAATGTTCACATAATATCTTTTTAATGAGAAAAATGTAGTGATATGTATCATAAATATATATTTATATCAAGTATTTATTTGATTAAATAATATAATATTGATAATAATAATAATGAACCAAAAGTTGTATTATTTTATAATAATAATAATAATAATAATAATAATAATAATAATAATAATAATAATAATAATAATAATAATAATAATAATAATAATAATAATAATAATAATAATAATAATAACAATATTGATATTTACTAATGATAATAATAATTTTGATATCAAATAATAATCTTTTGTATTAATACTAATGTCATAATAATATTACTAATAATGATTAAAAAAATAATGAAAATGATATTTTTAAATCATAATCTTAACAATATTTTAACTGAATCATGATACTTATATTCATTATTTCCTAATCGATGTGTTTAATAGCTTTTAGTCCTCTTTTATATCGTATTCATAATAATGATAATAATAGTAATCATAATAATTAGATGATACTAATATTAGTTTTAATGATAATGATACTAATAAGTATTATAATAATATTAATGATAATACTAATAATAATAATCATAATAATAATAATAATAATAATAATAATAATAATAATAATAATAATAATAATAATAATAATAATAATAATAATAATAATAATAATAATATTAATAATAACCTTAATGATAATAATGATAGTAATAACAATAACAGTAATAATACTTATATTAATAACGATAATGATATTAAAAATAATAATAATTATTATTATTATTATTAAATAATAATAATAATAATGACGATAATAACGACGATAATAATGACGATAGTAATAATAATAATCATTTTAATAATAATAATACTAAAATTAATAATAATTCAGTTGACCATATCTTTTAATCCGTTCATCGAAACCATAAGCATTCTAAATGAAAAGTTGTTAATTTTTTACCAGCTTTCCAATGACATGCATATCATATACCTTATCTTAGTAGCATATGTACTAATTTCATGATTTATCATAAACTATTTAATGAAAAAACTAAGCATACAAACATGCATAATCATATATACTCGAGCACTAGTCAGTGATACACTATTAATATATAAAAGATAAGATATAAATGCTCACGTATCAATATTGTGATTCAATATTGCAGTAAAGTACGTAGACGCAACGAAAATGATAAACGTTAGGTTGACCTCACGAGCAATACCCTCAAACAATACCCATAACCTCCATAGCTATAACCCATAATTTCCTTAGCTCTATCCCGTTTGAAAACTTATTTTGAAATCGCCTGAACATAGCTCCGTCGTAGTATTTTATGTACACTAATAATATCTTGAAATAATACTGAGTAAATATATATATGTAAATCGATTGAGAGAGTTTAGAGAAATATATTTTCAAGTTTCTATGAAATAATGAAACCTATTGAATTCTATTTATAATAGATTTTTGAATTATTAAAGTGAATTATTAAATTATAAATTATTAAAGTAAATTATTAAAGTATGAATTATTAAAGTGAATTATTAAAGTTTAAATAAAGTAAAAGTAAAGTAAAGGTAAAGTTAAAGTATAGTAAAAATATAAAACTATGTACGTATAATACGCGTATAAATATATATAATATTAATTTAAATTGTTATATATATTTAATAAAATAAAATATAAATATCGTTTTTTTATCATACTGGTTAAGTAATAAGTTGTCAAAAGTGGTTCTAGATATTTATAAAAGTTATATACATTTTTATAATAAAGTTCTTTTTTAAACTAAAACGTTTTTTTTTTGTACGTTTGAAACTAAATCAAATAAATATGATAATTTTATTTTCCAAAACAAAATATATTTAAGAATCATTTTGTTAAAAGGTTAAAATAATAGAAATCGTTATATCATAAAACGTTTTAGAAAAGTAGAATTATATATATTCATAATAGGTTTCAAGTTTTTAAATTACAGTCTGTTGGTGAAGCATTGGATAAAGTCCAAAGGTTAAATAAACGTATGAAATCATCTTAATGAAAAATGTCAAGTTACTTAACTTGTCGATATCCAATATCTAAGTTATTTACACTCCACGTTCTTACTTTCATATTAAATAAAATGAAAGTTAACATAGTTATCTTATCAAGGTCACGAAGAAAATATTATAAAACATGAATTGGAAAATAAACAGGAATTTCCACTAATCCTTGTCTAGTTCCCGTTAATTGACACATTTGTTCTTACTTATAAATCACTTTACCATTTTCTGAATGTTGTCAAAAAGAATAGATTTCTTAAATCGCAGTGGACCTCATAACATACACCCGTAATCATATCACAATGTATCTGATAATTCAATCCTTTGATATTATCTTTTAACTCCGTCGATAATTATATTATATATATTGAAACAAATACGTTCATGTAAAGTATTATACCTCTAATACTTTGTTAACGTTTTCAATTAATATGACTATATCTTACATACGTATCTATATACACATAAATGTTCGTGAATCATCAAGTACAGTCAAAGGGTAATTGATTACATGAATACAGTTTAAAGTTTTTGAGATTTCAACATTACAGACTTTGCTTATCGTGTCAGAAACATTACATCATTTAAAGATAAAGTTTAAATTTGATCAGAAATTTCTGGGTTGTCACACAAGCAAAGACTTACAAAGAAAAAGATGAGAGTAACGCTCACATCATTCAGGATCTTCGTTCACAGGTTGTTGAAACGCTAATACTTTCCAAGGAACATGAGTTTGGTTGAAAGATCAACACTCAACTTCGCAATCAAAATCGAACATTAATGTGTGACTTTGAGAAACGCATGTCTGAGTTACAAAAGGAGTTTGATGTTAAATCACCACCAATTTCGAAACCCAAAATGGTGTCACTAGGAGTTAATACTGATCCGATATCAGTAGTGGATAAATCAACGACTACGATTCCAGATTCTCCTCAAATGGTTGAGAAGAAGGTCATCAAGACGAAATCCACTCCTCCTACGGTTTCTAAACCCAAGACAACATTTTCCTTAAGTAAAAAGATTTATTCCGGTTATGAAACCAACGTGAAACGTCCGTTTCTGAAAACCATATACGGGGAGAATGGAGAGATTACGGGTTATCGCAATCAATATGGTTGGTTTCTACACAAAACTAAGAAGTCATCCATAGGTCCGAGAAAAACCCCTCGTACCAAAGTTGGCCTAGTTTCTAAAACTTCAAAGATTCAGTTTCCGAAACAAGTGTCAATCAAAGCTGGCACCACACCCGTTTCCGCAACAACAAAAACCAAATACTCTTTTCAAGATTTTCTTAAGTTTAAGCCACGATCTGTGAATATGGCTAAAACTTCATTCCCTTCAGTACCACCAGAACTATTCTCGAAAGCTAAACCAAATGTCCCGACAAAGTGGAGTGAAGAATCTATAGATGCAATTGATGATACCTACAAATGGTATCTCAAACGACGATGATTTAACTTCACTACGGTTTCCATATACTTCTGTATGGGACCCGATCTTCAAAGAGATGTTAAACATCATACCTTGACCGACGTAACTTGTCAAAGGGGAAAAAGTGTTCTTACTTCCAGGGGGAGCACCGATTATTCTTTCCAAGGGGAGTGAACACATGCTTACCACGATTCTTGACTCTGATACCCTGATTAAGTTTCCGCATTAGTCAAGTGGGAGCTATGCAAGAAGATTCAACGCTGATTATCTTTGCATAGGCTCTGATACCCTTTCCCTCTAAGATCAAAATATGCTTAAGGGTTAATCACATTTTGAGGGGGAGATATAAGGGAAAGTACGAGGTCTTCAGCAATTAGCAAATTCAAAGAAGATTCTCAAGAAGTCCGTTGAAGTTCCAAGAATTCAAGAAATTCAAGATCGTCAACAACGGCAACATACTTAAATTGAAGACTAGATTAGTATTTTTAGATTTTTTGTATGTAATTAGTAAGGTTGCTAAATTTTTGCACACAATCAATGCGGAGATTGTTAGGTCCCCGGGAATTGCATAGATTGTGTGCTAAGCCTTGTAATGGTGGGATATAGACGAGGGCTATATATATCCTATAAGGCAACCTTAGAAGGAAGCACTTCACACACATAGCCAAAGTTTTGTAAAGGTGTTCAAGGAAGTTGTGGAATAGAATTCTAGTTTTTTCTCTACAATCTTCCTACTTTCACACACATTCATACGATATTCATCCTAAGGGTTTTGACACAACTGCCTGCATTGATTCTCCCGTAATGCCAGCAATCTTCAAGTTTGTGTAGCGAAGCCTATCCTTCACGTTGAACGGATAATCTCTGAAACAATGCAAATATAAAATATCTGCTTCACTACATGTATCAGTGTAGATCCTGGTAACGCTCTTGTTCGCAATTATAGCTGAAATGACTACAGGCTCTTCTGATAGGTGCCAATTTGGGATGGTATGAAATATGATGGGAACATACATCCACTGCTCCGTTCTGCGCTCTCCGTCTGTTTCATACTCCTCTACTTCATTCCATATAACCTTGATGTGCATTTCAGGGGTTGGATCTCTTTCATCTTTTCTCTCTTCTCTCCTATTCCAATCACGCCGTCCACCGTGATGCACATTTCCTTTCCAAGCAAAACGCTTGTTTGGATCATTCCTCATGTACTTTTTTCCTGTAACGGATGGTTTAACTCTACGGTTTTAAATTTTGCAATGATTTCCCTCATCAATGACTTACAGTTGTCAGTATCATACCCATATGCCTCGTGAAAATCACACCATTTATCACTATGTGGTCTCTGACGCTCTTCCATTGGTGGTGGAGGGTGAAAGGTTTCCTTAACAGATTCAGTGAACAAGATCTCCTTTGGAGTTTTTGTTAAAGCCATGATGAGTGGATGTCTGTCTAGTGGTTTTCGCTGATGGTAATTTTCATTCGGATGATTATTCCCCCTCCAACCATGTTGCTGCTTCTGGTAATTATTCTCATATCCACGCTATCTCTGATAATTGTCATTCCTGTTCCGTTCTCCGCCTTGCTGTCTAAAATTTCTTTGATAATTATCAACTCTTGGATATCCCATCTCACCTGCCCGTAAATGCTTCTGTACAACCAACAATGCTTGATGTAACGTCTTTAGGACATCATATCGTAATGCGTGAATCAAACTTGCGAAGCGACGCTGATCAAGACAAAAAGTAAACCCTGAAACAAGCTGAGATTCTGGTATGTCAGGTATCTTTTGACACTCGATGGTATAGCGTTTCATAAAATTGCATAGTGACTCATTCTGGTGCATTGTTATTTCATGTGCATCAAGATACGATAGCTTACAGCTTCTCAAACTTTGATATTGCATCACAAACTTTGCCCTTAAATCAAGGAAACTGGTAATACTCCTTGGTGGAAAATTTGCAAACCATTCCCTCGTCATTTTCTGCAGCACCATTGAAAATATATGGCACGCAGCTTCATCTTCCCAATGCTGCAATCTCATAACGCCTTCAAACATGGTAAGAAAGTCTTCTGGGTGAGTTGTTCCATCATAAACACCGATAGATGGAATTCCCAAGTTTCTTCGTAATGGATATTCTGCGATTCGAGGGATAAAACACTGGGTTGACTCTGCCTTTACTGGTGGCTTGAAAGCTTCATCTCCAGTAATCAAAGCAAACAAATTGTCTACAGCCGTTGCACGGATGGCGGGCTGTGCCAACTTCTGCTTGTATCTTGATGGTGCCGTCTTGGTCAAAATCCCATCCAACAACTTTCCTGTCATCTCCTTAGTCATAAAGAACTTCTCTTCTTCTTCTTCCCCAAAGTCCCAATCATCTTCCACAAAACCTTCATCATTGCGTTCTCGCTCAGTATCATCAACCAAAGTATTCAACTGATTGAATAGCTTGAACAATTGCGATTTTGAAATTGACTTTCCTTTGTTGTTGTGCTTAACCTTCCACATTCCGCCACTGGAACTTTCCATCAACGGTTTCTTCAATCGCGGTATGGTTTCATACACAATCTCTTCTGTTGCACCAGTATTGGGTTGATCTTCTTCTTCGATTGAAGTTTCTTCAAGAGTTAGCTGATCCACCGGTATATTCTCAATGATGCTTTCGTTAATTGGTTCGAGTGCTGCTTTTGTTGAGGTTGTTTCAGTTTCCTTCATGCTCTTTGTATTCTTGCTGGTCTTTGAAATGGATGGCGCCATTTGTTTGTACGATTTTCTGTATATCGGATGTAAGGTACCAGTACAGAACACTATCCGCCTAGCGTTGAGCGATAATATGTTGATTGATGTTTGCCCTCGGAAAATAATCCCTGCAGACACAGAACACGGATGAGAGATCCGTGGGGTGGCCTCAATCAATCTGTGGATCAATCTGTATTTGATCCGTGTAGCGTACTACTGCTAAGCAGTTCATGTTTTAGAGTGAGAAAGAACTGTGTGAGAGAGAAAGTGTACTTCTCTCTGACTGAAGTTCAGATGTCAAATGTTGTGACCCCAGGGGTCTATTTATAGGCGTAGAATGTTCAAAATTCTCGGGACACACGTGTCAATCGCTGAATAGTTCTGTTACGCGAAGTGTCTGGAAGGTCGGTGGCGAATGCTGACGTGGCTGCGTGTTGTTCACGTGCCTAGTAAAAGGGCTTAAGCATTGAAGCTGCCTGCAGGGCTTACGCTTGACGCTGGACGGCCTTGTAACAACCGGACTTTTTCCGTTACTATTGTTACTTGTCCGTTAAGTAATTAACGGTGATTACTTAGACTTTGTGTGTTTAATAGAATTAAATGCATACTTGATCCAAGTGGATTACTTGAATTAATATGGTGATATTAATTGATGAACTTATTTCAGATAACGAAATAACTAGGAAACGATACGATTAAATTAATCGCCTAGAAAGCTTGTCAGTTTACGGAACCCAGAAAAACGATAAAATAATTATTTTCAATAATTACTGACTTTAATAAAAAGTTATTTAATTTATTATTTATTTAGTAAATTAAACCCGGTGATTTCGTTTCAACGACTAGTTAACGTTTCGGGAATTTGGTACGGTTAACGGCACTCAAAACGGATCACCGAACTCAAGAAATTAGCAAGACAAGTCCAATGACCCATCCCATGTGGGCCATGGCGTAATGTTCCCTCATCCCCACTCTTTTTGATCTTTTAATTGAGCCCATGTTGCTAACTAGTGATTTAGGCCCTAACCTAATTAAGGAAGGTATAAAAAGGCATTTAATCACAACCCTTCACCCTTAACCCTATGTCACGACTTGGGCAGCCCCAAATCCCCTCTGCATTGTTGACTTCATCATCATCATCATCATCATCATCATCATCATCATCATCCTCCATTCAATTTTGTTTATTTGCTGTTGCGTTCTACATGAAAGTGATAGCCTTTGAAGTGACCCGTCCTAATCCATAAGGACGAATACAGTAACATATGATTACATCGCGAGGTATTTGACCTCTAAATGATACATTTTACAAATATTGCATTCGTTTTTAAAAGAAAAACTTTCATTACAACTAAAGTTGATAGGCATGCATACTATCTCATAATATATCCAAACTATGAATGACTTATTATCAATCTTGATGAACTCAACAACTCGAATGAAACGTCTTTTGAAATATACCATGAATGACTCCAAGTAATATCTTTAAAATGAGCAAATGCACAGCGGAAGATTTTCTTAATACCTGAGAATAAACATGCTTTCAAGTGTCAACCAAAAGATTGGTGAGTTCATTAGTTTATCGTAATCAATCATTTCTATAATTTTAATAGACCACAAGATTTCCTTTTTATAAACATACATCTCATATCAGGCATTTCGCAAAACTGCATATAGATAAAAATCATTCATATGGTGAACACATGGTAACCGACATTAACAAGATACATATAGAATATCCCCAAAACAGAATCCTCTCATCTGTATAATAATAAATTGAAATACTAAAGCATCCGTATCTTGGATGGGGTTTGTTAGGCCCATAGATCTATCTTTAGGATTCACGTCAATTAGGGGTACTGTTCCCTAATTCTTAGGTTACCAAGCTAAAGGGGTGATATTCGATTTTGATAATCCAACCATAGAATGTAGTTTTTAGTACTTGTGTCTATTTCATCAAACATTTATAAAAACAGCGCATGTATTCTCAGTCCCAAAAATATATATTGCAAAAGCATTTAAAAAGGGAGCAAATGGAACTCACAATACGATATTTTGTAGTAAAATATGCATACGACTGAACTGAACAATGCAAGGTTGGCCTCGAATTCACGAACCTATATCATTTATATATATATTAACACACATAATTGAAATCGTACAAATTTATATATATATATATATATATATATATATATATATATATATATATATATATATATATATATATATGTATATATATATATATATTTTATTTATTTTAAATATATATATGAAACATATAGGTTATTAATATAAAAATGATATAACTAATAAATTTATATATATATATATATATATATATATATATATATATATATATATATATATATATATATATATATATATATATATATATATATATATATATATATATATATATATATATATATATAAATTTATTAGTTATATCATTTTTATATTAACAACCTATATGTTTCATATATATATTTAAAATAAATAAAAAAATATTAATTTTGTTATGTTATATGTATTAAATATATTTTTGTATATATATATATCGTTTGTTTGTTAAAATTATTATAATACTAAAATAATATTAGTAATGATAAAAATAATAATAATGATAATAGAGTTAAAATGATACTTTTAATAAAAATGTTAATTTTAATAATAATGAGTACTAATAATAATAACTATAAAAATAATGATTTTACTAATAATAATAATGATAATAATAATAATAATCTCAAAATTAATAATAATATTGATAATAATAATAATAATAATGTCAAAAATAATAATAATAATAATAATAATAATAATAATAATAATAATAATAATAATAATAATAATAATAATTCATAATAATAATAGAAATAGTAATAATACTACCTTAAAAAAAACAACAAATTTGTCACGAACCGGGATTGAACTCGCGACCTCTTGTTTAATGCACACACCACTAACTATTACTCTGCACCTTTCATTCTGTTATGATTATTACACTTAATAGTTTTAACCCCTGTATTCCTGCCTTCATCTTCTTCATGATACCACCATTATCATGTAATTCTATACCCTCATTAAAATCGTTTCCTTCATCATTCATCATCAACAAAAATCATAATATAACATATACTAATCATCACGTAATCATCATCTTAACATATGCATTATTTACATTGTCATCACCATTATTATCTCGTTCATAATCATAATCTAATCATTATTCTTAATCTAATCACTAACCTAGTCATCATAATATCCCAATCCTCATTTTCGGTCATTTTAGTCGATAAATCATATAACATCACCGTTTATTATTAATCATAGTAGTCCATTCAGGGAACCGAATATGGTCACGACCCAATTACTAAAAGGAACATGGCCCAAAAGAATTAGTCCAAAAAAAACCCAATTAATTTAATCAATCGGCCATAATCAATTTGAGTTTGTTTGATTTATAGCTTAACCAATTAAAGCGACGTACAGCTGGTCACTCAACAACTTGTTCTCATATACATACAGACCCTACCATAATCAATTCATCCCACTAGTATAACCTATTTCGTTACCAAAATTTTTCTGCCATAAAGTTTGTCATAGGCCCACATGCATTAACACATGTATTGGAGATTAAATAATGTGAAAAAGTTTTATACTGTGACCCGCCATCATCCTTATATTAGTATCAACATCAATTATTATCATCAATCATCCTCACCTTTGTAACATAAACAGAAATTGATGGCGATTATAGCAGAAAGATCACCGTAGCAGGTACAATAGTTTAATCAAAAAAGATATAGTGGCAGCAGCTGTTATGGAAATTTTATGATGGTTACATGGTGATGGTTTATGGAGGTAGTGGGTTCTTGATGGTTTCATGATAGTGTTCTTCGATTTTAAACAGGAAACCATTGATCGGTTGTGTAGGTGATAAGGGTGAAGGTGACATGGGTGTTTTCGAATAACATGAAAACAGGAAATATATATGAGAAGTGGACTGCAGCAGTTTACAAGGGGATTTAATGGTGATTGTAACAGACGTCGAGTAACAATTTGGTTCGAGCAGGATAATAAAAATATTTATAATCGAATGGTGTTAGTTTGGGCCTCACGACAGTAGCCAGGAAAATAAGGGAGTGTTTAGTTATTGGTTTTGATCAATTAATAAATAAAATGGATCCGGAGCAGCAGTTTTTGATAATGGGGTTGTGAGTTGATGGGAGAAGATGGCTTACCAAGAAGAAACATGAAATAGGAGAGGTGGTGTTTGTGATCGCGTATGGTTGCTGAGTGGCCTGTTCGAATAGGATAAATGCAGCAGTTTTTAAACTCCTTCTCCTAGGTTGATTCTCGGTGTTACAACAACCCAAGTACAGCAGTCTGGTTCGATGGTATTTGATTGGTTGTGTGTGGTAACGGTTTGATTGAGAAAGAAACCCAGAAGTGGGTTTGAGGTGTTCCCGGATAGAAAAAGAAAATAGAACGATGGTGGTGGTGAATGGTGTTCTAGTGAGGGTTGATGGTTGTTATGGTGGATTGAGGATGGTGGTCCGATTTGCAGGAGGTGGTTCACTATGAAGAAACGAGAGGAAATATATATGTATCTCTATATCTAGTATGTATGTTTATGTATGTATATATATATATATATATATATATATATATATATATATATATATATATATATATATATATATATATTAAATAAGACAATGATAAAAAAACAGTGTTCTAATAATTCAATCACGGGTTTGGTTAAGTAATATTCTGCCGACATTATAACACGGACTGGAATTCGTGGTCCACTGCTAAATCAGTGGCGGATAAAAAGTACTCAGATAAATTCCAAATTATTATGATAATTATATTTATTTATTTTAGTTATTATGGTATAAAATTTTATTATTAACTACTAAATATAAATTACATCAACTGTCCCTCTCAATTCTGGGTAAAATATAAAAAGTGTTAAAATTAAGTAACTAGGTCCTAAATACATTTTTAGTAAGCCTAAAATTTATAGAACTCATTTTCGGTTCACCGTTTATTTTAGTTTGAATATTAACTTATCAAGAGATATGAGACAATCATTATAAAGCATGCATTGAAAGTCAATCAGGAATCTCCACTAACATTTGTCTGGTTCTCATTAATTGACACTTTCGTTCTTTCATGTAAATCACTTTACCATTTTCTGAATATTGTTAAAAAAAACATGTTTCTTAAATCTTAGTGGACCTCATAACAAAAACTCGTAATCATAATTACATTGTATCTGATAATTCAATTATTTGATATTATCTTTTAATTCCGTCTATAATTATATTTAATATATATTGAAACAAATACGTTCATGTAAAGTATTATACATCTAATACTTTGTTAACGTTTTCAATTAATATAACTAGATCTTATATATACATATCTATACATAAATGTTTGTGAATCGTCGAGCACAGTCAAAGGGTAATTGATTATATGAACATAGTTCAAAGTTTTTGATATTTCAACATTACAGACTTTGCTTATCGTGTCAGAATCATATAAAGATTAAGTTTAAATTTGTTCTAAAATTTCCGGGTCGTCATAGCCTTGATCATCCTCTACGCGATAGTATAAACTAATTGATCGATTGAGGTATAATTCATAACCCTAATTTTATTAGATCAGTTTTATGTCAATTACATAGTGTATTGATGTCCAGTGCTCAATTACATGCGATTAGAGTTGTCGTTAGTCGTTAAATTGCTCAATTGTTGTCGTTGCTATGAATCACGAATTTGTATGTTATAAATCTGATCAAATTGGTTTATGTACTGATTTTGTATTATATATATATATATATATATATATATATATATATATATATATATATATATATATATATATATATATATATATATATATATATATGGATAGATCTCGAAAAATTAATAAGTTTGGACTTTGATTTTGCATGATTTCGTTACCGTATGCTCAAGATATGATTAATCGAAGTTTTCGTTAGGGTTTCGCATGATGTATGAATTTTCTGACTTATGTGCTTTATAATTTGGCTAATGAAAAGTATACTACTGTAATATTGTGAAAAATCATGCATTTTAGACTTAAGATTTGCATCAAAAGCTTTTGTGATGCTCTCGGTGCGTCAAAATGAAGATTCGTGTTTTAAAGAGAGCTGAATCTGTTTTTGAATGTGAAAGAAAATGTCTAGAGTGAACTAGAAATTGATTGAGGATTTGATCATCTGGAATATGTTAGTTTATATGTTACTTGATGTATTTCATTTGTATACTAACTTCTGAAAATGTGTTTTGCCATGAGATATAGGCTTGGTCAAATGATATGTCTGTTGTTGATTAAAACTGAAAGGTCTATAAAGATTGATTAAAATGTACAAATTGGCTAAAGAGATATCTTTGATTATTTTATCACTAAAACTTTGGGATTTTTTGAGATAACTCCAATTGTCCGTTCGTCAAAATCTGTTTTCTATATTTTTTGAGAAATGATCTAAAACTGACGCGCGGGCAGAAACTTATTTAGTAAACCATAACTAGACCTCTTCTGATATCCGACTTTTAGACATCGTATAAGGGCCAGGTTAGACTTTTTGGAATCAATTTTTAGTGTAGTTATGATCTGTAGTTTGCCATGATTTTATGAATTATGTGCTATGAGTAATAGTTGTATCTTTCTATGATGTACGTATTTTAAAGACATGCGTTAAACAGCGAATGTGCAATTTGCTTAACTATGAGCTGTAAAGTGATACTTAACCTAGGTTTAACATGTTGACCATGATTGCATGACCTACTGAGATGTTTTACTTTAGTTGACCACTTTGACCCAGTTGACTTTTGGTTGACTTGCTTGGATTAGTTGACTGTTACTTGTTTGTTGAGTCAGTCTGAGCACTAGGACTTTGCGTACACTATGGGTTGACATAGTGTGACCTATATGTGTATACTTAAGATGACCTATTTGACTAGGTTGCGTTGTTCGGTCGAGAATGTTTGACTACTGTAAGATTTGCTAAGATATTTCAGTGCTATTGCTAAGGTGAGTCTACAGTCCCATTTTCATTAACATTTTTGGGATGAGATACATACTGCTTTTGAAACTATTTCTTAAACTGTTTTACAACTATTTTACATATTAGGCACGAGTAACTTACCAGAATATACATATGAGTTCAGATCAAAAAACCCTTAGATTGATTATATTAATTACTTTTAGTAAGCTGGACTTATAGGGACGGTACCGTTAGGTTTGACAAACCTCACCGCAATATAACTGGCGCTTATTTTGTTGTTACTTGTACACTTGATCAGTGTATGCTTAGAAAGGGTAAAGGGAAGACGTGTAGCCTAGCTATCCGCAAAGGTTAAAGTTTTATAATCAAGTGCTCATGCTTATGTATACTTTTACGAAGCTTTTCAGAAATCTCGTGGCCTAACTTACGATGAATGCTACTTAAACTTGATGTTTACGAACTAGAACTAGACCTGGTAATGTCTACAAGCAGATGAAAAAAAAGAACTTTTTGATGTCACTCACAGTTGAAACTTGACATCTTACAAACAGTTTATTACATAGCATTTGCTATATACAAACTTTTGGGATTAAACCTTAGCCGTTTATTCTGATAAATGATTTTAAGAACTGATTTTCGACAAATGATTTATGGAAACTGTTTTATGAAACTTACGATGAACTATTACTTAAACCTGTAGATTCACTCAACTTTATGTTGACCCGTTTTACATGTTTTATCTCATGTACTAGTTGCGTCCGCTGTAGAACATTGCTGTTATGTAGAAGTCAAGCCAAGCATTAGGAATAGAGTTAATACGCCGTTAGTGGATTATGGCGGGGTATTACAGGCCTACTGTACGCTCGGTGGCAAATACTGAAAACCGCCACATTTTGTTATCTTTTGTGCTCTTTGATCCATTTTTCTATATAAAATGGTGTTTTTATGCGTGTATCCCCTAGGATACACCATTACTTATCATCTTCATCTTAAAGTAGAGAGAGGGAGAGAGAGTTAGTGAGAGAAAGTAGATTTGTGAAGATCTTCAAGTGGGTTTTGCTAGATCGGGTCGAATCTTGAGTGTTTCTGAGACGACCCGTCGAATTCCATAAGGACGAATACAATAACATATGATTACATTGCGATGTATTTGACCTCTATATGATACATTTTATAAACATTGCATTCGTTTTAAAAGACAAACTTTCATTACATCGAAAGTTGACAGGCATGCATACCATTTCATAAAATCCAACTATAAATGACCTAATCTGTCATTTGATTAATCATAATCTTTATTAAACTCAACGACTTGAATGCAACGTCTTTTGAAATATGCCATGAATGACTCCAAGTATTATCTTTAAAATGAGCAAATTCACAGCGAAAGATTTCTTTCAATCCTGAGAATAAACATGCTTTCAAGTGTCAACCAAAAGGTTGGTGAGTTCATTAGTTTATCGTAATCAATCATTTCCATAATTTTAATAGACCACAAGATTTAAAATTTCAATTTCTCATAAACATCATGCATGCATATAGCCATCTGCATAAAAACCATTCATATGGATTGAACACCTGGTAACCGACATTAACCATAATGCATAGAATATCCCCACAGACATCGACGTCTATATAATAATAATCTCGAAGTACTAAAGCCATCCATAGACATGAATGGGGGTTGTTAGGCCTAATAGATCGATCTTTAGTATTCGCGTCAATTACGGGCCATTTCCCTAATTCTTAGGTTACCAGACTTGAAGGACGATATTCGATTTCGATAATCGAACCATAGAATGTAATTTTCGAGTACTTGTGTCTATTTCGTCAAACATTTATAAAACAGCGCATGTATTCTCAGTTCCAAAAATATATATATTGCAAAAGCATTTAAAAAGGGAGCAAATGAAACTCACTATACTGTATTTCGTAGTAAAAATATATATGACTGCATTGAACAAGTGCAAGGTTGGCCTCGAATTCATGACCCTATATTAGTATATGGATTTATGTTGGTCAATATCTGTCTAACAATTTAAGTCAAGTCATAGTGTATCACAATCCTAATGCTCGAGACCGATATGAAAAAGTCAACAAAAAGTCAACTTGACCCAAAATGACTTCTAAAATCTATACATGTTTATTATATAACTTAAATATAGTCATCTTATATATTTAAATATATTTATTAGATTTTATTAAATTAAATAATACAACTCATTTATTAATAAATAAAAATTTATATTAAAATTTATATAAGATAAAAATATACTTTTATATATCTCAAGTAATAAAATTTTTACAGTTCACTCAATATCATAAAAATATAGTGGTATGTATTATTAATGTAATTGTATCACATATTTATTTGATAAAATAATATTGATGATAATAATAATGAGTAAGAGTTGTATTATTTTGTAATAATAATAATAATTATTATTATTCTACTAATAATAATAATAATAATATTTATTTACTAATGATGATATTAATTATAATAAAGTGATAATTCTAATCATGATAATTTTAATAATAACGATACTTTTTAATATTAACTGTAATAATAATAATATTTTATATAAAAATAATACTTATATTCAAAATGATAATTTTTAATAATAATAATGCTAAAATGATACTAAAAATGATATCTTATAATAACAATGATATTTCTATTAAAAATGATAATTTTAATAGAATGAAAGTTTTAATATTAATGATACTTTCAATAATAATAATAATGATAAAAATAATAAAAATCATATTTTTATTTAAATCAGTATCTTACAATATTTTAATTTCATCATTTATTAAAATATATTAATGATAAAAATTTATGTTAATATATAGTAAAAATATATTTTTATATAGTAAGTATTATAATTTGTATAATGTTCACATAATATCTTTTTAATGATAAAAATGTAGTGATATGTATCATAAATATATATTTGTATCAAGTATTTATTTGATATCAAATAATAATATTTTGTAGTAATACTAATGTCATAATAATATTACTAATAATCATAAAAAAAAATAATGATAATGATATTTTTATCTAAATCATAATCTTAACAATATTTTAACTGAATCATGATACTTATACTCATTATTTCCTAATCGACTTGTTTAATAGCTATTAGTCCTCTTTTATTGATAATGCTAAAAACGAACATATATTTCATAGCATTATCCCTCAAGAAAGACAAGCTTTTAGTTGTAATTGTTCTATTTACAAGTGATATTCGTTTAAATAATAAAAGGTGAAGACAAAAGACAGATTCGACGAATTGAAGACGTAAACGACGAAAAAGCTCAAAAGTACAAAATACAATCAAAGTGGTTCCAATTATTGATGAGAAACGTCTCAAAATTACAAGAGTACAAGACGTAAAACGCAAAGTACAAGACATTAAATTGTACGCAAGGACGTTCGAAAATCCGGAACCGAGACCAAAGTCAACTCTCAACGCTCGACGCAACGGACTAAAAATTACAAGTCAACTATGCATATAAATATAATATAATATTTAAATAATTCTTAAAAAAAAAATATATATATATATATATATATATATATATATATATTATATATTATATTTAAAAACCATCGGCAGAAGAAACAAGCTCATGTGAGCTGGAAAAGCAAGCCATGCTATCGCATGGCCTGACAGTTATAAAGCCATGCGATCGCATGGTGAATAGTACCATGCCACATTCCTATAAAAGCATGCTCTGGTCGACTGATATATCCATCCTACCTCTATATATATATATATATATATATATATATATATATATATATATATATATATATATATATATATATATATATATATATATATATACATTTATATTTTAATTTTAATTTTAATTTTAAATTCTAATAATAAGGGTATGTTAGCGAATGTTGTAAGGGTGTAAGTCGAAATTCTGTCCGTGTAACGCTACGCTATTTTTAATCACTGTAAGTTATGGTTAATGTTATTTTTAAATTAATGTCTCGTAGCTAAGTTATTATTATGCTTATTTAATGCCGAAGTAATCATGATATTGGGCTGAATATTAAAATTGGGTAATTGGGCTTTGTACCATAATTGGGGTTTGGATAAAAGAACGACACTTGTGGAAATTAGACTATGGGCTATTAATGGGCTTTATATTAACTAAACGACACCTCGTTAATTTAATATATAGACTTATAATTTGACGTATTTATATATAACCACATACGCTTGACTGGGTACGGTGGGCGGGATATCTATAAATACCAATAATTGTTCATTTTACCGGACACGGAACTGGATTAATAGTTAATAGACTTGTTGAAACAGGAGTGGATTACATTCAAGGGTAATTTGTGTAATTGTTAACAAAGTATTAAAACCTTGGACTACACGCAGTCGATAACCTGGTGTATTCATTAAACAAAGTATTAAGACCTTGTTACAATTCGAATCCCCAATTAGTTGGAATATTTGACTTCGGGAATAAGAATAATTTGACGAAGACTTCCGCGTTTTATGATTATGACTGATGGACTATTATGGACAAATCCATATGGACATATCGAATAATCCAGGACATAGGACAATTAACTCATGGGAATAAACTAAAAACAACACGTCAAACATCATGATTACGGAAGTTTAAATAAGCATAATTCCTTTATTTTAAATTTTAATTTCCTTTATTTAATATTTAATTGCACTTTTAATTATCGCACTTTTATTTATTGTCATTATATTTAATTGCACTTTTAATTATCGTACTCTTTAATTGTCGTACTTTTTATTTATCGCATTTTTATTTATCGCAATTTCATTATCGTTATTTACTTTACGCTTTAAATTAAGTTATATTTATTTTTAATATTTTACATTAGGTTTTAACTGCGACTAAAGTTTTAAAATTGACAAACCGGTCATTAAACGGTAAAAACCCCCTTTTATAATAATAATACTACATATATATATTTTTGTATTTTTACAAATATAGTTTTTAAAATTATAGCGTTAAGCTTGTTTAAGAGTTCCCTGTGGACAAACCAAACTTACTAAAAACTACACTACTGTACGATTAGGTACACTGCCTATAAGTGTTGTAGCAAGGTTTAGGTATATCCATTCTATAAATAAATAAATATCTTGTGTAAAATTGTATCATATTTAATAGTATTTCGTTGTAAAAATAATACTATTTCCTAGTACCCCTCGCACACTTCAAGTATTTTTGGCGCCGCTGCCGGAGACATTCTTGTTTAAACGCCGGAAGCGCAACGCTATATATAAAAAAAAAAAAAAAATTTGTTTTTTAAGTTCTTTGTATAAAATATACGTTTTAAATAAAAATATAAAAAGAAAAACAAAATTTATATATTTTTAAGAGATTGTTAAATATATAAGTTTTATAAAGTTCTGTATTTTTATTTTAGTTTGTAAAAATATAAGTTTTATATAAATATTTTTATATAAATATAGAAAACAGAAAAATATATATATATATATATATATATATATATAAAAACATTCGGGCCACTACATTGTAGCAGCCCAGCATTTGGCCCATAACAGAAAACTCATGCGATCGCATGAGTTGACTGGACAGGTCTGAAACCTAGTTCGACCAGTTTAGGGTTTTATTATTATTATTATTATTATTATTATTATTATTATTATTATTATTATTAATTAAAAACCCTAATTCGGGTTTAGTTATTAATTAATTTAGTTTAGTTTTAATTAATTTGTATTTTAAGTTTAATAAGTTTTAATAAATTATAAAATTAATACTTTTATAAAATAAATAATATAAAAATAATATTTTTATAAAAATTGTACTTTTTACAACTTTAATTTATTTTTATATTTTGTATCTTTTTATTTATTTTTAGCGTAATATTTGTATTTTTCGCTCATATTTAGTTTTAAGTCATAGTTTTTGCCACAGTTATTTGTATTTCTAGATTTTTAGGCTTTGCCGTAAAATCCCTTAAGTGCTTTTTCTTTAGATTAAGATTTCGGTGCTATAGAATTTTGCGACGCCGTTCTAAGATTTTAGTACCTTTTTAAGTTATTGCCATTTGGGATATAGTTTTTCTTTTAAGCTTTAATATTTTTAGACGCAACTTTTAATTCTTAGTTTTTAGACTTTTAAGTTTCGACGCGCTACTTTCTTATTTTTATGTTTCGACGCCTTTTATTTTTCGACGTTTTCCGACGCGCTCTTTTTCTTTCTTATTTTTCGCCACTCTAGTTTTGAGGACTTAGATTTTTTCTATTTCTTCTCTAAATTTCTTTAAATTTCGACGAAAAATTATTTTAAGTGGTTGAATTGATAGATATCCAAATTTTCTGCTTCGTAGTAATAGTTGGATTTGTTAGTGGCTGAGTTGTGAGCTTCCGATTTAAAGGGTTCTGGCTCCCTGCTGCATCTATTGGCTATTCGAAACGTGGGCAAAATCAGAAAAGTCTATTAATTTGATAACTTATATAATTTTTCTTTCTTTTTAAAAACTAATAGGATATTCAGTGAATGCACTGAGCAAAACGTTCACCACCTTTTGTACGTTCACCACCTGTAACTCGATCAGACATTTAGCAAATATTGTCGCCGTTGATTTTTCTTTAGAATCGTCATCTAGTCGACCAAGTACTCCAATTCAAATTTCCGATAATCTGTTTTTTGAACCCGACCTCATAATTGAGAATCCGGAGAATATTCAGGGACAATTCATATATCCTGAACCATTAATCTTTCCTCCGAAACCACCAATCATTCAAACAGAGATTGTTGAGGAACCAACCATTAAATCAGAATCCTCTGGTGATTCAGATTCAACAAATTCAATCATGGAGAATCTGGAACCTCTAAGTATGGAAGACCGAATGAGAGCTAAACGCACTGGCCAAGGTCACGCAATTACTCAACCAGACATTAATGCACCAGATTATGAAATCAAAGGACAAATCCTACATATGGTAACTAATCAACGCCAATTTAGTGGTGCGCCGAAGGAAGATCCAAATGAACATCTTCGTGCCTTTAATAGGATCTGTACACTATTTAAAATCTGAGAAGTGGAGGATGAACAGATATATCTCATGTTATTTCCCTGGACTTTAAAGGGAGAAGCCAAAGATTGGTTAGAATCGTTACTTGAAGGGGCGATTGATACATGGGACGTTTTAGTTGAAAAATTTCTTAAACAATTCTTTCCAGCATCTAAAGCCGTAAGACTTCAAGGAGAAATTGTTACGTTCACACAAAAGCCAAATGAAACTCTATATGAGGCGTGGACCAGATTTGAAAAGTTATTAAGAGGATGTCCGCAACATGGTTTAGACACTTGTCAAATAGTACAAATATTCTACCAAGGATGCGACATTACTACACGAAAAGACATCGATATAGCAGCTGGAGGTTCCATTATGAAGAAAACAGCAACTGATGCTTATAAAATTATTGATAACACTGCTTCCCACTCACATGAGTGGCATTAAGAAAAAGATATCGTTAGATCATCTAAAGCAGCTAGAGCAGATTCTAGCCATGACTTAGATTCCATTTCTTCAAAGATAGATGCTGTCGAGAGACGAATGGAAATGATGACTAAAGATATTCACTCAATACGAATTAGTTGTGAGCAGTGTGGAGGACCACATTTGACAAAAGATTGTCTCAGTATTGAACTAACAATGGAACAAAGAGAGAATGTTTCATACATAAACCAAAGGCCTGGAAATAATTATCAGAATAATTATCAACCGCCAAGGTCAATCTACAATCAAAATCAGAACTATAATCGAAATGTTCAATACAACAACCAACAAGGTCCAAGTAATCAACAAGTATCCAACAATACTTACAATCAGCAAAGACCTAATTTTCAAAACAAACCACCACAAACCGATGATAAAAAGCCAAATTTAGAAGATATGATGTCGAAGCTAGTTGAATCTCAAACTCAGTTTTTCACATCGCAAAAACAAACCAATGAACAAAATGCTCAAGCATTTAGAAATCAACAAGCTTCAATTCAAAATTTAGAACAAGAAGTAAGCAACCTAGCAAGGTTAATAGATAAAATAAAATCGGAAAGTTTACCTAGTGATACAAATGCTAACCCCGGAATGAAACAGCTAAAGCCATTACCACAAGAAGTGGTATTACACTTAAACCACCTGAAATACCTGTAATTTCTGATGAAGCTATTCCTACTCCACAAGAACCACAATCTGAACAAGATAAGGAAACAGAACCGGTAGTTGAAAAGGTTAATGAAGATAACACTATTAAGGCTAAACCTTATGTTAAACCATACCAACCATCACTTCCTTACCTGAGTAAAATGAGAAAAGAGAGACTCGAAGTCGAGCAATCCAAATTCTTGGATATGTTTAAACAGATAAATGTAAATCTTCCTTTCATTGATGTGATTTCAGGAATGCCTAGATATGCTAAATTCTTGAAAGATCTAATCACGAATAGAAAGAAAATGGAAGAACTCTCAGCTGTTATAATGAATGCTAATTGTTCTGCAATGCTGTTGAATAATGAAAGGACCCGTCCAAATCCACCTGGACGAAGTCATCAACATTTGGTCCCATTGCGATGATCGGCTCCAAGTAATGTCCTTATATTGAGCAAATGCACAGCGGAAGACTTAATTCGTACCTGAGAATAAACATGCTTTAAAGTGTCAACCAAAAGGTTGGTGAGTTCATAGGTTTATCATAACAATCATTTCAATATGTTAATAGACTACAAGATTTCATAATCATAAACATAATACGCTCGCAAGTGTATGTAAAGCATTCTAAGTGGTTGAGCACTTGGTAACCATACTTAACATTTAATCAACGTCGCATATTCCCTTTATTATGAAATCTCACTACACCGCACCAAGTGTAGTCACCAAAATGAAGTACTGTGCAACCGTTGAATACCGGTCGTCCAGTCCGGTTGGGGTTGTTAGGTCCGATAGATCTATCAACAGGATTCGCGTTTACAATACCCATGTAAATAGTAGTTACCAAGCTACAGGGAAATATGCCAGTGGTACAACTCAACGTAGAATATATTTTTAAATACTTGTGTCTATTTTGTAAACATTTATAAAAGCAGCGCATGTATTCTCAGCTCAAAAATATATATTGCAAAAGCAATTAAAAAGGGAGCAAATGAAACTCACTTTTGCCTTGAAGGTATTTAATTCGACTTGGTCTCCGATAGATATCACGAACCTAACCATATATATAATATATCAACATATTTTCTTTTTAAGTAATCATTACATATATATATACTTTTAATACTTTTAATATTTTCTTAGTCCGTAGTTAGCAGTCCGATGTTAGTGGTCCACAATTAGTTGCTTAAATAAAATAAATAAAGATCCCATCGTATTCGTATTGATCAGAATTAATCTTGACCCATGGTACCATGTTGTCAAATGATGTGTTGCGTACATAAAGTACCGTGTTGTCAAATGACGTGTTGCGTACAATCATGAGGTCTTATGATTAATCTTCTCGTGTTGTTTACGGGTGGTCCTGAAATATATTAAATCAAATCATAAGTAACTATATATAAAATATCATATTAATTAGAAAAGATATGATTAATTTACTTTTTCTCCAAATATTTTCGTAGCTAAACTAGCTTCGGATACCCAATCTTGTTTTAGTCGTAGTTTCTTCATTACAACTCCGTTTTTGTTGATTCAACTTGCCACTTCCTTGGATCGAGTTAAAATTTAAGAATATGAACTGAAAATACCTTAGTTTGTATTCAAAATCATAGGTTATAGGTCAAACTTTGGTGAAACTTATGAAAGTGATCATTTTCCATCATAAAAACAACATTTAATGATCATTTTTCTAAAAATACTTACACTTTGAGTTAAACCATGAAATTTTTATGTGTTAACATATTCATAAGAAATATCATTTTTCCAGAACATGAACTTCCAATTCAAAGTTCAAGATGGTTTTTAATTATCCAACCCAAAACAGCCCCCGGTTGCACTCCGACGACGTAGATTCAGTTTTTAAGATGTTCTTTGTAAAACCAATTTATATCTTGTTAGGTTAGCATATCATTATAATATATTACAGGTCTTGAAGTGTTTTAAAAGTCAAGTTAGAAGGATCTATTTAGTTTGCGAACAAGTTTGAAATCATTCAAACTATGTTCTTGTTGTTAAAATTTTATACCACAAAATAAGATAGCTATATGAATATGAATTGAATAAGATTATGAACAAGGTTACTACCTCAAGTTACTTGGACAAAGTTACTGCAAAAGATAAGAAATAATCTTGGAATCAAAGAGTGGTGGAGTTAGATCAAAAGGTTGGAAGTAAACTTCTTCAAATGGGTGGTTATTTTGATATGTTCTTGAAAGAGTTTTCTTATGGTGTTTAAGGCTTATAATTGAACCCAAATGATGGGGAAAATGCTTGGAGATGATTAAGTATGAAGTTAGGAGTATTTTGAGAGAGAAATGAGGGTGTAGGTATGAGAAAATGGAGTGAAGAAATGGTGTTCATTTATAAAAACGTCTTTAGTTTATAAAGAAAGAAAAGGATTCCTAATTTTGTTTTCTTACTAATAATTCATACTACTTGACAAATCCTAGTTACCTCATATCTAGGGTAGTAATAATGTTGATTAGGATGTTGATTTGATGTGTATATACCAATAGTAAATACGTATAGAAGCTGGGTATGATACGGGTACATATACCCTAGATATACGTATAGAAATCTTGAGGAAACGGAATGAGAATTCAAATATAGCTATCTTTTGTGAATATACTTATATTTTTTTATGTATTTAAGTCCTTAAAAGTGATTAAATACATTATATATACGATACATGTATAAGCATTATAGATTATAAGTATATATATCAAAGAATGTTACGTATAGTTATCGTTTTGAAAACTTAAGTTAGTAGTTTCAAAATTTACTTATAACTCATTGTCGTTAGTACACAATGAGATGTTAAACCATCCTTAGATCATGTTAAATATATATAAATACATATATATACACAAACGTATAATTATCGCATGTTATATAGTTCGTGATATCATCGGTCATATTGGACGGTCAAACGTTGTGTAAAACTTTTTTCAAAAACACAACTCTCAACAATTTGGATTGCTTATCATGTTGGTATGGTTTAATTTATGTAAATATTAATCTCATAAGTATAATTTGGTCGGAAAATTCCGGGTCATTACAGTACCTACCCGTTAAAGAAATTTCGTCCCCGAAATTTGATAGAGGTTGTTATGGATAACAATTAGAAGGTTTTCATGACAAATATAAGGTGATAATGGAGTTTTATCATCATTAAGTAATGTAGATAAAGCGATTTGATTATGCGAAGAATATAAATGAGACTATCGTAAAAGAGTGAGATGAGTAAAATATATTCGTCTTAACCGATGACGTAGTTATGATTGATTTTCGGGATTTAAGGGATTTAAAGAGAATCTTACGTAATAAGATTTGGTTCTTTGGTGATTAAGGAAATCAGGATCTTCTTTGATTATATGCAATAATCTGTTTCGATTGCTCTGTCGGATATTTCACTATAAATTCACCCCTTCGTTTCCTTATTTTCCACGACTCACACCTTCTATTCTTTCTCCCTTGATTCTTACTTTAAAGCATTCATCAATATGCTCCATCCAGTCCTGATTCTTGATATACTCCTAACTTTTATATCTGTCATTCTTCTTTTTTATCTACCACCGGAACAATCTATTTACTTCTACTATACTCTTATGTTTATAGTGTTTCTAATTCTCCCGTGTCTCTATATTACTATCTGCATCGATATACACGGTTTGTAATTTTGGGGTTATTATCGGAGTTTATATTCTTCATTATTTTTCGGAGCTTCATGCTTTCGTTTTCTCTTCCCGACTTCGAGTCAAGCGAGTAATGGTCCAGAATTCATAGATATGAAATTCAGAATGAACATAGCTAATGCTCTAAGAAGAAAATGGTAATAGAACGATTTTGATTTGTTAAATTACCAGAATACCCTGGAGAAGACCGAGTCATCCAGAAAAATATTCTCTTGATATGTTTAGAGATTAGATAGAATGCAAGAGTCGTGTAAATGGCATATGATGACGGTACTGTGAATCATCATGCTTCATTAGAAACTCAACATGACTTACTGTAATATAATGACGTTGATCAAGTGTCATTATATTATACTAATCCATGCTTCAGTTCCTAACACTACTTCAAAACATTCATATTTTAAACTCGAAGGTTTCAGAATTTAGAAACTAACACAGTTTATTTTATGTTGCAGATATTACGGAGAGATAAATGATCTCAGATAAGAATAGTTGTGAAAATATCGCTAGAAATATGGAGGATATTTATAATAGAACATACAAGAATATCTTAGAATTTCTAATATCAATGGATGATGAAAAAGATTTGTATGTGAAGGTTTAGAATGAGAAATAAGATGTTTGCTAACGATTTCAGTAGGCACGGAATCATTTGGATTCTTTGAAGGCAAACTTATTCTTTGTGATTTGTCCACGGCTTTCTTCATAGTTTTGCATAATCCGCTTTTCGGTACTAAATTTTCTATCGAGCGTTCCTAACACTCCTTTATTTATCATCAAACTTTTGGCCATTAAGATCATCTACAACATGCTGCTTCGTCAGCATTTTCAAAGTTAACTGATCTGGGTCATCGGTTATTAAACCGAGGTAGTTTCAGGAGAATTGTGTTTTTTAGAATGATTAATCGCTGATGGTAATATTGTGGAATATAAAAGGTTCCCCAGTAACAATAAAGAGTACGCATATATATCGCGGTTATAATAAAGTTGTTTCGGATGAAAAGTTGGAGTTGACTTGCTGGAGCTGTGACAAAATTAGCTACTTTGGAAAGGGATTTCAAAACGATCTTCGGTAATAACAATGTCAAAGGAACTAGAACAGATACGTGTCAAACGTTTACTCAGTTTCCGAGGGTTTTTCAGGTGCATAACTATATGCATCAATCTTTTCTTCCGTAGATGAAGTGCGGTTGGTTTATCCTCTCGATTGAGGTGTTTTTAAGAATCATGATAGATTTGAACGCTGATTGTAATCGTCGAGATACAATGAGGTTTAAGATGAAATCAAGTGGCAATCTTGAAGAAATGTTTAGTTTCATATGTTATAATCAATATTTTAATTCATTTTAATTGTCCAATGTCATTAGTCCACAGTCGATAGTCCACAGTAACAGTCCAATAATTCATATATAGTTTAATACATAATATACGAATTAATTAATACGTGTCGTGACCCGTATACGTCTCAGACTCGATCACAACTCAAACTATATATATTATTGTAGAATTAACCTCAACCCTGTATAGAGAACTCGATCATTACTGCATATAGAGTGTCTATGGTGATTCCAAATAATATATATAGATGCGTCGATATGATATGTCAAAACATTGTATACGTGTCCCGATATTTAAAGTGCGTAAAATAATTACAGAAATTAAATGACGATAAATAAAAGTGCGATAATTAAATTGCGATAAATAAACTGCGATAAATAAAATGTAATCAGTTAGCTAGGAACAGTTAGCTGGAACAGTTAGCGTGGATTCTTAACAAAATTTTTCATAGTTAATTTGTTTGTTTCTAACAGATTTTATTTTGTCATATGTTTTCTTCATATGCCACTTGTTGGATTCTGGGAAGTCAAAATCCAAATATGAAATTGAATGAAAATGGGTATTCTGCGATGAACGGATACGTATATCGGTGGTTGTAAGTAGGATAGTAAATGACTGTTGAATCAGCTTCGACGAATGTACAATGTAACTTATTAAGATGAAATCTAATTATTCCTCGGGTATTACCTACCCGTTAAAAAAAAATTTCACCATTAATATTTTGTACAAAAGAGCTTTTAATTACAATCTTTATGAAAACATATATACATATATATTTTCTTCAGATGAAATCATAAATTTAATGAGTTAATATGATATTAATCTCATTTGCTTTTCGGTTTGAGCTAGAATAAGAAATCTCTAAAACTTTTTGAAACCACATATTCTTCGCAGAATATCAATGAAGTTATGGATCAATACTTCATCGTTCATTATTGTTGGTACTCCTTGGTATCTATGGTGCGTATGATGTTGATGTTTGTGGGACAGATTATGATGTCAAGACATGTGATGCGGATGTTGTTTGTTAGTGGTGATGATGGTATTGTTGATGTTATTGATGGTGGTGCTGATTATGCTGCTGGTGCTGCTGCTGGTGTTTGCAACCTTCGCACCATGTTCTCCAAAGCCGTCACGCGAGCGCGAAGTTCGTTAACTTCTGCTAGTACACCGGGATGATTGGCGGTTGGAGCGAGCGAATGAACAAGATTTGTAATATGGGATAGTATATAATCGTGACGAGATACTCTAGAAATGAGAGAGAAAATGGTGTTTCGAATAGGTTCGCCGGTAAGTGCTTCAAGTTCATCGCCAAGAGGGCAATTTAGTGGATGGAATGGATCACCTTCTTCTTGTCTCCAGTGATTTAGTATATTACGAACCCATCCCCAATTCATCCAGAATAGATGATGGGAAATTGGTTGATCCATTCCGGTGACGCTGCTTTCGGAGCCCGAATGGAAATCCATATCGGCATAACTGTCGGAATCTGAAGAATTCGAACTAGATGCGGAATCCATCTTGTATAATGGGGAAAATGAATTTTTGGTATGGAATAGATTATAGGAGTTAGATTTGGTACTCTTCAATACATAATTTACATATGTATATATAATACCAAAATCCCGTAAATTACGGAGAATCTTTGAAAAGGTATCAGTCAAAGTTCGCAATAACAGATATGCTAAGATAAGAATTCGTCTATACACTATCAATGCAGTAAATGCAGTAAAACGTGTCTAGACTTATGAATGATAAGCATGTAATTTACTAAGGATGATAAGCAGATGATTTTCAACTAGAAATGATAAGCAAAACTTTTGACATGTAGACACGGTCGAAGTCCAGACTCATTAATGCATCCTAACAACTACTAGTTAGACACACTAATGCAAGACCTGGTTCGCTACGACCACCGCTCTGATACCAACTGAAAGGACCCGTCCTAATCCACCTGGACGAAGTCATCAACATTTGGTCCCATTGCGATGATCGGCTCCAAGTAATGTCCTTATATTGAGCAAATGCATAGCGGAAGACTTAATTCGTACCTGAGAATAAACATGCTTTAAAGTGTCAACCAAAAGGTTGGTGAGTTCATAGGTTTATCATAACAATCATTTCAATATGTTAATAGACCACAAGATTTCATAATCATAAACATAATACACTCGCAAGTGTATGTAAAGCATTCTAAGTGGTTGAGCACTTGGTAACCATACTTAACATTTAATCAACATCGCATATTCCCTTTATTATGAAATCTCACTACACCGTACCAAGTGTAGTCACCAAAACGAAGTACTGTGCAACCGTTGAATACTGGTCGTCCAGTCTGGTTGGGGTTGTCAGGCCCGATAGATCTATCAACAGGATTCGCGTTTACAATACCCATGTAAATAGTAGTTACCAAGCTACAGGGAAATATGCCAGTGGTACAACTCAACGTAGAATATATTTTTAAGTACTTGTGTCTATTTTGTAAACATTTATAAAAGCAGCGCATGTATTCTTAGCCCAAAAATATATATTGCAAAAGCAATTAAAAAGGGAGCAAATGAAACTCACTTTTGCCTTGAAGGTATTTAATTCGACTTGGTCTCCGATAGATATCACGAACCTAACCATATATATAATATATCAACATATTTTCTTTTTAAGTAATCGTTACATATATATATACTTTTAATACTTTTAATATTTTCTTAGTCCGTAGTTAGCAGTCCGATGTTAGTGGTCCACAATTAGTTGCTTAAATAAAATAAATAAAGACCCCATCATATTCGTATTGATCAGAATTAATCTCGACCCATGGTACCATGTTGTCAAATGACGTGTTGCGTACATAAAGTACCGTGTTGTCAAATGACGTGTTGCGTACAATCATGAGGTCTTATGATTAATCTTCTCGTGTTGTTTACGGGTGGTCCTGAAATATATAAAATCAAATCATAAGTAACTATATATAAAATATCATATTAATTATAAAAGATATGATTAATTTACTTTTTTTCCAAATATTTTCGTAGCTAAACTAGCTTCGGATACCCAATCTTGTTTTAGTCGTAGTTTCTTCATTACAACTCCGTTTTTGTTGGTTCAACTTGCCACTTCCTTGGATCGAGTCAAAATTTAAGAATATGAACTGAAAATACCTTAGTTTGTATTCAAAATCATAGGTTATAGGTCAAACTTTGGTGAAACTTATGAAAGTGATCATTTTCCATCATAAAAACAACATTTAATGATCATTTTTCTAAAAATACTTACACTTTGAGTTAAACCATGAAATTTTTATGTGTTAATATATTCATAAGAAATATCATTTTTCCAGAACATGAACTTCCAATTCAAAGTTCAAGATGGTTTTTAATTATCCAACCCAAAACAGCCCCCTGTTGCACTCCGACGACGTAGATTCAGTTTTTAAGATGTTCTTTGTAAAACCAAGTTATATCTTGTTAGGTTAGCATATCATTATGATATATTACAGGTCTTGAAGTATTTTAAAAGTCAAGTTAAAAGGATCTATTTAGTTTACGAACAAGTTTGAAATCATTCAAACTATGTTCTTGTTGTTAAAATTTTATACCACAAAATAAGATAGCTATATGAATATGAATTGAATAAGATTATGGACAAGGTTACTACCTCAAGTTACTTGGACAAAGTTACTGCAAAAGATAAGAAATAATCTTGGAATCAAAGAGTGGTGGAGTTAGATCAAAAGGTTGGAAGTAAACTTCTTCAAATGGGTGGTTATTTTGATATGTTCTTGAAAGAGTTTTCTTATGGTGTTTAAGGCTTATAATTGAAGCTAAATGATGGGAAAAATGCTTGGAGATGATCAAGTATGAAGTTAGGAGTATTTTGAGAGAGAAATGAGGGTGTAGGTATGAGAAAATGGAGTGAAGAAATGGTGTTCATTTATAAAAACGTTTTTAGTTTATAAAGAAAGAAAAGGATTCCTAATTTTGTTTTCTTACTAATATTTCATACTACTTGACAAATCCTAGTTACCTCATATCTAGGGCAGTAATAATGTTGATTAGGATGTTGATTTGATGTGTATATACCAATAGTAAATACGTATAGAAGCTGGGTATGATACGGGTACATATACCCTAGATATACGTATAGAAATCTTGAGGAAACGGAACGAGAATTCAAATATAGCTATCTTTTGTGAATATACTTATATTTTTTATGTATTTAAGTCCTTAAAAAGTGATTAAATACCTTATATATACGATACATGTATAAGCATTATAGATTATAAGTATATATATCAAAGAATGTTACGTATAGTTATCGTTTTGAAAACTTAAGTTAGTAGTTTCAAAATTTACTTATAACTCATTGTCATTAGTACACAATGAGATGTTAAACCATCCTTAGATCATGTTAAATATATATAAATACATATATATACACAAACGTATAATTATCGTATGTTATATAGTTCGTGATATCATCGGTCATATTGGACGGTCAAACGTTGTGTAAAACTCTTTTCAAAAACACAAGTCTCAACAATTTAGATTGCTTATCATGTTGGTATGGTTTAATTTATGTAAATATTAATCTCATAAGTATAATTTGGTCGGAAAATTCCGGTCATTACAAATAAGATACCAGAAAAACTCTGATCCAGGAAGCTTCACAATTTCATGTTTTCTGGGTAGTCTTAGTTCAATAGAAGCATTGGCAGACTTAGGTGCTAGTATAATTTTAATGCCATATTCACTATACGCTAAACTAGACCTTGGAGAATTGAAACCAACACGAATAAGTATACAACTAGCAGATAGATCAGTAAAATATCTTAGAGGGATAATGGAGAACATGCTAGTTAAAGTTGATACTTTAGTATTTCCAGTAGATTTTGTTATTCTGGACATGGAAGAAGATTCTCGAGTTCTTCTCATATTAGGAAGACCATTCTTAAACACGGCTAAAGCAATAATAGACGTGTTTGGTAAGAAGCTGACCCTAAGTATAGTGGACGAGAGTGTTACCTTTTCAGTTGATAGAGAAATGCAACAACCGCAATCTGCAGATGATACATGTTATTATATTCAAACTATAGATTCACATGCAGAATTGTTAGAAGAATTTCCAGAATTACAAGGA
This sequence comes from Rutidosis leptorrhynchoides, assembly GCF_046630445.1. Classification (NCBI taxonomy): domain Eukaryota; kingdom Viridiplantae; phylum Streptophyta; class Magnoliopsida; order Asterales; family Asteraceae; genus Rutidosis; species Rutidosis leptorrhynchoides. The sequence goes on along the minus strand of NC_092342.1, from coordinate 111,347,281 downwards.
ACCGGAGAATGTTCTTTAGGAGAAGGTACTGAACCGATTGATGAAGCTGAAATGTTAGCTACACTTATGGCTAATGGATATGAACCAACAACAGAAGAAATTCAAATGCTAAAAGAGGAAGACAGATATCGATATAAATCATCGATAGAAGAACCACCGACATTAGAGTTAAAGCCACTTCTAAACCATTTGGAATATGCTTATTTACATGGTGAATCTGAATTACCTGTAATAATATCGTCTTCTCTTACGGAAAATGAAAAATCTCAACTCATTTCTGTGCTAAAAGCTCATAAACCAGCTATTGCATGGAAAATTCATGATATTAAAGGAATAAGTCCTTCGTATTGTACACATAAAATCCTTAAAGAAGAAGGTCATAAAACATATGTGCAACGCCAAAGAAGACTAAATCCAAATATGCAAGATGTTGTTAAGAAAGAAATTATTAAACTGCTTGATGCAGGTTTAATTTATCCAATCTCTGATAGTCCATGGGTAAGCCCAGTTCAATGCGTACCTAAGAAGGGTGGCATGACTGTCATCACAAATGAAAAAAATGAGCTTATTCCTACTAGGACTGTAACAGGATGGCGTGTTTGTATTGATTATAGAAAATTAAATGACGCCACCAGAAAAGATCACTTTCCCTTACCTTTCATTGATCAAATGTTGGAAAGATTAGCTGGAAATAGTTACTATTGTTTTCTTGATGGTTTTTTCGGATATTTTCAAATTCCAATAGCACCCGAGGACCAAGAGAAAACCACGTTCACATGCCCTTATGGTACTTTTGCTTACAAACGCATGCCATTTGGACTTTGCAATGCTCCTACAACCTTTCAAAGGTGCATGATGGCGATTTTTCACGACATGATAGAAGAATGCATGGAAGTTTTCATGGATGACTTTTCAGTCTTCGGTGATACTTTTGAAACATGTCTAATTAATCTTGAACGAATGCGTATTAGATGCGAACAATCAAATCTAGTACTTAATTGGGAGAAATGCCATTTCATGGTTAAAGAAGGCATCGTTCTTGGTCATAAAATTTCAAAGGAAGGAATTGAAGTGGATAGAGCTAAAGTAGATGTAATTGCTAAACTTCCGCATCCCACTAATGTTAGAGGAGTTAGGAGTTTTCTAGGGCATGCCGGTTTTTACCGACGTTTCATAAAAGATTTTTCTAAAATTGCCACTCCTATGAATAAACTCCTAGAAAAAGATGCTCCATTCATCTTTTCGGATGAATGTATTAAATCTTTTAATATTCTTAAAGAAAAACTCACTAATGCGCCGATCATGATAACTCCAAATTGGAATCTACCATTCGAACTTATGTGCGATGCAAGTGATTTTGCAATGGGAGCCGTTTTAGGACAAAGGATTGAAAAACGATTTCAACCTATTTATTATGCTAGTAAGACGTTACAAGGAGCACAAACGAATTACACAACTACTGAAAAAGAACTCCTTGCTATTGTCTTTGCTTTTGACAAATTCCGTTCATATCTCGTTTTAGCAAAAACGGTGGTCTATACTGACCATTCTGCTCTTAGATACCTATTTTCGAAACAAGATGCCAAACCAAGATTAATCCGTTGGATCTTACTCTTACAAGAGTTCGATATTGAAATCCGAGATAAAAAGGGAGCAGAAAATCTCGCCGCCGATCATCTTTCTCGTCTTGAAAATCCTGAATTAGAAGTTCTAAATGAATCGACCATACAAGACAACTTTCCTGATGAATATCTATTGAAGATAGATTATAATGAAATTCCATGGTTTGCAGACTATGCAAACTACTTAGTATGTGGATTCCTTGAAAAAGGATTATCGTACCAAAAATGAAAGAAATTTTTTAGTGATATAAAACACTATTTCTGGGAAGATCCACATTTGTTTAAAAGTTGTCCCGATGGAATAATACGCCGATGTGTATTCAGAGATGAAGCTAGTCAAATATTAAACCATTGTCATACAGGACCAACAGGAGGGCATTATGGGCCTCAACTCACAGCAAGAAAAGTTTACGATGCTGGATTCTATTGGCCTACAATTTTCAAAGACGCACACCTTCTTTGCAAATCCTGTGATGCTTGTCAAAGTGCCGTAAAAATAAGTCAACGTGATGAAATGCCACAAAATATCATTCAAGTATGTGAAGTATTTGACATTTGGGGTATTGACTTTATGGGTCCATTTCCAAAATCTCATAATAATGTCTACATTCTCGTTGCCATTGATTATGTATCTAAAAGGGCGGAAGCACAAGCTCTCCCAACTGACGATGCACGAGTTGTAGTCAATTTTTTAAAACGTCTTTTTGCAAGGTTTGGAACACCGAAAGCTTTAATAAGTGATCGGGGTACTCATTTTTGTAATAATCAACTTGAGAAAGTTCTCAAAAGATATGGAGTAACTCATAAAATCTCCACCGCATATCATCCACAAACAAGTGGACAAGTTGAAAATACCAACCGAGCATTAAAACGTATTCTAGAGAAAACCGTAGGATCAAATCCGAAGGAATGGTCCATTAAATTGGAGGATTCACTCTGGGATTTTAGAACAGCCTACAAAACTCCAATTGGAACCACACCTTTTAAACTCGTTTACGGAAAAGCATGTCATCTTCCAGTAGAAATTGAACACAAAGTATTTTGGGCTTTGAAGACATGTAATCTTGATTTACATGAAGCCAGACGTCTACGATTAAGTCAACTAAACGAATTAGAAGAATTGTGATATGAAGCATATGAAAATTCCTTAATCTATAAAGAAAGAACGAAGAAATGGCATGATAAAAGAATCAGAAGTTCAAAAGAATTTAAAGAAGGAGACAGAGTTCTTCTTTTCAATTCACGATTCAAGCTATTTCCTGGAAAATTGAAATCAAGATGGTCTGGACCATTCATAGTTGATAGTTACAGCTAAGGGGTATAAAATACTATTAAATTTTACAACGAAATACTATTAAATACGATACAATTTTACACAAGATATTTATTTATTTATAGAATGGATATACTTAAACCGTGCTACAACACTTATAGGCAGTGTACCTAATCGTACAGTAGTGTAGTTTTTAGTAAGTCCAGTTCGTCCACAGGGAATCTTTTAAACAAAGCTTAACGCTATATTAGTTTTAATTTATAAAAATACAAATATATAAATAAGTAATATTATTATTATAAAAAGGGGGTTTTTACCGTTTAATGACCGGTTTGTCGATTTTAAAACTTAGTTGCAGTTAAAACCTAATGTAAAAATATTAAAAATAAATATAACTTAATTTAAAGCGTAAAGTAAATAACGATAATGAAATTGCGATAAATAAAAGTGCGATAATTAAACTTGCGATAATTAAACTTGCGATAATAAAAAAATACGATAATTAAAAGTACAATTAAATACAATAACAATAAATAAAAGTGCGATAATTAGAAGTGCAATTAAATATAAAATAAAGGAAATTAAATATGAAATAAAAGAATTATGCTTATTTAAACTTCCGTAATCATGATGTTTGACGTGTTGATTTTAGTTTTATGCCCATGGGTTAATTGTCCTTTGTCCTGGATTATTTAATATGTCCGTCTGGTTTTTATCCATAACAGTCCATCAGTCATAAATATAAAGTGTGAGTGTCCTCGTCAAATTATCCTTATACCCGAAGTTAAATATTCCAACTAATTGGGGACTTAAACTGTAACAAGATTTTAATACTTTGTTTAATAATTACACCAGGTTATCGACTGCGTGTAACCCAAGGTTTTAATACTTTGTTATCAATTATGCCAAATGTCCTTGTACATAATTTCACCCCTGTTTTAATAATTCTAGTGACTATTAATCCATTCCCGTGTCCGGTTAAATGAACGATTATTCGTATATATAAATACCCCGCCCATCGTGTCCGATCGAGTGTATATGGTTATTTATAGGGACGTCCAATTGCAAATCTTTATATTAAAATTAACAAACTATCATTTAGTTAAACAAATATAAAGCCCATTAATAGCCCATAGTCTAATTTCCACAAGTGTCGTTCTTTTGTCCAAACCCCAATTATGGTACAAAGTCCAATTACCCAATTTTAGTAATTAGTCCAACATCATGATTACTTCGATTTAAATAAGCATAATAATAACTTAGCTACGATACATTAAATTAAAAAGGTTGAACATAACTTACAATGATTAAAAATAGCGTAGCGTTACACGGACAGAATTTCAACTTATACACCCAAAATATTCGCTAACATAACCTTATTATTATTAATTAAAATTAAAATATAAATTATATATATATATTTACGTATATAGAGAGAGATGATATATGGATGGATATATAAAACTTGTCGAATTCGCTGCCTTTTATAGATATTCTGGGACCTGGTTTCTCCGCGAGTCGCGGTACTCTAACCCTTCAAACTCCGCAAGTCGCGGAGTTTGTTTTTACAGATCATCCCTTTTTGGATCTTCTTTGCCGACATTTTATAATATAAATATAATATATATATATAATTTATATAATTAATTATATATTATATTATATTTATATACATAATTAATTTGTAACTTTCGCTCCGTTGCGTCGTGCGTTGAGATTTGACTCATGTCCCGGTTCTGAATTTTCGAACGTCCTTTCGTACTATTTTATATCATGTACTTTGCATTTTGCGTCTTGTACTCTTGTCATTTTTAGACGTTTCACATCAATAATTTGAACCTTTTTTATTGTATCTTGTACTTTTTAGCTTTTTGGTCATTTGCATCTTCAATTCGTCGAATCTGTCTTTTGTCTTCACCTTTTATTATTTAAACGAATATCACTTATAAATAGAACAATTTCAACTAAAAGCTTGTCTTTCTTAAGGGATAATGCTATGAAATATATGTTTGTTTTTAGCATTATCAAAAATTCCCACACTTGAGTGTTGCTTGTCCTCAAGCAATATAGTCTTGAAATACTAGAATCACTTCTTTATTCTTCACACTTTGTACATCAGTGATTTCTTTACGGCGGTATAAACAATGGTAGTAACGTTATGGTTTACAGTCCCACATGACTATAAAAATTTAGATCCATTAAGGAAAATGGATCTTTATGAAAACATTTGATCTTTTGAAAATTAAATCTAGCTTTTACCCTAGATAAGTTTTTCAGAATAACCCTTCACCGGTGTTTGCAAATTCTTTTTGTGGGTTTGGTGGGTTTCAGATTTGAAAATTTTTAGCTCAAAACTTGTGGTTTTGTGTCACCCACTTGTTAATCTTGTATTGGGAAAGCAACACGTCCAGTATACTTGCTCCGTATATTACCTTTCGGTAAACTACCGTCCGGTTGTAAAGGAAAGCATTGAACAAGCAACTGTTAAGGCAATGTCCCCTGACATTCTTTTAATTATGGTCTATAACGTGTCGGACGCAATTACTATCCTTTGTAGGAGCAATAGTAAAGCTCACCCTTATAATTTTTTGGTCTGGCACAAGGTCCTGTCTTTGACCATGCTATGCAACCACCGTTCTTACGGTTGACACCCGAATTGGTTCAGGTGACCTAATGAATTCCAGGTGAATTCCTAGGATTTTACGTTCAATGGTAATGAACGCATTGAAAATGGGTTTTCAGAAAACAAATCGGTTTGTAATTTTGATCAAAATATTTTATCGTTCAAGCTCGAGTTTAGATATCATCGAATTCCATGAGTTTGTAATTCTCAATCTTTAAGGTCAATCTCTAGGATTGAGTAATATCAGTCTTAAAAGCTGATTTTTGATCTTTTAAGGAGATTATCCTTTCTGGGGATCTGATTCATTAGTCTTATCCAGCTAATTTGCACGGCGTCCTCCCCATTTTACGAGACAAATCCTCTCATGGTTAGGAAAAGTCTGACCACTTGGCGACCCTGTTTGATGCTGAGGTCCGTGGATTTCCTGCTGATTTTAGTGTTGACTTTTCTAGATTTTTCGTCAACCTACAGCTGGTCTGAACGACAACTTCTTGACCTAAATCAAGAAGCGCGTGTCTTTTTCGAAAGACTTTACTTCCTTTTAATGATGGAATTGATTCATCATGTAGATCCATCTTTCTTACAGTAAATCGGGTAAAACTGTTTAGTTTAGTCCAAAGCAAAAGTATCTTTAATTATTTGTTACAGAAATATGTGACATATGTTTAAAATAACTTGGTAAATTTTCCCACACTTGGCTTTTATTTTCTTTTCTTTGCCTTTTTATTTTCCTCTATTCCATTCTTAAATGAATTTTAACATTTTGGTTTGTTTCTCAATTTATGTCCTTTCTAAGGTAACAATAATTTCGGTGTTATCACCTAGTTTTATCGTTCATAAATATGTATAAACATGATTTTGAGTTCATTTAATTGAAAATTTTGAAAAATTTTACTAGAATTGGGTAGTCAGTATATAAGACTAGGGCTGTTCTTTATTATCAGAGAGCACTACATTCTAATACAACTACTGCGTTACTAGTATTTTTAATGGTAACCAAGTGTTTAAATAAAAAAAAATTTTAATCCGAAAGAATTTAACCCCTTCCCACACTTAAGATCTTGCAATGCCCTCATTTGCAAGAAATCAGTAACAATTTAAATTATTGAGGGTGATTAGCGCAGAAAAATGATTAAATTTTATCAAAGTTTCCAAACATATTGGCGTTTGTTTGTTGAATGATAAATGGTGCACATCATTTGTTCATTCCGTCTTGTTGTTACATCACATTTGTTTTTCATTTTTTTTTTTAAAAACTTTAACTTATAAAACAATTAATTAATTAATTTTAAAATTTTGTTTCCTTTGTTATTTAGGACGAGGTCGTTTCGGAGCGATGTCCTAGTCCGTCCCTCGACAAAATTTTAAAATTTGTCAATTTAAAGCGCGGTTTTAAAAGCAAAGATTTATGGGTTTTTTAATGTTTTTGGCATACTTTAATTCAATAAGATTAAAAATAATGATAATAAAAGTTCTCGTCCCTCCCTCGGGTAAAGCAATTTCGGTTCAACGACCTAGTCTTCAACTTACGACGAATTTTAAAAATCATATTTTTAACTTAGCAAAATAAAGTAAATTTTTGTTTTTAAATTCACACCAAACTTAAATTAAAAATGCATAAAATTAAAAATTCACACCAAACTTATATTATATTTTTGTTTTTATACATACAAACTTATATTAAAAATATTAATTTTTCCAAATATTTACAATTTTAAATATATTGATTTTACAAAGTTCAAAATATTAATTTAATTTTTAAATATTAATTTTAAAAACATGCTAAAAATAAAATTAAAAATCTTTTTTTTTGCTTTTTATCCCACTTTAATCAATCAAATATTATCAAAAATATACGCCCCTCTTTTCGGTAAAGTAATTTCGGTTCCATGACCTAATTTAACTCATGACGAATTTTTGAAATATTTTGGGTTGATTGATTAAAGATATTTATACCTTAAGAATAAACGTTAAATTTCGCAGTGATGTAATAAATTTTTGTATGATATCAATAATTTCGGTCGCAAGACCTAATTTTATTGAATACCAATTTAATACTTTATAGCGAACAAATTAGCGTTTATTATTAAAAGGTTAAAAATAAAAATAAAAATAAAAACTGTACAAACTTACCTGTGAAATAGATTTCTTAGTGATATGCTCTAGCCCACTCATAAGATAGTCGGACTAATTGGTTTTTCATGGCTACATAGGCGTAACCTCGAGCATTTAATGTTTTTTCTTCTAAACATATGAATGGTCCATCTCTACATAAAGTAACAAATTCGGTGTTTGAATAGGTTTGATTATTTGAACATTTACCTTCGTGTAACCATTTTCCGCATTTGTGACATTTTTCAAAGTGTCGGGCTCTTCTTTTCGCTGCGGATTTTGATTTTCCTTTACCAAATTGTAATTTATTATCTTCGCATCTGGATTCTTTTCTTACTCTGTCCAATTTTTCTCTGATTACTGATACTAGTTCACTCGGAAGTGTGTCATTATTACGTTTAGTAATCAAAGCGTGTAGCATTAGGCCATGGTTTAGTTCACAGGAAGTTTTCATTTCGAAAAACCTAAAAAAATAAAAATTCAGAATGGGGGGAGAAGACTAGTTCTTTAGGGTCTGCTAGGGAAAGACCATTCGGGTTCCATTTTCGAGAACTACACGAAAATAGAAAATTTAACTCTAACAGAAATACATATTATCCTTTAAAGACTTGATTCTCCCCACACTTAGTTAGCTGTGGTGTTGAAATTGTGATTAACTTCGTTGTCGACTTCCATCGGACTATCTATGTAATGTTTAACTCTGTGACCATTAACTTTAAATTCAATCCCATTTGAATGTATTAATTCTACTGTTCCGTATGGGAAAATTCTTTTGACTATGAATGGTCCAGACCATCTTGATTTCAATTTTCCAGGAAATAGCTTGAATCGTGAATTGAAAAGAAGAACTCTGTCTCCTTCTTTAAATTCTTTTGAACTTCTGATTCTTTTATCATGCCATTTCTTAGTTCTTTCTTTATAGATTAACAAATTTTCGTATGCTTCATGTCTTAATTCTTCTAATTCGTTTAATTGACTTAACCGTAGACGTCCAGCTTCATGTAAATCAAGATTACATGTCTTCAAAGCCCAAAATGCTTTGTGTTCAATTTCTACTGGAAGATGTCATGCTTTTCCATAAACGAGTTTAACAGGTGTGGTTCCAATTGGAGTTTTGTAAGCTGTTCTAAAAGCCCAGAGTGCATCCTCCAATTTAATGGACCATTCCTTCGGATTTGATCCTACGGTTTTCTCTAGAATACGTTTTAAAGCTCGGTTGGTATTCTCAACTTGTCCACTTGTTTGTGGATGATATGCGGTGGAGATTTTATGAGTTACTCCATATCTTTTAAGAACTTTCTCAAGTTGATTATTACAAAAATGAGTTCTCCGATCACTTATTAAATCTTTCGGTGTTCTAAACCTTGCAAAAAGACGTTTTAAAAAGTTGACTACAACTCGTGCATCGTTAGTTGGGAGAGCTTGTGCTTCCGCCCATTTAGATACATAATCAATGGCAACGAGAATGTATAAATTATTATGAGATTTTGGAAATGGACCCATAAAGTCAATACCCCAAATGTCAAATACTTCACATACTTGAATGACATTTTGTGGCATTTCGTCACGTTGACTTATTTTTCCGGTCCTTTGACAAGCATCACAGGATTTGGCAAAGAAGGTGTGCGTCTTTGTAAATTGTAGGCCAATAGAATCCAGCATCATAAACTTTTCTTGCTGTGAGTTGAGGCCCACAATGTCCTCCTGTTGGTCCTGTGTGACAATGGTTTAAAATTTTACTAGCTTCATCTCCGAATACACATCGGCGTATTATTCCATCAGGATAACTTTTAAACAAATGTGGATCTTCCCAGAAATAGTTTTTTATATCACTGAAGAATTTCTTTCGTTTTTGGTACGATAATCCTTTTTCAAGGAATCCACATACTAAGTAGTTTGCATAGTCTGCAAACCATGGAATTTCATTATGATCTATCTTCAATAGATATTCATCAGGAAAGTTGTCTTGTATTGCCGATTCATTTAGAACTTCTAATTCGGGATTTTCAAGACGAGAAAGATGATCAGCGGCGAGATTTTCTGCTCCTCTTTTATCTCGGATTTCAATATTGAATTCTTGTAAGAGTAAGATCCAACGGATTAATCTTGATTTGGCATCTTGTTTCGAAAATAGGTATCTAAGAGCAGAATGGTCGGTATAGACCACCGTTTTTGCTAGAACGAGATATGAACGAAATTTGTCAAAAGCAAAGACAATAGCAAGGAGTTCTTTTTCAGTAGTTGTGTAGTTCGTTTTTGCTCCTTGTAACATCTTACTAGCATAATATATAGGTTGAAATCGTTTTTCAATCCTTTGTCCTAAAACGGCTCCCTTTGCAAAATCACTTGCATCGCACATTAGTTCAAACGGTAGATTCCAATTTGGAGTTATCATGATCGGCGCATTAGTGAGTTTCTCTTTAAGAATATTAAAAGATTTGATACATTCATCTGAAAAGATGAATGGTGCATTCTTTTCTATGAGTTTATTCATAGGAGTGGCAATTTTAGAAAAATCTTTTATGAAACGTCGGTAAAAACCGGCATGCCCTAGAAAACTCCTAACTCCTCTAATATTAGTGGGATGTGGAAGTTTAGCAATTACATCTACTTTAGCTCTATCCACTTCAATTCCTTCCTTTGAGATTTTATGACCCAGAACGATGCCTTCTTTAACCATGAAATGGCATTTCTCCCAATTAAGTACTAGATTTGATTGTTCGCATCTAATCAGCATTCGTTCAAGATTAGCTAGACATGTTTCAAAAGTATCACCGAAGACTGAAAAGTCATCCATGAAAATTTACATGCATTCTTCTATCATGTCGTGAAAAATCGCCATCATGCACCTTTGAAAGGTTGCAGGGGCGTTGCAAAGTCCAAATGGCATGCGTTTGTAAGCAAAAGTACCATAAGGGCACGTGAACGTGGTTTTCTCTTGGTCCTCGGGTGCTATTGGAATTTGAAAATATCCGGAAAAACCATCAAGAAAACAATAGTAACTATTTCCGGCTAATCTTTCTAACATTTCATCAATGAAAGGTAAGGGAAAGTGATCTTTTCTGGTGGCGTCATTTAATTTTCTATAATCAATACATACACGCGATCTTGTTACAGTCCTAGTAGGAATAAGCTCATTTTTTCATTTGTAATGACAGTCATGCCACCCTTCTTAGGCACGCATTGAACTGGGCTTACCCATGGACTATCAGAAATTGGATAAATTAAACCTGCATCTAGCAGTTTAATAATTTCTTTCTTAACAACTTTTTGCATATTCGGATTTAGTCTTCGTTGGCGTTGCACATACGTTTTATGACCTTCTTCCATAAGGATTTTTTGTTTGCAATACGAAGGACTTATTCCTTTTATATCATGAATCTTCCATGCAATAGCTGGTTTATGAGCTTTTAACACAGAAATGAGTTGTGATTTTTCATTTTCAGTAAGTGAAGATGATATTATTATAGGTAATTCAGATTCACCATGTAAATAAGCATATTCCAAATGGTTTGGAAGTGGCTTTAACTCTAATTTCGGTGGTTCTTCTATCGATGATTTATATCGATATCTGTCTTCTTCTTTTAGCATTTGAATTTCTTCTGTTGTTGGTTCATATCCATTATCCATTAGTGTAGCTAACATTTCAGTTTTATCAATTGGTTCAGTTCCTTCTCCTAAAGAACATTCTCCTGTTCCTTGTAATTCTGGAAATTCTTCTAACAATTCTGCATGTGATTCTATAGTTTGAATATAATAACATGTATCATCTGCAGATCGCGGTTGTTGCATTGCTCTATCAACTGAAAAGGTATCACTCTCGTCCTCTATACTTAGGGTCAGTTTCTTACCAAACACGTCTATCATTGCTTTAGCCGTGTTTAAGAATGGTCTTCCTAATATGAGAGGAACTTGAGAATCTTCTTCCATGTCCAGAACAACAAAATCTACTGGAAATACTAAAGTACCAACTTTAACTAGCATGTTCTCCATTATCCCTCTAGGATATTTTATTGATATATCGGCTAGTTGTATGCTTATTCTTGTTGGTTTCAATTCTCCAAGGTCTAGTTTAGCATATAGTGAATACGGCATTAAATTTATACTAGCACCTAAGTCTGCCAATGCTTCTATTGAACTAAGACTACCCAGAAAATATGGAATTGTGAAACTTCCTGGATCAGATAATTTTTCTGGTATCTTATTCAACAGCACTGCTGAACAATTAGCATTCATAGTAACAGCCGAGAGTTCTTCCATTTTCTTTCTATTCGAGATTAGATCTTTCAGAAATTTAGCATATCTAGGCATTCCTAAAATCACATCAATGAAAGGAAGATTGACATTTATTTGTTTAAACATATCCAAGAATTTGGATTGCTCGGCTTCAAGTTTCTCTTTTTTCATTTTACTCGGGTAAGGAAGTGGTGGTTGGTATGGTTTAACATAAGGTTTAGCCTTAACTGTGTTATCTTCATTAACCTTTTCAACTACCGGTTCTTTTTCCTTATCTTGTTCAGGTTGTGGTTCTTGTGTAGTAGGAATAGCTTCATCAGAAGTTACAGGTATTTCAGGTGGTTTAAGTGTAATACCACTTCTTGTGGTAATGGCTTTAGCTGTTTCATTCCGGGGGTTAGCATTTGTATCACTAGGTAAACTTTCCAGTTTTCTTTCACCTATTAACCTTGCTAGGTTACTTACTTCTTGTTCCAAATTTTGAATAGAAGCTTGTTGATTTCTAAATGCTTGAGCATTTTGTTCATTAGTTTGTTTTTGAGATGTGAAAAACTGTGTTTGAGATTCAACTAGCTTCGTCATCATATCTTCTAAATTTGGCTTTTTATCATCGGGTTGTGGTGGTTTGTTTTGAAAATTAGGTCTTTGCTGGTTGTAAGTATTGTTGGATACTTGTTGATTACTAGGAACTTGTTGGTTGTTGTATGGAACATTTCGGTTATAATTCTGGTTTTGATTGTAAATTGGTCTTGGCGGTTGATAATTATTCTGATAATTATTTCCAGGCCTTTGGTTTAGATATGAAACATTATCTCTTTGTTCCATTGTTAGTTCAATACTAAGACAATCTTTTGTCAAATTTGGTCCTTCACACTGCTCACAACTAATTCGTATTGAGTGTATATCTTTAGTCATCTTTTCCATTCGTCTCTCGACAGCATCTATCTTTGCGGAAATGGAATCTAAGTCATGGCTAGAATCGGCTCTAGCTGCTTTAGATGATCTAACGATATCTTTTTCTTGGTGCCACTCATGTGACTGGGAAGCAGTGTTATCAATAATTTTATAAGCATCAGTTTCGGTTTTCTTCATAATAGAACCACCAGCTGCTATATCAATGTCTTTCCTTGTAGTGATGTCGCATCCTTGGTAGAATATTTATACTATTTGACAAGTGTCTAAACCATGTTGCGGACATCCTCTCAATAACTTTCCAAATCTTGTCCACGCCTCATATAGAGTTTCATTTGGTTTCTGTGTGAACGTAACAATTTCTCCTTGAAGTCTTACGGCTTTAGATGCCGGAAAGAATTGTTTAAGAAAATTTTCAACTAAAACGTCCCATGTATCAATCGCCCCTTCAGGTAACGATTCCAACCAATCTTTGGCTTCTCCCTTTAAAGTCCAGGGAAATAACATGAGATATATCTGTTCATCTTCTACTTCTCGGATTTTAAATAGTGTGCAGATCCTATTAAAGGTACGAAGATGTTCATTTGGATCTTCTTTCGGCGCACCACTAAATTGGCATTGATTAGTCACCATGTGTAGAATTTGTCCTTTGATTTCATAATCTGGCGCATTAATGTCTGGATGAGTAATTGCGTGACCTTGGCCAGTGCATTTAGCTCTCATTCGGTCTTCCATACTTAGAGGTTCCAGATTTTCCATGATTGAATTTGGTGAATCTGAATCACTAGAGGATTCTGATTTAATGGTTCGTTCCTCAACAATCTCTGTTTGAATGATTGGTGGTTTCGGAGGAAAAATTAATGGTTCAGGATCTATGAATTATCCCTGAATATTCTCCGGATTCTCAATTGTGAGGTCGGGTTCAAAAAATGGATTATCGAAAATTTGAGTTGGAGTACTTGGTCGACTGGATGACGATTCTAAAGAAAAATCAACGGCGACAATATTTGCTAGATGTCTTGATCGAGTTACAGGTGGTGAACGTACAAAAGGTGGTGAACGTCTTGCTCGGTGCATTCACTGTATATCCTATTAGTTTTTAAAAGGAAAGAAAAATTATATAAGTTATCCAATTAATAGAATTTTCTGATTTTGCCCACGTTTCGAATAGCCAAAAGATGCAGCAGAGGGGCAGGATTCATTTCGTCTCAATATAATTGAGTACTGTTTGGCTCCAATACCCCGGTCCACGTACAAATCCAACTATTACTACGAACCAGAACATTTTGATGTCTATCAATTTAATCACTTAAAATAAATTTTCGTAATTTTAAGAAATTTAGAGAAGAAGTAGAATAAAAATCTATGTCCTAAAACTAGAATGTCGATAAATAAGAAAGAAAAAGAGCGCGTCGGTATTAAAATTGGAGAAATAAGAAAGAAAAAGAGCGCGTCGATATTAAAATTGGAGAAATAAGAAAGAAAAAGAGTGACTTATAAAACTTTAAAACACTCAACTAACCCAACCTTATTATTATCACTAACTTAAAATTAAAATTGAAAATTGAGATTACTAATTGGAGTGATAATTGATACATAGGTAAAAGGCGTCGAAAAATAAAAATAAGAAAGTAGCGCGTTGAAACTTAAAAAGGAACTAAAAACTAAGAATTAAAAGTTGCGTCTAAAAATATTAAAGCTTAAAAGAAATACTATATCCCAAATGGCAATATCTTAAAAAGATACTAAAACTTAAAAAAAAAAAAAAAAAAACGTCACAAAATTCTAAAGCGCCTAAATCTTAGTCTAAAGAGAAAGCACTTAAGGGATTTTACGGCAAAGCCTAAAAATCTAGAAGTAAAAATAACTATGGCAAAAACTATGACTTAAAACTAAATACGAATGATAAAAATACAAAAATTACGAATAAACAATTAAAAAGGTACGAAATATAAAAAGATATAAAAAGTGATAAAATTACTTATTTTAATAAAAATATTATTTTTTATATTTATTATTTTATAAAAGTAATAATTTTTATATATTTAAAACTAAATAATAATTAATTAAAACTAAATTATATTAATAATAAACTAATTAGGGTTTAAATAATAATAATAATTAATACTCCATAATTAATGCGAATTTAGGGTTTCTGTCAGGCGCGTCAGGTTAAACTCCGCGAGTGCGGTGTCTAGCTGGCAACAAACTCTGCGAGTCGCGGAGAATGCAAATTCAAATGACAGGCTGGTTTCGTTCGACAGGTTTTTTTTTAATTTTATGTTTTAAATAAATACGAAATATTTAAATAAAACTTATATTTTTTTAACACTAAAATAAAAATAAAGAAATTTTATAAAACTTTTCACAAACTCTTAAAAATATATAAATTTTTGTTTTTCTTTTTATATTTTCGAATATTTAAAACGTATTTTTACAAAAACGTATTTTTATAAAAGTAAACTAAAAATAAAAATCTTTTTTTTATATAGCGTTGAGCTTCCGGCTTTTAAGCTAGATTGGTCCCCGGCAACGGCGCCAAAAATACTTGATAGTTACAGCTAAGGGGTATAAAATACTATTAAATTTTACAACTAAATACTATTAAATACGATACAATTTTAAACAAGATATTTATTTATTTATAGAATGGATATACTTAAACCTTGCTACAATACTTATAGGCAGTGTACCTAATCGTACAGTAGTGTAGTTTTTAGTAAGTCCGGTTCGTCCACAGGGAATCTTTTAAATAAAGCTTAACGCTATATTAGTTTTAATTTATAAAAATACAAATATATAAATAAGTAATATTATTATTATAAAAAGGGGGTTTTTACCGTTTAATGACCGGTTTGTCGATTTTAAAACTTAGTCGCAGTTAAAACCTAATGTAAAAATATTAAAAATAAATATAACTTAATTTAAAGCGTAAAGTAAATAACGATAATGAAATTGCGATAAATAAAAGTGCGATAATTAAACTTGCGATAATTAAACTTGCGATAATAAAAAAATACGATAATTAAAAGTGCAATTAAATACAATAACAATAAATAAAAGTGTGATAATTAGAAGTGCAATTAAATATAAAATAAAGGAAATTAAATATGAAATAAAAGAATTATGCTTATTTAAACTTCCGTAATCATGATGTTTGACGTGTTGATTTTAGTTTTATGCCCATGGGTTAATTGTCCTTTGTCCTGGATTATTTAATATGTCCGTCTGGTTTTTGTCCATAACAGTCCATCAGTCATAAATATAAAGTGCGAGTGTCCTCGTCAAATTATCCTTATACCCGAAGTTAAATATTCAAACTAATTGGGGACTTAAACTGTAACAAGATTTTAATACTTTGTTTAATAATTATACCAGGTTATCGACTGCATGTAACCCAAGGTTTTAATACTTTGTTATCAATTATGCCAAGTGTCCTTGTACATAATTTCACCCCTATTTTAATAATTCTAGTGACTATTAATCCATTCCCGTGTCGGTTAAATGAACGATTATTCGTACATATAAATACCCCGCCCATCGTGTCCGATCGAGTGTATATGGTTATTTATAGGGACGTCTAATTGCAAATCTTTATATTAAAATTAACAAACTATCATTTAGTTAAACAAATATAAAGCCCATTAATAGCCCATAGTCTAATTTCCACAAGTGTCGTTCTTTTGTCCAAACCCCAATTATGGTACAAAACCCAATTACCCAATTTTAGTAATTAGTCCAACATCATGATTACTTCAATTTAAATAAGCATAATAATAACTTAGCTACGAGACATTAAATTAAAAAGGTTGAACATAACTTACAATGATTAAAAATAGCGTAGCGTTACACGGACAGAATTTCAACTTATACACTCAAAATATTCGTTAACATAACCTTATTATTATTAATTAAAATTAAAATTAAAATTAAAATATAAATTATATATATATATTTACGTATATAGAGAGAGATGATATATGGATGGATATATAAAACTCGTCGAATTTGCTGCCTTTTATAGACATTCTGGGACCTGGTTTCTCCGCGAGTCGCGGTACTCTAACCCTTCAAACTCCGCAAGTCGCGGAGTTTGCTTTTACAGCTCATCCCTTTTTGGATCTCCTTTGCCGACGTTATATTATATAAATATAATATATATATATAATTTATATAATTAATTAATTATATATTATATTATATTTATATACATAATTAATTTGTAACTTTCGCTCCGTTGCGTCGTGCGTTGAGAGTTGACTCATGTCCCGGTTCCGGATTTTCAAACGTCCTTTCGTACTATTTTATATCGTGTACTTCGCGTTTTGCGTCATGTATTCTTGTCATTTTTAGACGTTTCTCATCAATAATTTGAACCTTTTTGATTGTATCTTGTACTTTTTAGCTTTTTGGTCGTTTGCGTCTTCAATTCGTCGAATCTGTCTTTTGTCTTCACCTTTTATCATTTAAACGAATATCACTTGTAAATAGAACAATTGCAACTAAAAGCTTGTCTTTCTTAAGGGATAATGCTATGAAATATATGTTCGTTTTTAGCATTATCAATTGTCAAAAGAGTTTTTCCGTACGGAACAATAGAATTAATAAATTCAAATGGGATTGAATTTAAAGTTAATGGTCACAGAGTTAAACATTACATAGATAGTTCGATGGAAGTTGACAACGAAGTTAATCACAATTTCAACACCACAGCTAACTAAGTGTGGGGAGAATCAAATCTTTAAAGGATAATATGTATTTTTGTTAGAGTTAGATATTCTGTTTTCTTGTAGTTTCCGAGAATGGAATCCGAATGGTCTTTCCCTAGCAGACCCTAAAGAACTAGTCTTCTCCTCCCATTCTGAATTTTTATTTTTTTTAGGTTTTACGAGATGAAGACTTCCTGTGAATTAAACCATGGTCTAATGCTACACGCTTTGATCACTAAACGTAATAATGACACCCTTCCAAGTGAATTGGAATCATTAATCAGAGGTAAATTGGACGGAGTAAGAAAAGAATCCAGAAACGAAAATAATAAGTTACATTTTGGTAAAGGAAAATCAAAATTCGCAGCGAAAAGAAGAGCACGACACCTTGAAAGATGTCACAAATGCGGAAAATGGTCACACGAAGGAAAATGCTCGACGAATCAGACATATTCCAATACCGAATTCCTTACTTTATGCAGAGATGGACCGTTCATATGTTTCGAAGAAAAAACATTGAATGCTCGAGGTTACGCCTATGTAGCTATGGAAAATCAATTAGTCCGACTATCTTATGAGTGGGCTAAAACAGGTCACTGAGAATTCTATTTCACAGGTAAGTATGTACAGTTTTTATTTTTATTTTTATTGTTTTTAACCTTTTGATAATAAACGCTAAATCGTTCGCTATAAAGTATTAAATTGATACTCAATAAAATTAGGTTTTGCGACAGAAATTATTGATATCATACAAAAATTTATTACATCACTGCGAAATTTACTGTTTATTCTTAAGGTATAAATATCTTTAATCAATCAACCCAAAATATTTCAAAAATTTGTCATGAGTTAAACTAGGTTATGGAACCGAAATTACTTTACCGAAAAGAGGGGCGTATATTTTTGATAATATTTGATTGATTAAAGTGGGATAAAAAAACCAAAAAGATTTTTAATTCTATTTTTACTTTGTTTTTAAAATTAATATTAAATTAATATTGTAAACTTCTTTTTAAAAAAAATCAATATATTTAAAATTATAAATATTTGAAAAATTAATATTTTTAATATAAGTTTGTATGTATAAAAACAAAAATATAATTTAAGTTTGGTGTGAATTTAAAAACAAAAATATACTTTATTTCGCTAAGTTAAAAATTGATTTCTAAAAATTCGTCGTGAGTTGAAGACTAGGTCGTTGAACCGAAATTGCTCTACCCAAAGGAGGGACGAGAACTTTTATTATCATTATTTTTAATCTTATTGAACTAAAGTATGCCAAAAATATTTAAAAAACCCAAAAATCTTTACTTTTAAAACCGCGCTTTGAATTGACAAATTTTAAAATTTTGTCGAGGGACGGACTAGGACAACGATCCGAAACGCCCTCATCCTAAAAAGAAACAAATTTTTAAAATTTTATTAGTTTTATGTTTTATTAAGTTATAAGGTTTTTATAAAAAAAAAAAAAAAAAAGGAAAAATCACTGTACCCGGACCCCATGCGATCGCATGGGGTTTGCCTTGAATATCCATGCGATCGCATGGATAGAAAAAACTGGCCAGAAACAAGTACCAGCGAATTCTGTCTCTGCACCATTCCACACACACACATACGCGAATATCTCCCAAAACCCTCTCAAATTTCATCATTTTTTCACTAAAATTCACCAAATTTCATCCTACAATCCGCTATAATCATGCATAGATTCGGATTCTTCAACAAAAAGGTAAAAATTACATCCCTAAACTCATAAATTTTCTAGTTTTTGTGATAATTACCAATATTTTACCTAATACAAATTTGTTAATTTCTAGTGTAATTAGTGTTAAATTGATAGTATTTTATGCATGTATAACCTAGATTGATGCTATTTAACATGATTTGAAGCCAAAAACTTCAAAAATTTTAGAAATCTAGTGTTTGTGTTCTTGAGCAATTTGGGGCTTTTTGATATAAACAGGTTATGGCCGATTTTTGTCATGAATTATTGCTAAATTAAATAGTGTAACATGTTTAAGTAGTAAATGATCCAAACTTTGATCCTAAACATGATTTTTGAAGATTAAAGTGGACTTTTTAGGTACAAAATTCATGAACTTGATTAATTTGATATAATTGCCATTTGAGACTTGTTTAATTGCTAGTAAAGGTTGTTTTAACATGTTATTTGAGTTAAATGCTTAAGAACTTTGTATACATTTTCATATAGGCTTATTTGAAAAAGTGTAGAATTAATAAAATTGTGAAAATGTGTATAAGTTTAATTTTGATTTAACATGTTATTGTAATTGTTTCAAGTTGTTATTTTGCTAACACTAATGCATATTTGGATGCACAAATTTTGTGTTTAATGTGTTTTGCAGAAAACTGATACTGCTGGTGCTTCATCATCATCATCTAGACAACCACAACAGGAACCTGAACTAGAATATGAGCCACAATACGAGCCAGAACCCGAACAAGAACCACAATATGAACAACAACATCAGCCTGATCAACATGTACCTTATTATGATCCGCTAAAGTTTGATAATGAATTCATAGTAATTCCGATGCATCCGCCAGTAGAATACCCAACGATTCCTGAACATACATTGCATCCTAATCTGAGATTCGATAGAAGCTGGAGAGATTACCCGGCATATCAAAGTAATAAATTCAAATTAGTAACGAAAGATGTAGAGGTGCCTAGGGTAATTGATTGGAATCCTTTGGAAAGGGTCCAACTTGCTAACTCAGTTAGACAGCATTTGATCCAAAGGTATGGCAGCACTTCTTTTACTGATTGGGAACGTTTATTCACCATTCGTAGACTTGTATATAAGGAATGGTGTGTTGAGCTGATGAGTACTATAGCGTTAAATGTAGATGTAGATAGATTAGATGATAGAAGTTTTCTTAGATTTATACTTGGCCGTAGGATGTATAGGATGTCCATGCTGGACATGGCCAGGGCTTTGCAGATATATACACTCGCTGAATTACTACTACCCGATTGTATGAATTTGATTTATCCTGGTGAAAGGGTAGATAGGAATTTTGATGCGAACGGCGTCGGGAGGCGTATTTCAGATTATAATATTTTTGGGCGGGCAGGAACACATACCTTTACATATTAACAAAGTCGAGCTGCGCATAATTCATAGATTTTTGACTAACTCGATTACACAGAGAGGTCACAACAAGGAAAAATTGACCTTACATGATTTATTTTACCTAAAGTGTATTCAAGACCCAAGAGGCTTTGTTAATATCCCCTACTATGTTGGTTTTTATTTATCTAAAATGGTTGAAGGAATACAGAAAGGGGGGATAATTGAAGGGGGTATTTTTGTTACTCTCATTGGAGAGTATTTAGGTGTAGATAAGGACCAAGGGGGTCCACTTTTAGAATGTAAGGAACAAGTTGAGCCTTTAGGATTAAAGGTTTATGCGGTGCTAAGGTATTGAAGAGTAGACGCAACCAGGCAATACCCTATGAAGGTAGTCATCCACAGGTAGAGAGAGGATCAGACGAGGAAATGGAGGAAGCGGATGACATTAGGGATGTCATTCGGGAGGCTATGACTGATGTCTACCAGCATATAGATGAGGTAGATATGACAAACGCGGAGAGATTTTGTAGGATGGAGCAGTGGCAAGCCGGGAATGATTACGAGCATTCCAGGCAACGACAGCATGATAGATGGGACTATCATCAGCGTTAGATTATGAGCCAACTGTCACCTCAGGATCACTATGTTTCGACCCGACCCGCTTACTATCCTCCACACCAGCCTGAGATGAGACCGCCATTTACTCTCTACGACCCTAACCAGGCCTACCAGTACACCTATCACCAACCATGGAACCCGGACGACGACATGAACTGAAACCCCTATCCAGATTGATTTAGTTCCGGTTGGTAATTTATATGATTTTTAATTTTTATTATTTCTATTTATTTATGTTTAAACACATTATATTATGATACTTTTATTGTAATTTTTAATATTTTTATTTGTTGTACTAATGTTTCATATTTGATTTGAAAGTGGGATTTTAAGTCCCATTTCAAATTGCCATGCATGTTTATATTTGTATTGTATGTATATTGTCGATTGTACAAAACAGGGTAAAACAGCGCATTTTCAAAGACTGGCATTAGGTTCAGCAAAAGCTAGTACTTTTGACGACAAAACGAAAAACAAATGTGATGTAACAACAAGACGGAATGAACAAATGATGTGCACCATTTATCATTCAACAAACAAACGCCAATATGTTTGGAAACTTTGGTAAAATTTAATCATTTTTCTACGCTAATTACCCTCAATAATTTAAATTGTTACCGATTTCTTGCAAATGAGGGCATTGCAAGATCTTAAGTGTGGGAAGGGGTTAAATTCTTTCGAATTTTTAAAATTTTTAACTTAAAACACTTGGTTACCATTAAAAATACTAGTAACGCAGTAGTTGTATTAGAATCTAGTGCTCTCTGATAATAAAGAACAGCCCTAGTCTTATATACTAACTACCCAATTCTAGTAAAAATTTTCAAAATTTTCAATTAAATGAACTCAAAATCATGTTTATACATATTTATGAACGATAAAACTAGGTGTTAACACCAAAATTATTGTTACTTCGGAAAGGACATAAATTGAGAAACAAACCAAAATATCAGAATTCATTTAAAATGGAATAGAAGACAATAAAAAGACAAAGAAAGGAAAATAAAAGCCAAGTGTGGGAAAAATCTACCAAGTTATTTAAAACATATTTTTGTACAAATAATTAAAGATACTTTTGCTTTGGACTAATTTAATCAGTTTTACCCGATTTACTGTAAGAAAAGATGGATCTACACGATGAATCAACTCCATCATTAAAAGAAAGTAAAGTCTTCGGAAAAACAAACGCGCTTCTTGATTTAGGTCATGAAGTTGTCGTCCAGACCAGCTGTAGGTTGACGAAAAATCTAGAAAAGTCATCTCTAAAATCAGCAGGAAATCCACGGACCTCAGCATTAAACAGGGTCGCCAAGTGGTCAGACTTATCCTAACCATGAGAGGATCTGTCTCGTAAAATGGGGAGGACACCGTGCAAATTAGCTTGATAAGACTAATGAATCAGATCTCCAGAAAGGAAAATCTCCTTAAAAGATCAAAAATCAGCTTTTAAGCTTGATATTACTCAATCCTTGAGATTGACCTTAAAGATTGAGAATTACAAACTCATGAAATTCGATGATATCTAAACTCGAGCTTGAACGAGAAAATATTTTGATCAAAATTACAAACCGATTTGTTTTCTGAAAACCCATTTTCAATGCGTTCATTACCATTGAACGTAAAATCCTGAGAATTCACCTGGAATTCATTAGGTCACCTGAACCAATTCGGGTGTCAACCGTAAGAACGATGGTTGCATAGCATGGTCAAAGACAGGACCTTGTGCCAAACTGAAAAATTATAAGGGTGAGCTTTACTCTTGCTCCTACCAAGGATAGTAATTGCATCCGACATGTTATAGACCATAATTAAAAGCATGTCATGGGACATTACCTTAACAGTTGCTTGTTCAACGCTTTCCTTTACAACCGAACAGTAGTTTACCGAAAGGTAATATACGGAACAAGTAAACTGGACGTGTTGCTTTCCTAATACAAGGTTAGCAAGTGGGTGACACAAAACCACAAGTTTTGAGCTAAAATTTTCAAATCTGAAACCCACCAAACCCACAAAAACAATTTGCAAACACCGGTGAAGGGTTATTCCGGAAAACTTATCTAGGGTAAAATCTAGATTTAATTTTCAAATGATTAAATGTTTTCATAAAGATCCAATTTCCTTAAGGGATCTAAATTTTATAGTCATGTGGGACTGTAAACCACATCGTTACTACCATTGTTTATACCGCCGTATAGAAATCACTGATGTACAAAGTGTGAAGAATAAAGAAGTGATTCTAGTATTTTTATTTCAAGACTATATTGCTTGAGGACAAGCAACGCTCAAGTGTGGGAATATTTGATAATGTTAAAAACGAACATATATTTCATAGCATTATCCCTCAAGAAAGACAAGCTTTTAGTTGCAATTGCTCTATTTACAAGTGATATTCGTTTAAATAATAAAAGGTGAAGACAAAAGACAGATTCGACGAATTGAAGACGCAAACGACCAAAAAGCTCAAAAGTACAAAATACAATCAAAGTGGTTCCAATTATTGATGAGAAACGTCTCAAAATTACAAGAGTACAAGACGCAAAACACAAAGTACAAGACATTAAATTGTACGCAAGGACGTTCGAAAATCTGGAACCGGGACCAAAGTCAACTCTCAACGCTCGACGCAACGGACTAAAAATTACAAGTCAACTATGCACATAAATATAATATAATATTTAAATAATTCTTAAAATTATTTGTATATTATATATTATATTTAAAAACCGTCGGCAGAAAAAACAAGCTCATGTGAGCTGGAAAAGCAGGCCATGCGATCGCATGGCCTGGCAGTTATAAAGCCATGCGATCGCATGGTGAATAGTACCAGGCCACATTCCTATAAAAGCATGCTCTGGTCGACTGATATATCCATCCTACCTCTCTATCTATAAACGTATATATATTTATATTTATATTTATATTTTAATTTTAAATTCTAATAATAAGGGTATATTAGCGAATGTTGTAAGGGTGTAAGTCGAAATTCTGTCCGTGTAACGCTACGCTATTTTTAATCACTGTAAGTTATGGTTAATGTTATTTTTAAATTAATGTCTCGTAGCTAAGTTATTATTATGCTTATTTAATGCCGAAGTAATCATGATGTTGGGCTGAATATTAAAATTGGGTAATTTGGCTTTGTACCATAATTGGGGTTTGGATAAAAGAACGACACTTGTGGAAATTAGACTATGGGCTATTAATGGGCTTTATATTAACTAAACGACACCTCATTAATTTAATATATAGACTTACAATTTGACGTATTTATATATAACCACATACGCTTGACTGGGTACGGTGGGCGAGATATCTATAAATACCAATAATTGTTCATTTTACCGGACACGGAACTGGATTAATAGTTAATAGACTTGTTGAAACAGGGGTGGATTACATTCAAGGGTAATTGGTGTAATTGTTAACAAAGTAGTAAAACCTTGGACTACACACAGTTGATAACCTGGTGTATTCATTAAACAAAGTATTAAGACCTTGTTACAATTCGAATCCCCAATTAGTTGGAATATTTGACTTCGGGAATAAGAATAATTTGACGAAGACTTCCGCATTTATGATTATGACTGATGGACTATTATGGACAAATCCGTATGGACATATCGAATAATCCAGGACAAAGGACAATTAACCCATGGGAATAAACTAAAAACAACACGTCAAACATCATGATTACGGAAGTTTAAATAAGCATAATTCCTTTATTTCATATTTAATTTCCTTTATTTAATATTTAATTGCACTTTTAATTATTGCACTTTTATTTATTGTCATTATATTTAATTGCACTTTTAATTATCGTACTCTTTAATTGTCGTACTTTTTATTTATCGCATTTTTATTTATCGCAATTTCATTACCGTTATTTACTTTATGCTTTAAATTAAGTTATATTTATTTTTAATATTTTACATTAGGTTTTAACTGCGACTAAAGTTTTAAAATCGACAAACTGGTCATTAAACGGTAAAAACCCCCTTTTATAATAATAATACTACTTATATATATTTTTGTATTTTTACAAATATAGTTTTTAAAATTATAGCGTTAAGCTTGTTTAAGAGTTCTGATAATGCTAAAAACGAACATATATTTCATAGCATTATTCCTCAAGAAAGACAAGCTTTTAGTTGCAATTGTTCTATTTACAAGTGATATTCGTTTAAATAATAAAAGGTGAAGACAAAAGACAGATTCGACGAATTGAAGACGCAAACGACCAAAAAGCTCAAAAGTACAAAATACAATCAAAGAGGTTCCAATTATTGATAAGAAACGTCTCGAAATTACAAGAGTACAAGATTCAAAACGCAAAGTACAAGATATTAAATTGTACGCAAGGACGTTCGAAAATCCGGAACCGGGACCAGAGTCAACTCTCAACGCTCGACGCAACGGACTAAAAATTACAAGTCAACTATGCACATGAATATAATATAATATATAAATAATTCTTAAAAATTATATATATATTATATTATTATTTAAAATCGTCGGCAAACAAAGAGCCAAGGCTGAATGAGCTGTAAAAACGAACTCCGCGACTTGCGGAGTTCGAAGGCTAAAAGTACCGCGACTCGCGGAGACCCCCTGAACTCAATTCCCTATAAAAGCAAACGAATTCTGATCATTTTATATATCAATATATATCCATCCATCTATCTATAAGTAATATTTATATTTATAATTTATATTTTAATTTTAATTTTAATTTTAATCCTGATAATAAGGGTATGTT
Organism: Rutidosis leptorrhynchoides; assembly: GCF_046630445.1. Lineage (NCBI taxonomy): Eukaryota > Viridiplantae > Streptophyta > Magnoliopsida > Asterales > Asteraceae > Rutidosis > Rutidosis leptorrhynchoides. The sequence continues at coordinate 111,321,322 of NC_092342.1, read as the reverse complement.
AGCGAATGTTGTAAGGGTGTAAGTCGAAATTCTGTCCGTGTAACGCTACGCTATTTTTAATCATTGTAAGTTATGTTCAACCTTTTTAATTTAATGTCTCGTAGCTAAGTTATTATTATGCTTATTTAATCCGAAGTAATCATGATGTTGGGCTAATTACTAAAATTGGGTAATTGGGCTTTGTACCATAATTGGGGTTTGGACAAAAGAACGACACTTTTGGAAATTAGACTATGGGCTATTAATGGGCTTTATATTTGTTTAACTAAATGATAGTTTGTTAATGTTAATATAAAGATTTATAATTGGACGTACCCATAAATTACCATATACACTCGATCGGACACGATGGGCGGGGTATTTATATGTACGAATAATCGTTCATTTAACCGGACACAGGAATGAATTAATAGCCACTAGAATAATTAAAACAGGGGTGAAATTATGTACAAGGACACTTGGTATAATTGATAACAAAATATTAAAACCTTGGGTTACACTCAGTCGACATCCTGGTGTAATTATTAAACAAAGTATTAAAATCTTGTTACAGTTTAAGTCCCCAATTAGTTGAAATATTTAACTTCGGGTATAAAGATAATTTGACGAGGACACTCGCACTTTATATTTATGACTGATGGACTGTTATGGACAAAAACCAGACGGACATATTAAATAATCCAGGACAAAGGACAATTAACTCATGGGCATAAAACTAAAATCAACACGTCAAACATCATGATTACGGAAGTTTAAATAAGCATAATTATTTTATTTCATATTTAATTTCCTTTATTTTATATTCAATTGCACTTCTAATTATCGTATTTTTATTGTTATTGTATTTAATTGCACTTTTAATTATCGTACTTTTTAATTATCGCAAGTTTATTTTATCGCACTTTTATTATTCACAATTTCATTATCGTTATTTACTTTATGCTTTAAATTAAGTCTTTTATTTATTTAATATTTTACATTTTGTTTTAACTGCGACTAAAGTTTTAAAATCGACAAACCGGTCATTAAACGGTAAAAACCCCCCTTTATAATAATAATATTACTTATATATATATTTGTATTTTTATAAAAGTAAACTAATATAGCGTTAAGCTTTGTTTAAAGATTTTCCCTGTGGAACGAACCGGACTTACTAAAAACTACTGTACGATTAGGTACACTGCCTATAAGTGTTGTAGCAAGGTTTAAGTATATCCATTCTATAAATAAATAAATATCTTGTGTAAAATTGTATCGTATTTAATAGTATTTCCTTGTAAAATATAAAGCTATTTTATATACACTTCGCATAACATCAAGTTCTTTTTGGCGCCGCTGCCGGGGACAATCAAACTTAAAAGCCGGAAGCGCAACGCTAAATAAATAAAAAAAAAGATTTTTATTTTTAGTTTACTTTTATTAAAATTCACTTTTGTAAAAATACGTTTTTAATTATTCGAAAACATAAAAAGAAAACAAAAATATAAATATTTTTAAGAATTTGTTAAATATTTAAGTTTTGTAAAGTTTTTTTATTTTTATTTTATAAAAATATAAGTTTTATTTAAATATTTTGTTTTTATTAAAACATAAAAAAAAAACGCGTCGAATTAAAAACTGTACCAGAGTTGAATTTAAGAACCCCGCGACTCGCGGAGTTTGCAGCTTCGAATACCGCAACTCGCGGAGCCGTCTGACACGGGCCACACAGGAACCCTAATCAGCCTTAACTACGGAGTAATTATTAATTATTATTATTATTAACCCTGAATTACGTATTATTATAATTAGTTTTAAGTTTCTTTTTATTTAATTTATATATTTAGTTAAATTAGTTTAATTAATGTAAAATTAATAGTTTTAATAAATAAATAATATAAAAATTATATTTAAATAAAAATTGTAATTTTCACAACTTTTAGTATATTTTTATATTTTTTCCCTTTTTAATTGTTTTAGCGTAATATTTGTATTTTTCGCTAGTTTTTAGTTTTAAACTTAGTTTTTGCCATAGTTATATTTTTATTTCTAGATTTTTAGGCTTTGCCGTAAAATCCCTTAAGTGCTTTTTCTTTAGACTAAGATTTAGGTGCTTTAGAATTTTGCGACGCCTTTTTAAGTTTTAGTTTCTTTTTAAGTTATTGCCATTTGGGATATAGTTTTTCTTATAAGCTTTAATATTTTTAGACACCTTTTACCTATGTATCAATTATCATTCCAATTAGTAATCTCAATTTGCGATTATAATTTTAAGTTAGTGATAGTAATAAGGTTGGGTTAGTCGAGTGTTTTTAAGTTCTATAAGTCACTCTTTTTCTTTCTTATTTTTATTTTTCGATCTTTTTCCAACACGCTCTATTTTTTTTCTTTCTTATTTCTCGCTATTCTAGTTTTTAGGACATAGATTTTTTTATTCTACTTCTTATCTAAATTTCTTAAAATTACGAAAATTTATTTTAAGTGGTTAAATTGATAGACATCAAAAATTTCTGGTTCGTAGTAATAGTTGGATTTGTACGTGGACCGGGTTATTGGAGCCAAACAGTCCTCAATTATATTGAGACCAAACGAATCCTGCCCCTCTGCTGCATCTTTTGGCTATTCGAAACGTGGGCAAAATCAGAAAAGCCTATTAATTGGATAACTTATATAATTTTTCTTTCCTTTTTAAAAAACTAATAGGATATTCAGTGAATGCACCGAGCAAGACGTTCACCACCTTTTGTACGTTCACCACCTGTAACTAGATCAAGACATTTAGCAAATATTACCGCCGTTGATTTTTCTTTAGAATCGTCATCCAGTCGACCAAGTACTCCAGTTCAAATTTCCGATAATCCATTTTTTGAACCCGACCTCACAATTGAGAATCCGGAGAATATTCAGGGACGATTCATAGATCCTGAACCACTAAACTTTCCTCCGGAACCACCAATCATTCAAACATAGATTGTTGAGGAACGAACCATTAAATCAGAATCCTCTAGTGATTCCGATTCAACAAATTCAATTATGGAGAATCTGGAACCTTTAAGTATGGAAGACCGAATGAGAGCTAAACGCACTGGCCAAGGTCACGCAATTACTCATCCTGACATTAATGCGCCAGATTATGAAATCAAAGGACAAATTCTACACATGGTGACTAATCAATGCCAATTTAGTGGTGCGCCGAAGGAAGATCCAAATGAACATCTTCGTACCTTTAATAGGATCTGCACACTATTTAAAATAAGAGAAGTGGAAGATAAACAGATATATCTCATGTTATTTCCCTGGACTTTAAAGGGAGAAGCCAAAGATTGGTTGGAATCGTTACCTGAAGGGGCGATTGATACATGGGATGTTTTAGTTGAAAATTTTCTTAAATAATTCTTTCCTGCATCTAAAGCCGTAAGACTTCAAGGAGAAATTGTTACGTTCACACAGAAGCCAAATGAAACTCTATATGAGGCGTGGACGAGATTTGGAAAGTTATTAAGAGGATGTCCGCAACATGGTTTAGATACCTGTCAAATAGTACAAATATTCTAGCAAGGATGCGACATCACTACAAGGAAAGACATCGATATAGCAGCTGGTGGTTCCATTATGAAGAAAACCGAAACTGATGCTTATAAAATTATTGATAACACTGCTTCCCACTCACATGAGTGGCACCAAGAAAAAGATATCGTTAGATCATCTAAAGTAGCTAGAGCCGATTCTAGCCATGACTTAGATTCCATTTCCTCAAAGATAGATGCTGTCGAGAGACGAATGGAAAAGATGACTAAAGATATACACTCAATACGAATTAGTTGTGAGCAGTGTGGAGGACCACATTTGACAAAAGATTGTCTCAGTATTGAATTAACAATGGAACAAAGAGAGAATATTTCATACATAAACCAAAGGCCTGGAAATAATTATCAGAATAATTATCAACCGCCAAGACCTATTTACAATCAAAACCAGAATTATAACCGAAATATTCCATACAACAACCAACAAGGTCCTAGCAATCAACAAGTATCCAATAATACTTACAATCAGCAAAGACCTAATTTTCAAAACAAACCACCACAACAAACCGATGATAAAAAGCCGAATTTAGAAGATATGATGACGAAGCTAGTTGAAACTCAAACGCAGTTTTTCACACTCAAAAACAAACTAATGAACAAAATGCTCAAGCATTTAGAAATCAACAAGCTTCTATTCAAAACTTGGAACAAAAAGTAAGTAACCTAGCAAGATTAATAGGTAAAAGAAAACCGAGAAGTTTACCTAGTGATACAAATGCTAATCCCCGGAGTGAAACAGCTAAAGCTATTACCACAAGAAGTGGTACAACACTTAAACCACCTGAAATACCTGTAACTTCTGATGAAGCTATTCCTACTCCACAAGAACCACAACCTGAACAAGATAAGGAAACAGAACCGGTAGTTGAGAAGGTTAATGAAGATAACACAGTTAAGGCTAAACCTTATGTTAAACCATACCAACCACCACTTCCTTACCCGAGTAAAATGAAAAAAGAGAAACTTGAAGTAGAGCAATCCAAATTCTTGGATATGTTTAAACAGATAAATGTAAATCTTCCTTTCATTGATGTGATTTCAGGAATGCCTAGATATGCTAAATTCTTGAAAGATTTAATCTCAAATAGAAAGAAAATGGAAGATCTCTCGGCTGTTACTATGAATGCTAATTGTTCAGCAGTGCTGTTGAATAAGATACCAGAAAAACTATCTGATCCAGGAAGTTTCACAATTCCATGTTTCCTGGGTAGTCTTAGTTCAATAGAAGCATTGGCAGACTTAGGTGCTAGTATAAATTTAATGACGTATTCACTATACGCTAAACTAGACCTTGGAGAATTGAAACCAACAAGAATAAGCATACAACTAGCCGATCGATCAATAAAATATCCTAGAGGGATAATAGAGAACATGCTAGTTAAAGTTGGTACTTTAGTATTTCCAGTAGATTTTGTTGTTCTAGACATGGAAGAAGATTCTCAAGTTCCTCTCATATTAGGAAGACCATTCTTAAACACGGCTAAAGCAATGATAAACGTGTTCGGTAAGAAATTGACCCTAAGTATAGAGGACGAGAGTGTTACCTTTTCAGTTGATAGAGCAACGCAACAACCACAATCTGCAGATGATACATGTTATTATATTCAAACTATAGATGCACATGCAGAATTATTAGAAGAATTTCCAGAATTACAAGGAACAGGAGAATGTTCTTTAGGAGAAGGAACTGAACAAATTGATGAAGCTGAAATGTTAGCTACACTTATGGCTAATGGATATGAACCAACAACAGAAGAAATTCAAATGCTAAAAGAAGAAGACAGATATCGATATAAATCATCAATAGAAGAACCTCCGAAATTAGAGTTAAAGCCACTTCCAAACCATTTGGAATACGCTTATTTACATGGTGAATCTGAATTACCTGTAATAATATCATCTTCTCTTACTGAAAATGAGAAATCACAACTCATTTCTGTGTTGAAAGCTCATAAACCAGCTATTGCATGGAAGATTCATGATATTAAAGGAATAAGTCCTTCGTATTGCACACATAAAATCCTTATGGAAGAAGGTCATAAAACGTATGTGCAACGCCAACGAAGACTAAATCCTAATATGCAAGATGTAGTTAAGAAAGAAATTATTAAACTGCTAGATGCAGGTCTAATTTATCCAATCTCTGATAGTCCATGGGTAAGCCCAGTTCAATGCGTGCCTAAGAAGGGTGGCATGACTGTCATTACAAATGAAAAAAATGAGCTTATTCCTACAAGGACTGTAACAGGATGGCGTGTATGTATTGATTATAGAAAATTAAATGACGCCACTAGAAAAAATCACTTTCCCTTACCTTTTATTGATCAAATATTGGAAAAATTAGCCGGAAATAGTTACTATTTTTTTCTTGATGGATTTTCCGGATATTTTCAAATTCCAATAGCACCCGAAGATCAAGAGAAAACCACATTCACGTGCCCTTATGGTACTTTTGCTTACAAACGCATGCCATTTGGACTTTGCAACGCCCCTGCAACCTTTCAAAGGTGTATGATGGCGATTTTTCACGACATGATAGAAGAATGCATGGAAGTTTTCATGGATGATTTTTCAGTCTTCGGTGATACATTTGAAACATGTCTAGCTAATCTTGAACGAATGCTTATTAGATGCGAACAATCAAATCTAGTTCTTAATTGGGAGAAATGACATTTTATGGTTAAAGAAGGCATCGTTCTTGAACATAAAATCTCAAAGGAAGGAATTGAAGTGGATAGAGCTAAAGTAGATGTAATTGCTAAACTTCCACATCCCACCAATGTTAGAGGAGTTAGGAGTTTTCTAGGGCATGCCGGTTTTTACTGACATTTCATAAAAGATTTTTCTAAAATTGCCACTCCTATGAATAAACTCCTAGAAAAGGATGCTCCATTCATCTTTTCAGATGAATGTATCAAATCTTTTAATATTTTTAAAGAGAAACTCACTAATGCGCCGATCATGATAACACCAAATTGAAATCTACCATTTGAACTAATGTGCGATGCAAGTGATTTTACAATGGGAGCCGTTTTAGGACAAAGGATTGAAAAACGATTTCAACCTATTTATTACGCTAGTAAGACGTTACAAGGAGCACAAAAAAATTATACAACTACTGAAAAAGAACTCCTTGATATTGTCTTTGCTTTTGACAAATTTCGATCATATCTCGTTCTAGCTAAAACGGTGGTCTATACCGACCATTCTGCTCTTAGATACCTATTTTCGAAACAAGATGCTAAACCAAGATTAATCCGTTAGATCTTACTCTTACAAGAGTTTGATATTGAAATCCGAGATAAAAAAGGAGCAGAAAATCTCGCCGCTGATCATCTTTCTCGTCTTGAAAATCCCGAATTAGAAGTTCTAAATGAATCGGTCATACAAGACAACTTTTCTGATGAATATCTATTGAAGATAGATTATAATGAAATCCCATGGTTTGCAGACTATGCAAACTACTTAGTATGTGGATTCCTTGAAAAAGGATTATCGTACCAAAAATGAAAGAAATTCTTTAGTGATATAAAACACTATTTCTGGGAAGATCCACATCTATTTAAAAGTTGTCCCGATGAAATAATACGTCGATGTGTATTTGGAAATGAAGCTAGTAAAATCTTAAACCATTGTCACACAGGACCAACAGGAGGGCATTATGGGCCTCAATTAACAGCAAGAAAAGTTTATAAAGCTGGATTCTATTAGCCTACAATTTACAAAGACGCACACCTTCTTTGCAAATCCTGTGATGCATGTCAAAGGGCCGGAAAAATAAGTCAACGTGATGAAATGCCACAAAATGTCATACAAGTATGTGAAGTATTTGACATTTGGGGTATTGACTTTATGGGTCCATTTCCAAAATCTCATAATAATCTCTATATTCTCGTAGCCATTGATTATGTATCTAAATGGGCGGAAGCACAAGCTCTCCCAACTAATGATGCACGAGTTGTAGTCAACTTTTTAAAACGTCTTTTTGTAAGGTTTGGAACACCGAAAGCTTGAATAAGTGATCGGGGAACTCATTTCTGTAATAATCAACTTGAGAAAGTTCTAAAAAGATATGGAGTAACTCATAAAATCTCCACTGCTTATCATCCACAAACAAGTGGACAAGTTGAAAATACTAACCGAGCTTTAAAACGTATTCTAGAGAAAACCGTAGGATCAAATTCGAAGGAATGGTCCATTAAATTGGAGGATGCACTCTGGGCTTTTAGAACAGCCTACAAAACTCCAATTGGAACCACACCTTTTAGACTCGTTTACGGAAAAGCATGTCATCTTCCAGTAGAAATTGAACACAAAGCATTTTGGGCTTTGAAGACATGTAATCTTGATATACATGAAGCTGGACGTCTACGATTAAGTCAACTAAACGAATTAGAAGAATTAAGACATGAAGCATACGAAAATTCGTTAATCTATAAAGAAAGAATGAAGAAATGGCATGATAAAAGAATCAGAAGTTTAAAAGAATTTAAAGAAGGAGACAGAGTTCTTCTTTTCAATTCACGATTCAAGCTATTTCCTGGAAAAATTGAAATCAAGATGGTCTGGACCATTCATAGTCAAAAGAGTTTTCCCATACGGAACGATAGAATTAATAAATTCAAATGGGATTGAATTTAAAGTTAATGGTCACAGAGTTAAACACTACATAGATAGTCCGATGGAATTCGACAATGAAGTTAATCACAATTTCGATACCACAGCTAACTAAGTGTGGGGAGAATCAAGTCTTTAAAGGATAATATGTATTTCTGTTAGGGTTAGATTGTCTGTTTTCGTGTAGTTCTCGGAAATGGAACTCGAATGGTCTTTCTCTAGCAGACCCTAAAGAACTAGTCTTCTCCCCCCATTCTGAATTTTTATTTTTTTTAGGAAATGAAGACTGCCTGTGAACTAAACCATGGTCTAATGCTACACGCTTTGATCGCTAAACGTAATAATGACACACTACCGAGTGAAATAGTATCAGTAATCAGAGAAAGATTGGACGGAGTAAGAAAAGAATCCAGATGCGAAGATAATAAGTTACAATTTGGTAAAGGAAAATCAAAATTCGCAGCGAAAAGAAGAGCACGACACCTAGAAAGATGTCACAAATGCGGAAAATGGTCACATGGAGGTAAATGTTCAAATAATCAAACCTATTCAAATACCGAATTTGTTAATTTATGCAGAGACGGACCGTTCATATGTTTAGAAGAAAAAACACTGAATGCTCGAGGTTACGCCTATGTAGCCATGGAAAACCAATTAAACCAACTATCTTATGAATGGGATAGATCATATAACTAAGGATACTATCTCACAGGTAAGTCTGTACAGTTTTTATTTTTATTTTTATTTTTAACCTTTTGATAATAAACGCTAATTTGTTCGCTATAAAGTATTAAATTGATATTAAATAAAATTAGGTTTGGCAACCGAAATTATTGATATCATACAAAAATTTATTACATCACTGCGAAATTTAACGTTTATTCTTAAGGTATAAATATCTTTAATCAATCAACCCAAAATATTTCAAAAATTCGTCATGAGTTAAATTAGGTCTTGGAACCGAAATTACTTTACCGAAAAGAGGGGCGCATATTTTTGATAATATTTGATTGATTAAAGTGGGATAAAAAGCCAAAAAGATTTTTAATTTTATTTTTACCATGTTTTTAAAATTAATATATAAATCTTAAATTAATATTGTAAACTCTGTAAAATCAATATATTTTAGTTTGTCAATATTTGAAAAATTAATATTTTTAATATAAGTTTGTATGTATAAAAACAAAAATATAATATAAAGTTTGGTGTGAATTTTTAATATTATGCATTTTTAATTAAGTTTGGTGTAAATTTTTAATTCTATGCATTTTTAAATTTAAGTTGGTGTGAATTTAAAAATAAAAAAATTTACTTTATTTCGTTAAGTTAAAAATATGATTTTTAAAATTCGTCGTAAGTTGAAGACTAGGTCTTTGAACCGAAATTGCTTTATCCGAGGGAGGGACGAGAACTTTTATTATCATTATTTTTAATCTTATTAAAGTATGCCAAAAATATTAAAAAAAACCCAAAAATCTTAGCTTTTAAAACAATCACTACAAAAAGACAAATTTTAAAATTTTGTCGAAAGACGGACTAGGACATCGATCCGAAACGACCTCGTCCTAAATAACAAGGGAAACAAAATTTTAAAATTAATTACTTAATTGTTTCATAAGTTAAGGTTTATTAAAAAAAAAAAAAAGCACCGCGACTCGCGGAGTTTGCAATGGCAAAATGCCGCGACTCGCGGAGTTCCAAAAGTACAGAAAAAATAAAAGGGCCGAACAGATCAGTCCCCATCCCCACACCACATAAACTGCGAAATAAACCCGAAAAAACCCGAAAAACACACACCAAATTCGCAATTTTTGACCGTTAATCATCAAATCTTTTACTAAAATCATGTTGAGAAGGATGCTATCAAGGAATTACTCAAGAAAAACGGTAAATTTCTACACCTAAACACCATTAAATCCGAAAATTAGTGTTCTTGAGCAATTTTATACCCAATTTGATTTTGATGCTTTTTAGTGTAATTATGTTTAAATTGTTTATGTATTATGCTTGAATAACCTAGATTGATGCTATTTAACATGATTAGAAGCCTTAAACTTCAAATTTTGAGTAATCTAGGGTTTGTGTTCTTGAGCAAATTTGGGGCTTTTTGATATAAACAGGTTATGGCCGATTTTTGTCATGAATTGTTGCTAAATTAAGTAGTATAACATGTTTAGGTAGTTAAATGATCCAAACTTTGAGCCTAAACATGATTTTGAGAATTAAAGTGGACTTTTTCAAGTCTAAAATTCATGAACTTGATTTTTGAGAGATAATGCCATTTGAAACTTGTTTAATTGCTAGTAATGATTATTTTGACATGTTATTTGAGTTGAATGCTTATGAACTTGGCGAACATTTTCGTATATGCTTATTTGAAAAAGTGTAGATTTAATGAAAATATGAAAATGAGCTTAAGTTTGATATAAATTGATCATGTTATTGTAATTATTTTGATTGATGATTTTGCTGACACTAATGCATATTTGGATGCATAAAAATTGTGTTTGATGTGTTTTGCAGACTGAAAGGGGTGAATCTTCATCCCAAGCTCGCAATGCTCCTGCTGAGAATACGAAACAACAGGAGGTGGATAACTACTACAAACAAGATATACCTCATCCAGTCATGACATTTTCTAATATGCACTTGGAAGATTTGCACCCGAACCTGAGATTTGACAGACTTTGGATAGATTATCCAAAATACCAAAGGGGTTTGCATACTCTTCATTCTAAAGTTGTTTAAGTACCTAGGGTCATAGAATGAGGACCATTAGAAGCTGTAGAATTGGCCGGGCCAATTAGGGAATTACTTGCACAGAGGTATGGTAATTCTACTTTTAACGATTGGGTACGGTTATTCAACATGCGTAGACCTGTATATAAAGTATGGTGTGAAGAATTGTTGTGTAGTATAGAATTAAATGATCGGGTAGATAGTTTAACCGATCGATCTTTTATTAGATTTTTGTTAGGAGGTTCGATGCACCACATGTCTTTACTAGACATGGCTCGGGCTTTACGTATATATACGCCTGAGGAGTTAGCATCTGCCGATTGTAGAGGGTTGATACTAAATGGTAGAAAGATAGATGAAAATTTTGATACGCATGGTGTATGGAGTCAAATGACTAGCCATCAGCGATTTAAAGGGGGAAATTACTCTTATTTGGATATAGATAGAGCAGAGTTAAGAGTAATTCATAGGTTTTTAGCTAATTCGATTACACAAAGAGGTAAGAATAAGGAAAAGGTAAATGAACAGGATTTGTTTTACCATATGTGTATTCGAGACACACAAAGCGCTGTAAGTATACCTTATTGTGTGGGTTATTATTTATCAGCTATGGTTAGGGGGATGAGACCGCATAGCATAATATGAGGTGGTATATCTATTACTTTGATTGCTGAATATCTCGGTGTGGATATAAGTCGGGGGGGATTATTAGTCGAAGAACCAGAACCCCGCGATACAATAGGTTTAAATGTATACCATGGTGCGAAGGTTTTGAAGAGGCGAAATAACGCTGCAGTACGATATAATGGTAGACATCCACAGGTTGAGAGAAACCAACAGGCAGGTAATGTGGGAGGGGGAAATGAAATGACAGAAATGCAAAGGTTTATAGCTTCACAAGAGTACGAAAATGCTAGACATCGAGCATTTGAAGATTGGCAAGTTCATCAAAACCAAATCATAGCTTATTGCCAACAAATAGGTAGAAACTATATTCCTACTCCATCGCCCGTATTTCCTCCCTGGTCTATAGAGATCCAACCACCGTATCCTACGTATAACCCAGCCGAAGCATTTTATAACACCTATGGTTATGCATGGAACCCCTACTAGTATCAGTATCATCCCTAGTCTACTTAGTTTTATTTATTTTATAATTTGTAATGTTGATACATTTAATACGTATGTTAATATTGTAATAGTTTTTATAATTTTCTAACTTTTATTATTAGATTTTAATAATTTTTGAACGTGGGGTAATATACCAAACTTCAAATATATATATATATATATATATATATGTTTGCAGTTTATCTTATGTACACAACAGGGTAAAACAATGCATTTTCAAAGACTGGCATTAAGTTCAGCAAAAGCAACTAATTTTAACGACAAGATGAAAAATATATGTGAAATAACAACAAGACGAAATGAACAAATAATGTGCACCATTTATCATTCAACACAAACACAAATATGTTTGGAAACTTTGGTAAAATTTAATCATTTCTACGCTAATCACCCTCAATAATTTAAATTGTTACTGATTTCTTGCAAATGAGGGCATTGCAAGATCTTAAGTGTGGGAAGGGGTTAAATTCTTTCGGATTTTTTTTAAATTTTTTTTTTTTATCTTAAATACTTGGTTACCATTAAAAATATACTAGTAAAGCAGTAGTTGTATTAGAATCTAGTGCTCTCTGATAATAAAGAACAGCCCTAGTCTTATATACTGACTACCCAATTCTAGTAAAATTTTTCAAAATTTTCAACTAAATGAACTCAAAATCATGTTTATACATACTTATGAATGATAAAACTAGGTGTTAACACCGAAATTATTGTTACCTTGGAAAGGACATAAATTGAGAAACAAACTAAAATGTTAGAATTCATTTAAAATGGAATAGAGGACAATAAAAAGGCAAATAAAAGAAAATAAAAGCCAAGTGTGAGAAAATTTACCAAGTTATTTTAAACATATATCACATATTTTTGTACAAATAATTGAAAATACTTTTGCTTTGGACTAAACTAAAAAGTTTTACCTGATTTACTGTAAGAAAGATGGATATACACGATGAATCAATTCCATCATTAAAAGGAAGTAAAGTCTTCCGCAAAAGAAACGCGCTTCTTGATTTAGGTCATGAAGTTGTCGTCCAGACCAGCTGTAGGTTGACGAAAAATCTAGAAAAGTCATCACTAAAATCAGCAGGAAATCCACGGACCTCAGCATTAAACAGGGTCGCCAAGTGGTCAGATTTATCCTAACCATGAGAAGGATTTATCTCGTACAATGGGGGGCACCGTGCAAATTAGCTGGATAAGACTAATGAATCAGATCCCCAGAAAGGATAATCTCCTTAAAAGATCAAAAATCAGCTTTTAAGCCTGATATTACTCAATCCTTGAGATTGACCTTAAAGATTGAGAATTACAAACTCATGGAATTCAATGATATCTAAACTCGAGCCTGAACGAGAAAATATTTTGATCAAAATTACAAACCGATTTGTTTTCTAAAAACTCATTTTCAATGCGTTCATTACCATTGAACGTAAAATTCTAGGAATTCACCTGGAATTCATTAGGTCACCTGAACCAAATCGGGTGTCAACCGTAAGAACAGTGGTTGCATAGCATGGTCAAAGACAGGACCTTGTGCCAGACCGAAAAATCATAAGGGTGAGCTTTACTATTGCTCCTACCAAGGATAGTAATTGCGTCCGACACGTTATAGACCATAATTAAAAGCATGTCAGGGGACATTGCCTTAACAGTTGCTTGTTCATCGCTTTCCTTTACAACCGGACGGTAGTTTACCGAAAGGTAATATACGGGACAAGTAAACTGGACGTGTTGCTTTCCAAATACAAGGTTAGCAAGTGGGTGACACAAAACCGCAAGTTTTGAGCTAAAATTTTCAAATATGAAACCCACCAAACCCACAAAAATAATTTACAAACATCGGTGAAGGGTTATTCCGGAAAACTTATCTAGGGTAAAAACTAGATTTAATTTTCAAAAGATCAAATGTTTTCATAAAGATCCAATTTCCTTAATGGATCTAAATTTTTATAGTCATGTGGGATTGTAAACCATATCGTTACTACCATTATTTATACCGTCATATAGAAATCACTGATGTACAAAGTGTGAAGAATAAAGAAGTGATTCTAGTATTTCAAGACTATATTGCTTGAGGAAAAGCAACGCTCAAGTGTGGGAATATTTGATAATGCTAAAAACGAACATATATTTCATAGCATTGTTCCTCAAGAAAGACAAGCTTTTAGTTGCAATTGTTCTATTTACAAGTGATATTCGTTTAAATAATAAAAGGTGAAGACAAAAGACAGATTTGACGAATTGAAGACGCAAACGACCAAAAAGCTCAAAAGTACAAAATACAATCAAAGAGGTTCCAATTATTGATAAGAAACGTCTCAAAATTACAAGAGTACAAGATTCAAAACGCAAAGTACAAGATATTAAATTGTACGCAAGGACGTTCGAAAATCCGGAACCGGGACCAGAGTCAACTCTCAACGCTCGACGCAACGGACTAAAAATTACAAGTCAACTATGCACATGAATATAATATAATATATAAATAATTCTTAAAAATTATATATATATTATATTATTATTTAAAATCGTCGGCAAACAAAGATCCAAGGCTGAATGAGCTGTAAAAACGAACTCCGCGACTTGCGGAGTTCGAAGGCTAAAAGTACCGCGACTCGCGGAGACCCCCTGAACTCAATTCCCTATAAAAGCAAACGAATTCTGATCATTTTATATATCAATATATATCCATCCATCTATCTATAAGTAATATTTATATTTATAATTTATATTTTAATTTTAATTTTAATTTTAATTTTAATCCTAATAATAAGGGTATGTTAGTGAATGTTGTAAGGGTGTAAGTCGAAATTCTGTCCGTGTAACGCTACGCTATTTTTAATCATTGTAAGTTATGTTCAACCTTTTTAATTTAATGTCTCGTAGCTAAGTTATTATTATGCTTATTTAATCCGAAGTAATCATGATGTTGGGCTAATTACTAAAATTGGGTAATTGGGCTTTGTACCATAATTGGGGTTTAGACAAAAGAACGACACTTGTGGAAATTAGACTATGGGCTATTAATGGGCTTTATATTTGTTTAACTAAATGATAGTTTGTTAATGTTAATATAAAGATTTATAATTGGACGTACCCATAAATTACCATATACACTCGATCGGACACGATGGGCGGGGTATTTATATGTACGAATAATCGTTCATTTAACCGGACACAGGAATGAATTAATAGCCACTAGAATAATTAAAACAGGGGTGAAATTATGTACAAGGACACTTGGTATAATTGATAACAAAATATTAAAACCTTGGGTTACACTCAGTCGACATCCTGGTGTAATTATTAAACAAAGTATTAAAATCTTGTTACAGTTTAAGTCCCCAATTAGTTGAAATATTTAACTTCGGGTATAAGGATAATTTGACGAGGACACTCGCACTTTATATTTATGACTGATGGACTGTTATGGACAAAAACCAGACGGACATATTAAATAATCCAGGACAAAGGACAATTAACCCATGGGCATAAAACTAAAATTAACACGTCAAACATCATGATTACGGAAGTTTAAATAAGCATAATTATTTTATTTCATATTTAATTTCCTTTATTTTATATTTAATTGCACTTCTAATTATCGTATTTTTATTGTTATTGTATTTAATTGCACTTTTAATTATTGTACTTTTTAATTATCGCAAGTTTATTTTATCGCACTTTTATTATTCACAATTTCATTATCGTTATTTACTTTATGCTTTAAATTAAGTCTTTTAATTATTTAATATTTTACATTTTGTTTTAACTGCGAATAAAGTTTTAAAATCGATAAACCGGTCATTAAACGGTAAAAACCCCCCTTTATAATAATAATATTACTTATATATATATTTGTATTTTTATAAAAGTAAATTAATATAGCGTTAAGCTTTGTTTAAAGATTTTCCCTGTGGAACGAACCGGACTTACTAAAAACTACACTACTGTACGATTAGGTACACTGCCTATAATTGTTGTAGCAAGGTTTAAGTATATCCATTCTATAAATAAATAAATATCTTGTGTAAAATTGTATCGTATTTAATAGTATTTCCTTGTAAAATATAAAGCTATTTTATATACACCTCGCATAACATCATGTTCCCTGTGGACGAACCGGACTTACTAAAAACTACACTACTGTACGATTAGGTACACTGCCTATAAGTGTTGTAGCAAGGTTTAGGTATATCCATTCTATAAATAAATAAATATCTTGTGTAAAATTGTATCGTATTTAATAGAATTTCGTTGTAAAAATAATACTATTTCCTAGTACCTCTCGCACACATCATTTATATCGTATTCATAATAATGATAATAATAGTAATCATAATAATTAGATGATACTAATATTAGTTTTAATGATAATGATACTAATAAGTATTATAATAATATTAATGATAATACTAATAATAATAATAATATAATATTAATAATAATAATAATAATAATAATAATAATAATAATAATAACCTTAATGATAATAACGATAGTAATAACAATAACAGTAATAATACTTATATTAATAACGATAATGATATTAATAATAATAATTATTATTATTAAATAATAATAATAACGACGATAATAACGACGATAGTGATAATAATAATCATTTTAATGATAATAATAATACTAAAATTAATAATAATTCAGTTGACCATATCTTTTAATCCGTTCATCGAAACCATAAGCTTTCTAAATGAAAAGTTGTTAATTTTTCACCAGCTTTCCAACGACATGCATATCATATACCTTATCTTAGTAGCATATGTACTAATTTCATGATTTATCATAAACTATTTAACGATAAAACTAAGCATACAAACATGCATAATCGTATATACTCGAGCACTAGTCAGGGATGCACTATTAATATATAAAAGATAAGATATGAATGCTCATGTATCAATATTGTGATTCCATATTGCAGGAAAGTATGTAGACGCAACGAAAATGATAAACGTTAGATTGACCTCACGAGCAATACCCTCGAACAATACCCATAACCTCCATAGCTATAACCCATAATTTCCTTAGTTCTTTCCTGTTTGAAAACTTATTTTGAAATTGCCTGAACATAACTCCGTCGTAGTATTTTATGTATATTAATAATATCTTGAAATAATACTGAGTATATATATATATATATATATATATATATATATATATATATATATATATATAAATCGATTGAGAGAGTTTAGAGAAATATATTTTCAAGTTTCTATGAAATAATGAAACCTATTGAATTCTATTTATAATAGATTTTTGAATTATTAAAGTGAATTATTAAAGTATGAATTATTAAAGTGATGAATTATTAAAGTGAATTATTAAAGTATGAATTATTAAAGTGAATTATTAAAGTATAAATTATTAAAGTGAATTATTAAAGTTAAAGTAAAATAAAAGTAAAGTAAAGTAAAGGTAAAGTTAAAGTATAGTAAAAATATAAAACTATATACGTATAATACGCGTATAAATATATAATATTAATTTAAATTGTTATATATTCAATAAAATAAAATATAAATATCGTTATCTTTATCATACTGGTTAAGTAATGAGTTGTCAACAGTGGTTCTAGATATTTATAAAAGTTATATACGTTTTAATAATAAAGTTCTGAAAACGTTTTTGTACGTTTGAAACTAAACCAAATAAATATGATAATTTTTTTTTCCAAAACAAAATATATTTAACAATCATTTTGTTAAAAGGTTAAAATAATGGAACTCGTTATATCATAAAACATTTTAGAAAAGTAGAATTATATATATTCATAATAGGTTTCAAGTTTTTAAATTACAGTCTGTTGGTGAAGCATGGGATAAAGTCCAAAGGTTAAATAAACGTATGAAATCATCTTAATGAAAAATGTTGAGTTACTTAACTTGTCGATATCCAACATCTAAGTTATTTACACTCCACGTTCTTACTTTCATATTAAATAAAATGAAAGTTAACATAGTTATCAACATAGTTATCTTATCAAGGTCACGAAGAAAATATTATAAAACATGAATTGGAAATTAAACAGGAATTTCCACTAACCCTTGTCTAGTTCCCGTTAATTGACACATTTGTTCTTACTTATAAATCACTTTACCATTTTCCGAATGTTGTCAAAAAGAATAGATTTCTTAAATCACAGTGGAACTCATAACATAGACCAGTAATCATATCACAATGTAGCTGATAATTCAATCATTTGATATTATCTTTTAATTCCGTCGATAAATATATTAAACATATATTGAAACAAATACGTTTATGTAAAGTATTATACATCTAATACTTTGTTAACATTTTCAATTAATATAACTATATTATATATACGTATCTATATGCACATAAATGTTCGTGAATCGTCGAGCACAGTCAAAGGGTAATTAATTACATGAACACAGTTCAAAGTTTTTGAGATTTCAACATTACAGACTTTGCTTATCGTGTCGAAAACATTACATCATTTAAAGATAAAGTTTAAATTTGGTCGGAAATTTCCGGGTTGTCACAGTTTCTACCTCCTAACATCTCTATTGGTGTAGTGGTAAGTCTCTAAACCAAATTTTGTAAGTTAATTGTGTTTAATATTCATATTTGGGTCTTGCAAGTAATTAAACCCTAGATTTGGTAAAATTGGGGGTTTATGGTTTGGGTGAAAGTGTAAGTAACCTAAAATTGGTGACTTTGAGTTAGTTGATGAAATTACCAATAATATGAGCTAAACTTGGTTAAAGTTCACTAATGAACTTGATTAACTAGTTATTTGGAGAATGAGACTTACAAGTTTAGAGTTTGACCCATTATTAGGTCAAAATGGTTTTTGGGCGGGTCGGAAGCTCTATTTAGATGCTTGTTGATTTAATGTTAAAGAAATAGGTGAAATGCATTGACGGTTGAGGAGCTTATCTTGATTACCTTCATTTCGATTAAAGATGAGTGGAATAATTATACGTGTATGTATATAGTGTATTTATTTGTGTGCTATGGCATGATCCACGGAGCCGGTAGTGCCATAGTATGTGCGACTGTGCTATGATGTGAACCACAGAGTCGGAAGTATCATGGTACGTGTGTTGTAGTGTGAACTACGGAGCTGGTAGCACTATAGTACTAGTTGTTAAGGTGTGAACCACGTAGCCGGTAGCGCCTTAGGGTGAGTATGACTCAAGTTGTGATGTGAACCACGGAGCCGGTAGCATCATGACAAATGCGTATAGTGTGAACCACGAAGCCAGTAGCACCATGATGCGAGTATGGTTGACCATATAGTTTGTGTATGTGTTGTAGTGTAGTACATTATATTGTTTCGACTATATGCTTTTGGATATGCTAGTTGCGAAATTAGAGGTTATTAGCTTTATACTTTGAGATGGTATGCTAATTAAATTGCTAGCACGTATGCGGTTTGTGTGTAAGTGTATGCAAGTAGGTATATTATATATGTATATGTATAATTGTTGCATTCACTAAGCGTTTTGCTTACCCTCTCGCTGTTTACTCTTTTTAGGCTCCGAAAGGTAAGGGTATTCGTTTGGATTAGAGATCTTCCCTTTCAATTATGTTAGAGGGATTGCTTTTGGATTTCGACCTAGGTTGGGGTAGTTTAACCCCAAACACCATGCTCGGGTTTTGTTTGACATTTAAACGTGTCGGGTCGAAACTCGTATTTTTGGTTTGTAAACGGGCGAATGTGGCTCAGTCGTTAAATACTCGAATTGTGGTTTAAAACATGTAAACTTAACTAAATCATGTATTGGGTAGTCTTGAGTCAATGTATGTTAATGATCGTGAACTCGGGGGATTATGTTTTAAATTGAATGCAAAATCTGATCCCAGGAGGAGCCGCACCGCGGCCTTGTTAGGGCACGCCGCGGTGGATAGTGTAATTTGGTAATAGTTGTTTTTAAAGGGCCGACCCTCATTTCCCAGTGTGAGCCGCGCCGCGGCTGGGGAGTGGCGCCCCACGCCTAAGTGCAGATTGAAATGCTTAGTAAAAAAAAAGTTTTGTGTTAATTAACGGGTTGGGTCGTTACATCTTATCCTCTCATCTTCAACCCATTTTCTAGAGTGAGAAATAAGAGAGAGAGAGAGAGCTTGAGTTGGGGATGAAAAAGCTTGTTTTGTTCAATTGGAGTTGGTTACTTGTTGAAGCTACTTGCTACTCATCTTGTGGCGTTGTGGTAAGTTACAATTTCATGTTCAGTGTTAAATTTAGGGTTATGACTAGGGTTTAGTCATAAGTTAGTGATAAACCCCATTTCCATGTTAAAATGGGGATTATGGGTAAGTTTGATGATTATAGACCATGGGTTGTAATCTAGAGTTTGTTTGGGTAAATTGGGATTATGAGTCTTAGATTTTTTGTTAAATCACTTACACACTTATGTGTTAGTAAATGGGTGCTAGTAAGACTCATAATTGACCCTAGCGAATGTGTTGACCTCAAAATTGGTCAAATGGGTATTGTGAAACAAAACTAGCAAGGTGAGAGTCTAATTACTCAAGACTTGTGTTAGTTGTTGAGTTGAACTCCAATCAGAAGTCATTTAATATTTGGTAAAGTCTTGGACTAGTATGGGTGTCGGCGGTGCAAATGGGTCACATTTGCACTATGGGTCAAAATTGCACTAGCGGTTATGAGTTGGTAAGTAGTCCGACTTGTTTATGTGTTAATTGTGTATTTAATGTAATAGGTAATTTACATTGAAGTTTGCGGAATTGTATAATCATCACCTATACGATAAGGTGAGTGGAATAATTATACATGTATGTATATGGTATATTTACTTGTGTTGAATGCGATGATGGTTTAAAGTTCGGGCGTTCTATACCTCATCGTATTTGCATTGTGATATGGGTTTAAAGTTCGGGCGTTCGATACCATATCATTATGGGTGCGTGGGCGTGAAGTGCGGGTTTAAAGTTTGGGCGTACGATACCACATTTCACGTGACGGGTGGGTTTAAATTTGGGCGTTCGATACCACCCTGGGTTAGTGATACAAGGCGTATGTACACTAATGGTTGTTGGGAACACCGATGGTCATTCGCGAGTACCATTCCCTTGGACTTATGGTTAGCCATTCTTGTGTGATAGTAGTGTTGGCATATGATATTCTATTGGTTATATGTTATTGATCGTGCTAGCTTGCGGTATTGTAGACTTTTAGCTTTATACTTTGCGATGGTATGCTAATTAGATTGCTAGCATGTATACCGCATTTTTTGTGTAAGTGTTTGCAAGTAAGTAGATTATATATGTGGATGTATAATTATTGCATTCACTAAGCGTTATGCTTACGCTCTCGTTGTTTACTCTTTTTAGGTTCCGGTGTGGATAAAAGAAAGAGTATACTTTTGGAATAGAGACCTCCACCTAGTTGGGCTATTGGTGGATATTTTTGGATGCGACCTTGTTGGGTAGTTTAACCTTAAACACCATGCTCGTGTCTTGTTTGGCAATTAAACTCGTGGGTCAATATTACATTTTGATTTGTACTAAATTTTAATACTCGAAGCATTGCACTAAACGTTTTAATGTTATTAAACGTGTATGGTGGTAGATTATGGTTCGAGAAACATAAAGTGTTGTTGTACTAATGTCATTAATGTTTAAAAATAATAATTTGTCGGGTTAATGACGGGTTGGGTTGTTACATAATGGATAAAACATTCAATCGAGTTTGTTATTGATGACGATTCGAATGATGAAAAAATTGTTAATTTTGTTAGTACTTTGGCGGAAGAAGAGAAGTGGAGGGAGAAGCTAGTAGTTCGCGAGTCCCTCGAACCCGGGTTTATATTCCAAGGGATCGTGAAATTGAGGCTGAGAGGTTATTCAATGATTATTTTGCGGATTCACCAGTGTATCCGGAAAAAAATTCAAGCGACGTTATCGAATGAGTCGTCAATTATTAAAAATAAAACAATTAAATAAAACACAAAATTACACAAAAATTTAAAATAAAATGTCACATCATCATTCCACTAACAACCCACACCATCAACCGACACCACCACTACTCCACACAAATAACCCATGCATCATCATTAAAAAAGTATAAGAAGCAACTCACGCCCCAAACTCACGTCCCAACCACTATAAATAGTATGAGAGTCTCTACTGTCTTGTTAATTAGTGTGATGTGAGTCTCCAGTGGTTTCAGTCTAATAATTCTTTTTAAGTTTATTTCAAAATTAGTTATCTATGTATCGTCATTCATACATAAATATGATGAATGATAATTATTATTTATTATGCTACTTCACCTTCTTCCATTTTTTCCCCTCTCTGAATCACACTCCTACATATAAAATATACGACCGTAATGTGTTTTTATTTTAATGTACAAGCATAAAGCATAATATATATATATATATATATATATATATATATATATATATATATATATATATATATATATATATATATATATATATATATATATATATATATATATAGTGGACCAATCCATGGATAAGCACTAAATGGGGCACAAACTGGATAAGTAAAATTTCAATTTTTTTTTTTTAAAAAAACGATCCTTTAATATGCAAATAGAAGAAAACGAAAAAATTTTAAAAAGTTTTTGAACAAAATCGTTCGAAAATCGATGATGAATGGTAAACATCGATGATGAATGGTAAAAATTGATGATGAATGGTAAAATTAACCATTCATCTGGTTAATTTATCATTCATTTTTGTTCGCGATTATTGATAAAATTAATCAATGCTAAAAAAAAGTAGATGAATGGTTAATTTAACCATTCATCTGTTTATGATGAATGATAAAAAAACAGATGAATGGTTAATTTAACCATTCATATGGTTTTTTTAAGCATTGATTAATTTTATCATTAATCGTAAACAAGATGAATGATAAATTAACCCGATGAATGGTTAATTTTACCATTCATCATCGATTTTTGAAAGATTTTGAACTTTTTTTTTATGAAAAAAATTGATTAGAGGTGCATTTTAATGCAGATTTATGAATGTAAAAAAAAATTCAAAAAAAAAAAATTTATTTTGCTTATCCGGTTTGTACTCCTTTTAAGCTTATCCATGGATCGTGCCCATATATATATATATATATATAGGGAAATAGTATTAAATTTGGAGATAGATTGAGTTGGATGGGTGTTAGTTTTCCTAGTTTTATATATATTTCATGTCCATTAATATTGGTAGGATATTTGATGTGTCATACATAACCATCTTTATTAAGCCATGTTACTTATTTCATATTGTGGGGTAGAAACACTATTCACTACCTTTAACAAGTCTAAAGTGGTTTTATCAAGTATGAACAAGACTAACTAGATGCAAACACTTGCAAATTTGAAATAACAAATTAATAAATCAAACACCGACAACGTTAAGAAGAATAAATCGGGACACATAATACACATAATGACATACTGTTACCTTCAACGGTTTAACTTTACTAATTTACTTGATCATTAATTTAAATCATGAAGTGAACAAAGAAGAATACAGAACAACGGAAGTACGTGAGTGTATATATATATATATATATATATATATATATATATATATATATATATATATATATATATATATATATATATTATATAGATTTCGTGGTTGTAAACAGTGTGGATTTGTTGTAAGTTTGTTGTTTTTAAAAATAAAAAAAAAACGCTGTAGAAATTATTTATTTTCCATGTTATGATACTAGACTCGAGTGAGTAGAAGGTAACTAAATTTGGACACCGACTTTATCAACAACATTGGAGGATTCAATTTTTTTTTCGATGATAGCAAGATGTTAGAGAAATCTCCCTACTTATTAAAAGAGGAGCCAAATAGTGAAATAATTTTTCATTTTGACTCGTTAAAACAAATCATATACATTAGATCAAAACTAACAACCCTCATCTAGCCATTAATTCAAAAAACGAAAATTAATTACTAATCACATTTAACATCCATAATTCAATGACTAAACTACACTTAAAACAACTCAAAATTACAAAATTGGATTAAAATTCTGTCGATTATCTTTCTTCAATTCAATAAATTCAGTTATTAATTTGTTCCAAAAAATTAGGCAACTATAACAAACAAATATATATTTTCAATTTCAAAAAAACGGAAACCCCATTAAAAATTAAAATGATTGTAAATAGGATCAATAAATAAAATAATTAAATATAATCAATGCATGTTAATACATTCCCTAAAAAACCGAAACCCCATTACTTTTATGGAATGTAATTTTTAATCTTAAATTAAATATATTAAAATTAAAATTATCAAAATCAAATCAGAATAAAAAAAGATATATTTATAAAATGTTTACAAATATATATATTAAACTGTTGGTAATACAGTTAAATTTTATAATGGCGTTTTACATTTTTGTCTTAAAAAATATATAGTAAACAATTAAAACTATTATATGGAATGAATGGTTAGCAAATTTAAATAAAAAGTATATGAGAAAAGTAAAGACTTCGAAAATCGAAATACTCCCTCTGTCCCATCACAAGTGTCCACATTTTCATTTTGGGATGTCCCATTTCAAGTGTCCAATTTGTATTTCAACCAATGAGAAGAGATTATTCTGAAGAGAGAGAATGGAGTTAGTGGGATTACCTAAAACTGTGTGCAAAAAGTAAATGGACACTTGTGGTGGGACGGACGGAGTACTTAGCTAATATACGGAATAGTGACAAGTTACTTTCGTTTATCATTAATTGCATTTATTTAATTATTTAATTATTTAATCTATATTTAATAATAATTTACTTATTTCCGATTTCCAGTTTTGTATTTTTAATTAAACAAATATTATATTTAGTTAATTTGAACTATATGCTTCAATGCCCCAACTAGCACTCATCTCCTTCAAAATCTCCCCAAATCTCTTCCCAAAATATCAAATCTTTTACTTATTCAAATCGGTTTTTTCAATCCAAATCCTTCAACGCGTCTAATCAATTAACACGTGCAACGAATTTACTGACTTCCCAAAAAAAACGCAGGTTTGCAGATCAAATTCAATCCCTTCCATTATCTCATACGATTTACATTATAGTCACCAATTTATAGTTTAGAAACAAATAGACATAATGTTTATGTAGTTTATATACTAATAGACATAGTTAAAGACATAATGTCTATTTGTTCACTTTTATGTATACTTATCGATTTTGGTATACATTTGAAATTATCAAACGATTTTGGTATATGTTCGTATCGATTTGGTGTCCATCGGTTAAGAAATCAGTTCTGACATAATTTATCTGTACATATACATTCAATTTGGTATTCATTTGTATGTGATTCACTGATTTTGTATAACTTTTGTATTTATTTCAGATCAATATATGGAAACCGATTTTTTCGATTCTGCCGGATTAAGCATCGAGGATTCGTAACTGTTGGATTTCGGTATGTGATTTACTGCAAAATCAGTAGTTTCAAATAAAATATCATTTGTGTTATAGTCACTTATTCTAAAGAATTGATTAACTATCTGTCTTTTAATCGTTTAATACATGTGTAGATGTCTAAAGTTTCATCTCTGATAATGAAGATTATGTTTATGATTAAATGTTTGCTGAAATCATGAAGATTAATTGGTTTTGCCCAATGACATTCTCACTTTGGCCGTGGAAGTCGTTTTTTTGTGTTTACAGGAACTTCGGGTATGGGCATCAATCCATAAAAAGATTACATCAACTTCACATGACTTTTATTGAATCTAAAAGGCATGCTTTTCTTCAAAAGGTGTGGTAGATTTAATAAAATAGGTATGCACGATTTTTTACCCGCTTGATAATACTTTCAAAGATTTATCGACTGTTTTCATGTTTCCTGTTTCATGACAGCTGTGGATTTACAAGATTCTGGATTTCAAAACATACGAGAATCAAATACCCATAGGAACATCAACTTATTAGGTTTGATTATACTTATAAGTTCTAACTCAAAGAAATTTGAATTCTGGAATAATATCAGCGCTTTATCACACTGACCATAAGTTGCTATTCAATGACCACCATAAGTTGCTATTCAATAACCAACATGCAGCAGTTTTTCCACCTGTAACATGCTTGAGATTAGTTATTATTGTGTATAACTAAATTTTTAACCTTTTCAATGCAGATGAAAGCTAGAAGCATTTAACCATTGGGATATAAACCCATAAAAGTAATGGGCTAGACTTTGACTGATGCTGTTACTAAATATTAACAAAGTTTTTCGCTTGGTTGGGTACTGCTATATAACATAGGTTTCGTGGATTCGAGGTACTTAAACGTTAATTTTCTTTTTGTATTAAAAATATTGGTTATGGAAAACTGGCTATTGATACTTTTGCTTTAGGTAAAAAACGAATTAATAGACTTGAGATTAGATATTATGTACTGGTACTTTACTAATTTTTAACTTTTTCCATAGCAGATGAAAGTTACAAGCATATAACTATTGATGGACACAGGTAGGTATGTGGAGCAGAGGTTTCATAGACTATTTGTTGTATGGATTTTATTATTATTATTATTATTATTATTATTATTATTATTATTATTATTATTATTATTATTATTATTATTATTATTATTATTATTATTATTATTATTATTATATTATTATTAAACTGATTCACAGGTTCAATCTGAACAGTTTGGGGATCCTCTTTTGCACTTAACTCCAGAACCAACTGTTAAGTTTTTAATATATTCTACAGACACCTATACTATGTTGATGTTGTCAAGGTACCACAAGCCCCGATACATAATTTCACTTTAACTTGTGTAGATAAACTCTGACTATATCTGTTATTCTAGATTTTGATGAGACGAAGAAGTAATTGAAATAGGATGAAGAGGCTGACACTTTTTAATCGATATACAAGCCACATATCAAACATGAATGGGTGCTGCCTCTGCTGTTGTTCAAGGTGTCTACCTTTTTTTATTCTATTTTTAATAGCTAAATTTTTTTGCGCAAGATAACTCCTTAAATGTATAAATGTATTGCTTCATTGCAATCATAATGTTTTTGATTTTCCATGTTGCAACAATAACTATGTTTCCTTATAGCTATATATGTGATATGTACTTAGATATGACATGCACAAATTTTTTATACAAATAATTGTGTTTAATAATAACCAATATTATATGATTTTAAGTTTCAATTAATTATTAACCACGTGGAACTCAGCGAACAACAAATTGGGAAGATGGAAGCGTTGCAATTATCAGCGTTAGAAGAAATGGAAAACTTGAAAGATTAATTAGCTAATTCTTTTTCAGAAAAATCGTTTGTTGATATATGAGACTTTTCAGCTATGAGTACCTTCTCAAATCAAATGTTAGAAAATTTTGGAAAATTAACTATTGTCAAGAGCTTTTGTGATCAGGTTAATTATTAATTATCACATTTCAGTTTAACTATAAATAATTTCTCTAACACTACTACTTTTTATTTAATTAGATTTATCTTTCTTTTGCAAGCCGATGAATTGCGTATTTCTACTATTAATTTTTTTAAGTACTCGCTATAAGACAAAGAACGTTAGCAGTGATCACACTAAATAACTACTACGAAATATTGGATTCATTTAATCATTAATGGAAAGCAATATATACATATATAACTTCTTTTTTTTTTTTTTTTTTTTTTTTTTTTTTAAACTTTTGAGAACTCCATTTATATTCGCTTGGGAATCAAGTGTTAAATTTTGATTTTATTACAATTATAAATTTTTATTGCATTTTCTCATTTAACTTTTCACTTAGTATATTAAATGATCATATGATAATAGCCTAACTGTTGTTAAATTACTATTAAAAAAAATTTTCAACTAAACCCGCGAATTCGCGGGTCTTTAACTAGTTTAATAATTAACATAATAGCTTAAGGCTAGCGACCAAACTTTAGTATGTAAATACTTTTAATAAAATGTTAGTTGTCATGCATGGACGGCCGACACCGTGACCTCCCTGATTTTTCGAACCGTGGTTTGGAGTTATGGACGGGTCCGAACACGATATTGAAACCACCCAATCGATCAATTCCTGAGACGAATATTGCAGATCCACGAAGAAGCCCCCACGACCAGTGGTGGAACTTGAACCCGACCGTAGATGGGGCGGGTATAAAAATTTATTAATTTTTTCATTGACATGTGGGCAAACACTAAAAAAACGTTATTTTTTAGTTAAATTTTTTTGTTCAAGTGTAAATTTTTTCTTAAAAAAAATTCAGTTGGGGCGGGTGTCCCGCCCAGTCTCCATAAAGGTCCGCCCCTACCCACGACGAATCCATTCGAGTATCGTATTTGGTAAAACCCCCTTGGGTGAGGTCGAACGCAAGACCTTCGACCTCCAAAGCTCATGAAGTGAGCGGGTAACCTCAGTAGAATTATTTTGCAGTGTATTAAAGTCGAACAGTCAACCTCTCTGAAAAGTCAGGTCACCACCAATATCTTAAACGTTTGCCCAGACACTCGTAAAAAAAAAGAGGCACTGAGATGACTAAATAACACAAAATTGGATGCATTTGATGCTCAAGTTAGTTTTGTCAATGATATAACTTCTCCCGTTGGTAGTTACTATTGACATCTACCAAACTCATGGGTTCTTCTTTATGATAGAATTCAATGCATTTCTTATGCATTAATGGTTTTAGCTTTGTGATTCTAATTTTGTACCTTTTCTTTTATCTTTTTTTGTTTGCCAGTGATTATGTATTAGGTCTACCAATACGATGGGCACTATGTGATTGAATTAAATGCAATTGTTACTGCACTAAATGTTGGTTGGTCCTCTATTTTTCTAGCATTGTATTGCATTCCTCTTGATAAAACGAGGAAAATAAACTCGCGCCTTACTGGAGAGTAATTTCAACCTATTAACAATCTGTTGATTGGACGTTTAATAGATTTGGGATGTGTATATATTTTTACCGTAAAATCAAAATAAATAAATAGTTAATTGGAGATTTAATAGATTTAGGGACTAAACGTATAAACTCTAAATTATAAATCGGGCTAGATTTAAAAAAAAAAATAATTGAAATTAAACAAAAACATATGCATTTCGAACAAAATTGTAGGAGTTCGAACATGTTTTTGTTCTACAAAAAAAAAAGTGCACCAAAATTTACGTTCGAACAAGGCTGAAAATGTTCGCCCGCCTTTCCTTTTTGTTTGAAATCCTAATTCTCTGAGTTCTTTACCAATTTGAATTCATGAGATCCCTATATATATATATATATATATATATATATATATATATATATATATAAAGCAATTATTTAATTTAAAATTAATTTTCAACCTTTGAAATAGACAAATTACAATCAATACTCTTATAATTTAGTAATTCATCTGAAGTTTTTGGACTTATGATGTTATGACCAACAATTTACTTTGAAAACACACACACACACACACACACACACACACACACACACACATATATATATATATATATATATATATATAACTTAATAAAGCAATTATTTAATTTAAAATTAATTTTCAACCTTTGAAATAGACAAGTTACAATCAATACTCTTATAATTTAGTAATTCATCTAAAATTTTTGGACTTACGATGTTATGACCAACAATTTACTTTGAACATGACTAGTATGCTCTAATCTATAATTTATAATATCATATAAATCGCTAAAATGATAATGTCATAAATAAAGATTATTCAAACTTAAAAAAAAAAAGTAAAGAAAAATTTTTTAAACCCCTCATGATGATGTCATTAAAATTATTAATTATATATAATAAAAATATAAATATGTTCAAAGTAAGAGGCCTCATTATCTTTGGATGTGGATTTTAAAAGTTAGCAAACTTAAAAATTTAGCGTTATTTCATTAACCTTATATACGATAATAAAATATTATTGCTATAAAATAAACCACATTACATTTACATAATAACTTAAATCACAACAATATTTTAAAGACTTCTTTCTTTCAAAGTAAGAAAATTGATAATATGAGATCAACTGAAACTGAAGATCATCACATAAGATTTGGATAATTAAGGGTGTGCATTCCTGTTCTCAGATTAATCGAATATCTTTTTAACTCTATGATTTTTTAAGCGTTACCCAGTTATAAATCATGTATTGTCTTTAATATGTTTAAAAACTTGATTTATTTTAAAAATCAATTATTTCTTTGTTCTTATTTGTAATTTATTAAAAAAATATATATATATTTGTGAAACAATTTATGAGTAGGTTATTATATGGTTTTGATTTAAATTACTTCGAGCTATTAATTACATTTTGCGTGGCATTCAGGATGTGACATTAGGTGTGACCGTTTGATTCGTTCATGTACACAATTTATTGGTTTTTCTTGGATTCGGTGTGGGTCGCAAGGGAATAAAACGTATATATTCATCTAGGGATGGCAAGAGGTCGGGTATGGGTCAGGTATAGGTAATCTTGGCTCCGAAAATGATTAAAAACTACATCCCAACCCGAATGTATACCCGACGGTCCCCATTCATTTATAAACTGTCGGGTTAACGGGTTCCCCATCTTCAATATTATTTGATGTGAGCTCTTTTTTAACAATGTTTTCGATTTAGTATAAAGCAATGTTTCAGTCCCGCGAAAGCGGGTTATAAACTAGTAAAGAATCATTTGAAAATCTTAATTAAGATATATATAGTATTTATCCTCTGATGATACATATCTCATCATCATCTCTACATTTGTGTGTTTGGCGTTTGAACACAATGCACTCGGAAAATATAAATATAAAAAGTATTTTAGTTGGGATACTGCAACACCATGTTTTTTTAAATCACAGCGGAAGACTGAATTTACATAAATCCCCTTAGTTAATTACAAAAATGATTATTACAAATCATCTAGTTAATTACTTAATTACAAACCACATGTGTTACGTTAAACGACTAGTTACATAATTACAAAGTTATGACATCAGAGTTCGTCTTGTGAAACATATCTTCAACTCAACTCCCGTCCCTATCAGCACTAAGATCCAAAACCTGCAGGGGAGGAGGTGAGGGGTTAGCACGAGGCTAAGTGAATGGAACTATCACAAGGTCTAGCATACAGTACCAACTTGTACTCTTACAGCAGCAACTAAATTCAACCACATACAACAGACAACAATTGGCAACTACGCTCCAACTAGAGGATCGGCGACTTGTACGGGCACACGAACACTAGCTGATTAGGCTAGAGTCTACCGATAGTCCTTACTACTGAATCTCCAATATAGTCATCCACACGCAGGTGATGCGTCGTTCAGGACTATACTCAATAAACAGTAGTCAACTGGACCCAACCACAACTAGGTTGAACTCTCTGAGCTGAACCTAATAGATCAAGGTTCCAGCAACAACAACAACAATAACTTGTGCACATGCAACCAGTCAACTACTACTAGTATACAGGCAACTAATACTACTAGAAACATGGCAACCCTAACTGTGATCAACTATACAACATAACTATTGAACATGGCAACTAACAACCGTATAAATATAGTAGCGCAACTTGCTACTCTATACTACAACATGAGATAATCCCACTCACCGAATACCAGCAACTAGCTCAGATAATCTATCACTGAGCTTCTTGCTTATCCTTATCACCTGAACATAAGGCAAATCAAGTTAGTTTCTGGCCGTTAGCACAAAACAGGACAATACAGCAAATCAGTATCAAAAGCGCCACAAAAAGGTCTACTTAACACTTATGCATTTTCAGAATTTACATTCTGAATTTTATAAGACACACGTGCAGCATAATGACTAGAAAACAGCCAATTTAAACAACAATGATGTACTAATCTACATCCGTACGGTTGCACATGCATCCGTACGGTTGCAAGTCCATCCGTACGATTGCACATGCATCCGTACGGTTGCACACTCACTGCTCGGTTGCACCAACACCACTGCATCCGTACGGTTGCACAATGTACCCGTGCGGTTGCAGGATGCAACCGTACGGTTGTGTTCATCTAGCAACAGCAGCAGAAACTGACGGGTTTCGAACCAAAATCACCGAAATCTCGATTTCTAAACGTTTTGACACCAAAATCCATTCAGTAAACATTTATAACACTTATAGAAACTTAAACCCCAATGAATTCCATCAAAACAACATCCAAATCACTTGATTTTGACCAAAAAGCCTTTTGTACCAAAACCTAACAAAAAACTCATTTAATCTCAGATTACATCATGAAAATGAATGATTCTTACCTTGCTATGACCACGAAATCAGTAGCAACTGATTACATAACACAATTTAGACTCTAAATCGAGATTCAAGAGATTAGGGTTTTCAAGCATGAGAGTAAATTAGGTACGGGATGTTATTTCAATTTAGGGAAAAAATATGGAATGAGCCAACTACAAGCTATTTATATTGGGTTATAAACCCATACTCCATAACACACGGGTATTTATCAGTTATCTAATAACTTTCGTACATATTTTGACAACCCTAACGGAGTCCAAATTAAACAAACGAACATGTTCTGTGACCCTTGTCACAAACTGGTCTTAACTAAACAACCAAATAATTATAAACATATAATTATTATAATAACCATAAACACACCCATGGTCAAAAGGGTCTTTTCAGCTAGGACCGGTAACAGGATGTTACAAATCTACCCCCTTAAAGAGATTCTGTCCTCGGAATCGGGTCAAGTATGGTTAACTAAATTGTAAACTCAACTAAGTCTTTCACAATAATTGATTCAAACTAGTAAATCGTCCTTTCAATACCAATCGTCTTCCTTCGAACAAGTGCACAGATATGGAATTTTCTAACATTTACTCACGTCCGATATAATACAAATTACCACAACGTCCACTGTCAAAAACTTGAATCCATAAATCTCCACTGTTAATCCAATGATCCAAGTCAAATTTCACATTTCTAAGTCATTCTGTATCGAAATTTCACAATCTGTCATCAATTTTAACTCCTAACACCGTCAACATTTCACAATTATTCCAAGCTCAGGCAATAGAATTAATCATCATTCTAAGTTATGTGTCTATGTCCACAAAATTGGTCCTTAATTAATGGTAATATCTCTGGTTACTCGTCTTGTGTCCAATCATAACACAGTCCCAACGTTCAATTCACAGTCCACGAATAGCACATGCCATCTAATTTTTCCTTCTGCTTCCCAGAAACTCTGTATGACTCACCATAATACACTTCTGTTGGCCAGACACAAGTATATTATCCTGATTCACACCTTCATTCTGAGTCGCTCGAAACGCAAAAATACTACTTGTTCCATCCACTAGCTTAAATTCAACGAGTCTCTTCAAACGCTTCGGCAATAAATAGGCTACTTAATAATTAATCAATCACACCATCTGTCCAATCATAGTTATTTAAATATTGTCTATCAAATGTTCAAATATAATCTATCAATATTACCACACATCCAACAAGCATAGGAAATATCTTGGTCAATAAAGTCCACTACCGACATATCACTAGTATTCATGTCACTATCTAACAACTTTCTGTCGTCCAAAATTTCACTGCATAAAGATACCCAACACATCTCTATCCAAGTCACGGTCTTCAATCCCAAAAAGTCAACCTAAGGGTCACCCTTACCCCACAAAGCACACAAGGGTCGCAACCAAAACATACAACACCATAACCCAACAAAATAAATTTTACACTACAATTAAGATCTACCAATCTAAAACACATACATATATATACACAATCATGTACACATATACAACTAAACTAGGTACAAGGTTTTTGAAGCATACCTGTATTCACATCATATTCATCATCTGCATCTGTAACCATTTGATAAGCTCTTGCTGATGTCGTAGGTGGATTCTTTCTTTTCTGCCCTACTGGAAGACCAGAAGATCCATCTACCAATCCCGACTTGTAACATCCTCAGATCGGGCCTAGACGTAAGATGACTATTTTTGCCCTTAGGCATAATTGTGTAGTTAATTATGCTTTTATTTTAATTAACTATTCAGTGTTATTTTATTATTTGGTTAAGACCAGTTTGTGACAAGGGTCGCAGAATAGGTTCGTTTATTTAATTTGGACTCGGTTAGGGCAGTCAAATTAAGTACGAAAGATTTTAAATAACTGGTAAATACCCGTGTGTGATGGGGTATGTTATTTAACCCACATATATAAGCTTGTGACCAGCTCCTTCTCTCATTTTCTTAAAAATTCTTAAACACCCCGTACACTCTCAATCTCATTCCATCAAACCCTAGATTTCTAATTTGTGTTCTAGAGCTCAAATCATTCATATAATCTTATTCTTTACAATTTACAGAGTCTATTGAGGTAAGAATCAAAGAGTTTCAAGCTCTAATCTTTAAGAAAATGATGATTTTATGTTAACTTTGTCAAAAGAGCAATTTTGAGTCAAAATGGTTGATTTTGATGTTGTTTGTGTCAAAATCTTGTGGATTTATGCTTATTGATGTTAAGTGTATATGATTTGGTCAGTTTAGAGGTAAGAAATGAGCTCTAGAGCACTAATTGGTGATTTTAGGTCGAAACCCATCAGTTTTCTGCTGCTGCTGCACGATGAACACAACCGTACGTGAAAGGACTCGTTCATATACATTATAAATGATTCACAATAGTTGATTACATCGCGAGGTATTTGACCTCTATATGATACATTTTACAAACATTGCATTCGTTTTTAAAAGACAATCTTTCATTCCATCGACAGTTGACGATATGCATACCATTTCATAATATATCCAACTATAATTGACTTAATAATAATCTTGATGAACTCAACGACTCGAATGCAACGTCGTTTGAAATATGTCATGAATGACTCCAAGTAATATCTCTAAAATGAGTAAATGCACAGCGGAAGATTTCCTTAATACCTGAGAATAAACATGCTTTAAAGTGTCAATCAAAAGGTTGGTGAGTTCATAGGTTTATCAAAAATAATAAAATTCATCATTTTAATAGACCACAAGATTTAATATTCCCATTTCCCATAAACATCATGCATAAAATTCATTCATATGGATTGCACACCTGGTAATCGACCTTAACAAGTTGCATATAGAATATTCTCATCATTCCGGGACAACTTTGGACATGATAAATTCGCCATCATTCCGGGAAAACTTCGGACATAATAAATACGCCATCATTCCGGGAAAACTTCGGACATGATAAATTCGCCATCATTTCGGGAAAACATCGGACATGATAAATTCGCCATCATTCCGGGAAAACATCGGACATGATAAATTCGCCATCATTCCGGGAAAACATCGGACATGATAAATAGGGCATATTCGATTTTGATAATTCAACCATAGAATGTAGTTTCGATTACTTATGTCTATTTTGTAAAACAGTTATAAAAGTAGTTCATGTATTCGCAGTTCAAAATATATTTCAAAAGCATTTAATAAAGCAGTTGTAAAAACAGCGCATGTATTCTCAGTCTCAAAAATGTAAAGAGTAAAAAGGAATCAAATGAAACTCACCATACTGTATTTTGTAGTAAAAATACATATGACATCATTGAACAAAAATAGGGTTAGTCTTGGATTCACGAACCTATATCAGTCGTATATATATTAAAACACATGATGACAATTAACCAGTTCTTATATTTATATTATTAATATACTTCTTATATTAATAGTTTATTAACTATATTCATTTATATATTTTAAATACTAAAAATTTATGTATATATCAGATAATAGGTCATTTGTTATAAATACCCTATATTGATGTTTAGGAATATCATATTATGTATTAAAAATTTATATTAATATATTTGTAATATTTATTTGTAATAATAATAATAATAATGATATTACTAATCATTTTTATTAATGATAATATTTATATAGAATTGTTAATTTTTATAAAGGATAAGGTAATATCTTTACTAATAAAGTTAAATTTTTGATAAAAGTGATGGTTTTGATAAAATGATAACTTTGAAAATTTTAATTATAATGACACTTCTAATAGGAATGTTAATAATAAGAATAAATTTTATAATGATAATAATAAGGATATTAATAATAATACTTATGATAATAACAGAATTTTTTAATAAAAACTAAAAGTTTAATAATAATGATAATGAAAATAATATTTTGATAATAATACATAATATTTAACAATAATAATAATAATCCTAATTATGATTATAATACATATACTAATAATAATGATAATGATAATATTCTTAATTTGATTAATGATAATGATACTTCTAAATATTAAGGGTAATAATAATTATCATGGTAATAATAACAATAACTAATAATAATAATAATAATAATAATAATAATAATAATAATAATAATAATAATAATAATGATAATAATAATAATAATAATGATAACAATAATAATAATAATAATAATAATAATAATAATAATAATAATAATAATAATAATAATAATGAAATAATAATAATAACAATAACGAAAATGATAATAATAATAATAATAATAATAATAATAATAATAATAATAATAATAATAATAATAATAATAATAATAATAATAATAATAATAATAATAATAATAATAAAATAGAAAACTACCTTAGGAGTCTAAAAAAAATAACCCGCCAGAGCCGGGACTCGAACCCGTGACCTCTCGAATACCCGAATCAACCCCTAACCATCCATCCATGAATGTTTTTTTGATTAATCTCCTTTCTTAATATATATACCCCGTAATAATCTTATTTCTGTTTTCTTCTTCAATTTCAGAATTGACCAAAGCAGTTAACCAACAAAACAATCAATTCCTAAATGATTTAGGTTCTTTAATTGAAACAGTAACGACTCTTAAAGGTTGATTGACTTAATTGAAACAGAAGAAAGAAAAAAATAAATGGAGCAGTAGCAGAACCAAGAACACGCGAAGAACTCCAACCTCAACTTCGATTTTTAGACTGTTTTGGATCACGATTTATAAATGAATTATGTCTTAAATCGTTCCTGGAAACTTCCGAAATCCTTAATAATAATAATTATAGAGATGATTTTTAAAGAATATGGTAATAATAATTATAAAAATATTAATAATAATAATTATTATAAAAATCATAATTTTTATTACTAAGTATAATAATAATGATAATACTAATATTAGTAATTATAACACCTTACATGTATTAACTTTCATGTCTATATAATATATATTGAAAGTAATAATATAACAAGTAATGATATTAATATTAATGTTAATAATAATAATGGAAGTAATGATATTATTCGTATAACAATTATATTTTAAATTTGTAATTAATTTGATGTAATATTTAATAGTTGTGTAACGTATATACTACATAATATCTTTTATCGATTATTGAATATTTATAAATTATATATATTTTACTATATATGTACCATTACTTATGTATAGATTTCATATATATATATATATATATATATATATATATATATATATATATATATATATATATATATATATATATATATATATATATATATTTATTTATAGCAACTTAATTATTCTGTTCATTAGTTTACATTTTAAATTTTTAATTGATTAAATTGTATTTTATTATACTAAATTATTATATATACTTTTGTTTATATTTATATATGTATATAGATATATATATACTTATATATACATACACACTTATTTATATATCTATATATATTTATTTGTAACTAATTGTTCGTGAATCGTCGGTAATGGTCGAAGTGTAAATGAATACATGAACATAGTGCAAACTTTTTAAGACTTAATATTACAGACTTTGCTTATCGTGTCGGAAACATATAAAGATTAATTTTAAATTTGGTCTGAAATTTCCGGGTCGTCACAGTACCTACCCGTTAAAGAAATTTCGTCCCCGAAATTTGATCGAGGTCGTCATGGATAACAATAAGAATGTTTTCATGACTTACATGAGTTGGAAATTAGAGTTTTTATCATTGATGTGTGCAGCATGGGGTACGATATACTATATATATTTTTATTAAAAAATACGTTACAAATAACACAAGTTTTAATTATTTATTTACAAATGGGATATACCGAAACCTTGCTACAACACTATAGGCAGTGTACCTAATCGTAGAGTAGTATAGTTTTTAGTAAGTCCGGTTCGTTCCACAGGGAGATGACTTATTTTACACTATATTTTTAAACAATTATATTTGTACAAAATATATTATATATAGTAATAATATATAAAAGGGGGTTTACCGTTTAATGACCGGTTTGTCGATTTTATATTTTAAGCGAAGTGTAAAGTAAATGACGATATTTAACCAACGATAAAATAAATAACAATAATTAAAATGACAAAATAAATAAAAGTACGAGAAAATATAAAATAAAATATATTATGCTTATTCAAATTTCCGTACTCATGATGTTTGACGTTTTGATTTTAATTCATTACCCTGGGTTAATTGTCCTTTGTCCTGGATTATTCGATAAGTCTATCTGGTTTTGCCATAATAGTCCATCAGTCATAATTATAAAGTGCGAGGGTCTTCGCCAAATTAACCTTATACCCGAAGTCAAATATTCCAACTAATTGGGGATTCGAACTGTAACAAGGTCTTAATACTTTGTTTAATGAATACACCAGGTTATCGACTGTGTGTAGCGACCCGACCAAATCATGTTTGACGGCGCCGTCTACTTAGGTCCCGTTACGTGGTCATAAGTCTTTAAGACAAAGTTTGACCAAAATATGTCGCCTTCATTTCAAAATAAAGATTGTTCCCAAAGTTTACAAGAATTGTTCAACCAATAGTTAAGTTACAACGTTATAATACGAATGAAATCTAGGCGACACGGTTTAAAGTAAAGTCAAAAGACGCTCTATGAAATGCACATATACTCGACATCCAATGCAAGTATCAAATAATGAGCGGAAGCATGTATCATGTATCGTTCAAGGACCTGAGAAAAACATAGAAATCTGTCAACGAAAACGTTGGTGAAATCATAGGTTTAAGTAAGTAAGTACAAGTGAACCACAAGATTTGCATCAATGAAATAATAGTAAATACATTCCAAAAGTTTGTTTCACGAGCACCCAATTATCAATGCTTAACATTTCCTTCCATTGAACCCCATCACTTAGTGCTAGAACATACACTGTTTCTCGAAATTATATTTCATTCGTAAACGGTAGCGAACCGTTTGAATGAGGGTTTGTCAAACCCATATGGATCCATACAACATAAGTTCTCGCTTACACCCGGCAAGTGTAACTAATGATAATCGAATTGAGGATTTTGTTCTAAACTCGTATGTAGAATGTTTGTTTTCCTGTACTTGTGTTCACTTAGTAAAAGAAATGTTTATGTTTTCTCATCCCAAATGTAAGTTCAAAAAGAGTAAAAGTGGGACTATGATCTCACCTTGAGTGCACGAGTAGTAAAGTACTTCAACAAGTAAACGTGTGCAAAGAACAATGCTAGTCTTGACCTAAACAATAGGTTGTATCAATAACGGTAAACACGATAGGTCAAAGATGTTCAATTAGTCCTATGGCTCGTTACGACTCGATTATTTAGCATGTGAAATCAAATTGCCAAGTTTCATGCAAGATACAAGTATATAAATAAGTTAGGAAGATTACATAAGTAATTGGTCAAGTTTGATTAAGAGTCAAACTTGGTCGGGTCAAAGTCAACGAAAAAGTCAACACGTTCGGGTCGGGCCTCGAACGAATTTTCTGAAGTTTTTAATCATATATAAGCATGTTGGAACAAGTCTCATGTGAAACGGAGGTCTAGAACGTCCCAAACATTTTTCGTTAAATGACAACCAAAACAGCCCACTTTAGGCTTATGGGACGGCGTCCCAAAAGGCCTAGACGGCGTCCCACTTTGAAGGGCAAGACGGCGTCTTGGACCCCTAGACGGCGTCTAGGTTTGAAAGTCAGGACGTCGTCCTGAGTATTGGGACGGCGTCTTGGCTTGTTTCCAGACCCTGGTTGCTGAAACTCCTAAGTGCACGAGTCCAAACATAAACCAACACAAATTACAACCCGCAAACATTCAAGACATGTATTTTATATCACCGGAAAGGTATTTTGACGAGGAACACAACTATGCACTTATCATCAATCAAACTTTCGCATACAACAACCAAAAACCGCATTTAGTGACCCTCATTCTATGCATATAAGTCATAAATGCTATTTAATGATTCGGTAACCAAAAGACATGAACAATATGCCGTTTCGAAGGTAATTAAGCATACAACACAACTTAACACTTATAATTAACACTTCATGTCATTTAATGCATCAAAATCCATTCCTAGTTCATGAAACCCTAACCAAAAGTTACCAAATTTCATAATCAAGTTTAAGAGGTTTCTTTGATCAATCTTTACATCATAATGAAGCTAGTAACACTAGGAACAAGATTAAAACATGAAGTCTTAGCATCTAACAACACATGAACACTTAAAACTCAAGATTGAGCATGTTAACTTTCCATATGAACTAGTTACTCCAAAATATCAAAAACGAGCATACAAAACACATAAACAAACTAGACTTGAGCCATAGATACTAATTAACAAACTCATAACTTAAAAATCTCAAGAACACAAAGATTAGTGATTTTAGAAAGTTACCCAAAATTGATGAAACCGGTATGAAATCGAAGAGGAGATCACGAGGAGTTCAAATATGTATTTTGTTTGGCAAGAAGATCACTAGCTCGGTTTTGGATGATGAATCTTTGTTCTTGAAGTTGAGAGGAAAAGTTGAAGTATTAAGAAATTGGAAGAGATGAATGAATGGATAGAATGAGAGTTTGACTCTTTGACCTAGTCACAAGTTTCAACATTTGGCAAGATTGGTCCCTCAACTTAAATCGGGTGCGGGAATTACCTAACAAGATAATTCAAACGCATATTAACGAGATGTGTTATAAACATCTAACGGAACTTAAATAGTTAAACGGAAAAGTTGACGGAAAAAGGCGGGATGTTACATCACCTACACCTTAAAAGAAATTTCGTCCCGAAATTTAAGCAGGCGTTGTAGTCGTTGTTTCTTCCTCGGAATCTGACGGTTCCGGAATCGGGAATAGATGCGGGTGCTTCTTTCGCATTTGGTCTTCTCTTTCCCAAGTAAACTCGGGTCCCCTTTTGGCGTTCCAACGGACTTTAACAATCGGGATTCGGCTTTGTTTCAATGTCTTGACGGAGGTGTCCACAATTTCAACCGGTTCCTCCACGAAATGAAGTTTGTCATCAATAGTAAGTTCTTCGAGAGGGATGACGATATCGGGTTCGGCAAGACACTTTTTCAAGTTGGATACATGGAAAGTAGGATGAACGGAGTTCAATTGAGGCGGAAGATCTAAACGATAAGCAACGGTTCCAATACGCTCCAAGATTTCGAAAGGACCAATATACCGCGGATTTAGCTTCCCGCGTTTCCCAAAACGGATTACACCCTTCCAAGGTGCGACTTTTAACATGACGCGGTCACCGACTTGAAATTCAAGGTCGTTGCGTCTTTTGTCGGTATAGCACTTTTGACGACTCCGGGCCGTCCTAAGCCTATCTCGGATTTGAACAATTTTCTCGGTGGTTTCGTGAATGAGTTCGGGTCCGGTGATTTGCACGTCGCCTACCTCGGCCCAACAAAGAGGTGAACGACATTTGCGGCCATATAGCGCTTCAAAAGGTGCGGCTTTAATACTCGCGTGATAACTATTGTTGTAAGAGAACTCGGTGAGAGGTAAGTGCTTGTCCCAAGCTTTTCCGAAATCAACCACGCAAGCTCGTAACATGTCCTCTAAGGTTTGAATTGTGCGTTCGCTTTGTCCATCGGTTTGAGGATGATATGCGGTGCTCATGTCTAAACGCGTTCCCAACGCTTCTTGCAATGTACGCCAAAATCTAGAAACGAAACGGCCATCTCGGTCGGAGATAATCGATAAAGGTACACCGTGTCGGGCTACGATCTCCTTAATGTAAAGTTGTGCAAGTTTCTCCATTTTGTCCGTTTCTTTCATGGCAAGGAAGTGTGCGGATTTGGTGAGACGGTCAACAATAACCCAAATGGTATCATAACCGCCCGTCGTTTTTGGTAGCTTGGTGATAAAATCCATCGTTATCCTTTCCCACTTCCATTGCGGGATCTCGGGTTGTCGAAGTAGTCCGGACGGTCTTTGGTGTTCGGCTTTGACTTTGGAACATGTCAAACACTTGGAAACATAAGTAGCTACGTCCCTTTTGATGTTCGGCCACCAATATAGTTGTTTAAGGTCGTGGTACATCTTATTGGCACCGGGGTGAATCGAGTATCGTGACTTATGGGCTTCATCTAAAATAAGGCTTCGTAGATCCCCATAACTAGGCACCCAAATTCTTCCGGCGAAATATCGGAGTCCGGTTTCTTTAACTTCGAATCGAGAGGTGAGGACGTTCAAGTGTTCGAGAGAGATGTTTTCATCCTTGAGAGCCTCATCTTGGGCTACCCGAATTTGGCTATTAAGGTTGGTGTGAATGGTGATGTTTAAAGCTCGGACACGGAGAGGCACCGCTCTTTCTTTTCGACTTAAGGCATCGGCTACTACATTTGCCTTCCCGGGATGGTAACGAAGCTCGCAATCGTAATCGTTTAAGGTTTCAATCCACCTTCGTTGTCTCATGTTTAGTTGCTTTTGATCGAAAATGTGTTGAAGACTTTTGTGGTCGGTAAAGATAGTACTCTTGGTCCCGTAAAGATAGTGTCTCCACATTTTAAGTGCAAAGACAACGGCTCCGAGTTCGAGATCATGTGTCGTATAGTTTCGTTCATGAATTTTAAGTTGTCGAGAAGCATAAGCAATGACTTTCATTCGTTGCATCAATACACACCCAAAACCATGTTTTGAGGCATCGCAATATACAACAAAGTCATCATTGCCTTCGGGAAGTGACAAGATAGGAGCGGTGGTTAGCTTCGTTTTCAAGATTTGGAATGCGGATTCATGTTCGGTCGCCCAAATGAATTTCTTTCCCTTGTGAGTCAAGGCGGTTAGAGGACGTGCAACCAAAGAGAAATTTTCGATGAATCTACGATAGTACCCGGCGAGACCCAAAAATTGACGAATGTGAGTAGGAGTAGTAGGAGTCTCCCATTTGCTAATGGCTTCGATTTTCGATGGATCGACTTTAATACCTTGGTCACTTACAACATGACCAAGAAATTGAACTTCCTTTAACCAAAATTCACACTTGGAGAATTTGGCATAGAGTTGTTCTTGTCTTAAAAGTTCAAGCACAAGTCGGAGATGTTGTTCGTGCTCTTCTTCATTTTTAGAATAGATCAA
The DNA here is from genome assembly GCF_046630445.1 of Rutidosis leptorrhynchoides. Classification (NCBI taxonomy): domain Eukaryota; kingdom Viridiplantae; phylum Streptophyta; class Magnoliopsida; order Asterales; family Asteraceae; genus Rutidosis; species Rutidosis leptorrhynchoides. The sequence continues at coordinate 111,277,891 of NC_092342.1, read as the reverse complement.
TATGTCATCGATGAACACAATAACGAATTTATCGAGATACGGTTTGCACACGCGGTTCATAAGATCCATGAATACCGCCGGTGCGTTAGTGAGACCAAATGGCATGACAAGGAATTCATAACTACCATAACGAGTTCGGAAAACGGTTTTGGAGACATCTTCCCCCTTAACCCTCAATTGATGATAACCCGAGCGGAGATCGATTTTCGAATATACACAAGACCCTTGTAGTTGATCAAAGAGGTCATCGATGCGAGGAAGAGGATATCGGTTCTTAACCGTCAATTTATTTAGTTCGCGATAATCAATGCACATTCGTAGGGATCCGTCTTTCTTTTTAACAAACAAAATCGGAGCGCCCCAAGGTGAATGGCTAGGTTGGATAAAACCACGATCAAGTAGTTCTTGGATTTGACTTTGCAATTCTTGCATTTCAGATGGAGCGAGTCTATATGGTGCACGCGCTACGGGTGCGGCTCCCGGAATAAGATCGATTTGGAATTCAACCGGTCGATGAGGCGGAAGACCCGGCAATTCATCGGGAAATACATCGGAATAGTCACTAACAATTGGCACATCATCGATGTGCTTCTCATCGGACTCGACTTTCTTAACGTGGGCAAGGATCGCAAAACAACCCTTACGGAGTAGTTTTCTAACTTTAAGGCACGAAACGAGGTTGAGTCTGGTGCAACTCTTATCGCCATAAACAATCAAAGGTTCACCATTCTCGATAGGAATTCGGATTGCGTTAAGATCACAAAGAATGTGAGATTTCGTTTTGACTAACCAATTCATACCGATTATTACATCAAAGCTTCCTAGTTCCATGGGTATCAAGTCAATTTCAAATTCCTTACCCAAAATGTTTAACGTACACCCCCGGTAATATGTGTCGGCACTTAATAGTTTTCCGTTAGCCACTTCAATGGTATAAGTGGTATCTAATGAAAGAGGTGGAGTGCTAAAAGAATGAGTCAAAGTCTTGGATACAAAGCATTTATCGGCACCCGAATCGAATAAACAGGAGACATAAGAATTGTTGAGAAGAAACGTACCCGTGACTAGTTCAGTGTCATCCCGGGCTTCCTCGGTGTTGATGTTGAAAGCTCGGCCGCGCGTATTGGGGTTATCTTTCTTCTTTGGGCATGCATTTCTATAATGACCCGTTTGGCCACATTCGTAACAAGAGCCCGTCTTTGGTGCATTGGGCCACTTTCGAGCGACGGGAGTGGCACTTTTACAATCGTTGGCCTTATGACCAACTCCTTGGCACCGGTGGCAAATTAACTTACTACATTCGCCAAAGTGATGTTTGTTGCATTTGTTGCAAAGAGGTAGGTTCCCGGCATAACCCTTCTTGCCGTCGGAAGTGAAAGATTTCTTGGCAAAGTTGTTGTTGCTTGATTGGGAGGGTTCCCACTTTCTTTTGTTGCCGCCCGATTTATCCTCGGCCTTAGGTGCCGGAACTACGATTTCGTCAACCGTTTCAATTAGTTGGCGAGCCATGTTCATAGCGGCTTGATGAGTAGTGGGTTTGGATGACATCACCCCTTGTTTGATGCTTTTTGGAAGACCGAGCATGTAGAGCTCAATCCTTTGAGATTCGGGGTTAACAAGATTAGGACACATCAAGGATAGTTCGGCGAAGCGTTGATTATAAGCTTTAAGATCGTTTCCGACCGCTTTCAAAGCTCTTAGTTCTTCCTCAAGCTTTCGGGTTTCTTCGCGCGGAAAATATTCAACAATCATCTTTTCCTTTAGATCGGCCCAAGAGAGGGCATGAGCTTCATCGGTACCCACCGATTGAACATAGGTGTTCCACCATGTTAGAGCAATTCCGGAGAAAGTGTGAGTGGAGTATTTGACCTTGTCTTGGTCCCGACAACCGCTTATGCTAAAGACGGCTTCCGTTTGCTCAAACCATCGGGTGAGCACGACCGGTCCCCCGGTTCCATCAAAAGTGTGAGGTTTGCACCCCATGAAAGCTTTATAGGAGCATCCCTCGTTTGAGTTTCCGGCTCCATTGTTGTTGTTGTTGTTGTTGTTGTTGTTGTTGTGGTTGTTATTATTATTGTTGTTGGATGAGTGACCGGCCATGGCCGCATCTACGGCGGTAGCTATCATCCGTTCGAGAGCTTGTTCGGGAGTTTCATTGCGGCGTACACGACGAGGGGCCATTGTTCCTTCAAGACACAAGAATATCATTGATTAGTATTCTCTATAATACTAACCGTGATATAGAATAAAGATAAAGAGAAGTTTTTCCTCGACTCGCCTTAAATTCTTTATGTCATAATGTCGGAACGTTCATACGAGTCACCGTAATATAATCCCGGAAATTATATTACCCTAATTCATATGTGCATTCGACATCATTTCATATAGTCAAGGTGGCGTGTCAATCAAATTAAACAACGTGAGATTAAGATGAACTAAGAGTAGATATGAGTAGAAACGTTCGAGTATAAATGCACAAGTAGTCAAGTAATTCCTACTTCAAGTCTATATGCCGGTTGTAGTCTAGACTCACCAATGTACCCTATGACTCGGGGTTGACACTAATGAACCCTAAATCCCTACAACCAACGCTCTGATACCATCTGTAGCGACCCGACCAAATCATGTTTGACGGCGCCGTCTACTTAGGTCCCGTTACGTGGTCATAAGTCTTTAAGACAAAGTTTGACCAAAATATGTCGCCTTCATTTCAAAATAAAGATTGTTCCCAAAGTTTACAAGAATTGTTCAACCAATAGTTAAGTTACAACGTTATAATACGAATGAAATCTAGGCGACACGGTTTAAAGTAAAGTCAAAAGACGCTCTATGAAATGCACATATACTCGACATCCAATGCAAGTATCAAATAATGAGCGGAAGCATGTATCATGTATCGTTCAAGGACCTGAGAAAAACATAGAAATCTGTCAACGAAAACGTTGGTGAAATCATAGGTTTAAGTAAGTAAGTACAAGTGAACCACAAGATTTGCATCAATGAAATAATAGTAAATACATTCCAAAAGTTTGTTTCACGAGCACCCAATTATCAATGCTTAACATTTCCTTCCATTGAACCCCATCACTTAGTGCTAGAACATACACTGTTTCTCGAAATTATATTTCATTCGTAAACGGTAGCGAACCGTTTGAATGAGGGTTTGTCAAACCCATATGGATCCATACAACATAAGTTCTCGCTTACACCCGGCAAGTGTAACTAATGATAATCGAATTGAGGATTTTGTTCTAAACTCGTATGTAGAATGTTTGTTTTCCTGTACTTGTGTTCACTTAGTAAAAGAAATGTTTATGTTTTCTCATCCCAAATGTAAGTTCAAAAAGAGTAAAAGTGGGACTATGATCTCACCTTGAGTGCACGAGTAGTAAAGTACTTCAACAAGTAAACGTGTGCAAAGAACAATGCTAGTCTTGACCTAAACAATAGGTTGTATCAATAACGGTAAACACGATAGGTCAAAGATGTTCAATTAGTCCTATGGCTCGTTACGACTCGATTATTTAGCATGTGAAATCAAATTGCCAAGTTTCATGCAAGATACAAGTATATAAATAAGTTAGGAAGATTACATAAGTAATTGGTCAAGTTTGATTAAGAGTCAAACTTGGTCGGGTCAAAGTCAACGAAAAAGTCAACACGTTCGGGTCGGGCCTCGAACGAATTTTCTGAAGTTTTTAATCATATATAAGCATGTTGGAACAAGTCTCATGTGAAACGGAGGTCTAGAACGTCCCAAACATTTTTCGTTAAATGACAACCAAAACAGCCCACTTTAGGCTTATGGGACGGCGTCCCAAAAGGCCTAGACGGCGTCCCACTTTGAAGGGCAAGACGGCGTCTTGGACCCCTAGACGGCGTCTAGGTTTGAAAGTCAGGACGTCGTCCTGAGTATTGGGACGGCGTCTTGGCTTGTTTCCAGACCCTGGTTGCTGAAACTCCTAAGTGCACGAGTCCAAACATAAACCAACACAAATTACAACCCGCAAACATTCAAGACATGTATTTTATATCACCGGAAAGGTATTTTGACGAGGAACACAACTATGCACTTATCATCAATCAAACTTTCGCATACAACAACCAAAAACCGCATTTAGTGACCCTCATTCTATGCATATAAGTCATAAATGCTATTTAATGATTCGGTAACCAAAAGACATGAACAATATGCCGTTTCGAAGGTAATTAAGCATACAACACAACTTAACACTTATAATTAACACTTCATGTCATTTAATGCATCAAAATCCATTCCTAGTTCATGAAACCCTAACCAAAAGTTACCAAATTTCATAATCAAGTTTAAGAGGTTTCTTTGATCAATCTTTACATCATAATGAAGCTAGTAACACTAGGAACAAGATTAAAACATGAAGTCTTAGCATCTAACAACACATGAACACTTAAAACTCAAGATTGAGCATGTTAACTTTCCATATGAACTAGTTACTCCAAAATATCAAAAACGAGCATACAAAACACATAAACAAACTAGACTTGAGCCATAGATACTAATTAACAAACTCATAACTTAAAAATCTCAAGAACACAAAGATTAGTGATTTTAGAAAGTTACCCAAAATTGATGAAACCGGTATGAAATCGAAGAGGAGATCACGAGGAGTTCAAATATGTATTTTGTTTGGCAAGAAGATCACTAGCTCGGTTTTGGATGATGAATCTTTGTTCTTGAAGTTGAGAGGAAAAGTTGAAGTATTAAGAAATTGGAAGAGATGAATGAATGGATAGAATGAGAGTTTGACTCTTTGACCTAGTCACAAGTTTCAACATTTGGCAAGATTGGTCCCTCAACTTAAATCGGGTGCGGGAATTACCTAACAAGATAATTCAAACGCATATTAACGAGATGTGTTATAAACATCTAACGGAACTTAAATAGTTAAACGGAAAAGTTGACGGAAAAAGGCGGGATGTTACACTGTGTGTAATCCAAGGTTTTAATACTTTGTTAACAATTAACCAATTATCCTTGAATGTAATCCACCCCTGTTTTAATGAGTCCAGTAACTACTAATCCATCCCCGTGTCCGGTCAAATGAACAATAATTCGTACTTATAAATATCCCGCCCATCGTGTCCGATTAAGCGTATGTGGTTATATATAGATACGTCAAATCATAACCTTTATATTAAATTAATGAGGTATCATTAATTTAATATAAAGCCCATTAATAGCCCATAGTCTAATTTCCACAAGTGTCGATCTTTTGTCCAAACCCCAATTATGGTCCAAAACCCAATAACCCCGTCTTTTAATATTTAGCCCAACATCATGATTACTTCGACTTAAATAAGCATAATAATAACTTAGTTACGAGACATTAATTTAAAAAGGAGAACATAGCTTACATTGATTATTTATCGCGTAGTGTTACATGGAGAGAACTTCGACTTCAAAACCCGTAAAATAACCTTTACATTACCCAAACTAATCTAATATAAAACTAAACTAATATTTATATTATATATATATATATATATATTATATATTATGAGACATAGAGATATTGATTATGTTGGTGTATGATACTCGGCAGAATGCATGGCCTTTTATAGGCATTTTGATTCCTGACTGCTCCGAGATCGTGAAGCAAATGTGCCTTCCAGCTCCGAGATCGCGAAGTAACGCACTCCAGCTCACCAACTTTTGGCCATTTTCTTGTCGACATTATTTAATATAATATATAATATATAAATAATTTATATAATTATTTAAATATTATATTATATTCTTGTGCATAGTAGACTTGTAATTTTTGGTCCGTTGCATCGGGCGTTGATAGTTGGCTCAGGTCCCGGTTCCAGATTTTGAAACGCTTTTTCGTATAATTTAATATCTTGTACTTTGCGTTCCGCAACTTGTACTCTTGTAATTTTTAGACGTTTCTCATCAATAAATGGAACCACTTGAATTGTATCTTGTACGTTTGAGCATTTTGGACATTTTTGTCTTCGAATCTTCGTTTTCGCCTTTTGTCTTCGCACTTATTTAATATAAACGAATATTGCTTGAAAATAGAACAATTGCAACTGAAAACTTTACATATTGGAAGGATATTGCGCCTAAATATATGTTCATTTGGAGCACTATCAAATATCCCCACACTTGAACGTTGCTTGTCCTCAAGCAATACATAACTTGAAATTAAATCACACGAATCACTTCTTTATTCTTCACACTTTATACATCAGTGATTTTGATACGGCGGTATAAACAATGATAGTAATATTTGTGGTTTACAGTCCCACATGACTATAAAAATTTAGATCCTTTAGGAAATTGGATCTTTATAAAAACATTTGATCTTTTAAAAATTCAATCTAGCTTTTACCCTAGATAAGTTTTCCGGAATAACCCTTCACCGGTGTTGCAAAATATTTTTGTGGGTTTTGTGGGTTTCAGATTTGAAAATTTTAGCTCAACACTTGCGGTTTTGTATTACCCACTTGCTAACCTTGTATTAGGAAAGCAACACGTCCAGTTTACTTGTCCCGTATATTACCTTTCGACAAACTACCATCCAGTTGTAAAGGAAAGCGTTGAACAAGCAACTGTTAAGGCAATGTCTAATGACATGCATTTGATTATGGTCCAAAAACGTGTCGGATGCTAGTACTATCCTTTGTAGGAGCAATAGTAAAGATCATCCTATAATTTTTTTGGTCTGGCACAAGGTCCTGTCTCTGACCATGCTATGCAACCACCGTTCTTACGGTTGACACCCGATTTAGTTCAGGTGACCTAATGAATTCCAGGTGAATTCCTAGGATTTTATGTTCAATGGTAATGAACGCATTGCAAATAGGTTTTTAGAAAACAAATCGGTTTGTAATTTTGATCAAAATATTTTCTCGTTCAAGCTCGAGTTTAGATATCATTGAATTCCATGAGTTTGTAATTATCAATCTTTAAGGTCAATCTCAAGGATTGAGTAATATCAGGCTTGAAAGCTGATTTTTAATCTTTAAGGAGATTATCCTTTCTGGGGGGTCTGATTCATTAGTCTTATCAAGCTAATTTGCATGGTGCCCTCCCCATTTTACGAGACAGATCCTCTCATGGTTAGGATAAGTCTGACCACTTGGCGACCCTGTTTGATGCTGAGGTCCGTGGATTTCCTGATGATTTTAGAGATGACTTTTCTAGATTTTTCGTCAACCTACAGCTGGTCTGGACGATAACTTCTTGTCCTAAATCAAGAAGCGCGTGTCTTTTTCGGAAGACTTTACTTCCTTTTAATGATGGAATTGATTCATCGTGTAGATCCATCTTTTCTTTCATCGGGTAAAACAGTTAATTTAGTCCAAAACAAAAGCACCTGCAATAACTTTACAGAAACATGTGATAGATAGTTTTTAATTGAATAACTTGGTACATTCTCCCCACACTTGGCTTTTTTTTCATGCGTCTTTTTATATCTTAATAAATAAATTCAAGCGTTTTAGTTGTTTCTCAATTTATGTCCTTTCCGAGGTAACAATAATTTCGGCATTAACACCTAGTTTTATCGTTCATAAATATGTATAAACATGATTTTGAATTCATTTAGTTGAAAATTTTTCAAATTTTCATAAAATTTAGAAAATAAGCCAAGTATAAACCCGAGAAAATTTATAACCCTTCCCCACACTTGAGATCATGCAATGCCCTCATTCGCATGAAATCAGACTATAATTATAAATTCATGAGGGTGATTAGTGTAGAAAAGTAGTTAAAGATACCAGTTTTTAATTACAAAGCTCGTCGAATGATAGATGGCGCGCCTCATCGTTCATTCCTTCTTGTTTTATCACACATGTTTTTCTTCAAAAACGGTTGCTTTTCTGAACTGTTTGCTAATATTTGAAAATACGTCTTTTACCCTAATCGTGCATTTTTATTAACGAGTTATGCACTAAACCGAACCCCGAATTTAACTTTAAGTGGGGTTAGACTTCCCCACACTTAGCTGACAACATGTGAAGTCGGTAGAATAAGTTCCACGAATTAGAATAGTGAGCCAGTTATTTACATCTCGGGTGGTGTATAATATATCAATGGGTTTAAAGTTTAGACCCACCCGATCGTCACTACTTAATTCTTTTTTAAGTGTAGCTTTTAGTAAATGTATATGTCTCTTTTCTGGTTCTTGGTCAAATGGATCGATATACACCGACATACATACTATAGGGTGGACAATTCCTAACATTTCCTTTCGTTTATTCTCGGGATCAAAGTTTTCACCTCTATTACCCAATTGGGTGAAATCCGAGGTGTCATTATCTATTACAGCTCGTAGTTCATCTTCGGTAGATGACCCATCTATTGAGAATATTGGGTTGGAAGGTTGTGGAATGGTGAATTTCGGGATCGAAGCAAATTCTTCTTCACTAACGGTACTTATCGGTCCCACTACTTTGGTCTCGGGGGTAAAGTTTTCAATGTTATCGTTTTCCCAAGAGTACCAATTTGTCACCCTTGGATTGATGATTTCGTCGATAGAGGCTAATGTGTAGACATGTTGTGAAATTGGTAAGACTGAATAAAAAGTATCATCGGGATAATTGGTGATTTCGGAGCTCTCGAATTCATCAAAATTCGACGATATGAGATTTTCTTGCACACCACTCCTCAGATCAACCGGTGTGTAATCTGATAGAGTTTCAACTTGCCGATTTACAAACTCTTTAAATTTGTTCATTTTGAGCATCAAGTTCTTCGAGTTTGATTTTCATATAATCTAAAGAATTTTCAGACACATAATTTTCCTCGTCATCTGGTTGTTGAGTTTGGATATATTCTAGGGAATAATCCCAATTTGAATTGTATTCTTCATAATCATTCCATTCAGGTTCTGTGGGTACGTAATTTTCCATAGGAACGTAATAATAACATTCCCATGTTGAGTGATAATCTCCACAGATTTCACAACCAGTTATTGTTTCGTCATTCGTGATCCAAGATTGACCGAACGAATTGTCATCAACACCCGTTTGAGAGTATTGATTTCGTATGTCATAAAGAGTTTCCAGAATATATTTGAGATTTTCCATAATGCGCTTATTACCAAATTTTAGCTACAATGTGGTGCATTTACTGATTATCTTATTAGTTATAAAATAAAAAATTATATAAGTTATCAAATTAATAGACTTTTCTGATTTTGCCCACATTTCGAATAGCCAATAGATGCAGCAGGTAGCCAGGACCCTTTAAATCGGAAGCCCACAACTCGCCACTAACAAATCCAACTATTACTACGAATCAGAAAATTTGGATGTCTATCAATTTAACAGCTTAAAATTAGTTTTCGTTTGGAATTTTAGAGAAGAAATAGAAAATCTATGTCCTAAAAACTAGCGTGTCGAGAAATAAGAAAGAAAAAGATTACGCGTCGAAAAACATCAAAAAATAAAAATAAGAAAATAGCGCGTCGTAACTTAAAAGGTACTAAAATTTATAAACAGCGTTGCAAAATTCTAGAGCACCTAAATCTTAGTCTAAAGAAAAAGCACTTAAGGGATTTTACGGCAAAGCCTAAAAAAATCTAGAAATATAAAATAAGCTACGGCAAAATATTAGAACTTAAAACTAGATACGAACGATAAAAATACAAATATTACGATTACACGAAATAAAAGGATACAAAATATAAAAAGAAACCTTAAAGTTATAAAAATACAATTTTTTAAAAAATATTATTTTTATATTATTATTATAAAAATATTAATCTATATAATTAATAATAACTTAAAACTAAATATTACAAAAGTAAATTAAAATATAAACTAAATATTAATATTAATAAATACAAACCATAAATAATAATAATAATAATAATATATAAAAATAAATCCTAAATTCGCATTAAATGCACTGGTTGACCTGTCAGGAACAGCTACGCGATCGCGTAGAACTAAAGGGTAAATCTCCGAGATCGCGGAGGGATGAATTTGCAGGTTTAATTTCGTTTTTTTTATATTTTATATTGTTTTTCTAAATATATATAAATATATTTATACAAAAATGATTTAAAAAGATAGCGTATCGCCGATTCCCCGGCAGCGGCGCCAAAAACTTGATGTATGCAGCATGGGGTACGATATACTATATATATTTTTATTACGAAATACCTTACAAATAACACAAGTTTTAATTATTTATTTACAAATGGGATATACCTAAACCTTGCTACAACACTATAGGCAGTGTACCTAATCGTAGAGTAGTATAGTTTTTGTAAGTCCTGTTCGTTCCACAGGGAGACGACTTATTTTACACTATATTTTTAAACAATTATATTTGTACAAAATATATTATATATAGTAATAATATATAAAAGGGGGTTTACCGTTTAATGACCGGTTTGTCGATTTTATATTTTAAGCGAAGTGTAAAGTAAATGACGATATTTAACCAACGATAAAATAAATAACAATAATTAAAATGACAAAATAAATAAAAGTACGAGAAAATATAAAATAAAATATATTATGCTTATTCAAATTTCCGTACTCATGATGTTTGACGTTTTGATTTTAATTTATTACCATGGGTTAATTGTCCTTTGTCCTGGATTATTCGATAAGTCCATCTGGTTTTGCCATTATAGTCCATCGGTCATAATTATAAAGTGCGAGGGTCTTCGCCAAATTAACCTTATACCCGAAGTCAAATATTCCAACTAATTGGGGATTCGAACTGTAACAAGGTCTTAATACTTTGTTTAATGAATACACCAGGTTATCGACTGTGTGTAATCCAAGGTTTTAATACCTTGTTAACAATTACACCAATTATCCTTGAATGTAATCCACCCCTGTTTTAATGAGTCCAGTAACTATTAATCCATCCCCGTGTCCGGTCAAATGAACAATAATTCGTACTTATAAATATCCCGCCCATCGTGTCCGATTAAGCGTATGTGGTTATATATAGACACTTCAAATCATAACCTTTATATTAAATTAATGAGGTATCGTTAATTTAATATAAAGCCCATTAATAGCCCAAAGTCTAATTTATACAAGTGTCGATCTTTTGTCCAAACCCCAATAATGGTCCAAAACCCAATAACCCCGTCTTTTAATATTTAGCCCAACATCATGATTACTTCGACTTAAATAAGCATAATAATAACTTAGTTACGAGACATTAATTTAAAAAGGAGAACATAGCTTACATTGATTATTTATCGCGTAGTGTTACAGGAGAGAACTTCGACTTCAAAACCCGTAAAATGACCTTTACATTAACCAAACTAATCTAATATAAAACTAAACTGAAAGGACCCGTCCTAATCCACCTGGACGAAGTCATCAACATTTGGTCCCATTGCGATGATCGGCTCCAAGTAATGTCCTTATATTGAGCAAATGCACAGCGGAAGACTTAATTTGTACCTGAGAATAAACATGCTTTAAAGTGTCAACCAAAAGGTTGGTGAGTTCATAGGTTTATCATAACAATCATTTCAATATGTTAATAGACCACAAGATTTCTTAATCATAAACATAATACACTCGCAAGTGTATGTAAAGCATTCTAAGTGGTTGGGCACTTGGTAACCATACTTAACATTTAATCAACGTCGCATATTCCCTTTATTATGAAATCTCACTACACCGTACCAAGTGTAGTCACCAAAACGAAGTACTGTGCAACCGTTGAATACTGGTCGTCCAGTCCGGTTGGGGTTGTCAGGCCCGATAGATCTATCAACAGGATTCGCGTTTACAATACCCATGTAAATAGTAGTTACCAAGCTACAAGGAAATATGCCAGTGGTACAACTCAACGTAGAATATATTTTTAAGTACTTGTGTCTATTTTGTAAACATTTATAAAAGCAGCGCATGTATTCTCAGCCCAAAAATATATATTGCAAAAGCAATTAAAAAGGGAGCAAATGAAACTCACTTTTGCCTTGAAGGTATTTAATTCGACTTGGTCTCCGATAAATATCACGAACCTAACCATATATATAATATATCAACATATTTTCTTTTTAAGTAACCGTTACATATATATATACTTTTAATACTTTTAATATTTTCTTAGTCCATAGTTAGCAGTCCGATGTTAGTGGTCCACAATTAGTTGCTTAAATAAAATAAATAAAGACCCCATCATATTCGTATTGATCAGAATTAATCTCGACCCATGGTACCATGTTGTCAAATGACGTGTTGCGTACATAAAGTACCGTGTTGTCAAATGACGTGTTGCGTACAATCATGAGGTCTTATGATTAATCTTCTCGTGTTGTTTATGGGTGGTCCTGAAATATATAAAATCAAATCATAAGTAATTATATATAAACTATCATATTAATTAGAAAAGATATGATTAATTTACTTTTTCTCCAAATATTTTCGTAGCTAAACTAGCTTCGGATACCCAATCTTGTTTTAGTGGTAGTTTCTTCATTACAACTCCGTTTTTGTTGGTTCAACTTGCCACTTCCTTGGATCGAGTTAAATTTTAAGAATATGAACTGAAAATACCTTAGTTTGTATTCGAAATCATAGGTTATAGGTCAAACTTTGGTGAAACTTATGAAAGTGATCATTTTCTATCATAAAAACAACATTTAATGATCATTTTTCTAAAAATACTTACACTTTGAGTTAAACCATGAAATTTTTATGTGTTAACATATTCATAAGAAATATCATTTTTCCAGAACATGAACTTCCAATTCAAAGTTCAAGATGGTTTTTAATTATCCAACCCAAAACAGCCCCCGGTTGCACTCCGATGATGTAGATTCAGTTTTTAAGATGTTCTTTGTAAAACCAAGTTATATCTTGTTATGTTAGCATATCATTATGATATATTACTGGTCTTGAAGTGTTTTAAAAGTCAAGTTAGAAGGATCTATTTAGTTTGCGAACAAGTTTGAAATCATTCAAACTATGTTCTTGTTGTTAAAATTTTATACCACAAAATAAGATAGCTATATGAATATGAATTGAATAAGATTATGAACAAGGTTACTACCTCAATTTACTTGGACAAAGTTACTGCAAAAGATAAGAAATAATCTTGGAATCAAAGAGTGGTGGAGTTAGATCAAAAGGTTGGAAGTAAACTTCTTCAAATGGGTGGTTATTTTGATATGTTCTTGAAAGAGTTTTCTTATGTGTTTAAGGCTTGTAATTGAAGCTAAATGATGGGTAAAATGGTTGGAGATGATCAAGTATGAAGTTAGGAGTATTTTGAGAGAGAAATGAGGGTGTAGGTATGAGAAAATGGAGTGAAGAAATGGTGTTCATTTATAAAAACGTTTTTAGTTTATAAAGAAAGAAAAGGATTCCTAATTTTGTTTTCTTACTAATAATTCATACTACTTGACAAATTCTAGTTACCTCATATCTAGGGCAGTAATAATGTTGATTAGGATGTTGATTTGATGTGTATATACCAATAGTAAATACGTATAGAAGCTGGGTATGATACAGGTACATATACCCTAGATATACGTATAGAAATCTTGAGGAAACGGAACGAGAATTCAAATATAGCTATCTTTTGTGAATATACTTATATTGTTTTATGTATTTAAGTCCTTAAAAAGTGATTAAATACATTATATATACGATACATGTATAAGCATTATAGATTATAAGTATATATATCAAAGAATGTTACGTATAGTTATCGTTTTGAAAACTTAAGTTAGTAGTTTCAAAATATACTTATAACTCATTGTCATTAGTACACAATGAGATGTTAAACCATCCTTAGATCATATTAAATATATATAAATACATATATATACACAAACGTATAATTATCGTATGTTATATAGTTCGTGATATCATCGGTCATATTGGACGGTCAAACGTTGTGTAAAACACTTTTCAAAAACACAAGTCTCAACAATTTGGATTGCTTATCATGTTGGTATGGTTTAATTTATGTAAATATTAATCTCATAAGTATAATTTGGTCAAAAAATTCCGGGTCATTACAGTACCTACCCGTTAAAGAAATTTCGTCCCCGAAATTTGATAGAGGTTGTTATGGATAACAATAAAAAGGTTTTCATGACAAATATAAGGTGATAATGGAGTTTTATCATCATTGAGGAAAGTAGATAAAACGATTCGATTATGCGAAGATTATAAATGAGACTATCGTAAAAGAGTGAGATGAGTAAAATATATTCGTCTTAACCGATGACGTAGTTATGATTGATTTCCGGGATTTAAGGGATTTAAAGAGAATCTTACGTAATAAGATTTGGTTCTTTGGTGATTAAGGAAATCAGGATCTTCTTTGATTATATGCAATAATCTGTTTCGATTGCTCTGTCGGATATTTCACTATAAATTCTCCCCTTCGTTTCCTTATTTTCCACGACTCACACCTTCTATTCTTTCTCCCTTGATTCTTACTTTAAAGCATTCATCAATATGCTCCATCCAGTCCTGATTCTTGATATACTCCTAACTTTTATATCTGTCATTCTTCTTTTTCATCTACCACCAGAAGAATCTATTTACTTCTACTATACTCTTGTGTTTATAGTGTTTCTAATTCTCCCGTGTCTCTATATTGCTATCTGCATCGATATACACGGTTTGTAATTTCGGGGTTATTATCGGAGTTTATATTCTTCATTATTTTTAGGAGCTTCATGCTTTCGTTTTCTCTTCCCGACTTCGAGTCAAGCGAGTAATGGTCCGGAATTCGTAGATATGAAATTCAGAATGAACATAGCTAATGCTCTAAGAAGAAAATGGTAATAGAACGATTTTGATTTATTAAATTACCAGAATACCCTGGAGAAGACCGAGTCATCCAGAAAAATATTCTCTTGATATGTTTAGAGATTAGATAGAATGTAAGAGTCATATAAATGGCACATGATGACGGTACTGTGAATCATCATGCTTCATTAGAAACTCAGCATGACTTACTGTAATATAATGACGTTGATCAAGTGTCATTATATTATACTAATCCATGCTTCAGTTCCCAACACTACTTCAAAACATTCATATTTTAAACTCGAAGGTTTCAGAATTTAGAAACTAACACAGTTTCTTTTATGTTACAGATATTACGGAGAGATAAATGATCTCAGATAAGAATAGTTGTGAAAATATCGCCAGAAATATGGAGGATATTTATAATAGAACATACGAGAATATCTTAGAATTTCTAATATCAATGGATGATGAAGAAGATTTGTCTGTGAAGGTTTAGAATGAGAAATAAGATGTTTGCTAACGATTTCAGCAGGCACAGAATCATTTGGATTCTTTGAAGGCAAACTTATTCTTTGTGATTTGTCCACGGCTTTCTTCATAGTTTCGCATAATCCGCTTTTCGGTACTAAATTTTCTATCGAGCGTTCCTAACACTCCTTTCTTTATCATCAAACTTTTGGCCATTAAGATCATCTACAACATGCTGCTTCGTCAGCATTTTCATAGTTAACTGATCTGGGTCATCGGTTATCTAACCGAGGTAGTTTCACGAGAATTGTGTTTTTAGAATGATCAATCGCTGATGGTAATATTGTGGAATATAAAAGGTTCCCCAATAACAATAAAGAGTACGCATATATATCGCGGTTATAATAAAGTTGTTTTGGATGAAAAGTCGGAGTTGACTTACTGGAGCAGTGACAAAATTAGCTACTTTGGAAAGATATTGCAAAACGATCTTCGGTAATAACAATGTCAAAGGAACTAGAACAGATATGTGTCAAACGTTTACTCGGTTTCCGAGGGTTTTTCAGGTGCATAACTATATGCATCAATCTTTTCTTCCGTAGATGAAGTGCGGTTGGTTTATCCTCTCGATTGAGGTGTTTTTAAGAATCATGATAGATTTGAACGCTGATTGTAATCATCGAGATACAATGAGGTTTAAGATGAAATCAAGTGGCAATCTTGAAGAAATGTTTAGTTTCATATGTTATAATCAATATTTTAATTCATTTTAATTGTCCAATGTCATTAGTCCATGGTCGATAGTCCACAGTAACAGTCCAATAATTCATATATAGTTTAATATATAATATACGAATTAATTAATACGTGTCGTGACCCGTATACGTCTCAGACTCGATCACAACTCAAACTATATATATTATTGTAGAATCAACCTCAACCCTGTATAGAGAACTCGATCATTACTGCATATAGAGTGTCTATGGTGATTCCAAATAATATATATAGATGCGTCGATATGATATGTCAAAACATTGTATACGTGTCCCGATATTTAAAGTGCGTAAAATAATTACAGAAATTAAATGACGATAAATAAAAGTGCGATAATTAAATTGCGATAAATAAACTGCGATAAATAAAATGTAATCAGTTAGCTAGGAACAGTTAGCTGGAACAGTTAGCGTGGATTCTTAACAAAATTTTTCATAGTTAATTTGTTTGTTTCTAACAGATTTTATTTTGTCATATGTTTTCTTCATATGCCACTTGTTGGATTCTGGGAAGTCAAAATCCAAATATGAAATTGAATGAAAATGGTTATTCTGTGGTGAACGGATACGTATATCGGTGGTTGTAAGTAGGATAGTAAATGACTGTTGAATCAGCTTCGACGAATGTACAATGTAACTTATTAAGATGAAATCTAATTATTCCTCGGGTATTACTTACCCGTTAAAAAAAAAATTTCACCATTAATATTTTGTACAAAAGATCTTTTAATTACAATCTTTATGAAAACATATATACATATATATTTTCTTCAGATGAAATCATGAATTTAATGAGTTAATATGATATTAATCTCATTTACTTTTCGGTTTGAGCTAGTGATGTCAAAGCTAAGGGGTATAAAATAGTTTTAAATTTTTGCAGGAAATACTATTAAATACGATACAATTTTACACAAGATATTTATTTATTTATAGAATGGATATACTTAAACCTTGCTACAACACTTATAGGCAGTGTACCTAATCGTACAGTAGTGTAGTTTTTAGTAAGTCCGGTTCGTTCCACAGGGAATCTTTTTTAAACAAAGCTCAACGCTATATTAGTTTACTTTTATAAAAATACAAACATATATATAAGTAATATTATTATTATAAAGGGGGGTTTTTACCGTTTAATGACCTATTTGTCGATTTTAAAACTTTAGTCGCAGTTAAAACCAAATGTAAAATAATAAATAAATACAAGACTTAATTTTAAGCGTAAAGTTAATAACGATAATGAAATTGCGAATAATAAAAGTGCGATAAAATAAACTTGCGATAATTAAAAAGGACGATAATTAAAAGTGCAATTAAATAACAATAAATAAAAGTGCGATAATTAGAAGTGCAATTAAATATAAAATAAAGGAAATTAAATATGAAATAAAAGAATTATGCTTATTTAAACTTCCGTAATCATGATGTTTGAAGTGTTGATTTTAGTTTTATGCCCATGGGTTAATTGTCCTTTGTCCTGGATTATTTAATATGTCCGTCTGGTTTTTGTCCATAACAGTCCATCAGTCATAAATATAAAGTGCGAGTGTCCTCGTCAAATTATTCTTATACCCGAAGTTAAATATTCCAACTAATTGGGGATTTAAACTGTAACAAGATTTTAATACTTTGTTTAATAATTACACCAGGTTGTCGACTGAATGTAACCCAAGGTTTTAATATTTTGTTATCAATTATACCAAGTGTCCTTTGTACATAATTTCACCCCTGTTTTAATTATTCTAGTGGCTATTAATCCATTCCCGTGTCCGGTTAAATGAACGATTATTCGTACATATAAATACCCCGCCCATCGTGTCCGATCGAGTGTATATGGTAATTTATAGGGACGCCCAATTGTAAATCTTTATATTAACATTAACAAACTATCATTTAGTTAAACAAATATAAAGCCCATTAATAGCTCATAGTCTAATTTCCACAAGTGTCGTTCTTTTGTCCAAACCCCAATTATGGTACAAAGCCCAATTACCCAATTTTAGTAATTAGCCCAACATCATGATTACTTCGTTTTAAATAAGCATAATAATAACTAAGCTACGAGACATTAATATAAAAAGGTTGAACATAACTTACAATGATTAAAAATAGCGTAGCGTTACACGGACAGAATTTCGACTTACACCCTTACAACATTCGCTAACATACCCTTATTATTAGAATTATAATTAAAATTAAAATATAAATTATAAATATATATATATATATTTTACGTATGAGGAGAAGAAGAAAAAAAGATGATTTGCGATCAGAATTCGGTTGCTTTTATAGGGATTTTTGACTTTTGGGGCTCCGCGACTTGCGGTATTTTTGCCTTCAAACTCCGCGAGTCGCGAAGAATGAAATTACAGCTCACAACTTTGGAGTCTTTCTCTGCCGACGGTTTTTATTTATAAATATAATATATATATAATTAATATAATTAATTATATATTATATTATATTTATATACATAGTTAACTTGTAATTTTTAGTCCGTTGTGTCGAGCGTTAAGAGTTGACTCTGGTCCCGGTTCCGGATTTTCGAACGTCCTTGCGTACAATTTTATATTTTGTACTTTGCGTTTTGAATCTTGTACTCTTGTAATTTCGAGACGTTTCTTATCAATAATTGGAACCTCTTTGATTGTCTTTTGTACTTTTGAGCTTTTTGGTCGTTTGCGTCTTCAATTCGTCGAATCTGTCTTTTGTCTTCACCTTTTATTATTTAAACGAATATCACTTGTAAATAGAACAATTGCAACTAAAAGCTTGTCTTTCTTGAGGAATAATGCTATGAAATATATGTTCGTTTTTAGCATTATCAAATATTCCCACACTTGAGCGTTGCTTGTCCTCAAGCAATATCGTCTTGAAATACAAGAATCACTTCTTTATTCTTCACACTTTGTACATCAGTGATTTCTATACGGCGGTATAAACAATGGTAGTAACGATATGGTTTACAGTTCCACATGACTATAAAAATTTAGATCCATTAAGGAAATTGGATCTTTATGAAAACATTTGATCTTTTGAAAATTAAATCTAGTTTTTACCCTAGATAAGTTTTCTGGAATAACCCTTTACCGGTGTTTGCAAAATATTTTTGTGGGTTTGGTGGGTTTCAGATTTGAAAATTTTAGCTCAAAACTTGCGGTTTTGTGTCACCCACTTGCTAACCTTGTATTTGGAAAGCAACACGTCCAGTTTACTTGTCCCGTATATTACCTTTCGGTAAACTACCGTCCGGTTGTAAAGGAAAGCGATGAACAAGCAACTGTTAAGGCAATGTCCCCTGACATGCTTTTAATTATGGTCTATAACGTGTCGGACGCAATTACTATCCTTGGTAGGAGCAATAGTAAAGCTCACCCTTATGATTTTTCGGTATGGCACAAGGTCCTGTCTTTGACCACTATGCAACCACCGTTCTTACGGTTGACACCCGATTTTAGTTCAGGTGACCTAATGAATTCCAGGTGAATTCCTAGGATTTTACGTTCAATGGTAATGAACGCATTAAAAATAGGGTTTTCAGAAAACAAATCGGTTTGTAATTTTGATCAAAATATTTTCTCGTTCAAGCTTGAGTTTAGATATCATTGAATTCCATGAGTTTGAATTCTCAATCTTTAAGGTCAATCTCAAGGATTGAGTAATATCAGTCTTAAAAGCTGATTTTTAATCTTTAAGGAGATTATCCTTTCTAGGAATCTGATTCATTAGTCTTATCAAGCTAATTTGCACGGTGCCCCCCATTGTGCGAGATAAATCCTTCTCATGGTTAGGATAAATCTGACCACATGGCGACCCTGTTTGATGCTGAGGTCCGTGGATTTCCTGCTGATTTTAGAGATGACTTTTCTAGATTTTTCGTCAACCTACAGCTGGTCTGGACGACAACTTCATGACCTAAATCAAGAAGCGCGTTTCTTTTTCGGAAGACTTTACTTCCTTTTAATGATGGAATTGATTCATCGTGTAGATCCATCCCTTCTTTTCTTTCATCGGGTAAAACAGTTTAGTTTAGTCCAAAGCAAAAGTATTTTCAGTTATTTGTTACAGATATATGTGACATATGTTTAAGATAACTTGGTAAATTTTCCCACACTTGGCTTTTATTTTCCTTTTTATCGTCCTCTATTCCATTTTAAATGAATTTTAACATTTTTAGTTTGTTTCTCAATTTATGTCCTTTCCGAGGTAACAATAATTTCGGTGTTAACACCTAGTTTTATCGTTCATAAATATGTATAAACATGAATTTGAGTTCATTTAATTGAAAATTTTTAAAAATTTTACTAGAATTGGGTAATCAGTATATAAGACTAGGGCTGTTCTTTATTATCAGAGAGCACTAGATTCTAATACAACTACTGCTTTACTAGTATTTTTAATGGTAACCAAGTGTTTAAGATAAAAATTTTAAAATCCGAAAGAATTTAACCCCTTCCCACACTTAAGATCTTGCAATGCCCTCATTTGCAAGAAATCAGTAACAATTTAAATTATTGAGGGTGATTTGTGTGAAAATGATTAAATTTTTACCAAAGTTTCCAAATATATTGGCGTTTGTTTGCTGAATGATAAATGGTGCACATCATTTGTTCATTCCGTCTTGTTGTTATTTCACATATATTTTGCATCTTGTCGTCAAAATTAGTTGCTTTTGCTGAACTTAATGCCAGTCTTTGAAAATGCGTTGTTTTACCCTGTTGTGTACATAAGATAAACTGCAAACATATATACATATTTTTGAAGTTTGGTATATTACCCCACATTCAAAAATTATTAAAATCTAAGAATAAAAGTTAGACAATTATAAAAACTATTACAATATTAACAAAAGTATTAAACGTATCAATAATTACAAATTACAAATTACAAAAAAAATAAGTATACTAGGGATGATACTGGTACCAATAGGGGTTCCAGGCATAACCATAGGTGCTATAGAATGCTTCGGCAGGGTTATACGTAGGATATGGTGGCTGCATCTCTATAGACCAGGGAGGGAAGATGGGTTTCGGTGTAGGAATATAGTTTCTACCTATATGTTGGCAATGAGCTATGATTTGGTTCTGATGAACTTGCCAATCTTCAAATGCTCGCTGTCTAGCATTTTCGTATTCCTGAGAAGCTATAAACCTTTGCATTTCTTGCATCTCATTCCCCCCTCCTACATTACCTTGCTGTTGGTTTCTCTCAACCTGTGGATGTCTACCATGGTATGGTACTGCGGCGTTATTTCGCCTCTTCAAAACTTTCGCACCATGGTATACATTTAAACCTATAGTATCGCGGGGTTCTGGTTCTTCTACTAATAATCCCCCCCCGACTTATATCCACACCTAGATATTCACCAATCAAAGTAATAAAAATACCACCTCCTATTATGCTATGCGGTCGCATCCCCCGAACCATAGCTGATAAATAATAACCCACACAATATGGTATACTTACAGCGCTTTGTGGGTCTCGAATACACATATGGTAAAACAAATCCTGTTCATTTACTTTTTCCTTGTTCTTACCCCTTTGTGTAATCGAATTGGCTAAAAACCTATGAATCACTCTTAATTCGGCTCTATCTATATCCAAATAAGAGTAATTTCCCCCTTTGAAACGGTGATGGCTTGTCATTTGACTCCACACACCGTGTGTATCAAAATTTTAATCTATCTTTCTACCGTTTAGTATCAACCCTCTACAATCGGCAGATGCTAACTCCTCAGGCGTATATATACGTAAAGCCTGAGCCATGTCTAGTAAAGACATGTGGCGCATCGAACCGCCTAACAAAAATCTAATAAAAGATCGATCGGTTAAACTAGTTACCCGATCATTCAACTCTATACTACATAACAATTCTTCACACCATACTTTATATACAGGTCTACGCATGGTGAATAAACGTACCCAGTCATTAAAAGTGGAATTACCATACCTCTGTACAAGTAATTCTCTAATTGGCCCGGCCAATTCTACAGCTTCTAAGGGTCCCCATTCTATGACCCTCGGTACCTCAACAACCTTAGAATGAAGAGTATGCAAACCCCTTTGATATTTTGGATAATCTATCCAAAGTCTGTCAAATCTCAGGTTCAGGTGCAACTCTTCCAAGTGCATATCAGAAAAGGTCATGACTGGATGAGGTATATCCTGCTTGTAGTAGTTATCCACCTCCTGTTTTTTCGCATTCTCAGCAGGAGCATTACGGGCTTGGGATGAAGATTCACCCCTTTCAGTCTGCAAAACACATCAAACACAAATTTTGTGCATCCAAATATGCATTAGTGTCAGCAAAATCATCAATCAAAATAATTACAATGACATTATCAATTTATATCAAACTTAAGCTCATTTTCATATTTTCATCAAATCTACACTTTTTCAAATAAGCATATACGAAAATGTTTGCCAAGTTCATAAGCATTCAACTCAAATAACATGTCAAAATAATCATTACTAGCAATTAAACAAGTCTCAAATGGCATTATCTTTCAAAAATCAAGTTCATGAATTTTAGACTTGAAAAAGTCCACTTTAATTCTCAAAATCATGTTTAGGCTCAAAGTTTGGATCATTTAACTACCTAGACATGTTACACTACTCAATTTAGCAACAATTCATGACAAAAATCGGCCATAACCTGTTTATATCAAAAAGCCCCAAATTTGCTCAAGAACGTAAACCCTAGATTACTCAAAATTTAAAGTTTAAGGCTTCTAATCATGTTAAACAGCATCAATCTAGGTTATACAAGCATAATACATAAACAATTTAAGCATAATTACACTAAAAAGCATTAAAATCAAATTGGGGAAAAATTGGCTCAAGAACACTAATTTCGGATTAAATGGTGTTTAGGTGTAGAAATTTACCGTTTTTCTTGAGTAATTCCTAGATAGCATCCTTATCAACATGATTTTAGTAAAAGATTTGGTGATTAACGGTTAAAAATTGTGATTTTGGGGTGTATTTTTCGGGTTTTTGTGGAGTATGTTCGCAGTTATTTTGCTGTTGTGGGGAGTGAACTGATCAGTTGCAGCTCTTTATTTTTTTCTGTAATCCGGTACTCCCGCGACTCGCGGCATTTAAGCCTTCAAACTCCGCGAGTCGCGGAGTTTGCAATTTTTTTTTTTTATAATCATTAACTTATGAAACAATTAAGTACTTAATTTTAAAATTTTGTTTCCCTTGTTATTTAGGACGAGGTCGTTTCAGATCGATGTCCTAGTCCGTCCCTCGACAAAATTTTAAAATTTGTCTTTTTGTAGCGATTGTTTTAAAAGCTAAGATTTTTGGGTTTTTTCAATGTTTTTGGCATACTTTAATTCAATAAGATTAAAAATAATGATAATAAAAGTTCTCGTCCCTCCCTCGGGTAAAGCAATTTCGGTTCAAAGACCTAGTCTTCAACTTACGACGAATTTTAAAAATCATATTTTTAACTTAATGAGATAAAGTAAATTTTTGTTTTTAAATTCACACAACTTAAATATAAAATTCAAAATTAATATTAAAAATTCACACCAAACTTAAAATTTGAAATGCATAAAATTAAAAATTCATATTTTAAAAATTAAAAGTTTACACCAAACTTAATTTAAAAATTCATATTATAAATTCACACCAAACTTATATTAATTTTTTCAAATATTTACAATTTTAAAAATATTGATTTTACAAAGTTTACAATATTTATAAAGGGTTCAAATATTAATTTTAAAAACATGGTAAAAATAAAATTAAAAATCTTTTTGTCTTTTTATCCCACTTTAATCAATCAAATATTATCAAAAATATGCGCCCCTCTTTTCGGTAAAGTAATTTTGGTTCCAAGACCTAATTTAACTCATGACGAATTTTTGAAATATTTTGGGTTGATTGTTTAAAGATATTTATACCTTAAGAATAAACGTTAAATTTCGCAGTGATGTAATAAATTTTTGAATGATATCAATAATTTCGGTCGCCAAACCTAATTTTATTCAATACCAATTTAATACTTTTTAGCGAACAAATTAGCGTTTATTATCAAAAGGTTAAAAATAAAAATAAAAATAAAAACTGTACAGACATACCTGTGAAATAGATTTCTTAGTTATATGATCTATCCCATTCATAAGATAGTCGGTTTAATTGGTTTTCCATGGCTACATAGGCGTAACCTCGAGCATTCAGTGTCTTTTCTTCTAAACATATGAACGGTCCGTCTCTGCATAAAGTAACAAATTCAGTGTTTGAATAGGTTTGATTATTTGAACATTTACCTCCATGTGACCATTTTCCGCATTTGTGACATCGTTCTAGGTGTCGTGCTCTTCTTTTCGCTGCGGATTTTGATTTTCCTTTACCAAATTGTAACTTATTATCTTCGCATCTGGATTCTTTTCTAACTCCGTCCATTCTTTCTCTGATTACTGATACTAATTCACTCGGTAGTATGTCATTATTACGTTTAGTGATCAAAGCGTGTAGCATTAGACCATGGTTTAGTTCACAGGCAGTCTTCATTTCGTAAAAACCTAAAAAAAATAAAAATTCAGAATGGGGGGAGAAGACTAGTTCTTTAGGGTCTGCTAGGGAAAGACCATTCGGGTTCCATTTTCGAGAACTACACGAAAACAGACAATCTAACTCTAACAGAAATACATATTATCCTTTAAAGACTTGATTCTCCCCACACTTAGTTAGCTGTGGTGTCGAAATTGTGATTAACTTCGTTGTCGACTTCCATCGGACCATGTATGTAATGTTTAACTCTGTGACCATTAACTTTAAATTCAATCCCATTTGAATTTATCAATTCTATCGTTCCGTATGGGAAAACTCTTTTGACTATGAATGGTCCAGACCATCTTGATTTCAATTTTCCAGGAAATAGCTTGAATCGTGAATTGAAAAGAAGAACTCTGTCTCCTTCTTTAAATTCTTTTGAACTTCTGATTCTTTTATCATGCCATTTCTTCGTTCTTTCTTTATAGATTAACGAATTATCGTATGCTTCATGTCTTAATTCTTCTAATTCATTTAGTTGACTTAATCGTAGACGTCCGGCTTCATGTAAATCAAGATTACATGTCTTCAAAGCCCAAAATGCTTTGTGTTCAATTTCTACTGGAAGATGACATGCTTTTCCATAAACAAGTCTAAAAGGTGTGGTTCCAATTGGAGTTTTGTAGGCTGTTCTAAAAGCCCAGAGTGCATCCTCCAATTTAATGGACCATTCCTTCGGATTTGATCCTATGGTTTTCTCTAGAATACGTTTTAAAGCTCGGTTGGTATTTTCAACTTGTCCACTTATTTGTGGATGATATGCGGTGGAGATTTTATGAGTTACTCCATATCTTTTAAGAACTTTCTCAAGTTGATTATTACAGAAATGAGTACCCCGATCACTTATTAAAGCTTTCGGTGTTCCAAACCTTGCAAAAAGACGTTTTAAAAAGTTAACTACAACTCGTGCATCATTAGTTGGGAGAGCTTGTGCTTCCGCCCATTTAGATACATAATCAATGGCTACGAGTATATATAGATTATTATGAGATTTTGGAAATGGACCCATAAAGTCAATACCCCAAATGTCAAATACTTCACATACTTGGATGACATTTTGTGGCATTTCATCACGTTGACTTATTTTTCTGGCCCTTTGACATGTATCACAGGATTTGCAAAGAAGATGTGCGTCTTTGAAAATTGTAGGCCAATAGAATCCAGCATCGTAGACTTTCCTTGCTGTGAGTTGAGGCCCATAATGCCCTCCTGTTGGTCCTGTGTGACAATGGTTTAAGATTTGATTGGCTTCTTCTCCGAATACACATCGGCTTATTATTCCATCGGGACATCTTTTAAACAAATGTGGATCTTCCCAAAAATAGTGTTTTATATCACTAAAGAATTTCTTTCATTTTTGGTACGACAACCCTTTTTCAAGGAATCCACATACTAAGTAGTTTGCAAAGTCAGCAAACCATGGAATTTCACTATAATCTATCTTCAATAGATATTCATCGGGAAAGTTATCTTGAATGGCCGATTCATTTAGAACTTCTAAATCGGGATTTTCAAGACGAGAAAGATGATCAGCGGCGAGATTTTATGCTCCTCTTTTATCTCGGATTTCAATATCAAATTCTTGTAAGAGTAAGATCCAACGGATTAATCTTGGTTTAGCATCTTGTTTTGAAAATAAGTATCTAAGAGCAGAATGGTCGGTATAGACCACCGTTTTTGCTAGAACGAGATATGATCGAAATTTGTCAAAAGCAAAGATAATAGCAAGGAGTTCTTTTTCAGTAGTTGTATAGTTCATTTGTGCTCCTTGTAGCGTCTTACTAGCATAATATATAGGTTGAAATCGTTTTTCAATCCTTTGTCCTAAAACGGCTCCCATTGCAAAATCACTTGCATCGCACATTAGTTCAAATGGTAGATTCCAATTTGGTGTTATCATGATCGGTGCATTAGTGAGTTTCTCTTTAAGAATATTAAAAGATTTGATACACTCATCTGAAAAGATGAATGGTGCATCCTTTTCTAGGAGTTTATTCATAGGAGTGGCAATTTTAGAAAAATCTTTTATGAAACGTCGGTAAAAACCGGCATGCCCTAGAAAACTCCTAACTCCTCTAACATTGGTGGGATGTGGAAGTTTAGCAATTACATCTACTTTAGCCTTATCCACTTCAATTCCTTCTTTTGAAATTTTATGTCCAAGAACGATGCCTTCTTTAACCATGAAATGGCATTTCTCCCAATTAAGAACTAGGTTTGATTGTTCGCATCTAAGGAGCATTCGTTCCAGATTAACTAGACATGATTCAAATGTATCACCGAAGACTGAAAAGTCATCCATGAATACTTCCATGCATTCTTCTATCATGTCGTGAAAAATCGCTATCATACACCTTTGAAAGGTTGCAGGGGCGTTACAAAGTCCAAATGGCATGCGTTTGTAAGCAAAAGTACCATAAGGGCACGTGAATGTGGTTTTCTCTTGGTCCTCGGGTGCTATTGGAATTTGAAAATATCCAGAAAATCCATCTAGAAAACAATAGTAACTATTTCCGGCTAATCTTTCCAACATTTGATCTATGAAAGGTAAGGGAAAGTGATCTTTTCTGGTGGCGTCATTTAATTTTCTATAATCAATACACATACGCCATCCTGTTACAGTTCTAGTAGGAATAAGCTCATTTTTTTCATTTGTAATGACAGTCATGCCACCCTTCTTGGGCATGCATTGAACTGGGCTTACCCATGGACTATCAGAAATTGGATATATCAAACCTGCATCTAGCAGTTTAATAATCTCTTTCTTAACTACATCTTGCATATTAGGATTTAGTCTTCGTTGGCGTTGCACATACGTTTTATGATCTTCTTCCATAAGGATTTTATGTGTGCAATACGAAGGACTTATTCCTTTAATATCATGAATCTTCCATGCAATGGCTGGTTTATGAGCTTTCAACACAGAAATGAGTTGTGATTTCTCATTTTCAGTAAGAGAAGACGATATTATTACAGGTAATTCAGATTCACCATGTAAATAAGCGTATTCCAAATGGTTTGGAAGTGGCTTTAACTCTAATTTTGGAGGTTCTTCTATCGATGATTTATATCGATATCTGTCTTCTTCTTTTAGCATTTGAATTTCTTCTGTTGTTGGTTCATATCCATTAGCTATAAGTGTAGCTAACATTTCAGCTTCATCAATTGGTTCATTACCTTCTCCTAAAGAACATTCTCCTGTTCCTTGTAATTCTGGAAATTCTTCTAATAATTCTGCATGTGCATCTATAGTTTGAATATAATAACATGTATCATCTGCAGATTATGGTTGTTGCATTGCTCTATCAACTGAAAAGGTAACACTCTCATCCTCTATACTTAGGGTCAGTTTCTTACCGAACACGTCTATCATTGCTTTAGCCGTGTTTAAGAATGGTCTTCCTAATATGAGAGGAACTTGAGAATCTTCTTCCATGTCCAAAACAACAAAATCTACTGGAAATACTAAAGTACCAACTTTAACTAGCATGTTCTCCATTATCCCTCTAGGATATTTTATTGATATATCGGCTAGTTGTATGCTTATTCTGGTTGGTTTCAATTCTCCAAGGTCTAGTTTAGTGTATAGTGAATACGGCATTAGATTTATACTAGCACCTAAGTCTGCCAATGCTTCTATTGAACTAAGACTACCCAGAAAACATGGAATTGTGAAACTTCCTGGATCAGATAGTTTTTCTGGTATCTTATTCAACAGCACTGCTGAACAATTAGCATTCATAGTAACAGCCGAGAGTTCTTCCATTTTCTTTCTATTTGAGATTAGATCTTTCAAGAATTTAGCATATCTAGGCATTCCTGAAATCACATCAATGAAAGGAAGATTTACATTTATCTGTTTAAACATATCCAAGAATTTGGATTGCTCGGCTTCAAGTTTCTCTTTCTTCATTTTACTCGGGTAAGGAAGTGGTGGTTGGTATGGTTTAACATAAGGTTTATCCTTAGCTGTGTTATCTTCATTAACCTTCTCAACTACCGGTTCTTTTTCCTTATCTTGATCAGGTTGTGGTTCTTGTGGAGTAGGAATAGTTTCATCAGAAGTTACAGGTATTTCAGGTGGTTTAAGTGTTGTACCACTTCTTGTGGTAATAGCTTTAGCTGTTTCATTCCGGAGGTTAGCATTTGTATCACTAGGTAGACTTCCCGGTTTTCTTTCACCTATTAACCTTGCTAGGTTACTTACTTCTTGTTCCAGATTTTGAATAGAAGCTTGTTGATTTCTAAATGCTTGAGCATTTTGTTCATTAGTTTGTTTCTGAGATGTGAAAAACTGCGTTTGAGTTTCAACTAGCTTCGTCATCATATCTTCTAAATTCGGCTTTTTATCATCGGTTTGTTGTGGTGGTTTGTTTTGAAAATTAGGTCTTTGCTGATTGTAATTGTTATTAGATACTTGTTGATTGGTAGGACCTTGTTGGTTGTTGTATGGAATATTTCGGTTATAATTCTGGTTTTGATTGTAAATTGGTCTTGGCGGTTGATAATTATTTCCAGGCCTTTGGTTTATGTATGAAATATTCTCTCTTTGTTCCATTGTTAATTCAATACTGAGACAATCTTTTGTCAAATGTGGTCCTCCACACTGCTCACAACTAATTCGTATTGAGTGAATATCTTTAGTCATCTTTTCCATTCGTCTCTCCACAGCATCTATCTTTGCGGAAATGGAATCTAAGTCATGGCTAGAATCGGCTCTAGCTGCTTTAGATGATCTAACGATGTCTTTTTCTTGGTGCCACTCATGTGAGTGGGAAGCAGTGTTATCAATAATTTTGTAAGCATCAGTTTCGGTTTTCTTCATAATAGAACCACCAGCTACTATATCTATGTCTTTTCTTGTAGTGATGTCGCATCCTTGGTAGAATATTTGTACTATTTGACAAGTGTCTAAATCATGTTGCGGACATCCTCTTAACAACTTTCCATATCTAGTCCATGCCTCATATAGAGTTTCATTCGATTTTTGTGTGAACGTAACAATTTCTGCTTGAAGTCTTACGGCTTTAGATGCAGGAAAGAATTGTTTAAGAAATTTGTCAACTAAAACATCCCATGTATCGATCGCCCCTTCAGGTAACGATTCCAACCAATCTTTGGCTTCTCCCTTTAAAGTCCAGGGAAATAAAATGAGATATATCTGTTCATCCTCCACATCTCGGATTTTAAATAGTGTGCAGATCCTATTAAAGGTACGTAGATGTTTATTTGGATCTTCCTTCGGCGCACCACTAAATTGGCATTGATTAGTCACCATGTGTAGAATTTGTCCTTTGATTTCATAATCTGGTGCATTAATGTCTGGATGAGTAATTGCGTGACCTTGGCCAGTGCGTTTAGCTCTCATTCGGTCTTCCATACTTAAAGGTTCCAGATTCTCCATAATTGAATTTGTTGAATCGGAATCACTAGAGGATTCTGATTTAATGGTTCGTTCCTCAACAATCTCTGTTTGAATGATTGGTGGTTCCGGGGGAAAGTTTAGTGGTTTAGGATCTACGAACCGTTCCTGAATATTCTCCGGATTCTCAATTGTGAGGTCGGGTTCAAAAAATGGATTATCGGAAATTTGAACTGAAGTACTTGGTTGACTGGATGACGATTCTAAAGAAAAATCAACGGCGGTTATATTTGCTAAATGTCTTGATCTAGTTACAGGTGGTGAATGTACAAAAGGTGGTGAACGTCTTGCTCGGTGTATTCACTGAATATCCTATTAGTTTTTAAAAGGAAAGAAAAATTATAATAAGTTATCCAACCAATAGACTTTTCTGATTTTGCCCACGTTTCGAATAGCCAAAAGATGCAGCAGAGGGGCAGGATTCGTTTGGTCTCAATATAATTGAGGACTGTTTGGCTCCAATAACCCGGTCTACGTACAAATCCAACTATTACTACGAACCAGAAAATTTTGATGTCTATCAATTTAACCACTCAAAATAAATTTTTGTAATTTTAAGAAATTTAGATAAGAAGTAGAATAAAAATCTATGTCCTAAAAACTAGAATAGCGAGAAATAAGAAAGAAAAAGAGTTCGTCGGAAAAAGGTTGAAAAAGAAAAATGGTTGAAAAATAAAAGGTGACGGAAAAATAAAAGAAACTTATAAAAACTTAAAAATACTTGACTAACCTAACCTTATTACTACAACTAACTTAAAATTATAATCTCAAATTGAAATTACTAATTGGAATGATAATTGATACATAGGTAAAAGTCGTCTAAAAATATTAAAGCTTACAAGAAAAATTAAATCCCAAATGGAAATAACTTAAAAAGAAACTAAAACTTAAAAAGGCGTGGCAAAATTCTAAAGCACCTAAATCTTAGTCTAAAGAAAAAGCACTTAAGGAATTCTACGGCAAAGACTAAAAATCTAGGAGTAAAAATAACTACGGCAAAAACTAAGTTTAAAACTAAATATGAGCGAAAAATACAAATATTATGCTAAAACAATTAAAAAGGGACAAAATATAAAAATATACAAAAAGTTGTAAAAATTACAATTTTTATAAAAATATTATTTTTATATTATTTATTTTATTAAACTATTAATTTTACAATTTAATTAAACTAATTAAACTAAATAAAACAAATTAAATAAAAAGAAATTTTAAAATAAAACTTAATTTTAATAATAATTGATAATTAGGGTTTTATATTAATAATTATTATAATTACCCGTAATTAATGCTTGATTAGGGTTCTGGTCAGCTGTGTCAGATGGTCTCCGCGACTTGCGGTATTCAAAGCTTCAAACCCCGCGACTCGCGGGGTTCCAAAATTCAGCTGACAGGTTATTTAAATTCGACGCGTTTTTCTTTATTTATTTATTTTTTTTTTCTTCTGTTTTTAATTTTTCTGTAAAAAAAAATATGTGTATAAAAACTTATATTTTAAAAACTTAAATAAAATAGAACTATTTTAATAAATAAAATGCTTAAAACTAGATTTATATATATATTTTTTTTATGTTTTCAAATAAAAACAAAATACTTAAATAAAACTTATGTTTTTATAAAATAAAAATAAAGAAACTTTATAAAACTTAAATATTTATCAAACTCCTAAAAATATTTATATTTTTGTTTTTCTTTTTATATTTTCGAATATTTAAAACGTATTTTTATAAAAACGAATTTTAATAAAAGTAAACTAAATTTTTTTTTTTTTTAAATTAGCGTTGCGCTTCCGGCGTTTAAGAGTCTCCCCGGCAGCGGCGCCAAAAATACTTGATGTCAAAGCTAAGGGGTATAAAATAGTTTTAAATTTTTGCAGGAAATACTATTAAATACGATACAATTTTACACAAGATATTTATTTATTTATAGAATGGATATACTAAAACCTTGCTACAACACTTATAGGCAGTGTACCTAATCGTACAGTAGTGTAGTTTTTAGTAAGTCCGGTTCGTTCCACAGGGAATCTTTTTTAAACAAAGCTCAACGCTATATTAGTTTACTTTTATAAAAATACAAGCATATATATAAGTAATATTATTATTATAAAGGGGGGTTTTTACCGTTTAATGACCGGTTTGTCGATTTTAAAACTTTAGTCGCAGTTAAAACCAAATGTAAAATAATAAATAAATACAAGACATAATTTTAAGCGTAAAGTTAATAACGATAATGAAATTGCGAATAATAAAAGTGCGATAAAATAAACTTGCGATAATTAAAAAGGACGATAATTAAAAGTGCAATTAAATAACAATAAATAAAAGTGCGATAATTAGAAGTGCAATTAAATATAAAATAAAGGAAATTAAATATGAAATAAAAGAATTATGCTTATTTAAACTTCCGTAATCATGATGTTTGACGTGTTGATTTTAGTTTTATGCCCATGGGTTAATTGTCCTTTGTCCTGGATTATTTAATATGTCCGTCTGGTTTTTTTCCATAACAGTCCATCAGTCATAAATATAAAGTGCGAGTGTCCTCGTCAAATTATTCTTATACCCGAAGTTAAATATTCCAACTAATTGGGAATTTAAACTGTAACAAGATTTTAATACTTTGTTTAATAATTACACCAGGTTGTCGACTGAATGTAACCCAAGGTTTTAATATTTTGTTATCAATTATACCAAGTG
Organism: Rutidosis leptorrhynchoides; assembly: GCF_046630445.1. Classification (NCBI taxonomy): domain Eukaryota; kingdom Viridiplantae; phylum Streptophyta; class Magnoliopsida; order Asterales; family Asteraceae; genus Rutidosis; species Rutidosis leptorrhynchoides. The sequence continues at coordinate 111,245,219 of NC_092342.1, read as the reverse complement.
TCCTTTGTACATAATTTCACCCCTGTTTTAATTATTCTAGTGGCTATTAATCCATTCCCGTGTCCGGTTAAATGAACGATTATTCGTACATATAAATACCCCGCCCATCGTGTCCGATCGAGTGTATATGGTAATTTATAGGGACGCCCAATTGTAAATCTTTATATTAACATTAACAAACTATCATTTAGTTAAACAAATATAAAGCCCATTAATAGCTCATAGTCTAATTTCCACAAGTGTCGTTCTTTTGTCCAAACCCCAATTATGGTACAAAGCCCAATTACCCAATTTTAGTAATTAGCCCAACATCATGATTACTTCGTTTTAAATAAGCATAATAATAACTTAGCTACGAGACATTAATATAAAAAGGTTGAACATAACTTACAATGATTAAAAATAGCGTAGCGTTACACGGACAGAATTTCGACTTACACCCTTACAACATTCGCTAACATACCCTTATTATTAGAATTATAATTAAAATTAAAATATAAAATATAAATATATATATATATATATATATATTTTACGTATGAGGAGAAGAAGAAAAAAAGATGATTTACGATCAGAATTCGGTTGCTTTTATAGGGATTTTTGACTTTTGGGGCTATGCGACTCGCGGCATTTTTGCCTTCAAACTCCGCGAGTCGCGGAGAATGAAATTACAGCTCACAACTTTGGAGTCTTTCTCTGCCGACGGTTTTTATTTATAAATATAATATATATATAATTAATATAATTAATTATATATTATATTATATTTATATACATAGTTTACTTGTAATTTTTAGTCCGTTGCGTCGAGCGTTAAGAGTTGACTCTGGTCCCGGTTCCGGATTTTCGAACGTCCTTGCGTACAATTTTATATTTTGTACTTTGCGTTTTGAATCTTGTACTCTTGTAATTTCGAGACGTTTCTTATCAATAATTGGAACCTCTTTGATTGTCTTTTGTACTTTTGAGCTTTTTGGTCGTTTGCGTCTTCAATTCGTCGAATCTGTCTTTTGTCTTCACCTTTTATTATTTAAACGAATATCACTTGTAAATAGAACAATTGCAACTAAAAGCTTGTCTTTCTTGAGGAATAATGCTATGAAATATATGTTCGTTTTTAGCATTATCAGCTAGAATAAGAAATCTCTAAAACTTTTTGAAACCAAATATTCTTTGCAGAATATCAATGAAGTTATGGATCAATACTTCATCGTTCATTATTGTTAGTACTCCTTGGTATCTATGGTGCGTATGATGTTGATGTTTGTGGGACAGATTATGATGTCGAGACGTGTGATACGGATGTTGTTTGTTAGTGGTGATGATGGTATTGTTGATGTTATTGATGGTGGTGCTGATTATGCTGCTGGTGCTGCTGCTGGTGTTTGCAACCTTCGCACCATGTTCTCCAAAGCCGTCACGCGAGCGCGAAGTTCGTTAACTTCTACTAGTACACCGGGATGATTGGCGGTTGGAGCGAGCGAATGAACAAGATTTGTAATATGGGATAGTATATAATCGTGACGAGATACTCTAGAAATGAGAGAGAAAATGGTGTTTCGAATAGGTTTGCCGGTAAGTGCTTCAGGTTCATCGGCAAGAGGGAAATTTGGTGGATGGAATGGATCACCTTCTTCTTGTCTCCAGTGATTTAGTATATTACGAACCCATCCCCAATTCATCTAGAATAGATGATGGGAAATTGGTTGATCCATTCCGGTGACGCTGCTTTCGGAGCCCGAATGGAAATCCATATCGGCATAACTGTCGAAATCTGAAGAATTCGAACTAGATGCGGAATCCATCTTGTATAATGGGGAAAATGAATTTTTGGTATGGAATAGATTATAGGAGTTAGATTTGGTACTCTTCAATACATAATTTACATATGTATATATAATACCAAAATCCCGTAAATTACGAAGAATCTTTGAAAAGATATCAGTCAAAGTTCGCAATAACAGATATGCTAAGATAAAAATTTGTCTATACACTATCAATGCAGTAAATGTAGTAAAACGTGTCCAGACTTATGAATGATAAGCAGGTAATTTCCTAAGGATGATAAGCAGATGATTTCCGACTAGAAATGATAAGCAAAACTTTTGACATGTAGACACGGTCGAAGTCCAGACTCATTAATGCATCCTAACAACTACTAGTTAGACACACTAATGCAAGACCTGGTTCGCTACGACCACCGCTCTGATACCAACTGAAAGGACCCGTCCTAATCCACCTGGACGAAGTCATCAACATTTGGTCCCATTGCGATGATCGGCTCCAAGTAATGTCCTTATATTGAGCAAATGCACAGCGGAAGACTTAATTCGTACCTGAGAATAAACATGCTTTAAAGTGTCAACCAAAAGGTTGGTGAGTTCATAGGTTTATCATAACAATCATTTCAATATGTTAATAGACCACAAGATTTCTTAATCATAAACATAATACACTCGCAAGTGTATGTAAAGCATTCTAAGTGGTTGGACACTTGGTAACCATACTTAACATTTAATCAACGTCGCATATTCCCTTTATTATGAAATCTCACTACACCGTACCAAGTGTAGTCACCGAAGTACTGTGCAACCGTTGAATACTGGTCGTCCAGTCCGGTTGGGGTTGTCAGGCCCGATAGATCTATCAACAGGATTCGCGTTTACAATACCCATGTAAATAGTAGTTACCAAGCTACAGGGAAATATGCCAGTGGTACAACTCAACGTAGAATATATTTTTAAGTACTTGTGTCTATTTTGTAAACATTTATAAAAGCAGCGCATGTATTCTCAGCCCAAAAATATATATTGCAAAAACAATTAAAAAGGGAGCAAATGAAACTCACTTTTGCCTTGAAGGTATTTAATTCGACTTGGTCTCCGATAGATATCACGAACCTAACCATATATATAATATATCAACATATTTTCTTTTTAAGTAACCGTTACATATATATATACTTTTAATATTTTCTTAGTCCATAGTTAGCAGTCCGATGTTAGTGGTCCACAATTAGTTGCTTAAATAAAATAAATAAAGACCCCATCGTATTCGTATTGATCAGAATTAATCTCGACCCATGGTACCATGTTGTCAAATGACGTGTTGCGTACATAAAGTACCGTGTTGTCAAATGACGTGTTGCGTACAATCATGAGGTCTTATGATTAATCTTCTCGTGTTGTTTATGGGTGGTCCTGAAATATATAAAATCAAATCATAAGTAATTATATATAAACTATCATATTAATTAGAAAAGATATGATTAATTTACTTTTTCTCCAAATATTTTCGTAGCTAAACTAGCTTCGGATACCCAATCTTGTTTTAGTGGTAGTTTCTTCATTACAACTCCGTTTTTGTTGGTTCAACTTGCCACTTCCTTGGATCGAGTTAAATTTTAAGAATATAAACTGAAAATACCTTAGTTTGTATTCAAAATCATAGGTTATAGGTCAAACTTTGGTGAAACTTATGAAAGTGATCATTTTCTATCATAAAAACAACATTTAATGATCATTTTTCTAAAAATACTTACACTTTGAGTTAAACCATGAAATTTTTATGTGTTAACATATTCATAAGAAATATCATTTTTCCAGAACATGAACTTCCAATTCAAAGTTCAAGATGGTTTTTAATTATCCAACCCAAAACAGCCCCCGGTTGCACTCCGATGATGTAGATTCAGTTTTTAAGATGTTCTTTGTAAAACCAAGTTATATCTTGTTATGTTAGCATATCATTATGATATATTACTGGTCTTTAAGTGTTTTAAAAGTCAAGTTAGAAGGATCTATTTAGTTTGCGAACAAGTTTGAAATCATTCAAACTATGTTCTTGTTGTTAAAATTTTATACCACAAAATAAGATAGCTATATGAATATGAATTGAATAAGATTATGAACAAGGTTACTACCTCAATTTACTTGGACAAAGTTACTGCAAAAGATAAGAAATAATCTTGGAATCAAAGAGTGGTGGAGTTAGATCAAAAGGTTGGAAGTAAACTTCTTCAAATGGGTGGTTATTTTGATATGTTCTTGAAAGAGTTTTCTTATGATGTTTAAGGCTTGTAATTGAAGCTAAATGATGGGTAAAATGGTTGGAGATGATCAAGTATGAAGTTAGGAGTATTTTGAGAGAGAAATGAGGGTGTAGGTATGAGAAAATGGAGTGAAGAAATGGTGTTCATTTATAAAAACGTTTTTAGTTTATAAAGAAAGAAAAGGATTCCTAATTTTGTTTTCTTACTAATAATTCATACTACTTGACAAATTCTAGTTACCTCATATCTAGGGCAGTAATAATGTTGATTAGGATGTTGATTTGATGTGTATATACCAATAGTAAATACGTATAGAAGCTGGGTATGATACAGGTACATATACCCTAGATATACGTATAGAAATCTTGAGGAAACGGAACGAGAATTCAAATATAGCTATCTTTTGTGAATATACTTATATTGTTTTATGTATTTAAGTCCTTAAAAAGTGATTAAATACATTATATATACGATACATGTATAAGCATTATAGATTATAAGTATATATATCAAAGAATGTTACGTATAGTTATCGTTTTGAAAACTTAAGTTAGTAGTTTCAAAATATACTTATAACTCATTGTCATTAGTACACAATGAGATGTTAAACCATCCTTAGATCATATTAAATATATATAAATACATATATATACACAAACGTATAATTATCGTATGTTATATAGTTCGTGATATCATCGGTAATATTGGACGGTCAAACGTTGTGTAAAACACTTTTCAAAAACACAAGTCTCAACAATTTGGATTGCTTATCATGTTGGTATAGTTTAATTTATGTAAATATTAATCTCATAAGTATAATTTGGTCAGAAAATTCCGGGTCATTACAGTACCTACCCGTTAAAGAAATTTCGTCCCCGAAATTTGATAGAGGTTGTTATGGATAACAATAAAAAGGTTTTCATGACAAATATAAGGTGATAATGGAGTTTTATCATCATTGAGGAAAGTAGATAAAACGATTCGATTATGCGAAGATTATAAATGAGACTATCGTAAAAGAGTGAGATGAGTAAAATATATTCGTCTTAACCGATGATGTAGTTATGATTGATTTCCGGGATTTAAGGGATTTAAAGAGAATCTTACGTAATAAGATTTGGTTCTTTGGTGATTAAGGAAATCAGGATCTTCTTTGATTATATGCAATAATCTGTTTCGATTGCTCTGTCGGATATTTCACTATAAATTCTCCCCTTCGTTTCCTTATTTTCCACGACTCACACCTTCTATTCTTTCTCCCTTGATTCTTACTTTAAAGCATTCATCAATATGCTCCATCCAGTCCTGATTCTTGATATACTCCTAACTTTTATATCTGTCATTCTTCTTTTTCATCTACCACCAGAAGAATCTATTTACTTCTACTATACTCTTGTGTTTATAGTGTTTCTAATTCTCCCGTGTCTCTATATTGCTATCTGCATCGATATACACGGTTTGTAATTTCGGGGTTATTATCGGAGTTTATATTCTTCATTATTTTTCGGAGCTTCATGCTTTCGTTTTCTCTTCCCGACTTCGAGTCAAGCGAGTAATGGTCCGGAATTCGTAGATATGAAATTCAGAATGAACATAGCTAATGCTCTAAGAAGAAAATGGTAATAGAACGATTTTGATTTATTAAATTACCAGAATACCCTGGAGAAGACCGAGTCATCCAGAAAAATATTCTCTTGATATGTTTAGAGATTAGATAGAATGTAAGAGTCATATAAATGGCACATGATGACGGTACTGTGAATCATCATGCTTCATTAGAAACTCAGCATGACTTACTGTAATATAATGACGTTGATCAAGTGTCATTATATTATACTAATCCATGCTTCAGTTCCCAACACTACTTCAAAACATTCATATTTTAAACTCGAAGGTTTCAGAATTTAGAAACTAACACAGTTTCTTTTATGTTACAGATATTACGGAGAGATAAATGATCTCAGATAAGAATAGTTGTGAAAATATCGCCAGAAATATGGAGGATATTTATAATAGAACATACGAGAATATCTTAGAATTTCTAATATCAATGGATGATGAAGAAGATTTGTCTGTGAAGGTTTAGAATGAGAAATAAGATGTTTGCTAACGATTTCAGCAGGCACAGAATCATTTGGATTCTTTGAAGGCAAACTTATTCTTTGTGATTTGTCCACGGCTTTCTTCACAGTTTCGCATAATCCGCTTTTCGGTACTAAATTTTCTATCGAGCGTTCCTAACACTCCTTTCTTTATCATCAAACTTTTGGCCATTAAGATCATCTACAACATGCTGCTTCGTCAGCATTTTCATAGTTAACTGATCTGGGTCATCGGTTATCTAACCGAGGTAGTTTCAGGAGAATTGTGTTTTTAGAATGATTAATCGCTGATGGTAATATTGTGGAATATAAAAGGTTCCCCAATAATAATAAAGAGTACGCATATATATCACGGTTATAATAAAGTTGTTTCGGATGAAAAGTCGGAGTTGACTTGCTGGAGCAGTGACAAAATTAGCTACTTTGGAAAGATATTGCAAAACGATCTTCGATAATAACAATGTCAAAGGAACTAGAACAGATATGTGTCAAACGTTTACTCAGTTTCCGAGGGTTTTTCAGGTGCATAACTATATGCATCAATCTTTTCTTCCGTAGATGAAGTGCGGTTGGTTTATCCTCTCGATTGAGGTGTTTTTAAGAATCATGATAGATTTGAACGCTGATTGTAATCGTCGAGATACAATGAGGTTTAAGATGAAATCAAGTGGCAATCTTGAAGAAATGTTTAGTTTCATATGTTATAATCAATATTTTAATTCATTTTAATTGTCCAATGTCATTAGTCCATGGTCGATAGTCCACAGTAACAGTCCAAAAATTCATATATAGTTTAATATATAATATACGAATTAATTAATACGTGTCGTGACCCGTATACGTCTCAGACTCGATCACAACTCAAACTATATATATTATTGTAGAATCAACCTCAACCCTGTATAGAGAACTCGATCATTACTGCATATAGAGTGTCTATGGTGATTCCAAATAATATATATAGATGCGTCGATATGATATGTCAAAACATTGTATACGTGTCCCGATATTTAAAGTGCGTAAAATAATTACAGAAATTAAATGACGATAAATAAAAGTGCGATAATTAAATTGCGATAAATAAACTGCGATAAATAAAATGTAATCAGTTAGCTAGGAACAGTTAGCTGGAACAGTTAGCGTGGATTCTTAACAAAATTTTTCATAGTTAATTTGTTTGTTTCTAACAGATTTTATTTTGTCATATGTTTTCTTCATATGCCACTTGTTGGATTCTGGGAAGTCAAAATCCAAATATGAAATTGAATGAAAATGGTTATTCTGCGGTGAACGGATACGTATATCGGTGGTTGTAAGTAGGATAGTAAATGACTGTTGAATCAGCTTCGACGAATGTACAATGTAACTTATTAAGATGAAATCTAATTATTCCTCGGGTATTACCTACCCGTTAAAAAAAAAAATTTCACCATTAATATTTTGTACAAAAGATCTTTTAATTACAATCTTTATGAAAACATATATACATATATATTTTCTTCAGATGAAATCATGAATTTAATGAGTTAATATGATATTAATCTCATTTGCTTTTCGGTTTGAGCTAGTGATGTCAAAGCTACGGGGTATAAAATAGTTTTAAATTTTTGCAGGAAATACTATTAAATACGATACAATTTTACACAAGATATTTATTTATTTATAGAATGGATATACTTAAACCTTGCTACAACACTTATAGGCAGTGTACCTAATCGTACAGTAGTGTAGTTTTTAGTAAGTCCGGTCCGTTCCACAGGGAATCTTTTTTAAACAAAGCTCAACGCTATATTAGTTTACTTTTATAAAAATACAAACATATATATAAGTAATATTATTATTATAAAGGGGGGTTTTTACCGTTTAATGACCGGTTTGTCGATTTTAAAACTTTAGTCGCAGTTAAAACCAAATGTAAAATAATAAATAAATACAAGACTTAATTTTAAGCGTAAAGTTAATAATGATAATGAAATTGCGAATAATAAAAGTGCGATAAAATAAACTTGCGATAATTAAAAAGGACGATAATTAAAAGTGCAATTAAATAACAATAAATAAAAGTGCGATAATTAGAAGTGCAATTAAAGATAAAATAAAGGAAATTAAATATGAAATAAAAGAATTATGCTTATTTAAACTTCCGTAATCATGATGTTTGAAGTGTTGATTTTAGTTTTATGCCCATGGGTTAATTGTCCTTTGTCCTGGATTATTTAATATGTCCGTCTGGTTTTTGTCCATAACAGTCCATCAGTCATAAATATAAAGTGCGAGTGTCCTCGTCAAATTATTCTTATACCCGAAGTTAAATATTCCAACTAATTGGGGATTTAAACTGTAACAAGATTTTAATACTTTGTTTAATAATTACACCAGGTTGTCGACTGAATGTAACCCAAAGTTTTAATATTTTGTTATCAATTATACCAAGTGTCCTTTGTACATAATTTCACCCCTGTTTTAATTATTCTAGTGGCTATTAATCCATTCCCATGTCCGGTTAAATGAACGATTATTCGTACATATAAATACCCCGCCCATCGTGTCCGATCGAGTGTATATGGTAATTTATAGGGACGCCCAATTGTAAATCTTTATATTAACATTAACAAACTATCATTTAGTTAAACAAATATAAAGCCCATTAATAGCTCATAGTCTAATTTCCACAAGTGTCGTTCTTTTGTCCAAACCCCAATTATGGTACAAAGCCCAATTACCCAATTTTAGTAATTAGCCCAACATCATGATTACTTCGTTTTAAATAAGCATAATAATAACTTAGCTACGAGACATTAATATAAAAAGGTTGAACATAACTTACAATGATTAAAAATAGCGTAGCGTTACACGGACAGAATTTCGACTTACACCCTTACAACATTCGCTAACATACCCTTATTATTAGAATTATAATTAAAATTAAAATTAAAATATAAATTATAAATATAAATATTACGTATGAATGGAGAAGAGAAAGATAGATGGATTTTGTGGTGCACCAAAGCTCGATTTTTATAGGCATGTGGGCTGGAACTGGGGCTCATGCGATCGCATGGATTTATGCCTTCCAGGCCATGCGATCGCATGGCCAGCTGGGGAGGCTCACATTTGGTTGTTTTCTTCTGCCGACGGTTTTATAAATAAATATAATATATTAAATAATTATAAGAATTATTTAAATATTATATTATATTTATGTGCATAGTTGACTTGTAATTTTTAGTCCGTTGCGTCGAGCGTTGAGAGTTGACTCTGGTCCCGGTTCCGGATTTTTGAACGTCCTTGCGTACAATTTAATATCTTGTACTTTTTGTTTTGAATCTTGTACTCTTGTAATTTTGAGACGTTTCTTATCAATAATTGGAACCTCATTGATTGTATTTTGTACTTTTGAGCTTTTTGGTCGTTTGCGTCTTCAATTCGTCGAATCTGTCTTTTGTCTTCACCTTTTATTATTTAAGCGAATATCACTTGTAAATAGGACAATTGTAACTAAAAGCTTGTCTTTCTTGAGGAATAATGCTATGAAATATATGTTTGTTTTTAGCATTATCAAATATTCTCACACTTGAGCGTTGCTTGTCCTCAAGCAATATCGTCTTGAAATACTAGAATCACTTCGTTATTCTTCACACTTTGTACATCAGTGACTTCTATACGGCGGTATAAACAATGGTAGTAATGATGTGGTTTACAGTCCCATATGACTATATAAAAATTTAGATCCATTAAGGAAATTGGATCTTTATGAAAACATTTGATCAATTGAAAATTAAATCTAGTTTTTACCCTAGATAAGATTTCCGGAATAAGCCTTCACCGGTGTTTGCAAAATATTTTTGTGGGTTTGGTGGGTTTCAGATTTGAAAATTTTAGCTCAAAACTTGCGGTTTTGTGTCACCCACTTGCTAACCTTGTATTAGGAAAGCTACACGTCCAGTTTACTTGTCCCGTATATTACCTTTCGATAAACTACCGTCCGGTTGTAAAGGAAAGCGTTGAACAAGCAACTGTTAAGGCAATGTCCCCTGACATGCTTTTAATTATGGTCTATAACGTGTCGGACGCAATTACTATCCTTGGTAGGAGCAATAGTAAAGCTCACTCTTATGATTTTTCGGTCTGGCACAAGGTCCTGTCTTTGACCATGCTATGCAACCACCATTCTCACGGTTGACATCCGATTTAGTTCAGGTGACCTAATGAATTCCAGGTGAATTCCTAGGATTTTACGTTCAATGGTAATGAACGCATTGAAAATAGGGTTTTCAGAAAACAAATCGGTTTGTAATTTTGATCTAAATATTTTCTCGTTCAAGCTCGAGTTTAGATATCATTGAATTCCATGAGTTTAAATTCTCAATCTTTAAGGTCAATCTTTAGGATTGAGTAATATCAGGCTTAAAAGCTGATTTTTAATCTTTAAGGAGATTATCCTTTCTGGGGATCTGATTCATTAGTCTTATCCAGCTAATTTGCACGGTGCCCCCCCATTTTACGAGATAAATCCTTCTCATGGTTAGGATAAATCTGACCACTTGGCGACCCTGTTTGATGCTGAGGTCCGTGGATTTCCTGCTGATTTTAGTGATGACTTTTCTAGGTTTTTCGTCAACCTACAGCTGGTCTGGACGACAACTTCTTGACCTAAATCAAGAAGCGCGTGTCTTTTTCCGAAGACTTTACTTCCTTTTAATGATGGAATTGATTCATCGTGTAGATCCATCTCTTTTTTTCTTTCATCGGGTAAAATAGTTTAGTTTAGTCCAAAGCAAAAGTATTTTCAGTTATTTGTTACAGAAATATGTGACATATGTTTAAGATAACTTGAAGAATTTTCCCACACTTGGCTTTTATTTTCCTTTTTATTGTTCTCTATTCCATTTTAAATGAATTTTAACATTTTGGTTTGTGTCTCAATTTATGTCCTTTCCGAGGTAACAATAATTTCGGTGTTAACACCTAATTTTATCGCTTATAAATATGTATAAACATGATTTTGAGTTCATTTAATTGAAAATTTTGAAAAATTTTACTAGAATTGGGTAGTCAGTATATAAGACTAGGGCTGTTCTTTATTATCAGAGAGCACTAGATTCTAATACAACTACTGCTTTACTAGTATTTTTAATGGTAACCAAGTGTATAAAGATAAAAAAAATTTTAAAAATCCGAAAGAATTTAACCCCTTCCCACACTTAAGATCTTGCAATGCCCTCATTTGCAAGAAATCAGTACAATTTAAATTATTGAGGGTGATTAGCGTAGAAATTATTAAATTTTACCAAAGTTTCCAAACATATTGGCGTTTGTTTGCTGAATGATAAATGGTGCATATCATTTGTTCATTTCGTCTGTTGTTACATCACATTTATTTGTCATCTTGTCGTCAAAATTAGTAGCTTTTGCTGAACTTAATGCCAGTCTTTGAAAATGCGCTGTTTTACCCTGTTTTGTACAATCGACAATATACATACATACAAATTTAATCATGCATGGCAATTTGAAATGGGACTTAATATCCCATTTTCAAATTCTAAATATGAAATATTAGTACACAATAATAATAAAATAATAAAAATTACACAAATATATCCAATAACATAAGTTTAAACATGAAAAAGTCAAAAGATAAAAACATAAAAATCATAAAAATAACCAAATGGAACTAAATCAGTCTGGATAGGGGTTCCAGTTCATCTCATCGGGTGGGTTCCATTGTTGGTTATAGGTGTTCTGATAGGCTTGGTTATAGTCATACCGGTTAAAGGGTGGTCGGATATCGGGGCTATGTGGCGGAAAATGAGCAGGTCGAGTAGGTACATAGTTATTTGGTACCTGATATGATAGCTGGCTCATGATTTGGTGCTGATGAACTAACCAGCTATCGTGTTGGTGTCGCCTATAATCCTCGTATACTCGCTCGGAGTTCCACTGCTCATACATACTATGTCTTGCCGCGTTCGTCATTGCTTCCTCATCTATACGAACGTGGACGTCAAGAATAGCATCTCGAAAGACATCCCTAATGTCTTCCGCCTCCTCCATTTCCTCGTCTGAGCCTCTCTCTACCTGAGGATGAGATCCCTCATAGGGTACTGCCTGGTTACGTCTACTTTTCAATACCTTAGCACCCATTTAAACTTTCAATCCTAAGGGCTCAACCTGTTCTCTACAAATCTGTAATAGACCCCCTTGGTTCCTATCAACACCTAAATACTCTCCAATGAGAGTAACAAAAATACCTCCTCCTATTATACTCTCGTCCTGCATTCCCTCTACCATTTTAGATAAATAAAAAGCAACACAGTAAGGGATATTGACAAAGCTTCTAGGATCCCGAATACACTTTAGGTAGAATAAATCATATAAGGTAATTTTTTCTTTATTATGACCTCTTTGTGTAATCGAGTTAGCCAAAAATCTATGAATAATACGAAGCTCGGCTCTGTCAATATGTGTATAGGAGTGTCCTCCTGCTCGTGTAAAAACATCAAAATGTGACATACGCCTCCAAATAGCGTCAGCATCAAAGTTACTATCTACCCGTTCACCATAATGAATCAAGTTTGTACAATCGGGTAATAGCAACTCACCAGGAGTATATATCTGTAAGGCCCTGGCCATGTCCAGCATGCACATTCTGTACATCCTACCACCAAGGATAAACCTAAGAAATCTTCTATCATCTATTCTAACTATATTTGTATCAAGTGATACAGTACTCATCAACTCAACACACCATTCCTTATATACAGGTCTACGAATGGTGAAAAGACGTTCCCAATCTGTAAAAGAAGAACGGCCATACCTTTGAACTAAAAGCTGTCTAACACGGTCAGCTAGATGGACCGTTTCCAAAGGGGCCCAATCGATTACCCTTGGCACCTCTACATTTTTTGTTACCAATTTGAATTTGTTCCTTTGATATGTCTCGTAATCTCTCCATCTTCTATCAAATCTCAGATTAGGATGTAGAGTGTGCTCAGGAATCGTTGGGAATTTTACTGGCGGCCTCATTGGGAATACTATGAATTCATCAACAAACTGTACCGGATCATAATAAGGTATGTGCTGATCAGGCTGTTGTTGTTGTTCCTGTTGTGGTTCTTGTTCGTGTTGCATTTCTGGTTCTGGTTCTGGTGCTGGTACTGGTCGTCTAGATGATGATGCTCCTGAACCTCCAGTATTGGCTCTCTGTAAAACACATTAAACACAAAATTTGTGCATCCAAATATGCATTAGTGTTAGCAAAATAACAACTTAAAACAATCACTATAACATGTTAAATCAAAATTAAACTTATACACATTTTCGCAAATTTTCACAATTCTACACTTTTCAAATAAGCACATATGAAAATGTATACAAAATTCATAAGCATTTAACTCAAATAACATGTCAAAATATTCATTACTAATAATTAAACAAGTCTCAAATGGCAAATATATCAAATTAATCAAGTTCATGAATTTTAGACTTAAAAAGTCCACTTTAATCTTCAAAAATCATGTTTAGGATCATTGTTTGGATCATTTAACTATCTAAACATGTTACACTACTCAATTTAGCAATAATTCATGACAAAAATCGGCCATAACCTGTTTATATCAAAAAGCCCCAAATTGCTCAAGAACACAAAGCCTAGATTTCTAAAAATTTTGAAGTTTTTGGCTTCAAATCATGTTAAATAGCATCAATCTAGGTTATACATGCATAAAATACTAACAATTTAACACTAATTACACTAGAAATTAATAAAATTGCATTAGGTAAAAAATTGGTAATTATCACAAAAACTAGGAATTTATAGAGTTTAGGGGTGTAATTTTTACCAATTTGCTGAAGAATGAGAATCTAGTCATGATTAGAGCAAGAAAAATGACGAATTACGGTGGAAAAATGGCGAAAATTGGTGAATTTTTGGGTGAGTTTCGTGAATGTGTGTGTGTTGTGGTGAAGAAACAGAACTCGCTGCTGTATGTATCAGGCCTGCACTTGGTCCCCATGTGATCGCATGGGTTCCAAGTGCAAACCCCATGCGATCGCATGGGGTACCGGCTACAGTGATTTCAGTTTTTTTTTTTTTTATATAAAACCTTATACTTTATAAAACTTATAATTAATTAAATTTTAAATATTTTATTTTCCTTTAGGAGCGAGGGCGTTTCGAATCGTTGTCCTAGTCTGTCCCTCGACAAAATTTTAAAATTTGTCAAATCAAAGCGCGGTTTTTAAAAGTAAAGATTTTTGGGTTTTTTAATGTTTTTGGCATACTTTAATTCAATAAGATTAAAAATAATGATAATAAAAGTTCTCGTCCCTCCCTCGGGTAAAGCAATTTCGGTTCAAAGACCTAGACTTCAACTTACGACGAATTTTAAAAATCATATTTTTAACTTAATGAGATAAAGTAAATTTTTGTTTTTAAATTCACACAACTTAAATATAAAATTCAAAATTAATATTAAAAATTCACAACAAACTTAAAATTTGAAATGCATAAAATTAAAAATTCATATTTTAAATTCACACCAAACTTATATTAATTTTTTTCAAATATTTACAATTTTAAATATATTGATTTTACAAAGTTTACAATATTAATTTAAGATTTATATATTAATTTTAAAAACATGGTAAAAATAAAATTAAAAATCTTTTTGGCTTTTTATCCCACTTTAATCAATCAAATATTATCAAAAATATGCGCCCCTCTTTTCGGTAAAGTAATTTCGGTTCCAAGACCTAATTTAACTCATGACGAATTTTTGAAATATTTTGGGTTGATTGATTAAAGATATTTATACCTTAAGAATAAACGTTAAATTTCGCAGTGATGTAATAAATTTTTGAATGATATCAATAATTTCGGTCGCCAAACCTAATTTTATTCAATACCAATTTAATACTTTATAGCGAACAAATTAGCGTTTATTATCAAAAGGTTAAAAATAAAAATAAAAATAAAGACTGTACAGACTTACCTGTGAAATAGATTTCTTAGTTATATGATCTATCCCATTCATAAGATAGTCGGTTTAATTGGTTTTCCATGGCTACATAGGCGTAACCTCGAGCATTCAGTGTTTTTTCTTCTAAACATACGAACGGTCCGTCTCTGCATAAAGTAACAAATTCGGTGTTTGAATAGGTTTGATTATTTGAACATTTACCTCCATGTGACCATTTTCCGCATTTGTGACATCTTTCTAGGTGTCGTGCTCTTCTTTTCGCTGCGGATTTTGATTTTCCTTTACCAAATTGTAACTTATTATCTTCGCATCTGGATTCTTTTCTAACTCCGTCCATTCTTTCTCTGATTACTGATACTATTTCACTCAGAAGTGTGTCATTATTACGTTTAGTGATCAAAGCGTGTAGCATTAGACCATGGTTTAGTTCACAGGCAGTCTTCATTTCCTAAAAAAAATAAAAATTCAGAATGGGGGAGAAGACTAGTTCTTTAGGGTCTGCTAGGGAAAGACCGTTCGGGTTCCATTTTCGAGAACTACACGAAAACAGACAATCTAACTCTAACAGAAATACATATTATCCTTTAAAGACTTGATTCTCCCCATACTTAGTTAGCTGTGGTGTTGAAATTGTGATTAACTTTGTTGTCGACTTCCATCGGACTATCTATGTAGTGTTTAACTCTGTGACCATTAACTTTAAATTAAATCCCATTTGAATTTATTAATTCTACTGTTCCGTATGGAAAAACTCTTTTAACTATGAATGGTCCAGACCATCTTGATTTCAATTTTCCTGGAAATAGCTTGAATCGTGAATTGAAAAGAAGAACGCTGTCTCCTTCTTTAAATTCTTTTAAACTTCTGATTCTTTTATCATGCCATTTCTTCGTTCTTTCTTTATAGGTTAACGAATTTTCATATGCTTCATGTCTTAATTCTTCTAATTCGTTTAGTTGACTTAATCGTAGACGTCCGGCTTCATGTAAATCAAGATTACATGTCTTCAAAGCCCAAAATGCTTTGTGTTCAATTTCTACTGGAAGATGACATGCTTTTCCATAAACAAGTCTAAAAGGTGTGGTTCCAATTGGAGTTTTGTAGGCTGTTCTAAAAGCCCAGAGTGCATCCTCCAATTTAATGGACCATTCCTTCGGATTTGATCCTACGTTTTTCTCTAGAATACGTTTTAAAGCTCGGTTGGTATTTTCAACTTGTCCACTTGTTTGTGGATGATATGCGGTGGAGATTTTATGAGTTACTCCATATCTTTTAAGAACTTTCTCAAGTTGATTATTACAGAAATGAGTACCCCGATCACTTATTAAAGCTTTCGGTGTTCCAAACCTTGCAAAAAGACGTTTTAAAAAGTTGACTACAACTCGTGCATCGTTAGTTGGGAGAGCTTGTGCTTCCGCCCATTTAGATACATAATCAATGGCTACGAGTATATATAGATTATTATGAGATTTTGGAAATGGACCCATAAAGTCAATACCCCAAATGTCAAATACTTCACATACTTGGATGACATTTTGTGGCATTTCATCACGTTGACTTATTTTTCCGGCCCTTTGACATGCATCACAGGATTTGCAAAGAAGGTGTGCGTCTTTGTAAATTGTAGGCCAATAAAATCCAGCATCATAAACTTTTCTTGCTGTTAGTTGAGGCCCATAATGCCCTCCTGTTGGTCCTGTGTGACAATGGTTTAAAATTTTACTAGCTTCATCTCCAAATACACATCGGCGTATTATTCCATCTGGACAACTTTTAAACAGATGTGGATCTTCCCAAAAATAGTGTTTTATATCTCTGAAGAATTTCTTTCATTTTTGTTACGATAATCCTTTTTCAAGGAATCCACAAACTAAGTAGTTTGCATAGTCTGCAAACCATGGGATTTCATTATAATCTATCTTCAATAGATATTCATCAGGAAAGTTGTCTTGTATGGCCGATTCATTTAGAACTTCTAACTCAGGATTTTCAAAACGAGAAAGATGATCAGCGGCGAGATTTTCTGCTCCTCTTTTATCTCGGATTTCAATATCAAACTCTTGTAAGAGTAAGATCCAACGGATTAATCTTGGTTTAGCATCTTGTTTTAAAAATAGGTATCTAAGAGCATAATGGTCGGTATAGACCACCGTTTTTGCTAGAACGAGATATGATCGAAATTTGTCAAAAGCAAAGACAATAGCAAGGAGTTCTTTTTCAGTAGTTGTATAGTTCGTTTGTGCTCCTTGTAACGTCTTACTAGCATAATATATAGGTTGAAATCGTTTTTCAATCCTTTGTCCTAAAACGGCTCCCATTGCAAAATCACTTGCATCGCACATTAGTTCAAATGGTAGATTCCAATTTGGTGTTATCATGATCGGCACATTAGTGAGTTTCTCTTTAAGAATATTAAAAGATTTGATACACTCATCTGAAAAGATGAATGGAGCATCCTTTTCTAGGAGTTTATTCATAGGAGTGGCAATTTTAGAAAAATCTTTTATGAAACGTCGGTAAAAACCGGCATGCCCTAGAAAACTCCTAACTCCTCTAACATTGGTGGGATGTGGAAGTTTAGCAATTACATCTACTTTAGCTCTATCCACTTCAATTCCTTCTTTTGAAATTTTATAACCAAGAACGATGCCTTCTTTAACCATAAAATGGCATTTCTCCCAATTAAGTACTAGATTTGATTGTTCGCATCTAATAAGCATTTGTTCCAGATTAACTAGACATGATTCAAATGTATCACCGAAGACTGAAAAGTCATCCATGAAAACTTCCATGCATTCTTCTATCATGTCGTGAAAAATCGCCATCATACACCTTTGAAAGATTGCAGGGGCGTTGCAAAGTCCAAATGGCATGCGTTTGTAAGCAAAAGTACCATAAGGGCACGTGAATGTGGTTTTCTCTTGATCTTCGGGTGCTATTGGAATTTGAAAATATCTGGAAAAACCATCAAGAAAACAATAGTAACTATTTCCGGCTAATCTTTCCAACATTTGATCTATGAAAGGTAAGGGAAAGTGATCTTTTCTGGTGGCGTCATTTAATTTTCTATAATCAATACACACACGCCATCCTGTTACAGTCCTAGTAGGAATAAGCTCATTTTTCTCATTTGTAATGACAGTCATGCCACCCTTCTTAGGCACGCATTGAACTGGGCTTACCCATGGACTATCAGAGATTGGATAAATTAAACCTGCATCTAGCAGTTTAATAATCTCTTTCTTAACTACATCTTGCATATTAGGATTTAGTCTTCGTTGGCGTTGCACATACGTTTTATGACCTTCTTCCATAAGGATTTTATGTGTGCAATACGAAGGACTTATTCCTTTAATATCATGAATCTTCCATGCAATGGCTGGTTTATGAGCTTTCAACACAGAAATGAGTTGTGATTTCTCATTTTCAGTAAGAGAAGATGATATTATTACAGGTAATTCAGATTCACCATGTAAATAAGCGTATTCCAAATGGTTTGGAAGTGGCTTTAATTCTAATTTCGGAGGTTCTTCTATCGATGATTTGTATCGATATCTGTCTTCTTCTTTTAGCATTTGAATTTCTTCTGTTGTTGGTTCATATCCATTAGCTATAAGTGTAGCTAACATTTCAGCTTCATCAATTGGTTCATTACCTTCTCCTAAAGAATATTCTCCTGTTCCTTGTAATTCTGGAAATTCTTCTAATAATTCTGCATGTGCATCTATAGTTTGAATATAATAACATGTATCATCTTCAGATTGCGGTTGTTGCATTGCTCTATCAACTGAAAAGGTAACACTCTCGTCCTCTATACTTAGGGTCAATTTCTTACCGAACACGTCTATCATTGCTTTAGCCGTGTTTAAGAATGGTCTTCCTAATATGAGAGGAACTTGAGAATCTTCTTCCATTTCCAGCACAACAAAATCTACTGGAAATACTAAAGTACCAACTTTAACTAGCATGTTCTCCATTATCCCTCTAGGATATTTTATTGATCTATCGGCTAGTTGTATGCTTATTCTAGTTGGTTTCAATTCTCCAAGGTCTAGTTTAGCGTATAGTGAATACGGCATTAGATTTATACTAGCACCTAAATCTGCTAATGCTTCTATTGAACTAAGACTACCCAGAAAACATGGAATTGTGAAACTTCCTGGATCAGATAGTTTTTCTGGTATCTTATTCAACATCACTGCTGAACAATTAGCATTCATAGTAACAGCCGAGAGTTCTTCCATTTTCTTTCTATTTGAGATTAGATCTTTCAAGAATTTAGCATATCTAGGCATTCCTGAAATCACATCAATGAAAGGAAGATTTACATTTATCTGTTTAAACATATCCAAGAATTTGGATTGCTCGGCTTCAAGTTTCTCTTTCTTCATTTTACTCGGGTAAGGAAGTGGTGGTTGGTATGGTTTAACATAAGGTTTATCCTTAGCTGTGTTATCTTCATTAACCTTTTCAACTACCGGTTCTTTTTCCTTATCTTGATTAGGTTGGGGTTCTTGTGGAGTAGGAATAGCTTCATCAGAAGTTACAGGTATTTCAGGTGGTTTAAGTGTTGTACCACTTCTTGTGGTAATGGCTTTAGCTGTTTCATTCCGGGGGTTAGCATTTGTATCACTAGGTAGACTTCCCGGTTTTCTTTCACCTATTAACCTTGCTAGGTTACTTACTTCTTGTTCCAGATTTTGAATAGAAGCTTGTTGATTTCTAAATGCTTGAGCATTTTGTTCATTAGTTTGTTTCTGAGATGTGAAAAACTGCGTTTGAGTTTCAACTAGCTTCGTCATCATATCTTCTAAATTCGGCTTTTTATCATCGGTTTGTTGTGGTGGTTTGTTTTGAAAATTAGGTCTTTGCTGGTTGTAAGTATTATTGGATACTTGTTGATTGCTAGGACCTTGTTGGTTGTTGTATGGAATATTTTTGTTATAATTCTGGTTTTAATTGTAAATCGGTCTTGGCGGTTGATAATTATTCTGATAATTATTTCCAGGCCTTTGATTTATGTATGAAATATTCTCTCTTTGTTCCATTGTTAATTCAATACTGAGACAATCTTTTGTCAAATGTGGTCCTCCACACTGCTCACAACTAATTCGTATTGAGTGAATATCCTTAGTCATCTTTTCCATTCGTCTCTCAACAGCATCTATTTTTGCGAAAATGGAATCTAAGTCATGGCTAGAATCGGCTCTAGCTGCTTTAGATGATCTAACGATATCTTTTTCTTGGTGCCACTCATGTGAGTGGGAAGCAGTGTTATCAATAATTTTGTAAGCATCAGTTTCGGTTTTCTTCATAATAGAACCACCAGCTGCTATATCTATGTCTTTCCTTGTAGTGATGTCGCATCCTTGGTAGAATATTTGTACTATTTGACAGGTGTCTAAACCATGTTGCGGACATCCTCTTAACAACTTTCCAAATCTAGTCCACGCCTCATATAGAGTTTCATTTGGCTTCTGTGTAAACGTAACAATTTCTTCTTGAAGTCTTACGGTTTTAGATGCCGGAAAGAATTGTTTAAGAAATTTTTCAACTAAAACATCCCATGTATCAATCGCCCCTTCAGGTAACGATTCCAACCAATCTTTGGCTTCTCCCTTTAAAGTCCAGGGAAATAACATGAGATATATCTGTTCATCCTCTACTTCTCGGATTTTAAATAGTGTGCAGATCCTATTAAAGGTACGTAGATGTTCATTTGGATCTTCCTTCGGCGCACCACTAAATTGGCATTGATTAGTCACCATATGTAGAATTTGTCCTTGTCTGGATGAGTAATTGCGTTACCTTGGCCAGTGCGTTTAGCTCTCATTCGGTCCTCCATACTTAAAGGTTCCAGATTCTCCATAATTGAATTTGTTGAATCGGAATCACTAGAGGATTCTGATTTAATGGTTCGTTCCTCAATAATCTCTGTTTGAATGATTGGTGGTTCCGGAGGAAAATTTAGTGGTTCAGGATCTACGAATCGTTCCTGAATATTCTCCGGATTCTCAATTGTGAGGTCGGGTTCAAAAAATGGATTATCAGAAATTTGAACTGGAGTACTTGGTCGACTGGATGACGATTCTAAAAAAAAATCAACGGCAGTAATATTTGCTAAATGTCTTGATCTAGTTACAGGTGGTGAACGTACAAAAGGTGGTGAACGTCTTGCTCGGTGCATTCACTGAATATCCTATTAGTTTTTAAAAGGAAAGAAAAATTATAATAAGTTATCCAATCAATAGACTTTTCTGATTTTGCCCACATTTTGAATAGCCAAAAGATGCAGCAGAGGGGCAGGATTCGTTTGGTCTCAATATAATTGAGGACTGTTTGTCTCCAATAACCCGGTCCACGTACAAATCCAACTATTACTACGAACAAGAAAATATTGATGTCTATCAATTTAACCACTTAAAATAAATTTTCGTAATTTTAAGAAATTTAGATAAGAAGTAGATTAAAAATCTATGTCCTAAAACTAGAATAGCGAGAAATAAGAAAGAAAAAGAGTTCGTCGGAAAAAGATCGAAAAAGAAAAATAAGAAAGAAAAATAAAAGGTGACGGAAAAATAAAAGAAACTTATAAAACTTAAAAACAATTGACTAACCTAACCTTATTACCACAACTAACTTAAAATTATAATCGCAAATTGAGATTACTAATTGGAATGATAATTGATACATAGGTAAAAGTCGTCTAAAAATATTAAAGCTTACAGGAAAAACTATATCCCAAATGGAAATAACTTAAAAAGAAACTAAAACTTAAAAAGGCGTCGCAAAATTCTAAAGCACCTAAATCTTAGTCTAAAGAAAAAGCATTTAAGGGATTTTACTGCAAGGCCTAAAAATCTAGAAATAAAAATAACTATGGCAAAAACTATGAATTAAAAATAAATACGAGCGAAAAATACAAATATTACGTTAAAACGATTGAAAAGGGACAAAATATAAAAATATACAAAAAGTTGTAAAAAGTACAATTTTTATAAAAATATTATTTTTATATTATATATTTATTAAAACTATTAATTTTACAATTTAAATAAACTAATTAAACTAAAAATACAAATTAATAATAAAAACTAAATTAATATATATAATATATAACCCTAATTAGGGTTTAAATATAATAATAATTATTATTATCCGTAATTAATGCTGGCTGCAGTCTGGCGTGTCAGATGGGCTCATGCGATCGCATGAGTCCTAAACTATCCGGCCATGCGATCGCATGGGCTAGGGTTTCGGGCCACAGAGTGGGCTGCTACAGTACCGGACTCGAATTTTAATTTTTATTTTTTTTTTGCTGTAAAATATAAAATATATTTATAATTTAAATAAAACTTATATTTTTACAAACTAAAAAAAATAAAAATAACGAAACTTTATAAAACTTAAATATTTACCAAACTCTTAAAAAAAATATTTATATTTTTGTTTTTCTTTTAATACTTTTGAATATTTAAAACGTGTTTTTACAAAAGCGTACTAAAAATAAATTTTTTTTTATTTTATATATTAGCGTTGCGCTTCCGGCTTTTAAGCTAGATTGATTCCCCGGCAGCGGCGCCAAAAATAACTTGATGTTTCGCGAGGTGTATATAAAATTCTATTAAATTTCGGCAGGACAATACTATTAAATACGATACAATTTTACACAAGATATTTATTTATTTAGAGAATGGATATACTTAAACTTTGCTACAACACTTATAGGCAGTGTATCTAATCGTACAGTAGTGTAGTTTTTAGTAAGTCCGGTTCGTTCCACAGGGAAAATCTTTAAACAAAGCTTAACGCTATATTAGTTTACTTTTATAAAAATACAAATATATATATAAGTAATATTATTATTATAAAGGGGGGTTTTTTACCGTTTAATGATCGGTTTGTCGATTTTAAAACTTTAGTCGCAGTTAAAACCAAATGTAAAATAATAAATAAATACAAGACTTAATTTAAAGCGTAAAGTAAATAACGATAATGAAATTGCAATAAATAAAAGTGCGATAAAATAAACTTGCGATAATTAAAAAGTACGATAATTAAAAGTGCAATTAAATACAATAACAATAAAAATGCGATAATTAGAAGTGCAATTAAATATAAAATAAAGGAAATTAAATATGAAATAAAAGAATTATGCTTATTTAAACTTCCGTAATCATGATGTTTGACGTGTTGATTTTTAGTTTATTCCCATGGGTTAATTGTCCTTTGTCCTGGATTATTTAATATGTTCGTCTGGTTTTTGTCCATAACAGTCCATCAGTCATAATATAAAGTGCGAGTGTCCTCGTCAAATTATCCTTATACCCGAAGTTAAATATTCCAACTAATTGGGGACTTAAACTGTAGCAAGATTTTAATACTTTGTTTAATAATTACACCAGGATGTCAACTGTGTGTAACCCAAGGTTTTAATATTTTGTTATCAATTATACCAAGTGTCCTTGTACATAATTTCACCCCTGTTTTAATTATTCTAGTGGCTATTAATCCATTCCCGTGTCAGGTTAAATGAACGATTATTCGTACATATAAATACCCTGCCCATCGTGTCCGATCGAGTGTAAATGGTTATTTATAGGGACGCCCAATTGTAAATCTTTATATTGACATTAACAAACTATCATTTAGTTAAACAAATATAAAGCCCATTAATAGCCCATAGTCTAATTTCCACAAGTGTCGTTCTTTTGTCCAAACCCCAATTATGGTACAAAGCCCAATTACCCAATTTTAGTAATTAGCCCAACATCATGATTACTTCGGATTAAATAAGCATAATAATAACTTAGCTACGAGACATTAAATTAAAAAGGTTGAACATAACTTACAATGATTAAAAATAGCGTAGCGTTACACGGACAGAATTTCGACTTACACCCTTACAACATTCGCTAACATACCCTTATTATTAGAATTATAATTAAAATTAAAATTAAAATATAAATTATAAATATAAATATTACGTATGAATGGAGAAGAGAAAGATAGATGGATTTTGTGGTGCACCAAAGCTCGATTTTTATAGGCATGTGGGCTGGAACTGGGGCTCATGCGATCGCATGGATTTATGCCTTCCAGGCCATGCGATCGCATGGCCAGCTGGGGAGGCTCACATTTGGTTGTTTTCTTCTGCCGACGGTTTTATAAATAAATATAATATATTAAATAATTATAAGAATTATTTAAATATTATATTATATTTATGTCCATAGTTGACTTGTAATTTTTAGTCCGTTGCGTCGAGCGTTGAGAGTTGACTCTGGTCCCGGTTCTGGATTTTCGAACGTCCTTGCGTACAATTTAATATCTTGTACTTTTTGTTTTGAATCTTGTACTCTTGTAATTTTGAGACGTTTCTTATCAATAATTGGAACCTCATTGATTGTATTTTGTACTTTTGAGCTTTTTGGTCGTTTGCGTCTTCAATTCGTCGAATCTGTCTTTTGTCTTCACCTTTTATTATTTAAGCGAATATCACTTGTAAATAGGACAATTGTAACTAAAAGCTTGTCTTTCTTGAGGAATAATGCTATGAAATATATGTTTGTTTTTAGCATTATCACAACGTCTTTTGAAATATGTCATTAATGACTCCAAGTAATATCTCTAAAATGAGCAAATGCACAGCAGAAGATTTTCTTAATACCTGAGAATAAACATGCTTTAAAGTGTCAACCAAAAGGTTGGTGAGTTCATAGGTTTATCAAAAATAATAAAATTCATCATTTTAATAGACCACAAGATTTAATATTCCCATTTCCCATAAACATCATGCATAAAATTCATTCATATGGATTGAACACCTGGTAATCGACCTTAACAAGTTGCATATAGAATATTCTCATCATTTCGGGACAACTTCGGACATGATAAATTCGCCATCATTCCGGGAAAACTTCAGACATGATAAATTCGCCATCATTTCGGTAAAACTTCGAACATGATAAATTCGCCATCATTCCGGGAAAACATCGGACATGATAAATTCGCCATCATTTCGGGGAAACATCGGACATGATAAATTCGCCATCATTCCGGGAAAACATCGGACATGTTAAATAGGGCATATTCAATTTCGATAATTCAACCATAGAATGTACTTTCGATTACTTGTGTCTATTTTGTAAAACAGTTATAAAAGTAGTTCATGTATTCGCAGTTCAAAATATATTTCAAAAGCATTTAATAAAGCAGTTGTAAAAACAGCGCATGTATTCTCAGTCCCAAAAATGTAAAGAGTAAAAGGGAATCAAATGAAACTCACCATACTGGATTTTGTAGTAAAAATACATATGACATCATTGAACAAAAATAGGGTTGGCCTTGGATTCACGAACCTATGTAAGTCGTATATATATTAAAACATATGATGACAATTAACCAGTTCTTATATTTATATTATTAATATACTTCTTATATTAATAGTTTATTAACTATATTCATTTATATATTTTAAATACTTAAAATTTATGTATATATTAGATAATAGGTCATTTGTTATAAATATCCAATATTGATGTTTAGGAATATCATATTATGTATTAAAAATTTATATTAATATATTTTTAATATTTATTTGTAATAATAATAATTATAATGATATTACTAATCATTTTTATTAATGATAATATTTATATAGAATTGTTAATTTTTATAAAGGATAAGGTAATATCTTTACTAATAAAGTTAAATTTTTGATAAAAGCGATGGTTTTGATAAATGATAACTTTGAAAATTTTAATTATAATGACACTTCTAATAGGAATGTTAATAATAAGAATAATTTGTATAATGATAATAATAAGGATATTAATAATAATACTTATGATAATAACAGAAATTTTTAATAAAAACTAAAAGTTTAATAATAATGATAATGAAAATAATATTTTGATAATAATACTTAATATTTAATAATAATAAAAATAATCCTAATTATGATTATAATACATATACTAATAATAATGATAATGATAATATTCTTAATTTAATTAATGATAATGATACTTCTAAATATTAAGGGTAATAATAATTATCATGGTAATAATAACAATAACTAATAATAATAATAATAATAATAATAATAATAATAATAATAATAATAATAATAATAATAATAATAATAATAATAATGATAACAATAATAATAATAATAATAATGAAATAATAATAATAACAATAACAATAATGAAAATGATAATTATAATAATAATAATAATAATAATAATAATAATAATAATAATAATAATAATAATAATAATAATAATAATAATAATAATAATAATAATAAAATAGAAAACTACCTTAGGAGTCTAAAAAAAAATAACTCGCCACAGCCGGGACTCGAACCCGCGACCTCTCGAATACCCGAATCAACCCCTAACCATCCATCTATGACTGTTTTTCTGATTAATCTCCTTTCTTAATATATATACCCCGTAATAATCTTATTTCTGTTTTCTTCTTCAATTTCAGAATTGACCAAAGCAGTTAACCAACAAAACAATCAATTCCTAAACGATTTAGGTTCTTTAATTGAAATAGAAATGACTCTTAAAGGTTGATTGACTTGATTGAAACAGAAGAAAGAAAAAAATAAATGGAGCAGTAGCAGAACCAAGAACACGCGAAGAACTCCAACCTCAACTTCGATTTTTAGACTGTTTTGGATCACAATTTATAAATGAATTATGTCTTAAATCGTTCCTGGAAACTTCTGAAATCCTTAATTTAACTTCAATTGTAATCTATAACTCGAATTCGATCAAAGAATGAAATTTGACTTTTTAAAAATTAAAACTTTGACTTGAAAAATCGAACTCGATATATTGAATAGAGATTGGATATTTTGCAGAAAGTTTACATGAATGATTTCTAACAATTTTGCATTAATAGATTTTGAAACTCGATTCATAATCGGTTTTTGGCTGAAAAGTTGAAAAAAAGAGAAAGACGTTTTCAGTTTAATCGATTTTGTTTTATTTTTGAGTACACTGATTACAAGTAGTCATATAAACAATTATAAGTGAGTTAACGAATAATTGCTGCAGTAAAGTTTGTTGTTATCTATCAGTAATGGTCGACAAGAAAATATTCGTCAGAGAAAGAGATAAAAAATAAAAAATATAAATATAGATTTGAAAACAATCTCTAACAGAATTAGGTTGAATTGATATGCACTTGTGTACTTTTGTAGACAGGAATTAACATCTGATTAGGATGTATAACAAATTCAAACCCCTCGTTTGTAGTTATATTAGATTTGATATTAATAAGAATTGAATAAATATATATAAATAATAATTCTATTAATATTAATAATAATAATAAATGACAATGATTATATAAAAATTTTAATAATATTATTACTGATAATTAAATTGTTTTTATCCTTATGATAACTAAAATCATAATAGAGATGATTTTTAAAGAATAAGGTAATAATAATTAAAAAAATATTAATAATAATAATAATTATAAAAATCATAATTTTTATTACTAAGTATAATAATAATGATATTAATAATGATAATACTAATATTAGTAATTATAACACCTTACATGTATTAACTTTCATGTCTATATAATATATATTGAAAGTAATAATATAACAAGTAATGATATTAATATTAATGTTAATAATAATAATGGAAGTAATGATATTATTAGTATAACAATTATATTTTAAATTTGTAATTAATTTGATGTAATATTTAATAGTTGTGTAACGTATATACTACATAATATCTTTTATCTTTTATCGATTATTGAATATTTATAAATTATATATATTTTACTATATATGTACCATTACTTATGTATATATTTCATAAATATATATATATATATATATATATATATATATATATATATATATATATATATATATATATATATATATTCATAGCAACTTAATTATTCTGTTCATTAGTTTACATTTTAAATTTTTAATTGATTAAATTGTATTTTATTATACCAAATTATTATATATACTTTTGTTTATATTTATATATGTATATAGATATATATATATATATATATATATATATATATATATATATATATATATATATATATACTTATATATACATACACACTTATTTATATATCTATATATATTTATTTGTAACTAATTGTCCGTGAATCGTCGGTAATGGTCGAAGTGTAAATGAATACATGAACATAGTGCAAACTTTTTGATACTTAACATTACAGACTTTTCTTATCGTGTCGGAAACATATAATCATTAATTTTAAATTTGGTCAGAAATTTCCGGGTCGTCACAGTACGGTTGTAGCTTGCAACCGCACGGGTACATGGTGCAACCGTACGGGAACATGTGCAACCGTACGGATGCAGTGGTGTTGGTGTAATCGGGTAGGAAGTGTGCAACTGTACGGATGCACGATGCAACCGTACGGATGGACTTGCAACCGTACGGATGCATGTGCAACCGTACGAATGCAGATCAGATAAGTAGTTGTTGTTTAATTTAGCTGTTACCTAGCCGTTATGCTGTCTGTGTGACTTATGATTATCAGGATGTAAATTATGAAAATGCATAAGTTTTAGGTGGACTTTTAGCGGCACTTTTTGTGACTGATTTCCTGTACTGTACTGTTTTGTATTAACAGATAGAAACTAACCTGATTTGCCTTATATTCAGGTGAAAAGGATAGGGAAGCCGCTCAGTGATAGATTATCTGAGCTTATTGCTGGTATTCGGTGAGTGGGTCTATCTCTGGATAGAGTATTAAGTAGCTGACACGCTACTTGTTCAGACTCTTTATATTATGTTTATGTTCAGTATGATTACCATGCATAGTTAGATATTGCCATGCTAGTTAGGACAATTTCATGACTGTTTATTTGTGATTTATGTGCGCACTGTTAGTTGGACCCCAACCGAGGCGGCAAGGTTGGGAACCCACCGAGGCGGTGAGGTAGGGTTGATGTGAGGTCGACTATGGTAGCCTGATCGGGTCATGATGTTACTGATTGTTCAGTATAGAATAGAAGGACGCATGTGTTGCGTCTGGATGGTTATGCAGTGGAATCAGTAAAGCAGACTATCGGCAGACTGTAGCTTGATCAACTAAGTCGTGTGCTCGTACAAACTGCCGATCCTCATATTGTCAGTTGTTATTATATGCTAGTTCAGGACGTTAGCATATCTGTGGCCTTTGCATGTTCAGTTGCTGATGCTTGATCTGTTAGATAGTATCCATTCACTTAGCAGTTGTGCTAATTCCCCCACATTTCCACCCTTGTAGGTTTAGGTACTGCTGTTTAGGATGAGTGTTGCGGAAGGGTCTGAAGACATGTTTGACAATGTGATTAACTCTGATGTTTTCCATTTTAATGATATTTTCACGTAACACCGTTATTGTATAAAGTTGGTTTGTAAACAAAGTTATGTAAACGTTAATTAAGGCTATTTTGGTAATTATGTATTTACTTCCGCTGTGTTTAAAAAAAATCAGGGTGTTACAACTTGGTATCAGAGCGTAGTTTAGCAGCAAGTACGTGCGCGTATTTGTTCCTAAACCATGATTTAAGTCAAACATGTCCGTGGGATGGGAGCTAAGTGAATATAGGATATTGTGCATGTTAGTGTTTAGGAAACTAATAGTTATCCACTAAGCTTTTGTGCGAGTGTTTTGTAGCACAGATGGTAGATAACAGGGATGCGAACACTACAAACCCGATCTACCCCGGAACGTTTAGTGCTCCAGATGTGGAGGATGAGGCAGAGGTTTACGATGCTGATTATGTGCACGAGCTTGAAAGTAAGTTTAAGGAAGCCCATGAAAAGATTGTTGAGCTTGAGTTAGCTAGACAGTCGGATAATGAGGATACACCACCGGGTTTTGCTACTGCTCAATCGCATACCGTACCACAGATAAACCAGAACCAGTATCAATACCCCTTCCAGAATCAAGTCCCTCAATACATCACGCCACCACAGATTAACTACCAGTACTCAAACCCAATGATGATGAACCAAGTTCAGCCACCTATATATCAACAACCATTTCCACAACAGCAATTCCAACAACAATACCAGCCACCAAAAAGATGTACCTTTAAACAATTTAGGGATTGTGGACCTTCTCCTTTCTCGGGAAGTACAGACCCAGCCGTGACTCTCAATTGGTTACGGGAGGTTAAAAAGGCATTTGAGGCTTGTCAGTGTGAGCCAGAACTAAAGGTGACTTATGCAAGCAGGTTATTGAAAGATAGAACAATGGTATGGTAGGATTCTGTGATAGCTAGTGTTCCACCAGAGCAAGTTAGAATGATCACCTGGGAACAGTTTTACGCGAAAGTATGTGAGCAGTATTGCAATGTGTTTGACATGAACTTAATTAAGATGGAGTTCCTTGAAATGCGGATGACGCCGCGGATGTCAATTTATGAAGTAATTGAGAAGTATATGGATAAGTTGAGGTTTGTGCAACAGTGGGTGCTGGATGAACAATCTCGAATTCAGCATTTTGTGAACATGATCTTGCCAGAGTACAGGACCTTTGTGAGGTCAGTATCGACGTTATCTCAAGCTTTTGTGATGGCAAAGATGGTGGAAAGTGATGTAAGAGCAGCTAAAGGAATGAACTGGGGAACATTGCACCGCAGGGTAGTCAGGCTACCAGTCAATCCGGTTCTATGTCTAAGAAATCGTTCGGATTTGGACAAAAGGGTAAGGGTAACCATGGTAGTTCAGGTTCAGGTTCTGGAAAGAAAGAATGGTGTAAGGGATGTAAGTCTTCTCACAGTGGGCAGTGTTCAGAGGCGACGAGAAGGTGTTTAAGATGTGGTATGGTAGGTCATGAATCTCAGGGGTGTTCCTTCAGGGAGAATGTGTGTTAGAGTTGTCATCAGCCGGGTCGTCGCTCAGCAAGTTGTCAAGTGTCTAAGGGCGCAAGTTCTGGGGCAGGGTCAGGGGCGCGTTCGACATCTGTCGGGGGTTCCACAGCCTCTTGTGGACAGAAGAGAAAGAACCCGCCAACTGCGGAAGCCAGGGCCTTTCAGATAACAGTTGAGGCCGCAACTAATAATGATGACATCATAACCGATATTGTTTGATTCGGGTGCAAATAGGACGTTTATGTCTATAGATTTCTATAATAAGTTAGGGTTACCTGCTACTGTGCTGCCTGAGCCTGTTAGAGTAGAGGTAGTTGATGATAAGACAGTTCCAGTCACAACGTATATGTATGGAGCTAGTATAGAAATTGATGGTAGACCGCTTACTATGTCCTGTTTAGTGTTGGCTATCCCTAGTTTTGACGTAGTATTAGGGATGGACTGGATTAGCTTACATAAGGCCCACATTAAGTGTGACAAGAAGATTGTGACCTTTCGTTTAAATGATGGAACCCGAATTGTGGCCCGAGGGGAACGAAGTGGGTTCAGTTTTCCGTTGATTTCTGTGATGAAGGCGAAGAAGTCACTTTCTAAGGGATGTGTGTCTTTTATGGCATATGTTATTGATTCTAAGTTAGAGAAGAGATCTGTTACCGATATTTCGGTGGTTTCAGAATTTCCTGAGGTATTTCCTGACGGGTTACCGGGGTTGCCGCCGGTAAGAGAAGTAGAGTATAAGATGGAGTTGGTTCCGGGATTAACTCTAGTAGCTAAGGCTCCTTATAGGTTAGCACCTTTTGAAATCAGAGAGATGATGTCTCAGATACAGGAATTGTTAGACAGAGGGTTTATAAGACTGAGTTCTTCGCCGTAGGGTGCGCCGGTGTTGATTGTAAAGAAGAAAGACGGTACTCTGAGAATATGTATAGATTATCGAGAATTGAATAAGAGAACGGTTAAGAATAAGTATCCGTTGCCTAGAATAGATGATTTGTTTGACCAGCTTCAGGGTGCGTCATTTTTTTCGAAAATAGATCTTAGATCTGGGTATCATCAGGTTCGGGTTGCAGAATTAGATAAACCGAAGACAGCGTTCAGAACGAGATATGGACATTACGAGTTCTTGGTTATGCCATTTGGGTTGACAAATGCTCCAGCAGTCTTCATGGATCTGATGAATAGGGATTGTAAACCATATTTAGATCAGTTTTTTATTGTATTTATCGATGATATATTGGTGTATTCAAAGTCAGAGGCTGATCATGCGACACATCTTCGATTAGTGTTAGAGTCGTTAAAGAAAGAGCAGTTATATGTTAAGTTCTCGAAGTGTGAGTTTTGGCTTTGAGAGGTGCAGTTTCTGGGTCATGTTATTTGTGAGGTAGGTATTAAAGTAGATCCGTCGAAAATAGAAGTGGTAATGGGTTGGAATTCTCCGAAGACACCTACAGAAGTTAAGAGTTTATTGGGTCTTGCGGGTTATTATCGTCGATTTATAAAAGATTTTTCTAAAATAGCGGGTCCGTTAACCAATTTGACTAGAAAAGATGTAAGCTTCCGATGGGGTGATCAACAGGAACAGGCCTTTCAGACTCTGAAATAGTTATTGTGTCAGGCTCAAGTGTTAGCATTACCAGAGGGTTCAGATGACTTCGTGGTTTATTGTGATGTGTCAATTGCTGGGTTGAGGTGTAATCTGATGCAGAGAGATAAAGTTATCGCGTACGCTTCTCGTCAGCTAAAGACACACGAACGTAACTATCCGGTTCATGATTTAGAAATGGCCGCAGTGGTATTTGCATTGAAGTTATGGAGACACTACTTATACGGTACAAAGTGTGTGATATGTACAGACCATAAGAGCCTCCAATATATTTTCATGCAGAAAGAACTGAATATGCGACAGAGACGGTGGATTGAGCTTATAAAAGACTACGATTGTGAAATAAAGTATCACCCGGGTAAAGCAAATGTTGTTGCCGATGCTTTAAGTCGTAAAAAGACCGTAGAGACTGTGAAATTTATGAGAACTGAAATAGTTTCTGACCTAATTGAACAGATAAAACAGGTGCAAGCCCAAGCTTTATTGGAGGAGAATTTAAAGACTGAATTGATGACCAAAATAAAGGACCAATTGATTGACGATTCTCGTGGACTTAAGACATTTAAGAACTAAATTTGGGTGCCTATGCTTGGAGATTTAAGGAAATTAATCTTAAATGAAGCACACAAATCGAGGTTAACTGTCCATTCGGGTAGTACTAAGATGTATAACGACTTAATACCGATGTATTGGTGGCCAATGATGAAGCAAGATGTTGTTCAATTAGTAGAAAGATGTCATATTTGTTCTCAAGTTAAAGTTGAACACCAGAAACCTTATGGTTCGTTACAACAATTGAAGATTCCAGAGTGGAAATGGGACCATATTACGATGGATTTTGTAACCAAATTACCTAGATCTCAGAGAGGAAATGATATGATATGGGTAATCGTTGATCGACTGACTAAAAGTGCACATTTCTTAGCAACAAAAGAGACAGCTTCGTTGAGTACTTTAGCAGAATTATACTTGAAAGAAATAGTTAGTCGACATGGGGTTCCGTTGTCTATCGTATCTGACAGGGATTCTAGATTTGTATCGAACTTCTGGAACAATTTACAGAAAAGTTTGGGAACAAGAGTAAATTTGAGTACATCGTATCATCCACAGACCAACGGTCAGAGTGAACGTACAATACAGACACTAGAAGATATGCTTAGATCCTGCGTGTTAGAGTACGGTGGTCCATGGGATATACATCTACTGTTGATCGAGTTTGCTTACAATAACACTTATCATTCGAGTATTGGTATGCCGCCTTATGAGATGTTGTATGGTCGTAAATGTAGAACACCGACTTGTTGGTTAGAAGCCGGTGAGAAACAGTTTGCAGGTCCAGAATTAGTTCAGATAACAGCCGATAAGTTAGCAATAGCACGTGAAAAGTTGAAAGCAGCCCGTGATAGACATAAAATGTATGCTGATCCACGTAGACGTCCGGTAAACTTTGAGGTAGGTGATCATGTTTACTTGAAAGTTTCACCGTGGAAGGGAGTTATCAGGTTTGGTAAGCGAGGTAAGTTAGCTCCGAGATACATTGGGCCGTTCAAGATTATTCAGAGGGTTAATAATCAGACGGTTGTATTAGAGCTTCCAGCAGAGTTAGCAGGGACACATAACACTTTCAACGTGTGATACCTTAGGAAGTGTAAAGTCGATGATGAAACGCAACTGGTTCCGTTGAGTGATTTGAGGGTTGACTTAAATCAAAAGTTAGTTGAAGAACCGGTTAGGATAGTCGATAGAAAGGTAACTAAGCTGAGAAAGAAGGAGATCCATATGGTGCTTGTTGAGTGGAAGCATAGTTTAGGATTGAACCTTACGTGGGAGACCGAAGAGCTGATGAAGGCTCGTTATCTACGTCTGTTTGACCAAGACCAGATTTTGAGGACGGAATACCTTTAAGGGGGGTGGATTTGTAACATCCTCAGATCGAGCCTAGACGTAAGATGACTATTTTTGCCCTTAGGCATAATTGTGTGGTTAATTATGCTTTTATTTTAATTAACTGTTCAGTGTTATTTTATTATTTGGTTAAGACCAGTTTGTGACAAGGGTCACAGAACAGGTTCGTTTATTTAATTTGGACTCCCTTAGGGCAGTTAAATTAAGTACAAAAGATTTTAGATAACTGGTAAATACCCGTGTGTGATGGGGTATGTTATTTAACCCACATATATAAGCTTGTGACCAGCTCCTTCTCTCATTTTCTAGAAAATTCTCAAACACCCCGTACACTCTCAATCTCATTCCATCAAACCCTAGATTTCTAATTTATGTTCTAGAGCTCAAATCATTCATATCATCTTGTTCTTTACAATTTATAGAGTCTATTGAGGTAAGAATCAAAGAGTTTCAAGCTCTAATCTTTAAGAAAATGATGATTTTGTGTTAACTTTGTCAAAAGAGCAATTTTGAGTCAAAATGGTTGATTTTGACGTTGTTTGTGTCAAAATCTTGTGGATTTATGCTTATTGATGTTAAGTGTATATGATTTGGTCAGTTTAGAGGTAAGAAATGAGCTCTAGAGCACCAATTGGTGATTTTAGGTCGAAACCCATCAGTTTTCTACTGCTGCTGCACGATGAACACAACCGTACGGTTGCAGCTTGCAATCGCACGGGTACATGGTGCAACCGTACGGGTACATGTGCAACCGTACGGATGCAGTGGTGTTGGTGCAACCAGGCAGGAAGTGTGCAACCGTACGGATGCACGATGCAACCGTACTGATGGACTTGCAACCGTACGGATGCATGTGCAACCGTACAGATGCAGTTCAGATCAGTAGTTGTTGTTTAATTTAGCTGTTACCTAGCCGTTATGCTGTCCGTGTGACTTATGATTATCAGGATGTAAATTCTGAAATTGCATAAGTGTTAGGTGGACTTTTAGCGGCGCTTTTTGTGACTGATTTCCTGTACTGTGCTGTTTTGTATTAACTGATAGAAACTAACTTTATTTGCCTTATGTTCAGGTGATAAGGATAAGGAAGCCGCTCAGTGATAGATTTTCTGAGCTTATTGCTGGTATTCGGTGAGTGGGTCTATCTCCGGATAGAGTATTAAGTAGCTGACACGCTACTTATTCAGACTCTTTATATTATGTTTATGTTCAGTATGATTACCATGCGTAGTTAGATATTGTCATGCTAGTTAGGACAATTGCATGACTATTTATATGTGATCTTATGTGCGCACTGTTAGTTGGACACCAACCTAGGCGGTAAGGTTGGGAACCCACCGAGGCGGCATGGTAGGGTTGATGTGAGGTCGACTGTGTTAGCTTGGTCGGGTCATGATGTTACTGATTGTTCAGTATAGCATAGAAGGACGCATGTGTTGCGTTTGGACGGTTATGCAGTGGAATTAGTAAAGCGGACTATCGGTAGACTGTAGCTTGATCAACTAAGTAGTGTGCTCGTACAAGCCGCCGATCCTCATATTGTCAGTTGTTGTTATATGCTAGTTCAGGACGTTAGCATACCTGTGGCCTTTGTATGTTCAGTTGCTTACGCTTGATCTATTAGATAGTATCCATTCACTTAGCAGTTGTGCTAATTCCCCCACACTTCCACCCTTGCAGGTTTAGGTACTGATGTTTAGGATGGGTGTTGCGGACGGATCTGAAGACATGTTTGACTATGTGATTAACTCTGATGTTTTCTATTTTAATGATATTTTCACGTAACACCTTTGTTGTATAAAGTTGGTTTGTAAAAAAAGTTATGTAAACGTTAATTAAGGCTATTTTGGTAATTATGTATTTACTTCAGCTGTGTTTAAAAAAAAATCAGGGTGTTACTCGACTGCTCCCCTGGCCCCGCCCCAGAACTTGATCCTCTAGCATACGGACACTGAACTAACCTATACCCCACCTGATGACATTTCCAACATACATCCTCTTGGAACGAACAAATCCAAATTTCGTGCCCCACAATTCCACATCTTAAGCATCTTTTTGTCGAATATGAACAAGGACCACTATGAAATGATCTACAACTATAACACCAAGAATTCTGACTTGATGCTGACCTACTCTATTCTGAACCACCTTTCTATTTCAATTTAACAGACTTCTTTGGCCTAGAATCCGATTGACTCATCACCTGATCTTGTTGTGGCATCACATAACCTTCAAGTCTGTTTCTTGCTGCTCTGACATCATCTTCTACCATTTTGGCTATAACAAATGCTTGCAATAATGTCGTCGCCATCCTAACCATTGTTCTATACTCTGGTAAAATTATATTAACAAAATGCTGAATTTTGGACTGTTCATCTGGAACCCACTGTTGCACGAACCTTAATTTATCCATATACTGCTCAATCACCTCATCTATCGTCATCTGATGAGTCATTTTCATTGACAGAAATCCTGTCTTAATTCGATTGAGGTCATAGGATAAACAATACTATTCACAAACTTTACTATAAAATTGTTCCTAAGTAATCATGCTCACTTGCTCTTTCGGTATACTAGAAATAATCGTATCCCACCAAACCATTGCCCTATTTTTCAGCATACGACTAGCATAAATAACCTGTAATTCCGGTTCGCACTGACATGCCTAAAAAACCTTTTCTATCTCTCTTAACCAATTAAGGGTTACCGTTAGGTTAGAACTTCCTGAATACTCTGACGAATTACAATTCAGAAACTGTTTGAAAGTACATTTCTTCAGTTGTTGAAATGTCGGCATCTGATACAAACCCCACATCTGATTTGGGAACTGTTGATTAAACTGAGGTGGCATCTGATACTGTTGAGGAAATTGACACTGAGGTGGTAACCATTGCTATTGTTGGAAAGCACTTCCAGTTTGCTGATAAATATTCGACTGCACTGGATACCAACTAAACATCTGATTCGGTACACTACCACTTGGATTCACTGTTACCTGACGTTGTTCTAATTCCCTTATTCGATCACCTGCTTCTTTTAACTAAATTTCTAAATCTAGAATTTGTTCCTATGGATCATCTTCTGACACATACCCGTCTTCATCTGGGGCTCTAAATGTTTCGGGGGCTGACGGACCAGTTGCGTTTCCTGTATTATCTGCCATATATGCACTACCACAATAAATCACA
This sequence comes from Rutidosis leptorrhynchoides, assembly GCF_046630445.1. Lineage (NCBI taxonomy): Eukaryota > Viridiplantae > Streptophyta > Magnoliopsida > Asterales > Asteraceae > Rutidosis > Rutidosis leptorrhynchoides. The sequence goes on along the minus strand of NC_092342.1, from coordinate 111,207,497 downwards.
CAAACGCTTAGTGGAAAACATGTTAGTACCTATCAAATAACGCATGTAATCCCTACATTCACTTATCCCGTCCCCTAAGATATGTTTGACACAACACAAGGTTTGGGAACATAACAATCAACACAATGTAAATGTGGCCAAAACTATGCTCTGATACCAAGTTGTAACACCCTATTTTTTTTTTTAAATCACAGCGGAAGACTGAATTTACATAAATTCCCTTAGTTAATTACAAACATGATTATTACAAATCATCTAGTTAATTACTTAATTACAAACCACAGGTGTTAGGTTAAACGACTAGTTACAAAATTACAAAGTTATGACATCATAGTTCGTCTTGTCAAACATATCTTTAACCCAACTCCCGTCCCTATCAGCACTAAGATCTAAAACCTGCAGGGGAGAAGGTGAGGGGTTAGTACGAGGCTAAGTGAATGGAACTATCACAAGGTCTAGCATACAGTACCGACTTGTACTCTTACAGCAGCAACTAAATTCAACCACATACAACAGACAACAATTGGCAACTACGCTCCAACTAGAGGATCGGCGACTTGTACGGGCACACGAACACTGGCTGATTAGGCTAGAGTCTACCGATAGTCCTTACTACTGAATCCCCAATATAGTCATCCACACGCAGGTGATGCGTCGTTCAGGACTATACTCAATAAACAGTAGTCAACTGGACCCAACCACAACTAGGTTGACCTCTCTGAGCTGAACCTAACAGATCAAGGTTCCAACAACAATAACAACAATAACTTGTGCACATGCAACCAGTCAACTACTACTAGTATACAGGCAACTAATACTACTAGAAACATGGCAACCCTAACTGTGATCAACTATACAACATAACTATTGAACATGGCAACTAACAACCGTATAAACATAGTAGTGCAACTTGCTACTCTATACTACAACATGAGATAATCCCACTCACCGAATACCAGCAACTAGCTCAGATAATCTATCACTGAGCTTCTTCTTTATCCTTATCACCTGAACATAAGGCAAATCAAGTTAGTTTCTGTCTATTAGCACAAAACAACACAATACAGCAAATCAGTATCAAAAGCGCCACAAAAAGATCTACTTAACACTTATGCATTTTTAGAATTTACATTCTGAATTTCATAAGACACGCGGGCAGCATAACGACTAGAAAACAGCAAATTTATACAATAATGATATACTGATCTACATCGGTTTCACATGCATCCGTACGGTTGCAAGTCCATCCGTACGATTGCACATGCATCCATACAGTTGCACACTCACTGCCCGGTTGCACCAACACCACTACATCCGTACAGTTGAACAATGTACCCATGCGGTCGTAGGATGCAACCGTACGGTTGTGTTCATCGAGCCACATCAGCAGAAACTGACGGGTTTCGAATCAAAATCACCCAAATCTCGATTTCTAAACATTTTGACACCAAAATCCATTCAGTAAACGTTTATAACACTTATAGATACTTAAACCCCAACAAATTACATCAAAACAACATCCAAAGCACTTGATTTTGATCAAAAATCCTTTTTTACAAAACCTAACCAAAAACTCATTTAATATCAGATTACATCATGAAAATGAATTAGTCTTACATTGTTATGACCACGAATTCAGTAGCAACTGATTACACAACACAATTTTGACTCTATATCGAGATTCAAGAGATTAGGGTTTTCAAGCATGAGAGTAAATTAGGTACGGGATATTATTTCAATTTAGGGAAAAAAGATGGAATGAGCCAGCTACAAGCTATTTATATTGGGTTATAAACCCATACCCCGTAACATACGGGTATTTATCAGTTATCTAATAACTTTCGTACATATTTTGACAACCCTAACGGAGTCCAAATTAAACAAACGAACATGTTATGTGACCCTTGTCACAAACTGGTCTCAACTAAACAACCAAATAATTATAAACATATAATTATTATAATAACACACAAATACACCCAAGGTCAAAAAGGTCTTTTCAGCTAGGCCCGGTAACAGGATGTTACAGATACATATCGTTATGTTCAAATAAAAAGAGTATTTTAGTTGAGTTATGTAATTTCTTTTATTGGTTTTAACACTTTCTTAAAGCATTCTACTTAGCAATTGCTAACTCATAGTTTGTGATGGTTGTGCCCCCACCTTGCAGGGGCGTAGTAAATATTTTAAAAGAAAAAAATGAAGGTTAAAGACATAAAGCTGAGATGCATGCCTCAAACCTTCATTTCTTGGCACATTTCGAAGACTTACTCACTTGAGTTAATCTTATATTATGTTCCAGTTGACTACATATTTTATACGGATTATATACTAATGTAGGCTTAGATTAGAGGGAGGGGGACTACGAACGTCCGTTCAATGAAGCGCCAGGGGACTAAAAAGAGCCCATTTTCAAAGGTTCGTGGAATTTCTAGCTTACTACAAAGGAATATATGGACGCTTAATATTATTTGTAAGCTCGGGGGTCGATTGTACTGTCTGGTACTAAAAAAAAATTATGTAAAATGACAACTTCATCCCTAAAGAACAGTTTCAAACCACGCCTAATTAACACATAACATGAAAAATCGACCATTTGTTATAAGTGTAAAGGATACAAACCAATGTCCCACATCGAATATAGAAAGAAACAAATATATGCATATAAGTCTAAGGGTACCCCCATCTACCACCAAATGATTTTAGAGTACAAAGGGACTCTTGTACTTACATGTAGGATATGTTGTTTGGGTTATCGATCCTATCCGTAGTAGCAGAGCCAAACTATAGCCTGGATGTGGTGGACGGCGCAGTGGGCGCACCCCTAAGTGCACGGTGCAACGTGGCGCACCCTTTGAGTTCGCCAACGATGAGTAGACTCAAGTATCATTGGAGGGGAGGCCTAAGAGAGGGCCTTAGGTTTGAAGGTTGGTTTGTAAAGAGTTTAAAGCAAAGTCCCACATCAGGTATGGAAATAAAAAAATATATGCATATAAGTCTAAAGAAACCTCCCTCTACTACTAATTAGTTTTAGAGTACTAAGAGTCTCTATCGCTTATGTGTAGGTCATGTTATTTGATTTATAGATCATATCAATTAGTATATAGATGAATATTGTCTATGCTAAAATAATTCCATTATTAACTAGACTAAAACTACATGGTGTTAATCCCTCTATCATCTTGGTCCCCTTGGCCATTATCTATACAGTCCTTAGGTTGAGTTGACTCTCATAATATTAGTATGTTACCTAAAAGCTAGTCTTTTGTTCTTGCTAGTTTTTAATAAAATTTTAGCCATTTAAAAAAATATATTACCCGAAAATTTAAATTATGACATGTCATTTTAAATATTTATTACTACACATATAATAATGAGAGCTTCTATTGCCAATAATTTAGATATAGTTGATTTCTAAATCCGAAGTTCTCAATTTTAAATAATTTACTCATATATAACATAAGATATGTGATAAAACATGTAAAAATAAGAGACTAAAAGGGAAGAAAAACATAGAATGTGTAATAATAAATTCTCTATCTTTTAGATAAATTCACTAATCTATGTATTTTACAAACTCGTACATGTTGGCTATATTTTGATTAGAAGAATGGATATAGTTGTTTAGCCTCACATTGATGAATGGAAAAAATATGCGTGATTTTATTAGCTATAAAATAAAATTGTCACATATAGGTGGGTGGAAGAAGTTAGAGGTGAAGTCCTTGGTTATAAAAGGAGCTCGGGGGATTACTTCCAACTCGCACCAATCAATACATTTAAGTATTTGATTACTTTCTATATTTTTCTTGTCTAAGAGTTGTATCAGTCAAAACTTTAGAGATTGTAGTTGACTTAAGAGAGTTGACTATTCCATTATAACAATTTGTGATATAGTGAATTCTCTTTTTGAGAGGTCGTAGTTTTTCTCCGATTTTGAGTTTCCATGTTAAATTAATGTGTCTTTAATTCCTTAGTGTTTTTCATTGGTCGTTTTTTAAGAATTAGTGAGATCATTTATCTCAACAACTGGTATCAGAACGCCAGGTTTGTCGGGGGATCTCGATTATAAAAGGTCAAAGTATGCTTTGTGGTTGCGGCTTTGTTTGAGCTTCCACATCGTAATCAAATTCTATTGATCGTATAAGGAATTTGGGTTTCAGAGGTTCAGACTATCTATGTTCGAGGTTTTGTCTGAGCTTCAGCATCAAAAACGAATTTGTAAGTAACTAGAGGGGTGAGAGTGAATATTTACTTAGTGGTTTCTTAAACGATACATTTTGATTATCAAGGCATAAATTTTAAGTGCGGAAGCGTTTGTGTTTGTTAATGAAATAATGTAAAGAATGTATAGAGCATAAGGATTTATAGTGGTTTGGGAGGATGTTAAATAACCCTCCTTAATCCACTCCTCGACGCATCATGTCGAGAGTTAGCTTCACTAACCTTTTCACGAAATTCGGTGGACATCGGATTACAAACATTTTTTCTTCATTAAGTCACACCAACAATCATTCTATCCCTTCGAAAGATCAAAGCCTACTTATATTATCTCATTTCTCCAATGAGATATGTATAGTTCTTGTCACAGGAATAATCAATTTCTTTATTCCCTTTAAGGAAATCGATTATCTAAGTAGGATGGTGTTCTTATCACATACATAATGCCACTAACTTGATCACTTCAACAATCACTTAATAATTAATACAAGTGAATTTCAATGCTACCCATTTTCTTGAATTAAGGAGAGTAGCTTACAATGTAAACTTATTAATGAAAGGAAATTAAGAGTGGAGTTTACATTAATTCTTTCTTGGGTACTAGATAGAATATCACTATATCTAATTACATATGTAAATATATGTAATGAAGTGCTATGTGATCTCTACTGTATTTGAATGAAGTTTGGGAGGGATCTCTCTCATTTCTAGTCACACTATGGCTTGAAATTTATAGTTCAAGATTTTGCAACTTACAGAAAGCATACGGTCGATTACGTAGTCAAATGTACTTCGACCGCATGTATGAAAATATATCCGTTGGAGAGTGTTAGAATCTGATTCTTTTGGCCTCTTTGCTTACTTTATAACCTACAAAAGATGTGCAATAACCTGGACATGTACTATGTGTTCAAAGTGTTTGAATTCTTTTGGACTTTCTTCATGAAATTTTCTTGATACAAACACTTTGGGAAAGTCTTTCTTTCTTGGCATTCTATCATGTTTACCAAACAAGCTAAGTCCAGACTTGGATCATATCCATTTTTAGATTTCAATCTTTAAACATCGAGGATTAATTAGCAAGTCGTAAAGAAACTAATTGCTTTAATCAATTTCAAAGCTTACTAAGTAAAGATTAATGTAATTATATATTCGTAGCTAAAAACACTATCAACCATCATTTATAACTTAAGCATGTAAGTGATCTTATATAGGGAAACATCTTCTTCTTAAATAATAGTTTCGAGTCTTGTCTTCAGGAGAAATCTAGATGTTTGATCAATTATCTTATAATCTCATTTCAACCCTGTATTACTATGTCAATTCGTCATAACATGTTTCAGATGAATGACATATAGTTTACCTATGAGCAAGTTAAGATTATTAACTCGGGGTAACACATATCAGACATTTAAGCATATACCAAGCAAAATTATGTTCTAACAATATGAATTGCATATAATTTTTCTTATAATACAACATGTTCTTTGTTAGGAGTTGTTAATCACGTAATATATATGCATCAAATATTCAAGTAAGCAGATAGATCAATATTCGTGTAAGTAGATAAAATCACATTCTTAATGTGTTAAGACATATAATCCATAGGGTTTTATCATGGATTCTCATGACTTTATCCATGTACATTTACTTGTGATAGTATGATTTCAATAAATCAATAAGAACATGAGTCAAGATTATTACAGATATCAAAGCATATCTTAATGTATTTGAGTATCATTCCATATGGTTTGATCTTAAAATAAATATTCATTTAGCCACGTATACTTGTAACATCTTACTAATCATATTAGATTGATGTCAAAACATACAAGTATAAAAGTGTACATTAATGTACATCTAATGTATAGGAGGGAGCTTCTCCTAGTCGGGACTTGATGACATTCCTTATGATGTCTAGGTGCATTTTATTCTTTATGAAAGTCATCAAACATTTATGCGTTTTAATGATTAGTCATTTAATCATATGGTGACTAACGGTGATACTTATGTTCAAATATGAAAGTGAATGAACCTAGTTAATTATTATTTGGAAACTCATCTAATATACATTAGATGAAGTATCAACCATTAATAATGTCAAACAATAGGTTATCATTAAACCCGTAAAGTATATTTTGATCGGAGAAAACAACGATCGATCTGCGACACTGCCGTAGTGTTGCCCGTATGATCCAGAATCTGTTTAGACCAGGGAAATTGGGTAAAGAACATGGATGGCCGATCCGGCAGTTAAGTTGTGGTGTTGACCTAATGCATGCTTCTTTTATAAAATGCAACTTTTAGATTTATGCGTTGAGTGTTTTTGTCGTTTGCTAGAGAAAAGTTAGGTTTATGAACTTATGTTTTTACTCTAATATTCTTACCAATCACTCATGGTAAATGTCATCATCAAAACTACATTAATCATTGGATATTAAGGTTGGATTACGAACCAACATTCTACCAATCTTTGATGTTGACAAACATATAAGTGATGACAAGTAATGTGCCATAAGCACGCATGTGTTAACATGATTTACCATAGTTTTTCTCCCCATTTTGTCGAAGCAAAAAGCTTAGCTCCCCCTAGAACTAAGCTCGTTATTAAGATTGCACCCCCTTAAGTCATACAATTATGTAAGCATATACATCAGCACTCTGAATATATCTCTATGAATCATGTATGGTATAACATGCATAGTTTGCATCACGCCAATTAATGTAAGCATAGTAGGTAATACAGAGCATTGAGTATGTAGTAACAGTTATTTGAGCAATCATAAAGTCATCTTGTCTAGCAATAATATCGAGAAATATGTACATAACCTAAGTAAACAGATCAAAGCATAGTATATGGTGATCAGTCAAACAGAAGCATCCAGGTGAGTGATTTTTATAATTATCAATTTGGAGTTTTGAACATGCAGGCATCTAAATATAGTTCTCAACATGCTAAGAGATCGTAAACACATAAGCATGATGGAAAATGTACAACATGAAGGATGTACAAAACTCGAATAATACCATTTAATTAGCAAGTTAACTAGCCCCAAATGTATGTGCTATTTAAGATAGTAACTCTACCCAAAGCAGGTTCTAGAAGGTAAACTCGTATTATTACATGAAAGCATATATGGAACTGATAGGATAAAATAGTCCAAGGGATTCGGTGTACACTTGATCAACAATTCGAGTGGATTTGAGAATCTTTTGAGTTTAACTGTCCGGTCTGGTGTACCGTGAATAACCCCTCATGGGATGTAGATCTCAACAGGGGTGGTTAAACGTTGACCCACTATCGTTCGAGTTAGCCGGAGTCGATGGAACAAGGACAGTGTGTAGGATTTATGTTCTAAGAGTGTTACCTAAAACCGTAAAGAGCGTGTGGTGTATATTCCGATTGCGATGGTAAGATGGGTGATTAAAAAATCTCTTGATGATGATATTGGAAGCACTCGTTAAGCTAGATTATATATAGAGAGGAAAGCTTTTTAAGATGATCGTTGTTGCTGATTGAGCTCGTGTTATGTCTATTTATATGTGTAGGCTTTTGTCTCTTAGTGCCACGTAAGGGAAAAAAGGATGTACTAATGCCACGATGTATTATTCTTTGTCCTTTTATTTCATAAAGCTGCAAAAACGTACTGCGATTACCTTAGTGTTGTCTCCCAATGACATGTTGCCATTATCCAACCGTTGCACAGTGTCTGGATCGTACCGACCTTCTGTAGTGTGTTTTATATACTGGCGCTCACATCAGGGTGGCTCTTTTATTTTTTGTGTGCAGCCTTTGTGCAACTCTAACATAGCGCCTCTCTTCGTTTAGTTGACTTCCTTTAAGTAGTGATGTTATTATCACGTGTTAACCTCATGCAATTGTTGTACAGCTATGCGTATCATTAGAAACATTTCAGAGAGTCTTGTCACAAGAAGAATAGCTTAGTGATATATGGTATAGACCTTTTCATACATAGGCTTTAAGTTTATTCAATGCAAGAACATAATCATATAAGTTTCTATTCTAATTCTAAAGAGATATAATATAATAAATGGCTAGGTGTTGATTTTTTTTCTTTGTTTGTTTGTCAAGTTCGGATAGGTATTAGGTTATGTGTTTGGTTATTGTTTAGAATTGGATGACTAATTTTAACATATATGTTTACCCTTTTTGAAGGTGATTTGCTTTAGTTTCGTGACACTTAGCATTACTGCATATGATTTTGTCATGCATGACAATCATTTTATTAACCTTTTAAGATAGACTAATATGTTAAGTACACATTTTCAAAAGAAAATGTAGTCATAAAATATGATTACTGCTAGGCATTAATAAATCAGGTTTTATGTTAGAGGATTTATCCGAGTCTGCCTCCTGAGGATATGGAACAGGGCAAAAGTGTGGTTCTGTCCGAAAAGAAAGGAGATAGGAGTTACTGTAGACTAGTAGTGATTATGGCAGATTTCAGAGAGTTTAATTTTTTAAAAGAGATGTGACAAGTGAAATCCAAAAAGAAGAGGACTTTTTGGATTTTAAACTATGCTCCATTCTTCTAGCCATATATACTACCAAATTGACTTTAATCTCCTTTTCTACGCTCTGGATCAGAAATGCTTCAGATTTCATTAATAGAGTGTTTTCATCCTTCTCTCTTTTAATACTTACTCACACAATTGAGTTCTCGGCTTTGAGTTCAGGTTTGACATAAGAATAACCTAGAACAGTGTTTTTCTCAGGTACTAGTCTAAAACGAGTTTGACACATTTAATCTAAAGAGACTTCTTGGGGTATTATGTTAGGAGATATGAAGAAACGTATGTCGAATAGTTCAATTTCGTTGAATGGAATGTCAAGAGCTTTCCCAAATTCTTCGATGGACCATTCAATGACTTTTCCTCCTACCACAAACCTGACACGGTTTCTTCTAAATAGTTGAAAGGATACATATAACTCTCGAATCTTGGGTGTACACTTCCCATGAGAAAAAGAAATATGATACACCTCATCCATTTTTTTAATTTTCACACTACATCTGGGTATTCTCCATATTTGATCATACGATCATCAAAGATAGGACAGTCAGCTACCCATGCACGATCATACTATGTTCTTTTTCTAAGATTGGATGGTGTCTTATAATCCATGTCTACATAAACAATATTGTCATCATTCAAGAACTTAGAGAAAATGTTAGGAATCTCTACAATTGCATTCGCAAGTGTATTTTTAATGACGAGTTTGAACTAGCAGGATAATGTTTTAGCAGATTGTGCCCTCATACTAACCGTTTTAGCACACATACTGGTATTTAGCATGGTGTTGAGATGCATTCGATCAACAAAGACAAAGACGTTCATGTTATACATATGAATTTAAAATGTTTTTCATCATTTGGAACAATTATTTAATGTACTTCTTACATATGTTAGGAACGTTTTTTGTAGGCATTTATAAATGAATTTGGGACCGCATTCACCCATGTTAGATTATTTGACTCAAGGTTATGTTAGTTTTAACCTTTAGGATATGTCCATAGACACCATGGTTGAGTCATATGTGACGCCCCGTACAAAATCAACGTGTACGGATCATCAACAATAGGTCCATTACACGGTACAATACTACATGCTGTTTTAAAACAAGTTTTGCATTCATGAAAAGGTGACGTCCTTACCAACGTCAAAAGTTTTACAAGGATAACGTGCTTCTATGAATAGAAAGCATTAATATAAGTACGTGACACAAAGGTCGTTACAAAACCATAGCTCGTAAATAACATAAGTTGTGAATGCAAAATAAAAAGTTCCATGCTTGAGACATCTCTAAACAATGCAGCGGAAGTCTAACACAGGGAGTCTGTAATAGCAAGTCTATAACACCAAGACTATAACAGCAAGTCTAACAGCGGAAGTAACAACGTCTAAGCACCTGAGAAATACATGCTTAAAAAGTCAACACGAATGTTGGTGAGCTATAGTTTGTTTATAATCAATAATGTAATGTAGACCACGAGATTTCAGTGCTTCAACCAGCATTTCAAGCAGTATTTCAAATCAGTATGATAAAGTATATGCTTAACCGTGAGCACCGGTAACTAACTTAACGTAATAATAATACCCCCTAAAAGTACACTTGGCGAGTGCGTATGTCCTCGAAGTATCAAACACCCGTTAAATGCTAGCGCGACTAGCTCGAGTGGGGATGTCAAACCCTATGGATCCATATCTAATATTCGCGTTCACCGGTTCAAAAACCAATGATTAAACGTTATCGTGCTAAGGGGAATCTTTGTGCCGTTATATCACCCCACACATATATAAAGTTTAAGTACTCGCGTCTAGTATGTAAAAACATAAAAAGCGCATGTATTCTCAGTCCCAAAAATAGTTAAAGTAAAAAAGGGAAGCTATAACTCACAGTGAATGTGCGGTAAAAGTCGATACAAAAATGTAAGCAAGTAGTAAGTCAGTCCAAACAGGTAAGTTGGTCGATCCAAAAGGTCCTCATCCTAAGTCAAAGGTTACTAGGTCAGTAAATTGTCCCCAGAAGTTTTAAAGTGAATAAATTAAATTAAAGTATCATCATCATCATCATCATCATCATCATTCGTAAAAGCGAAAGTAAGTTTTCAACAAGAATAGAGATCGAAACAATAGGCCGACTTCGGATAGCTGTTACGACCTCTATACAAATCAAAAAGATGGTCAGTGGACAAGGCTCCGTATGTGAGTCCTCTAACCGCTGTCCAATTTTTAGATCCTAACTCGTTGTCGTTTGACCGTGGCGACGGTTCAAGCGCGAGTAGGTCAGAATTTTCAGCACGTCGTTACAAAGGCGTAGTGATTTTCGAAAGGCTATAAATCCTAAATCGTATATCGGATTTAGGCGAGTTGATGATGCAGCGGAGGGGTACGAAATGCTATTATTTTTATTACAAAATACGACAAAATATGATACAAGTTTTAATTTTTTATTTACAAATGGGATATACCTAAACTCTGCTACAACACTATAGGAAGTGTACCTAATCGTAGAGTAGTATAGTTTTTAGTAAGTCCGGTTCGTTCCACAGGGAGACGACTTATTTTACACTATATTTTTTAACAACTATATTTGTACAAAATATATATAATTATTATTAGTAATAATATATAAAAGGGGGTTTACCGTTTAATGACTGGTTTGTCAATTTTATATTTTAATTCAAGCGTAAAGTAAATGACGATATTTAAAAAACAATAAAATAAATAACAATAATTAAAATGACAATAAATAAAAGTATGAGGAAATATAAAATAAAATATATTATGCTTATTTAAACTTCCATAATCATGATGTTTAACGTTTTGATTTTAATTTATTACTCTGAGTTAATTGTCCTTTGTCCTGGTTTATTTGATATGTCTATCTATTTTTTGTCCATAATAGTCCATCGGTCATAAATATAAAGTGCGAGTGTCCTCGTCAAATTACCCTTATACCCGAAGTCAAATATTCCAACTAATTAAGGATTTAAACCGTGACGCAGTTATCACTTCTGTCAATAATTACACCAGTTATCACTGTATGTAATCCACCCCTGTTTTGATTAGATATTAATATTAATTTACCCACTTGATCAGTTTGAATAATCAATTACCCAACCCGAATAATTAATTAAATGATTATAATAGATTCCGTATGAACGTCACTAAATAGGATGACCATAATCATTATTAATTATTAGATTAATTAAGTTAAAGATAGGTTCGACAGACTCCAATGAGTTGTCACTCAATTAGACAATACCCCCCATCTATTAATAGTCAATAGTCCAATTTCCACATGTGTCGGTCTTTTGCCCAAACCTTAATTATGGTCCAAAGTTCAATAACCTCGTCTTAATATTTAGTCCAACATCACGATTACTTCGGCTCAAATAAGCATAATAATAACTTAGTTACGATACATAAATTTAAAAAGGAGAATTTAACTTACAATGATTATTTATCGCGTAGCTTTACACGGACAGAGTTTCGACTTTAAAACCCGTAAATAGCCATTACATTAACTAAAATAATCTAATATAAAACTAAACTAATATATATATATTATAAATTATATAGAGAGTAAGAGATATGTGATGGTGTATCGAAAGTTGTTGGATGCCAGTGCCTTTTATAGGCCATATAATTGTATACTGTACCAAAATTGAAGGTTCGTTGATGTAATATTATTCAATCAACTTGCAAATTATGTCGATGGATATTGATTTCAATCATTAGATTGAATTATTATTATATATTATATATTATTATTATTATATTATTGTTATTTTAGCCACCGCTTACTATTATTATTATTATATTATATTTATTATTAAATTATATTATTATTATGAATTATATATATATTATAATATATTCTAGTGCATAGTTGACTTGTAATTTTAGCTCTGTTGCGTCGTACGTTGATAGTTGGTTCATGTCCCGGTTCCGGATTTTTGAACGTCCTTTCGTATGCTTAGATATCTTGTACTTTGCGTTCCGCGACTTGTACTCTTGTAATTTTTAGACGTTTCTCATCAATAAATTGAACTACTTGGATTGTATCTTGTACATTTGAGCTTTTTGGACGTTTGCATCTTCAAATCTTTGTTTTCTTCTTTTGTCTTCGCACTTATTTATTTAAACGATTATTACATAAAAATAGAACAATAGTAACTGGAAACTTTACATATTGGAAGGATATTGCACCTAAATATATGTTCTTTTGGTGCACTATCAAATATCTCCACACTTGAGCGTTGCTTGTCATCAAGCAATACAGAACTTGAAATTAAATCACACTTCACTCGAATCACTTTTTTATTCTCACACTTTATACATCAGTGATTTTGATACGGCAGTATAAATAATGATAGTAACGATATGGTTTACAGTCTCACATAACTATGAAAATTTAGATCCTTTAAGGAAATTGGATCTTTATGAAAACATTTGATCTTTTGAATATTCAAGCTAGATTTTACCCTAGACAAGTTTTCCGGAATAACCCTTCACCGGTGTTTGCAAAATATTTTTGTGGGTTTTGTGGGTTTTAGATTTTTAAAATTTTAGCTCAAAACTTGTGGTTTTGTGTCACCCACTTGCTAACCTTGTATTAGGAAAGAAACACGTCCAGTATACTTGCACCGTATATTACCTTTCGGTAAACTACCGTCTGGTTGTAAAGGAAAGCGTTGAACAAGCAACTGTTAAGGCGATGTCTAATGACATGCAGATAATCATGGTCCACAAACGTGTCGGATGCAATTACTATCCTTTGTAGGAGAAATAGTAAAGATCATCCTATAATTTTTCGGTCTGGCACAAGGTCCTGTCTTCGACCATGCTATGCAACCACCGTTCTTACGGTTGACACCCGATTTGGTTCAGGTGACCTAATGAATTGTGATGAATTCTCAGGATTTTACGTTCAATGGTAATGAACGCATTGAAAATGGGTTTTCAGAAAACAAATCGGTTTTAATTTGATCAAAATATTTTCTCGTTCAAGCTCGAGTTTAGATATCATCGAATTTCATGAGTTTGTAATTCTCAATCTTTAAGGTCAATCTCAAGGATTGAGTAATATCAGGCTTAAATGCTGATTTTTAATCTTTTAAAGAGATTATCCTTTCTGGGGGTCTAATTCATTAGTCTTATCAAGCTAATTTGCACGGCGCCTTCCTCATTTTACAAGACAGATCCTCTCATGGTTAGGATAAGTCTGACCACATGGCGACCCTGTTTGATGCTGAGGTTCGTGGATTTCCAGCTGATTTTCGAGAAAAATTTTCAAGGTTTTTCGTAGACTCTACAACTGGTCTGGATGACAACTTCTTGACCTAAATCAAGAAGCGCATTTCTTTTTCGGAAGACTTTACTTCCTTTTAATGATGGAATTGATTCATCGTGTAGATCCATCTTTCTTTCATCTTTATTACAATAAACCAAGTAAAACAGTTAATTTAGTCCAAAACAAAAGCACCTGCAATAACTTTACAGAAACATGTGATAGAAAGTTTTTAATTGAATAACTTGGTACATTCTCCCCACACTTGGCTTTTTTATGCGTCTTTTTATATCTTAACAAATAAATTCAAGCATTTTAGTTGTTTCTCAATTTATGTCCTCTTTTTAGGGTAACAATAATTTCCGCATTATCACCTAGTTTTATCGTCCATAAATATGTATAAACATGATTTTGAATTCATTTAGTTGAAAATTTTCAAATTTTCATAAAATTTAGAAAATAAATCAAGTATAAACCCGAGAGAATTTATAACCCTTCTCCACACTTGAGATCATGCAATGCCCTCATTTGCATGAAATCAGACTATAATTATAAATTCATGAGGGTGATTAGTGTAGAAAAATGATTAAAAATACCCAGTTTGTAATTACAAAGCTCGTCGAATGATAGATGGTGCGCCTCATCATTCATTACTTTTGTTATTTTATCACACATGTTTTTCTTCAAAAATGGTTGCTTTTCTGAACTGTTTGCTAATCTTTGAAAATACGTCTTTTACCCTAACTCGTCATGCATGTTTATTAACGAGTTATGCACTATCCCGAACCCCAAATTTAACGTTAAGTGGAGTTAGACTTCCCCACACTTAGCTGACGACATGTGAAGTCGGTAGAATAAGTTCCACGAATTAGAATAGTGAGCCAGTTATTTACATCTCGGGTGATGTATAATATATCAATAGGTTTAAAGTTTAGACCCACCCGATCGTAACTACTTAATTCTTTTTTAAGTGTAGCTTTTAGTAAATGGATATGTCTCTTTTCTGGTTCTTGGTCAAATGGATCGATATACACCGACATACATATTTCTATAGGGTGGAAAATTCCTAACATTTCCTTTCATTTATTCTCGGGATCAAAGTTTTCACTTCTATTACCCAATTGGGTAAAATCTGATGTGTCATTATCTATTACAGCTCGTAGTTCATCTTTGATAGATGACTCGTCTATTGAGAATATTGGGTTGGAAGGTTGTGGAATGGTGAATTTCGGGATCGAACCAAATTCTTCTTCTTTAATGGTACTTATCGGTCCCACCACTTTGGTCTCGGGGGTAAAGTTTTTAACGTTATCGTTTTCCCAAGAGTACCAATTTGTCACCCTTACTTCTTCTTTATCCATTGATGGATCGATGATTTCGTCGGTAGAGGCTAATGTGTCGATATGTTGTGAAATTGGTAAGACTGAATACAAAGTATCATCGGGATAATATGTGATTTCGGAGCTCTCGAATTCAACAAAATTCGATGATATGAGATTTTCTTGCATAATACTCCTCAGATCAACAGGTGTGTAGTCTGATAGAGTTTCAGCTTGCCTATTTGCAAACTCTCTCATTTGTTCATTTTGAGCATCAAATTCTTCGAGTTTGATTTTCATATAATCTAAAAAAATTTCAGACACATAATTTTCCTCATCCTCTGGTTGTTGAGTTTGGATATATTCTTGGGAATAATCCCAATTTGAATTGTATTCCTCATAATCATTCCATTCAGGTTCCATGGATGCATAATTTTCTATAGGAACGTAATAATAACATTCCCATGTTGAATGATAATCTCCACAGATTTCACAACCAGTTATTGTTTCGTCATTCGTGATCCAAGATTGACCGATCGAATTGTCATCAACACCCGTTTGAGAGTATTGATGTAATTGATTTCGGATGTCAGAAAGAGTTTCCAAAATATTTTCGAGATTTTCCATAATGCGCTTATTACCAAATTTTAGCTACAATGTAGCGCATTTACTAATTATTCTATTAGTTGTAAAACTAAAAATTATATAAGTTATCAAATTAATAAACTTTTTTGCTTTTGCCCACGTTTCGAATAGCCAATAGATGCAGTAGGTAGCCAGGACCCTTTAAATCGGAAATCCACAACTCGCCACTAACAAATCCAACTATTACTACGAACCAGAAAATTGGCGTCTATTAATTTAATTGTTTGTACAAAAATATAATAACTTGACAAAAAGCTAAAGTCGAAAAACTAAAAAAAAAAAAAAAAATGTAGCGTCTAAAACTTTAGAGAAAATTTTAAAAGAAAGTGATAATATTTTTAATTTTTTTTTCTTTTTTAAAAATTTGGAATTGCATGTTCAAAATCGAAATTGCGTGTCAAAAATCCGAAATTGCGTGTTGAAAATCCGAAATTGCGTGTTCAGAACCGAAATTGCGTGTGTAAAATCCGAAATTGCATGTTCAAAACTGAAATTGCGTGTTCAAAAACCGAAATTGCGTGTTAAAAATCCGAAATTGCGTGTTCAGAACCGAAATTGCGAGTGTAAAATCCGAAATTGCATGTTCAAAACTGAAATTGCGTGTTCAAAAACCGAAATTGCGTGTTGAAAATCTGAAATTGCGTGTTTAAAACTGGAATTGCATGTTTAAAATATGAAATTGCATGATTAAAATTTGAAATTGCATGTTTAAAACCTGAAATTGCCTGTTGAAATTTGAAATTGCATGTGTAAATTCTGAAATTGCAGGTTCAAATCCGAAATTGCATGTGTAAAACTGAAATTGCACCATACAAAATTTGAATGTTACTATGTTGTACGAAATATATATATATATATATATATATATATATATATATATATATATATATATATATATATATATATATATATATATATATATATATATATATATATATATATATATATATATATTGTTTTTTATTTTAAAAAAAAAACTTATATATAATTATATTTTTACAAATATAGATTAAAAATATGGCGTTTTGCGTATCCCCGGCAGCGGCGCCAAAAATGGGATATACCTAAACTCTGCTACATATGCAGCGGAGGGGTACGAAATGCTATTATTTTTATTACAAAATACGACGAAATATGATACAAGTTTTAATTTTTTATTTACAAATGGGATATACCTAAACTCTGCTACAACACTATAGGCAGTGTAGCTAATTGTAGAGTAGTATAGTTTTTAGTAAGTCCGGTTCGTTCCACAGGGAGACGACTTATTTTACACTATATTTTTAAACAACTATATTTGTACAAAATATATATAATTATTATTAGTAATAATATATAAAAGGGGGTTTACCGTTTGATGACTAGTTTGTCGATTTTATATTTTAATTCACGTAAAGTAAATGACGATATTTAAAAAATGATAAAATAAATAACAATAATTAAAATGACAATAAATAAAAGTACGAGGAAATATAAAATAAAATATATTATGCTTATTTAAACTTCCGTAATCATGATGTTTAACGTTTTGATTTTAATTTATTACTCTGGGTTAATTGTCCTTTGTCCTGGTTTATTTGATATGTCTATATGGTTTTTGTCCATAATAGTCCATCGGTCATAAATATAAAGTGCGAGTGTCCTCGTCAAATTACCCTTATACCCGAAGTCAAATATTCCAACTAATTAAGGATTTAAACCGTGACGCAGTTATCACTTCTGTCAACAATTACACTAGTTATCACTGTATGTAATCCACCCCTATTTTGATTAGATATGAATATTAATTTACCCACTTGATCAGTTTGAATAATCAATTACCCAACCCGAATAATTAATTAAATGATTATAATAGATTCCGTATGAACGTCACTAAATAGGACGACCATAATCATTATTAATTATTAGGTTAATTAATTTGAAGATAGGTTCGACAGACTCCAATGAGTTGTCACTCAATTAGACAATACCCCCCATCTATTAATAGTCAATAGTCTAATTTCCACAAGTGTCGGTCTTTTGCCCAAACCTTAATTATGGTCCAAAGTTCAATAACCTCGTCTTAATATTTAGTCCAACATCACGATTACTTCGGCTCAAATAAGCATAATAATAACTTAGTTACGATACATAAATTTAAAAAGGAGAATTTAACTTACAATGATTATTTATCGCGTAGCTTTACACGGACAGAGTTCCGACTTTAAAACCCGTAAATAACCATTACATTAACTAAACTAATCTAATATAAAACTCAACTAATATATATATTATAAATTATATAGAGAGTAAGAGATATGTGATGGTGTATCGAAAGATGTTGGATGCCTTTTATAGGCCATATAATTGTATACTGTACCAAAGTTGAAGGTTCGTTGATGTAATATTATTCAATCAACTTGCAAATTATGTCAATGGCTATTGATTTCAATCAGTAGATTGAATTATTATTATATATTATTATTATTATATTATTGTTATTTTAGCCACCAGTTACTATTATTATTATTATTATATTATATTTATTATTAAATTATATTATTATTATGAATTATATATATATTATATTATATTCTTGTGCATAGTTGACTTGTAATTTTAGCTCTGTTGCGTCGTACGTTGATAGTTCGTTCATGTCCCGGTTCCGGATTTTCGAACGTCCTTTCGTATGCTTAGATATCTTGTACTTTGCGTTCCGCGACTTGTACTCTTGTAATTTTTAGACGTTTCTCATCAATAAATTGAACTACTTGGATTGTATCTTGTACATTTAAGCTTTTTGGACGTTTGTGTCTTCAAATCTTCGTTTTCTTCTTTTGTCTTCGCACTTATTTATTTAAACGATTATTACATAAAAATAGAACAATAGTAACTGAAAACTTTACATATTGGAAGGATATTGCACCTAAATACATGTTCTTTTGGAGCACTATCACGAGTCCTAAACGAAAAGTCATCTACTCGAAACGAACTATCTGAAAATCAATTTTCCAGAAGTCCCAGGAGCCTGATCAGACCCCAAAAAACAGAAAACAATTGCTCTGGTGGGTTTCTTGGTGCTTGATGCTCATCACGGTTCTCATCCTTGATGCATGTAAGCTTCAAGTGTACAACTCTTTGATGTTTTAGCATCACTTTGACCAAGTTTCAACCATCAACACATAACTAAGAGTAAAAGCTAACATTCTACAAGTTTTGAACATCAAGGTTGTCTCTTTATTGCATAAACCCAATAAAGCTTCAACCTTTGTCCTTTTGACACAAGTTTATGCATCTTCATCATATGAGATGATGAAGACTTGATTTTTATCACCATAAAAATAGTGAGATCTACAATAATAACTTAGATCTCAAGTATTAAGAAACCCTAAGCTAGAAAGCTTGGATCTTTAGAAGATTAATGAGACCATAAGCTAGAAAGCGAAGATCTAGTAAAAGTAATGAGACCATAAGCTAAAAAGCTAAGATCTTTAAAAAAATAATGAAACCCTAAGCTAAAAAGCTTGGATCTTTAATGTTCTTGAAGATCCTTAAAGCAAAAAGCTAGATCTTCAAGTTTCATGAAGATCATAAACACAAGTTTTGATCTTTTTAACAAAATAAAGGGATCATAAGCTAGAAAACTTAGATCCAACAAAGCAATGCAGATTCAAAGCTAGAAAGCTTGAATCTTTCATGTTCTTGAAGGATTCAAATCAAAGTTTGAATCTTCAAGATATAACAAGATCAAGAAGCTAAAAAGCTTGACCCTTTAATGATGATGATGACGTTGTGTAGAAGAAGAGAAGAAGAAGAAGAAGAAAATTTAAAACTTACCATTTTTAGAGTGAGAAAGACTAGAGAGAAAATAAGAGAGTAAGTGTGTGTAAAATGAGAATGAGATTAAGTGTGAAATGGGAAAAATAAGGCTTGTATTTATAGTGGTGGAGGTGGTGGGTTGTGTCTCAAAACCGTGGGTATTGGGGGGGGGGGGGATAAGGGGAAACCTTTTTGCTTTTTGGTTAGTGGTGGTCTAAAGGTGGTGCTTATTGTTAGGATCCCATGCAACATGTATGGTAATGGTGAACAAAAATTCTAGTATGTTGGCTCTTATTAATGGGTATTTGTCTTTCATGTTAGTGGATCATTAACTTATTAAAATTGGGCTAATTAAATGGTCCATTAGCTAGAGTAGGGTGGGCTAAAGTCCAATAAGGTAGAAATTCCAACAAGACTAACTAGTGTGCATTAGTAAATTACCAAGCGTAATTATGAATCCAATTACCCAAGTAATTGTTATTAGAAAATAACAATTAGTATTACGTAGTCATAATATTCTGATTATGACAAAAGTTAAACGTATACCAAAGTACATAGCTCGCTTTAAACGTCAAGTGACAGTAACAGTCGTAAAAGCATTCGAGGACCAAGTTAAGTGACTACACACTTAATAGCACGTTGTAAGATATTAACGAGATTAATTAATCATGAATAAAGATCCTAGAGCATAAACTAGCTCAGTACGCATAAATACGCAGTTTCGTGAAAGTATAAAGCACAAAAATATAAGTCGAAAAAGTTGGGTCGTTACATCATAATTATACCGTAAATTAACTGTAGTGTAATCATTTTAAATCATTTTTATTTAAGATAAATCCGTCAAGATGATGGTGTTCCCTTTTTGATTACACTATATCAACTTGAGTCAAGATTAGTCAAACCAGTCTTTTATATGAAACTCAAACCTAAACTCATATTGATACTTAGATTATGAAATGATTAGGATATTTGATTTGCACAATAATTATTAATTAAAGTATGAATTTCATGAATAACTCGTCATTATACATTAATTTAAGATATTTACATATCATATTCAAATTAGGGTTTAGATGGATGAGAGATTGATGCAAATGGCAATGCAGATTATCAGGAACGTTTTAAACATAGATAATCACTTACATTTCATTTATGGAAATGATGATGCTTAAGTTCACAATTGATTATTCTTGGTTGTGAGAGAATCTTCGACGAAGGAGATAAGAGAATAAACAGATGAGGAAATGATTGAAGTATGCGACCATATGTTTATTTGTTGGTTCACGGTTGATTTGGCAAAATAAATGTGGTTTCGATCGTAATGTTTGTGACTCTGATTGTTGGTCAGCACATCACACGATTGACATAAGGCTCCATCCATGCTCCTGCTGTGTATTTTGTTGATTGGATTGTTAGATCTTTTTACTAGAACCTTTACTTCCTAATCAAGAGATGATTATGAGCCAAATGTTTGTTAGATCTTTGTCATCAACTTTGTACTACTTAATCAGCTGAATGATTTGAGCCAAAAGTTTGATTGATTTTGCACAACAATTCTACTATTAATCATGATTGAGATTTTAGCCAAAAGATCGTTTAAGCATTTTTATGAAGAAAAAATTTATTACTAATCAGATTTGTGAGTATTTTGATAGGAAACAAGAGGAAAAGTTTTATTGATTTCTTTTAGATTTATAAAAAAAAATTCTATTCACTACTTAAGTTTCTCAATATCTAAGACATATACTTCTTAACTCATTTTAGCATGCAAGAACGAAAATTTTAGCATAAGTGACCGGTTATTCTAGCATACATCACATCAAACAGTAGTTCATGTTAATATTTATCCAAGCATTTAAGGAAGAACTAGTTTTAATTGCAACATAACTGGTTTTGATCTTAATTTTATGGCAAGTATTAAGAAGCTTGTATTATGTGAATCGTGGTTGTGATTTTATCCAAACCCCATATTTCTCTTATAACAAATGTGTTTGCCTTTTCAAAATTACTTAATTTATCGAAATATTTTCTTCTTCAATTATATTTAATCTACCTTTTGTTATTTCAATCTTATGATCACAACATGTAGATCAAACAAGCTTCACACATTTTTAATTTACCCTATCAATTTATAAAACTCTACGTAAGATAAACACACTTACCTCACCATGTAAATGGTGGGATGTTTTCTCAACGCGGTGGAGTAATGAAAGTAAGTTTGAGCATTTTTGGTTCACTCGCTCTTTGACTCCCTTTCTCACGTGTGATTTGAAGTTGCTAGAAGATAGACTTTTTGAGTCTTGTCTTCAGGAGAAATCTAGATGTTTGATCAATTATCTTATAATCTCAATTCGAGCTTGTATTACCATGTCAATTAGTCATAACATGTTTCAGATGAATGACATATGGTTTACCTATGAGCAAGTTAAGATTATTAACTCGGAGTAACACGTATCAAACATTAAGCATAAACCAAGGAAAATAATGTTCTAATAGTATGAATTGCATATAAATTTTCTTATAATACAAACATGTTCTTTGTTAGGTGTTGTTGATCACTTAATCTATATTCATCAAATATTCAAGTAAGCACATAGATCAATATTTGTGTAAGTAGATAAAACCACATTCTCAATGTGTTATCATGGATTCTCATGACTTTATCCATGTACATTTATTTGTGATAGTTTGACTTCAATAACTCAATAAGAACATGAGTCAAGATTATTACAGATATCAAAGCATATCGTAATGTGTTTGAGTATAATTTTTGTATGGTTTGATCTTAAAATAAATATTCATTTAGCCACATATACTTGTAACATCTTACTAATCATATTAGATTGATGTCAAAACATACAAGTATAAAAGTGTACATTAATGTACATCTAATGTATAGGAGGGAGCTTCTCCTAGTCGGGAATTGATGACATTCCTTAAGATTTCTAGGTGCATTTTATTCTTTATGAAAGTCATCAAACACTTTTGTGTTTTAATGATTAGTCTTTTAATCATATGGTGACTAACGGTGATACTTATGTTCAATTATGAAAGTGAATGAACTTAGTTAATTATTATTTGGAAACTCATATAATATACATTAGATGAAGTCTCAACCATTAATAATGTTAAACCATAGGTTATCATTAAACCCGTAAAGTGTATTTTGATCGGAGAAAACAACGGTCGATCTGTGGCACTGCCGTAGTGTTTCTCGTATGATCTAGAATCTGTTTAGACCAGGGAACATGGGTAAAGAACATGGATGACCGATCCTGCGTCCAGTCATGGTGTTGACCTAATGCATGCTTCTTTTATAAAATGAGACTTTTAGATTTATGCATTGAGTGTTTTGGTCATTTGCTAGAGAAAAGTTAGGTTTATGAACTTGTGTTTTTACTCTAATATTCTTGTCAATCACTCATGGTAAATGTCATCATCAAAACTAGATTAATCATTGGATATTTAGGTTGGATTACAAACCAACATTCTCCCAATTTTTGATGGTGACAAACATATAAGTGATGACAAGTAATGTGCCATAAGCACGCATATGTTAACATGATTTACCATACTTTTTCTCCCCATTTTGTCGAAGCAAAAAGGTTAGCTCCCCCTAGAACTAAGCTCGTTATTAAGATTGCTCGCCCTTAAGTCATACAGTTATGTAAGCATACACATCAGCACTCTAAATATATCTCTATAAAGCTTGTATGGTATAACATGCATAGTTTGCATCATGCCAATTAATGTAAACATAGTAGGTAATACGGAGCATTGAGTATGTAGTAACAATTATTTGAGCAATCATAAAGTTATCTTGTCTAGCAATAGTATCGAGAAATATGTATATAACCTAAGTAAACGGATCAAAGCACATTATATGGTGATCAGTCAACAGAAGCATCCAGGTGAGTGATTTTCATAATTATCAATTTAGAGTTTTGAACATGCAGGCATCTAAATATAGTTCTCAACATACTAAGAGATCGTAAACACATAAGCATGATGGAAAATGTACAACATGAAGGATGTAACAAGAGTTAAGCAAAAAAACTCGCATAATACCATTCAATTAGCAAGTTAACTAGCCCCAAGTGTATGTGCTATTTAAGATAGTAACTCTACCCAAATCAGGTTCTAGAAGGTAAACTCGTATTATTAAATGAAAGAGTATATGGAACTGATAGCATAAAATAGTCCAAGGGGTTCGATTGACATTTGATCAACAATTTAAGGGGATTTAAGAGTCTTTCGAGTTTAACTCTCCGGTCTGATGTACCATGAATAACCCCTCGTGAGATGTAGATCTCAACAGGGGTGGCTAAACGTCGACCCACCATCGTTCGAGTTAGCCGGAGTCGATGCCACAAGGACGGTTTGTAGGATTTGATCCGTTTACTTAGGTAATATACATATTTCTCCTTTTTATGTCTTCTTTGAATTAGCCAACTTCAAACAAATCTCGATCACACTTCCTCAAATGATTATACACAATTAACATGTTCCAAATCTTCTTTGCATTCTCTATGAACATACCTCTTTTGAGTTCTTTTCAAGAGAGAGCCTTGCAAAAGAGATGTTTGGCATTGTGTTCATTTTATCTTGGAGCTCATGTTTGGTGATCATTTCCCCTTTTTATGACCTTTAACTTGAAGTGTTCTCTTTGGAGTATTGACACATTTCACAATATGTTGCTTTTGTCGAATGAGTTGAGCTTAGTTTCAAGATCTTTGACTCGAGGTTTTGCATGAAATTGTTTCGAAAATGATGAAACAATTTTGATCAAATATTAGAAAAACCGCTCTGATGCCATTTGTAAGTAACTATAGGGATGTGAAAAGTTACTTAGTGTTTTCTTAAAATGTTTTTGATACGCTTGATAATCAAAGCATCAGTTTAATTGCAGATATATTTATGTTTGTTAATGCAATAATGTAAAGAACGTAAAGAGCACAAAAAATGATTTATAGTGGTTGGGTAGGATGTTAACTAATCCTCCTTAAACCACTCCTCGAAACATCATGTCGAGTTTTAGCTTCACTAAGCTTTTCTCCAAATCTGGTGGAGATCTGAAACAAACGTTTGCTCTTAAATAAGCCACAACAACGATCTTTCTATCCCATCGAAAGAACAAAGCTAACTTAGATCACCTGTATCTCAAATTAGATACGTATTGTTCTTGTCACAAGAAGAATCAATTTCCTAAATCCCTTTAAGGAAATTGGTTAGCTAAGTAGGATTGTGTTCTTAATACAAGAACAATGCCACTAACTTGATCACCCCAATTAGAAGTTTACAATCACTTAGGCCATGTTTGTTTTTAACTTAATTGACTTAATGGTATAAAACTTAACTTAAAAAGTCATGAAGGGGTGTTTGTTTTTAACTTATTAAATAAGACGCGTCTTAATAAAAATACTGAATTAAGTGTGAATTTCCATTTAAGTTCTTACTTTTTAATAACTGCTCTTATAACTGCTCACATGTAGGGTTAGTTTAGTAATTTTAATTATTCAGACAATTTTCAGCACATAAAACAAACACTAATTATTTATTCATCACTTATTCCTCACAGACATCATATATCCGCTCAGATTCAGGACTTAATAAGAAAAAAAAAACAAACGGGCCCTTAATAATTAATACAAGTGAAAGTCAATGCTACCTCTTTGATTGAATAAAGGAGAGTAGTTTTCAATGTAAACTCACTAATGATAGGATATTAAGAGCGAAGTTTACATTAATTCTATCTCGAGTACAAGATAGAATATCACTCTAGCTGATTACATATGTAAATATATGTAATGAAGTGCTATGTGATCTGTGCTATATTTGAATGAAGTTTGGGAGGGATTTATCTCGTTTCAAGTCACACCAAGGCTTGCAATTGAAGATTTTGCAACTTTTAGATAACAGACGAAAGATTATGTGGTCAGTCGTTCTTCGACCATATAACTACAGGTCTGAAAATATATTTATTGTATAGCCGTTGGAGAGTGTTTAAATCTTGTTCTTTTGGCCTCTTTGCTTTCTTTAGAACCTACGAAAGATGTGCAATAACTTGGACATTTACTCTGGGTTCAAAGTATTAGAATTCTTTTGGGCTTTCTTCATGAAAGTGACTTGACACAAACACTTTAGGCAAATCTTGCTATCTTGGCATTCTGTCATCTTTACCAAATGCTAAGTCCAGACTTGGATCATATCCAATCTCAGAATTCATGCTTTAAACATCCATGATTAATTTGCATGTCGTTAGGCATCTAAGTACCTTTTGCTTTAATCAATTTACAAGCTTACTAAGTAAAGATTAATGTAATTATCTATTGCTTAGCCAAAAAACCTATCATCATCATCATCTATAACTTAAGCATGTAAGTGAGCTTATAGAGGGAAACATCTTCTTCTTGATTTATAGTTTCGATTCTTGTCTTGAGGAGAAATCTAGATGTTTTATCACTTGTCTTATAATCTCAATAGAGCTTGCATTACTATGTCAATTAGTCATAACATCTTTCAGATGAATGGCATATTGTTTACCTATGCGGAGGTTATGATTATTAACTTAAAGTAACATGTATCAAACAATTAAGCGTATGCCAAGAAAAATTATGTTCTAACGTGTCAACGTATGAATGCATATTATAAGATAACATGTTCTTTGGTAGGTGTTCCTAATCACTTAATCCTCATTCATCGAATATTCAAGTAAGCACATAGATCAAGATTTGTGTAAGTAGATAAAACCTCATTCTCAGTGCGTTATACATATAATCCATATTGTTTTATCCTTTATTCTTATGCCTTTATCCAAGTACATTTACTTGTGATAATTTTGATTTTAATAATTTAATAAGAATACACGAGTGAAGAAAGATTATTACAATTTATCAAAACATATCTTAACGTGTTTGAGTATAATTACATATGGTTTGATCTTAGAATAAATATTTATTTAGCCACATATACTTGTAACATCATGCTACTCATATTAGATTAATGTCTAAAATCACAAGTTTATAAGTCCATATTAATATACAACTAATGTATAGGAGGGAGCTTCTACTAGTCGGTACTTGATAACTTTTATTAAGATGTCTACGTGCATTTTTTGATTGTGAAATCCATGAAATAGTTATGCGTTTGTAACGATTAGTATTTTAATCCTAAAGTAACTAACGGTGATAATTATGTTCAAGTATGAAAGTGATTGAACCTAGTTACTTATTGTTTGAAAACTCATATAATTTACATTAGATGAAGTTCCAACCATTATTAATGTCAAACCATAGGTGATCATTGAACTCACAAAGCGTATTTTGATTAGAGAAAACAACGGTCGATCTGTGGCTCTACCGTGGTGTTGCCCGTACGTTTCATAATCTGTTTGGATAAGGGAACGTGGGTAAAGATCATGGACGGTCGATCCAGCGGTCCAGCCGTTGTGTTGACCATATGCATGTTTCTTTTATAAAATGACACTTTTAGATAATGTATTGAGTATTTTGGTCATTTGCTAGAGAAAATGTAGGTTTATAAACTTGCGTTTTTACTTTAATATTCTTATCAATCACTCAAGGTAAATGTCATCATCAAAACTAGATTCATCATTGATTATTAACGTTAAATTACAAACCTCAGAATATTCTATTGGTGGTTTTGTATATGATAGAATTATATGTGAGCCTAGGTTATCTGATTTGGAAAATTAAGTGGTATATAGAAACTCTAGTCAAAATTGGTTGTTGTATATTTTTTGAACTTCAAGTACCAAAAGGATCGTGCCTCTCCGATAGATATGTATTGTAGTGACCCGAACTTTTCCATGTTTATATATATATTAATTGAGATTGATATTTACATGATTAAATGTTTCCAACATGTTAAGCAATCAAACTTGTTAAGACTTGATTAATTGAAATATGTTTCATATAGACAATTGACCACCCAAGTTGACCGGTGATTCACGAACGTTAAAACTTGTAAAAACTATATGATGACATATATATGGATATATATATATAGTTAACATGATACTACGATAAGTAAACATATCATTAAGTATATTAACAATGAACTACATATGTAAAAACAAGACTACTAACTTAATGATTTTTAAACGAGACATATATGTAACGATTATCGTTGTAAAGACATTTAATGTATATATATCATATTAAGAGATATTCATACATGATAATATCATGATAATATAATAATTTAAAATCTCATTTGATATTATAAACATTGGGTTAACAACATTTAACAAGATCGTTAACCTAAAGGTTTCAAAACAACACTTACATGTAACGACTAACGATGACTTAACAACTAAGTTAAAATGTATATACATGTAGTCTTTTAATATGTATTTATACACTTTTGAAAGACTTCAATACACTTATCAAAATACTTCTACTTAACAAAAATGCTTACAATTACATCCTCGTTCAGTTTCATCAACAATTCTACTCGTATGCACCCGTATTCGTACTCGTACAATACACAGCTTTTAGATGTATGTACTATTGGTATATACACTCCAATGATCAGTTCTTAGCAGCCCATGTGAGTTACCTAACACATGTGGGAACCATCATTTGGCAACTAGCATAAAATATCTCATAAAATTACAAAAATATGAGTAATCATTCATGACTTATTTACATGAAAACAAAATTACATATCTTTTATATCTAATCCATACACCAACGACCAAAAACACCTACAAACACTTTCATTCTTCAATTTTCTTCATCTAATTGATCTCTCTCAAGTTCTATCTTCAAGTTCTAAGTGTTCTTCATAAATTCTACAAGTTCTAGTTACATAAAATCAAGAATACTTTCAAGTTTGCTAGCTCACTTCCAATCTTGTAAGGTGATCATCCAACCTCAAGAAATCTTTGTTTCTTACAGTAGGTTATCATTCTAATACAAGGTAATAATCATATTCAAACTTTGGTTCAATTTCTATAACTATAACAATCTTATTTCAAGTGATGATCTTACTTGAACTTGTTTTCGTGTCATGATTCTGCTTCAAGAACTTCGAGCCATCTAAGGATCCGTTGAAGCTAGATCAATTTTTCTCTTTTCCAGTAGGTTTATCCAAGGAACTTAAGGTAGTAATGATGTTCATAACATCATTCGATGCATACATATAAAGCTATCTTATTCGAAGGTTTAAACTTGTAATCACTAGAACATAGTTTAGTTAATTCTAAACTTGTTCGCAAACAAAAGTTAATCCTTCTAACTTGACTTTTAAAATCAACTAAACACATGTTCTATATCTATATGATATGCTAACTTAATGATTTAAAACCTGGAAACACGAAAAACACCGTAAAATCGGATTTACGCCGTCGTAGTAACACCGCGGGCTGTTTTGGGTTAGTTAATTAAAAACTATGATAAACTTTGATTTAAAAGTTGTTATTCTGAGAAAATGATTTTTATTATGAACATGAAACTATATCCAAAAATTATGGTTAAACTCAAAGTGGAAGTATGTTTTCTAAAATGGTCATCTAGACGTCGTTCTTTCGACTGAAATGACTACCATTACAAAAACGACTTGTAACTTATTTTTCCGACTATAAACCTATAGTTTTTCTGTTTAGATTCATAAAATAGAGTTCAATATGAAACCATAGCAATTTGATTCACTCAAAACGAATTTAAAATGAAGAAGTTATGGGTAAAACAAGATTGGATAATTTTTCTCATTTTAGCTACGTGAAAATTGGTAACAAATCTATTCCAACCATAACTTAATCAACTTGTATTGTATATTATGTAATCTTGAGATACCATAGACACGTATACAATGTTTCGACCTATCATGTCGACACATCTATATATATTTCGGAACAACCATAGACACTCTATATGTGAATGTTGGAGTTAGCTATACAGGGTTGAGGTTGATTCCAAAATATATATAGTTTGAGTTGTGATCAATACTGAGATACATATACACTGGGTCGTGGATTGATTCAAGATAATATTTATCGATTTATTTCTGTACATCTAACTGTGGACAACTAGTTGTAGGTTACTAACGAGGACAGCTGACTTAATAAACTTAAAACATCAAAATATATTAAAAGTGTTGTAAATATATTTTGAACATACTTTGATATATATGTATATATTGTTATAGGTTCGTGAATCAACCAGTGGCCAAGTCTTACTTCCCGACTAAGTAAAAATCTGTGAAAGTGAGTTATAGTCCCACTTTTAAAATCTAATATTTTTGGGATGAGAATACATGCAGGTTTTATAAATGATTTACAAAATAGACACAAGTACGTGAAACTACATTCTATGGTTGAATTATCGAAATCGAATATGCCCCTTTTTATTAAGTCTGGTAATTTAAGAATTAGGGAACAGACACCCTAATTGACGCGAATCCTAAAGATAGATCTATTGGGCCTAACAAACCCCATCCAAAGTACCGGATGCTTTAGTACTTCGAAATTTATATCATATCCGAAGGGTGTCCCGGAATGATGGGGATATTCTTATATATGCATCTTGTTAATGTCGGTTACCAGGTGTTCACCATATGAATGATTTTTATCTCTATGTATGGGATGTGTATTGAAATATGAAATCTTGTGGTCTATTATTATGATTTGATATATATAGGTTAAACCTATAACTCACCAACATTTTTGTTGACGTTTTAAGCATGTTTATTCTCAGGTGATTATTAAGAGCTTCCGCTGTCGCATACTTAAATAAGGACGAGATTTGGAGTCCATGCTTGTATGATATTGTGTAAAAACTGCATTCAAGAAACTTATTTTGTTGTAACATATTTGTAATGTAAACCATTATGTAATGGTCGTGTGTAAACAGGATATTTTAGATTATCATTATTTGATAATCTACGTAAAGCTTTTTAAACCTTTATTGATGAAATAAAGGTTATGGTTTATTTTAAAATGAATGCAGTCTTTGAAAAATGTCTCATATAGAGGTCAAAACCTCGCAACGAAATCAATTAATATGGAACGTTTTTAATCAATAAGAACGGGACATTTCAGTTGGTATCAGAGCGTTGGTCTTAGAGAACCAGAATTTTGCATTAGTGTGTCTTATTGAGTTTGTTAGGATGCATTAGTGAGTCTGGACTTCGACCGTGGTTACTTGAAAAATGACTGCTTAACAAATTTTGTTGGAAACTATATATTTTTAACATGTGAATATTATGTGATATATTAATCTCTTAACGTGTTTGATATTATGTGATAGATGTCTACCTCTAGAACAAGTCCCATTGTCTCACCTAATAATAATGAAGGGTCAAATGTAAATTGGAATGATTCGTGGACTGATTCACAAGTTCCCGAAGAGGAACCGGAAGAAGAGTCGGAACCGGAAGAAGAATCGGAACCGGATGAAGAAATGGAACCGGTGGGGGAAATAATAAAACGGTTAAGTAAAAGAAAATCCTTAACCAACCGACCAAGGTTAATTATGGTCAATGGTGTTTCCGCCAAGGAAGCAAAATATTCAGAGGATTACCAATTCTCCGATGAATCGGATTCCGACGAGAATTCCGATGATGTTATAGAAATTACCCCAACTGAATTTAAAAAGGCAAAAGAAAATAATAAGGGAAAGGGCATAAAAATAGAGAAATCTAATTCCAACCCCGATGAACTTTATATGTATCGTCAACCCCCGAAGTCCTTAAGTTGTAACAATGACCTGGGAACCTCTAAACCACCAGGTTTTTCTAAACCAATGTGGAAAACGACGGCTCGTATTAGGGGAACATCATATATCCCTAAAAACTTGGCAAAACGAACCAAAACCGAAGAAGAAGAAACAAGCGAGTCGGAATAAGATAGTTGTATTCGTGTGGTGTAATATATGTAATATAGTGTGCTTATGCTTTATGATATATCTAAAAATTGCTTGTATTAATAAGTATTTTTTTTATGAATCTAACTCTTGTCTATTTTACAGTATAAAAACACAAAATGGATAGACAACCCAATATTTTAAGAGACCTATCCGGAGACATGATTGATGAAATCTTGTCTAGAGTCGGTCAGAATTCTTCGGCACAACTATTTAAGGCGAGATCAGTTTGTAAGACATTCGAAGAACGTTCCAAGAATGCCTTGGTTTATAAAAGGCTTTCATTCGAAAGATGGGGGATATCACATTGGGAAATCCATAAGTTACGATGTGTTTACTTTGACGCATATATTGCGGGGAACCCAAATGCTATTTTACGCAATGGGTTAAGAAATTATTTTGACTCAATATATCCGAATATTGGACTTCGTGATTTAGAAAAAGCGGCTAACATGCAACATAAAGAAGCATGTTATGCTTACGGATTAGTAATGTTCGCTTCTCACCAAAGTGAGAACAAGAACATCGGGCTACAACTATTAAACAAAACGTTCCCACAAGTGACGGAGTCGGTAATTGGGGTAAGAAATGAGGTTTTTAGATTGTTACGGGACTGTTGGACATTACGTAACCCTCGTCCCTTTGACGACGTTACAACACGCTGTCTTATCAACGGCCATAACAGTTATGTTCCACAAGACCAAGGATGGGAAGTAATCCTAGTAAAACCAGAATGCATGACTTGTTTCTGGACGTATGAATTACGTGTCTTTATTGCCTTTGCTGAACGACTTGTGTACTAGCTAGAATTATCTTCACAACCATCTTGTATCAAATTTATTGTGTGCTATATTTCATGCTATATGTAAAATAAGCGGTATTGTAAGTTTGTAAAATATTGTGTAAAAGTTTGAACGCGAAATATTATTATAATCAGTTTTTCATATAGAATTGTAGTAGTTGAATTGTATATTAGCTACTAAGTATGAACTTAACGAGTAGGTACTACCCGAATTTAAACTTATAAAATGCTAATATGAAGAAAAAGCTTTTATAAATGAGTTCATATTATGCTACGAAATACTATTAACTACTCTTAATATTCTGTATGATTAACTTGTTCCATTTGACTATTTTGAAGGAAATGGCACCGACTACTCGACACACCGTGAATATGAATGAAGAGGAATTCCGTACTTTTCTAGCTTCAAACATAGCCGCAGTACAGGCTGCGCTACATACTAACAATAACCTTGGATCTAGCAGTACAGGAAATCGTGTAGGATGCACCTACAAAGAATTCACTACCTGTAAACCTTTGGAATTTGATGGAACCGAAGGACTGATCAGATTGAAACGGTGGACCGAGAAGGTCGAATCGGTGTTTGCCATAAGTAAGTGTACTGAAGAGGACAAAGTGAAGTACACTACGCATACCTTCACAGGTTCTGCGTTAACATGGTGGAATACCTATCTAGAGCAAGTGGGACAAGACGATGCGTACGCACTACCGTGGTCAGCATTCAAGCACTTGATGAACGAGAAGTACCGTCCCAGAACCGAAGTCAATAAGCTCAAGACAGAACTTAGAGGGTTACGAACCCAAGGATTTGATATTACCACGTACGAAAGACGATTCACAGAATTGTGCCTATTGTGTCCGGGAGCATTCGAAGATGAGGAAGAGAAGATCGACGCGTTTGTGAAAGGATTACCCGAAAGAATCCAAGAAGATATAAGTTCACACGAGCCCTCCTCCGTACAACAGGCATGTAGAATGGCTCACAAACTAGTGAACCAGATTGAAGAAAGAATTAAAGAACAGACTGCTGAAGAGGCCAATGTGAAGCAAGTCAAAAGAAAGTGGGAGGAAAACGGTGATAAGAATCACCAATACAACAACAACAGCAATTACAACAATAATCGCAATAATTATCCCAACAATCGCAACATAAATCGCAACTACAACAAACAGCCCAACAACAACAACAACAACAGCAACTACAACAATCATCCCAACAACAATAATAACCGCAACAACAACAACAATCAGAAGCAGCTATGCCAAAGGTGTGAAAAGTATCACTCGGGGTTCTGCACCAAATTTTGCAACAAGTGTAAAAGAAATGGTCATAGCGCGGCGAAGTGTGAGGTCTACGGACCAGGGGTTAATAGAACGAAAGTAACAAATAGTTTCGGAACGATTAATGGCGGAGCAAGTAGTGTCGGAGCAAGTTATGCCAATGTAGTTTGTTATAAATGTGGAAAACCGGGCCACATTATTAGAAATTGCCCGAACCAGGAGAACACGAATGGACAAGGCCGCGAAAGAGTTTTCAATATTAATGCGGCAGAGGCACAGGAAGACCCGGAGCTTGTTACGGGTACATTTCTTATTGACAATAAATCTGCTTACGTTTTATTTGATTCGGGTGCGGATAGAAGCTATATGAGTAGAGATTTTTGTGCTAAATTAAGTTGTCCATTGACGCCTTTGGATAGTAAATTTTTACTCGAATTAGCAAATGGTAAATTAATTTCAGCAGATAATATATGTCGGAATCGAGAAATTAAACTGGTTAGCGAAACATTTAAGATTGATTTGATACCAGTAGAGTTAGGGAGTTTTGATGTGATAATCGGTATGGACTGGTTGAAAGAAGTGAAAGCAGAGATCGTTTGTTACAAAAATGCAATTCGCATTATACGAGAAAAAGGAAAACCCTTAATGGTGTACGGAGAAAAGGGCAACACGAAGCTACATCTTATTAGTAATTTGAAGGCACAAAAACTAATAAGAAAAGGTTGCTATGCTGTTCTAGCACACGTCGAGAAAGTACAAACTGAAGAAAAGAGCATCAATGATGTTCCCATTGCAAAAGAATTTCCCGATGTATTTCCGAAAGAATTATCGGGATTACCCCCACATCGATCCGTTGAATTTCAAATAGATCTTGTACCAGGAGCTGCACCAATAGCTCGTGCTCCTTACAGACTCGCACCCAGCGAGATGAAAGAACTGCAAAGCCAATTACAAGAACTTTTAGAGCGTGGTTTCATTCGACCAAGCACATCACCATGGGGAGCTCCTGTTTTGTTTGTCAAGAAGAAAGATGGTACATTCAGGTTGTGTATCGACTACCGAGAGTTGAACAAACTTACCATCAAGAACCGCTACCCACTACCGAGAATCGATGACTTATTTGATCAACTACAAGGCTCGTCTGTTTATTCAAAGATTGACTTACGTTCCGAGTATCATCAAATGCGGGTGAAAGAAGATGATATTTCAAAAACTGCTTTTAGGACGCGTTATGGTCATTACGAGTTTATGGTTATGCCATTTGGATTGACTAACGCACCAGTTGTGTTCATGGACCTTATGAACCGAGTGTGTGGGCCATATCTTGACAAGTTTGTCATTGTTTTCATCGATGACATACTTATTTACTCAAAGAATGATCAAGAGCACGAAGAACATTTGAGAAAAGTGCTAGAAGTATTGAGGAAAGAAAAACTGTACGCTAAGTTTTCAAAGTGTGCATTTTGGTTGGAAGAAGTTCAATTCCTCGGTCACATAGTGAACAAAGAAGGTATCCAGGTGGACCCAACAAAGATCGAAACCGTTGAAAAGTGGGAAACCCCAAAAACTCCGAAGCATATACGTCAATTTTTAGGATTGGCTGGTTACTACAGAAGATTCATCCAAGATTTCTCCAAAATAGCAAAACCCTTGACTGCATTAACGCATAAAGGGAAGAAATTTGAATGGAAGGATGAACAAGAGAAGGCGTTTCAATTATTGAAGAAAAAGCTAACTACGGCACCTATATTGTCATTGCCTGAAGGGAATGATGATTTTGTGATTTATTGTGACGCATCAAAGCAAGGTCTCGGTTGTGTATTAATGCAACGGACGAAGGTGATTGCTTATGCGTCTAGACAATTGAAGATTCACGAGCAAAATTATACGACGCATGATTTGGAATTAGGCGCGGTTGTTTTTGCATTAAAGACTTGGAGGCACTACTTATATGGGGTCAAAAGTATTATATATACCGACCACAAAAGTCTTCAACACATATTTAATCAGAAACAACTGAATATGAGGCAGCGTAGGTGGATTGAATTATTGAATGATTACGACTTTGAGATTCGTTACCACCCGGGGAAGGCAAATGTGGTAGCCGATGCCTTGAGCAGGAAGGACAGAGAACCCATTCGAGTAAAATCTATAAATATAATGATTCATAATAACCTTACTACTCAAATAAAGGAGGCGCAACAAGGAGTTTTAAAAGAGGGAAATTTAAAGGATGAAATACCCAAAGGATCGGAGAAGCATCTTAATATTCGGGAAGACGGAACCCGGTATAGGGCTGAAAGGATTTGGGTACCAAAATTTGAAGATATGAGAGAAATGGTACTTAGAGAAGCTCATAAAACCAGATACTCAATACATCCTGGAACGGGGAAGATGTACAAGGATCTCAAGAAACATTTTTGGTGGCCGGGTATGAAAGCCGATGTTGCTAAATACGTAGGGGAATGTTTGACGTGTTCAAAGGTCAAAGCGGAGTATCAGAAACCATCAGGTCTACTGCAACAACCCGAAATCCCGGAATGGAAATGGGAAAACATTACCATGGATTTCATCACTAAATTGCCAAGGACTGCAAGTGGTTTTGATACTATTTGGGTAATAGTTGATCGTCTCACCAAATCAGCACACTTCTTGCCAATAAGAGAAGATGACAAGATGGAGAAGTTAGCACGACTGTATTTGAAGGAAGTCATCTCCAGACATGGAATACCAATCTCTATTATCTCTGATAGGGATGGCAGATTTATTTCAAGATTCTGGCAGACATTACAGCAAGCATTAGGAACTCGTCTAGACATGAGTACTGCCTATCATCCACAAACTGATGGGCAGAGCGAAAGGACGATACAAACGCTTGAAGACATGCTACGAGCATGTGTTATTGATTTCGGAAACAGTTGGGATCGACATCTACCGTTAGCAGAATTTTCCTACAACAACAGCTACCATTCAAGCATTGAGATGGCGCCGTTTGAAGCACTTTATGGTAGAAAGTGCAGGTCTCCGATTTGTTGGAGTGAAGTGGGGGATAGACAGATTACGGGTCCGAAGATAATACAAGAAACTACCGAGACATGCTCCGATTTGTTGGAGTTCGTCAACACCTTCAACAGCTTAAAATTTCGGGACGAAATTTATTTAACGGGTAGGTACTGTAGTGACCCGAACTTTTCCATGTTTATATATATATTAATTGAGATTGATATTTACATGATTAAATGTTTCCAACATGTTAAGCAATCAAACTTGTTAAGACTTGATTAATTGAAATATGTTTCATATAGACAATTGACCACCCAAGTTGACCGGTGATTCACGAACGTTAAAACTTGTAAAAACTATATGATGACATATATATGGATATATATATAGTTAACATGATACTATGATAAGTAAACATATCATTAAGTATATTAACAATGAACTACATATGTAAAAACAAGACTACTAACTTAATGATTTTTAAACGAGACATATATGTAACGATTATCGTTGTAAATACATTTAATGTATATATATCATATTAAGAGATATTCATACATGATAATATCATGATAATATAATAATTTAAAATCTCATTTGATATTATAAACATTGGGTTAACAACATTTAACAAGATCGTTAACCTAAAGGTTTCAAAACAACACTTACATGTAACGACTAACGATGACTTAACGACTCAGTTAAAATGTATATACATGTAGTCTTTTAATATGTATTTATACACTTTTGAAAGACTTCATTACACTTATCAAAATACTTCTACTTAACAAAAATGCTTACAATTACATCCTCGTTCAGTTTCATCAACAATTCTACTCGTATGCACCCGTATTCGTACTCGTACAATACACAGCTTTTAGATGTATGTACTATTGGTATATACACTCCAATGATCAGTTCTTAGCAGCCCATGTGAGTCACCTAACACATGTGGGAACCATCATTTGGCAACTAGCATGAAATATCTCATAAAATTACAAAAATATGAGTAATCATTCATGACTTATTTACATGAAAACAAAATTACATATCCTTTATATCTAATCCATACTCCAACGACCAAAAACACCTAAAAACACTTTCATTCTTCAATTTTCTTCATCTAATTGATCTCTCTCAAGTTCTATCTTCAAGTTCTAAGTGTTCTTCATAAATTCTACAAGTTCTAGTTACATAAAATCAAGAATACTTTCAAGTTTGCTAGCTCACTTCCAATCTTGTAAGGTGATCATCCAACCTCAAGAAATCTTTGTTTCTTACAGTAGGTTATCATTCTAATACAAGGTAATAATCATATTCAAACTTTGGTTCAATTTCTATAACTACAACAATCTTATTTCAAGTGATGATCTTACTTGAACTTGTTTTCGTGTCATGATTCTGCTTCAAGAACTTCGAGCCATCCAAGGATCCGTTGAAGCTAGATCAATTTTTCTCTTTTCCAGTAGGTTTATCCATGGAACTTAAGGTAGTAATGATGTTCATAACATCATTCAATTCATACATATAAAGCTATCTTATTCGAAGGTTTAAACTTGTAATCACTAGAACATAGTTTAGTTAATTCTAAACTTGTTCGCAAACAAAAGTTAATTATTCTAACTTGACTTTTAAAATCAACTAAACACATGTTCTATATCTATATGATATGCTAATCTAATGATTTAAAACCTGGAAACACGAAAAACACCGTAAAACCGGATTTACGCCGTCGTAGTAACACCGCGGGCTGTTTTGGGTTAGTTAATTAAAAACTATGATAAACTTTGATTTAAAAGTTGTTATTCTGAGAAAATTATTTTTATTATGAACATGAAACTATATCCAAAAATTATGGTTAAACTCAAAGTGGAAGTATGTTTTCTAAAATGGTCATCTAGACGTCGTTCTTTCGACTGAAATGACTACCATTACAAAAATGACTTGTAACTTATTTTTTCGACTATAAACCTATACTTTTTATGTTTAGATTCATAAAATAGAGTTCAATATGAAACCATAGCAATTTGATTCACTCAAAACGGATTTAAAATGAAGAAGTTATGGGTAAAACAAGATTGGATAATTTTTCTCATTTTAGCTACGTGAAAATTGGCAACAAATCTATTCCAACCATAACTTAATCAACTTGTATTGTATATTATGTAATCTTGAGATACCATAGACACGTATACAATGTTTCGACCTATCATGTCGACACATCTATATATATTTCGGAACAACCATAGACACTCTATATGTGAATGTTGGAGTTAGCTATACAGGGTTGAGGTTGATTCCAAAATATATATAGTTTGAGTTGTGATCAATACTGAGATACGTATACACTGGGTCGTGGATTGATTCAAGATAATATTTATCGATTTATTTCTGTACATCTAACTGTGGACAACTAGTTGTAGGTTACTAACGAGGACAGCTGACTTAATAAACTTAAAACATCAAAATATATTAAAAGTGTTGTAAATATATTTTGAACATACTTTGATATATATGTATATATTGTTATAGGTTCGTGAATCAACCAGTGGCCAAGTCTTACTTCCCGACGAAGTAAAAATCTGTGAAAGTGAGTTATAGTCCCACTTTTAAAATCTAATATTTTTGGGATGAGAATACATGCAGGTTTTATAAATGATTTACAAAATAGACACAAGTACGTGAAACTACATTCTATGGTTGAATTATCGAAATCGAATATGCCCCTTTTTATTAAGTCTGGTAATTTAAGAATTAGGGAACATACACCCTAATTGACGCGAATCCTAAAGATAGATCTATTGGGCCTAACAAACCCCATTCAAAGTACCGGATGCTTTAGTACTTCGAAATTTATATCATATCCGAAGGGTGTCCCGGAATGATGGGGATATTCTTATATATGCATCTTGTTAATGTCGGTTACCAGGTGTTCACCATATGAATGATTTTTATCTCTATGTATGGGATGTGTATTGAAATATGAAATCTTGTGGTCTATTATTATGATTTGATATATATAGGTTAAACCTATAACTCACCAACATTTTTGTTGACGTTTTAAGCATGTTTATTCTCAGGTGATTATTAAGAGCTTCCGCTGTCGCATACTTAAATAAGGACGAGATTTGGAGTCCATGCTTGTATGATATTGTGTAAAAACTGCATTCAAGAAACTTATTTTGTTGTAACATATTTGTAATGTAAACCATTATGTAATGGTCGTGTGTAAACAGAATATTTTAGCTTATCATTATTTGATAATCTACGTAAAGCTTTTTAAACCTTTATTGATGAAATAAAGGTTATGGTTTATTTTAAAATGAATGCAGTCTTTGAAAAACATCTCATATAGAGGTCAAAACGTCGCAACGAAATCAATTAATATGGAACGTTTTTAATCAATAAGAACGGGACATTTCATGTATGGCCATTTATTTTGGTTTAAAAGGTGTGGCTGGTAACATATTTTTCTAGTATACGATATTGTTTGTAATATACGGATACGATGTCTAAATTCATTGCAATGAGTTTTGATGTAGAGAAATTTGATGGGAGGGTCAATTTTGTCTTGTGACAAGTTCAAGTCAAGGATGTGTCGATTAGTCGGGTTTACACAAGGCGTTGAAGGTTAAACCTACCTTTCTTTCCGGTATTGATTCTTAATGGCATCGCTTCAGAACTGGAAGCTATTGGAGTTGAGTGGATGATGAAGATAAAGCTTTGAGGCTGATATTATCTTTATAATCATCCTATGAACACATAAAATCTATTTTGATATATGAGAAGGAAACTTTGAAGTTTGAAGACGTTACTAGCAAACTCCTACCTAAGGAGGAAAATGTGGAAGATAACGATGTCTCTTCATCAGAATGTACGGTATTGGTGTGCACAGATTTGAGGAAGAAATACTCCGGGAAGGATCTGGTATGTTGGAGGTGCGGCAACACTGGATATGTAATGGTTAATTATCCAGGTGGAGCTAATTTCGTAAATGGATCCATAGACGCTAACACTGTCTTTTTGTTACGGAGAATGACGAATTCCTCTAAAGTCACGTCATCCTCATGGTGTGTCCGCGTTACCATGGAAAGGGATGTTCGTTATTTACAATTACACATGGGTATTGGTTTGACGTTGATGCAAATTATGTGGTGGAAACTTATGTTGATAGCTGATAGAACTTAAGGAAAGCCAAACGGAGAAGTTGCTAACATGGAGAACCCTTATGGTGGAGTATGATAATTCTGTTAAGAATTATTATTGTCTATTTTGACAATGATTGTTGATTTTGACAACATTTGATATGGGTACATTATTATCTCTTGTATTGGGTTTGAGATAATGTCAAAAGCATGAAGATGAGGATCATGTAGTTGTCGTCGACTCTTTGAGGAAGCGTCAACATCGATTATCTTTGCAATGTGAAAGCATGGTTATCTTCTTCAATCCAAAAGGTTTAGATTTATTGGTAATATTTTCGTTAGAACAATGTATATGGATGGTTTGTCCGACATTGGTGTACGAAAGAAATGTGTGTGACTTTTTTAGCTATAAAAGAAAGTTTTCACACATAGGTGAGTGGAATAAGTTGGAGGTGAACTCTTTGGTTATAAAAGGAGTTCATGGAATTTCTTCAAACTTGCACAAGTCATTGCACTTTGAGTATTTGACTAATTTCTTTCTTTATCTTATCTAAGAGTTGATGAGTTAAATCTTTAGAGAGTGTAGTTAGTTTAAGATAGTTGTCTATGTCAT
Organism: Rutidosis leptorrhynchoides; assembly: GCF_046630445.1. Taxonomy (NCBI): domain Eukaryota; kingdom Viridiplantae; phylum Streptophyta; class Magnoliopsida; order Asterales; family Asteraceae; genus Rutidosis; species Rutidosis leptorrhynchoides. The sequence goes on along the minus strand of NC_092342.1, from coordinate 111,165,968 downwards.
TGTAATAATTTGTGATATATTAATTTTCTCTTTTTGGAGGTCCATGGTTTCTCCAGTTTTAGAATTTTCACATTAAATTCTTGTATTTTAATTTTTTTATATCGACTTTCATTTATTGTGTGTTGAAAATTAATGAGATCCTTTTTTTCAATAATATAGTATAATCTACCATTCCTAAAATTTGTGAATTTATCACAGTTGTGATTGAATAAATGACTTGTCATGAGAGTTTGACTTGGTGAACAAGTCGTATAGAGTTTGTTGTCTTAATTAAATCTTCTACTAGGAATGGAGTAGGGAGCAAGTAATAGATATTTATGGGATGTCTTTTGTTTGAAAAACAAGTTTAACTTGGTAGAAAAGTTTAGTTCTTCCTATAAATTGTAACCCCTAGCCTCATTGTAATGTGTGCACAATAATATAAGAAAATCTCTGGTTTGCGCCCGTGGACTAAACCCTTCTCCGTGTTTTGGAGTTGGGATATAATCACGTAAAATACCCGTGTCATTTGTCCTTTATTTATCATTTTAATTCTTTTGTCGTTCGTGGGTTAGTGATTGAGACCAATCGCTTGTCTTGGTTGGGTCCCTAAATTCCTAACAAGTGGTATCAACAGCTTCAAGGTTTGAAGACCGGGTACGATGGCGAATTGAAAGTATGGTGAACAAGTGACGGGTCTAGAGATTTTCTAAATTCGGATGTTCAGAAACTGTTGCAGAAGAAAATTCGTAGCGGTTTCGTTAACTCTTGGATCAGTTTGCAATATTTACTGAAGGTGGCAAAGAGATAGTTCTAGTGGCCGTAAAAATTTGAGAAAGATTGAACCGTTAGATCTTTAGATATAGTGTTTCGAAGCTGCTGCCGTTCAGGTTTAAACTGTTAAGGTTTAATTGCGAAGCTGTGAGAGAAAAATCATTACAGGTTCGTTAACCATTGGATCTCTTTGATATTTCAAATGTAGATACTAGACTCATAGATATAGTCGACGTCAAAATTTGGTATCGATCGAACCGTCAGATTTGACGTTTTGAATTTTTGAAGTAGGCAACAGCATGGGAGACTCTTTTAGGGTTAAATTGTGCAGCTGAGGTAGTAAATTCATTTTGGGTTCATATGCCGTTGGATCGACTTGAGTTTTGAGATGTAGGTTCAAGAGATAGTGTTTTAAAGGTGGTTAAAATTAGACGATGATCGGACCGTTGGATCTTGAGAGACATATTTTCGAAGTTGCAGTAGTTTATGAGAGAGTTTCCGGGTTTGATGTAGCGAGTGGCGTGACGGTCTTTCGTTTTGCTAAAATTCGGGTGATATGGCTGTGTTTACAGAGCTGTAAGTTTGTTATGGGATCTAAACTATATGCCGGATATGATGGACGGTGTTGCGGTAGCACCTCTCAACGTGTGTGCGTTTCCTTGTTAACGTTGAGTTAATCCTGAAGCCTTGTATCAAAATCTCACTGGTTCGCACACAGACAGCTTGAGGGTTCCGTTTGGTGGCGGTAAAGGTTGGGTCCGAACTATCATTGGAATGGAGGCCCATACGGACTTGGCTTTGAGAGGAGGTTTGTTATGGTGCAAACTAAAGTCATACATCAGATATGAAGAAGAAACAAATGTGTGTTTAAGAGGTGGTTTCTCTTAGGTTTGGGCGGTAAGGTAGAAAACAGTAGGGATAGTCATTTGGAAATCGACGGTGGGAGTTATCGTGGAAGTTTGGATACTCGCGGGTTGTAGTCTGGATGTGTGGATAGCGCAACGTGACATTTGTAGCATGTCGACGGTTGGTGCACCCCGTACTTAGCGCACATGGTTGCGCGACCTCAGTGGATGAGTCGATCTTGGAGCTTTGTACCGTAAGTCGACTTGATGCGGTCCCAGTTAGGTTGTGTTCCGAGGTTGCGGCAGGTACTAAATTAGGTTAGATCTGGACTATCATTAGAGGGAAGGCCTAGTTGAACTTAGATTTGTGGGGAGGTTTGTTTAGATTGCAAACCAAAGTCCAACATCAGATTATTGAACGGGTCGACTAATGTATTTAATCGAATATTCTATAGTATATGGAATATGTGGGCAGGGTTAGAGCTTCTCTCACTGAAGAATTGGTTTGAAGTTTTCGGATATGAAGCATTCGACTGACGTCTTGGGTTTGGTTGACATTGGAACAACAAAGCAAGCGGTTTTTCTTCGAGGTGACTAATTGAGTTAATCCTAGACCCTTGTATCAAAATCTCACTGGTCCGCACACATACAGCTTGAGGGTTCCGTTTGGTGGCGGTAAAGGTTAGATCCGAACTATCGTTAGAGTGGAGGCCCATATGGACTTGGGTTTGAGAGAAGGTTTGTTATGGTGCAAACCAAAGCCATACATCGGATATGGGGAAGAAACAAATCTGTGTTTAAGAGGTGGTTTCTCTTAGGTTTGGGTAGTAAGGTAGCAAACAGTAGGGACAGTCATTTGGAAATCCACGGTGGGAGTTATCGTGGAAGTTTGGATACTCGCGGGTTGTAGTCTGTTCGTGTGGATAGCGCAACGTGACATTTGCAGCATGTCGACGGTTGGTGCACCCTTACTTGGCGCACATGGTTGCGCAACCTCAGTGGATGAGTCGATCTTGGAGCTTTGTACCGTAAGTCGACTTGATGCGGTCCCAGTTAGGTTGTGTTCCGAGGTTGCGGCAGGTACTAAATTAGGTTAGATCTGGACTATCATTGGAGTGAAGGCCTAGTTGAACTTAGATTTGTAGGGAGGTTTGTTTAGATTGCAAACCAAAGTCCAACATCAGATTATTGAACAGGTCGACTAATGTATTTAGTCGAATATTCTATAGTATATGGAGTATGTGGGCAGGGTTAGAGCTTCTCTCACTGAAGAATTGGTTTGAAGTTCTCGGATATGAAGCATTCGACTGACGTCTTGGGGTTGGTTGACATTGGTACAACAAAGCAAGCGGTTTTTCTTCGGGGTAACCAATTAGGAATCTTTAGGTGATGGTAGAAGTGGATAATCTTGTAAGACCTGGACCTTGAGCTTTCTAGAGGGTGTCGAGAACTCGATGTGAGTATGTTAATCGACAGAAGTACCGAGCTAGTGGGAGTTTGATGACTACTGAGAGTTATGGAGATGGTTATGCGACGTGGGTCTCCAGTCCTCACAATATTAGTGCCTATAACACTAGGGTACTTGGTTGCTGCAAGTATACCCTCAAATGGCAAAGAGATTTGCAACTGACGATGGTATGAACCATATTCTTCTCGGATAGCCGCAATTTATTTCTTACTCGTACAGTGGGAGCGTTCTTGGGAATGAGAAGATGTGTTCATGAAATTCATAGCTATGAGGTGGGTCAGTGTACCAGTGCGAAAGTGGTAAAAGTTCAAAGGTGTAGATTTTAAGGTTTTGCGTTCTCACTGGAGCCTTGATTTACAAAGGCGTCTGTTGGGGTTTTCTGACTGCTGGGAAGGAAAATCATAGATAGACGAAAATTATGTATGAGTGATCGTTGACATGTGTTTGACGGGATTGGACGTGTCTTGAGCGATGGGTGAGGCAGTGTTGTCTCATGAAAGAATCCTGTAATTGAAGTTTCGCATACTTCAATTGATCTTCTTGTGTAAAAAGATGGTGGTGCAAGAAACCGAGATGCACCATGTTAGTAACTGGAGATCGGGATGAAGCTTAGTGGTTTTGGTGTCGAAAGACTTCCTTCCCTCTAGTGTGGAAGAGCGGCGTGACCCGGATGTTTGATTTCAGCGGTATCAAAAGTCGTAGTTGAGAGGAGATCGGGAGTTGCTATGGGTGTTTGAACAACATTGACAGTTGAGGCGGTTATTGGTTTCTAGTTCCGACAAGTAGTGTTGAAGACCTTGTATCGAAAGTCTACTCATTCGACGTATGTGATGAGTGTGCGTGTCCCAAATGGAGATTGGAAGTATAATGGTGGTTTGACTTTCTTGGATGGAATGGAGATTGATGTTCGGGTTTGTTCAAAATCTCCAAGTGGGAGATTGTTGAGTAGTGAAGAGTTTGCTCAAAGTCTTTAAATGAGAGATTGTTGAAGGTGTGAAGAATCTGATCAAAGAAACAAGTCGAAGAGAGCTTGACTTGGTGAACAAGTCGTAGGGAGCTTGACTTGGTGAACAAGTTGTAGGGAGCTTGACTTGGTGAACAAGTCGTAGAGCAACTGTTGCCTTAATTAAATCTTCTAGTAGGAATGAAGTATGGAGCACGTAATAGATAGTTATGAAATGTCTTTTGCTTGAAGGACAAGTTTAACTCTTCCTATAAATTATAACCCCTAGCCTCATTGTAATGTATGCACAATAATATGTTGGTGATTTTAGTGTCATCCAACGTGCATTTTGGTTAGTTGCGATTTACTTGAATGCAGGTGTTAGCTACCTATACTTAACAATGGGTTCGGAGAGTGTGGAGTACACGCCCGTAAGAGTTGGCTGCTAACTATCACACAAAATGCGGGGGTCAAGGGGGCTGCGCCCCTTGCGGGGTCCAAGGGGCAGCGCCCCAAAACCTCAACCGAACTTGCACTATTCGTTATCAGTGAAAAGGTGCAATCCAATAGTTATACCTTTTCGATATAACAGTTTTTCCCGCCTAAAATGAAGGGATACATCCTTTCATTTGTCTAACTGTTTTACATAACAGATTTTTGGACGTTTTATCATTCATTCTACATTCATCAACAAACAGTAAACACATACATTTTTTCTAACAATTTGATCAGTGATTTCATTGCCAAAAACACTGATTGCGTTCTTGTCTTATCCCTGTAAAGATTTCGTGCAACCAAGGCAATCGTAGGGTCGAAATACTTTATCGAGACAGTGATTACACGATTCAAGAACGAATCTGGCAGTCAATTTATACCCGATTTCTAACATAATATAAGAAAATCTCTGGTTTGCGCCCGTGGACTAAACCCTTCTCCGTGTTTTGGAGTAGGGATATAACCACGTTAAATACGCGTCGTTTGTACTTTATTTATCGTTTTAATTCGTTTGTTGTTCGTGGATTAGTAATTGAGATCAATCGCATTGTCTTGGTTGAGTCCCTAAATTCCTAACACCATTTCCATGTTTTTCATTACTCCATTATTTAGAGTCTTCTTTCTCATATATTCACCAGCTTTTCTACCATATTATCCAATTTTCATGTGACAATTTCGAAATAATATTATTGGTTTTGTGCATTTTATATCTATAAACCATATTGTCTCACATGGGTCACTTTATGCTAACAACAGAAAAGATAATGTACGTGTCTCCTACACAACATTTTTAATATACATAAATTCTGCTGATATATATTTTAATTTATCGTCTAATAGTTAAATTATTTATTTTTTACTTACCCGACCATTCACACAATCACTTACATAAGTAGCAGAAAGTCAAGTGATAACATTAAATGATTGTACAGTACTATAACAACCAAATCGTAATGTACCCAACCATAGCAATTTTAGCTCTTGATTCATCTGTTTAAATTAGGGGTTCATAATTGAACTCCTTAACTAGCAATTTGTTACAAAGGACACAGAGAAACAGGCTAATTACAAGTGCAAAACTTTTTGCTTATATAACGATCTATAAAAATATGAACACTTACGTTATCATTTTGTGTTAACTTAGAATATAAAATTATCAAACGACACGTTGGGTTCAAAACTAGCATCGAGAGCCTCTTCTACAGCCAAGCACACCAGCATTAGCCGTGATCGAGCCCACAATGGTTGATGGTCTTGCACTTAAGCTTGACGCCCTTGCATAACTCTTGGACGCCCCTGCACCCGACGCCACAAAATATGCACCATTTAACATTAGGTCTCCATCCGAACGCCAATTCCAACTCTTCCACTCATCCTCTTCTGCCTCCTCTCGTTTTGTCACCTACAAAAACAAGACGAAAAAAAAAAAAGACTAAGTAAAATGACTAAACTACCCTTATGTTTATGTTCTTCTGATTGCTTACTTCTTTGTTTTCATGATTATTGGGAGCAAGAAATCTATTCCCTTGGCTATTGATAGTTGGTGAAGCACTTCCTCCAATTGCATACATCTCCCAATGAGTGTAGTCATTATTCACCACATGAAAATATCCATGCCGACATCTACACATATTAAACACTAATTAAGTATAACCGTAAAGTACAACTATTTAATTTATGCATGTAATACCACTATTTACTGTATAGTTGTGATGGATCTATCAAAAATATCATTGTAACGAATGATATGCAAGACACCTTGGCATTCTTTGAACTAGGCCTTCACCAAAATGATTAAATGCAATAGTAACTTGCATATTATTATCTTGAGTCAATGTATCACTATGCCCTAACAACATGACCTTATCATGATGTGTCATATAATTGTTAGATATTGTAATAGCCGTGGATCCATGAATAGCATCAATCAACCCATCATGACAATTAGCCAAGGAACAATGATCAACCCAAACATGACTCCCTCCAAAAATCGAGATCCCATCACCATCCGATATCGTTCGCCAACCATAATGGTCAGGCGAATCGCGCACATCAGCATTACCCCCTTGTTTACAATCATGTATATTGATACCATGTATAATAATATTCGTAACGTATTGAATTGTTATACATGGCCCACCCGCAATGTGGACATCAGCGCCACGACCATCGATCGTTTTGAACGAATTCATCATGAGTTCTTCTTTAAGTTTGATGGTCATATCGTGTGCGAATATGATCCATAATGGTTCATTTTGGATCACACCATATCTTAAAGTTCCGGGTTTAGGGTTAACGGGGTCATCATTTTTTGAATCGGTTACGACATATATTTTACCATCACGTCCACCAATTGCGTGTTTGCCAAAACCGATAGCACAATCTGCTAAACGTTGGAGGTTTTTTTCCCAACTTTTGTCGCATCGCCAACAATCGTCGATTGGGTTGCCGGTCCCATACGAGAAAAATCCCAAATTCCTCTTGGATTCATTTAACTTCCTGCATTTTAAGAAAAAAGGAACTTAATATAATTTGTCATAAAGTTAAATATACATCCAACTTCCTTTTACATAAAAAAGGGTAAACGGATAATGTCTTTCGTGTTCAGTCTACATAGAGAGCTGAAGTATTTTTACTTAGATATATGTTGTTAGTAATGTTTGAACATGAAACATGTTAATCTAAGACTCCAGCCACTAAATTATCATGATTTACTTTTTGATTTTGTATCAAGAAAGAAGTTGCTAATTAAGTTCGTTATCTATTTTTAGAATGTTGATTTGATTTATGTTAATGATGGTGGACAAATAATTAAGAAGAAAATGACATTTTTATGACATATGTAGATCCATATCACTAGCTAGTCACTAGTTCTTTTATTTTTTTTTAAAGTAAAAAATTGTTGACACTGATTATTCACTAGTTAGTAAACCACCTAAATTTTCAATGGTTTTCAAGATTTATGTGTTCATTTTGTGGGATTGGTAATAAAGTATAAATAAAATGGGACCCACAAAATGAGAATTTGAGATTAAGATATTAAATGTGACCTTAAGAAACATTTAATGTTGAAATTAGTGCACAAGCATATGAATCAAACAAGTATATTTTACCTGTGGACATGTTCAACCACAAGGTTGGGATCTTGTACTTGTGATGATAAAGTAGAAAAAGGTGCAAGAAGAGCAAGAAATATGAAAAATATTGGCAATGTCATAATGTTTGTTTTGAAAGATGCAAAATAATTGAAAAGAAAAGAATGTGTGAGAAAGCGGAATGGTGAATGAGATTATTAATACTCAAATTCTGAGACTACCTACAAAGGCACATGGTACTTCACTCATGCAATCAAGATATAAAATTAAATAAATAAATAACAAAAGAAATAGAAAATTAATTAAATTTTTAATTTTTAATACTGGCTATATTCTAGAGTAGGACTGGTATGAATTTGGATATGGTCTTAACGGCTTTTTATCTGATTTAACCGTATTTATAGGGAAAATGGGGTGAAAGATTTGCATTTTACATAAGTATTTTATTTGTGACACACTTCTGTTGCATCTTTAATTAGTTGATTGTAAATGTTAAAGACAATAAAGTTCAGAGCAACCTTTTCATGAACGTGTTAGTAGACATTTCATGTTGAGATTTTGGTAAAATGTTGTACATCTTAAGATAAGTGATTAAGTATGCAATTTCTGTTAATTAAAGGAATCGTGGTCCCATTTTGGATGTACATAGCTAGAGGATGACGTAAGATAAGTGACAAGTAATTGTTACAAAAATCCGGAAATTATATGTGTGTTTCTCTTGTGGTCTTAAATATGTGTACACTAAAGTAGTCATGTGTGATACATGGATTAAGTTTTATCTAATCAAGTTTACGAACAAAGGTATCGAAGCAGTCGATCGATCTAAAGGTAGAAATTCGACAGTCTTTTTTTTTTTTTGGGGACGGCCAAGCTTTTATTAAAAAAAAAAAAAGAACGAGCTATCCTAGCAAGTAGCTACTGTAGGATCGTGTAAACAGGATTAAACGACCTAATCTACTATATCGAGTGCGAAAAATCTCGATATAGGGTTTTATACTCAAAACACACAAATATACTTTGATCTTTAGATATAGAACGACTTTAGGGTGTTAAAGATCGACATAGATGAATGCAAGATGACCAGAGAATCGGTTAAGACGTTTTCGTGCGGCTTGGATCGTTAACCTAATCATGAAACCGAAGTTCTCTATATATATACACAGCGTGTGCAACCGTACGGTTGCACCCCTGCAACCGTACGGTTGCACTGTGTATCCGTACGGATGTATACTGCATCCGTACGGTTGCATTCCAGAGGTGAATATTTGACGTTTACGTATTCCAACTTGATCGCAATGAACCTGGGGACTATAATGCACCAACAAACTCCCCCATGACCCAGTTCATTAACCAGATCAATAAAAAGCTTCACCTGCAAAACAAACCAACCAAACTGCCATCTAGCATACATAACAGTACATAGATAAACGTTTAAGTCTAAGTTATTACAACCATATCGAATAAGACATAAGTTCAAACATTCACATCCATAGTTCATAGGTTCAAAAGTTCAAAACACCAATGACCGACCATCAGGCAGTGCACACAGTTTCAGCCTCCACCTCTTCAACATCAGATGGAAACACCAACTCGTCATCATCTGCAAAGAAGTTGTTTAGCAACATCCCGTTGGGCAGTCCTCTTTCATTAGCTTCAGGAAGCCCCACCATTCGCTTTGCTACCACATAAGCCAAGTTTATGGGAATTTGACTAACCAGACACATCAAGATCAGAACTTCGGTCACAGAAAGTTCAACATCCTCCTCGTCTCTAAACATGACGTTTTTCTTGATGATCATCATCATTTGCCTGTACTCATCTAGGATATTTTCCTCTCTGATGATAACTGGCCCGCGACCAGTCCAATTATAACCTGGTTTACATAAGCCTGACACGAACCCAAAAGAAGAAAACAGGTTACCAGTGGTAGAACTTCTTGGAGCACTGTTCACGTCTTTGCTCAAACTGAAGAATTTGAAGTCTCCAACTGGTATGTCAAGTTGTTCGGCGAATTCTTCCAAGGTCCAATTGTAGGGATACCCAAACATGTTTAGATGAACACATTTAACTATTCGCTCATCAAACACGTAGTTGGTGTGGAACTCCCTAACAAACTTCAGACAAAAAGTTCTATCCTGGTGGAGAAATGCACCAGCCTGTATACCCCTCCAATACATAGTGAATCTTGGCTGTGATCTAACAATACATACAGTGAGAATTGCTCGATCTGCTACTGAATTTCTTCGCTCAGCAATCGCACTTTCCGTTTCGCTCTGTGATAGTCTTCTTGAAGCCCTGTCTGCCATGAGGATGAACTGAAACACAAAACTCTCATCTAGACATAAATTAGACTAGCAAACATTTTTTACAAAATTTGGTATAAGTAACCGTACGGTTCCTCAGAACAACCGTCCGGTTGCATGGATTAGCTTACGCGGATGAGAGCTCAACCGTGCGGTTGCAAACTGCAACCGTACGGATGCATCCATCGAAACAGAGGTGGTTTTTATAACCCATAACTAACGAATATGACAATGATTATTCAAACATTAGCTCAAAAACCAACCTATATATCCTAAGATGCATGATGATTGACATCTTAAAGGTCAAAAATCGGACACCATATGTAACTTCACACGATGTACAAGCTCCAAATAAACAATTAAGTCATGATGGAAAAATAGTTTCAACATTACCTTGATTTAAAACAAAGATCAAAACTTCACGAATAGAAATTAAAGATAAGCTCAAAAGAGACCTGCTGTTGCACTTATGGAAATAATGTGAGAAGTGAATAAGCACCACAAGATGTAAAAGTAGATCAATCTCATGTTCACCTTTTTGGAAATTTACGCCCATTTTGCAACCGTGCGGTTTGTGACACCCCGTACAAAGCCATCATGTACGAATCCTCAACAACAGGTCCATTACACGGTATAATACTACATGCTGTTTTAAAACAAGTTTTGCATTCGTGAAAAGATAACGTTTTACAAAAGATAACGTGACACAAAGGTCTTTACAAAGACATTATTCAAAATAACATAAGTTGCGAATGCAAAATAAAAGTTCCATGATTGAGACATCTCTAAGTAATGCAGCGGAAGTCTAACACAGTGAGTTTGTAATAGCAAGTCTATAACACCAAGACTATAACAGCAAGTCTAACAGCGGAAGCAACAACGTCTAAGCACCTGAGAAATACACGCTTAAAAAGTCAACACGAATGTTTGTGAGCTATAGTTTGGTTGTAATCAGTAATGTAATGTAGACCACGAGATTTCAGTGCTTCAACCAACAAGTTAAGTCAGTATGAAGTATTAAACACCCATTGAATGCTAACACGACTAGCCCGAGTGTGGATGTCAAACCCTATGGATCCATATCTTAGATTCGCGTCTACCGGTTCATAAATCAATAGTTAAACATTAATGAGCTAAGGGGAATCTTTGTGCCGTTATGTCACCCACACATATATAAAGTTTAAGTACTCGTGTCTAGTACGTAAAACATAAAAAGCGCATGTATTCTCAGTCCCAAAAATAGTTAAAGTAAAAGGGGGCTATAACTCACAGTGAATGTGTGGTAAAAGTCGCTATGAAAAGTATGCAAGTAGTAAGTCGGTCCGAAAGGTCCTCAACCTAAGTCAAAGGTTACTAGGTCAGTAAATTGTCTCCAAAAGTTTAAAAGTGAATAAATTAAGTCTTAAGTATCATCATCATCATCATCATCATCATCATCATCATCATCATTCGTAAAAGCTAAAGTAAGTTTTCAACAAGTATAGAGATCGAAACAAAACGCTGATTTCGGACAGCTGCTACGACCTCTATACAAAATGAAAAGACGCGTGGTCAGTGGCCAAGGCTCCGTATCTGAGTCCTCTAACCGCTGTCCAATTTTCAGATCCTAACTCGATGTCATTTGACCGTGGCGACGGTTCAAGCGCGAGTAGGTCAGATTTTTCAACACGTCGTTACAAAGGCGTAGTGATTTTCGGAAGGCTATAAATCCTAAACTGTATATCGGATTTAGGAGAGTCCTAAACGAAAAGTTATCTACTCGAAATGAACTATCTGAAAATTAACTTTCCAGAAGTCCCAGGTGTAGTGACCCAAACTTTTCCATGTTTATATATATTAATTGAGGTTGATATTTACATGATTAAATGTTTCCAACATGTTAAGCAATCAAACTTGTTAAGACTTGATTAATTGAAATATGTTTCATATAGACAATTGACCACCCAAGTTGACCGGTGATTCACGAACGTTAAAACTTGTAAAAACTATATGATGACATATATATGGATATATATATATATAGTTAACATGATACTATGATAAGTAAACATATCATTAAGTATATTAACAATGAACTACATATGTAAAAACAAGACTACTAACTTAATGATTTTTAAACGAGACATATATGTAACGATTATCGTTGTTAAGACATTTAATGTATATATATCATATTAAGAGATATTCATACATGATAATATCATGATAATATAATAATTTAAAATCTCATTTGATATTATAAACATTGGGTTAACAACATTTAACAAGATCGTTAACCTAAAGGTTTCAAAACAACACTTACATGTAACGACTAACGATGACTTAACGACTCAGTTAAAATGTATATACATGTAGTGTTTTAATATGTATTTATACACTTTTTAAAGACTTCAATACACTTATCAAAATACTTCTACTTAACAAAAATGCTTACAATTACATCCTCGTTCAGTTTCATCAACAATTCTACTCGTATGCACCCGTATTCGTACTCGTACAATACACATCTTTTAGATGTATGTACTATTGGTATATATACTCCAATGATCAGCTCTTAGCAGCCCATGTGAGTAACCTAACACATGTGGGAACCATCATTTGGCAACTAGCATGAAATATCTCATAAAATTACAAAAATATGAGTAATCATTCATGACTTATTTACATGAAAACAAAATTACATATCCTTTATATGTAATCCATACACCAACAACCAAAAACACCTACAAACACTTTCATTCTTCAATTTTCTTCATCTAATTGATCTCTCTCAAGTTCTATATTCAAGTTCTAAGTGTTCTTCATATATTCTACAAGTTCTAGTTACATAAAATCAAGAATACTTTCAAGTTTGCTAGCTCACTTCCAATCTTCTAAGGTGATCATCCAACCTCAATAAATCTTTGTTTCTTACAGTAGGTTATCATTCTAATACAAGGTAATAATCATATTCAAACTTTGGTTCAATTTCTATAACTATAACAATCTTATTTCAAGTGATGATCTTACTTGAACTTGTTTTCGTGTCATGATTCTGCTTCAAGAACTTCGAGCCATCCAAGGATCCGTTGAAGCTAGATCCATTTTTCTCTTTTCCAGTAGGTTTATCCAAGGAACTTAAGGTAGTAATGATGTTCATAACATCATTCGATTCATACATATAAAGCTATCTTATTCGAAGGTTTAAACTTGTAATCACTAGAACATAGTTTAGTTAATTCTAAACTTGTTCGCAAACAAAAGTTAATCCTTCTAACTTGACTTTTAAAATCAACTAAACACATGTTCTATATCTATACGATATGCTAACTCAATGATTTAAAACCTGGAAACACGAAAAATACCGTAAAACCGGATTTACGCCGTCGTAGTAACACCGCGGGCTGTTTTGGGTTAGTTCATTAAAAACTATGATAAACTTTGATGTAAAAGTTGTTATTCTGAGAAAATGATTTTTATTATGAACATGAAACTATATCCAAAAATTATGGTTAAACTCAAAGTGGAAGTATGTTTACTAAAATGGTCATCTAGACGTCGTTCTTTCGACTGAAATGACTACCTTTACAAAAACGACTTGTAACTTATTTTTCCGACTATAAACCTATATTGTTTCTATTTAGATTCATAAAATAGAGTTCAATATTAAACCATAGCAATTTGATTCACTCAAAACGGATTTAAAATGAAGAAGTTATGGGTAATACAAGATTGGATCATTTTTCTCATTTTAGCTACGTGAAAATTGGTAACAAATCTATTCCAACCATAACTTAATCAACTTTTATTGTATATTATGTAATCTTGAGATACCATAGACACGTACACAATTTTTTGACCTATCATGTCGACACATCTATATATATTTCGGAACAACCATAGACACTCTATATGTGAATGTTGGAGTTAGCTATACAGGGTTGAGGTTGATTCCAAAATATATATAGTTTGAGTTGTGATCAATACTGAGATACGTATACACTGGGTCGTGGATTGATTCAAGATAATATTTATCAATTTATTTCTGTACATCTAATTGTGGACAACTAGTTGTAGGTTACTAACGAGGACAGCTGACTTAATAAACTTAAAACATCAAAATATATTAAAAGTGTTGTAAATATATTTTGAACATACTTTGATATATATGTATATATTGTTATAGGTTCGTGAATCAACCAGTGGCCAAGTCTTACTTCCCGACGAAGTAAAAATCTGTGAAAGTGAGTTATAGTCTCACTTTTAAAATCTAATATTTTTGGGATGAGAATACATGCAGGTTTTATAAATGATTTACAAAATAGACACAAGTACGTGAAACTACATTCTATGGTTGAATTATTGAAATATAATATGCCCCTTTTTATTAAGTCTGGTAATCTAAGAATTAGGGAACAGACACCCTAATTGACGCGAATCCTAAAGATAGATCTATTGGGCCTAACAAACCCCATCCAAAGTACCGGATGCTTTAGTACTTCGAAATTTATATCATATCCGAAGGGTGTCCCGGAATGATGGGGATATTTTTATATATGCATCTTGTTAATGTCGGTTACCAGGTGTTCACCATATGAATGATTTTTATCTCTATGTATGGGATGTGTATTGAAATATGAAATCTTGTGGTCTATTATTATGATTTGATATATATAGGTTAAACCTATAACTCACCAACATTTTTGTTGACGTTTTAAGCATGTTTATTTTCAGGTGATTATTAAGAGCTTCCGCTGTCGCATACTTAAATAAGGACGAGATTTGGAGTCCATGCTTGTATGATATTGTGTAAAAACTGCATTCAAGAAACTTATTTTGTTGTAACATATTTGTATTGTAAACCATTATGTAATGGTCGTGTGTAAACAGGATATTTTAGATTATCATTATTTGATAATCTACGTAAAGCTTTTTAAACCTTTATTGATGAAATAAAGGTTATGGTTTGTTTTAAAATGAATGCAGTCTTTGAAAAACGTCTCATATAGAGGTCAAAACCTCGCAACGAAATCAATTAATATGGAACGTTTTTAATCAATAAGAACGGGACATTTCAGTTGGTATCCGAGCGTTGGTCTTAGAGAACCAGAATTTTGCATTAGTGTGTCTTATCGAGTTTGTTAGGATGCATTACTGAGTCTGGACTTCGACCGTGTTTACTTGAAAAATGATTGTTTAACAAATTTTGTTGGAAACTATATATTTTTAACATGTGAATATTATGTGATATATTAATCTCTTAACGCGTTTGATATTATGTGATAGATGTCTACCTCTAGAACAAGTCCCATTGACTCACCTAATAATAATGAAGAGTCAAATGTAAATTGGAATGATTCGTGGACTGATTCACAAGTTCCCGAAGAGGAACCGGAAGAAGAGTCGGAACCGGAAGAAGAATCGGAACCGGAAGAAGAATCGGAACCGGATGAAGAAATAGAACCGGTGGGGGAAATAATAAAACGGTTAAGTAAAAGAAAATCCTCAACCAACCGACCAAGGTTAATTATGGTCAATGGTGTTTCCGCCAAGGAAGCAAAATATTGGGAGGATTACCAATTCTCCGATGAATCGGATTCCGACGAGAATTCCGATGATGTTATAGAAATTACCCCAACTGAATTTAAAAAGGCAAAAGAAAATAATAAGGGAAAGGGCATAAAAATAGAGAAATCTAATTCCAACCCCGATGAACTTTATATGTATCGTCAACCCCCGAAGTCCTTAAGTTGTAACAATGACCCGGGAACCTCTAAACCACCAGGTTTTTCTAAAC
Organism: Rutidosis leptorrhynchoides; assembly: GCF_046630445.1. Classification (NCBI taxonomy): domain Eukaryota; kingdom Viridiplantae; phylum Streptophyta; class Magnoliopsida; order Asterales; family Asteraceae; genus Rutidosis; species Rutidosis leptorrhynchoides. The sequence goes on along the minus strand of NC_092342.1, from coordinate 111,150,290 downwards.
CAATGTGGAAAATGACGGCTCGTATTAGGGGAACATCATATATCCCTAGAAACTTGGCAAAACGAACCAAAATCGAAGAAGAAGAAACAAGCGAGTCGGAATAAGATAGTTGTATTCGTGTGGTGTAATATATGTAATATAGTGTGCTTATGCTTTATGATATATGTAAAAATTGCTTGTATTAATAAGTATTTTTTTTATGAATCTAACTCTTGTCTATTTTACAGTATAAAAACACAAAATAGATAGACAACCCAATATTTTAAGAGACCTACCCGGAGACATGATTGATGAAATCTTGTCTAGAGTCGGTCAGAATTCTTCAGCACAACTATTTAAGGCGAGATCAGTTTGTAAGACATTCGAAGAACGTTCCAAGAATGCCTTGGTTTATAAAAGGCTTTCGTTCGAAAGATGGGGGATATCACATTGGGAAATCCATAAGTTACGATGTGTTTACTTTGACGCATATATTGCGGGGAACCCAAATGCTATTTTACGCAATGGGTTAAGAAATTATTTTGACTCAATATATCCGAATATTGGACTTCGTGATTTAGAAAAAGCAGCTAACATGCAACATAAAGAAGCATGTTATGCTTACAGATTAGTAATGTTCGCTTCTCACCAAAGTGAGAACAAGAACATCGGGCTACAACTATTAAACAAAACGTTCCCACAAGTGACGGAGTCGGTAATTGGGGTAAGAAATGAGGTTTTTAGATTGTTACGGGACTGTTGGACATTACGTAACCCTCGTCCCTTTGACGACATTACAACACGCTGTCTTATCAACGGCCATAACGGTTATGTTCCACAAGACCAAGGATGGGAAGTAATCCTAGTAAAACCAGAATGCATGACTTGTTTCTGGACGTATGAATTACGTGTTTTTATTGCCTTTGCTGAACGACTTGTGTACTAGCTAGAATTATCTTCACAACCATCTTGTATCAAATTTATTGTGTGCTATATTTCATGCTATATGTAAAATAAGCGGTATTGTAAGTTTGTAAAATATTGTGTAAAAGTTTGAACGCGAAATATTATTATAATCAGTTTTTCATATAGAATTTTAGTAGTTGAATTGTATATTAGCTACTAAGTATGAACTTAACGGGTAGGTACTACCCGAATTTAAACTTATAAAACACTAATATGAAGAAAAAGCTTTTATAAATGAGTTCATATTATGCTACGAAATACTATTAACTACTCTTAATATTCTGTATGATTAACTTGTTCCATTTGACTATTTTGAAGGAAATGGCACCGACTACTCGACACACCGTGAATATGAATGAAGAGGAATTCCGTACTTTTCTAGCTTCAAACATAGCCGCAGTACAGGCTGCGCTACATACCAACAATAACCTTGGATCTAGCAGTACAGGAAATCGTGTAGGATGCACCTACAAAGAATTCACTGCCTGCAAACCTTTGGAATTTGATGGAACCGAAGGACCGATCGGATTGAAACGGTGGACCGAGAAGGTCGAATCGGTGTTTGCCATAAGTAAGTGTACTGAAGAGGACAAAGTGAAGTACGCTACGCATACCTTCACAGGTTCTGCGTTAACATGGTGGAATACCTATCTAGAGCAAGTGGGACAAGACGATGCGTACGCACTACCGTGGTCAGCATTCAAGCACTTGATGAACGAGAAGTACCATCCCAGAACCGAGGTCAATAAGCTCAAGACAGAACTTAGAGGGTTACGAACCCAAGGATTTGATATTACCACGTACGAAAGACGATTCACGGAATTGTGCCTATTGTGTTCGGGAGCATTCGAAGATGAGGAAGAGAAGATCGACACGTTTGTGAAAGGATTACCGGAAAGAATCCAAGAAGATATAAGTTCACACGAGCCCGCCTCCATACAACAGGCATGTAGAATGGCTCACAAACTAGTGAACCAGATTGAAGAAAGAATTAAAGAACAGACTGCTGAAGAGGCCAATGTGAAGCAAGTCAAAAGAAAGTGGGAGGAAAACGGTGATAAGAATCACCAATACAACAACAACAGCAATTACAACAATAATCGCAACAATTATCCCAACAATCGCAACATCAATCGCAACTACAACAAACGGCCCAACAACAACAACAACAACAACAACAACAACTACAACAATCATCCCAACAACAATAATAACTGTAACAACAACAACAATCAGAAGCAGCTATGCCAAAGGTGTGAAAAGTATCACTCGGGGTTCTGCACCAAATTTTGCAAAAAGTGTAAAAGAAATGGTCATAGTGCGGCGAAGTGTGAGGTCTACGGACCAGGGGTTAATAGAACGAAAGGAACAAATGGTGTCGGAACGAGTAATGGCGGAGCAAGTAGTGTCGGAGCAAGTTATGCCAATGTAGTTTGTTATAAATGTGGAAAACCGGGCCACATTATTAGAAATTGCCCGAACCAGGAGAACACGAATGGACAAGGCCGCGGAAGAGTTTTCAATATTAATGCGGCAGAGGTACAGGAAGACCCGGAGCTTGTTACGGGTACGTTTCTTATTGATAATAATCTGCTTACGTTTTATTTGATTCGGGTGCAGATAGAAGCTATATGAGTAGAGATTTTTGTGCTAAATTAAGTTGTCCATTGACACCTTTGGATAGTAAATTTTTACTCGAATTAGCAAATGGTAAATTAATTTCAGCAGATAATATATGTCGGAATCGAGAAATTAAACTGGTTAGCGAAACATTTAAGATTGATTTGATACCAGTAGAGTTAGGGAGTTTTGATGTGATAATCGGTATGGACTGGTTGAAAGAAGTGAAAGCAGAGATCGTTTGTTACAAAAATGCAATTCGCATTATACGAGAAAAAGGAAAACCCTTAATGGTGTACGGAGAAAAGGGCAACACGAAGCTACATCTTATTAGTAATTTGAAGGCACAAAAACTAATAAGAAAAGGTTGCTATGCTGTTCTAGCACACGTCGAGAAAGTACAAACTGAAGAAAAGAGCATCAATGATGTTCCCATTGCAAAAGAATTTCCCGATGTATTTCCGAAAGAATTACCGGGATTACCCCCACATCGATCCGTTGAATTTCAAATAGATCTTGTACCAGGAGCTGCACCAATAGCTCGTGCTCCTTACAGACTCGCACCCAGTGAGATGAAAGAACTGCAAAGCCAATTACAAGAACTTTTAGAGCGTGGTTTCATTCGACCAAGCACATCACCGTAGGGAGCTCCTGTTTTGTTTGTCAAGAAGAAAGATGGTACATTCAGGTTGTGTATCGACTATCGAGAGTTGAACAAACTTACCATCAAGAACCGTTACCTACTACCGAGAATCGACGACTTATTTGATCAACTACAAGGCTCGTATGTTTATTCAAAGATTGACTTACGTTCCGGGTATCATCAAATGCGGGTGAAAGAAGATGATATTCCAAAGACTGCTTTCAGAACATGTTACGGTCATTACGAGTTTATGGTCATGCCGTTTGGTTTAACTAATGCACCAGCTGTGTTCATGGACCTTATAAACCGAGTGTGTGGACCATACCTTGACAAGTTTGTCATTGTTTTCATTGATGACATACTTATTTACTCAAAGAATGACCAAGAACACGGTGAACATTTGAGAAAGGTGTTAGAAGTATTGAGGAAGGAAGAATTGTACGCTAAGTTTTCAAAGTGTGCATTTTGGTTGGAAGAAGTTCAATTCCTCGGTCACATAGTGAACAAAGAAGGTATTAAGGTGGATCCGGCAAAGATAGAAACTGTTGAAAAGTGGGAAACCCCGAAAACTCCGAAACACATACGCCAGTTTTTAGGACTAGCTGGTTACTACAGAAGGTTCATCCAAGACTTTTCCATAATAGCAAAACCCTTGACTGCATTAACGCATAAAGGGAAGAAATTTGAATGGAATGATGAACAAGAGAAAGCGTTTCAGTTATTGAAGAAAAAGCTAACTACGGCACCTATATTGTCATTGCCTGAAGGGAATGATGATTTTGTGATTTATTGTGACGCATCAAAGCAAGGTCTCGGTTGTGTATTAATGCAACGAACGAAGGTGATTGCTTATGCGTCTAGACAATTGAAGATTCACGAACAAAATTATACGACGCATGATTTGGAATTAGGCGCGGTTGTTTTTGCATTAAAGACTTGGAGGCACTACTTATATGGGGTCAAAAGTATTATATATACCGACCACAAAAGTCTTCAACACATATTTAATCAGAAACAACTGAATATGAGGCAACGTAGGTGGATTGAATTATTGAATGATTACGACTTTGAGATTCGTTACCACCCGGGGAAGGCAAATGTGGTAGCCGATGCCTTGAGCAGGAAGGACAGAGAACCCATTCAAGTAAAATCTATGAATATAATGATTCATAATAACCTTACTACTCAAATAAAGGAGGCGCAACAAGGAGTTTTTAAAGAGGAAAATTTAAAGGATGAAATACCCAAAGGATCGGAGAAGCATCTTAATTTTCCATGTTTATATATATTAATTGAGATTGATATTTACATGATTAAATGTTTCCAACATGTTAAGCAATCAAACTTGTTAAGACTTGATTAATTGAAATATGTTTCATATAGACAATTGACCACCCAAGTTGACCGGTGATTCACGAACGTTAAAACTTGTAAAAACTATATGATGACATATATATGGATATATATATATATAGTTAACATGATACTATGATAAGTAAACATATCATTAAGTATATTAACAATGAACTACATATGTAAAAACAAGACTACTAACTTAATGATTTTTAAACGAGACATATATGTAACGATTATCGTTGTAAAGACATTTAATGTATATATATCATATTAAGAGATATTCATACATGATAATATCATGATAATATAATAATTTAAAATCTCATTTGATATTATAAACATTGGGTTAACAACATTTAACAAGATCGTTAACCTAAAGGTTTCAAAACAACACTTACATGTAACGACTAACGATGACTTAACGACTCAGTTAAAATGTATATACATGTAGTGTTTTAATATGTATTTATACACTTTTTAAAGACTTCAATACACTTATCAAAATACTTCTACTTAACAAAAATGCTTACAATTACATCCTCGTTCAGTTTCATCAACAATTCTACTCGTATGCACCCGTATTCGTACTCGTACAATACACAGCTTTTAGATGTATGTACTATTGGTATATATACTCCAATGATCAGCTCTTAGTAGCCCATGTGAGTAACCTAACACATGTGGGAACCATCATTTGGCAACTAGCATGAAATATCTCATAAAATTACAAAAATATGAGTAATCATTCATGACTTATTTACATGAAAACAAAATTACATATCCTTTATATGTAATCCATACACCAACGACCAAAAACACCTACAAACACTTTCATTCTTCAATTTTCTTCATCTAATTGATCTCTCTCAAGTTCTATATTCAAGTTCTAAGTGTTCTTCATATATTCTACAAGTTCTAGTTACATAAAATCAAGAATACTTTCAAGTTTGCTAGCTCACTTCCAATCTTCTAAGGTGATCATCCAACCTCAAGAAATCTTTGTTTCTTACAGTAGGTTATCATTCTAATACAAGGTAATAATTATATTCAAACTTTGGTTCAATTTCTATAACTATAACAATCTTATTTCAAGTGATGATCTTACTTGAACTTGTTTTCGTGTCATGATTCTACTTCAAGAACTTCGAGCCATCCAAGGATCCGTTGAAGCTAGATCCATTTTTCTCTTTTCCAGTAGGTTTATCCAAGGAACTTAAGGTAGTAATGATGTTCATAACATAATTCGATTCATACATATAAAGCTATCTTATTCGAAGGTTTAAACTTGTAATCACTAGAACATAGTTTAGTTAATTCTAAACTTGTTCGCAAACAAAAGTTAATCCTTCTAACTTGACTTTTAAAATCAACTAAACACATGTTCTATATCTATACGATATGCTAACTCAATGATTTAAAACCTGGAAACACGAAAAACACCGTAAAACCGGATTTACGCCGTCGTAGTAACACCGCGGGCTGTTTTGGGTTAGTTCATTAAAAACTATGATAAACTTTGATGTAAAAGTTGTTATTCTGAGAAAATGATTTTTATTATGAACATGAAACTATATCCAAAAATTATGGTTAAACTCAAAATGGAAGTATGTTTACTAAAATGGTCATCTAGACGTCGTTCTTTCGACTGAAATGACTACCTTTACAAAAACGACTTGTAACTTATTTTTCCGACTATAAACCTATACTGTTTCTGTTTAGATTCATAAAATAGAGTTCAATATTAAACCATAGCAATTTGATTCACTCAAAACGGATTTAAAATGAAGAAGTTATGGGTAAAACAAGATTGGATAATTTTTCTCATTTTAGCTACGTGAAAATTGGTAACAAATCTATTCCAACCATAACTTAATCAACTTTTATTGTATATTATGTAATCTTGAGATACCATAGACACGTACACAATTTTTTGACCTATCATGTCGACACATCTATATATATTTCGGAACAACCATAGACACTCTATATGTGAATGTTGGAGTTAGCTATACAGGGTTGAGGTTGATTCCAAAATATATATAGTTTGAGTTGTGATCAATACTGAGATACGTATACACTGGGTCGTGGATTGATTCAAGATAATATTTATCGATTTATTTCTGTACATCTAATTGTGGACAACTAGTTGTAGGTTACTAACGAGGACAGCTGACTTAATAAACTTAAAACATCAAAATATATTAAAAGTGTTGTAAATATATTTTGAACATACTTTGATATATATGTATATATTGTTATAGGTTCGTGAATCAACCAGTGGCCAAGTCTTACTTCCCGACGAAGTAAAAATCTGTGAAAGTGAGTTATAGTCCCACTTTTAAAATCTAATATTTTTGGGATGAGAATACATGCAGGTTTTATAAATGATTTACAAAATAGACACAAGTACGTGAAACTACATTCTATGGTTGAATTATTGAAATATAATATGCCCCTTTTTATTAAGTCTGGTAATCTAAGAATTAGGGAACAGACACCCTAATTGACGCGAATCCTAAAGATAGATCTATTGGGCCTAACAAACCCCATCCAAAGTACCGGATGCTTTAGTACTTCGAAATTTATATCATATCCGAAGGGTGTCCCGGAATGATGGGGATATTTTTATATATGCATCTTGTTAATGTCGGTTACCAGTTGTTCACCATATGAATGATTTTTATCTCTATGTATGGGATGTGTATTGAAATATGAAATCTTGTGGTCTATTATTATGATTTGATATATATAGGTTAAACCTATAACTCACCAACATTTTTGTTGACGTTTTAAGCATGTTTATTCTCAGGTGATTATTAAGAGCTTCCGCTGTCGCATACTTAAATAAGGACGAGATTTGGAGTCCATGCTTGTATGATATTGTGTAAAAACTGCATTCAAGAAACTTATTTTGTTGTAACATATTTGTATTGTAAACCATTATGTAATGGTCGTGTGTAAACAGGATATTTTAGATTATCATTATTTGATAATCTACGTAAAGCTTTTTAAACCTTTATTGATGAAATAAAGGTTATGGTTTGTTTTAAAATGAATGCAGTCTTTGAAAAACGTCTCATATAGAGGTCAAAACCTCGCAACGAAATCAATTAATATGGAACGTTTTTAATCAATAAGAACGGGACATTTCACCAGGTGTCTGATCAGACCCCGAAAAACAGTAAACAAGTGCTCCGGTGGGTTTCTTGGTGCTTGATGCTTTTCACGGTTCTCATCTTTGATGCGTGTAAGCTTCAAGTGTACAACTCTTTGATGTTTTAGCATCACTTTGATCAAGTTTCAACCATCAATACACAACTAAGAGTAAAAGCTAACATTCTACAAGTTTTGAACATCAAGGTTGTCTATTTATTGCATAAACACAATAAAGCTTCAACCTTTGTTCTTTTGACACAAGTTTATGCATCTTCATCATATGAGATAATGAAGACTTGATTTTTATCACCATAAAATCATAAAAGGTTCCAAGTAAGTGAGATCTACAATAATAACTTAGATCTCAACTATTAAGAAACCCTAAGCTAGAAAGCTTGGATTTTTACTAGATTAATGAGACCATAAGCTAGAAAGCTAAGATCTAGTAAAAGTAATGAGACCATAAGCTAAAAAGCTAAGATCTAAACAAAATAATGAAACCCTAAGCTAGAAAGCTTGGATCTTTAATGTTCTTGAAGATCCTTAAAGCAAAAGGCTAGATCTTCAAGTTTCATGAAGATCATAAACACAAGTTTTGATCTTTTAACAAAATAAAAGAGATCATAAGTTAGAAAACTTAGATTCAACAAAAGTAATGAAGATTCAAAGCTAGAAAGCTTGAATCTTTCATGTTCTTGAAGGATTCAAATCAAAGTTTAAATCTTCAAGATATAACAAGATCAAGAAGCTAAAAAGCTTGATCTTATTAAGATGATGATGATGTCGATTCTATGAAGAAGAAAAGAAGAAGAAGAAAATTTAAAACTTACAATTTTTAGAGTGAGAAAGACTAGAGAGAAAATTAGAGAGTAAGTGTGTGTAAAATGAGAATGAGATCAAGTGTGAAATGGGTGAATGAGGCTTGGTATTTATAGTGGTGGCGGTGATGCTTGTGTCTCCAAAACCGTAGCCAAGGGGGGGACAAGGGGACAACTTTTTGCTTTTTGATTAGTGGTGGTCTAAAGGTGGTGCTTATTGTTAGGATCTCATGCAACATTTGTAGTAATGGTTAACAAAAATGCTAGTATGTTGGCTCTTATAAATGGGTTTTTGTCCTACATCTTAATGGGTCATTAATCCATAAAAATTGGGCTAATTAAATGGTCCATTAGCTAGAGTTGGGTGGGCTAAAGTCCAACAAGGCAAAAAGTCCAACAAGACTAACTAGTGTGCATTAGTAAATTACTAAGCGTAATTAAGCTTCCAATAACCCAAGTAATTGTTATTAGAAAATAACAATTAGTATTACGTAGTCATAATATTCCAATTATGACCAAAGTTAAACGTGTACCAAGTACATAGCTCGTTTTAAACGTCAAGTGACACCAACGGTCGTAAAAGCATTCGGGGATCAAGTTAAGTGATTAAACACTTAATAGCACGTTGTAAGATGTTAACCAAAGTAATTATCATGAAATAAGATCCCAGAGCATAAACTCGCTCAGAACGCACAAATACGCAGTTTCGTGAAAGTAATAAGCACAAAAGTATAAGTCGAAAAAGTCGGGTCGTTACACGGTTGCAAGGTTGCAACCGGCCAAAAAAGGATGTAACCGGGAGGGTACATGTAGTACCCGTGTGGTTTTACATTAAGTTCAAAAATCCTTTGAAAATTACCTATCCGGGCGGTTATATGTTGTAACCGTGCGGTTGCACAGTTTAACCGTCCAGTTGCATATCAACAATTTCAACAGATTAAAAATTTTACATTTAAAGCCCTTCCGTTCTAGCCTTCGACTCACATCATATACAACGATTTGATCAAAATTGAGTCAACTAATCGTACTTGAACTCTCTAAATAATCAAACATTTCCAAGATCTCGTTTCTAGTCAAACCAAGTCAAATAACCTAATATCCGACCTACTCAAGTTAAAACAGATCTATCTCCCATGCTTACTCCCCCTGGTCCATACATATGGAGTTTAAGAAATAACCACCAACTGTCATGCAATCATGTACAATATTAACATGCATAACGAAGAAACTAAACAAAATTCTAAAATCTTTTTCGCTTTATCAAATTATCATGCATAGAAACAGAAATAAATGCAGACCTAAATCATCATGACAGAATGAGATGCTCAATACGACCAGCATGGCAAATTATGCAAGCATGAAGATGATGATAAAACATGAATTAATCTACTTAACAAAGAATAGAAACAGCATCTAAAGAAGCATTAAAACATATTTTTGTGAGAGGATGACTTTGTCAGATTTTTCTTGGGATCAGAACTGAACTATCTTTTGCAGTTTTGACATCGTTAATTCCGTCGAACTGATTAGTTCTGATCCTGTACCTACATACTTAGTCTCTGAAAATCAATAAACTTATTCGATTTTCCTTCCGGACTTTTTGATGATCACGTTAGCGTTTAACTACTTGAACACATTTCCGTGTCTGCTTAAATCTTGGACTCCATCCTCATATGAGATCGCACAAATTTATTAGGTAGTCAATTGAGCACAAATCTTTTGAAGCTGTCCGCTATCACTTTGATGTACTTTCAATTTAATCGAACAGAAAGCATCTCACGATGTTTCTAGCAACCATGGCAGCCATGAACTTCTACCTTAAACTCATACCTTTCGCTTCGGAGAGCTTTGCTTGTCAAAATTTTATTGCTACTCCGAAAGAACTCAAATACCGGTCGCTATAAACCCCATGCTTGAGCGGAAAGCTAATTCTGATGGAATGATATCATATTTGGAGTGATGGGATTCTAAGTCAGCATATTCTCTAGAAGACATCCCCAGTTATCTAGACCAATCAGCACAACCCATATCACAGAAAATAGAAGCACCATCTTGCCAGATAATAATGTAAGATTCGAATGATTTGAGTGTTCTAGATCTGAATCTATATGACACTTCTCCCCCTCGGATATAGATAACTTAAATCAATATTGCTCAGCACATAGTGTGTTCTACTGTTTCTTTTGTGATGCATCATCCTTAATGAGATCTAAACATCATATATACATGATCATCTTTTTTTTTTTTTTTTTTGGATTTTCTGATGTTGCATTTTCACTATAGCTGATATAAATAGGCTATACATTGATGATGATGCATCATTTCTATTTTATGGTAGATGAATCACACTGCAGATCTAATCCTAGGAGTTGAAGTAACTTTCTCAAACCAAAAAAATGTCTGTGATACAGAATTGCACTTCTCAATCCGTCAAACCAAGAATACCCCCTTTAAATACCTGAATGACCTAATGAAGCATCTCGGCCCAAGCAATAAAGGTGAATAGAAACAAGTATACATTCTAACAGAGTATACTCAACTTGTTGACTTACATGGCAGTCCTTCACTAGAGTACAAATCGTAGTAGGGGAGACCTCAACCATCTGTTGAGTTCCTGAACGATCGTTTCTCAGTACATTCTCAGTGATAGTTAGGTGATTACCGTCAACCGCTTTAGACCTTTTGATGAATTCCTTGTCAAGATTATTTACTTGATGTTTGTGTGATCATCTCATTCCAAAATTTGATCATCAAAATTTATCAACATTCATCAACTAAACATGTATTACATACGTTATGTGCAAAACGATAAACATGCAAGTTCAGTAATACAATCATCTTCCATTTCCACAAAGCACCTACTCATTTTCGAATTTTTCAACTTTTTATAGGATTTTGAACTTTATATTGTTTTTGAATTTTCGAGTGTTCCCGTTTTCTCAACTAATCTATGAAATAAGCAAATCTTTTTGGGTTTTTCATGTTAAACATGCAGAACATAAATTGTTATAGAGATTAACATGCAGGCAGAAGCAGAACTAAGTAACATGCAAAAATGATGCAACATGCAGATGCCTATCTATAAATGAAACAGATTGGATGGTTACTTCAATAACTCCTTATCGGACACAACATCTGCCCTCTCTCACACCCAAAACATTTAGTAAAAACATGAAACATGGTCGATCAAAAGTTTTAGTGAACAAGTTAGCATGCTGAGTCTGAGTACCTATCTGAAGGACATCTATTAATCGCTTTTCATAACAGTCCCTAATGAAATGGTACTTGATCCCTATGTGTTTGGTCTTAGAATGATTAACATGATTCTTAGTTACAGCAATAGCAGCGGTATTATCAACATAGATAGGAGTGTTCGAAATATGCAAACCGTAATCCCGCAGCTGTTGTTGAATCCAGACAACCTGAGATGCACAGCTTGCCGCAGCAATATATTCAGCTTCACACATGGATTGTGCAACAGCGGTCTGTTTCTTACACTACCAACTTACAAGCCTGCTACCCAGATACTGACAGCCTCCAGAGGTAGATTTGAAATCTATTTTGCATCCTCCATAGTCTGAGTCACTGTATGCTGTCAACTCAAATCCGTCCTTATGTGGATACCATAAGCCCAAACTCGGAGTCCCCTTGAGATACCGCATGATCTTCTTTGCGACGAGCATATGATTCACATTAGGTTGTGCTTGATAACGAGCACACAAGCATGTTGCGAACATGATATCCGGTCAAGATGCTGTAAGGTATAACAAGGAACCAATAATAGCCCTGTAAAGAGTTGGATTGACCTTTGCCCCTGTATTTTCTGGTGTAATCCCGTGATTCACCGATAGAGGATTCTTGGCAACTCGTTCATTCTCCTTCTTGAATCGGCTCAAGATGTCAGCTACATACTTCGATTGATGTAGAAAGATGCCTTTTTCCATTTGATCAACCTGCAATCCTGTACTAGCATGATATCGTCGCCTCTTTCTTTGATAAACAGAGTCTGATCGATGACTCCCCTTCTGAAACCATTTTCTATCATATAGTTTGATAGAGTCGCATACCAAGCTCTCGGGGCTTGATGAAGACCATATAGCGCTTTCTCCAGGAGATACACCTTTTACGGATGATGTGGATCAACAAAGCCTGGTGGCTGAGTCACATACACTGTTTCATGGATATTTCCATATAAGAACGCACTCTTCACATCCATCTGATAGACCTTGAATCCTTTGAACGAAGCAAAAGCCAAGAACATTCGAATTGCTTCCAGTCTTGCAACTAGAGCATACACCTCATCGTAGTCTATTTCTGAAATCTGCTGATATCCTCTAACAACCAATCGTGCTTTGTTCAGGATCACAATACCTTGATCATCTTTCTTGTTTTTTAGAACCCACTTCAAACCATATGGTTTACAGCCTGAAGGAGGAATTACCAAATGCCAAACACCCAAATGATTAAATTGTTGAAGTTCTTCCCGCATAGCTGAAATCCACTCATCATACTGAAATGCATCTTTGACATCTTCAGGTTCGATTTGTGACACAAAGCAGCAGTGTGCATTTCTGAAGATTCTTCCGGTCTGATTCAATTGAGTATAAAAAGCGGTAACAACATTAGCAGAGGGTGTTACTCGATTATCTGAAGTAGAAGGTCCACCTGGCTGTGCACCTGAAACACCTGCAGGGTTAACTACAAAGTTATCAAAACATTTAAGAAGAGATACCGATCGACTTGACCGTCGTGGTCCATCATTTTTCGTAGATTCATCAGTCGTGTTCTGAAAGGGTTCCTGATCAGTTGGTTAAATAAGCACCTCATCCACCACATCATCAAACACTTCATCGATATCTTCATCCTCCTCTGCAGATTGAAATGTAGCCTCTTCTTATTGAGGAAATGAATTATCAGAATCTGAATCATAATTTGTTCTTGTCACTGGTGCACTATCCTCAGCTTCTAAAGGTATGTTAGTCTGCACACGCACATCAGACATGCGTTCAGCGAAGATACGCAGGTTATACATCATTTGTGCTGCAAGCTCTTCATCCTCAGGGTTATCTACTGGAAGATGGAAAGATTCAAACAACTCATCGTAATCAAACTGCCACGTAAACCCTTTACCAGCTGGAATGGATGCATGTCTTTGTACATCGATTTCAGTACGTTCTTCAACACACCGAGAATCCAAGTTGTATACCCTTTTACACGCATTTCCATAACCCAAGAATCTTCTCGTAACAGCTTTTAGATTTAACTTTCCACCAGTATCCTGAACCATAATGGTACATAGAGACCCAAACGGTTCAAGATGTTTGATGTTAGGTTTTCTTTTAAACAGCAGCTCATAACTTGTCTTGCCATGACGTTTCATGACAAGAACTCTATTCATTGTATAGCACACATTAGAAACTGCTTCACTCCAAAAGGTAACTGGAAGTTCTGAATCTTCCAACATGGTTCTTGCAGTCTCGATTAAAGTTCTATTCTTTCTTTCAGCAACCCCATTCATCTGCGGCGTGTATGGTGAGCTGAATTGTTGTTGAATTCCTCTTTCATTACAAAATTCTTCCATCTTCTGATTCTTGAATTCCGTGCCATTGTCCGTTTGGATCCTTCTAACCCTCAGTTTATACAACGTTTCCAGTCTCGTGATCAGCACCTTGATTTGTTCAAAAGTATCAGTTTTACTTTTCAACATCACAACCCATGAGAAATGTGAATATTCATCCGTAACCACTAAGCAATAAGAATGTACAGTAACATTCTTCTTGTTGATTGGAGTAAAAAGATCCGTATGAAGAAGTTCTAGAGGAGTATTAATGGAATGATATTTCTTCAGAGCATGCGATTTCTTTGGTTGCTTCCCTTTCTTACACGGCACACACCCGTCAGGAATATTAAACCCTTTAACATTAACGCCTTCTACTAAGTTGTTGTGAACTAAGTGATTCATTTTCCTGAAGCTCAGATGACCCATCCGTTTATGCCATATGATAGACTCCTGCTCAGTAGCCTTCCACACGAAAGCTTGTTGTCCAGTAGCTGCCTTAACATAAGCCTTTGACATATCTAGGATATATAGGTCTTGACATCTTGGTGAGGTCATAAGAATCATATTCTCTGGAATTTTATAATCTTTCCTTATAACATAACACTGCTGCTCGTCAAAAAGAACTTTATGCCGTTTATCACACACTTGAGAAACAGACAGCAGGTTATTCGACATTTCCTTAACAATACTAACTTTATCAAAACTGACAGATGAATTTGAGATCATTCCCTGAGCCATAATAAATCCTCCTTGATCACCAGCAAAAGAAATCGGTCCACCTTTTATAGATTTAACATCATGAAGTAGGGACATGTTCCCCGTCATGTGCCTGGACGCCCCGCTATCCACAATCCATGTATTTTTGTTTGGACTGTAGGCGACCTGCATAGATGTAGAGAAATAATTAGTTTACGGGGGATACCCATGCTTCGTCAGTAATGGGTTTCCCGTTAACAATGGTAGTTTTCTCCTCATCCCCGTTACTAACAGCATCTGAGTTGCACTCCTCTTTTAATTCTTCCTTTTTGGTTATCCATTTTTGATTTTTATGTAAAGGTTTCTTGAAATAAACATTATGTTGAACCACCTTTTTCTCATTTGAAGGATTTAAAGAAGTTTTAGGAATAACATGTTTTTCAAACCTTCCAGTGGCAAATCTGTAAGCATACGATTCCTTGGAGGAGAGTTTGACTTAAATCTGTAAAAACTCTTAGGGGGGACTCATTTGAATTCTCCTCCTGGGTGCTACAAACCTCTTGCGACAGTCAATTGCCCTGTGACCTCCCATCCCACAATGAAAACATGAAGCACGATCATTTCTATAGTAGGAGTTAAACCTAGGGTTGTACTCATGTGGAGATCTAGGTCTTCTATGTCCGGGTGGTGACCTAGTCTGCGCTCGTGACCTATCAAGAGTTCTATCTGGAGACCTTATGGGTGGAGGAACATATTTTGGTGGTGAATTACACGCGGGTTTCAAGAAGTCTTCCTCCTCAAATCTAGGACCTTTAACGAACTTAATCAGAGATCGGTTCCAAATTCTGATTGGTCTCTGATTGGCCGGGTGTTTCAAAATTTTGACAGTTTTAGGATTAGGGTCTACAACTTTCTTCTCATTAGCAATTTTTACTTTTAGAGTTTCATCAGTATCTATCCCATTTCCCTTATCTGAGCTAGTCTCAACCGACTTAATCTCAACATAGTCCTCACCGAACTGTTTCTCGGGTGGATTGAAACTATAGTCGTGTTCAAATAGTGGAGGACATTGTTTATAGTCCTTACTGGTTTCTTTTCCTCCTATGTTATGACAATACTCTATCACAAACGCGGAACGCTTATAGATATATGCCTTATCCCTTTCAGTCTCATAGTTTATCCTAAAGGTTTCTTTAGCTCTCTTAAGGTCATCTATCTCAGCAATCTGTCTTACAATGGTCTGAGTATTTAACATTACATTTGATTTCAAATTAGTCACCTGATCATCTAAATTTTTGATAATTTCTCTAAATTCCTTCTCTCTCGTCTTAAAGATCTTGTTGTCTTTATACTGTTTCCTAAGAACCTGATTACCTTTTGTGAGCACATCTATTTCCTTTTCTAAGGCAGCACAGTTGTTACAATTTAGGCAAATATTAGTCAACTGTTTCACCCGATCTTCTAAAGTATTACATCTAGTGCAAATCTTAACTGATTCCTTTAGTTCCTTGAGTTCCTTTTCTAAATTAACACAATTTTCATAAGCATTATTAGTTTCAGATTGAACCTTTGCCTTGTCAGAGGAATCCGCCATAAATGCATTTATCTTCTTCAGCTTCCTGTTCTGACTCCGATTCTGATTCTGAACTTGAACTACCAGACCCATTTTCCAAGTTGACCAACTTTCCTTCAATACAATCCTTAGACTTAACACTTGCAGAGTTGCATACAGATGATTGACCAACGTACACACAAGATTTCTTTGAGTTGTCATCAGAAGCAGACTCACTATCTGTCTATACGTCTCTATCACTATGAATTGCCCATTTAAACTTCTCTTCAACCCTTTTGTTCACTATCCCGCGATGTAAGTAGTTTGCACAGTACCATGCCCGATCAGCCCTTTCTTCCATTCGGCATCCTTGACACTTGCACTGCTTGTCTCGTCCAATACATCCTATCTTCACTCTCTCAGCTTTCTATTTCTCTTTTTCTTCTTCAGTCATTTGGACTTTTGCCACATTTGCATGGTAATCATATGCATCAGTTGCATCAACAGACCAGTCATAGATTTCATCTTCATATGTAGCAGCTAAGGCCTTTGAACCCTCTTCTACGATAGGTATGTTGACCTAAGTAGTGGTCTCCTTCTTCTGATTATGAAATGGGTTATAGAAACATGGTTGCTTTGGTTTGGTACAGTTTCTCTTGAAATGTCCCAATTCATTACAGTTGAAGCACCTAACTTTGTTCATTTCGAACCCTAACTTAGTGTTCTTGGACACGCCCAAATTCTTCTCACCAGTCTTCTGAAGATACCTCTTTGCCCTGCGAATAACACTCCCCATAGCCCAGAGAATATCCATCTTCTCCATTTCATTTTCATCGATTTGATCATAATCCTCTTGTTCCAAATGACTATTACCTATACGTCCGTTCAGTAGATCATTATACGAGTTCACAACCATAGCAACTAACGCCATATCCTCCTCAACCCCTTGAATAGTACGCAAACGAATGTTCCCGGTCTGCAAGACCTCGGTGGTCTCATTCTTACAAGATGTAGTCTCTGGAAGAACACTTTGTGGAGCTGGAGTGACGCTCGTTGATGTCTGTTTCTGTGTGTTAGAGGTGAAAGTCGTCCATAGAGGTGCATGTTTCTTGGCTGTAGAATTGATTGATGGAGCTTTGTAAACCACATGATTTTGAATTACTTCTAATCTCTTCAACCTCTCCTGTAGATCTAGTTCCTTTGCTTGAAGCTTTGTTACAAAACTGCTGAACGAGTTATCATAGATTGCACAAGTCTTCTCAATCTCTTGTACTGTGACGATCGCTCCAAATCCATATGGACGAACACGTCATTCATTGATTTCATTGCGAGGTATTTGACCTCTATATGATACGTTTTGTAAACATTGCATTCTTTTGAAAAGGCATACCATAAATGAATATTTAATTCCAAGGTTTTCGACATCTGATGATTTCTACATATAGACAATCACCGTAAATAATAGTTTACAATAATTCTTCCGTTGACAATGCAGTCAAAATAGATACATGATGATGGTTTTGTGAATGAAACGTTTTCTTGAATAAAGCATGCAAGGCTCCATGCACATAGCTTGTATAACATGTAAGCAAACAGCGGAAGACTTCTAGGGAACCTGAAAATAAACATGCTAACAAGTGTCAACACAAAGGTTGGTGAGTTCATAGTTTTAGTGTTTCGCATAATCTGTATATAAAAGTGGATCACAAGATTTCAGTTGTTTCATCCAGAAACTTTTATCAAAATATTCTACAAGATTGAGCACCCTGTTAACTAAACTTTAACGTTATAATAATTATCCCTGTTTTAACATACATGCAACCAACATGTACAATACACGCAAACCAACGTGTACTAAACTCAAATAGCATACGTCTGTTTTATAGTTCAGGCTAGGGTTTCTATACCTGGAACAGACGGGGATGTCAAGCCCTATGGATCCATATACAACTACTCGCGCCCACCAGTTCTTATAACTGGCAGTTACTAGTTACCAAAGCTAAGGGATTTTCGGTTCAAACTCAGTGTAGAATTTAGTATGTACTTGTATCCATTGCGTTTAAAGTAAAGTGCATTTATTCTCTGCCCAAAAATATAGATTGCAAAAGCAATTAAAAAGGGAGTAAATGAAACTCACCTTAGCAGCACATAAGGTCATTCACCAAAAAGTGACCGAAACTCGGAATGCAAAATTAACCGTAGATCTCAACCTAGAGAACATATGTTGGTCAATACATGTCTAATAAAGTAGGTTGAGTTATAGTGTATCACAATCCTAATGCTCGAGATCGACATACAAAAGTTATCAAAAGTCATTTCAAAAAGTCAATTTTGACAATTGTTCAACAAAACGAGACGTGCCTTATATAAGGATTCATTTACTTGGCTAGTAGTATTTTATCAATCTCATAAACAGGTTGTTTAAATATTAATTGCAGATTCAAAAGCAATTCCAATTAACCTCAATTATAATTCAGTTGACCATATCTTTTGATTCGTTCATCGAAATTACGCGATTTCTAAATGAAAAGTTGTTGATTTTTCGCCAGCTTTCCGAAAACATGTATATCATATACCTTTTACCAGTAATATATGTATTTAATTCGTGATTCGTTATAAACTGTTTAACGACAAAATTTAGCATACAAGCATGTATAAATATATACTCGAGCACTAGACATGTATACACTATTAATATATAAAAGATAAGATATGAATGCTCACATATCAATATTGAGATTCAATATTGCAGGAAAGTACGTAGACGCAACAGAGATGATAAACACTAGGTTTGACTTGCGAATATTACCCATGAACATTACCCATAACCTCCATAGTTATAACCCATAATTTCCTTAGCTTTATCCCGCTCGAAAACCCATTTTGAAAAGGACATGCTCATAACCTCGTCGTAGTATTTTATGTATAATACTAATTAATAATAATAATAATAATAATAATAATAATAATAATAATAATAATAATAAGATTAATAATAATATTAATCTTAATAATAATAATAATAATAATAATAATAATAATATAATAATAATAATAATAATAATAATAATAAAATAAATAATTTAAATGATACGAGTAAAAAAAGAATGAAGAAACAAGCTGAACCAGTTCGAGCTTTTATAGTATCTGGCCTACTACAGTACCCCATGCTATCGCATGGGTTTTTAATGCTTTTGCCATGCGATCGCATGGCCGCCTGATCCGTTTTTGTTTGCTAGTTCGTCGACATAAAAACACTGTAGCAATAGTGTTTACTGTAGCAAATAGTGTTTTTTACTGTAGCAAAGTCGTTTTCACTGTAGCACTGTAGCAAATAGTGTTTTAGTGTAGCAAATAGTGTTTTACTGTAGCAAAGTCGTTTTCACTGTAACAAAAATCATTTTTACTGTAGCAAATAGTGTTTTTCGAAAACACTGTAGCTTTTCGGGTAATGTAGTAATTCGAAAATACTGTAGTAAATTAGTGTTTTACTTGTTCATCTTAAACGTTTTAGTTAACTTATCTAAATATCAATCGAATATTACTATCGTTTACTAAATAACTTGAAATCATATATATTCAAATAGATATATAAACCAATAAGTTTAATATACGGTATCATGCAATTTAAACTTTGTTACGTTTTCAAGTTATAGTATATATATGTATCTATTTACATATAATGGTTCGCGAATCGTTGAGAACAACCGAAGGGTACTTGAATAGTTCAAAATTTTTGAGATTCGGTTTTACAAACTTTGCTTATCGTGTCGGAAACGTTAAATCATTTAAAGATAAAGTTTAAATTTGGTCAAAAATTTTCGGGTTGTCACATGTACAATAGGATCCCATTTAATAGGTAACCCCTCACGAAAGCACTGGACGATTTTCTTATTCGAAAAAGTAATATCAGATCGTCTCAGCTCGGTCATCAAATGACGAAACCTAGCAACAGCAGCATCCAAGGATTCATCAGGCTGAACAGTGAAATTCTTCCACTCCTTCTTGAGAACTTTTCCTTTTGTTTTCCGATATTCAGCACTTCCCTCAACACCACTCTCAATGGCATTCCACATTGAATAAGCTGTTAAATGAGTCTCGAATTGATGAAATATATCCTTTGTGAGAGCCTGAGTTAGATGACTGTAGGTTTTGCATTCTAAGTTATACTCCTCTCTTTCAACAACATTTAGCTCCATGAGAGTCTTTGGTTCATCATGATCCTTAAGTGGGAATGTATATTTAACTTTCAAAAAGTTGTACAAACGTGAATCTATCCCATTTAACGAGATCAAGAACCTAGGTTTCCATTCAGCAAAGTCATCAAGTGATTCTAGCCTAGGTACCCGATATGCACTACCTATCTCATTCTCTGTCTTAAGCAAGTGATGTAAACCCGACAACGAAGAACCAATTAGAGCTGATTCCATTTCTGAACCATCAAACTGATCAGACATTGTAACCGTACGGTTGCAATACACGGTTGCAGATAATTGCACGGTTGCAATACACGGTTTGAGAAAGTAACACGGATGTAAGGTTCACATGGTTGAATGAACACGGTTGTAGTAAGCACGGTTTCAAAGTGTAACCGAGCGGTTGAGTGTGTAACCGGACGGGTATAGAGTGTATCCGTACGGTTTCAGATTAACACGTTTGTAAAAGAATGTTTAGACTAAAAATAGATGCAGGTTTGTATCCGTGCGGTTGTAGTAACCGGATGGTGTATCCGCACAGTTGCAGTGTGTAACCGTGCGGTTGTGTTCTTGAATGGATCTGGGCAGAGAACAGCCCGAAAAATAGGGTTTTGGGCTGGATGGGATCTAGCACTCAATATGGATCAAAAAGTTTAAGTTTTTCACTTTCAAAACATTAAAACTAACCTTAATAACGTTTTAGATTAACAAAAACATGATCAAACACGTGAAAGTTTTAAGATTTATGGATTTTTCAACAAAACCCCAAAAACCCAAAACTTGACCAAACAAATTCAACGATTTTGACAAAAACCGATCGTTCAATCACATACACAAGCTCTGATACCACTTGTAGGATCGTGTAAGAAAGATTAAATGACCTAATCTACTATATCGAGTGCGAAAAATCTCGATATAGGATTTTATACTCAAAACACACAAATATACTTTGATCTTTAGATATAGAACGACTTTAGGGTGTTAAAGATCGACCTAGATGAATGCTAGATGACCATAGAATCGTTTAGACATTTTAGTGCGGCTAGGATCGTTAACCAAATCATGAAACTGAAGTTCTCTATATACATACACAGCGTGTGCAACTGTACGGTTGCACCCCTGCAACCGTCCGGTTGCACTGTGTATCCATACGGATGTATACTGCATCCGTACGGTTGCATTCAAGAGGTGAATATTTGACGTTTACGTATTCCAACTTGATCGCAATAAACCTGGGGACTATAATGCACCAACAGCTACGAAAAACCCGCCTCCAAATTACAATGGCTTTACACGCCAATCATTCCAATTTACATTCTTTTTGCCTATACTTCTATACCAATTAAATGAGAATAGACAAACAAAAAAAACTTTTCTTCGGACACTGCTAAAATAACTTGTTATTCTTGAACTTCCAAATGTGCCAAACTGTAGAAGCAACGATAGTGTACAATCTGGATTTTACATCCTCCGACTACCGTCAATCTTTAAACCAAGCTATTCAATCGGTCCATTCTGAAAAACTCGGTAACATTTAGGATCTCATTAGTGTCAAACATAAAAAATAGTACTCTATATTAATTGATTTTAAGGATTTCACAATAAGAAGATGAGTGTGTTGGTATAAATACCTCTTCTCCATTTATTTTAGAGTTAGTCTCCTCGCTACCCTAACATCTAACCTAACATAGTTGTTCAAGAATGTTGTGAAAGGTTTAATTTGTATAGTTTTTTGTTCCAGATCTCATATGTATTAAAGTTCATAAATTTAATAAAATTATTAATTGTCATTTTATTTGATTAATCAATTTAACATTTGTTAACTAAAATAAATCTTAAATATAAATAAAATATAAATATAAATAAACATCAATATATTAAGAGTAAGCTAATATAGTATGAATGTGTATGACGTTATAACATTGTTAATATTAATATAAGTAATCATGGTCATTTTATCTCTGAATGGGTCTTTGGTTGTTAGGGCGATTTGGATCTTCGGATCGATGTTCTAGCGAATCGTTGACTTTCGGGTGTCGATTTAGTCGAACCGGATCGTATAGATCAGATTAGATCAACGCCTAGAGTCGTTATTCGACTTGGTGGGTTTTTGGATCAGTTGGAGATGGAGAGAAACCGTCGGGAGCTATTTAGGGTTAACTGGACTATTAGCCTCAAATGATAAACGTTAAACTCTATTTATACTCATTTGGGCCTTTATCGAACTTGGGCCTTTTATGCACCAACATACTCCCCCAGGACCTAGTTCGATCAACATTCCTTCTTAACTCAGACTTGTACACCATCAACCTCCCTTGAGGATCAACATACTCCCCCTCGGATGTTGCGTTACTTCCAGTTTCACGAGATTTCCCTTTATGCACCAATAAACTCCTCTAACTGGCACATGTCTTCTCTCTTCATCTTTATCCTTGTTATATTCCAATGATAATCGCAAGTTAACACAATTACCAAGAAATACAACTTGTTGAACCTTTGAGTAAAAACTCTGTTGATACTCGGAGACTTATTCTCAGCAATCTTCAAAGTACACCAGTCATCAGATTAACCCTAACTTATGACTGTTGTGACTTTAGGTTCTTCAATCTCTTCAAATCTTCTTAGAAGCAGTAGAATTTAAGATTTGACTTTGTTTGGCCCATAAATAATCAGAAGGTTCCGATTACCCCACAATAACTTCTATTTCTTTCTAAAGATTCATAGCCTGCACATGTAAACATCACAAAGTACAATGACATATATAATCATGAGCACATTAGACATAATCAATCTCTCGTTTCTTTACAACATAAACATTATAAACATCGAGACTATTAGTTAAGCAGCTTTATTCCTTTCTTTCACGTACGCCATTCCTTCACTTCATCAGAACTCCAGAAGCTCCAACTTTAACTTCTTCTTGTAGTTATCATGGATCGTACGTATATCAACTTTAAAAAAATGTTGGTCTTACAAAACATTTAGTCCAAACACACGCTAGTTTAACCTTTTTGACTCAACATTTTTCACAAACATACAAACTTCACATCACGTTGTAAACATTCAAAAACTCTTGAATTTTCAACTAGAAAAACAAATTTTGAATTTCAACCATCAAAAACATTTTTCGCTTTTCACACAAACTCAATTTCAGTCTGATACGTCAATTTGAATTCACATGAGTGACCAAAAAATAAAGAAGACATAAAATATTTTTAGATTTTCGTAAATTTATGGGAAAAAAACACTAAAAATGTTTTTGTATTTTTCATAGTATGAATGCATGTATGAAATGCATATGCAATTACACTAAAATACTAACATGCAATTTAACAGAAACAAAATCACCTATTTTTGCGAGATGTTGATCTTAACATGGAATCAATACTAAACTATAGTAGCAAATCATCATCGTTCAATTCTTAATATTAAGTACCTACAGATTAAAACTCTGATTATAGATATCAAGTCACATTAAGCTTTCATATTCTTTCCTCATAGACATTTTGATGATCACGTTGATTAATTACGTTAACATATTGCTATGTTAGATTAGATAGTAGAATCAGTCCTCATTTGAGATTGCACGATGTATCAGGTAGTCAATTGAGGACTAAAGTCCAGACGCTGTCCATTATCACAAGCACATACTTTTGATCTAATTGATCAGGAGGTACTCTCACAGTATTTTGAATATTCCCGTCAGCCTTGGGCTTCTACCTCAACCTATACCATTAATTTAGATGGCTCGGATAGATCTCATAGTATTTTGAATATTCTGTGATGTGCATACACAAACGCTATAAGCCCTATGCTTTTCATCTGTCATAGCATAACTTAGATTACATATCTGTAAATATATTTATAGCTTCCTGTCTTAATGGGTATATCGTATATCACAGGCACAAGGATACTCGGCAGTTCAATGTGAACCACTGGATCAACAATCCAAGCCACGCGAGAGCGGAACACTATGAATGATTTGAGATTTGAGCACATATCTTCCTTAATTATGGGAACTCTCCTCATTATCTTTCTTCTTGATTGATTTTGACTTGAATTCTTCATCTTTGAACATTTGAATATTGTTTTCATCTTGTTGAAACTTGACTTGAACTTTATGCAGATGCTCGCTGACTTCATAATTACTATATATATATATATGTATATATATGTATATATATATGTATGTATATATATATATATATATATATGTATATATATGTATATATATGTATGTATATATATATATATATGTATATATATATATATATATATATATATATATATATATATATATATATATATATATATATATATATATATATATATATGTATGCTCAAATTATCCATAGGTGTTCTCCCTTAAAGACAAGGACAGCCCGCGATGGTCGGATATACTTTTAAACATTATTTTCGAAATATATTTACCTCT
The DNA here is from genome assembly GCF_046630445.1 of Rutidosis leptorrhynchoides. Lineage (NCBI taxonomy): Eukaryota > Viridiplantae > Streptophyta > Magnoliopsida > Asterales > Asteraceae > Rutidosis > Rutidosis leptorrhynchoides. Next base: position 111,125,313 of record NC_092342.1, on the reverse strand, counting down.
ATGTAAGCTAACCTTTATATATTTGGATTCAAGCATTACGAGCCGATAGAATTTGATTTACAATATCTATACAAAATATCCTCACCTTGTATTGATCACCTGAATATCCCAATTAGTCATCAGACTCAATGGTAGAGCAAATTTTGATTATTTCTTGGGGATATTCATCGCTAAATATGTCCAGTATAAATCTCAATAGGGAATACCCTCACCTTCTGTTGATTTCCTGAACAATTATTTCTAGAATATGCACACGTGATAATTAGGTGACTACCATTCAACCGCTGTAAATCTTTCCATGATTTCCTCGTTAAGATATTTACATGATATGAGTGTGATCATCTCATTCTGTGATTGAATCATAAGGCTTAATAGTACTTGATATGAATAATCACTGATTTAATCTATACTACTTACTATACTCGCCAAACGTTAAACATGCAAGTTCAGTAATACAGTCATCCCCCTAACATGTAGATCAAGCAACTAATTTTTTATTTTCTATTTTTATGTGTTTTTTATTTAATAATTTTTTTTTTTGTATTTTCAGATTTTGCCATTTTCTCCCCCTAAAATACTAAAACCGAAAATCTTTTTGGCTTTTTGGATTTTATGCAATCTGAAAATAAAATGCAATGCATAAATTTCAACTACCTAACATGCAAATGTAAACAAATACAATAAAGAAAACATAAAAAGCCTTGGTTACTCATTTGACGTTTCGTTTCTGGGACGATATCAGATTTATTTTTGACACCAAATTACGTTACTCAACGCATTCTACACTGAATTTTGTAGAAGGAAACAAAATACATTTCGATTCAGGTTTCATACAGAAGTATATACAAGCCATTCTCCTGGGCAATTATGTGCGGATCGCCCCATTGTCAACAATCCAGGTACTATCAACAAGGTTATACAAACTTGGCCACCTGCACAAAGCTCAAAAACAAAATTAGTTTAAAGTGGGAACCCAAGCCCAAATGGCAGTGGTTTTCTCGTCGACACCAATAACCTGTAGATCCACCCATTTTCCTGTGGATCCCGACGATGTCGTAATCACATCATCACCACTTGAACTACCACCTCCATCAAACTTAGCTTTCCAAACCTGATGCTTAGATGGTAACACTTTATGATAAACAATTGCCGAGTCAAAGTTAGGAGGTGTAGAAGTTTTGAAAGTTGGGGCGGAAGTACGTTTCTCAATAGGCGATGTTGAACGATTTTTGAAAAATGTATTATTCTTCCATTTTGACCTAGAAGAATTTTCATTAAACGTTTGGTTCAGGTCAATCTTCCTATGTGGTGTACGCAAATGGTTCGGACATTTCTAAGCAACATGTCCATAGTCTCCAAAATCAAAACAAGTCCTACGATCTACAAAATTTCTAGGATGGTGAGTCCTTCTCTCTTTGAAAACAGGTTCCTGATTAACCTTTCGTCTATGGGGTGGGATGTACGCACTTTTAAGATTTGGAGTCTTTAAGGGCACACCAGGAATAGTTTGATACTCTAGTTCCTTTTTCTTAGGAGAGGTAACAGGTTTGGTCGTTGGATTGAGATCAGACTTAACCTTTGAATTCAATTTAGACCTAAAGGACTTGGATTTAGTAGCTCTTCTTGGTTTTGACGCAGGTCTATCAACAGGTTTTGACACAATTTTCTCAACCGTCTCATCATTAATAAGAACTTTTTCAACAAACTTAGGCTCACTGCTAGTCTTGGGACTCTCATCTAAAGATGGAAGTCCACACATGGGATCAAAAATATCCTTATGTGCCACACTAGGTCCCTTTTGGAACTTAAGTGGAGCTAGCTGTGTGTCTTTTCTTCTTAGTTTCCTGTACCTCTCAGCAGATTTCGGCTTAGGTTTCTTAGAGTCACTATCCTTACGAACATTCTCGGGATTTTTCAAGATAGTAATGGGTTTCATCTTAGGTTGAAATGGTTTACTAACTTTCTCAGTGTCTATATCAGTGTCAGACTCTGTTTCATAAACAACCTCTACAGGTTTCTTAACCTCTACCTTCTCAGTCTCAACGTGTTCCTTCTTAGTCTCTATGCGTGTCTCCTTAGTCTTAACGTGTTTCTCCTTAAGGTCAACGGGTGTCTCCTTAGACTCACAGTATTGTTGTTCAAAAATATCATCCTTACAATTCTCACTAGGCTTCTTAAGATATTCATTCATAAGAGGAGGCACACACTCGTTGTAACTAACACCTTTCTGTTTATCATCCTTAGGAGGATTAGAGGTCTGTAGCACATACTTTGATCTCTGCCAATTGTCAATCCTAGCCTTTTCAGTTTCATATTTAATCTTAAAAGATTCCTTTTCTTTCTTAAGGCTCTCTATCTGATTCGAGTACATAGTAATGACCTTCTGATCATCTATAATAGTTGCTTTTGAGAACCCTATTTATTTTTCTAAGGTCTTAATAACATCTACGTACTCCTTCTGCTTATTGAGATAATACACTGCATCCTTATAATTCTTCAAGTTTGTCTGATTATCTATACTTAAGTTTTTGAGCTCTAACTTAAGTTTTGGACAATTCTCACAAGTTACAGGAATCTGATTAAGCCTAGAGATAACACACTCAAGTCTATCAATTTCCTGCTCAAAATTAATGCATTTAGAACAAATAGAATTAGATTTAGTGTGTATCTTATCATTGTTTGATGTGTTGGCCATGAATGCACAATTGGTTGTCGAGTTCGAGATCTTAATTTCAGACTCCGACCCAGAACTATCTGACACTATCCCCAGTTTCCTAATTCTATTAGCAGCATCATTCACAATTGGTTGTCGAGTTCGAGATCTTAATTTCAGACTCCGACCCAGAACTATCTGACACTATCCCCAATTTCCTAATACTATCAGCAGCATCATTCACAATTGGCTCTTCCTCCTTAACGTAATCACCAACAATCTCAACCCCGTTATTAGATCCGGATGCAAATTCAACATTTATCTTAGAATTTTGAAGCATATTCCCTCTAATACATTGTTTCAATTCCTTCTTTCTCAATTTAGAAATAATTGAATTGAGAGTGAGAACATTATTTGTAGCTCAAGCTCTCGATTCAAGCTGCTCAATGTATGCATCCCATTTTCTTGGCAATCCCTCTTTTAGAACTTTTACAGCTTTAGATTGTGTCACCTCGATTCCACAATTTTCCATCTCAGATATAAGATGACAATACCTCTCAATCGTATCTTCTAAACTCTCAGTCCTCAGGGCCATAAAAGTTTTCCATTCTCGTTTTGTAAGACCCTGATCCTGTTTCAGTAGAATGGGACGCCGTCCAAATTTTGGGACGCCGTCCAGTAAAGAAAGGTTGGACGCCGTCTAAGCTTTGGGACGCCATCCAACAGAACTGACGGGCCATCTAAGAAATTCTTTTAAATTAGAAAGGGCATTTTGGTCAATTCATTTAGGTATTGGTTTGAAGCTTTCAAGGCTGATCTAGATCCCATTTGTGGATCACATTTCACCCATACAAACACTCTCAATCATTCCTAGAGAGAGAGTAAGAGTTTAGAGAGAGAGAGAGAGAGAGCTTAATTTGAAGAAGAAGGAGTCAGATTCTCACCAAAGCTCGGTTTTTAAAGTTGTTCATCTCGTTCACGGCTACATTGTGGTAGTATTGGTAAGTTCAAACTCCGAATTTCATTTGTTAAAATTAATATTCAAGTTAGGGTTTGAGCTTGATTAGTTGTGAAACCCTTTTAGATGATGAAGTGGGTTTATGGTGACTAGTTATTCTTGTCACTTGGCGGGTTTTGGGTTGGTTGATATTTCGGCCATGATTAGGCTTTGATAATGGGTATAATCACTAGTTTTAGTGATTATGGAAGTGTTGGAACCCATTTGGGGGTATTTGGTTGACTAATTTTGAAATGGGTCAAAATTAGGGTTTGGTGTCAATTTGCGCAAGACGAGTGTTTAACACTTGTGTTTGGGTTTAATTGGTGTATTAGGACCATTATCACTTGTGTTAGTGATTATTGGTTGATTTGGACGCGGTTTGGTGCTTGGAAGTGCAATGGGTCGAAATTGCACTAAGTGTCGTTTTGAGTTGGTTTGTAAATCCACTCTAAGTGTGTTGTTTGTATTGTGATAATAGAATAGGTACTTTTCATTGGCAAGTTGCGGATTATTTCGGTAGCATTCATCAAGGCGATAAGGTGAGTATTAATATCCTATGTGCATATGTATGTGTAGGATGGGTGTGGGTCATGTGAAGTGGTTCTCGGTTATAGAACTCACTTCATATATAGGTGGATTTGATGTGCTTGTAATAAGTTCAATTGGCACAATTGTGCGTTTTGGTTGACCACCTTTGGCTAGGTGCACACTTCGTGTGTACGTTATCACATGGACTTGTGATATCGAGTTATATAATCCCGATGTAGTGGGATTGGTATTGAGTTACCGTTGAGTAACCCCAATGATGTGGGTTTTGATGAGGTAGCGAATCTCGGGTTGTGCGGATTCATGATGACTCGGGTTGTTCGGTCATCTTATTGATGAGGTAGTGAATCTCGGGTTGTACGAATTCACTAAGGCATGGGTAGTACGGCCGTGTTGTTGAAGTGGTGAAGGAAGTGAATCCCGGGTTGTACGAATTCACTAAGGCTCGGGTTGTTCAGCCAACCTTCATGGGTTTAAGGTTAAAGGGTTAACCTTGTTGTATTTTCGGATGTATCTTGTATATGCGTATATATACTTATTGTATGTTGTAGCTAATCTTACGGATTTGGCTTGTTGGTACGTTAGGTATAACTTTGCTTAGTTATGCTCGGATTGCGGTATGTCTTTACTATTTGTGTGTTGGCGATGCGTATTCATTTTATGCATATATATGTATGTAGTATATTCTCACTCACTAAGCATTAGCTTACCCTCTTGTTGTTTACATTTTTATAGATTTGCATGGATGCGGTGGCTCGGGTAAGCGTGGGAACGAGTGGACTCGCGTAGTTTCTTTAGAAGATCTTGCTTTTGGATTTGATTAGGATTGGGTAGCGTATCCCCAATCACCATGCTCGGTCTTTAGTTTATGTTAAAACTCACGTGGTCGAAAACTTGTGATTTTGTACGAAAGTCGTAAAACGGCTGATGTGGGCCCGGTGTCGTAAAACTCGGTTTTATTGTGGAAAACTCTTAGTTTTAATTATTATAACATATTGTGAAAGTGTTTTCGTGTGAAAGTGTCGGGAAGCGGGTTTTCAGCTCACGTGTAAATGTAAAACTGATCAGAATATTTTAGTTCATTTGGACGCCATCCAAAAGGCTTGGACGCCGCCCAGTCCTTCAGAACTGGACGCCGTCCAGATACACTGTGTCACAATTTTTATTTTAAGGCGTGTCTTTGGTCGGATAACGAGTTGGGTCGTTACAAGTGGTATCAGAGCTTGGTCTAAGGGATTTAGGTGACTTGAGATAGGTGCCAAGACTTAGACTTTTGTGTGTGCTTATTTTTTGCGGGACTTGTAGGGATTACGGGTCGGAATGAGAATTTGGTTAGTGCCTTAATTGTAGGTGGGCTAACGTTTATATTAATATGCGGATATTATTAATATACTATTGCGTTGTGTTTTGTTATTGTTTGCGTTGCGAATATCATCAAGCAAGATAGTCATTGTACTAACAAGTTGATACGGTGTGTGTGCGTAATAAGGACTTGCATGTAACATCCCGCGTTTTTCCGTTAAATTTATTTTAACACAGTCTTTTTTTATATATATATATAATATCTTTCGTCATTTAAATTTGTATCCTTCGTTAACTATCGTTCATAATATCCTCGTTATTTAATTATAACGTCACCCGTTTACTCGGGCGTTTCAAAATAATTCGTTTGGATAATCCACGCACCCGACTACAAACTTGAGGGACTAAACTTGCCAAAAGACCAAACTTTTGACTAGGTCAAAGTGGTCAAACCACTCTCCACCATTCATTAATTCTATTTTCATTTTCCTTTTTCCTTCATACTTTCCATTTTCCTTTCAATTCTCCAATTTGAAGATTCATCATCCATTTCAATTCAAGCAATCAAACATCAAAACAAACTACATATTCTTGATCCTCTCACCATCCTCTTCGATTTGATGCTAACCACTTCGATTTTGGGTAACATTTCTAAAACACTAGATTTCTTTAAATTCGTGTTCTTAACTTATAAAGTTGTTAATTAGTGTCTATGGCTCATCGTGATGTCGTGTATGTAATTTGTATGCTCGATTCGTTGTTTTTGGTGTAACTAGTTCATTATGAAAATTTGCTTGCTAAATCTTTGATTTTGAATGATCAAATGTTGTTAGATTGTTAAAGTGCATGTTTTAAAAGTGTTACTAGTATCATTAGCTTCGTTTTGATGTATAGGTTGATTAAGGAAACTCCAAGAACATGATTAGTGATTTTGTGAACTTGGATTAGGGTTTGATAAGCTTTAGATGAACTTTTGATGCACCAAATGCTATGAAATATTGTAGATAAGAATTTTGTTGCAATGTGTGTATGATTACCTTCGAAACGGCATATCATACATGTAAATTGGTTGCCCGAATCATAAAATGCGTTTTAGAACTTGAAACTTTGATTATGAACGTTTAATGCAGTTTTTGGTTGTTGTTAGTGATGAATTGCTTGATGAAATGTGCTTAGTTGTTTTCCTTGTCAAATTACCTTTCTAATGATATAGGTTATGCATTTTAAGTGTTTTCGGTGCATGAAATGTGTTATATTGTATTTTGGTTCGTGACTTGGACCATTTTTCTGCAAACTGCATGATTCCCAGGTATTGCGCGCCACGCATTTACCCGCGCGCCGCGCAGAATCAGAGATCCCAGATGTTTGCCTTCTTGGTTGAGTTCTGACCAGAAATTCCACTTGGGTCCGCGCCGCGCAACCCAGTGCGCGCCGCGCAAAAGCCCCAGGCCACTCTCTTTTGTTTTTAAATGTCACAAAAATGTTTCCGCTTAACTAAAACTCCGTTTAACATGAAAATTGACTATTAGGCTCTTATATGACTTCTCGTCTTGGGAAAAATTGTCGGATACCCGACCCGACCCCGTTGACTTTGACTTTGACTTTGACCAAGTTTGACTTTTAGTCAAACTTAACCAAACGATTATACAATCGTTCTAACATACTTAACTACTTGTATCGTGCATGAAACTTGACAAATTGATTCACATGCTATATTAATCGAGTCGTAACGAGCCATAGGACTAATTGAACATCTTTGACCGTTTGTGTTTACCGTTATTGATACACCTATATGTTTAGGTCAAGACTAGCTTTGTCTTTGCACGCGTCCCCTTGTTGAAGTACTTTATTAACTCTTGCACTCAAGGTGAGATCATAGTCCCACTTTTTACTCTTTTGAACTTACTTTTGGGATGAGAAAACATAAACGATTCTTTTGAACTAAGTGAACACAAGAACGGGAAAACAAACATTCTACATACGAGTTTAGAACGAAAATCCTCAATCCGATTATCATTAGTTACATCAGATGGTGTAAGCGAGAACTTATGTTATATGGCCATATGGGTTTGACAACCCTCATCTTTGACGGTTCGCTACCGTCTACGGATGAAATATATTTTCGGGAAACAGTGTTGTTCTAGCACTAATTTATGGGGTATTCAACGGACGGAATGTTAAGCTTTGATAATTGGGTGCTCGTGAATATTAACTTTTAGAATGTACTATTATTCAACTTTGCAAATCTTGTGGTTCGACTTACCTTACTTTTACTCACTTACTTACTTAAACCTATGATTTCACCAACGTTTTCGTTGACAGATTTCTATGTTTTTCTCAGGTCTTGCACGATATGTGATACATGCTTCTGCTCACTATTTGATACTTGCATTGGATGTCGAGTATACATGCATTACTTGGACCGTCTTTTGACTTTACTTTAAACCGTGTCGCCTAGATTTCAAATGTACTTATAACCTTGTAACTTAACTTTTGGTTGAACAATTCTTGTAAACTTTGAAAACAATCTTTATTTTGAAATGAGGGTGACATATTTTGGTCAAACATTGTCATAAAGACTTATGACCAGGTAATGGGACCCACGTAGTCGACGCCGTCACTTGACGATTTGTCGGGGTCGCTACAAGTGGTATCAGAGCCTTGGTTGTAGGGATTTAGAGTTCATTTGTGTCCACCCCGAGTCATAGGGTACATAGGTGAATCTAGACTACAACCGGCATATAGACTGAAGTAGGAATTACTTGACTAATTGTGCATTTATACTCGAACTCTTCTATCATATCTAACTCGTATTCGATCTTGATCTTACGGTGATAAATTTTGTTGATGCGCCACCTTGACTTTATGAAGTAATGTTAAATGCACATGAGAATCAGGGTAATATAATTTCCGGGATTATATTACGGTGATTCACATGGACGTTCCGACATTATGACATAGAGAATTTAAGGCGAGTCAAGGAAAATTTTCTCTCTATCCTTATTCCATGCCACGGTTAGTATTGTTGAAAATACTAACCAACGATATTCTTGTCTCATGAAGGAACAATGGCTCACCAAGGTCAACACAATACTCCTCTCGAAACTCTAGAACAAGCTCTTCAACGAATGATAACCACCGCCGTGGGTACGGCCGTGGCCGATCACTTTTCTAACAACAACAATCATGAAGCCGGTAATTCAATCGAAGGTTGCTCCTACAAGAACTTCATGAAGTACAATCCTCCCACTTTCGATGGAACCGGGGGACCGGTTACTCTCACCCGATGGTTTGAACAAATGGAGACCGTTTTTAACACAAGCGGTTGTCGAGACCAAGATAAGGTCAAGTTTTCCACCCTCACTTTCACCGGTATTGCTCTCTCATGGTGGAACACGTATGTACAATTAGTGGGAAGCGATGAAGCCCACACACTCTCTTGGACCGAATTAAGAGAAAGAATGATCACCGAATACTTCCCGCGCGACGAGACTCGAAGGCTCGAGCAGGGTCTAAGGAATTTAAAAACGGTCGGGAACGACCTCGAAGCTTATAATCAACGGTTTACTGAACTAGTCTCGATGTGTCCAAATCTCATGACTCCCGAATCCCTAAGAGTCGAACTTTACATGGATGGCCTCCCTAAGAGCATTCAACACGGGGTAATGACATCCCAACCCACTAACCTACAAGAGGCTTTAGCAAAGGCCCACCAAACTTTGGAAACGGTGAATGAAATGGAAGCACCGGCACCAATGGTCGAGAACCACCCGAGTAACAACAAAAGAACATGGGGAGCCTCTCAATTTAGCAACCACAACAATAACAACAACCCCGCCAAGAAGCCTTTCACCTCCAACGACAAGAAAGGCTATGCCGGAAAACTACCTTTTTGTAACGAATGCCACAAGCATCACTTTGAAGGATGTGGCAGGTTTCGCCACCGGCGCCAAGGAAGTGGTCACGTCGCCAAACGTTGTGGAAGTACCACCCCCGTCACTCGAATGATGCCCAACGCACACAGGACGGGTGCTTGCTTCGAATGTGGTCAAACGGGTCATTTTAGGAATGAATGCCCAAATAAGAAAATCAACCCCAATGCACGCCGTTGAACTTTCAACATCAACGCCTAGGATGCCCTAGACGACGATGGACTAGTCACGGGTACGTTTCTTCACAACAAACCGTATGTTTCATACTTATTCGATTCAATTACCGCTAGACGTTTTACAACCAAGACTTTGACTTGTACTCATTACATTCCACCTTTTTCCCTTAGATACTACTTAGGCAATTTAAGCGACCAACGGAAAGATATTGTGTGTCTATAAATTCTATCGGAGGATATACGTTAAGAATATTGACTTGACACCTATAGAACTAGGGAGCTCAGAACCTATTCGTTAAGGAGAAATTGTTTCCCTACAACTAGGTATAGATTATTGTGAACTAAATAATTTTCGGTTGAAAACCGATACCCTCTTCCTCGTATCCATGACCACCTGATTACTTGCATGAATCCCGTGTGCATTCCAAAACGACCTCCGTTCCGGTTATCATCAATTGGGGGTTAAGGGAGACGATGTCTCCTAAGCCATTTCCGAACTCGCAACGTTAGTTGTAAATCTCTCTTAGTACCGTTTGATTTATTTAGGACTCCGTTCGTATTCATGAACCTCCTAAACCACGTATGCAACTTATCTAGACAAATCTGTTATCGTATTTATAGATGACATCTTAACTTATTTAAGTAAAGAAGGAAAACGAACAACATCACAATCTTACGCTCGAACTTTTGAGAAAAGAGCAACTTTATACCAAATTCTCCGAGTGAGAATTTCTGTTGAACGAAGTCCAATTTTCTAGACCATGATGTTAATGGTCAAGGCATTACAATCAATCTCGAAATCAAGCCACATGTAATCAGGAAACTCTCCCAACTCAGACTTGTATTCGTAAAATCTTAGATCTCGTCTATTTTTACCGAAGATTCATTTCTGACTTTTCTCGTGTTACACGACTTTTAAACTCGTTAACTCACTAAGGAAAACTTTAAACCTCTCCGTGTTCGAACCTTGAGCGTGATTCTTCACACCAACAATTCTAGTTTAAATCGTATAGCAACAGATGGAACTCAAACATGGAAATATTTCTACTTGAACGCCGAAAGGCATACTCTCTCGTCTCAAAAATCAACATAACTAAAATTCGTTATTTTGCACGAAGAATTCGAATCCTAAATTGTGGATCCGATCAATTTTCTCGTCATCCCGTACCACATTACCTACCTCTGTTATTTCACCGTCACCGTCTAATATTACTGGAATTTAAGATAACACACAATCCAACGATACTTCACTCTTCTTTGACTTAACGCCCTTGTGTTTCTGATAATCGGTCAACTATTATTCAACCCCGAACTATACAACTACGTGTACTACCTCGTTTCTCTTTCAGACTTCAACTTTTGACAACTAGAGGCACGTTATGGCAACCCCGAGATGTAAGCTCATCCTATTCTAAGTCCTCATTTCACTCCTATCTTTATCGCTCGCATTTCCGTTTAAGGAAACTCCTTGTAACATTTCTCCATGGATAGAGAAACTCTTCATATTACAATAGTATTCGCCACGAGGGTGAATAGTTCTAACGAACATTTTCGAACCCTAACTAACTTGTTCAAACGTATATTAAGAGATTCTATTCCAACACGGTGCATCTTTGTCAATTATCACGTATCGAAATACTCGTTTCACTTCTAGTTTTGCAAGAAACCTTGGAGACCCGCTTAGACATGAGTACCGCGTACCACCCACAAACCGACGAACCGAGCAAACGAACGATTTACGTCTTGGAAAGACATGTCACAAACTCGTATTGTCACCTTTAGTAGATCACTCTTACAACAGTAGATACCACTCGTGTGTTCACACGCACTTTCCGAAACCCTATATGACCGCTAATGTCATACCCCTGTTCATTTAACCAAAGCATCAACCACCGAAATCTGAACTCCATCAAGAAACAACAATTGAGATCGTTCAAGTCCGAGAAGGGCTCGAGACAACCCATTGTCGCCAGAAGAGTTATACCAAACTTAGATGAAAACCTCACCAAACCCAGTGTGTAACCGCGTAATATTGAGAAACCGCACCTTGGAAGGGTGTAATCCATTTTGGGAAATCGAGAAAGGCTATATCCGCAATATTGAACCTTTTGAAACCTTGGGGCGTATTGGAACCGCTTCCTACCGTTTAGAACTTCCGACTCAATTAAGTTTCCGTTTACCCTACATTTCGTGTAACAAACTTAGAAACGTGTCCTGCGGAACAGGAACGTGCAATCCTGCTAGATACATCAACTATCGATGACAAACTACTCTTCATAGGAAAACCAGTTGAAACCGGGGATCGTAAAAACCAAACCTTAATACAACGTGAAACCCTAACTATCCAAATTCATGAGAACACTCAAGGACGTACCTTCACTTATTCATAGCATTGACATCTCCGGTCTCGAGTGAGAGGCATCGATTATTACTTCCAACTAAATTTCGGGACGAAATTTCTTTTGAGGTGTGGATAATGTAACATCCCGCGTTTTTCCGTTAAATTTATTTTAACACCGTCTTTTTTTATATATATATATAATATCTTTCGTCATTTAAATTTGTATCCTTCGTTAACTATCGTTCATAATATCCTCGTTATTTAATTATAACGTCACCCGTTTACTCGGGCGTTTCAAAATAATTCGTTTGGATAATCCACGCACCCGACTACAAACTTGAGGGACTAAACTTGCCAAAAGACCAAACTTTTGACTAGGTCAAAGTGGTCAAACCACTCTCCACCATTCATTAATTCTATTTTCATTTTCCTTTTTCCTTCATACTTTCCATTTTCCTTTCAATTCTCCAATTTGAAGATTCATCATCCATTTCAATTCAAGCAATCAAACATCAAAACAAACTACATATTCTTGATCCTCTCACCATCCTCTTCGATTTGATGCTAACCACTTCGATTTTGGGTAACATTTCTAAAACACTAGATTTCTTTAAATTCGTGTTCTTGACTTATAAAGTTGTTAATTAGTGTCTATGGCTCATCGTGATGTCGTGTATGTAATTTGTATGCTCGATTCGTTGTTTTTGGTGTAACTAGTTCATTATGAAAATTTGCTTGCTAAATCTTTGATTTTGAATGATCAAATGTTGTTAGATTGTTAAAGTGCATGTTTTAAAAGTGTTACTAGTATCATTAGCTTCGTTTTGATGTATAGGTTGATTAAGGAAACTCCAAGAACATGATTAGTGATTTTGTGAACTTGGATTAGGGTTTGATAAGCTTTAGATGAACTTTTGATGCACCAAATGCTATGAAATATTGTAGATAAGAATTTTGTTGCAATGTGTGTATGATTACCTTCGAAACGGCATATCATACATGTAAATTGGTTGCCCGAATCATAAAATGCGTTTTAGAACTTGAAACTTTGATTATGAACGTTTAATGCGGTTTTTGGTTGTTGTTAGTGATGAATTGCTTGATGAAATGTGCTTAGTTGTTTTCCTTGTCAAATTACCTTTCTAATGATATAGGTTATGCGTTTTAAGTGTTTTCGGTGCATGAAATGTGTTATATTGTATTTTGGTTCGTGACTTGGACCATTTTTCTGCAAACTGCATGATTCCCAGGTATTGCGCGCCGCGCATTTACCCGCGCGCCGCGCAGAATCAAAGATCCCAGATGTTTGCCTTCTTGGTTGAGTTCTGACCAGAAATTGCACTTGGGTGCGCGCCGCGCAACCCAGTGCGCGTCGCGCAAAAGCCCCAGGCCACTCTCTTTTGTTTTTAAATGTCACAAAAATTTTTCCGCTTAACTAAAACTCCGTTTAACATGAAACTTGACTATTAGGCTCTTATATGACTTCTCGTCTTGGGAAAAATTGTCGGATACCCGACCCGACCCCGTTGACTTTGACTTTGACTTTGACCAAGTTTGACTTTTAGTCAAACTTAACCAAACGATTATACAATCGTTCTAACATACTTAACTACTTGTATCGTGCATGAAACTTGACAAATTGATTCACATGCTATATTAATCGAGTCGTAACGAGCCATAGGACTAATTGAACATCTTTGACCGTTTGTGTTTACCGTTATTGATACAACCTATATGTTTAGGTCAAGACTAGCTTTGTCTTTGCACGCGTCCCCTTGTTGAAGTACTTTATTAACTCTTGCACTCAAGGTGAGATCATAGTCCCACTTTTTACTCTTTTGAACTTACTTTTGGGATGAGAAAACATAAACGATTCTTTTGAACTAAGTGAACAAAAGAACGGGAAAACAAACATTCTACATACGAGTTTAGAACGAAAATCCTCAATCCGATTATCATTAGTTACATCAGATGGTGTAAGCGAGAACTTATGTTATATGGCCATATGGGTTTGACAACCCTCATCTTTGACGGTTCGCTACCGTCTACGGATGAAATATATTTTCGGGAAACAGTGTTGTTCTAGCACTAATTTATGGGGTATTCAACGGACGGAATGTTAAGCTTTGATAATTGGGTGCTCGTGAATATTAACTTTTAGAATGTACTATTATTCAACTTTGCAAATCTTGTGGTTCGACTTACCTTACTTTTACTCACTTACTTACTTAAACCTATGATTTCACCAACGTTTTCGTTGACAGATTTCTATGTTTTTCTCAGGTCTTGCACGATATGTGATACATGCTTCCGCTCACTATTTGATACTTGCATTGGATGTCGAGTATACATGCATTACTTGGAGCGTCTTTTGACTTTACTTTAAACCGTGTCGCCTAGATTTCAAATGTACTTATAACCTTGTAACTTAACTTTTGGTTGAACAATTCTTGTAAACTTTGAAAACAATCTTTATTTTGAAATGAGGGTGACATATTTTGGTCAAACATTGTCATAAAGACTTATGACCAGGTAATGGGACCCACGTAGTCGACGCCGTCACAATTTTTATTTTAAGGCGTGTCTTTGGTCGGATAACGAGTTGGGTCGTTACAAGTGGTATCAGAGCTTGATCTAAGGGATTTAGGTGACTTTAGATAGGTGCCTAGACTTAGACTTTTGTGTGTGCTTATTTTTTGCGGGACTTGTAGGGATTACGGGTCGGAATGAGAATTTGGTTAGTGCCTTAATTATAGGTGGGCTAACGTTTATATTAATATGCGGATATTATTAATATACTATTGCGTTGTGTTTTGTTATTGTTTGCGTTGCGAATATCATCAAGCAAGATAGTCATTGTACTAACAAGTTGATACGGTGTGTGTGCGTAATAAGGACTTGCAAACCTTATTACGGGTGTGAATCGTGTCTAATAAGTGATGTACGACGAGTGTTGAGCAAGATGGGGCGGTTTGGTGCGTGTGGTTTTATTTCTTTTTCCCGTGTTTAATCGTTTTTGCATTCTTTAGAATGGTGACGGGAAATGGTACATCAAGCGGAGAACGAATAACAACAATGAGTTTGCGGCGAGGGTTGGGGCCGAGGTTGCAAAACAAGTGAAAACAATTCGAGAAGAGTTCAAAAGAATGCTTATCGATCCTTGGGGTAATGGTAAGAAGGAGTTTAGTTACAAGGAGTTTCGAGCGACTAAACCACCTATGTATCATGGAGAACCGGATCCGTTAGTGAGTACTCGTTGGATCTCGGCGATCGAAGGATGTTGTCTTACAAGTGAGTGTCCTTCGGATAAGAAGACGAGAATCGCTACTAGTTTGTTGCGAGATGGTGCGAAAGATTGGTTGGATGGTAAGATTGATACGGTCGGCGAAGAACCGTTCATGAGTTTGTCATGGGGCGATTTTAAGAAGGAATTCTTTGAAGAATTCTGAACGCAAGCCGACTTGACAAGAATGCGTGAGGAGATACGCGTGTTGAGACAAGGGTCTATGGACCTAAATACTCTACGGGCTACCTTTATGTCTAAGGCGCGATTTTGCCCCGAGTATGTGAATAACGAAAGGTTGTTGATGCAAGACTTCTGTAAGACTTTAAATGATGAGTTACGTGGGAAGATAAGCCTTGGGCAAATGAACTCGTTTGCCGAGCTATTTACCGTGGCTAAGGGTTTTGAGCCATATCCTTGGGAGATAATCGATAATGCTCCGTGTAAGAGAAGGAAAATTACGGTGCAAGTGCGAGTATGGGTAATGTAGACAAAGGCACGACGAGTTCTCGTGCGCCTAGATGTTTCAATTGTGGTGTTAGGGGCCACAAGTTATGGGAGTGCACAATTCCGAGAATTGATGACGGAATGTGCTACTATTGTCATAAAGAGGGACATCGCAAGCCGGATTGTCCCGAGTTGGCGGCGGTGAATGCCGCAAGGAGACGTTAAGGTACGTTTCGTTTTAATAAATATGTCTTTTGAATATTTATTATGTGTTGTTGTGTACGAGTTTGTTGAAGCGTTGTGTTGTACATATATTGTTATGGGTGACGCTCCTAGTGGAATTTCCCTATGGTGACGTTTTGATTGGCAGACGAAGGGCGTAAGACTTGGTGCAATCAAGCATTCCTTAGTGTTTGAGAAACGTTTCTACCAAGCCATGGGAATGGAATTTGGTGTTCGATTATGAGCGCGTGTTCGCTTTTGTGTTGAAGATGGTGAACCATGAGGTTCATCGGGTGGATAGAACCCTTGAGATCGAGTGTTTGATCTCGATGTATGTTGGTAATGGAGTCTATGTGACGCGATGTTAGGTGCCTCTTTCATACCTACTAGCGTGGTGTTCGACTCCGATGGTGTTGCGGTTACATTGTACTTAGGGTACCCTATAGAAACCCTTAGGTACATGAGTGACTAGGTGGAAATGTGACAAGCTATGGCAATCGGAGGATTGAAAGAAAAAAGTTTTTGAAATTTGTGGTAAACGTTTCGTTCAAAGTGATGAAGGATAGGGTAAAAATTCTTCGTATGCTCAAGGTTGGAGCAAGATGTGGTGATGGGTCGTGTGAATCCAATTGTTAGAAAAGTCTACCTTTCGGTAGAATTGTACGGTTGTACAAGGTGTGTTGTGTTGGTTTTGTGTTGTTGTTTAAATAAAGCCAACGGGTGACGGTGTGCGTCAATTTCTAATGTACGAAATGAATTCGTGAGGATTCGAGTATTATGACCGATGGAGAAATTGGTCACGTATGTCGGAGAGTGGTAATTATCGCGGATGATGTTACCACGGCGATGTGGTTATGGAACATAGTTTCAAGGGGGGGTTACACTCTCGCACGAGGAGGTTTTAGTGTGAGATTTCGGATAATGCTCATAGTAGATCCGGAATTAGTGTCGGGACCTAGATTTGGTCGATTTGTGGTAGAGTACAATTTCGGTTAAATTGTACTTATGGTTTTGGATTTGAATTATCACCGAGGAGGTAATGTGGTGAATCTCGTTGAGAGATAATGGGCGTATTTGACGAGCAAGGTGAAATCCCTCGGTAAAGGGATGTGTGTGTCGGATTCTCTTCTAGAGAATTATTATTTTGTGCCTATGTGCGATATAGGTGGTTCTTGCTCGATCGTGATATCGATGTTAGCGTGTGCGTATGATTCGTGTGCAGAAATTCAGGCGGTGTGGAATGATATTAAGTATGCGTATATACTTCGTTTGTGGTGAATGGTTAGTGTAATCTGTTAGGATTCACTATAGTGTAGCAGTGCGCCATGTTGCACTACTCGTTGTTTGAGGCCAAAAGAGCGTATGTGATTGGCGGGATATGGCCGTTAATTCGGTCCGCTAACTTCATCATGGGTGTAGTGTTATATCGGTATGGTATAACGTTATCTGGAAATTCGAGTACCGATGGGGAATGGAAGTACCATTCTTTGCGTGTGTGTCAGGACGTGAATATCAGGTTATTCGTTGATAACGCCAAAATTATACATGTTTATTGCCGTTATTTCGATTCAAAGTTGTTCCATTTGTATGTAATTTTTGTACGTATGTATTGTAATTCATGTATATTTGTAAAAGTCCATTTTGAATGAATAATTGAAGACCAACAGCAAAAACAGAGTTAAAACGAAGATTGAACGCGCAAAACAGCCTGAAACCACTGAAACAGGTCTAAATGCGGCGCATCTCTCTTAGATGCGGCGCATCTGTGCACCAAATAACTCCTGACAGGTTCAGATGCGGAGCATGCAGACTTCTGGACCAAAACAGCCTCAAATGCGGCGCATCTGAGATGGATGCGGCGCATCCAAGCTAGATGCGGCGCATCTGTCCCAGATGCAGCACATCTGACCCCCTGCCGACAGTCCTGAGTGCAGAATCGAGCTGGAATCTACTGAACGTAAAGAGATGCGGCGCATCCCAAAGAGATGCGGCGCATCTGATCACTTTCTGGCCAAAATACCTAACTTTTGAGACTATTTAATGGAGCCTTTGGTTACTTAATTCATATACCCTTTACTACTACGTTCTCCCTCAGTTCTAAGACAATTTTCAAGGTTCAATGAAGGCTGCAAGTCAATCTCCACTCTTTCGACATCAAGATTAAGCTAGGATCGTTTATCGCAATTGGTACTATTGTTCTATATCTTTTTAACATGAATTCAACTTGTATTTACTGTTTCATTAGTTCTACTATGATTATGTTAGGCTAAAAGCCTTGTGTGTTTACTTCAATGTAAGATTTATGGCTTGGGATTGTTCTATACTTTGATGTTATGCTAGTTATACATATGTTTGATTGATTAAATTATCTAGTTCAACCGTAAGAACCATTGTTATGCTTGTTTAGATCTTCACTTCAATTATATAGATTGAAAACCTATTAATGTGAGTTAACTAGGAAAACAATCTATACTTCAATACACCTAGTAATCTAGATGATTAGATACATACACTTAAGTGATTTTGTTATGTGTTTAATTCGGTAATTGAATAAGTTCTAAAGCAACATAGTTATGAAATTACCTCAAGTGATTGTTGTAATTTAGGTTTTACGTGAGTTTAACCGGGTTGGATCTAGTTAGTTAATCGATCTAAATCACCATGTTCTTTCAAAAGATCCATTGTTGTAATCATCCTTGTATTTTAGTTCAATTATGTAAGTTATGACTTGGTTTATGTGAGTTTATCAAAGACTATAGCTTATACTTCAACACCTAGTGATCTAGCCACCTATATGTGAATATAGGATGTTAATTGAATGATATTTAGGATATACAATCATGTAGTTTACCTAGAGTGATCGTAGTAAACTAGGTTTTATGTGAATTCAACCATGAAAGAATCTTGTTGATTAAACATAGCTCTTAAGTTTATAGAAATTGTGAAATCGATATAAACTATTCTATTGTAACTATCTCATAACGGTTTTAATTATAGAAGAACAATCCCTGTCATTTATCAAGCATAGAAGTAATAACTGCATTCTCATTCTTGTTAATTACTATATTTATTCACTGTTCGTTAAACGAAAATACAACTTCAAACACAAAACCCCCCTTTTAGAATAATTAATCGTGGTAAAATCTTAAAAATAAACTTCTCCCTGTGGATCGAACTGGTCAATTTACTTGCTAGTTACTGCATGATCGGGTTTTAGTTGCCTGTATTATGTGTTAATTATTAAGCATATTGTCTTCATTTTAAAGGTTACGTTTTGACACATCAACTTTTTGGCGCCGCTGCCGGGGAGCGGTTTTGTTAAAAGATTTTAATAAACTTTGAATTATTCGATCCTTTTGTAGGAATTCAATTCCTAGAAAAGTTACTTTTTATTGTAAGCTTGTGTTTTTGTAATTGGTTTGTTTGTGGTGTTGTGATTGCAGGATAGGTATTACTGCATGAATCTACGTTCTTCCAGCTCTAATTTAATTCCTTCATATCCTGAGCCTGAAAGAGAACTTCACGAACGCTTAAGAGCTCAAGAAGTAGAATCTCTTGCTCAGGATTTAGAATCACTTTCATTAGATTCTAACTCTGAACCAATTATTCAACCAATCATCGAGCCAGTTATTAAAGAAGAGGAAGAGATGACTGCTACAAATCAAACGATGGATGCTTTGATGAAGGCAACAAGGACAGGACAAGGCCACACAATTGTTCAACCTACGATGACTGATGGTTTTGAAATAAAGGGGCAATTTCTCCACATGGTGACTAATACATGCCAATTCGGTGGAGCCCCAAATGGAGATGCTAACGAGCATCTTCGTAAGTTTGTAAGCATTTGCAAGCTTTTCAAAATCAAAGATGTCTCCGATGAAGTTGCATGTCTAAAAATCTTTCCATGGTCCCTAAAGGATGATGCAAGAGATTGGCTGGACTCATTACCGGAAGGTTATATTGAAGATTGGAATGACATGATGGACAAATTTTTGTCAGAATTCTTCACTGCTTCGAAAGCAGCAAAATTGCAAAGTGATATAAATCACTTCAAGCAAAAGTCTAACGAGACTCTTTATGAAGCTTGGACCCGATTTAATAAAATGCTTAGGGTATGTCCTCAACACGTGTTGAATGCATTCCAAAAAGTCCAAATTTTCTATAAAGGAGTCAATGTGGCTACCCGGAAGGATATAGATGTTGCAGCAGGAGGATCAATCATGAAAAAAAATGCCCGAAGATGCTCACACGATAATTGCCGATATAGCAGCCCATTATCATAATTGGCATCAGGAGATGGAGTTCTCTAGATCGTCAACAGTTTCTAATGTCGAAAGCAACGATGAAATCGCTGCATTAAAAGTTCAATTGGCAAATCAAGCAAGGCAAATCGAGAAGGTAACCAAAGAAATGCACGCTATCAGGGTAGGGTGCGAGTTGTGCCAAGGTCCCCATCTCACGCGAGATTGCGACCAAACGACGATGGAAGAGCAAGCAAATTTCTTAGGTTACTTGCGCAAAGGTGAAATGAATTTTGATGACTTTCCGGCGGTTGAAGCAATGAACCGGAAATATCCTCCTGTCAACAGTTATCAAATAGGGGGACCTTCAAGTTCAAACAACAATTACCACGGAGGAAATGCAGGTTACCAAAATAACCGGAATTTCCAAAATCAAAATCAAAGAAATGCACCACCGGGGTACAATCATCTAAACAATCGTAATCAACCTCCACGAAATTACCAAAATAATTTCCAACACAATCAACCACAACCACAAACACATGTACAACCACAACCCGAGAAGAAATCCGGTTTAGAAGATCTTTTGAGAGATTTTATGGTTAAACACGAGCAAAATGCGGAACTTCAAACTCAGCAAATTCGAAATCAACAAGCTACGATTCAGAATTTAGAAAGGGATGTTGGAAGGATTTCACAGTTACTAGCCGAGAGACCACCTGGTGCTCTCCCCTCAAATACTCAAGTGAACCCTAGTAACAATCAAACAAGGAATGAGCATATAAATGCTATAACTACTAGAAGTGGTTTAACCACTAACCCAGAGACCCTTAAGTCCCCGGAAGTTCCTTTGTCTCCTTCTGTTTTGCAGGTACCTGTTGATGTAGATGAGCATGTTGAAAAAGAACAAGAGAAAGATGATCCACCGGAGGTCATATCGAAGAAAAGTGAAGAACCACCAGTGAAGGTGTACAAGGAACCTATTCCATACCCAAAAGCATTGAAGAAAGACAGACTCGCGAGCCAATATCAGAAATTTGCGGATATGATCAAGCAAATCAGCATTACCATGCCACTCGCGGAGGTTCTTAAGGGTATGCCCCATTACGGGAAGTTTTTGAAAGATCTCATATCCTCGAAGGGTAAATACCACGATGTTTCTGCCACATTCCTCCATGAGGAGTGTTCAAAAATCTTAAAAAGCAAAATGTACCTCCAAAATTGGGAGATCCGGGTTGTTTAATCATACCATGTATGATGGGTGATTCGGTAGTGTACGATGCACTAGCTGACCTAGGTGCAAGTGTTAACCTAATGCCTTACTCGTTATATTTAAAACTTGACTTAGGAGACTTGAAACCAACCCGGATGGGTATTCGATTAGTAAATCAATCATTTGATACACCCATAGGTATAGCCGAGGATATTCTTGTAAAAGTTGGCTCACTTATCTTTCACGTCGACTTTGTTATTCTAGAAATGCAAGAGGACACAAAAGTTCCTATCATTTTAGGACGTCCTTTCCTTAACACCGCAGATGCTATCATTAATGTCCAAAAAGAACAATTAAGTCTAGGTGTGGGAAACGAGAGAATAATTTATCATATTGACAAAGCCATGAAAACACCTACTTCCACCGATGACTCTTGTTTTCAAATTGATGTCTTAAATCTTTGTGTTGAGGATGAATTGTAGGAGCTACTTGAAATCGATACCTCGGGGTTTGCCCCGGTAAGTGAAAGTGAATATTTCAATATCGATGAGGCTTTTGATGAGCTGATGAAAGTGGTCACGGATGATGAGACCATGGAAGAAGAAATTCCTAAGGAAGAGGAATCATTTGAAGATATCGGAAATAAAGATAGATTTCGAATAAAGAATTCCTTGGAAGAACCAGCCGTACTAGAGCTTAAGGAGCTACCCAAACACTTGGAGTATGCTTACCTTGAAGGTACATCTCAATTACCGGTAATTATTGCTTCACATCTTTCCGGTAACGAGAAGAAAAGGTTAATCTCTGTTTTGAAAACCCATAAAAAAGCTATAGCCTGGAAAACGACCGACATTCCAGGGATAAACCCGTCTTATTGTACACATAAAATTCTCCTTAAGAATGACTTCAAACCAGTAGTACAAAGACAACGCAGGCTAAATCCCAACATGAAAGAGGTTGTTAAAAAGGAGGTAGTCAAGTTTCTTGACGCTGGGTTAATCTACCCCATCTCCGATAGTCCTTGGGTTAGTCCAGTACAAGTAGTCCCCAAAAAGGGGGGTACAACCGTTACTGTAAATGAAAAGAACGAACTCGTTCCAACTAGAACGGTTACCGGCTAGAGAGCCTGTATTGATTACAGGCGTCTCAATGATGCCACTAGAAAGGATCATTTCCCGTTACCTTTTATTGATCAAATGATTGAACGATTAGCGGGGAAAGAATACTATTGCTTTCTAGATGGTTTCTTCGTTTACTTCCAAATTCTAATTGATCCCAACGACCAAGAAAAGACCACATTCACTTGTCCTTTTGGGACCTTTGCCTATCGCCACATGCCTTTTGGTTTATGTAATGCACCCGGAACCTTTCAAAGGTGCATGATGGCAATTTTTGATGATATGGTAGAGGATTGTATGAAAGTCTTCATGGATGACTTTTCCGTGTTTGGAGACTCCTTTGAATCGTGTCTTTTTAACCTTGAACGTATGCTTATCTGATGTGAGAAAGCAAATTTGGTCATGAATTGGGAAAAATGCCACTTCATGGTGAAGGAGGGCATTGTACTTGGTCACAAGATATCTCGTGCGGGAATAGAGGTAGATAAAGCTAAAATTGAAGTTGTCTCTAAACTACCTATACCGACGAATGTCAAGGCAATTAGAAGCTTTCTTGGTCACGCAGGATTTTATAGGTGATTTATCAAAGATTTCTCTAAAATCACCCGTCCAATGACCAAACTTCTTGAAAAGGATGCTCCATTTAACTTCGATTCCAATTGTGAGAATGCATTCTCCATTCTAAAGTCAAAACTCACACAAGCTCCCATTATCGTGTCTCCGGATTGGAGTATGCCTTTTGAGTTAATGTGTGATGCGAGCGACTATGCCTTAGGTGCTGTCTTAGGACAATGACCCGATAATCATTTTCGTCCAATTTATTATGCGAGCAAAATGCTAATGGAAGCTCAAATTAATTATACCACCACGGAAAAAGAGCTCTTAGTAGTTGTTTATGCGTTTGATAAATTTCGGTCATATTTGGTGTTGTCTAAGACCATTGTTTACACGGATCATTCGGCTCTTAGGTACTTATTCTCGAAACTAGATGCAAAACATCGTCTCATACGTTGGGTTCTTTTACTTCAAGAGTTTGACATTGAGATACGTGATAAGAAAGGAGCTGAGAATCTAGCCGCAGACCATTTATCCCGACTTGAAAACCCCGAATTAGAAAAACTCAATGATATAATTATCAAGGACACATTTCCTGATGAATCTCTAATGAGGGTTGACAAGGAATCTGAAATCCCATGGTTTGCCCATTTTGAAAACTATCTTGCTTCAGGCATTCTTCAGAAAGGACTTTGTTATCAACAAAAGAAGAAATTCTTTGCGGATTTGAAGTCCTATTTCTGGGAACATCTCGACCTATTTCGTATTGGTGCGGATCAAATGATTCGCCGTTGTGTGTACGGAAAAGAGGCTCAACAAATTCTTGAGCATTGTCATCAAGGGCCCACCGGCGGTCATTTCGGACCAAACCACACCGCAAGAAAAATCCTTGACCCGGGCTTTTATTAGCCCACGATCTTTAAAGATGCCCAAAATTTCGTTCGGACTTGTAACGCATGCCAACGAACGGGTAACATCACGAAAAAGGATGAGATGCCTCAAACCGGCATCCAAGTTTGTGAAATCTTTGATATTTGGGGAATCGATTTCATGGGGCCATTTCCAAGTTCCCATAAGTGCAAGTACATCCTAGTAGCCGTTGACTATGTATCTAAGTGGGCTGAAGCAAAAGCTTTACCTACGAATGATGCTAGGGTGGTGGTGAACTTCTTGAAAAATCTCTTCTCGCGCTTTGGAATCCCAAAGGCGTTCATATCCGATCGAGGAACACATTTTGCCAACAACCTTCTTGAAAAGGTGTTGAAGAAGTATGGCGTAACTCATCGTTTCTCTACTCCGTACCACCCGCAAATGAGTGGTCAAGTGGAGAACGCAAATCGTGCCTTAAAACGCATACTTGAGAAGACGGTTGATAACAACCCTAAGATTTGGCAAAGCAAGTTAGATGATGCGTTGTGGGCCTTTAGGACTGCTTTTAAAACACCAATCGGTACCACACCATTCAGACTTGTATATGGTAAAGCGTGCCATCTTCCGGTTGAAGTAGAACATAGAGCGTACTGGGCATTGAAGCTTTGTAATTTAGACATGGAAAAGGCTGGTGAAAACTGATTCATGCAAATGCATGAATTGGAAGAGTTGAGGTTAGAAGCGTACGAGAATTCGAGCTCGTATAAGGAGAAAACGAAAAGGTGGCATGATGCCCGATTGAAAGAAGTGAAAGAGTTTAAAACCGGTGATAAGGTTTTGGTTTTTAACTCGAGGTTTAAATTTTCTCCAGGAAAGTTGAAGTCCCGATGGACGGGACCTTATTTGGTGAAACAAGCATTTCCATTGGGATATGTTGAGTTGTTTGGAAACAGAAATACTTTTAAAGTGAATGGTCATCGATTAAAACTCTATTTTGATGGAGTTGATACCACGGTTCAAGATGAAATCACTTTCTCCCCCAACGCTAATTAACTTGGGAAGGAGTCGCGTGAACGACTCACTAATAAACCTCACAACATGTACATAGTCTCATTCGTAAGTCTCGTTTCTTAGGATTGATTGCTTTGAGTGTTTTGAGTGATTTTTTCAAGTTTTACTACGAACCAAGTTGTTTAGGGACCTTCTGAAATGTTTAATACGCGAAAAAAACATCGAAAACTGGTGCAACAGAGCCAGATGCGCCGCATCTGAACACAAAAAAAGGCCGATAGTTTTTAATGCGCCGAGAAAAGGTCATGCGCCGCTTTTGGACCACCAGATGCGCCGCATCTGCTTCAGATGCGCCGCATCTGAGCCAGATGCGCCTCATCTATCACAGATGCGCCGCATCTGTGTCTGAATGTTTGAGTCTACCCAATTTTTTTGCACAAATACGGGAGTTTATCATTTTTATTCATTTTTTCACCTACAACTCCGACTTCATTTCATTTTCTCTCAAGTATTCCACCTCTAAACACCAAATCAACCGATTAAACCCATCTTTGAGCATCTAATCCGTCTATCAACATGAGAAAGGTAAGATTAATCTTCATTTCTTCATGGTTCTTGTGTTCTTCATTCTCAAATTCGGATTTAGCTTGTTCTAAGTGTGGTGATGTTTAAATCTTCATGTTTTGGTCATTATATGCTTGCATTGTTGTTACTAATCCTTATTCATGCTCGAATTTCATGCTTAATTGCTCAGAAATTTACTTTAGAAATTAGGGTTCTTCATGAATTTGGGGATTTCGAAAAAATGACCATTACTTGTTTAAATTGGGATGTTTTAGAGTACAATTACTAGTATACATTAACAAATCCGCATGAACCTTAGTCGAATTATACGAGTACACAAATTATTGAATTTTAGGGTTCTTAAATTGGGGATTTTGACTTTTGTTGACTAGTAAGTGTTCTAGGTGGAATTAAAGCAATGCATTGATTATGCTAAACTCATATATGCCTTAACTTAGTGTTTGTTGGAATTGAAAAGTTTTACTTGTGAAAGTTAAGGATTGTATGCTTAGACTTTTTGATGAAATTGTTGACTTGAGTTGAATTAAGTGTCTAAATGTATGATAACCATTGATTGCATATTGTTTGACATGATTATTGATGAATGCTAATGGTTTCATACATTTGTTTTGGTGAAACTAATTATGCTAGATATGATTGAATTTATAAAGTGATAAAGATTATGGGTCATACTAGTACATGTTTGTTGAAAATGAGATAAGTACATTCATGATAGAACTATGTTTGACATGAGAGTTTGTGTAATGCGTACAATATAACATATTCTACATGGTTTTGGATGTGCAATATAAAAGAATGTTTTGAATTTCTTTAACGCTAATCAACTTGGTTTGTTGTTTTGTTTATTTGGTTTTGTTGTGTTTTTGTAGACTAGAGCATCATCATCATCAAACCCAAAATCAAAGAAGCAAAAAGCCCCGGTAGTTGTAGATGAGGAAACAAGTGAAGAAGAACATGCTGTTGAAGAGGAAGAAATGGATATTGACAACCGGCAGTTAAATGTCCGTGGATTAACCACTCCGGATCCATGGATCAATGCAGTTTTGAGGCATCCGGAATATCATGAACGGATGAAGGCACTTCTACACAAAGACGTATATCCGGGGAAATATATCGATTGGACACCATTAGAAGAAGCCGGCGAATATCAACATTTTCGCAACCTTTTCCGAGTAACGTATCAAGGCCATCGAATATATGCATGGGAAAACCTGTTCAGAATGCAAGAAAGAGTTTACCCACTTTTAGTCAAAGAATTCGTTGGTTCACTTAGGGTTGATTACACGTCACCAGCATCCGGTACCTTTATGAGATTTCATCTTGGAGGACAAGACCGAACATTAACACTGCTACAATTTGTGAAGGCGTTGGATATCTATGAAGGGTTGCCACATCAATTGATGCAAAATTACTTTAATCAATGTATATACTATGTTTCTTCTTTTAATCATTCAGAAGCATGGGTGGACATGAGCAATAGCGCATATAGTGCAAGCAAGCAGACATGTAGCAAGCTACGTTCCTACGAGCATCGATGCGTCCAAAGATTCATTTCAAGTACCATAAACTGTCGAAAAGACAATAGCGAAAAAGTTACCAACTTGGATATCTGGTATATTCACGCGATAATGGATCACTCCCATGTTCATATTCCACGAATGATTCTCACTTTCCTTTTCGAAGAAAGGAAAAAGATTACACCAATCATGGGCGGCCATTTTGTAACCAGGATCGCCCAACATTTTCGTATCAATACAAGTGGGTTAGAGGAGAAACATATGATTGCCTTTGACAGAGTAAGTTATACAAGGGAAAACATTTGGACTAGGGGGTCAAACGGCCTTCTAACTAGGTATGAGGATCCCGTGAACAGGCAACCAGAACAACCCCAACCGCAGCAAGATCCACAACCGAATGTTGGAAGTAGTTCCGGTCCGGGAAATGATTGGGAGGCTTACATGGCGCGTCAGTTTTTAGATATGCGACTCCATAGTGATCGAAACACCCAAAAGGTAATTGATCACTACAATACAGGTAATAGGGAGATGCAACATTACATTGATGTAGGGAATGATCGAACATGGTACACTCAAGTGGGGCAGCAAAATCAGCTTAATTGGATACATGAACAGACAGTGTCATACGCTGCAGATCCCGCTAACTATACCCCCTCTCCTTGGCCTGCATACGAACCATGGGTTCGATTGGGTGATCCATATCCTGCGCCTTATCCTCCTCCTTCTAACCCGCCTACTGAAGACACTGCTGTCCTCCCTGCTCAAGGAACTTATCAGGGGTACAACCCCTCCATATTTTAGGACGACGACACGGAAAACCAAACTGAAGGAGAAGCTGGCCCAAGTAACTCTTTTTGGGGATTCTTCTAAAGTTGGCATGATTAATGGTGAAGTGTGTGAACGGTTTGATTGATGTTGGTTTGTTTCAAAAACAATTTATCTTTATGTTTGGTGTGTAATAACTTGATAGTATTTTGGATGATTGTAATTTGAATAATTTAGATAATTATAAGTGGGGTTTTTAGTACATGGAGTACATCCCCATTTATTTGTGTGAATTGTATGGTTCCTTTGTTTGAATTGATACACGTGAGCATTGTGCTATATGCTGCATTTTTACAAAGACTGGCAGTAAGTTCAGCACATTCTTGATTGGTGATTGTTTTGTGGTTGCAAAAAGTGGATGATGTTCTTATGCTGGCATTCAGTTCAGCGCCATCATCCCGTGAACTTCGGTTTTAGACCTAGAAAGTAATAAACTCTCTTACACTCTTTAACCCTCTTGCATTTAAATTTTTCTGATTTCATGTAACGAGGGCGAAACATGAACTCAAGTGTGGGGAGGAAGTTATAAATTCTTTCGGGTTCTTTAGGGTTTTTGATTCTGGTTAAAAAGGCTTAAAATGGTGAAAATTTTTACCCTTTTATCTTCATAAATTCAAATTTTGTTTAAAATTTGTAGATTTTAAAACTAGGTGTATACACCGAAATTATTATCACGAAACAAATTAAGAAACAACCAGATGATTGAGTTTATTTTGTTAAAAATCATAAAACTAGTAGTCATATAAAAGATATAACCATCATACTCTACCACATTCTGAATGAAAAAGAATCATCAAATAATTTGTTGTTCTAACAATCTAATCCAATGCTCATCTATGTAATGATTGTGAAGGAAGTCAAGTCTTCCAATTTGACACACTTGCTAACTTATGTTAGAAGATGTAGTCTAGAACAGCTGTAGGTTGACGAAAAATCTTGAAAAGTCATCTCTATCATCGGCTGGAAATCTACCTCACCTCAGCATCAAACAGGGTTTTTGGTGGTCAGACTTATCCTAACCATGAGACGGATCTGTCTCGTACAATGGAGGGGGGCACATTGCAAATTAGCTTTTAAGACTAATGAATCTAATCCCCAGATGGATGATCTCCGTAAAGATCAACTGCATCTATGTTGACCGCGGTCAACATACATATGCCATAACAAATTGAGGTGTGCAAACTCATGGTTCACCGATGATATTTGGACACGATATAGTTTCTTCTAAAACATATGCTATTTTATGAACTATATTATGTAAAACCATTTTTAGGACATGCGGTTTCAAGTTCCATGATACTTCAATCATGGGGGCGAGTAGCTTGCTAAACGCCGACTGAGGCTTCGATTTTCAGTTACCCTCAACCGGACTTTGAGGTTAAAACCGGAAAACTTGTTAGTGTAAAAACTAACATGTCTAATTTTCAAAATATAAAAGGTTTTTCGCAAAGGTCCCAATTTCCCTAAGGATCTAAATTTTTAAGAAATGTGGACTTTAAGACCCACCTTTCGACTTTGGTGTGATTTCATTTCGTGTGTGTACTCTTAGTGTGCGTATTACATTGTGAAATAAATAAAAGCGTGTGTACTCCAAAGGTGTGTGTATACTCAAAAGTGTGAGTGTGTATATATTGTGACCCGAGTGTGTGTTCCATATAGCGTGAGTTATTGTGTTCCAAAATAAATTGTGTGTCTTATGTATTATTTCGAGTGAGTGTGAGTCCCATTTTTGCGTTCTCAATTAAATAAGTGTGTGTACTATAGTAAATTTCAAATTCTTGTAAGTCTTGCTTGAGGACAAGCAAGGTTTAAGTGTGGGGATTTTGATAACGCCAAAATTATACATGTTTATTGCCGTTATTTCGATTCAAAGTTGTTCCATTTGTATGTAATTTTTGTACGTATGTATTGTAATTCATGTATATTTGTAAAAGTCCATTTTGAATGAATAAATGAAGACCAACAGCAAAAACAGAGTTAAAACGAAGATTGAACGCGCAAAACAGCCCGAAACCACTGAAACAGGTCCAAATGTGGCACATCTCTCTTAAATGCGGTGCATCTGTGCACCAAATAACTCCCGGCAGTTTCAGATGCGGAGCATGCATACTTCTGGACCAAAACAGCCTCAGATGCGGTGCATCTGAGATGGATGCGGCGCATCCAAGCCAGATGCGGTGCATCTGTCCCAGATGCGGCGCATCTGACCTCCTACCGACAGTCCTGAGTGCAGAATCGAGCTGGAATCTACTGAACGTAAAGAGATGCGGCGCATCCCAAAGAGATGCGGCGCATCTGATCACTTTCTGGCCAAAATACCTAACTTTTGAGGCTATTTAATGGAGCCTTTGGTTACTTACTTCATATACCCTTTACTACTACGTTCTCCCTCAGTTCTAAGACGATTTTCAAGGTTCAAGGAAGGCTGCAAGTCAATCTCCACTCTTTCGACATCAAGATTAAGCTAGGATCGTTTATCGCAATTGGTACTATTGTTCTATATCTTTTTAACATGAATTCAACTTGTATTTACTGTTTCATTAGTTCTACTATGATTATGTTAGGCTAAAAGCCTTGTGTGTTTACTTCAATGTAAGATTTATGGCTTGGGATTGTTCTATACTTTGATGTTATGCTAGTTATACATATGTTTGATTGATTAAATTATCTAGTTCAACCGTAAGAACCATTGTTATGCTTGTTTAGATCTTCACTTCAATTATATAGATTGAAAACCTATTAATGTGAGTTAACTAAGAAAACAATCTATACTTCAATACACCTAGTAATCTAGACGATTAGATACATACACTTAAGTGATTTTGTTATGTGTTTAATTCGATAATTGAATAAGTTCTAAAGCAACATAGTTACGAAATTACCTCAAGTGATTGTTGTAATTTAGGTTTTACGTGAGTTTAACCGGGTTGGATCTAGTTAGTTAATCGATATAAATCACCATGTTCTTTCAAAAGATCCATTGTTGTAATCATCCTTGTATTTTAGTTCAATTATGTAAGTTATGACTTGGTTTATGTGAGTTTATCAAAGACTATAGCTTATACTTCAACACCTAGTGATCTAGCCACCTATATGTGAATATAGGATGTTAATTGAACGATATTTAGGATATACAATCATGTAGTTTACCTAGAGTGATCGTAGTAAACTAGGTTTTATGTGAATTTAACCATGAAAGAATCTTGTTGATTAAACATAGCTCTTAAGTTTATAGAAATTGTGAAATCGATATAAACTGTTCTATTGTAACTATCTCATAACGGTTTTAATTATAGAAGAACAATCCCTGTCATTTATCAAGCATAGAAGTAAACACTGCATTCTCATTCTTGTTAATTACCATATTTATTCACTGTTTCGTTAAACGAAAATACAACTTCAAACACAAAACCCCCCTTTTAGAATAATTAATCTTGGTAAAATCTTAAAAACAAACTTCTCCCTGTGGATCGAACTGGTCAATTTACTTGATAGTTACTGCATGATCGGGTTTTAGTTGCCTGTATTATGTGTTAATTATTAAGCATATTGTCTTCATTTTAAAGGTTACGTTTTGACACATCATTCGTATTCACAATATTTCGGGTTGTACGATTGTCCCTGTTGGTTGCACTCATAGTTTGAGGTTGTGAATGTCCGGTAGTTCGGATTCACTAAGGCTCGGGTTGTACGACCATCCTCGGTTATACTATGTGGTGGAGGTAGTGAAAATTGGTTTGCACGTATTCACGATGACTCGGGTTGTTCGGTCATTTCGTTGTGGGAAATATGGATTGGGTTGGTGAATTTTGGGTTGTTGCGAATTCACTAAGGTTCGGGTTGTTTCGACCATCCTCCATATGTGTTTAGGCTCGGGTTGTTTCGGCCATGTTGGTGTGGTTAGTATTGTCAACTATTGGTTGTTTTATACACCAATGGTGGGGTCGTGAGGACCATGTTGTGTGATTAGTGATGCGATAGCCGTGTTTCGCTCACATGTTGTTACGGGTGTGACAATAGTCAATTTTGTACACCTTGGGATCTGCGTTGCTATAGTCGTTTTGGGCGCTGTCGGTTAGCCGTTTGCTTATGATGTTACGGTAGTTGCGTAATAGACGTGTTTGCGCACTACAAGGGTTGTTAAGTGGGATGTGTTATCCGTAAGGATTCGATTCTATTCGGTCTTCATCAGTTAGATGGTTGACTTTATTTTGGTACGTGGTTGTTACTAGCAATGTACTTGGTATGGGTACGCTAGGAGTTGATATCTCGGTACGAGATTGGTTGAATTTTTCCCGATTTGAGGGATTGAGCGAGTTTTAGTGCTTGAATTTGTGGATTTGATAAATCGCGGATGACGATTTAGTGTTAAAGGTGATTCGTTGGGAAGAATTGCCTAGAGAAATTAGAAGGAAACATGATGTTTTCACGTATGTTAAGCGGTTGTGGTAGATTTCGGATGTTGCGTGCATTGCATGTCTCGAAATGCGTGCACGTGTGTATGTTTGGTAAATGGAATAACCCTCGAGTTTATGATACATGTGGTGGAAGTCGGATTGGAACACATGTTTGAGGACCATGGAGTATGGGTCCGGTTGGTTAAGTAATGGAGATCACGGGGACGAGATCCAATTTAAGTGGGGGAGAGTTGTAAGACCCTGATCCTGTTTCAGTAGAATGGGGCTCCGTCCAAATTTCAGGACGCCGTCCAGTAAAGAAAGGTTGGACGCCGTCCAACAGAACTGACGGGCCAGCTGAGAAATTGTTTTAAATTAGAAAGAGCATTTTGGTCAATTCACTTGGGTGTCAGTTTGGAGCCTTTAAGGCTGATCTAGATCCCATTTGTGGATCACATTTCACCCACACAAATAGTCTCAATCATTCCTAGAGAGAGAGTAAGAGTTTAGAGAGAGAGAGAGATAGAGAGCTTGATTTGGAGAAGAAGGAGTCGGATTCTCACCAAATCTCGGGTTTTAAAGTTGTTCATCTCGTTCACGGCTACGTTGTGGTAGTATTGGTAAGTTCAAACTCCGAATTTCATTTTTTAAAATTGATATTCAAGTTAGGGTTTGAGCTTGATTAGTTGTGAAACCCTTTTAGATGATGAAGTGGGTTTATGGTGACTAGTTATTCTTGTCACTTGGCGGATTTTGGGTTGGTTGATGTTTTGGCCATGATTAGGCTTTGATAATGGGTATAATCACTAGTGTTTATGATTATAGAAGTGTTGGAACCCATTTGAGGGTATTTGGTTGACTAATTTTGAAATGGGTCAAAATTAGGGTTTGGTGTCAATTTGCGCAAGACGAGTGTTTAACACTTGTGTTCGGGTTTAATTGGCGTATTAGGACCATTCTCACTTGTGTTAGTGATTATTGGTTGGTTTGGACACGGTTTGGTGCTTGGAAGTGCAATGGGTCGAAATTTCACTAAGTGTCGTTTTCAGTTGGTTTGTAAATCCACTCTAAGTGTGTTGTTTGTATTGTGATAATGGAATAGGTACTTTCCATTGGCAAGTTGCGGATTATTTCCGTAGCATTCGTCAAGGCGACAAGGTGAGTGTTAATATCCTATGTGCATATGTATGTGTAGGATGGGTGCGGGTCGAGTGAAGTGGTTCTCGGTTATAGAACTCAGTTCATATATAGGTGGATTTGATGGGCTTGTGTAATAAGTCCAATTGGCACGGTTGTGCGTTTTGGTTGACCACCTTTGGCTAGATGCACACTTCGTGTGTACGGTATCACATGGACTTGTGATATGGAGTTATATAATCCCGATGTAGTGGGATTGGTATTGAGTTACGGTTGAGTAACCCCGATGATGTGGGTTTTGATGAGGTAGCGAATCTCGGGTTGTGCGGATTCATGATGACTCGGGTTGTTCGGCCATCTTATTGATGAGGTAGTGAATCTCGGGTTGTACGAATTCACTAAGGCACGGGTAGTACGACCGTCCTCGGTTGTTTAAGTGGTGAAGGAAGTGAATCTCAGGTTGTACGAATTCACTAAGGCTCGGGTTGTTTGGCCAACCTTCATGGGTTTAAGGTTAAGGGGTTAACCTTGTTGTATTTTCGGATGTATCTTGTATATGCGTATATATACTTATTGTATGTTGTAGCTAATCTTACGGATTTGGCTTGGTGGTACGTTAGGTATAACTTTGCTTAGTTATGCTCGGATTGCGGTATGTGTTTACTATTTGTGTGTTGGCGATGCGTATTCATTTTATGCATATATGTATGTAGTATATTCTCACTCACTAAGCATTAGCTTACCCTCTCGTTGTTTACATTTTTATAGATTTGCATGAATGCGGTGGCTCGAGTAAGCGTGGGAACTAGTGGACTCGCGTATTTGCTTTAGAAGATCTTGCTTTTGGATTTGATTAGGATTGGGTAGCGTATCCCCAATCACCATGCTCGGTCTTTAGTTTACGTTAAAACTCACGTGGTCGAAAACTTGTGATTTTGTACGAAAGTCGTAAAACGGCCGATGTGGGCCCGGTGTCGTAAAACTCGGTTTTATCGTGGAAAACTCTTAGTTTTAATTATTATAGCATATTGTGAAAGTGTTTTCGTGTGAAAGTGTCGGGAAGCGGGTTTTCCGCTCGCGTGTAAATGTAAAATTGATCAGAATATTTTAGTTTATTTGGACGTCGTTCAAAAGGCTTGGACGCCTTCCAGTCCTTCAGAACTGGATGCCGTCCAGATAACTGGACGCCGTCCAGATACACTGTGTCACAATATTTTTTTTAAGGCGTGTCTTTGGTCGGATAACGGGTTGGGTCGTTACACGTTTCAACGCCATGGCTTTCATTTCCTTCTTTTCGTCACACCAGTTCAGTAAATAACTCTTTTTCAAAATTCAATTGAATGATGGACAAGTATATATATATATATATATATATATATATATATATATATATATATATATATATATATATAAACTCCAAGTAAATCCCAAACTTTGTCTTATCTTTTCTTTCTTTTCCTTGGCCGACTATAACGAATAACTCCAAAGTGGTTCACTTAATTTGTTTTCCACCAAGATTACAAACAATTAATTAATTGTTTTTTTTTTCTTTTTTTTCGTAGGCCAACA
This sequence comes from Rutidosis leptorrhynchoides, assembly GCF_046630445.1. Taxonomy (NCBI): domain Eukaryota; kingdom Viridiplantae; phylum Streptophyta; class Magnoliopsida; order Asterales; family Asteraceae; genus Rutidosis; species Rutidosis leptorrhynchoides. The sequence continues at coordinate 111,090,373 of NC_092342.1, read as the reverse complement.
AACAGGGCTTGAGACTTCTGGCTAAATGGGCCTAGTGGACTGTTGCTACAATAACTTCTTAAACAAAATCATCAAAAAGAGCAGCAATTTGCAGGAAGCGAACTCCTGACCTGGTGACTTGGAACACCAGATCCTAACTACTTAACCAATTATACTTTTCTGAAATGTAAAGCACCTGAATGATTTTAACCTTCAGAAGCAGAGGTCTTTGATAATGCTACAAACGAGCACATATATTTCATAGCATTATCCTTCAAGAAAGACAAGCTTTTAGTTGCAATTGTTCTATCTACAAGTTATATTCGTTTAAATAATAAAAGGTGAAGACAAAAGACAGATTCGACGAATTGAAGACGCAAACGACCAAAAAGCTAAAAAGTACAAAGTACAATCAAAGTGGTTCAAATTATTGATGAGAAACGTCTAAAAATGGCAAGAGTCCAAGCCGCAAAAAGCAAAGTACAAGATATTAAATTATACGAAAAGGCGTTCAAAAATCCGGAACCGAGACATGAACCAACTTTCAGCGCGCGACGCAACGGACCAAAAATTACAAGTCAACTATGCACAAGAATATACTATAATATATAATTAATTATATATATTAATATATATTATAATTATACGCAGCCCACGTTTTGAATTTGATCTATGAGCTGGAATCCAGACCTCCGCACTCGCGAAGCTGTTATGAAGAAAACCTCCGCACTCGTGGAGCTCAACAGTTAAACGTGGGCCTATAAAAGGCCGCGCATTCTGATGGATTAAACACACATTTTTCTATCTATCTATCTACGATATATTTATATTTATATTTTATAATTTTAATTTTAACTTAAGTTCAATAATAATAAGGTTATAGTGGCGAATGTTTTAAGTTTGTAAGTCGAAACTCTGTCCGTGTAATGCTACGCTATTAATACTCATTGTAAGTTATGTTCAACCTTTTTAAATTAATGTCTCGTAGCTAAGTTATTATTATGCTTATTTAAATCGAAGTAATCGTGATGTTAGGCTAAATATTAAAGACTGGGTTATTGGGCTTTGTACCATAATTGGGGTTTGGACAAAAGACCGACACTTGTGGAAATTGGACTATGGGCTATTAATGGACTTTATATTTGTATAACTAAATGATAGTTCGTTAATTTAATATAGAGATTTACAATTTGACGTATCTATAAATAACCATATACACTCGATCGGACACGATGGACGGGATATTTATAAATACTAATAATTGTTCATTTAACCGGACACTGGGATGGATTAATAGTCAATGGACTCATTAAAATAGGGGTGGATTACATACAAGGACACTTGGTGTAATTGATAATAAAGTATTAAAACCTTGGATTGCACACAGTCGATATCCTGGTGTAATCATTAACAATGTATTAAACCTTGTTACAGTTTAAGTCCCCAATTAGTTGAAATATTTGACTTCGGATATAAGAATAATTTGACGAGGACACTCGCACTTTATATTTATGACTGATGGACTGTTATGGACAAAAAACTAGATGGACATATCGAATAATCCAGGACAAAGGACAATTAACCCATGGTAATAAATTAAAATCAACACGTCGAACATCATGATTACGGAAGTTTAAATACGCATAATTCCTTTATTTTATATCTTATCGCATTTTTTTATTATCGTACTTTTAATTATTGCAATTTTATTTATCGTCATTTTATTTATCGCAATTTTATTTATCGCAATTTTATTATCGTCATCTACTTTACGCTTTAAATTAAGTTATATTTATTTTTAATATTTTACATTAGGTTTTAGTTGTGACTTAAGACATAAAATCGACAAACCGGTCACTAAACGGTAAAACCCTCTTTTATAATAATAATACTACTTATATATATATATATATATATATATATATATATATATATATATATATATATATATATATATATATATATATATATATATATATATATATATATATACACAAATATAGTTTTAAAAATATAGCGTTAAACTTGGCTAGCTCCCTGTGGAACGAACCGGACTTACTAAAAACTACACTACTGTACGATTAGGTACACTTCCTATAGTGTTGTAGCAAGGTTTAGGTATATCCACTCTATAAATAACTAAATAACTTGTGTAAAATTGTATCGTATTTAATAGTATTTCGTAGTAAAAATATAACTATTTCGTATACACCTCGCATAACATCAGTCTTCTTCAACAATAAAAAAAATGACGAGCAGGAAGCTGTGACCTGCAACAAAACTTAATATTTTTTTACTTTTAAAACACAGTCGGCCGAAGAAGAGAGACAATCGGTCGAGGGTTACACAGTCGGATGGTCAAAGATACAACAGGTCTAGGGTCAAGTGTCACACGGTCGATTGAGATTACGTCACACGGTCGATTGAGGGAGCACACGATAGATTGAGTGCCACAACCAGTTGAGGGAGTGAGACAATCAGTCGAGGGGGTTACACAATCGGTCGAGGGTGAAAAACGTAGTTGTTCTTGGGTTTTTGCAGTTTCCGGCAGCGGTTGGTGGTGGTGCTTGGTGGTTCACGGCGGAGGTGACTTAAAAACAAGAATTAGACCACGAAAAATTGCAGTTAGGTTCGGTTTTTGATTCCTAACACAACTACAGTTTTAGATTTTCGAATTGAACTCTCGATCTATGAAAACAAAATCGAATCAAAACTTGACTTTTTCGAAACAAAAACTTTGATTTCGGCCTGATTATGAAACAAAAACGTAATCTGTAAATTTTTGTGAGTTTTTGGACACTAAGGAATGTTTTTCTACAAACAATTTTAAGATTTAACACACCAAAACGATTTTTGCGATTTTTGGGCAAAAACGTGAAGAACACGCAAAAATCAAAAAATTTCACGACTCAAACACGAATTCGCTGATCAGATGATCGATCCTACAACTCCAACTCTGATACCACTTTGTTGGGGCGATTTGGATCTTCGGATCGATGTTCTAGCGAATCTTTGATTTTCGGATGTCGATTTAGTCGAACCGGATCGTATAGATCAGATTAGATCAACGCCTAGAGTAGTTATTCGACTTGGTGGGTGTTTGGATCAGGTGGAGATGGAGAGAAACTGCCGGGATATATTTAGGGTTAACTGGATGATTAGCCTCAAATGATAAACGTTAAACTCTATTTATACTCATTTGGGCCTTTATCGAACTTGGGCCTTTTATGCACCAACATTGGTGTTCGGCCACTCTGTTTTAGTGAGGTGACTTATTCGTTGGTCTCACTCATCCTCCAACAAATCACACTTTTTGTCGGTCACTAAGATTTGGTGTAAGCCTCTCTAGAACTAGCACGTGACTGCTCGACTCAATCTTAGTATTTTACTAGTTTACTCATTGCCATTGAAGGGTGTCAAGGTCATGAATTTTCTGGTTGAAGCGGAAGGCTTTAGTTAATCACGTAAGGAAGATTAGTTAGTTTGGATGAGTTATTATATGTGTTGATTTGGTTAGCTTCAATAACGTGATCTCACTTGTCCCGAAAACTTCATTTTAGTTTATTCATTCTCGGCCTTGGAAAGAATTTTTTTTTCCGATTTGCTTGGGTTGATATCAAGGGCATGCAGGCTGTTTATGCTTCTGCTGAGAGTGCTAAGGTGGTGGCTGATCTGTTTGGTGATTTGTTAACTATTACCAAGTATTCGAACAACCTTGGTAATATCGGCTCGTTGTATGCTTTTATTCGATTAACAAGTGTGAAACACATTCACCATTTGATCGACGTTGATTTGGACGCTACGATTTTTGCTTCCACCCAAGTTTAGGTCAATGAGCTTGGTGATAGTTCGGGTCTTGGTAGATTGACGTGTGATGAGTTTCCAGTTCGAATCTTGGTATATTGACGTGTGATGAGTTTCCATTGGATGTGATGTATAAATAACTTGAATGCGAGGGGTTTGAATAATTACTTAGTAGTTATGAGTATTTTTAAATCATTTCGGTTCAAATCAATTTGTTTACTTCTTAAGAAACTTTACGTATTAGCGATATAAAATAAAGGATTTAAAGTGTGAGAACACTTACACTAAGATTTTTGTGGTTGGGAGGATGTTAACCAATTTTCCTTAATCCACTCCCCAATACTCTGACTGAGAGTTCCATTAAGTATTCTCTAAACCTGGTGGAGATCCGTTTTCACAAAGAGCTCACCAAGAGCAATCTTTATATCCTTCAAAAGATCATACCAACGTGATCACTAATACAACAAATGTCAGTACAAAGGGCACTTCTCACTTTCAAAAACATTTATGAAAGTGAGCCACTAAGAACTAGTGTGCTTCACAAAGAACACACTCTTCACTTTCAAAGCCTGTTATGAAAGTGAGCCACAAAGAACGAGTGTGCTTCACATAGAACACACTCTTAACTTTCAAAGCGTGTCTTGAAAGTGACCCACTAAGTAATCATGAATTATAATCTTTCTATTCTTTGAAAGATTGTCGAGAGCTCAAAAAAGTGTTATCACAAAGTTCACTTGTTGCGAAGTAAACCACAAAGATATGACAGTTAAGTACATGGTATGCATATTAATTCTATAATTAACATTATAGAATCTCTCTCTAAATAATCATTTGAATTACCTAGCAACGTATGCTTTACTAATTCATAATGAACTGAAAGTTTTTCGTTGAGAGGATCTTGATCTTCGAGTATATATATATATATATATATATATATATATATATATATATATATATATATATATATATATATATATATATATATATATATATATATATATATATATATATATATATATATATATGTGGCTTTATATAGCGCAAGAGACTTGAGAGACTTTGTTACATTGGTACATAGATCCATTGTCACCTTCAGCTATATATTTATCTATTTGAATTCGGAATGTGGTTGTTGGTGCTTGGTTTGACTCAACACTGTTGGCGCTTTCTCATGATGATTTTTCTGCAAAAGTTGTTAGAACAAGTACACTGATGTATTGCGTGATATGCATCTTTTACCCTCTAAATTTATATATGATTCAAACACTACAAATAAGCACACACAACTAGCGAGCACTTAGAACCCGGTTATTATAGCACTTCAATGTAAGTATTCTTATCAAGTTTGTCCCAAGAAAAAGGTGTAAGTCGAATATTTGAAACTATCAATTGTCCTAGGGTTTGTTTGATTGGGGGGATTTTGATTGATTTTGATTAACAACTAAAACTTGCACAATTAAACAAACTTAAACTTAACAAGTAAACTAGTAGCAATAAACAAGTAACGAAATATTAAGAACTTAAATCAAATTAACTAAGTAGGGTTCACTTATCGAATCCTCTATATGCTTGGATTGTCCCGTTTTACCCAAATTACTATCGCACTAGTTGTTGAACTATTAAATGTTTAGCATTACTACCAAACCTTAAATCAAATAACACTCCGTGAATTCACATAAGCATTGTATTCTAAGATCAAGTTAAGCATGAAAGGTTATTGAGATTATGCTGGGTTGAAATCACTTAAAACCCTCCAACTATCGAAATCACTTAAGATAATCGGCACTACTATGTTGACTAAAGGCCAATTGAAAACCAACCTAGATCACGAACACAATCACTTGAAATTCTTAAGCTAGTTGTCTAGATCACTCAAGGTGTTGAAGCACACATTGATTCACTTCTCAAATCACTAAGAGAGCTACTCAACATATGTAATCAAAGTAAAGCCTAATACAAACTCATAGCAATGGATCTTTAGCTAACACAATAACACATGATCATGTAATTCATTCAAACAACATCATTCATTTGATTTTATGGCAAACACTTGCATTAGAGATTCATAGATAAGCAAACACAAGAGATTTAACCAATCATTGCTAAGATTAAACCAATAATAAGCATAGAAACATAAACAATCATCATCTTAAAGTTATTACAAGCAATAGATTCAAAATATGTAAAGAAAAGTAGAGATTACAATCCAAAATACAAAAGATGAAGATCTAGAGTCAATCTGTGATGACCCAGGAATTTTCGACCAAATTTAAACTTAAATCTTTATATGTTTCCGTCACGATAAGCAAAGTCTGTAATGATGAGTCTCGAAAAGTTTGAAATTATATCCATGTAATCAATTACCCTGCGACTATGCTCAACGATTCATGAACAATTAATTGTAAATAGATATGTGTGTATATAGATATGAAATTTAACACAATTAATTGGTCATCTTTACTAATATTATTATTATTACTTTCATTAATATTATTTGAATAAGTATTTAATATTAAAAACAGTGTTATGTTATTATTATGTATAATACATAATTATGAAATTTTGATACAACTGATTTGTTATAATATTAGTATTATTCTTAGTATTATTGTTATCATTATTCATATCATAATTAGTAGTAAAATTACAAAAATTAAGTTATTATTAAAGAATATATATTATTATTATTACCTTTATCAATATTAGTATTATTAATATCATTATAGTTATTATTAGAAAATAACACAGTCTATTAGTAATGTCATTAATAAAAATTAGTATTTCCATTATTATTAGTATCTTGACATAAATATAATTATTAATTATTAATTATTAATATTATTTAAAAATCACATATATACGATTGTTGAATGAATCAGTTGTGGGTATCTATCGTTCTGTAGCTGATTTTAGGATTCTGTCTCTTAATTGATTCACAAATCGAATCATCACTACTTTACAATCAATTAAAAACAAATTCTGTTATGAAGGTACTCTTGCTTTTATTTTATATTTTTTTTATTTTCTTTTCCTATTCTTTGTTTTTGTCTGAGTATTAAGTAGACCCATCAAAGATTCTTGCTATAGGTCAAACTATCAGTCACACATTGATAACCAATTCGTCGACTTCCATCCTCAATAACAATTGCAAATATCCTAAACCAAACTACTATTTCTCTACTTTTCTTTTATATAATCAAGTTCATATATGTAGACATAAATATATACATACACTATATCATATAAGAGAGCACTTTTAACTTCTCTGCAACAATTGAATACACCAATTCTCTTCTACTTTCTTTTGCTAGTCGACACTCGTTATCACCTTTGGATATCAACTCTCTTCAACACCACTGAGACCACCATAAACAACCATCGATCCTTTGCAACCATATTCATTTCTTACTCCAATACATGTACGAAATCCATCACCAAAAATCCAAGAGCCAACTCAAGGTACACCATTTATCATCACATTTCTGTTAGGAATATATCACCACTCACATGATTATTTCTTTTCTGTTTTAAATGCAAGACCAAGGACCCAATCACTACTATCGTCGAATAATATTACTTCCTATACGACTAATAATCCAAAACCCAAAAAAATCTCTTCTATCTGTTTTCTAATATTCATCAAAACCCCATCACTTGATCTTGCTCAAACCACCTTCACGCCACACCAAACGAGACACCTTTCACCACCTTTCACCAAATAACCAACCCACGAGACTCATGTATGATTCATATGCAGTTACAAAACCATCATTACTTACTGTTTCGTTAATCGATCAAACACCTTCACCTCTCTCAAACTTCATTATCCGACTATTATCATTAACGGACCATCACCCTGGTTTCAACCATATTAGGAGATAATATAGTAGATAAGGTTCAAGAAAATAGAGAATAGCAGGAACGTGTACTATTGTTTTGAGGTTAAAATAGTTAGGATAAAGAGAGAAAAGAGTGGCCGACCAAGTTTCTCTTTATGGGACGTTTAATAAATTTTTTTCCTCACCGGCACTCAATTGCACAATTCAAACTATCAACTTGTATCAAGGACCCCATCGAACAATTTAATATTGCAATAGATCTATCGGGCTTTGTTAATTAAATTGCTTTCATTGAGTTTTTGGAATTTAGCTGTGAACATTCATATACTTTAGGCCAAAATTTCTTTTTGATTGGTGGACCGTAGGACTTAAAATTTGGAGAGGTCCCATATTAGTGCATGATAGAATAACTACTCCACTTACATAAAAATAAAAGAAATCTGTCGGTTACTAGCTGGAAAGTTATATTTTTTCTCGGACCATATAGGAATACATTTTTGGGGCCACGCATGTTGTTACAAGAAATGGGACGTGAATATGAAAATGCGTGGTGGAGACGAATGTTTTTTTTTTTAATTCTCTATATGGGCCGTGAATGGTGAAGTGGGGTAGTGGTGTGATCATAACTATGGTTCAATAAAATAAAGATGTTGATGATGTTTTGAAGATGTTAAAAAGATGATAAGATGATATTAAGATCATGATTTTATGGTGGTAATTGGATTTATGTTCTAATCATGATGATGATATAAATTTATGTTAATGATGCTGTTAAGAAGAGGAAACAGAAAAAGTTGAAGTTAAATAGATAAAGAATACAAGTTTAATCAAAAACTAATAGTCAGAGAGATGGTTTAAGGGTATGAGTAAGGAACGAGAGGTCAAGGTTCGAGCTCTGTCTGAGGCATTTTTTTTTTTAAGGAAAGCTTTGAAGGTAGCATTTTTATTATTATTATTATTATTATTATTATTATTATTATTATTATTATTATTATTATTATTATTATTATTATTATTATTATTATTATTATTATTATTATCATTTCATTTCTATTAAAAGTATCATTTTAACTACAATTATCAAAGTTATCATATTTTTTATTAAAATTATAATTTTTACTAAAATTTAACATTATTAGTAAAGTTATTATCTTCAATGAAATTATCATTTTTAGAAATTAGCATTAAGATCATTATTATTATTACTAATATTACTAACATTATTATTATTATTATCATTTTTATTAGTATTATTACAAATTGTTATATTTTGTTTGTTTATATAAAAATGCATTACAATTATATTAATATTACATATTACTATATTCTATTAATAACATATTATTAAATAAACTATATATATTTTTATTATAAAGAACTTAAAGTAAGTTCCTATTTTCATACATAAATTATTAAACTACATTAATAAGAAATTATTTTATGAATTAATGAAGCATAAAACAATTATATCACTAATAATAATCCATATAAATTTGTTCGATTACAAATGTGTATGTTAATATACATATAAATGATATAGGTTCGTGAATCCGAGGCCAACCCTGCATTGTTCAGTCATTAAATGTCTTCATATGTATTTTTACTACAAAATACATTAGGTGAGTTTCATTTGCCTTTTTACCCTTTATATTTTTGGGCTGAGAATACATGCGCTGCTTTTATAACTGTTTTACGAAATAGACACGAGTAAATGAAACTACATTCTATGGTTGGATTATCTAATCGAATATGCCCCTTTTTATTTAGTCTGGTAATCTAAGAATTAGGGAACAGACACCCTAATTGACGCGAACTCTAAAGATAGATCTATCGGGCCCAACAAGCCCCATCCAAAGTACCGGATGCTTTAGTACTTCGAAATTTATATCATGTCCGAAGGAGAATCCCGGAAATGATGGGGATATTCTTATATGCATATTGTGAATGTCGGTTATCAGGTGTTCAATCCATATGAATGATATTTTTGTCTCTATGCATGGGACGTATGTTTATGAGAAATGGAAAATTGAAATCTTGTGGTCTATTAAAATTATGAAATGATTATTTATGTTAAACTAATGAACTCACCAACCTTTTGGTTGACACTTGAAAGCATGTTTATTCTCAGGTACGAAAGAAATCTTCCGCTGTGCATTTGCTCATTTTAGGGATATCATTTGGAGTCATTCATGACATATTTCAAAAGACGTTGCATTCGAGTCGTTGAGTTCATCAAGATTAATATTAAGTCAATTATAGTTAGATATATTATGAAATGGTATGCATGCCGTCAACTTTTGATGTATTGAAAGATTGTCTTTTCAAAAACGAATGCAATGTTTGTAAAATGTATCATATAGAGGTCAAGTACCTCGCGATGTAAGCAACTGTTGTGAATCATTTATAATCGATATGGACTTCGTCCGGATGGATTAGGACGGGTCGTCACAGTTGGTATCAGTGCGGTGGTCTTAGAGAACTGGGTCTTGCATTAGTGTGTCTAACTGATAGTCGTTAGGATGCATTAGTGAGTTTGGACTTCGACCGTGTCTGCATGTCAAAAGTTTTGCTTATCGTTTTTGTCGGAAATCATCTGCTTATCATCCTTAGGAAATTACCTGCTCATTATTTTTGGTCTAGACATATCTTACTGCAATGATTGCATGAATAATGTATAGACAAAAATTCATATCTTAGCGTATCTGATATTGTAAACTTTGCCTGAAACTTTCCGTAGATTCCTCCGTAACTTATGGGATTTTAGTATTATATATGCATATGTAAACTATGTATTGTAAGGTATTAATCTACATCCTATAATCTATTTTTTATCGAAAATTCTTCATCTGATCATACGAGATGAATCCTGCAACCAGTTCGAGTCCCTCAGCTTCCTATAGCTATTCCGATAATTATTCCGACAGCTATTCCGACGTGAATGTTCACCTAAGCTCCGAAAGCAGCGTCACCAGAATGAATCAACCAACCAACCATCCTCAATTCATATGATGAATTCGTAGTTTACTTAATTAATGGATACGAGAAGAAGGCAATCCCTTCCACCAACCAAATTCACCTCTTGACAATGAACTTGAAGCGTTTACTGGCGAACCTGTTCGAGACACCATTTTCAGTCTCATTTCCAGGGTAACTCAACAAGATTATATTCTATCCACAATTCTGAACCTTATTCATTCGCTCGTTTCGACCGACAATCATCCTGGAGTAATAAGTCAATGAACTTCGAGATCAAAAAAAAAAAAATCAATTTGGAGAATATGGTGCAAAATGTACCAGCTTCAGCAACATCACCGGCACCAACAGTACCATCAGTAACAGCACCAGTACCATTAACAATCCATGCTTCAATATCACTATCTGTACTTCGAGTATGATCTTCGTTCTACGTATCGTTCTACCTCATTTATCTTCGTTTGACATGGCGAATATGTAATCTCTAAAGTTTTAGAGATTTTTTATTCTAGTTCCAACTGAAAACTAAATGAGTTTAATATCATATTAACTCAATGAATCCATGATTACATCTGAAGAAAATGTATATGTATATGTAACGCCCCGTACTAAATCATCATGTACGGACCATCATCAACAGGATCATTACAAGGTTAAGTACTATATGCGTTTTCAAAACAGAGTTGCAATCATTAATAAAAGTGACGTCATAACAAACGTCGAATGTTTTACAAACCAAAAGTATGCTTCACTAAGTAGAAGCGTTAAATAAGTGTATATGACCATAAAGGTCGTTACATAACATAAGTTCAAAAGTAATTAAGTTTGAATGCAAGATAAATAGTCATGCGATAACAACTCTAAGCAGCGGGTTCTACAGCACGACTAGTATGATAGCGGAAGCGACTTCAAGCACCTGAGAAATACACGCTTAAAAAGGTCAACACAAAGGTTGGTGAGCTATAGTTTAAGTATAACAGTAAAGTAAGTAGGCCACGAGATTTCAGTGCTACAACGAGCGTTCAAAAGTATGTAAAAGTATATGCTTAACCGTGGGCACTCGATAACTAACTTAACGTTTAATGTACCCCCTTAAAGTGCACTTGGCAAGTGCGTATAACCTCGAAGTATTAAACACCCGTTAAATGCTAGCGCTACTAGCCCGATTGGGGATGTCAAACCCTATGGATCCATATCTAAGATTCGCGTTCACGGTTCAAAAACCAATGATTAAACGTTACCGAGCTAAAGGGAATGTTTATGCCGTTGTATAACCCACACATATATAAGTTTAAGTACTCGTGCCTAGTATGTAAAACATAAAATCCGCATGTATTCTCAGTTCCCAAAATAAGTTAAAGTAAAAAGGGAATGCTATAACTCACAATGATAGTAGTAGCGGTAAAGTAGTAGTCGGGAAAGGTGTGCAAGTAACGGTCCGAATGTCCTCAACCTAAGTCAAATAGTACTAAGTCAGTAAGTCGTCTCAAAAGGTTTATAAGTATGTAATTAAGTTCATATGGGTCATCATCAATCATCAATAAACAAAAGGTAACAAGTAAGGTTCGTTTATGAAAGTAGTTTAAAACAAAGGCTGACTTGGATCAGTCACCACGGCCTCTACCCTTACTGAATTAAGGTGAGACCAGTGGCCATGGCTCCATCTATGAGTCCCTTAAGTGTGGTAAAATTTACAGAAGTAAACTCGTCTTGGTTTGACCGTGGCGACGGTCTAAGTGCGAGTAGGTCAGAAATTTCTGCACAACGTTAAAGGACATAGTGACGATCGAAGGGCCATAAATCCTAAACCGTAATTCGGATTAAGTCGAGTCCTATATGAAAAGTTATCTACACAAACTGAGCTATCTGAAAATCAAGGTTACAGTAGCCCAGGTGTACTGTTCTGTTACAGAAACCAGAAAAACAGAAACTGTACACAGAAATCAGAAAAGCAATTGGACATAGTGACGCTCGGAGGGCCGTGGACTCTAAACCGTAACTCGGATTAAGACGAGTCTTATATGAAAAGTTATCTACTCAAAAAGTTCTATCTAAAAATAAAGGTTAGAACAGCCCAGGTCTACTGGTCTGTTCCAGAAGCATCAGGTCAGTAGGTGTTGGACAGAACAGTGAGTTTTTAAGGGTTCCGGTGGTCTTGGTGCTTGATGTTCATCATGGCTCTCATCCTTGATGCATATAGCTTCAAGTGTACAACTCATTGATGTATCTACATCATCTTAACCAAGTCTTGACCATCATAACCCATGTGCAAGTCTAAGACATGAAGCACAACTCACTTAAGAGTTGTATGATGTTTGATGAACCAAAGTTTCATCAAGGTCTTAGATCTAACACATACATCAACTTTAAAACTAGTAATAATCTACAAACTTGAAAATAAACTTAAGTACACAAGATCTTAGGTTGTAGAGCTTAGTTCTTAGTAGATCTTGAAGATCCTTGTTTCAAAAGTATAGATCTAGTACTTAAGTTAAATCAACACAAGTTAGAGAGTTTAAAGTGTTGTTCTTGAACTAACAAGTTAGATCCAAGAAATATAAGATCAAGATTAACTAGTAATCATGACCAAGGTTACATGTAAGTAAAATAAAGTAAATACAACTAGTTACCAAGTAAATAAGAACTTTACAAATTGATTTTTACTTCTTAAAGAGATACTAAGCCAAAGCTTAGATCTTGAAATGTAAGTAACTTATGAACAAGTTCATGAACACTAAGAAAGATCACAACCAAGTGTTGGATCCATGATACTTGCACCAAAGTGTAAGCTCTTGTTGGTTTCATGTTCTTGTTCAAGTGTGTAGTAAACAACTAACAAGAGTAAATTAAACAACATACAAAATAAAGAAAGATGAATGATAAGCCTAAACCAACCATGAAGGTGGTATTCTAGTAACATACAACAAACAAGAACACAAGTAACAACATGAAGATTATAAACTTTAAATCTTGAAAACAAGTAAAGTAGAACCATAAGTTATGAAGGAACTTAGATTCTTTGTTCTTGACTTCCTTAAACATAATGGAAGTAACAAGATACATGAAGATACAAACTACTAAGTTTGATCTTTAACAATGACAAGTAACAATTACAAACAACAAGTAGTAAACAAGAAATGATGATGATGATTTGAGAGTGCTTGCATTCGGTTTTTAGGGAGGAGAAAGAGGAAGTATTTTGTTGTTACTTACTAGTTTTTGGGAGAAAAATGCTAGAGAGAAAAGAGGTGTAGTATGTGTGTGTGTAGAAATGAAATGAATTGCAAGTAAGTAAGTAGCAAAGCTTGAAACAAAAGAACCCATTCCAATACAAGGGTGGACGGTTTGGTTAGGCAAAAGAGGTAGTCAACTTGCTTGCTTTCTAGTGTTGGAGCTTGGTGTATGCTAGGATAAGTAATAAGGTTAAATGCATGGAGAAAGATGCTAGCATGCTTGTAGTACTTTGTCCCCTAATTAGCCTAATAAACCATGATTAATTTTTAACATAAACTAGCTTAAATGAGTGGGCTTGTAAGTCCATAAAAGAGTAGGGTGGGCTTACTTGGCCCAAGTCTAGTAATTAAAAGCCCAAGTCTAATTAAAGGTGCAATTTAAATAATTAAAGCCCATGTAATTAATCACTAACCTTGATTAATTAAAATGATTAATAATAAATAATCATGAATGTAAATAATATTCTAAAAATATTATTCGCGCAGTTTCGTGTGTCGCAGGGACGTTTCGGGCCCTTAAAAGTCAAGTACGGGCAATCATGGAAACATGTAAATGTAATTATATGCATTCGTTTAATCACACGTATTAATAATAGTAATTATTAATAAATAAATGTTGGAAATTCCAGGGTCGTTACATTACCCACCTGTTAAAGAAAATTTCATCCCGAAATTTAAGCTGAAGTAGATGGAGGAGTCGGGAAAAGATGAGGATATTTCCGCATCATTTGATCCTCTCGTTCCCAAGTAAACTCAGGTCCTCGTTTGGCATTCCATCGTACTCGTACAATCGGAATCTTGTTGCGTTTCAAAGTTTTGATCTCACGATCCATAATCTCAACAGGTTCCTCCACAAAGTGGAGTTTGTCATCAATAGTAAGTTCTTCCAATGGTATGATGAGTTCGGGTGCAGCAAGACACTTCTTCAAGTTTGACACATGGAAGGTAGGATGAACTGAGCTCAATTGTGCTGGTAGATCCAAACGGTATGCAACTGGTCCAACACGTTCCAAGATCTCGAAAGGGCCAATGTATCGTGGGTTCAACTTTCCACATTTTCCAAAACGGATCACACCTTTCCAAGGTGCAACCTTCAACATTACACGATCACCAACATTAAATTCAAAGTCTTTCCTTTTAAGATCGGCATAACTCTTTTGGCGATCACGGGCAGTCTTAAGTCTAGCTTGAATCTGAGCAATCTTCTCCGACGTTTCGTGGACTACCTCGGGTCCAGTGATTTGCTTTTCGCCTACTTCGGCCCAACAAATAGGAGATCGGCACTTACGGCCATACAATGCTTCAAAAGGTGCAGCATTGATGCTTGAGTGATAACTGTTGTTGTACGAGAATTCGGCGAGTGGCAAATGCCTTTCCCAGGCCTTTCCAAAATCAATGACACATGCACGCAGCATGTCCTCCAAGGTCTGAATCGTTCGTTCACTTTGCCCATCAGTCTGAGGATGATAAGCAGTACTCATGTCAAGACGAGTTCCCATGGCTTCTTGCAAAGAACGCCAAAATCTGGAAGCAAAACGGGGATCGCGATCGGAGATGATTGATAAAGGTACACCATGACGAGATACAACCTCTTTGATGTACAGCTGAGCAAGTCTTTCCATTGTATCAGTTTCCTTCATCGCTAGGAAGTGTGCAGATTTGGTGAGGCGGTCAACAATAACCCAAATAGTATCGCATCCGCCCACCGTCTTCGGTAGCTTAGTAATGAAATCCATTGTGATCCTTTCCCACTTCCATTGTGGGATTTCCGGCTGTTGAAGTAACCCAGAAGGTCTCTGATGCTCGGCTTTAACCTTCGAGCAAGTCAAACACTTACCAACATAAATCGCAACGTCCTTCTTAAGATTCGGCCACCAATACTGTTCTTTAAGGTCGTGGTACATCTTACCTGCACCGGGGTGAATCGAATATCTCGATTTGTGTGCTTCATCAAGTATCAGGCTTCGTAGATCTCCATAGTAAGGTACCCAAATTCTTCCGGCATAACATCGGAGTCCAGACTCTCTAACCTCGAATCGAGAGACAAGTATGTTCAAATGCTCGTGAGATATGTTCTCCTCCTTGAGAGCCTTAACTTAGGCTATTCTGATCTGGTTGTTGAGGTTCGAATGGATGGTGATGTTCAGAGCCCTAACACGGAGAGGTGCTGTCCTCTCCTTTCGGCTTAAAGCGTCAGCTACAACATTGGCCTTGCCAGGGTGATAACGGAGTTCACAATCGTAGTCGTTGAGCGTCTCGATCCATCGACGCTGTCTCATATTCAATTGCTTCTGATCAAATATGTGCTGGAGACTCTTGTGATCGGTGAAGATAGTGCTCTTAGTTCCATACAAATAGTGTCTCCACAATTTGAGCGCAAAGACAACGGCTCCAAGTTCAAGATCATGTGTAGTGTAGTTCCGCTCGTGAATCTTCAATTGGCGGGAGGCATAGGCAATAACCTTTGATCGTTGCATCAGTACACAACCAAAACCACTCTTCGAAGCATCGCAATAAACAACAAAGTCGTCACTACCTTCAGGAAGTGATAGGATAGGTGCGGAGGTTAACTTCTTCTTCAAAGTTTGGAATGCTGATTCGTGTGCGGGTTCCCAAATGAACTTCTTGCCCTTGTGAGTTAGTGCAGTCAAAGGACGCGCAATCAGGGAAAATCCTTCGATAAACCTTCGATAATAACCGACGAGACCTATAAATTGGCGAATATGCGTTGGAGTAGTGGGGGTCTCCCACTTGCTGATGGCTTCAATCTTGGCGGGATCAACTTTGATACCCTGGTCGCTCACAACATGACCCAAAAATTGTACCTCCTTCAACCAAAATTCACACTTGGAGAATTTGGCGTAAAGTTGCTCTTGTCTTAAGAGTTCAAGCACTAATCGGAGGTGTTGCTCATGTTCTTCTTCGCTCTTAGAGTAGATGAGGATATCATCTATGAAGACGATAACAAACTTGTCCAAGTAAGGCTTGCAGACACGATTCATGAGGTCCATGAACACGGCAGGTGCATTTGTCAAACCGAATGGCATCACGAGGAACTCATAATGACCATAACGGGTCCTGAATGCAGTTTTCATTACGTCACTTTCCTTCACCCTCAGCTGGTGATATCCGGATCGCAAATCGATCTTTGAATAAACGCTCGATCCTTGTAGTTGATCAAAAAGATCGTCAATTCGTGGAAGAGGATATCGATTTTTGATAGTCAATTTGTTGAGTTCACGGTAGTCGATACACATACGGAAGGATCCATCCTTCTTCTTCACAAACAACACCGGTGCGCCCCAAGGCGAGAAGCTTGGTTGGATAAACCCTCGATCTAATAGCTCTTGTAGTTGACTCTGTAATTCTTGCATCTCGGAAGGTGCGAGTCTATAAGGTGCGCGAGCTACAGGTGCAGCTCCTGGCACTAAGTCAATCTAAAACTCTACTGCTCTCTGCGGCGGTAATCCAGGCAATTCCTCTGGGAAGACATCAGAAAATTCGTTCACAATTCGAACGTCGTTCACGTTCTTCACCTCAGTTTCTACCGCTTTCACATGTGCTAGGACAGCAAAGCGTCCCTTCTTCATAATCTTTTGCGCTTTCACGCAACTAATGAGGTTCAACTTCGAGGTACATCTCTCTCCATAGATAACCAGTGGTTCGCCATCTCCTTGTGGTATGCGAAGTGCTTTATCTCCACAGATAACATCGGCCTTTATCTTGCTCAACCAATCCATACCGACGATCACGTCAAAACTTCCCAGTTTGATAGGTATCAAATCAATTTCGAAATCTGCACCAGCTATGTTGATAATAGCTCCACGACTAATATGGTCAACCTTTTCAAGTTTTCCATTGGCGACCTCGACAAGCATACTTTCCTTCAAAGGAACTAACGACCAATCTAACTTATCACAAAAATGTCTACACACATAGCTCCTATCGGCACCAGTATCAAATAGGACAGAAGCTAAAAGATTGTTGATTTTGAATATACCTGTCACCAAGTTGGGGTTGTCGCGTGCGTCCCTTGCATTAACATTGAAGGCTCTAGCACGTGGTGGTCCGCCATCCTTACGCTTGTTTGGGCACTCGTTTCTGAAATGGCCCGTCTTTCCACACTCATAACATTTCCTAGGCCCATTGTTGTTGTGGTTTGGCTTCACGTTCAAAGTAGTAACCTTACAATCCTTACCAACATGCCCAGTCCGTTGGCATTTCTCACAGACAACATTGCAATACCTGGTGTGGTGCTTATAACACCTCTTGCATTGTGGTAAAGTTCCTTTGTAGTTCGGGTTGGATCTGTTGTTGTTGGGGTTGGTGTTGTTGTTGTTTTGCCTGAACCCTTCATGTCGCTTCGCCGGGTTTTGATCATAGTTCTTACCCCTGTTGTTGTTGTGGTTGTTGTCCCATTTCCTCTTCTCGCCACTACCAGTTTCAAACTTAGCCTTCTCCGGCTCGTCAAGGATGATTTGATTCAAGAGAGTATGCGCCATGCGCATTGCTTCGGGAACGCTTGGTGGCTTGGATGAGGTAACATTACCCTTGATGGACTTAGGAAGTCCCGAGAAGTATTTTTCCAAGCGCTTAAATTCGGGGGTGACCATGGTCGGACACATAAGAGCCAACTCCAAAAACCTACGGTTGTAACTGTTAAGGTCGTTCCCTACGGCCTTTAACTGCATAAATTCGATTTCCATCTTCTGAATTTCGGTTCTCGGACAGTATTCCTCGATCATAGCATATTTAAATTCTTCCCAAGGCGTAGCATACGCCTCATCAATTCCTTGCGCTTGGGCCATGGTATTCCACCATGTAAGCGTGCCATCAGAAAGCGTGCAAGATGCAAATTTCGTTTTGTTAGCTTCCGAACAATTGCTAACCCTGAATACCGATTCCAACTTTTCAAACCATCTGGTGAGGCCAACTGGTCCCTCGGTGCCGCTGAAGTTATGCGGTTTGCAGCTCTGGAATTCCTTGTAAGTACACCCATCTCGGGCGAGTGGAATGACAGGCGGTGGTACAATTGGAGGGTTCCTTTCTGCTAGAGCAGCAGCAACACGTTCGTTAATCATGTCCTCAATCTGGGCGGCGGTAGGCGTGGTTCTTCCGTTAGCCATGGTATTCTAAACAAAAATTTTGACCCAAGTCAAAATCCAGCATGCAAGTAGTAATAATACAGTATATAGTGACCAATCATGGAATCAAAACATCACATGTTATTAAATAATGCATCTAGGTACAAACATCACAGAATCATAGTACAGCAATGTAAATAGAACATCGTGCAAGAATTAAATAACGCAAAGTTCCATTTGTTAATGATAATAAGTTTCATACATCTGAATATGTTCGTACAATACATATGAAATACATGAAACTATATCTAGATTACATCATGAAATCTAAATACAAGGTCCTACGGTGAAGGCGGGTGAACTGCTCCTCGAGCCAACTGCTCCTCGAGCTCAGTGACTCGAGCTCGGAGAGTCTCAATCTCCCTCATCAGTTCCTCGTTAGAGGGATCTGGTGGGGCAGGCGGTGCAGGTGGGGCGGGTGGTGCGGGTGGTGCCGGTGGTGCTGATGTAGATGGTCCGGCTCCGGATGTAGACGGTACGTCCCTAGATGTAAGTGGTGCGTATCTGAATCTAGGTGGTACGGTTCCAGGAATAGTCAATACGTAACGGGGAGCCTTACGTATCAGTGGGTCGGCAGGGTATGGCACCACTCGTTTACGAGCAGTAACCCTACGTCGATGTCCAAAAGCATCAGTAAAAACACGACCTCCATTCACCCCTGGAATGACGGTGCCATCGAAACGGTACCGCTTCTTCGGCGGGGTGGAGGGTGCCTGAATAGGTCTATCGGCAGGATCCTCATCATCGCTGGAGTCGTCAGATGAGGTGTCGTCTGAAGGAGCATCGGTGGAAGACCCGTCATCTGAATCATGTGGTGGTGACGCGGGTGGCGGAGGTGGTAATCCGAAATGTCCGAAAGCGGCCAACATCTGTCGGTGTCGGCCTGGCGTAATCACGGCTAGGCGTCCGTCGGGAGTGCGTCGGCAAGGTGTGCGCCAGTGATTACGGAAGGGACCTTCCCCGAACTCCGCGGGGATCTCCATACCACCAATGCGAGCCAGTTGCCTCGGGGGTCTGGAAGCAGACACTGGGGCAGGTGCGCTAGAGCTAGCTCCAGAAGTAGAAGAGCCGGGATCGCCAGTGGGTGTCGGGGCCGGAATATCGGCAGCAGCAGCAGCAGCAGCAGGTGCAGCAGTAGGTGGAACAACGGGGTCTGAGCCTGTACTGCCCGGAATGTCAACAGGTGGAACGTCCGACATCTGAACAAGGAAAAATAAATTTTCCATGTCAGTATGTCATAAAGCAAGCAAATAATAGGCCAACAGTTTAAATCATGTATGACAATAAGTAGCATGGCAATATCAGTAATTCGTATGAAGGTAGCATGCAATCGAAAGCAAGTAGCATCATGCAGTAGTGAAATCATGTAATAGAATGTGGCATATAGCAGTAATAGTAAGCAGCAGCATGCAGTAAGTTCAGCAGAAACACGTAAACTAGCAAGTTGTAGATTAGTCCTATTAGTGAATCCTACTCGGGTCGGTCTTAGACTCACTAATGCAACCTAATTCCCTACAACCATCGCTCTGATACCAAATGTAATGCCCCTTACTAAATCATCATGTACGGACCATCATCAACAGGATCATTACAAGGTTAAGTACTATATGCGTTTTCAAAACAGAGTTGCAATCATTAATAAAAGTGACGTCATAACAAACGTCGAATGTTTTACAAACCAAAAGTATGCTTCACTAAGTAGAAGCGTTAAATAAGTGTATATGACCATAAAGGTCGTTACATAACATAAGTTCAAAAGTAATTAAGTTTGAATGCAAGATAAATAGTCATGCGATAACAACTCTAAGCAGCGGGTTCTACAGCACGACTAGTATGATAGCGGAAGCGACTTCAAGCACCTGAGAAATACACGCTTAAAAAGGTCAACACAAAGGTTGGTGAGCTATAGTTTAAGTATAACAGTAAAGTAAGTAGGCCACGAGATTTCAGTGCTACAACGAGCGTTCAAAAGTATGTAAAAGTATATGCTTAACCGTGGGCACTCGATAACTAACTTAACGTTTAATGTACCCCCTTAAAGTGCACTTGGCAAGTGCGTATAACCTCAAAGTATTAAACACCCGTTAAATGCTAGCGCTACTAGCCCGAGTGGGGATGTCAAACCCTATGGATCCATATCTAAGATTCGCGTTCACGGTTCAAAAACCAATGATTAAACGTTACCGAGCTAAAGGGAATGTTTATGCCGTTGTATAACCCACACATATATAAGTTTAAGTACTCGTGCCTAGTATGTAAAACATAAAATCCGCATGTATTCTCAGTTCCCAAAATAAGTTAAAGTAAAAAGGGAATGCTATAACTCACAATGATAGTAGTAGCGGTAAAGTAGTAGTCGGGAAAGGTGTGCAAGTAACGGTCCGAATGTCCTCAACCTAAGTCAAATAGTACTAAGTCAGTAAGTCGTCTCAAAAGGTTTATAAGTATGTAATTAAGTTCATAAGGGTCATCATCAATCATCATTAAACAAAAGGTAACAAGTAAGGTTCGTTTATGAAAGTAGTTTAAAACAAAGGCTGATTGGATCAGTCACCACGGCCTCTACCCTTACTGAATTAAGGTGAGACCAGTGGCCATGGCTCCATCTATGAGTCCCTTAAGTGTGGTAAAATTTACAGAAGCAAACTCGTCTTGGTTTGACCGTGGCGACGGTCTAAGTGCGAGTAGGTCAGAAATTTCTGCACAACGTTAAAGGACATAGTGACGATCGAAGGGCCATAAATCCTAAACCGTAATTCGGATTAAGACGAGTCCTATATGAAAAGTTATCTACAAAAACTGAGCTATCTGAAAATCAAGGTTACAGTAGCCCAGGTGTACTGTTCTGTTACAGAAACCAGAAAAACAGAAACTGTACACAGAAATCAGAAAAGCAATTGGACATAGTGACGCTCGGAGGGCCGTGGACTCTAAACCGTAACTCGGATTAAGACGAGTCTTATATGAAAAGTTATCTACTCGAAAAGTTCTATATAAAAATCAAGGTTAGAACAGCCCAGGTCTACTGGTCTGTTCCAGAAGCATCAGGTCAGTAGGTGTTGGACAGAACAGTGAGTTTTTAAGGGTTCCGGTGGTCTTGGTGCTTGATGTTCATCATGGCTCTCATCCTTGATGCATATAGCTTCAAGTGTACAACTCATTGATGTATCTACATCATCTTAACCAAGTCTTGACCATCATAACCCATGTGCAAGTCTAAGACATGAAGCACAACTCACTTAAGAGTTGTATGATGTTTGATGAACCAAAGTTTCATCAAGGTCTTAGATCTAACACATACATCAACTTTAAAACTAGTAATAATCTACAAACTTGAAAATAAACTTAAGTACACAAGATCTTAGGTTGTAGAGCTTAGTTCTTAGTAGATCTTGAAGATCCTTGTTTCAAAAGTATAGATCTAGTACTTAAGTTAAATCAACACAAGTTAGAGAGTTTAAAGTGTTGTTCTTGAACTAACAAGTTAGATCCAAGAAATATAAGATCAAGATTAACTAGTAATCATGACCAAGGTTACATGTAAGTAAAATAAAGTAAATACAACTAGTTACCAAGTAAATAAGAACTTTACAAATTGATTTTTACTTCTTAAAGAGATACTAAGCCAAAGCTTAGATCTAGAAATGTAAGTAACTTATGAACAAGTTCATGAACACTAAGAAAGATCACAACCAAGTGTTGGATCCATGATACTTGCACCAAAGTGTAAGCTCTTGTTGGTTTCATGTTCTTGTTCAAGTGTGTAGTAAACAACTAACAAGAGTAAATTAAACAACATACAAAATAAAGAAAGATGAATGATAAGCCTAAACCAACCATGAAGGTGGTATTCTAGTAACATACAACAAACAAGAACACAAGTAACAACATGAAGATTATAAACTTTAAATCTTGAAAACAAGTAAAGTAGAACCATAAGTTATGAAGGAACTTAGATTCTTTGTTCTTGACTTCCTTAAACATAATGGAAGTAACAAGATACATGAAGATACAAACTACTAAGTTTGATCTTTAACAATGACAAGTAACAATTACAAACAACAAGTAGTAAACAAGAAATGATGATGATGATTTGAGAGTGCTTGCATTCGGTTTTTAGGGAGGAGAAAGAGGAAGTATTTTGTTGTTACTTACTAGTTTTTGGGAGAAAAATGCTAGAGAGAAAAGAGGTGTAGTATGTGTGTGTGTAGAAATGAAATGAATTGCAAGTAAGTAAGTAGCAAAGCTTGAAACAAAAGAACCCATTCCAATACAAGGGTGGACGGTTTGGTTAGGCAAAAGAGGTAGTCAACTTGCTTGCTTTCTAGTGTTGGAGCTTGGTGTATGCTAGGATAAGTAATAAGGTTAAATGCATGGAGAAAGATGCTAGCATGCTTGTAGTACTTTGTCCCCTAATTAGCCTAATAAACCATGATTAATTTTTAACATAAACTAGCTTAAATGAGTGGGCTTGTAAGTCCATAAAAGAGTAGGGTGGGCTTACTTGGCCCAAGTCTAGTAATTAAAAGCCCAAGTCTAATTAAAGGTGCAATTTAAATAATTAAAGCCCATGTAATTAATCACTAACCTTGATTAATTAAAATGATTAATAATAAATAATCATGAATGTAAATAATATTCTAAAAATATTATTCGCGCAGTTTCGTGTGTCGCAGGGACGTTTCGGGCCCTTAAAAGTCAAGTACGGGCAATCATGGAAACATGTAAATGTAATTATATGCATTCGTTTAATCACACGTATTAATAATAGTAATTATTAATAAATAAATGTTGGAAATTCCAGGGTCGTTACAGTATATATGTTTTTCATAAAGATTGTAATTAAAAATTCTTTCGTACAAAGTGTTAATTGTGAAAATATTTTAACGGGTAGGTAATACTCGAGGAATATTTAGATTTCGCATTAATAAGTTACACTGTACATTCTTCGAATCTGATTCAATAGTCATTCACTATCCTACTTACATCCACCGGTATCCGTATCCGTCACCGCAGAATAACCATTTTCATTCAATTTTAAATTTGGATTTTGACCTATCAGAATCCAACAAGTGGCATAATGAAGAAATAATGGACACAATAAAAATTGATTAGAAACAGACTAATTAACAATATGAAATTTTGTTAAGAGACCACGCTAACAAGATCCTAGATAACTGTTCCTAGCTAACTGGTTACATTTTATTTATCACAATTTAATTATCGCAAATTACATTCTCGCAATTTTATTTATCGTCGTTTAATTTCTGTTATTTATTTTACGCACTTTATTTATCGTCATTCTGTTATTTACGCATTTTAAATATCGGGACACGTATACAATGTTTTGACATATCATATCAACCCATCTATATATATATATATATATATATATATATATATATATATATATATATATATATATATATATAGTTTGAGTTGTGATCGAGTCTGAGACGTATACGGGTCACGATACTTATTAATTAATTAGAATATTATATATTAATCTATATATGAATTATCGGACTGTTAATTGTGGACTATCGATTGTGGACTAATAAAATTGGACAATCAAAATGAATTAAAATATTGATTAAGACATATGAAACTAAACATTTCGTCAAGTTTGCCACTTGATTTCATTTTAAACCCCATTCGTATCATCACAACTACAATCTGCGTTCAAACCTTTCATGATTCTTGAAAACACATCAATCGATAGGATGAATCAACCGCACTTCATCTACGGGAGAAAAGATCGATGCATTTAGTTATGCATCTGAAAAACTCTCAGAAACTGAGTAAACGTTTAACACATAGTTGTGCTAATTCCTTTAGTGTTATTATTACCCAAAATAACTTGGTAATTCCTTTCAAAGTAGCAAATTTTGTCACGGCTCCAGCAAATCAACTTCAACTTTTCGTTCGAAACAACCTTATTATCACCTTGATTTATATGTATGCTCTTTTATTGTTACCGGGGAACCTTTTATATTCCACCATATTACCGTCAGCGTTTAATCATCTAAAAACACAATTCTCTTGAAATCACCTCAGATCAATAACCAATGATTCAGATATGGTAGCAGTAAATGTAGAAGAATCGGCAAGCAGTACTTTGAAAACTCACAGCATATCTACATCAACAGTTATATGTATAACATTTATCTCTTAGAATAATGATCTTCCATTCCGAAATTCTGAAAAAGCACCCAATCTGCGAACCAATACTCTGAATTTTGAAAAGTTGAATGAAGCAACAAAAACTGTAAACGACCCTAATCATCAGAAGTTTAATGATAAAGAATAGAATGTTGGAAAAGCTCAGAAAAGTTGGAACTGGAAAACGGATTGAGCTAACCACGAAGGAGACCAAGGACAAATACAAGGACCATACCCTATATTCAAAGAATCCAGATAATTCTGGATCCGTTGAAATCTTTAGAGAATATCTTACTCCGAGGTCATGTTAAAATCTTGCGGAAAATCTTTCTCCATCAACCATCGAACTTAGAAATTTCAAAATATCATCATCAATATCTTCGATATTTCTGAGGATATTTTTATAAATATTCTCGTCCAAAATTATATACCTCTTCGTGCTTCCTATGTATCATTATATTGGAAACATTCAATAGAAGATTGAGTACCAAAAAGCAGATTATGCGAAACTATGAAGAAAGCCGTGGACAAATCACAAAGAATAAGTTTGACTTCAAAGAATCCAAATGATTCAATGTCTGCTGAAGTCTTTAGCGAATATTTTGCTCATTACTCTAAACTCTTGCGGACAATAGTTTCTATCATCCTTTGATCTTAGATATTCCGAGATATTATCGTATCTTTCATTATAAATATCCTCAATATTTCTGAATATATTTTCATAACTAATCTCATCTAAAATCATTAATCTCTTCGTTCTATCAGTATTACATCATATAGAAACTGTTAGTTTCTATATTCTGTAAACTTTCGAGCTTAAAATATGAATGTTATTGAAGTAATGTTGGGAACTGATGCATGAGTTAGTATAATATAATGACACTTGATCAACGTGATTATATTACAGTAAGTCATGCTGAGTTCTAATGGGACATGATGGTTCACAGTAGACCATACCACCATCATGTGTCATGTTACATAACTCTTTCATTCTAAATAACTTCTGAATATATCAAGAAAGTATATTCTTGATGGCTCTATTCTCAATGATTCTGGTAATTTGACGAATCAAATCGTGCTATTACATTCTTTCTTGATTATGACAATAAATTCATTCGAAACTCCATACTTACAAATTCTAGACCATTACTCGTTTTACTAGAGATCGAGAGGAGATTGAAAAGACGAAGAGCTCTGAAACATAAAGGAAGATATAAAACTCGACAACAAAACTGAAATTACAATAAATAAAAATTAATACATCACGACAATTAAAAATTAAAAGATTACAATCAAACTACTCGTCGGCGTCAATTGTCATCTGCAAAGTAGCGTTCACCAGTCATTCCACCATCCGGGAGGTACTCTGGAGACATCAGTATTTCTCTTGATGTCTCAACTGCTGCTTCAGCTGATTCATCGACGTAACGATAACCCAACGTCTCTTCATCTTCAAGAACCACATACAAAGAAATGCGTTTACCGCGATCTTCAATGGTATCTTTTATAAAGTACCATTGATCATCGGTACACAGAAAACTTGCCCTACAATCCGGATCATAATCTTCTTTATAAAAGAACACAGACGTGAATTCACACGGAACCTTTTCCTTCAGAAAGGATAGCAAGTCTTGTAAACCAACATCACGAATGTCGATATCTTCAAACAAAATACTGTCGCCCCACTTATATTCCTTCATTTGATTATGAAAATCACCTCCGTAATGAACATCGAATGAAACAATCATAGGGGGAAGTGTTAACATTTTGCAGTTTGGGAGTGTTTGATTTTAATTTTGAGAAATGTGGAAATATAAAAGAAATATATGTTTGAGTGTATAAAATGAAGTATCTGGTTGGTGTTTTTATAGTGTAAAAGTGACCGTTGGGATAGCCGTTGAATTTTTTTTTATTATTATTTTACTAACGGCTAAAAATTTGGGCAAGTTTTTGGGCGAAGGTGGACGATGCCGTTGGGACCTCTTTCATGATAGTTTCATTCGTGCTCTTCGAATAATCAAATTATTTTATCTGTATTATCCTGTAATGATGAAAACTCTATTTATCAACTTATATTCGTCATGAAAATATTTTTATTGTTAGCCATGACCACCTCACTCAAATTTCGGGACGAAATTTCTTTAACGGGTAGGTACTGTGATGACCC
Source organism: Rutidosis leptorrhynchoides (assembly GCF_046630445.1). NCBI lineage: Eukaryota > Viridiplantae > Streptophyta > Magnoliopsida > Asterales > Asteraceae > Rutidosis > Rutidosis leptorrhynchoides. Next base: position 111,063,072 of record NC_092342.1, on the reverse strand, counting down.
GGGAATTTTCGACCAAATTTAAACTTAAATCTTTATATGTTTCCGTCACGATAAGCAAAGTCTATAATGATGAGTCTCGAAAAGTTTGAAATTATATCCATGTAATCAATTACCCTGCGACTATGCTCAACGATTCACGAACAATTAATTGTAAATAGATATGTGTGTATATAGATATGAAATTTAACACAATTAATTGGTCATCTTTACTAATATTATTATTATTACTTTCATTAATATTATTTGAATAAGTATTTAATATTAAAAACAGTGTTATGTTATTATTATGTATAATACAATAATTATGAAATTTTGATACAACTGATTTGTTATAATATTAGTATTATTCTTAGTATTATTGTTATCATTATTCATATCATAATTAGTAGTAAAATTACAAAAATTAAGTTATTATTAAAGAATATTTATTATTATTATTACCTTTATCAATATTAGTATTATTAATATCATTATAGTTATTATTAAAAAATAACACAGTCTATTAGTAATGTCATTAATAAAAATTAGTATTTCCATTATTATTAGTATCTTGACATAAATATAATTATTAATTATTAATTATTAATATTATTTAAAAAATCACATATATACGATTGATGAATGAATCAGTTGTGGGTATCTATCGTTCTGTAGCTGATTTTAGGATTCTGTCTCTTAATTGATTCACAAATCGAATCATCACTACTTTACAATCAATTAAAAACAAATTCTGTTATGAAGGTACTCTTGCTTTTATTTTATATTTTTTTTTATTTTCTTTTCCAATTCTTTGTTTTTGTCTGAGTATTAAGTAGACCCATCAAAGATTCTTGCTATAGGTCAAACAATCAGTCACACATTGATAACCAATTCGTCGACTTCCATCCTCAATAACAATTGCAAATATCCTAAACCAAACTACTATTTCTCAACTTTTCTTTTATATAATCAAGTTCATATATGTAGACATAAATATATACATACACTATATCATATAAGAGAGCACTTTTAACTTCTCTGCAACAATTGAATACACCAATTCTCTTCTACTTTTTTTTGCTAGTCGACACTCGTCATCACCTTTGAATATCAACTCTCTTCAACACCACTGAGACCACCATAAACAACCATCGATCCTTTGCTACCATATTCATTTCTTACTCCAATACATGTACGAAATCCATCACCAAAAATCCAAGAGCCAACTCAAGGTACACCATTTATCATCACATTTCTGTTAGGAATATATCAACACTCACATGATTATTTCTTTTCTGTTTTAAACGCAAGACCAAGGACCCAATCACTACTATCGTCGAATAATATTACTTCCTATACGACTAATAATCCAAAACCCAAAAAAATCTCTTCTATCTGTTTTCTAATATTCATCAAAACCCCATCACTTGATCTTGCTCAAACCACCTTCACGCCACACCAAACGAGACACCTTTCACCACCTTTCACCAAATAACCAACCCACGAGACTCATGTATGATTCATATGCAGTTACAAACCCATCATTACTTACTGTTTCGTTAATCGATCAAACACCTTCACCTCTCTCAAACTTCATTATCCGACTATTATCATTAACGGACCATCACCCTGGTTTCAACCATATTAGGAGAAAATATAGTAGATAAGGTTCAAGAAAATAGAGAATAGCAGGAACGTGTACAATTGTTTTGAGGTTAAAATAGTTAGGATAAAGAGAGAAAAGAGTGGCCGACCAAGTTTCTCTTTATGGGATGTTTAATAAATTTTTTTCCTCACCGACACTCAATTGCACAATTCAAACTATCAACTTGTATCAAGGACCCCATCGAACAATTTAATATTGCAATAGATCTATCGGGCTTTGTTAATTAAATTGCTTTCATTGGGTTTGGAATTTAGCTGTGAACATTCATATACTTTAGGCCGAAATTTCTTTTTGATTGGTGGACCGTAGGACTTAAAATTTGGAGAGGTCCCATATTAGTGCATGATAGAATAACTACTCCACTTACATAAAAATAAAAGAAATCTGTCGTTTACTAGCTGGAAGGTTATATTTTTTCTCGGACCATATAGGAATACATTTTTGGGGCCACGCATGTTGTTACAAGAAATGGGACGTGAATATGAAAATGCGTGGTGGAGCCGAATGTTTTTTTTTTTTAATTCTCTATATGGGCCATGAATGGTGAAGTGGGGTAGTGGTGTGATCATAACTATGATTCAATAAAATAAAGATGTTGATGATGTTTTGAAGATGATAAAAAGATGATAAGATGATATTAAGATCATGATTTTATGGTGGTAATTGGATTTATGTTCTAATCATGATGATGATATAAATTTATGTTAATGATGCTGTTAAGAAGAGGAAACAGAAAAAGTTGAAGTTAAATAGATAAAGAATACAAGTTTAATCAAAAACTAATAGTCAGACAGACGGTCTAAGGGTATGAGTAAGGAACGAGAGGTCAAGGGTTCGAGCTCTGTCTGAGGCATTTTTTTTTTTAGGAAAGCTTTGAAGGTAGCATTTTTATTATTTTTATTATTATTATTATTATTATTATTATTATTATTATTATTATTATTATTATTATTATTATTATTATTATTATTATTATTATCATTTCATTTCTATTAAAAGTATCATTTTAACTACAATTATCAAAGTTATCATATTTTTTATTAAAATTATAATTTTTACTAAAATTTAACATTATTAGTAAAGTTATTATCTTCAATGAAATTATCATTTTTAGAAATTAGCATTAAGATCATTATTATTATTACTAATATTACTAACATTATTATTATCATTTTTTATTAGTATTATTACAAATTGTTATATTTTGTTTGTTTATATAAAAATGCATTACAATTATATTAATATTACATATTACTATATTCTATCAATAACATATTATTAAATAAACTATATATATTTTTATTATAAAGAACTTAAAGTAAGTTCCTATTTTCATACATAAATTATTAAACTACATTAATAAGAAATTATTTGATGAATTAATGAAGCATAAAACAATTATATCACTAATAATAATCCATATAAATTTGTTCGATTACAAATGTATATGTTAATATACATATAAATGATATAGGTTCGTGAATCCGAGGCCAACCCTGCATTGTTCAGTCATTAAATGTCTTCATATGTATTTTTACTACAAAATACATTAGGTGAGTTTCATTTGCCTTTTTACCCTTTATATTTTTGGGCTGAGAATACATGCGCTGCTTTTATAACTGTTTTACGAAATAGACACGAGTAAATGAAACTACATTATATGGTTGGATTATCTAATCGAATATGCCCCTTTTTATTTAGTCTGGTAATCTAAGAATTAGGGAACAGACACCCTAATTGACGCGAACTCTAAAGATAGATCTATCGGGCCCAACAAGCCCCATCCAAAGTACCGGATGCTTTAGTACTTCGAAATTTATATCATGTCCGAAGGAGGATCCCGGAAATGATGGGGATATTCTTATATGCATATTGTGAATGTCGGTTACCAGGTGTTCAATCCATATGAATGATATTTTTGTCTCTATGCATGGGACGTATGTTTATGAGAAATGGAAAATTGAAATCTTGTGGTCTATTAAAATTATGAAATGATTATTTATGTTAAACTAATGAACTCACCAACCTTTTGGTTGACACTTGAAAGCATGTTTATTCTCAGGTACGAAAGAAATCTTCCGCTGTGCATTTGCTCATTTTAGGGATATCATTTGGAGTCATTCATGACATATTTCAAAAGACGTTGCATTCGAGTCGTTGAGTTCATCAAGATTAATATTAAGTCAATTATATTTAGATATATTATGAAATGGTATGCATGCCGTCAACTTTCGATGTATTGAAAGATTGTCTTTTCAAAAACGAATGCAATGTTTGTAAAATGTATCATATAGAGGTCAAGTACCTTGAGATGTAAGCAACTGTTGTGAATCATTTATAATCGATATGGACTTCGTTCGGATGGATTAGGACGGGTCGTCACACAATCTATGATGAATCTTGAGCTAGCTTCCTTGAATCCACCTTCAAAAACCAATGGATGATGAATTTAGGGTTTTGTAAGTGAAATTCGGAGTTGGAATAACTGCTCTCTAAAGACACATACTAAAAATAACCTAGTTTTGTTCCTTTTATAGTGCTGAAAATCTGGGCTGAAACAGCAACAGGAGCGCCGCTTTTGACTCTGGAGCGGCACTTTTGGCTTAAGTGAGGACGACGCTTTTGATCAGGAACGCCGCTTTTGGCTTCATTCAGGGGCGGCACTTTTGCTTTAGGAGCGCCGCTTTTGGCTGGATAGGAGCGGTGCTTTTGGCTATAGGAACGGCGCTTCTGGCCACTGGTGGAAAATGGAGCCAAAACGTGCATAAGAACATCGTTTTCGAGGTAGGTGTGGCGCTTTTGCTCCACAGGAACGGCGCTCTTAGTTGAGAAGCGGCGCTTTTGATGCTGATTTCTGCACTTGCCATTTCCTTAGCCACATTTGATCAAGATTTGGTCAATTTTACACCAAATCAAGTCCTTAGTCCCCAAATTACCATTTATCTCAATAGCTCACAAAATAGGCTCCAAGATCATCAAAAATCGAACAAAGTGAGGGAGATATCGCGAGATAAAACATATATAAATGGAGCGATATCAAACTCCCTACATTAGAATCTTTGCTTGTCTTCAAGCAAACAAATCGACAAAACAAGCTTTGGAGATAGAGAACAAATAAGTGATCAATGCCAAAGCGCAAAAAGTTTGGTTATAAATTAATACCTTCCATGAACATTCACTTGATGGCTAGAGTGTTCTCCAAAAACTTGCACTTGCTTAGGACCAAGCACAAACATCATCATCATCTTCTTCTTCTAACACAAGCTCAATGCAAGCTCCAAATAATCTCTTTACTAGCATGCCTTCAAATCTTCAATCCTCAAACACTAACTCAATCACATTTCAAGCCTAAGTCTACCCGAATCAATCATTCCCCCAACCAAAGTCAACTTCATCTTCGAGAAGGTCATCAAACATCAATCACAAAGTATCAAATCTTCACAAACTCAACTTAGACCTCCTTGACCTTGACCAAATATGTAGGATTCACGGGATAGCCATAAACTCATCAAACTAATCAATCACATCAAATCTCCAAGTCAATCACAATCTAACACAAACCTACTCAAACAAACTCAAGGTGCACCCAAAATGATCTCAAATGCAACCCGAATGAACAAGGGCCATGAATATCATACACATCACCACTCATCAAAAAAATACAGCGTGTAAAGAATATGCCTCCAAAAAGATATGCTCACCTAGTCACCCGCGATGGCTATCCCTATTCCACCTCGATGCCCCCAAAACACCTATTTTCATTAATTCCAAATTATGGTCATCAATTCCAAGTTATAATCGTCAATTCCAAATTTAGGGTTAAGGTGGGTGTGCCAAAGCTAGGGGACTGGGTACCCCTATCTTTATTGGTCACCCCGGGATCGGGATGACCGGCACTCATCAAGCTTTCTATCACAACTCTATGGTTTCTCTCATAGTAAGGTGAAAGCATTGACGGAGGTTCGTGGAATTAGGGCCTCACGTGGCTAAATAAGAGAGTCCGCCAATTGCAAGATTTGAAGCACTATGAAGACTTTAACTTCCTTAAAAAGGATCGAGCTAGACATGGGATACTTTACTCCCAAGATTGGAACACAAAAAAACTTGGAAGACTTTACTTCCAAGTTTGGAAGACTTTACTTCCAAGTTTGGAAGACTTGACTTCCAAAATGAGACATTAGGAGGGCTTGACTCTCTAGGAGTGTCAAAGCTTGAAGCTTTTATTCACTCATCTACTTCCCACATAACAAGCTTTTATGCTTATGTTGAGAAAAGGTAGGAAGTAGTTACTACCTTTCCGTTAATTGAATGCACAAGTGTGCCTTAGCTTTTGGCTATGGCGTATGTTATCTAGCAACACTAGCACGAAGCCATTGCTCTTCATCAAGAAGATAGCACACGGTGAAGCTCGGTGGCTCCTCTTCTCACGATATGATACATAAGTTGAAACATCATGAAATGATGAGACAACCAATGTCAATATAAAATGGTGTGGATTAGGAAGTCTCCCAAACCAAGTAAAACGAAATTCGGGAGACTTGACTCCCTATAATGGATGGACTCGATTCATCCAGAATTGTTAAAGCATAATGCTTTAAATACTTGGTTTTGGTGCAACATGCATGAAAACTTTAACTTCCAAGCATAAGTTTTGAAAAACAAGGAAATGACTTTACTTTTTCAAAAATTTTACAAGTTTTAACCATTTTAGTGATTATGATATGAAGTAATGTAATGGTTAAAAACTTGTTCCAAAAATTAATCAACATTGCAAGCTTCAAACTTTGTAGTGTATGTGATACGTTTACCCGAAAAAGGTTCAAAATGGCCCGATATTTTAACTCTCCCCCCTACATTTAGTTTGATGCAATGTCCTCATTGTATTGAAACGATATAATAAGTAAAAATGAGGGGCATTTTGAAATAGAATAGATAAAATATAAGAGAAAATTAAAACCGGAGTAGATCAAACGATCGTTGTTGTCACCATTCGAGAAAACTTAATCACCAAAGAATGCAAGTTGATGAGCTTGATGCCTGAACTAAATGTCAGGCTTGGATCAATCATCAAAAAGTGTATCCTGTCACTAAGAACCACAACATGCAAGAGAAATACAAACAACCACACTAATATCACGCACGCCTATTGTCGAATTATTACAAACATAGAAATGATCATGTGTGAGAGTAGCAATATAAGTATACTACCTCACACCAAATCGATAATTTCAAGTTTCACACACAATTACCAAATTAAGTTAAGTTACATACAAAATCAAAAGATAAATTGTTCACAAACCATAATGAAGATTTTTACCAAATACCCATTGAGTGTCGGGCTTGACTTCTAGATGTGCCTCCAGATGCACTCATGATAACCCAAGCAAGGCATAGAGATCTTCTCCGACTCATTGAAATTGACTTTCAAGAATTTCGCAATTCGAGTCACATAATGACCACCAACACTTGGGAGCTCAGATTTTTCGCCACTTGCGTCAAATAGATAACTCGTGATAAGGTTGGGAAGATGAATGTGCTTCTTTTTGTGAATACTATGGATCAACCAAATATCGAACAACATCATCTTATCAACATCCATTGTTCGATGGAAGACCGATTGAGCAAAGAACCTTTGGATGCAACGAAGTATGGGGATTTTGAGCGCACTTGGAACTTGATTAGCGGGGGTTAGCTTGACATGACTAATTTCATTCCATGCTTACTTGGGATCAAATTCGTTTGGGTTGAAGGTTTCACATTTTTCCAAGTACATGAAGGTGGAATCAAGACGAGAATCTGTGTAGAGACCTAGACATGCCATGAATTGGCTCATGTTCATTTGCCTTTCCGCACCCCCTAGCCTGAATGTGAGGTAGTTGTAGAGCCATGGTGAGCCGACCTTGAAATTAACCCTCAGGATTGTTAAGTGTAACAACCCGACTTCGATATACCAAAAACACGCTAAAAAAAAATTTCTGAAGCAATACATCTGGACGGCGTCCAGTTATCTGGACGGCATCCAGCAAAGAAGTCTTGGATGGCGTCCAGAAGATCTGGACGACATCCAAATTAACTGCCAGGTTCTGATCTGAATGTCCAACTTACATGAACGAAAAACCCGCTTCCCGACACTTTTAAACGAAAACCTTTTCACAACATGTCAATATAAGTTAAACTAAGAGATTTCCACAATAAAATCAAGTTTTACAACATCGGACCCACATCGGCTATTTTACGAGTTTCGTTCACAAATACAAGTTTCGGCCGTACTAGTTTAATTTCCAAATGACACTAGAGCATGGTGTTTGGGGTTAAACTACCCAAATCTTGGCTGAACTTTCAAAAAGCTAAACCCCCGAGAGCCACTACTATTCCAAACGAATACCTTTCCCTTGTCCACGCCGGAGCCTAAAAAGGTAAACAATCGAGAGGGTAAGCTAAGGCTTAGTGAATGCAATATTTATACATATACATATATAACCTACTTACTTTCCATCACTTACACAATACCGCATACAAGCTAGCAATTTGACAACTATGCAAACATTATGCATAAACCAATATCCGCAATTCATATTAAGCTAGCGACACCAAAAGCATATAGTTCACAATTAAATATGCTAATACAAAATTCACACAACCATGGTTAACCAATCGTACAAGGGAACGGTACTAGCTAGAGACCATCAGAGTTTATAACATCCATTAGTGTACATACAACGCGTAATCACTAATCCCTCGGGTGATATCTTGAACACCGCGACAATTTCACCCCCATGACAATGTGGTGTCTTGAACACCGCGACAATTCCACATGTCAATCAAACCAATGAGTGGTGTCTTGAACACCGCGACAATTCCACTCCCATGACAATGTTTTATCTTAAACACCACGACTATTCCACATGTCAATCAAACCAATGAGTGGTGTCTTGAACACCGCGACAATTCCACTCCCATGACAATGTGTTGTCTTAAACATTGCGACTATTCCACATGTCAATCAAACCAATGAGTGGTGTCTTAAATACCACGACAATTCCACTCGTTACGTAGAATGTGGTGTCTTGAACACCGCGACAATTCCACATTCCATGCTACACAAATAAATACGTTATATACATACACGCATAATTATTCCACTCACCTTACACGTTAGTGATGATTAAACACTTCCGTACACTTCAAAGCAAAGTACCTAATACAATAAGTACATATATCAATTATTCATTCAAGTTGGTCAACCAACTTATTCGCCATACAAGTGCCATTTGGCCCATAGTGCAAACGTGACCAATTTGCACCATTCATTCTAACACTAGGTCGGGATTATTTCAAACCCTTACCAACAATTCGATTATGGTCTTAATACACCTTTTAACACAAAGTTATCTCATTTTTGCACCCATTAACCCACTTAGGTCATCAAAGACTCATTTGACCCATTTCAAGGTTAACACACTCATTTGAGTCACTATCAGACCCATATACATGCATTCACTTTAACTACTAAGTGTGTTAGAGATTTACAAACATTTAAGACCCATATACACAATTTAACATTTCAAAACCCTAGGTTAGTCATCTTTGAGTCTTCATGACCCAAACTTACCCAAAAACCCCCAAAACACTAACAATTGGGTTTTATGTTCATTACTAACCCAAACCCTAACCCTTAAGCAATTAAAACAAAGAAATCAAGGTTAAGACTTACCACTACAATCAAAATGTAGCTAGGGACTAGATGAACAACTTTAGAACTCACACTAAGCCCCGATTCAACCTTCTTCTTCCTTGATTTGAGCTCTCTTACTCTAGATCTTTCTCTCTCTCTAGAATTCAATTGAAAAGGGATAAGGTTGGTGAAAGTGGTGTAAATGAGGCTCCCCTAACTGATCTAGTGCCTAAATTCGTCCACAAAGTGAAAATACCAAAATACCCTTTGTAATATCTAAAAACAAAACAGCTGGCTCGCCAGTTCATCTGGACGGTGTCCAGTTTTCTGGACGGCGTCCGGCCCTTCAAATTTGGACGGCGTCCCACCATTTGGACGGCGTCCCAACCTTCTGAGAAAACAGGATCTTACAATTCTCCCCCACTTGAACCGGATTGCGATCTCGCGATCCAAGCCGCATGACAAGCAGGAAGATTCACCAACACAAACTCTTCGGATTCCCACGTAAAATCAGAACCTGTACTTCAACGCCATTGAACCTTAAAAGTTCTCACCTCTTTATTTCTCAACGTTTTCACTTTTTCATCGAGTATAGCAACCGGCTCCTCAACATACTCTAACTTGTTGTTTAGTTCAATTTCGTCTAATGGCATCCATGAAGAATCATTCGCAAGACACTTACGGAGGTGGGAAACATGAAATGTTTTATGGATCCCCGCAAGCTCTTCGGGTAATTCCAAACGATACGCAACTTCACCAATGCGAGCTAAAATATTGAATGGTCCAATAAACCAAGGAGCTAACTTTCATCGTTTTTGAAACCGAATAACACCTTTCCATGGTGAAACTTTAAGCATCACCATGTCACCTTCTTGGAACTCAATTTGTCGTCTACGCTTATCGGCATAAGATTTTTGTCTATCTTGGGCCTTTTTCAAATGAGTCTGAATCATATCAATCTTGCTATTCGTCTCTAAAACCAAATCGGTACTCCCGATTTCTCTTTGACCCACTTCACCCCAGCAAATCGGGGTTCGACACCAACGCCCATAAAGCATCTCGTAAGGTGGCATCCCAATACTAGTATGATAACTATTATTGTACGAGAATTCCACCAAAGGTAAGTTCTCATCTCAACTACCACCGAAATCAATAATACATGCCCGTAACATATCCTTCAATGTTTGATTCGTACGTTCGGTTTGACCGTCCGTTTGAGGATGATACGCCGTGCTCAATTTCAATTATGTACCTATATCTTCATGAAACTTCTCCCAAAACCGAGATGTGAAACGAGTATCTCGATCCGAAATAATAGATATAGGAACCCCGTGTCTCGATATCACCTCCTTGATAAACAACTTAGCCAAGGTCTCCGACGATATTACTTACCGAATGGGAAGAAACAAGGCACTTTTCGTCAATCGATCAACTATTACCCAAATCGAGTCAAATTGAGTTCTCGCCGTCTTTGGTAACTTTGTGATGAAATCCATGGTAATGTGCTCCCATTTCCATTTCAGAATTTCCAACGTTTGTAACATACCATACGGATTTTGGTGTTCGGCTTTGACTTGCAAACACGTGACGCATTGTTCAACATACTTTACAACATCACGTGTCATGCCCGGCCACCAATACTCCTTCTTTAAATCAAGATACATTTTCGTCGCGCCCGGATGAATGGAATACTTTGACTTATGTGCTTCATCAAGCAGCACTCGTCGGAAATCTCCCATTCTAGGCACCCACACTCGTCCTTGAAAGGACAACAAACCATGCGGGCCTAAGGTAATAAACTCCGTTTAGCCCACGATTCGTTCCTCATGTTTGTTGTTAATAAAAGCTTCAATTTGAATTTCACCAAGCTTTACAAGAAAATCGTTAGTAATAATCATGCGTAACGATCCTACTCGTATCGCCGGATGTTGACTCTTCCGACTTAACTCATCCGCGACCACATTCGCCTTACTCGAATGATAAAGTATTTCCCAATCATAGTCTTTCACCACATTCATCCATCTTCGTTGACGATAATTCAAATCTCGTTGATCAAAAAGATGTTTTAAGCTCTTGTGATCCGAATAAATCGTACACTTGACACCATACAAGTAATGGCACCAAATTTTCAACGCATGAACAACCGCCGCCAACTCAAGATCATGAGTCGAAAATCTCGTTTCGTGTTCCTTTAATTGTCGAGAGGCATACGCGATGACTTTACCTCGTTGCATTAGAATAAAACCGATCCCATTTAAAGAAGCATCACAATAAACCGTCATGTCTTCTACATCTGTCGTCAACACTAAAAATGGAGCTTGACATAACTTCTCTTTTAACAATTGGAAAGTAATTTCTTGCTCGTTTTCCCAATTAAATCTCACGTTCTTTCTCGTTAATTTTGTCAATGGAGAAGCGAATTTAGAAAAGTCTTGGATAAACCGACGATAATAACCAGCCAATCCGAGAAAACTTCAGATTTTCGTAGGCGTAGTCTGTCGTCCCCAACTCTTCACCGTCTCAATCTTCCCCGGATCTACTTGAATACCATCCTTGTTCACAATATGGCCAAGGAACTGAACTTCCCTTAGCCAAAATTCACATTTGGAGAATTTTGCATACAACTTCTTCTTTCGCAACGTCTTCAACACACCACGCAAATGATGTTCATGTTCCTTCATACTCTTCGAATAGACAAGTATGTCGTCAATGAACACAATCACCGACTTGTCCAACATAGGTTGGAACACTCGGTTCATAAGATCCGTGAATGTCGCAGGTGCATTCGTAAGACCAAAAGGCATAACTACAAACTCATAATCCTCGTAACGCGTTCGAAAAGCCGTTTTCTCAATATTGAAATGTCCCGTTCATATTGATTATAAACGTTCCATATTAATTGATTTCGTCGCGAGGTTTTGACCTCTATATGAGACGTTTTTCAAAGACTGCATTCGATTTTAAAACAAACCATAACCTTTAAAATATTACGACGATTATCAAATAATGATAATCTAAAATATAGCGTTTTTCACACGACCATTACATAATGGTTTACAATAATATTACACATCAACATAAGTCTTCGAATGTAGTTTTTAAACAATATTATACAAGCATGGACACCAAATCTTGTCCTTAATTTAGTATGCAACAGCGGAAGCTCTTAATAATCACCTGAGAATAAACATGCTTAAAACGTCAACAAAATTGTTGGTGAGTTATAGGTTTAACCTACATATTATTAAATCATAATAATAGACCACAAGATTTCATTTTGATAACACATCTCTTATCAGGCATTTCGTAAACTGCATAGAGATAAAAATCATTCATATGTTGAACACCTGGTAACCGACGTTAACTTAATGCATAGAATATCCCCAAAACAGAACCTCTCATCTGTATAATAATCTCGAAGTACTAAACCATCCATAACCTGAATGGGGGTTGTTAAGCCCAATAGATCTATCTTTAGGATTCGCGTCAATTAGGGGCCATTTCCCTAATTCTTAGGCTACCAGACTTGAAGGGTGATATTCGGTTTAATAATCCAACTATAGAATGTAGTTTTGCGTACTTGTGTCTATTTTTTAAAACATTTATAAAGCTGCATGTATTCTCATCCCAAAATATTAGATTTTAAAAGTGGGACTATAACTCACTTTCACAGATTTTTACTTCGTCGGGAAGTAAGATTTGGCCAATGGTCGATTCACGAACCTATAACAAATATGTACATATATATCAAAGTATGTTCAAAATATATTTACAACATTTTTAATACGTTTTAATGTTTTAAATATTTTCAGTCAGCTGTCCTCGTTAGTAACCTACAACTAGTTGTCCATAGTTAGATGTACAGAAATAAATTGATATATATTATCTTGAATCAATCCACGACCCAGTGTATACACGTCTCAGGCTAGATCACAACTCAAAGTATATATATTTTTGGAATCAACCTCAACCCTGTATAGCTAACTCCAACATTACTGCATATAGAGTGTCTATGGTTGTTCCAAATAATATATATAGATGGGTCGATATGATATGTCAAAACATTTGTATACGTGTCTATGGTATCCCAAGATTACATAATATATTAGAATACATGTATAATACAATATAAGTTAGCTAGGATATGATTTGTATAGATTTGTTACCAATTTTCACGTAGCTACAACAAGTAAAAATATCCAATCTTGTTTTACCCATAACTTCTTCTTTTTAAATCCGTTTTGAGTGAATCCAATTGCTATGGTTTCATATTAAACTTAAGTTTATGAATCTATACATAAAAAGTATATGTTTATAGTCGGAAATACAGGTTACAAGTCATTTTTTAAAGGTAGTCCTTTCAGTCGAAAGAACGACGTCTAGATGACCATTTTGGAAATCATACTTCCATTTTGAGTTTAATCATGATTTTTGGATATAGTTTCATGTTCATAAAAAAAATCATTTTTCCAGAAGAACAACTTTTAAATCAAAGTTTATCATAGTTTTTAATTAACTAACCCAAAACAGCCCGCGGTGTTACTATGACGGCGTATATCCAGTTTTACGGTGTTTTTCGTGTTTTCATGTTTTAAATCATTAAGTTAGCATATCATATAGATATAGAACATGTGTTTAGTTGATTTTAAAAGTCAAGTTAGAAGGATTAACTTTTGTTTGCGAACAAGTTTAGAATTAACTAAACTATGTTCTAGTGATTACAAGTTTAAACCTTCGAATAAGATAGCTTTATATGTATGAATCTAATGATGTTATGAACATCATTACTACCTCAAGTTTTGTGGATAAACCTACTAGAAAAGAGACAAATGGATCTAGCTTCAAAGGATCCTTGGATGGCTTGAAAGTTCTTGAAGCAGAATCATGACACGAAAACAAGTTCAAGTAAGATCATCACTCGAAATAAGATTGTTATAGTTATAGAAATTGAACCAAAGTTTGAATATGAGTATTACCTTGTATTAGAAAGATATCTTACTGTAAATAAGAAAGATTTATTGAGGTTGGATGATCACTTTACAAGATTGGAAGTAAGCTAGCAAACTTGGAAGTATTCTTGATTTTGTGAAACTAGAACTTATAGAATTTATGAAGAACACTTAGAACTTGAAGATAGAAATTGAGAGAGATCAATTAGATGAAGAAAATTGAAGAATGAAAGTGTTTGTAGGTGTTTTTGGTCATTGGTATATGGATTAGATATAAAGGATGTGTAATTTTGTTTACATGTAAATAAGTCATGAATGATTACTAATATTTTTGTAATTTTATGAGATATTTCATGCTAGTTTCCAAATGATGGTTCCCATATGTGTTAGGTGACTCACATGGGCTGCGAAGAGCTGATCATTGTAGTGTATATACCAATAGTACATACATCTAAAAGCTGTGTATTGTACGAGTATGAATACGGGTGCATACGAGTAGAATTGTTGATGAAACTGAACGAGAATGTAATTGTAAGTATTTTTGTTAAGTAGAAGTATTTTGATAAGTGTCTTGAAGTCTTTCAAAAGTGTATAAATACATATTAAAACACTACATGTATATACATTTTAACTGAGTCGTTAAGTCATCGTTAGTCGTTACATGTAAATGTTGTTTTAAATCCTTTAGGTTAACGATCCTGTTAAGTGTTGTTAACCCATTATTTATTATATCAAATGAGATGTTAAATTATTACATTATCATGATATTATGATATATTAATATATCTTAATATGATATATATACAATTAAATGTCGTTACAACGATAATCGTTACATATATGTCTCGTCTCGAAATCATTAAGTTAGTAGTCTTGTTTTTACATATGTAGTTCATTGTTAATATACTTAATGATATGTTTACTTATCATAATACCATGTTAACTATATATATATATCCATATATATGACATCATATAGTTTTTACAAGTTTTAACGTTCGTGAATCACCGGTCAACTTGGGTGGTCAATTGTCTATATAAAACCTATTTCAATTAATCAAGTCTTAACAAGTTTGATTGCTTAACATGTTGGAAACATTTAATCATATAAATATAAATTTCATTTAATATATATAAACATGGAAAAGTTCGGGTCACTACAGTACCTGCCCGTTAAATAAATTTCGTCCCGAAATTTTAAGCAGTTGGAGGTGCTGACGTATCTTCTGGAAATAAGTGTGGGTATTTCTTCTTCATCTGATCTTCTCGTTCCTAGGTGAACTCGGGTCCTCTACGAGCATTCCATCGAACCTTAACAATTGGTATCTTGTTTTTCTTGAGCCTTTTAACCTCACAATCCATTATCTCGACGGGTTCTTTAATGAATTGTAGTTTTTCATTGATTTTAATTTCGTCTAAAGGAATAGTGAGATCTTCTTTAGCTAAGCACTTCTTCAGATTCGAGACATGAAAGGTATTATGTACATTGGTGAGTTATTGAGGTAATTCAAGTCGGTAGTTTACTGGTCCGACACGATCTAAAATCTTGAATGGTCCAATGTATCTTGAATTTAGTTTCCCCCGTTTACCAAATCGAACAACGCCTTTCCAAGGCGAAACCTTAAGCATGACCATCTCTCTAATTTCAAATTCTATATCTTTCCTTTTAAGGTTCGCGTAGCTCTTTTGTCGACTCTGAGCGGTTTTCAACCGTTGTTGAATTTGGATGATTTTCTCTGTAGTTTCTTGGATTATCTCCGGACCCGTAATCTGTATATCCCCCAATTCATTCCAAAAAATTGGAGATCTGCACTTTGTACCATAAAGTGCTTCGAACGGTGCCATTTCGATACTCGAGTGGTAACTGTTGTTGTAGGAAAATTCTGCTAATGGTAGATGTCGATCCCAACCATTTCCAAAATCAATAACACATGCTCGTAGCATGTCTTCAAGAGTCTGTATTGTCCTTTTGCTCTGCCCATCAGTTTGTGGATGATAGGCAGTACTCATGTCTAGACGAGTTCCCAATGCTTGTTGTAATGTCTGCCAAAACCTTGAAACAAATCTGCCATCCCTATCAGAGATAATAGAGATTGGTATTCCATGTCTGGAGATGACTTCCATCAAATACAGTCGTGCTAACTTCTCCATCTTGTCATCTTCTCTTATTGGCAGGAAGTGTGCTGATTTGGTGAGATGATCAATTATTACCCAAATAGTATCAAAATCACTTGCAGTCCTTGGCAATTTAGTGATGAAATCCATGGTAATGTTTTCCCATTTCCATTCCGGGATTTCGGGTTGTTGAAGTAGACCTGATGGTTTCTGATGCTCAGCTTTGACATTAGAACACGTCAAACATTCCCCTACGTATTTAGCAACATCGGCTTTCATACCTGGCCACCAAAAATGTTTCTTGAGATCTTTGTACATCTTCCCCATTTCAGGATGTATTGAGTATCTGGTTTTATGAGCTTCTCTAAGTACCATTTCTCTCATATCTCCAAATTTTGGTACCCAAATTCTTTCAGCCCTATACCGGGTTCCGTCTTCCTGAATATTAAGATGCTTCTCCGATCCTTTAGGTATTTCATCCTTTAAATTTCCCTCTTTTAAAACTCCTTGTTGCGCCTCCTTTATTTGAGTAGTAAGGTTATTGTGAATCATTATATTCATAGCTTTTACTCGAATGGGTTCTCTGTCCTTTCTACTCAAAGCGTCGGCTACCACATTCTCCTTCCCCGGGTGGTAACGAATCTCAAAGTCGTAATCATTCAACAATTCAATCCACCTGCGCTGCCTCATGTTCAGTTGTTTCTGATTAAATATATGTTGAAGACTTTTGTGGTCGGTATATATAATACTTTTAACCCCATATAAGTGGTGCCTCCAAGTCTTTAATGCAAAAATAACAGCGCCTAATTCCAAATCATGTGTCGTATAATTTTGCTCGTGAATCTTCAATAGTCTAGACGCATAAGCAATTACCTTCGTTCGTTGCATTAATACACAACCGAGGCCTTGCTTTGAGGCATCACAATATATCACAAAATCATCATTCCCTTCAGGCAATGACAATATAGGTGTCGTAGTTAACTTTTTCTTCAACAATTGAAACGCTTTTTCTTGTTCATCCTTCCATTCAAATTTCTTCCCTTTATGCGTTAATGCAGTCAAGAGTTTTGCTATTTTGGAAAAATCTTGGATGAATCTTCTGTAGTAACCAGCCAGTCCTAAAAATTAGCGTATATGCTTCGGAGTTTTAGGGGTTTCCCACTTTTCAACGGTCTCAATCTTTGCCAGATCCACCTGAATACCTTCTTTGTTCACTATGTGACCGAGGAATTGAACTTCTTCTAACAAAAATGCACACTTTGAAAACTTAGCGTACAGTTTTTCTTTCCTCAACAACTCTAGCACTTTTCTCAAATGTTCTTCGTGCTCTTGATCATTCTTTAAGTAGATAAGTATGTCATCAATGAAAACAATGACAAAATTGTCGAGATATGGCCCACACACATGGTTCATGAGGTCCATGAACATTGCTGGTGCGTTAGTCAATCCAAACGGCATAACCATAAACTTTTAATGACCGTAACGCGTTCTAAAAGCAGTCTTCGGAATATCGTCCTCCTTCACCTGCATTTGATGATACCCAGAACGTAAATCAATCTTCGAATAAACTGACGAGCCTTGTAATTGATCAAATAAGTCATCGATTCTCGGTAGTGGGTAACGGTTTTTGATGGTAAGTTTGTTCAACTCTCGGTAGTCGATACACAATCTGAATGTACCATCCTTCTTTTTGACAAACAAAATAGGAGCTCCCCATGGTGATGTACTTGGTCGTATGAAACCACGCTCTAGAAGTTCTTGTAATTAGCTTTGAAGTTCCTTCATTTCGCTGGGTGGGAGTCTGTATGGAGCACAAGCTATTGGTGCAGCTCCCGGTACAAGATCTATTTGAAATTCAACGGATCGGTGTGGAGGTAATCCCGGTAATTCTTTCAGAAATACATCGGGAAATTCTTTTGCGACGGGAACATCATTGATGCTCTTTTCTTCAGTTTGTACTTTCTCGACGTGTGCTAGAACAGCATAGCAACCCTTTCTTATTAACTTTTGCGCCTTCAAATTACTAATAAGATTTAGCTTCGCGTTGCTCTTTTCTCCGTACACCATTAAGGGTTTTCCTTCTTCTCGTACAATGCGAATTGCATTTTTGTAACATACGATCTCTGCTTTCACCTCTTTCAACCAGTCCATGCCGATTATCACATCAAAACTCCCTAACTCTACTGGTATCAAATCAATCTTAAATGTTTCGCTAACCAGTTTAATTTCTCGATTCCGACATATATTATCTGCTGCAATTAATTTACCGTTTACTAATTCTAGTATAAACTTATTATCTAAAGGCGTCAATGGATAACTTAATTTAGCACAGAAATCCTTACTCATATAGCTTCTATCCGCACCTGAATCAAATAAAACATAAGCAGATGTATTGTCAATAAGAAACGTACCCGTAACAAGCTCCGGGTCTTCCTGCGCTTCAACTGCATTAATGTTGAAGACTCTTCCTCGGCCTTGCCCATTATTATCCCCCTGATTTGGACACATATTTTTGTAATGGCCCTTCTTCCCGCATCCGAAACAGGTAATGTCTGCATAACTTGTTCCGGCATTATTTATTCCCTTAGCCATTGATCCGTAGATTTCGCACTTTGCTGTACCATAGCCCTTTCTATTACACTTAGTACACACTGCTATACAGAGCCCAGTTAGATGGTATCCTTCACATCTCTGGCAGAATTTCTGCCTCTTGTTGTTATTGTTGGGATTGTTGTTGTTGCGGTTGTTATTGTTGTTGAAAAGGTTGTTGTAGTTGTTGCTGGGGTGGTTATTGTTGTTGCGTTTGTTATTGTGAAAATTGGTGCGATTGTAGTTATGATTGTTGGGTTGATTATTGAAATTGTGACCCTTGTCACTGGTTTCTTCCCATTTCCTCTTGACTTGTTTCGTATTGGCTTCTTCGGCCGCTTGTTCTTTAATCCTTTCCTCAATTTGATTTATAAGTTTATGAGCCATTCGACTTGCCTTTTGTATGGAGGCGGGCTTGTGTGAACTTATGTCCTCTTGGATCCTTTCCGGTAACCCTTTTACAAATGCGTCGATTTTCTCTTCTTCATCTTCGAACGCTCCCGGACACAATAGGCACAACTCTGTGAATCGTCATTCGTTCGTGGTAATATCAAACCCTTGTGTTCGTAACCCTCTAAGCTCTACCTTGAGCTTATTGACCTCGTTTTTGGGACGGTACTGCTCGTTCATTAAGTGTTTGAATGCTGACCACGGTAGTGCGTAAGCAGCATCTTATCCCACTTGTTCGAGATAGGTATTCCACCATGTTAACGCAGTACCTGTGAAGGTATGCGTGGCGTACTTTACCTTATCTTCCTCAGTACATTTACTTATAGTAAACACAGATTCGACCTTTTCGGTCCATCGTTTCAGTCCGACTGGTCCTTCAGTTCCATCGAATTCCAGAGGTTTACAGGCAGTGAAAGCCTTGTAGGAGCATCCTACACGGTTTCCTGTGGAGTTAACTCCACTGCTAGACCCTGTGGCTATATTTGCTGCAAGGAAAGCACGAAAGTCTTCCTCACTCATGTTCAAGTTCTGACGAGTAGTCGGTGCCATTTCCTTCAAAAATAGCCAAAAGAATTAAGTTAATCATATAGAATATTAAGAGTAGTCAATAGTATTCCGTAGCATAATATGAACTCATTTATAAAAGCTTTTTCTTCATATTAGCATTTTATAAGTTTTAATTCGGGTAATACCTACCCGTTAAGTTCATACTTAGTAGCTAACATACAATTCAACTACTACAATTCTATATGAAAACTGATTATAATAATATTTCACATTCAAACTTTTATACAATATTTTGCAAACTTACAATACCGCTATTTTACATATAGCATGAAATATAGCACATAAAAACTCTGATACAAAATAGTTGCGAAGACAATTCTAGTTAATAAGCAAGTCGTTCAACAAAGGCAATAAAGACACGTAATTCATACGTCCAAAAACAAGTCATGCATTATGGTTTTACTATGACTACTTCCCATCCTTGGTCTTGTGGAACATAACCGTTGTGACCGTTGACAAGACAGCATGTTGTAATGTCGTCAAAAGTACGAGGGTTTCGTAATGTCCAACAGCCCCGTAATAATCTAAAAACCTTGTTTCTCATCTCAACTACTGAGTCCATCACCTGTGGGAATGTTTTATTTAAAAGTTGCAACCCAATGTTCTTTTTCTCAATTTGATGAGAAGCGAACATTATTAACCCGTAAGCATAACATGCTTCTTTATGTTGCATGTTAGAAGCTCTTTCTAACTCATGAAATCCTATGTTGGGATATGTTGAGTCAAAATAGGTTCTTAACCCGTAGCGTAAAATTGCATTTGGGTTCCCTATATTTAACGCTTTAAAGAAAACACGGCGTAACTTACGGTCTCCCCAATGTGATATACCCCACCTATCAAAGGAAAGCCTTTTATAAACTAAGGCATTTCTGGAAAGTCTTTCAAATGTTTGACAAGTTAATTTCGCCATAACTAAATGTGCTGATGAATTCTGACCGACTCTAGACAAGATTTCCTCAATCATATCCTCTGGTAGGTCTTCTAAAATATTCGGTTGTCTACCCTTAACGTCCATTTTGTTTTTATACTGTAAAATATACAAGGATTATATTCGTAAAAGATAATTAACAAACAATAAAAGAAATTTTTACATAGAATATAAAAGTACAAGCACACTATATTACATATATTACACAACATGATTACAACTCTTTAATCTGACTCACTCGTTTCTTCTTCTTCGGGCTTGGTTCGTTTTGCTAATATCCTAGGGATATATGATGCTCCCCTAATACGACTGTCGTTTTCCACAATGGTTTAGAAAAACCTGGTGGTTTAGAGGTTCCCGGGTCATTGTTACATTTTAGGAAATACGTATGTTGCCGATACATATAAAGTTCATCGGGGTTGGAATCGGGTTTCTCTATTTTTATACCTTTTCCATTATTATTTTCTTTTGCTTTATTAAATTGGGTCGAGGTAATTTCTATAACATCATCGGAATCCTCATCGGGATCCGATTCATCAGAAAATTGATTATCTTCCTAATATTTTGCTTCCTCGGCGGTAACACCATTGACCATTATTAACTTTGGTCCGTTGGTTGAGGATTTTCTTTTATTTAATCGATTTACTATAGGTATCAATATTTCTTCTTCCGGAACCTCTTCTTTTTCCGGTTCCTCCTCTTCTGATTCCTCTTCTTCCGGTTCCTCTTCTTCCGGTTCCTCTTCTTCCGATTACTCTTTGGGAATTTGTGAATCTTCCCAAATTATATTCGTCTCTTCATTATTATTAGGTGAGTCAATGGGATTTGTACTAGTGGTAGACATCTATCACACAATATCAAACACATTAAGAGGTTAATATATCACATAATATTTACATGTTAATAATATATAATTTCCAACAAAAGTGTTAAGCAATCATTTTTAAAGGAAAAAACGGTCGAAGTCCAGACTCACTAATGTATCCTAACAACTCGATAAGAAACACTAATGCAAATTTCTGGTTCTCTAAGACCAACGCTCTTATACCAACTGAAATGTGCCGTTCATATTGATTATAAACGTTCCATATTAATTGATTTCGTCGCGAGGTTTTGACCTCTATATGAGACGTTTTTCAAAGACTGCATTCGATTTTAAAAAAAACCATAACCTTTAAAATATTACGACGATTATCAAATAATGATAATCTAAAATATAGCATTTTTCGCACGACCATTACATAATGGTTTACAATAATATTACACATCAACATAAGTCTTCGAATGCAGTTTTTAAACAATATTATACAAGCATGGACTCCAAATCTTGTCCTTAATTTAGTATGCAACAGCGGAAGCTCTTAATAATCACCTGAGAATAAACATGCTTAAAACGTCAACAAAATTGTTGGTGAGTTATAGGTTTAACCTACATATTATTAAATCATAATAATAGACCACAAGATTTCATTTTTATAACACATCTCTTATCAGGCATTTCGCAAACTGCATAGAGATAAAAATCATTCATATGTTGAACACCTGGTAACCGACGTTAACTTAATGCATAGAATATCCCCAAAACAGAACCTCTCGTCTGTATAATAATCTCGAAGTACTAAACCATCCATAACCTGAATGGGGGTTGTTAAGCCCAATAGATCTATCTTTAGGATTCGCGTCAATTAGGGGCCATTTCCCTAATTCTTAGGCTACCAGACTTGAAGGGCGATATTCGGTTTAATAATCCAACCATAAAATGTAGTTTTGTGTACTTGTGTCTATTTTGTAAAACATTTATAAAGCTGCATGTATTCTCATCCCAAAATATTAGATTTTAAAAGTGGGACTATAACTCACTTTCACAGATTTTTACTTCGTCGGGAAGTAAGATTTGGCCACTGGTCGATTCATGAACCTATAACAAATATGTACATATATATCAAAGTATGTTCAAAATATATTTACAACATTTTTTAATACGTTTTAATGTTTTAAATATTTTCAGTCAGCTGTCCTCGTTAGTAACCTACAACTAGTTGTCCATAGTTAGATGTACAGAAATAAATTGATATATATTATCTTGAATCAATCCACGACCCAGTGTATACACGTCTCAGGCTAGATCACAATTCAAAGTATATATATTTTTGGAATCAACCTCAACCCTGTATACCTAACTCCAACATTACTGCATATAGAGTATCTATTGTTGTTCCAAATAATATATATAGATGGGTCGATATGATATGTCAAAACATTTTCAAAACATTTTCATACGTGTCTATGGTATCTCAAGATTACATAATATATTAGAATACATGTATAATACAATATAAGTTAGCTAGGATATGATTTGTATAGATTTGTTACCAATTTTCACGTAGCTACAACAAGTAAAAATATCCAATCTTGTTTTACCCATAACTTCTTCGTTTTAAATCCGTTTTGAGTGAATCCAATTGCTATGGTTTCATATTGAATTTAAGTTTATGAATATATACAGAAAAAGTATAAGTTTATATTCGGAAATACAGGTTACAAGTCATTTTTGTAAAGGTAGTCATTTCAGTCGAAAGAACGACGTCTAGATGACCATTTTGGAAATCATACTTCCATTTTGAGTTTAATCATGATTTTTGGATATAGTTTCATGTTCATAAGAAAAATCATTTTCCCAGAAGAACAACTTTTAAATCAAAGTTTATCATAGTTTTTAATTAACTAACCCAAAACAGCCCGCGGTGTTACTACGACGGCGTATATCCAATTTTACGGTGTTTTTCGTGTTTTCAGGTTTTAAATCATTAAGTTAGCATATCATATAGATATAGAACATGTGTTTAGTTGATTTTGAAAGTCAAGTTAGAAGGATTAACTTTTGTTTGCGAACAAGTTTAGAATTAACTAAACTATGTTCTAGTGATTACAAGTTTAAACCTTCGAATAAGATAGCTTTATATGTATGAATCGAATGATGTTATGAACATCATTACTACCTCAAGTTTTATGGATAAACCTACTGGAAAAGAGACAAATGGATCTAGCTTCAAAGGACCCTTGGATAAACCTACTGGAAAAGAGAAAAATGGATCTAGCTTCAATGGATCCTTGGATGGCTCGAAGTTCTTGAAGCAGAATCATGACACGAAAACAAGTTCAAGTAAGATCATCACTCGAAATAAGATTGTTATAGTTATAGAAATTGAACCAAAGTTTGAATATGAGTATTACCTTATATTAGAAAGATATCTTACTATAAATAAGAAAAATTTATTAAGGTTGGATGATCACTTTACAAGATTGGAAGTAAGCTAGCAAACTTGGAAGTATTCTTGATTTTATGAAACTAGAACTTATAGAATTTATGAAGAACACTTAGAACTTGAAGATAGAACTTGAGAGAGATCAATTAGATGAAGAAAATTGAAGAATGAAAGTGTTTGTAGGTTTTTTTGGTCGTTGGTATATGGATTAGATTTAAAGGATGTGTAATTTTGTTTACATGTAAATAAGTCATGAATGATTACTAATATTTTTGTAATTTTATGAGATATTTCATGCTAGTTGCCAAATGATGGTTCCCACATGTGTTAGGTGACTCACATGGGCTGCTAAGAGCTGATCATTGGAGTGTATATACCAATAGTACATACGTCTAAAAGCTGTGTATTGTACGAGTACAAATACGGGTGCATACGAGTAGAATTGTTGATGAAACTGAACGATGATGTAATTGTAAGCATTTTTGTTAAGTAGAAGTATTTTGATAAGTGTCTTGAAGTCTTTCAAAAGAATATATATATATATATATATATATATATATATATATATATATATATATATATATATATATATATATATATATATATATATATATAAAGCTACATGTATATACATTTTAACTGAGTTGTTAAGTCATCGTTAGTCGTTACATGTAAATGTTGTTTTGAATCCTTTAGGTTAACGATCCTTTTAAGTGTTGTTAACCCATTGTTTATTATATCAAATGAGATGTTAAATTATTACATTATCATGATATTATGATATATTAATATATCTTAATATGATATATATACAATTAAATGTCGTTACAACGATAATCGTTACATATATGTCTCGTCTCGAAATCATTAAGTTAGTAGTCTTATTTTTACATATGTAGTTCATTGTTAATATACTTAATGATATGTTTACTTATCATAATACCATGTTAACTATATATATATCCATATATATGACATCATATAGTTTTTAAAAGTTTTAACGTTCGTGAATCACCGGTCAACTTGGGTGGTCAATTGTCTATATAAAACCTATTTCAATTAATCAAGTCTTAACAAGTTTGATTGCTTAACATGTTGGAAACACTTAATCATATAAATATCAATTTCATTTAATATATATAAACATGGAAAAGTTCAGGTCACTAAAAATATCTTCCTCACGGACCCGCATTTGCCGATAACTGGATCGTAGGTCAATCTTAGAGAAATACGTTGCACCTTGGAGTTGGTCAAATAAATCGTCAATCCGAGGCAATGGATAACGATTCTTTATCGTCACTTTATTCAACTCCCGATAATCGATGCACATCCGCATACTACCATCCTTCTTCTTCACGAATAAAACTGGAGCGCCCCATGTTGAAGCACTCGGTCGAATAAAACTCTTTTCAAGCAACTCTTGGGTTTGATTTAACAACTCTTTCATCTCCGTTGGTGCTAAACGATAAGGAGTTTTAGCAATGAGAGTAGCCCCCGGAACAAACTCAATGAGAAATTCAACTTGTCTTTTCGCCGGAACACCCGGTAATTCATCCAAAAAAACGTCTTCGAATCCACTAACCACCGGAATTTCATGAATGGATGGTGGCTCTTCACGAGTATCAACTACATGAGCAAGAAAAGCCATGGTACCACTAACAAGAAAACAACGTGCCCGTGCATAACGGCACAAGTCTTCTCCCTCTCTCGCCATGAATAATTAACTCTCCCCCACTTGGGGTCTTCACACGAATAGATTTTACATGGCATGCAATATCGGCTCTATAGCGATCGAGCCAATCCATACTAACAACAATATCGAATTCACCCAAGGTCATCGGGATAAGATCAATTTTAAACGTTTCAGAACCAAATACAATATCACAATCATTACAAACATCAACCCCTAGCACCGTCTTACCATCCGCTATTTCAATTTCTACCGGAGGACTTAACTTAGCTAGTGGTTTATCAAGCTTAGATATGAATCTTGGTGAGACAAACGACAAATTAGCACTGCTATCAAATAGGATCCTTGCCGGATTAGAGTTAACCATGAAAGTACCTGAGACAACATCATTGGATTGCTTAGCCTCATCATTCGTCATCAAGTAGTTGCGACCCCTAGCCGTGCCCGCCGCTTTCTCCAACCGTTTAACATGATCGATGTTCAAATCGGGGCACTCCGGCCTTCGGTGCCCTTCTTTACCACAATTATAACAAATGGGTTTGGTTGTAATAGATGGTTTGGTACAATCACGGGCCATATGTCCCCTTCGCCCACAATTGTGACAAGAATAAGGAAAAGCTCCCGAAGCACCTTTCTTCACACTACCGACACTCTCGGTTGCACCTTTACTCTTCTTGCTCGAATGACTAGTAGCTTCGAACTTCCTCTTGCCAAAAGTAAAGCCACCCTTTCTCAAAGCGAGCGACTCAAAACCTTTGGCCATATCACACAACTCATCAAAGCTTTTCACCACGTTTACACTAATCATATCTTGATAGTTGTCGTTCAAGATTCGATAGAAGTCTTCCTTCAACATTTTATCGTTCCCGACATACTCCGAGCAAAATTGGGTCTTTGACAAGAAAATGGATTTGAGAGTGTTCAAATCCATTGACCCTTGCCTCAAGGCACGCAACTCATCCTTAAGTCTAGTAAGATCGACCGAAGTTCGGTACTCGTTGAAAAACTCCGCCTTGAACACGTCCCAAGTGAAATCCATACATTGTTCTTCATCGTAAAGTTGGATTTTCGCGTCCCACCACAACTTGGCATCACCCCGTAACATGCTACAACCATACCTCGTCTTCTTTTCGAGAGGTCATTCATAAGTTCGAAAAAACCCCTCCATATCGGAGATCCAACGATTGATTTTTAGCGGATCCCTTTCGCCATCAAAAGTGGGAGGTTGAGAATCCTTGAAATTCTTATAGAAGAAGTCCCGCTTCCCACATTGTCTTCTTGTAGAACAAGCTTAACTTGTTCCTTAACCATATTGACTACTTCCTCGTCAATTGAATCTAGAAACATTTTCCTAACGTCTTCGAGAAACTCCGCTTTTTGACGTTTGAAGATGGCCTCAACTTTGGCCGTGAACACAACATCCTTACTCGTACCTCCATCATTGTTCTCGAGTCCGTTTCTCATCTTCATACTATAAAACGAAAATAGATTAAAAAATGAAACGAGAGGACAAGACACAAATATATACATATACACCTCACCGCCCCATCTTTCTCAACAATCGTCGTACATCGCTTGTTTGACACGATTTGAACCCGTAACAATGGTAGCTAATCATTGTTACGCGAGCACGTCGCATTAACTTGCTAGTACAATATCTATCTCGCTTGATAATTGCAAACACAACATAAAACAATTAGCGCATAGTTAGTTCACCTAAACCTAGGCACTAACCCATTCCCGGTCCGACCCGTCTCCTACAAGTCCCGCATAACGCGCATATACAATAAAGTCTAAGTCTAGGCACCTATCTCAACTCGCCTAAATTCCTTAGACCATGCTCTGATACCACTTGTAACAACCCGACTTCGATATACCAAAAACACGCTAAAAAAAAATTCTGAAGCAATACATCTGGACGGCGTCTAGTTATCTAGACGGCGTCCAGCAAAGAAGCCTTGAACGGCGTCCAGAAGATCTGGACGGCGTCCAAATGAACTACCAGGTTCTGATCTGGATGTCCAACTTACATGAGCGGAAAACCCGCTTCCCGACACTTTTAAACAAAAACCTTTTCACAACATGTCAATATTAGTTAAACTAAGAGATTTCCACAATAAAATCAAGTTTTACAACATCGGGCCCACATCGGCCGTTTTACGAGTTTCGTTCACAAATACAAGTTTCGACCGTACTAGTTTAATTTCCAAACAACACTAGAGCATGGTGTTTGGGGTTAAACTACCCAAATCTTGGCCGAACTTCCAAAAAGCTAAACCCCCGAGAGCCACTACTATTCCAAACGAATACCTTTGCCCTTATCCACGCCGAAGCCTAAAAAGGTAAACAATCGAGAGGGTAAGCTAAAGCTTAGTGAATGCAATAATTATACATATACATATATAACCTACTTACTTGCAATCACTTACACAATACCACATACAAGCTAGCAATTCGAAAACTATGCAAACATTATGCATAAACCAATATCTGCAATTCATATTAAGCTAGCGACACCAAAAGCATATAGTTCACAATTAAATATGTTAATACAAAATTCACACAACCATGGTTAACCAATCATAAAAGGGAATGGTACTCGCTAGAGACCATCGGAGTTCATAACATCCATTAGTGTACATACGACACGTAATCACTAATCCCTCGGGTGATGTCTTGAACACCGCGAAAATTTCACCCCCATGACAATGTGGTGTCTTGAACACCGCTACAATTCCACATGTCAATCAAACCAATGAGTGGTGTCTTGAACACCGCGACAATTCTACTCCCATGACAATGTGTTGTCTTAAACACCGTGACTATTCCACATGTCAATCAAACCAATGAGTGGTGTCTTAAACACCGCGACAATTGCACTCGTTACGTAGAATGTGGTGTCCTGAACACCGCGACAATTCCACATTCCACGCTACACAAATAAATACATTATATACGTACACGCATAATCCACTCACCTTACACGTCAGTGATGATTAAACACTTCCGTGCACTTCAAAGCAAAGTACCTAATACATTAAGTACATATATCAATTATTCATTCAAGTTGGTCAACCAACTTATTCGCCATACAAGTGCCATTTGGCCCATAGTGCAAACATGACCCATTTGTACCATTCATTCTAACACTAGGTCAGGATTATGTCAAACCCTTACCAACAATTCGATTATGGTCTTAATACACCTTTTAACATAAAGTAATCTCATTTTCGCACCCATTAACCCACTTAGGTCATCAAAGACTCATTTGACCCATTTCAAGGTTAACACACTCATTTGGGTCACTATCATACCCATATACACCCATTCACTTTAACTACTAAGTGTGCTAGAGATTTACTAACATTTAAGACCCATATACACAATTTAACATTTCAAAACCCTAGGTTAGTCATCTTTGAGTCCTCATGACCCAAACTTACCCAAAACCCCCCAAAACACTAACAATTGGGTTTTATGTTCATTACTAACCCTAACCCTAACCCTTAAGCAATTAAAACAAGGAAATCAAGGTTAAGACTTACCACTACAATCAAAATGTAGCTAGGGACTAGATGAACAACTTTAGAACTCACGCTAAGCCCCGATTCGACTTTCTTCTTCCTTGATTTGAGCTCTCTTACTCTAGATCTTTCTCTCTCTCTAGAATTCAATTGGAAAAGGATAAGATTGGTGAAAGTGGTGTAAATGAGGCTCCCCCAACTGATCTAGTGCCTTAAATTCGTCAACAAAGTGAAAATACCAAAATACCCCTTTGTAATATCTAAAAACAAAACAGCTGGCTCGCCAGTTCATCTGGATGGCGTCCAGTTATCTGGATGGCGTCCGGCCCTTCAAATTTGGACAGCGTCCCACCATTTGGACGGCGTCCCAGCCTTCTGAGAAAACAGGATCTTACACTAAGAACTCACGGGTTAGCAATGGGTAGACATCTTCTTTCATGTAAAGGAGAAACTCCAATGGGCGCATAACCTTATTACCCTCTTCAACCGTGAACGTATCTCGAATCTGATGACCTAAACCTGCTAATTCAAATTCAGTCCAATTGATGTACTTGGTTGGGAACACCGGCATATGCACCCTATTAACCACTTGATCTTCAATTGTTTCATCCTTTCAAAGCACTTGCAACCATTCATGAGCGTCGGTGGATTTGGTAAGTCCCTTTCCTATATCACTTTCCTGAAATGAATTCAACAAACAATACATGCGAAAGTGATTCCATGACGTTAGCATTAATCAAATATCTTGCACTCAAACGTTGATGGGGCAACACGCCCCCTACATTTAATTTCACATCAAATGCTTCACAACAAACAAATATGGTCAACATGGCTCAATTGCAAAAAGTCAAAACCCTAGTTAAAGTTCGAAAGTCAAAGTAAGCTTAGAACTAAGAGCATGCATTTTAGTGTAGCAATTAGCCATACCATCTCTAAAACGTTCTCAAACAAATAGTTCCAATCACAAAGATACCCCAATTGGTCAAATTTTAACGACCCGTCCTAATCCACCTGGACGAAGTCTTCAAAAGATGGTCTCATTGCGAGGTTTTGACCTCTATATGCCATGAACGACTCCATGTAATATCTTTTAAAATGAGCAAATGCAGAGCGGAAGATTTCTTTAGTACCTGAGAATAAACATGTTTTAAAAGTGTCAACCAAAAGGTTGGTGAGTTCATAGGTTTATCATAAACAATAAAATTCATCATTTTGATAGACCACAAGATTTAAATACAGTACACATATCTCATGTACTAAACCATTTTTCATAAAGCTTGGCAAAGTAGGTTCGTATCCTTTTCTCCCCCGTAGGTTGCCTCGCGATTTATAATAAACGTACACATATCTCATGCACAAAAATAATACACATAACTTGTGTATAAAAATTATTCTCTCGATACATAACATTCACTTTGATTTCATTGCTTAACATGGTAACCGACCTTAACATATAATGCGCATCAATAATATCCCCAAAAACAGAACATCTCGTCTGTATAATATATAAACTTCGAAGTACTAAACACCACGCCCACTAGCTCTTCCATCTAGTGAACATTCTGGGTGGGGGTGTTAAACCCGGTAGCTACCTTTAGGATTCGCGTGAATTAGGGGTCATACCCATTTCCTAATTCTTAGGTTACCAAGCAATAATAATCAGGGGAAATATTCACAACAATTAGTGGCAATTATAACGTCCAACTAATTCAATAATAATCCACCGAACTTCTGTCTGCATAATAATTCATTCGAGGAATGTTTTGCTTGTGTCTATCTCGTCAAACATTTATAAAAGCATTTCATGTATTCTCAGTTCAAAATATATTTCAAAAGCATTTAATAAAGCAGTTATAAAAATAGCGCATATATTCTCAGTCCCAAAAATATAAAGAGTAAAAGGGAATCAAATGAACTCACGATACGATATTTTGTAGTAAAAATATGCATACAACTGAAATGAACAATGCAAGGTTGGCCTTGGATTCACGAACCTATATCATTTATATATATATATTAACACACATAATTTGTAATCGAATAAATTTATATATTTTTATTAATTGTTATTTTAGTAACTCATATGTTTCTTTAATAACTTAATTAACCACATTTATTTTATATACTTTGGATAAATAATTAGTATTTATTATAAAAATATCAATATAGTTATGTTATATGTAATAGAATATATTTTCCTTATATATTTGATATTTATTGAGTAAATTAATAATAGTAATCTTAATAGTGATAATGAAAATAATAATTTTTATAATAATAATAATAATAATAGCCATTTTGTTTGTAGTAATAATAATACTGTAAAAATAATATTGTTAATGATAATAATAATGATAATAAAAATAATGTAAATAAAATTATATAAAAAATCATGTTAATGAAAATAATAATAATGATAGTAATAATTTTAATTAAAATGTTAATTTTAATGTTAATGTTAATAACAATAATAATAATAATAATAATAATAATAATAAAAATAATAATAATAATAATAATAATAATAATAATAGTAATAAAAATAATAATAATAAAAATAGCTACCTCAAAGAATAGGCCTTAAAATAATTCCCATGCCCAGGTTTGAACTCAAGACCTCTCGCTCAACCCCAACACCCTAAACCACTCCTCCGCTTCTGTTTTTCTTAACTATATTACACCTTAATTTATTTAACCCGAAAACAGTTTTACTAACCCATTTGCCTTTGTCTTTGCCCAAATAACTAACCCAATAACATGATCAAATTTGTTCGATGATTTTTTGTGTAGGGCTCGTCTGATAACACAAACATATTCACAACTCAATCATGTTAATCATCATTAACATAATCATATGATCATCATCTAATATCATTATCTTTTTAATCCATCATGTATCATCATTATAGCATGTGTCAATATCATCATCATTCACTTATTATTATCATCGTAACATCCTACTATCATCCTCATATCGCCATATAATCATCACTCCCATCATGATCATAGTATCATGATCATAACCGCATTCTTAATTAACTCGTGGTTATTGTTTCACCCAAGAGAAGAAACAGGAGATGGATTTCGGCCCACCACATAGTCCAACAGGGTCTCGGCCCAACTATAATATTGTTTATTCCATGAATTAAATAAAACAAACCCAAGTTACAAAGGTTTAGTTGGATTATATCATTTAAAGGGATCATAACCTAGTAGCAGCAGTAAAGCACGTACTTTGTTCTATCATCATTTTCATTTTGCTCGGTCAATCTTATAGATGAGTTACCACCTCGTTCTCCAACATGATCATCATTATCGCTCTCCGTAATTACCGGCCCACTTACTAAAAGTTTATAACTAAACATCATTAAGTGCTCTCACATGGGTCGGCCACAAAGGAGGGACAAGGTTTCGTCAAAAGCAGTAGCACAATAAGATAATGAATTAAAGGTTGTTTTTCGTTAAAAAAATCAAGAAAAGAATTTAACACCTATTCGTTGTAGTGGGTGAATTGGAAAATAGATAGGTCCCCCATTTAATATTGTTGTTGTTTATCCCACTAAGTTTAGTCCACCATTATCATTTACTAGCAAGTGGGGGTATATAAAAAAAATTGATGGTGAAAGCTTGTTTGTATATGAAAGTATCAATAAAGGAGACATGAGTTGGTTGTTGGAATTATTACCATATTCTTTGTATAAACAACGATTGGGATTTAGGATAAACAAAAGGGTACACTTTATCTCATAATCATCTTTATATATATCAACGATATGTTGTGAACGATATGTTGTGGTCACGTTTAAAAATAGAAACAGATTCACAGCTCTTGCCATTCGAAATGAAGCAGGAAGCAGGAAATAAATCGAGCAGTTTGTGTTGAGTGTTGAGTTGTGTTTCACGGCTGCAAAACGCAGCTGCAGTACACTTTGAATTTGGGTCTTGTTTGTAAACAATAAGGTGTTGGAGTTGATGTTATTTGGCGGTGAGGTAAATATGGGTTTAAGGTAACGGGTGTTATAGTGGTGAAGGTGGTACGGCTTAAGATGGTGAAGGTGTTTGGTTTGTTGATGTAGGTGAAATATATGAAGTACATGTCAACGAAACAATTTCATGGACAACAACTTTTGTTCAAATGGATGATGATGATGATGATGATGATGATGATGATGATGAAGTGCAATATTTAGATAAAGGTTCTGTAAATATGGTATTCGATCGCAAGTAGAAAGAGATAGAAGAAAATGATCCTTAAGTTTTTGGCTTGGTGAGTATAGGCTAATTGATTAAATACAAATGTATATGTAAGTATATATATATATATATCTAATATTATTGATGCTAATCGAATGATTGATTGTAAAATATCAATTTTTGTTTTGTAGTGTTATTCGAGATCGAAAAGAAGAATCAATCCGAAGAGATAACAACAAAATAATAAAAGAAAACAGATGGAGAATGTTGTCAGAAATATTCGAGCCATGAGGAGAAAACAAAGAAAAATATAAAGTAGATTATGACCGGTAACAAATTCGTACGCTTATTTGATATTTATTTCTAACAGGTTTTGTTATATAGCTTGGAAGCAGTCGACCAGAAGAATCAATCAAGAAGAAAAAAAAAATAGAAAGTAGAAAGTGATGGCTAACAGATTCGTACTACATTTGATATCAATATCCCACAATTTTGTATATGTCTGTTTGATTTCTTTTTCATCGAATTGTAGTAATGAATCTTATGGAGTATAAGTATATCATGAATATAGTAACAAGATTTGATAGATGGTTGTTTGTAGTGGAGATATTTGATTCGACAAGATTTCTATCAGGGGCAGAATATAAAAATATAAAAGTTGTAATTGATGTAATATAAAAGATGCAATTGTTGTTAAACTGATTTTGTCTGTATTGTGGAATAATCTCTGACATGTAATAATGTTAAAGACAGGAAACAAAAATCAAGTAAAGTTAGATAGGTAAGTTAAACATAATTTGATTCTTTTATCTGACTATATACATATATAATATATGATTAATATTAATAATTAGTAATTATGATATATTAATTATAATAATACTTTTAATAATAATAATAATAATAATAATAATAATAATAATAATAATAATAATAATAATAATAATAATCTCAATACCAGGTACAATAATAGTTATTAATAATAATCATGATATTAATAACATTAATAATGATAACAATAATACTAGTAATAATAATAATATGACAAATTAAATGTATATAATAATTTTTAATAATACTGATTATTAATATTAATAATAATAATGATAGTAATATAACAACTATAACTAAACTTGTAATTACATTTACTATATTAATATTACAATTTATTAATTATATCATATTTACTAATTATATAATATATATCATATAATAACATATTTTGAATATTTAATATTTATAAATTACAATATATATATATATATATATATATATATATATATATATATATATATATATATATATATATATATATAATATTACTTATGTATAAAATTCATATATATATATATATATATATATATATATATATATATATATATATATATATATATATATATATATATATATATATACACACACACACACACAAATGTTCGTGAATCGTCGGGAAACAGTCGAAGGTCCAATGATTGTATAAGAGCAGTTCAAAAATTTTGAGACTCTACATTACAGACTTTTCTTATTGTGACGAAATCATATAAAGATTAAGTTTAAATTTGGTCGGAAATTTCCGAGTTGTCACACAAATATAGTCAAAGTCAAAGAATTAAGAACCCTAAATTCAATTGAACCGCATACAAGCATGAAAGTTGGATCCTTTTTTATCTAGCCATACAATAGAAGCATATAGTAACCAATTGCATCATTATACTCTCTATTAAACATTACATTCGAAAAACCCCAAATTGGGAAGAACCCTAAAATACTATACTTGACCGGATTCTGTTGCTCTTTAGGGTGTTAAAAGTGAAATAATAAAGGTTATATAAATTTAAAAGTTGAAAAGAAAACTAAGCACATGAACACTTTTCGCACATCAGTGTTGGTTCTTCGATAAGTCGGCAAAGTTGTGTTATTGGTATTTAAAGAAGATAGTACAAATTTGATACTGAACTTTCTTTGAAGACAGCTCAACTGTTCAGTTGTCTCTTCTTTGAGTCACCATTTTCAAATGATGATTCTGTGCTAAGTCAGCACAACTTAGCTGTCAAATCTTCATTAGAGGAGCTCGTTAAACTACACGACTTCTTATTAAATGTTATTAAGTTTTTTAAGTGGGGTTAGTCGTTTGCTATAGAAATGTAGGTATATGATCTTACGTGTTTATTTAATCATATACGTTGATGCATGTTACACAATACATCAATTACTCTCAAAATTTATACAAGATTCAAACACTACAAATAAGCACGAACAACTAACGATCACTTAAAATCCGGTTATTATAGCACTTTTTATGTAAGTATTCGTTTCAAGTTCGTCACAAGAGAGCGGTATAAGTCGAATAATTGAAACTATTAATTGTCATAGGGTTTATTTGATTGAGGGGTTTTGATCGATTTTAACTATCAACTAAACTTGCACAAATAAACAAAACTTAAACTTAACAATTATAACTAGCAACAAGTAGCAAGTAACTAGATATTAAGATCTAAATCAATTAACTAAGTAGTGTTCACTTACCTAATCCTCTCTATGCTTGGATTGCCCCGTTTTACTCAAATTTCTATCGCGTTAGTTGTTGAACTATTAAATGCTATGCATCACTACCAAACATTAATCAAATTACACTTTGCAAACTCACATAAGCATTGTATTCTAAGATCAAGTTAATTATGAGCGGTTATTGAGATTATGCTTTGGTTGAAATCACTTAGAACCTCTCAACTATTAAAATCACTTAAGATAATCGAAAACTACTATGTTGACTAAAGGCCAATTGAAAACCAACCTAAACTAAGAACACAATCACTTGAAATTCCCAATTTAGTTGTCTAGATCACTTAGAGTGTTGAAGCACAAATTGTTTCACTACTCAAATCACTTAGAGAGCTACACAATCTATGTAATCAAAGTGAAGCCTAAAACAAATGCATGGAAATGGATCTCATAGCTAACACAATAACACTTGCTCATATATTTCATTCAAACAACTTTATTCAATTGATTTAGGGCAAATCCTTACACTAGAGATTCATAGATAAGCAAACACAATCAAAAGCCAAGCATGACTAAGATTACACTAATCATAAGCATTGAATCACAAATAACCATCATATTAAGCTATTACAAGTATTCAATTCAAAACTTAGAGAAATAAAGGTGGAGATTACAACCCAATTTACAAAACTAGATAGATTTAATGATAAGATTGCTTGAGCTTTTGCTTGAACCTCTAAATTAGCCTTTATCTCCACTTGGATGATGGAATTAGGGTTTTGGGATGAAAAATCGATACAAAAACTGCAGCTCTCCCTTTGAAATCCTATCTCCTTCCTTTTATACTTGCTAAAAATTCTGCACTAAAAAATAGCGAGGTGCGCCGAACCTTATAACGTGGGACAGGGGTGCGCCGCACCTTATAACTGAATTTCCGATCTTCAACTTCTGAATTTGATTTTTGCCTTTTTAGTGCAGAAACCAGGAAACCCAAACCAAGTCGCGATCGCGAAGGTGCGCATTTCCAGG
This sequence comes from Rutidosis leptorrhynchoides, assembly GCF_046630445.1. NCBI lineage: Eukaryota > Viridiplantae > Streptophyta > Magnoliopsida > Asterales > Asteraceae > Rutidosis > Rutidosis leptorrhynchoides. Next base: position 111,025,949 of record NC_092342.1, on the reverse strand, counting down.
TCAGAGATTTTTGTTCACTAGCTTGTCAACATAATATAATAATTATACATATAATATATAATTTATATTAATTAATTATATATTATATTCTCGTGCATAGTTGACTTGTAACCTTAGCTCCGTTGTCTTGTATGTTGATGCCCGGTTTATGTCCCGGTTCCGGTTTTTCGAACGTCCTTTCGTACGCTTAGAAAACTTGTACTTTACGTTTCGCGATAAGTACCTTTATCAATATTTAGACTTATTTGCCAATAAATTATCTTATTTGAAATGTAACTTATATATTTTAATATTTTGGTCATTTGCTTCTTTAAATCGTATAGAGATTTGGTGTAAATTAGTCGAAATTTTCCGGGTCATCACAGAGCTTGAGTTATGAAGTTAGAGCTCAGGCTCGTTTACTAAACAAGCTTCAAATTAAGTTCAAACTCGTGCTCGAGCTCGTTTAGGCTCAGATCGAATTGAGCTTTTAACGACTCGAGCTAGAGTAGCTCGTGAGTAGCTCGACTCATTTGCAGCCCTAATTAGAGCCTTTTGGGACTAGAGCCAAAATACGAGAGCCAGTTGAGGCCAAATCCAAGAAATCGGGAAACCCATACCAAGTCGCGTGGGACTTTAACTACGACCCTCCTTTCATTTGTGCACCTTGCTCTAAATCACAAGAGTAACCAACTTTGGCACATTTAAATGCAGTGTCGTTGTCCTGAACACAAGGACAACTGTGGATGACACACCCACCTTTTTCATCAATGGTTCTATTGGTTCTATTGGCACTATAGTTGGTGTTCATATGGTTATATTGTTGAAGATACACTCCTATGTTAGAAAAGATTATATTTTGCGATTTGAGTCAACATTCGATGGGTGAAATCAGAAATTTAACTGGCTTGAATGTGTAACACCGTACATTTTTTTTATCACAACGAAGACTCTTTTAAATACACATCATATATTAATTTACACAAAACATATAGTTAAACAACCAACAGTGTTACTTATTACAAACCATATATTTCAATATTGTTTATACAAAACATCAGAGTTATATACGTGTAAAAAATCATTGTCGTCCCTGCTTACAAGCACAGCTTAAAGGCACGAGTCACTGGTCACTAATCAGGTAACATAAACAAGAGGACCGGTAGCCTGGTCGGGCCTTCAACTACTAGCTGATCGGGCTAAAGTCTATCGATAAGTCCATGCACTGAGTCACTAGTATAGTCTTCTTGACGTGACACACTCGTTGATTAAACTATACTACCAATCACAACACGAGGACCTAACCCATTGTCATCAAGACAACACTATGTGGAAGGGTTGACCTCTTCCGTCAAGACAACACCATGACGGTAACACTGGGTGCGCACTTAGTCACATATAATCACTTACACTAGTTATAGACTACACTACACAGTCTATTTATAAACATGGAACTGGTCACTATACTTATCACTATATAATCATATCCATAAGGATAGTCCCACTCACTTGGAAATACAAAAACTCAGTAGTCTTATTTCACTGAGCCTTTACTTTTTCCTCTATCACCTGAGAACACCATAAATAAAATCGGTATAGTGTTCTAAACAATTAGACACGCGGGCATCATAATGGCTTAGAAATAACACAAAAGCATCAAAACACTATGATGATACACATCCATACAGATGGAACCGTATCCGTACAGTTCGAGGCATATATGGTTGTGTTGTATCCGTATGATTCAAAATGTATACGTACAGTTGTGGTGAATCCGTACATTTCAAGGTGTATTCATACGATTGTGGTGTATCTGTACGCTTCCATGGCGTATCCTTACGGTTAGGCATTTTTATTTGTACGGGTGTAGTCCATCAGCAATGACAACGGGGTTTACGAGTTCAAACACCCCAATTCTTGTTTTAGCAACATTTTGAAACTAAAACTTGTATAGAATTCACACACAAATCATATAGAAACATTTACTAACATCAATTGATTATACAACGAATTCGTGAACTGAATACCTTGTTTAAATCCCTGAGATTACACAAAATGATTTCACAAAAGCTTGAATCTAAAACAACAAGAATCACGATTATGATTTTGAGGTTTTGAGAGAAAGGGTGCGTTTGTTTTAACTTTTCAAAGAAGGAAATGAAGTAGAATCAAATATTTTAAATCCTTAGGAGTTACTTCATGTGAAGGAAACCCCTTTCCTATCTCACACGGGTATTTATCAGTTATCTGGAACATAATATACTTCATTAAGCGGTCTTAACGAGGTCTAAATCACATAAACAAGTGTGTTTTGTGACAGGAATCACAAAACACACTTTATCTTATACACAATAATTACAAAACACATAATTATTAATATTACTACATTAACATGTAAGGGTAGTTGGGTCATTACCACTAGGCCCAAGTCGAGGTTGTTACAAATCTGCACCCTTAAGAAGATTCCGTCCTCGGAATCTGGTCACGGTCAAACAGGTGAGGGTACCTAGATTTCATCAACTCCTCGGCTTTCCATGTTATGTTTGCACCTAAACTATGCTTCCATTCCACAAGCACCATTGGAATCTGTTTCTTACGCAACTTAGTCACTTTTCTGTCAAAAATAATAATAGGTTCCTCCACTAACTTCTTGCTTGTAACCACTTTCAAATTCTCAAGAGGTAAATCTGACTTTCGTCGTCCACTTTACACTTGTGAAGACACGTTGAACGTATCATGAATACCAGCTAGCTCTGGAGGAAGATCCAAGACCTCTGTCTGATCGTTTAACACTTGACGAACACTAAATGGACCAATATACCTCGGTGCTAATTTTCCTCACTTACTAAACCGAATTACTCCTTTCCACAGTGAGGATCTGTATACATCTTTTGTCTATCAGTGGCAACTTTTAACTTTTCACGAGCTATTGCCACTTTTTCTGCAGTTTGCTGCACAATCTCAGGACCTACAAACTGTTTCTCCCCAACTTCTAACCAACACGATGGAGTTCTACACCGTCTACCATATAGCATCTCGTAGGGCGGCATGCCAATACTCAAATGATATGAATTATTGTAGGAGACCTCAATCGAAGGCAGATGGGAATCCCACGAACCACCATATTTTAGTAGACAAGCTCTTAACATATCCTCTAGAGTTTGAATAGTTCGGTCACAAAAGTTGAGTTTTTAAGGGCTCGTTATCGCGAGCCTAGTAGTATAAGGTGTTTCGAAAGCACGAGATCTTACCTGGATGGGAAGTTTTGAGTAAAACATAATTTTATGATGGGAATAACATGTTATTCACTTTGGCCGTTATTGGGAGCAACCTAGGCGATTTTAGGTGATTTTTGGAGAACTCCAACTTCATCCAATCAACTTAATCATTGCGGGAACGCATAGCAATCCGTTTATCATTGAAAATTCATCATCTTATTAGGTTTATTCTTTTATCAATACAATGAGTTCATCTAGTTATTTGATTTTAATTTCTTTTATCATTATGACTGTTGTCTAAGTATTTGATGTTCAATTAAACTAATAATCAAAACTTGATGTGTAAAATCGAGTAAATAAATTAAGAATGAAAATATACTGTTTAAAGGACTAATATACAACTAAGCAAGTGTACCTAACTGTATAGTGTTACTGAATTTGGTAAATCCAAAGTTCGTCCACATGAGAGTTAAATTGCAAATCAAGTTTGTAATTAAGATGTAATAAATTATCAAATGAAAATAAACTAAACACTTAACAGATTTGGAGGTTGCGGTTTAATGATAGGCTAATCAAGAGATGGTAATAAAATAGAAGACAATGTTTTTGGATTCCATGTTTATAAAAAACAAAGCAAATGAAAGCAAATAAGATAATTTTAAATCAGATTAAACAAGAATGTTTATCTAAACATTTTACCCTTAGTGTCAGATGATTTGTGATCAAGACTCGCTTAATAATCTAGAGCATGCAAATTACTCAATTAGGTCACCAAGAGTTCTCTTGAACAAATACACAAACTAAATTACATAGTGCAAGGTTCCATGTAAGACCTTTTCATTTGTGACCGGGTAACATAACTAGATTAAAGATTCAATTAAACAATTATGCCAGTGTTCATTGCACACAATTCACCCCTATATTGTCTAAACTTTTGAATCCAATTTACCTCCTTTCTCCGGTTTAGCAAACAATCAATTAAGACAAATTAACTGTAAATCAATATGTTATATTAACAAGAGTTCTCTCAATTAAACAAACACATCAACCAAATGAACACAAGTAAATAAACATCAATAAGAATTGATCTTTTATTCAACTTTAAAATATCATGCAATAGAAAGATCAATCAATAAATAATCATCTGACACATTGGTTATTAGTCTAGATGAACATCATAAACTTTACCAACAATCATAATGATAAAAGAAATCAATGATAAACAGATTTTTATGCGTTCCCGGAATGATTAAGTTGATTGGATGAAGTTTATGTTCTCCAAAACTAACCCAAAATCGCCTAGATTGCTCCAAAAACAGCCAAAGTGAATAATATGTTATTTCCATCATAAAATTAGGGTTTAGTCAAAATTGCTCGTCCAGCTCACATTTCGCGATCGCGAAACACCTTCGCGAACCCTTAAAAACTAAAATTTCGTGATCGATATCTTCATATTACGCGACTGGAAATAATGCTCAATCACCACCTCGTGTTCGCAAGCTTCCATGTGTAAATACCCTCGCGATCGTGAGGCCTGTAATTCTTATTTTATCCTATTAAATTTTTGATTTCAACCCTCGAAACTTGACTCAAACTGCAAAATATAATCTTTACTAACATACAAGCTTCGAACTACACGATAGTAAACACAAACTTCCCAAATAACACCATCCAGACTAAATCACAAATCTTTATCAAATATGGGCAATAAGTCTTCAAACGTCACATAAAACTCGGATAAATGAGACCGATATAGCGAATAAAAAGTATACGATATGAGCAATATCATGGTCCATGTCCGCAGGAGATGGTGGCCCAAGTCCGCCGACGGGGATAAACTTAATACGATGGTGCTATTGAAAAATAAGGTATTGCAATTTAATTTTAGTGTGATGCAAATCAATTTATTTATCTTTTAATTCTTTGAAGTGTTTTAATTTATTGAAGTTAAGATCTGGCTTTTCGCGATTTAATTTGCACAATATTAAATGAATTTAGTGATTTAATTAAACATCAAGGTGTTGATTTAATTGAAGCACAATATTAGAGTTTACTCAGTATCATTTTTGGGTGGAGAAGGAGGTTGACAAGGAATAAGAAAAGAATAATACATATTTGGGTTTTGATTTTGATTTTGGGTATTTAATCATTTTATTAATATAGATTTGATTTTTGATTTTGGGTTAATGATATTGATATGGATTGTGATTTGATTATGAGTTAATGAAAAAATTAGGGTTTGATATTTGGGTAAAAGATAAAGATGGAGATGATGGAGTTTAAAAAAAAAAAGGGAACATGTAATATGGCAAAAATACATTCATGTGTTTGTCATGTGATCTCATTTAACGAGATAAAATTAACTCCCATTAAGTTCAGGGTCAACCGTGAAATAGTATAATAGTTCGAGGTCAACGAAATAAAAAATGTCACTTATGTTGTTTGATACGAAATTTAGGACCCAACGACGAAATTTTATCTTTTTTTTTTTATAAATAGATTAGTGTAAATGTATTTTTTTTAACTTTTAATCTAATACAAGATTTGTATCAATAGTAGATAATTGAATTGTAATTATATATGTATGAAGTAATACCATTTGCCACAACGTGCATATCATCTCTTACGAAGCTCTATATTTAATATTTTTTTCGGAAAAAATACTTTTATATATATATATATATATATATATATATATATATATATATATATATATATATATATATATATATATATATATATATATATATATATATATATATATATATATATATATATATATATATATATATATATAAGATCTGATGATCTTATAGGGTTACAGTGAGACAACATGCGCGCTCTGATGAGCCTACACAGCATTATGCTAAACACAATCGTAAACAAATAAAATCAACACTAACACTATACGTTCTAATAAACGCTACAATGTCCAAATACACCCAACGACATGTGCCTGCAATAAAAAGACAAAACTGCCTACAAGTCAGTGCAACCAAGGCAGAATGAAACAGCAACAAACATCGCATCACCTAATCACAGCATATTGCAACAACCGTGACCACCTACAAGAAAACAGAACCATACAAATTATCCAAGCCCAAGTAGACGTCAGTAACGCAAACCTCGCTCCATAAACCCCATAATAAACTGCACCCACCGTCTACATTGTAAACTGTAAGGACCCGTCCTAATCCATTTGGACGAATACATTACATTTGGTTACATCACGAGGTACTTGACCTCTATATGATACATTTTACAAACATTGCATTCATTTTTAAAAGACAGACTTTCATTTCATCGAAAGTTGACAGCATGCATACCATTTCATAATATATCCAACTATAATTGACCTAGTAATAATCTTGATGAACTTAACGACTCGAATGCAACGTCTTTTAAAATATGTCATGAATGACTCCAAGTAATATCTCTAGAATGAGCTAATGCACAGCGGAAGATTTCTTTCATACCTGAGAATAAACATGCTTTAAAGTGTCAACCAAAAGATTGGTGAGTTCATAAGTTTATCGGAAACAATAAAATTCATCATTTTGATAGACCACAAGATTTAAATACAGTACACCTATCTCGTGTACGAAACCACTTTTCATAATGCTTAGCAGAGTAGGTTCGTATCCTTTTCTCCCCCGTAGGTTGCCTCGCGATTTTTAAATAATCATGCACATATCTCGTGCACAAAACTAATACACATAACCTATGTATAAAAATCATTCTCTCGATACATAACATTCATTTCGATTTCATTGCTCAACATGGTAACCGACCTTAACATATAATGTGCATCAATAATATCTCCAAAACAGAACATCTCGTTTGTATAATATATAAACTTCGAAGTACTAAACACCACGCCCAGTAGCTCTTCCTTCTAGTGAACATTCTGGGTGGGGGTGTTAAACCCGGTAGCTACATTTAGGATTCGCGTGAATTAGGGCCATACCCGATTCTAATTCTTAGGTTACCAAGCAATAATAATCAGGGGAAAAAATATTCACATCAATTGGTGGCAATTATCATGTCCACATAATTCAATAATAATCCACAGAACTTCTGTCTGCATAATAATATATTCGAAGAATGTTTTGCTTGTGTCTATCTTGTCAAACATATATAAAAGCATTTCATGTATTCGCAGTTCAAAAATATATTTCAAAAGCATTTAATAAAGCAGTTGTAAAAACAGCGCATGTATTCTCAGTTCCAAAAATGTAAAGAGGTTGGCATCGGATTCTGAACAGGGAATTATAAAGCAGGGAATTAAATGAACTCACGATACGATATTTTGTAGTAAAAATATGCATACGACGATTCTGAACAAATATAGGGTTGGCCTCGGATTCACGAACCAATATCAATTGTATATTTATTAACACATATAATGGAACTTACATAATTTCATCTATTAATATATATTATTTATATATTTAGTGTTGTAGTTCATATATAATTTGTACTAAATTCTAATATATTTTATATCATGTTATATATGTATTTATTTTGTATATACATAATAGAAATGTTAATATTTTTAATATATATAATTATTGGTAATATTAATATAATTTTAGTATAAGTATATTTTTATATACAAAATATTTATTTGTTATAATAATATAATAACAATAACGATAATGAAATTTTAAATAAAAAGGTAATTTTAATAATAATAGTTATAATAATAATAATATAAATCTTAATAAAAAATAACTTTAAATGATACTTTTGATAATACTAATAATTTCAATGAAAATTTTAATAAAAATGATAATTTTAAAAATAATGGTTCTTTTAATAATAATAATAAAAATAATAATACTAATAATAATTCTAATATTGATATTTACATTGATAATAATAATAATATTTATACTAATAATAATAATAATAATAATAATAATAATAATAATTCAAATTTTAATTTTAATAATAATAATAATAATAATAATAATAATAATAATAATAATAATAATAATAATAATAATAATAATAATAATAGTAATAATAGTAATAATAGTAATAATAGTAATAATAGTAATAATAATAATAATAATAATAATAATAATAATAATAATAATAATAATAATAATAATAATAATAATAATAATAATAATAATAATAAAAGTGAGTAAACTAGCTTTAAGCTTTTCCTAAAAACAAATGCCCCAGACCGGGCTCGAACCCTCGACCTCTCGTTCACTAGACACACCCCTTAACCATCTAAGCTGTTTCGTTTTTCTGTTTTAATTAACAACCGCAATCTATATAACCCTTATTTCGTTTTCTACTTCTTCTTCAACAATTCATGTCAACATATAACATTCGCACCATCATCATGCAACTATTTATCATCATCATCGTTCTATATCATCATCTATATCACCATCTATCATCCTAATCTACTAGATCAACGAAAAATCATCATCATCATTATCATCAATCTTAAAACCGTAACACCAATCATCATCATCTCATCTTATCGTCATCATCATACATAAAATCACCATCATCATCCTAACCCTTATTATCATGTCGTCCCATAGTCACCAACACTAATAATTATCATTCTCATTTATACGATCATCATAACCAAATTCGTGATCATCATTGAATCATTTCGTTGCCAATCTTCATCGTTTTTCTTCATCATCATTCATTACGTTCATCATGGTCACCACCATCGTCCTTTTCTTGCATCGTCATCATCCTGTCTTCGTAACCATAATCACCATGTTTAATAGGGAATAAAACAACAATAAAAAAAACGCAGCTGCAGTTGGAGTGCACGAATCATTTAAATTCCCGGATGAATTTTTGAGGCCCACTTAACAACATGCTCAATTAAATTAAAGCCCATTACTAGAAGTCCAAATGGGTATGAGTCCATTACTATAACGGCTGTATACCTTTTTCTGGTAAAGAATCAAACATGATTACCCTACCCACTAAACAAGTGGCCACCGCTTAGAAAAATAAATAATAAAAATATAGCAGTGATTTTGTTGGTGATGATATTATCGAATTTAAATAGTTAAGTATAATCATGTGTATCTCTTTCTTCTTTACTACACGCGTTTTAAACCTTTTGGATATAGCGAGTAGTAGTTATAGCAATAACAGTGAGTTGCAGGTTGGTGGGTTCTTGGTGATGACAGTTCGAATCGAAACTGGAATATTATAGTAGTAATGGTAACAAATAGCAGTTGGTTGATGAAAGGTGAGGGTGATGGTTGTTTGGTTGTAAAACTATATACGGAGTATATGTAAGTGGATTCAAGCAGCTGACTTCAATGGTGTTTTGTTTCGGCCAACAGAAGTAATAAGTAATCGTTGATAACAAAGATGGTGATTTGTGAAGTTGGATGGTGGTGGCGGTACAGGAGGTGATAAGGAACTAGGTTCAAAGGTGGTGGTTTATGGACATTAACATGAATGATTCAATGATGGTGCTCGACAACAGTAGAACCATTACTTGATCATAGTAAACTTGTAGCAGGTTATGGTTTTATGATCATAGGTGTTGAAGATTGATTATGGTGGGTTTCATTAAGAAAGGTGGTGAGGATGATAATCATTGTGGTTCGATGGTTGTGACTAAGTGGGAGTAATATATATATATATATATATATATATATATATATATATATATATATATATATATATATATATATATATATATATATATATATATATATATATATATATATATATCTTTCTGCATCATATGTTTATATATAGATTATAATATATAATTATAATATTAATTATAATATAATTAATAATAATAATAAATATCATAATAATGAAACTAAAGTCATAACTCGTACAGTGATCCAATACTAAATTAAATCTCGTGAATATATTTTGTTTATATGTTATTGACAGTTTTCACGGACTGTGTGTTGTTCACTATTTGAAATCAGTGGCGGATAAAAGTCTTCGGAAAAATCCCAAATTTTTAGATTAAGTATATTTATTTATTTTGGTCATTATGGTATAAAATTCGATCATAAATTATTAACAAGAATTAACTCATTGTCCACTCCCGCTCCTGGGTAAAATATAAAAAGTGCTGAAATTTAATAACTAGATCTTAAATACATTTTTAGTAAGCCTAAAATTTATAGAACTCATTTTCGAATCACCGTTTATTTTAAAATTATATAAGTTTAAATTTAACTTGCTTTAATATCAATCGAACATCAAACGAGTATTACAATTATTTAATATTTATTTTTATTTATATATAGATATGTTTTTAAATAACTATTATAATATCATATTTCATAACAAATAACAATGTCTATTTACAAATAGTGGTTCGTGAATCGTCAAGAACAGTCGAAGGGTAATTGCATATATGAAATAGTTCAAATCTTTGAGACTCAACATTACAGACATTGCTTATCGTTTTGAAATCATATAATGATTAAGTCTAAATTTGGTCGAAAATCTCCGGGTCGTCACATAAACCTGACAGTAAACCACCCGCCGGGCAACCCAAGAACACCAGCCTCGAGACCGCAACCAGAACACCGAGAAGACCCCTCGTTAGCTAGTAAAACCAAGAAGACCCAAAGCGATCCACTCAGAAAACCTAACCAGTCGAAACCAAGCCTACGGACGACGAAGAAACAACCGAGAGAAACGCCCCAGCAAACCAATTTATTGGCGCTTAGTAGCAAACAACCACTAAGGTGGCAAAAACGTCAGACCAGTCTGCACCGAATCCAACGACGAGGAAGATGGAACGAGTGGGAAAGTGAACAAGAACACAAAAAAAGGACAGGAACAGAAGCAAGTCACACCCACAGTTTAAATTTAGGAGAAAATCCATCAATGAAACTGATTCCGGCCAAAATTGCCATCACTACAAGCAAGACAATATCAAACAGGGAACACAGAGAGGCAAGGTGTAGTGACCCGAACTTTTCCATGTTTATATATATTAATTGAGATTGATATTTACATGATTAAATGTTTCCAACATGTTAAGCAATCAAACTTGTTAAGACTTGATTAATTGAAATATGTTTCATATAGACAATTGACCACCCAAGTTGACCGGTGATTCACGAACATTAAAACTTGTAAAAAATATATGATGACATATATATGGATATATATATAGTTAACATGATACTATGATAAGTAAACATATCATTAAGTATATTAACAATGAACTACATATGTAAAAACAAGACTACTAACTTAATGATTTTTAAACGAGACATATATGTAACGATTATCGTTGTAAAAACATTTAATGTATATATATCATATTAAGAGATATTCATACATGATAATATCATGATAATATAATAATTTAAAATCTCATTTGATATTATAAACATTGGGTTAACAACATTTAACAAGATCGTTAACCTAAAGGTTTCAAAACAACACTTACATGTAACGACTAACGATGACTTAACGACTCAGTTAAAATGTATATACATGTAGTGTTTTAATATGTATTTATACACTTTTGAAAGACTTCAATACACTTATCAAAATACTTCTACTTAACAAAAATTCTTACAATTACATCCTCGTTCAGTTTCATCAACAATTCTACTCGTATGCACCCGTATTCGTACTCGTACAATACACAACTTTTAGATGTATGTACTATTGGTATATACACTCCAATGATCAGCTCTTAGCAGCCCATGTGAGTCACCTAACACATGTGGGAACCATCATTTGGCAACTAGCATGAAATATCTCATAAAATTACAAAAATATGAGTAATCATTCATGACTTATTTACATGAAAACAAAATTACATATCCTTTATATCTAATCCATACACCAACGACCAAAACACCTACAAACACTTTCATTCTTCAATTTTCTTCATCTAATTAATCTCTCTCAAGTTCTATCTTCAAGTTCTAAGTGTTCTTCATATATTCTACAAGTTCTAGTTACATAAAATCAAGAATACTTTCAAGTTTGCTAGCTCACTTCCAATCTTGTAAGGTGATCATCCAACCTCAAGAAATCTTTGTTTCTTACAGTAGGTTATCATTATAATAAAAGGTAATAATCATATTCAAACTTTGGTTCAATTTCTATAACTATAACAATCTTATTTCAAGTGATGATCTTACTTGAACTTGTTTTCGTGTCATGATTCTGCTTCAAGAACTTCGAGCCATCCAAGGATCCGTTGAAGCTAGATCCATTTTTCTCTTTTCCATTAGGTTTATCCAAGGAACTTAAGGTAGTAATGATGTTCATAACATCATTCTATTCATACATATAAAGCTATCTTATTCGAAGGTTTAAACTTGTAATCACTAGAACATAGTTTAGTTAATTCTAAACTTGTTCGCAAACAAAAGTTAATCCTTCTAACTTGACTTTAAAAATCAACTAAACACATGTTCTATATCTATATGATATGCTAACTTAATGATTTAAAACCTGGAAACATGAAAAACACCGTAAAACCGAATTTACGTCGTCGTAGTAACACCGCGGGCTGTTTTGGGTTAGTTAATTAAAAACTATGATAAACTTTGATTTAAAAGTTGTTATTCTGAAAAAATGATTTTTATTATGAACATGAAACTATATCCAAAAATTATGGTTAAACTCAAAGTGGAAGTATGTTTTCTAAAATGGTCATCTAGACGTTGTTCTTTCGACTGAAATGACTACCTTTACAAAAACGACTTGTAACTTATTTTTCCGACTATAAACCTATACTTTTTCTGTTTATATTCATAAAATAGAGTTCAATATGAAACCATAGCAATTTGATTCACTCAAAACGGATTTAAAATGAAGAAGCTATGGGTAAAACAAGATTGGATAATTTTTCTCATTTTAGCTACGTGAAAATTGGTAACAAATCTATTCCAACCATAACTTAATCAACTTGTATTGTATATTATGTAATCTTGAGATACCATAGACACGTATACAATGTTTCGACCTATCATGTCGACACATCTATATATATTTCGGAACAACCATAGACACTCTATATGTGAATGTTGGAGTTAGCTATACAGGGTTGAGGTTGATTCCAAAATATATATAGTTTGAGTTGTGATCAATACTGAGATACGTATACACTGGGTCGTGGATTGATTCAAGATAATATTTATCGATTTATTTCTGTACATCTAACTGTGGACAACTAGTTGTAGGTTACTAACGAGGACAGCTGACTTAATAAACTTAAAACATCAAAATATATTAAAAGTGTTGTAAATATATTTTGAACATACTTTGATATATATGTATATATTGTTATAGGTTCGTGAATCAACCAGTGGCCAAGTCTTACTTCCCGATGAAGTAAAAATCTGTAAAAGTGAGTTATAGTCCCCCTTTTAAATCTAATATTTTTGGGATGAGAATACATGCAGGTTTTATAAATGATTTACAAAATAGACACAAGTACGTGAAACTATATTCTATGGTTGAATTATCGAAATCGAATATGCCCCTTTTTATTAAGTCTGGTAATCTAAGAATTAGGGAACAGACACCCTAATTGACGCGAATCCTAAAGATAGATCTATTGGGCCTAACAAACCCCATCCAAAGTACCGGATGCTTTAGTACTTCGAAATTTATATCATATCCTAAGGGTGTCCCGGAATGATGGGGATATTCTTATATATGCATCTTGTTAATGTCGGCTACCAGGTGTTCACCATATGAATGATTTTTATCTCTATGTATGGGATGTGTATTGAAATATGAAATCTTGTGGTCTATTGTTACGATTTGATATATATAGGTTAAACCTATAAATCACCAACATTTTTGTTGACGTTTTAAGCATGTTTATTCTCAGGTGATTATTAAGAGCTTCCGCTGTCGCATACTTAAATAAGGACAAGATTTGGAGTCCATGCTTGTATGATATTGTGTAAAAACTGCATTCAAGAAACTTATTTTGTTGTAACATATTTGTATTGTAAACCATTATGTAATGGTCGTGTGTAAACATGATATTTTAGATTATCATTATTTGATAATCTACGTAAAGCTTTTTAAACCTTTATTGATGAAATAAAGGTTATGGTTTGTTTTAAAATGAATGCAGTCTTTGAAAAACGTCTCATATAGAGGTCAAAACCTCGCAACGAAATCAATTAATATGGAACGTTTTTAATCAATAAGAACGGGACATTTCAGTTGGTATCAGAGCGTTGGTCTTAGAGAACCAGAATTTTGCATTAGTGTGTCTTATCGAGTTTGTTAGGATGCATTAGTGAGTCTGGACTTCGACCGTGTTTACTTGAAAAATGATTGCTTAACAAATTTTGTTGGAAACTATATATTTTTAACATGTGAATATTATGTGATATATTAATCTCTTAACGCGTTTGATATTATGTGATAGATGTCTACCTCTAGAACAAGTCCCATTGACTCACCTAATAATAATGAAGAGTCAAATGTAAATTGGAATGATTCGTGGACTGATTTACAAGTTCCCGAAGAGGAACCGGAAGAAGAGTCGGAACCGGAAGAAGAATCGAAACCGGAAGAAGAATCAGAACCGGATGAAGAAATAGAACCGGTGGGGGAAATAATAAAATGGTTAAGTAAAAGAAAATCCTCAACCAACCGACCAAGGTTAATTATGGTCAATGGTGTTTCCGCCAAGGAAGCAAAATATTGGGAGGATTACCAATTCTCCGATGAATCGGATTCCGACGAGAATTTCGATGATGTTATAGAAATTACCCCAACTGAATTTAAAAAGGCAAAAGAAAATAATAAGGGAAAGGGCATAAAAATAGAGAAATCTAATTCCAACCCCGATGAACTTTATATGTATCGTCAACCCCCGAAGTCCTTAAGTTGTAACAATGACCCGGGAACCTCTAAACCACCAGGTTTTTCTAAATCAATGTGGAAAACGATGGCTCGTATTAGGGGAACATCATATATCCCTAGAAACTTGGCAAAACGAACCAAAACCGAAGAAGAAGAAACAAGCGAGTCGGAATAAGATAGTTGTATTCGTGTGGTGTAATATATGTAATATAATGTGCTTATGCTTTATGATATATGTAAAAATTGCTTGTATTAATAAGTATTTTTTTTTATGAATCTAACTCTTATCTATTTTACAGTATAAAAACACAAAATGGATAGACAACCCAATATTTTAAGAGACCTACCCGGAGACATGATTGATGAAATCTTGTCTAGAGTTGGTCAGAATTCTTCGGCACAACTATTTAAGGCGAGATCAGTTTGTAAGACATTCGAAGAACGTTCCAAGAATGCCTTGGTTTATAAAAGGCTTTCGTTCGAAAGATGGGGGATATCACATTGGGAAATCCATAAGTTACGATGTGTTTACTTTGACGCATATATTGCGGGGAACCCAAATGCTATTTTACGCAATGGGTTAAGAAATTATTTTGACTCAATATATCCGAATATTGGACTTCGTGATTTAGAAAAAGCGGCTAACATGCAACATAAAGAAGCATGTTATGCTTACGGATTAGTAATGTTTGCTTCTCACCAAAGTGAGAACAAGAACATCGGGCTACAACTATTAAACAAAACATTCCCACAAGTGACGGAGTCGGTAATTGGGGTAAGAAATGAGGTTTTTAGATTGTTACGGGACTGTTGGTCATTACATAACCCTCGTCCCTTTGACGACGTTACAACACGCTATCTTATCAACTGCCATAACGGTTATGTTACACAAGACCAAGGATGGGAAGTAGTCCTAGTAAAACCAGAATGCATGACTTGTTTCTGGACATATGAATTACGTGTCTTTATTGCCTTTGCTGAACGACTTGTGTACTAGCTAGAATTATCTTCACAACCATCTTGTATCAAATTTATTGTGTGCTATATTTCATGCTATATGTAAAATAAGCGGTATTGTAATTTTGTAAAATATTGTGTAAAAGTTTGAACGCGAAATATTATTATAATCAGTTTTTCATATAGAATTGTAGTAGTTGAATTGTATATTAGCTACTAAGTATGAACTTAACGGGAAGGTACTACCCGAATTTAAACTTATAAAACGCTAATATGAAGAAAAAGCTTTTATAAATGAGTTCATATTATGCTACGAAATACTATTAACTACTCTTAATATTCTGTATGATTAACTTGTTCCATTTGACTATTTTGAAGGAAATGGCACCGACTACTCGACACACCGTGAATATGAATGAAGAGGAATTCCGTACTTTTCTAGCTTCAAACATAGCCGCAGTACAGGCTGCGCTACATACCAACAATAACCTTGGATCTAGCAGTACAGGAAATCGTGTAGGATGCACCTACAAAGAATTCACTGCCTGCAAACCTTTGGAATTTGATGGAACCAAAGGACCGATCGGATTGAAACGGTGGACCGAGAAGGTCGAATCAATGTTTGCCATAAGTAAGTGTACTGAAGAGGACAAAGTGAAGTACGCTACGCATACCTTCACAGGTTCTGCGTTAACATGGTGGAATACCTATCTAGAGCAAGTGGGACAAGATGATGCGTACGCACTACCGTGGTCAGCATTCAAGCACTTGATGAACGAGAAGTACCGTCCCAGAACTGAGGTCAATAAGCTCAAGACAGAACTTAGAGGGTTACGAACCCAAGGATTTCATATTACCACGTACGAAAGATGATTCACAGAATTGTACCTATTGTGTCCGGGAGCATTCGAAGATGAGGAAGAGAAGATCGATGCGTTTGTGAAAGGATTACCGGAAAGAATCCAAGAAGATATAAGTTCACACGAGCCCGCCTCCATACAACAGGCATGTAGAATGGCTCACAAACTAGTGAACCAGATTGAAGAAAGAATTAAAGAACAGACTGCTGAAGAGGCCAATGTGAAGCAAGTCAAAAGAAAGTGGGAGGAAAACGGTGATAAGAATCACCAATACAACAACAACAGCAATTACAACAATAATCGCAACAATTATCCCAACAATCGCAACATCAATCGCAACTACAACAAACGGCCCAACAACAACAACAACAACAACAACAACAGCAGCAACTACAACAATCATCCCAACAACAATAATAACCGCAACAACAACAACAATCAGAAGCAGCTATGCCAAAGGTGTGAAAAGTATCACTCGGGGTTCTGCACCAAATTTTGCAACAAGTGTAAAAGAAATGGTCATAGTGCGGCGAAGTGTGAGGTCTACGGACCAGGGGTTAATAGAACGAAAGGAACAAATGGTGTCGGAACGAGTAATGGCAGAGCAAGTAGTGTCGGAGCAAGTTATGCCAATGTAGTTTGTTATAAATGTGGAAAACCGGGCCACATTATTAGAAATTGCCCGAACCAGGAGAACACGAATGGACAAGGCCACGGAAGAGTTTTCAATATTAATGCGGCAGAGGCACAGGAAGACCCGGAGCTTGTTACGGGTACGTTTCTTATTGACAATAAATCTGCTTACGTTTTATTTGATTCGGGTGCAGATAGAAGCTATATGAGTAGAGATTTTTGTGCTAAATTAAATTGTCCATTGACGCCTTTGGATAGTAAATTTTTACTCGAATTAGCAAATGGTAAATTAATTTCAGCAGATAATATATGTCGGAATCGAGAAATTAAACTGGTTAGCGAAACATTTAAGATTGATTTGATACCAGTAGAGTTAGGGAGTTTTGATGTGATAATCGGTATGGACTGGTTGAAAGAAGTGAAAACAGAGATCATTTGTTACAAAAATGCAATTCGCATTATACGAGAAAAAGGAAAACCCTTAATGGTGTACGGAGAAAAGGGCAACACGAAGCTACATCTTATTAGTAATTTGAAGGCACAAAAACTAATAAGAAAAGGTTGCTATGCTGTTCTAGCACACGTCGAGAAAGTACAAACTGGAGAAAAGAGCATCAATGATGTTCCCATTGCAAAAGAATTTCCCGATGTATTTCCGAAAGAATTACCGGGATTACCCCCACATCGATCCGTTGAATTTCAAATAGATCTTGTACCAGGAGCTGCACCAATAGCTCGTGCTCCTTACAGACTCGCACCCAGCGAGATGAAAGAACTGCAAAGCCAATTACAAGAACTTTTAGAGCGTTGTTTCATTCGACCAAGCACATCACCGTAGGGAGCTCCTGTTTTGTTTGTCAAGAAGAAAGATGGTACATTCAGGTTGTGTATCGACTACCGAGAGTTGAACAAACTTACCATCAAGAACCGCTACCCACTACCGAGAATCGACGACTTATTTGATCAACTACAAGGCTCGTCTGTTTATTCAAAGATTGACTTACGTTCCGGGTATCATCAAATGCGGGTGAAAGAAGATGATATTCCAAAGACTGCTTTCAGAACACGTTACGGTCATTACGAGTTTATGGTCATGTCGTTTGGTTTAACTAATGCACCAGCTGTGTTCATGGACCTTATGAACCGAGTGTGTGGACCATACCTTGACAAGTTTATCATTGTTTTCATTGATGACATACTTATTTACTCAAAGAATGACCAAGAACACGGTGAACATTTAAGAAAGGTGTTACAAGTATTGAGGAAGGAAGAATTGTACGCTAAGTTTTCAAAGTGTACATTTTGGTTGGAAGAAGTTCAATTCCTCGGTCATATAGTGAACAAAGAAGGTATTAAGGTGGATCCGGCAAAGATAGAAACTGTTGAAAAGTGGGAAACCCCGAAAACTCCGAAACACATACGCCAGTTTTTAGGACTAGCTGGTTACTACAGAAGGTTCATCCAAGACTTTTCCAGAATAGCAAAACCCTTGACTGCATTAACGCATAAAGGGAAGAAATTTGAATGGAATGATGAACAAGAGAAAGCGTTTCAGTTATTGAAGAAAAAGCTAACTACGGCACCTATATTGTCATTGCCTGAAGGAAATGATGATTTTGTGATTTATTGTGACGCATCAAAGCAAGGTCTTGGTTGTGTATTAATGCAACGAACGAAGGTGATTGCTTATGCGTCTAGACAATTGAAGATTCACGAACAAAATTATACGACGCATGATTTGGAATTAGGCGCGGTTGTTTTTGCATTAAAGACTTGGAGGCACTACTTATATGGGGTCAAAAGTATTATATATACCGACCACAAAAGTCTTCAACACATATTTAATCAGAAACAACTGAATATGAGGCAGCGTAGGTGGATTGAATTATTGAATGATTACGACTTTGAGATTCGTTACCACCCGGGGAAGGCAAATGTGGTAGCCGATGCCTTGAGCAGGAAGGACAGAGAACCCATTCGAGTAAAATCTATGAATATAATGATTCATAATAACCTTACTACTCAAATAAAGGAGGCGCAACAAGGAGTTTTAAAAGAGGGAAATTTAAAGGATGAAATACCCAAAGGATCGGAGAAGTATCTTAATATTCGGGAAGACGGAACCCGGTATAGGGCTGAAAGGATTTGGGTACCAAAATTTGGAGATATGAGAGAAATGGTACTTAGAGAAGCTCATAAAACCAGATACTCAATACATCCTGGAACGGGGAAGATGTACAAGGATCTCAAGAAACATTTTTGGTGGCCGGGTATGAAAGCCGATGTTGCTAAATACGTAGGAGAATGTTTGACGTGTTCTAAGGTCAAAGCTGAGCATCAGAAACCATCAGGTCTACTTCAACAACCCGAAATCCCGAAATGGAAATGGGAAAACATTACCATGGATTTCATCACTAAATTGCCAAGGACTGCAAGTGGTTATGATACTATTTGGGTAATAGTTGATCGTCTCACCAAGTCAGCACACTTCCTGTCAATAAGAGAAGATGACAAGATGGAGAAGTTAGCACGACTGTATTTGAAGGAAGTCGTCTCCAGACATGGAATACCAATCTCTATTATTTGAAGGAAGTCGTCTCCAGACATGGAATACCAATCTCTATTATCTCTGATAGGGATGGCAGATTTATTTCAAGATTCTGGCAGACATTACAGCAAGCTTTGGGAACTCGTCTAGACATGAGTACTGCCTATCATCCACAAACTGATGGGCAGAGCAAAAGGATGATACAAACGCTTGAAGACATGCTACGAGCTTGTGTTATTGATTTCGGAAACAGTAGGGATCGACATCTACCGTTAGCAGAATTTTCCTACAACAACAGCTGCCATTCAAGCATTGAGATGGCGCCGTTTGAAGCACTTTATGGTAGAAAGTGCAGGTCTCCGATTTGTTGGAGTGAAGTGGGGGATAGACAGATTACGGGTCCGGAGATAATATAAGAAACTACCGAGAAAATCATCCAAATTCAACAAAGATAGAAAACCGCCCAGAGTCGACAAAAGAGCTACGTGGACAGTAAAAGAAAAGATATAGAGTTTGAAATTGGAGAAATGGTCATGCTTAAGGTTTCACCTTGGAAAGGCGTTGTTCGATTTGGTAAACGGGGGAAACTAAATCCAAGGTACATTGGACCATTCAAGATTATAGATCGTGTCGGACCAGTAGCTTACCAACTGGAGCTACCTCAACAACTCGCGGATGTACATAACACTTTCCATGTCTCAAATTTCAAGAAATGTTTTGCTAAAGAAGATCTCACTATTCCGTTGGACGAAATCCAAATCAATGAAAAACTTCAATTCATTGAAGAACCCGTCGAAATAATGGATCGTGAGGTTAAAAGACTTAAGCAAAACAAGATACCAATTGTTAAGGTTCGATGGAATGCTCGTAGAGGACCCGAGTTCACCTGGGAATGAGAAGATCAGATGAAGAAGAAATACCCGCATTTATTTCCAGAAGATACGTCAACACCTCCAACTTCTTAAAATTTCGGGACGAAATTTATTTAACGGGTAGGTACTGTAGTGACCCGAACATTTCCATGTTTATATATATATTAAATGAAATTGTTATTTACATGATTAAGTGTTTCCAACATGTTAAGCAATCAAACTTGTTAAGACTTGATTAATTGAAATAGGTTTCATATAGACAATTGACCACCCAAGCTGACCGGTGATTCACGAACGTTAAAACTTGTAAAAACTATACGATGACATATATATGGTTATATATATAGTTAACATGATTTTATTATAAGTATGTATCTCATTATGTATTTTAACAATGAGTTATATACATAAAAATGAGACTATTAATTTAAGAAACTCGAAAACGATATATATAACGATTATCGTTATAACAACGTCTTACTAGGTACATATGAATCATATTAAGATATTGATACACTTGTTTAATTATGTTAAATGATAAGTAAATATATTATTACGTGTATTAACAATGAAATACATATGTAAAAATAATACTACTAACTTAATGATTTCGAAACGAGACATATATGTAACGATTATCGTTGCAACGACATTTAACTGTATATATATATCATACTAAGATATATTATATATCATAATATCATGATAATATAACAATTTAACATCTCATTTATTATAATAAACAATGGGTTAACAACATTCAAAAAGATCGTTAACCTAAAGGTTTCAAAACAACATTTACATGTAACGACTAACGATGACTTAACGACTCAGTTAAAATGTATATACATGTAGTGTTTTAATATGTATTCATACAATTTTGAAAGACTTCAAGACACTTATCAAAATACTTCTACTTAACAAAAATGCTTACAATTACATCCTCGTTCAGTTTCATCAACAATTCTACTTGTATGCACCCGTATTCGTACTCGTACAATACACAGCTTTTAGATGTATGTACTATTGGTATATACACTCCAATGATCGGCTCTTAGCAGCCCATGTGAGTCACCTAACACATGTGGGAACCATCATTTGGCAACTAGCATGAAATATCTCATAAAATTACAAAAATATGAGTAATCATTCATGACTTATTTACATGAAAACAAAATTACATATCCTTCATATCTAATCCATACACCAACGACCAAAAACACCTACAAACACTTTCATTCTTCAATTTTCTTCATCTAATTGATCTCTCTCAAGTTCTATCTTCAAGTTCTAAGTGTTCTTCATAAATTCCAAAAGGTCTAGTTTCATAAAATCAAGAATACTTCCAAGATTGCAAGTTTACTTCCAAGTTTTCTAAATCCATTCCAAGTAATCATCCAAGATCAACAACCCGAAATCCCGGAATGGAAATGGGAAAACATTACCATGGATTTCATCACTAAATTGCCAAGGACTGCAAGTGGTTTTGATACTATTTGGGTAATAGTTGATCGTCTCACCAAATCAGCACATTTCCTGCCAATAAGAGAAGATGACAAGATGGAGAAGTTAGCACGACTGTATTTGAAGGAAGTCGTCTCCAGACATGGAATACCAATCTCTATTATCTCTGATAGGAATGGCAGATTTATTTCAAGATTCTGGCAGACATTACAGCAAGCATTAGGAACTCGTCTAGACATGAGTACTGCCTATCATCCACAAACTGATGGGCAGAGCGAAAGGACGATACAAATGCTTGAAGACATGATACGAGCATGTGTTATTGATTTCGGAAACAGTTGGGATCGACATCTACCGTTAGCAGAATTTTCCTACAACAACAACTACTATTCAAGCATTGAGATGGCGCCGTTTGAAGCACTTTATGGTAGAAAGTGCAGGTCTCCGATTTGTTGGAGTGAAGTGGGGGACAGACAGATTACGGGTCCGGAGATTATACAAGAAACTACCGAGAAGATCATCCAAATTCAACAACGGTTGAAAACCGCCCAAAGTCGACAAAAGAGCTACGCTGACATTAAAAGAAAAGATATAGAATTTGAAATTGGAGAGATGGTCATGCTTAAAGTTGCACCTTGGAAAGGCGTTGTTCGATTTGGTAAATGAGGGAAATTAAATCCAAGGTATATTGGACCATTCAAGATTATTGATCGTGTCGGACCAGTAACTTACCGACTTGAGTTACCTCAATAACTCGCGGCTGTACATAACACTTTCCACGTCTCGAATTTGAAGAAATGTTTTGCTAAAGAAGATCTCACTATTCAGTTAGATGAAATCCAAATCAACGAAAAACTTCAATTCATCGAAGAACCCGTCGAAATAATGGATCGTGAGGTTAAAAGACTTAAGCAAAACAAGTTACCAATTGTTAAGGTTCGATGGAATGCTCGTAGAGGACCCGAGTTCACCTGGGAGCGTGAAGATCAGATGAAGAAGAAATACCCGCATCTATTTCCAGAAGATTCGTCAACACCTTCAACAGCTTAAAATTTCGGGACGAAATTTATTTAACGGGTAGGTACTGTAGTGACCCGAACTTTTCCATGTTTATATATATTAATTGAGATTGATATTTACATGATTAAATGTTTCCAACATGTTAAGCAATCAAACTTGTTAAGACTTGATTAATTGAAATATGTTTCATATAGACAATTGACCACCCAAGTTGACCGGTGATTCACGAACGTTAAAACTTGTAAAAACTATATGATGACATATATATGGATATATATATAGTTAACATGATACTATGATAAGTAAACATATCATTAAGTATATTAACAATGAACTACATATGTAAAAACAAGACTACTAACTTAATGATTTTTAAACGAGACATATATGTAACGATTATCGTTGTAAAGACATTTAATGTATATATATCATATTAAGAGATATTCATACATGATAATATCATGATAATATAATAATTTAAAATCTCATTTGATATTATAAACATTGGGTTAACAACATTTAACAAGATCGTTAACCTAAAGGTTTCAAAACAACACTTACATGTAACGACTAACGATGACTTAACGACTCAGTTAAAATGTATATACATGTAGTGTTTTAATATGTATTTATACAATTTTGAAAGACTTCAATACACTTATCAAAATACTTCTACTTAACAAAAATTCTTACAATTACATCCTCGTTCAGTTTCATCAACAATTCTACTCGTATGCACCCGTATTCGTACTCGTACAATACACAGCTTTTAGATGTACGTACTATTGGTATATACACTCCAATGATTAGCTCTTAGCAGCCCATGTGAGTCACCTAACACATGTGGGAACCATCATTTGGCAACTAGCATGAAATATCTCATAAAATTACAAAAATATGAGTAATCATTCATGACTTATTTACATGAAAACAAAATTACATATCCTTCATATCTAATCCATACACCAACGACCAAAAACACCTACAAACACTTTCATTCTTCAATTTTCTTCATCTAATTGATCTCTCTCAAGTTCTATCTTCAAGTTCTAAGTGTTCTTCATAAATTCCAAAAGGTCTAGTTTCATAAAATCAAGAATACTTCCAAGATTGCAAGTTTACTTCCAAGTTTTCTAAATCCATTCCAAGTAATCATCCAAGATCAACAACCCGAAATCCCGGAATGGAAATGGGAAAACATTACCATGGATTTCATCACTAAATTGCCAAGGACTGCAAGTGGTTTTGATACTATTTGGGTAATAGTTGATCGTCTCACCAAATCAGCACATTTCCTGCCAATAAGAGAAGATGACAAGATGGAGAAGTTAGCACGACTGTATTTGAAGGAAGTCGTCTCCAGACATGGAATACCAATCTCTATTATCTCTGATAGGAATGGCAGATTTATTTCAAGATTCTGGCAGACATTACAGCAAGCATTAGGAACTCGTCTAGACATGAGTACTGCCTATCATCCACAAACTGATGGGCAGAGCGAAAGGACGATACAAACGCTTGAAGACATGATACGAGCATGTGTTATTGATTTCGGAAACAGTTGGGATCGACATCTACCGTTAGCAGAATTTTCCTACAACAACAACTACTATTCAAGCATTGAGATGGCGCCGTTTGAAGCACTTTATGGTAGAAAGTGCAGGTCTCCGATTTGTTGGAGTGAAGTGGGGGACAGACAGATTACGGGTCCGGAGATTATACAAGAAACTACCGAGAAGATCATCCAAATTCAACAACGGTTGAAAACCGCCCAAAGTCGACAAAAGAGCTACGCTGACATTAAAAGAAAAGATATAGAATTTGAAATTGGAGAGATGGTCATGCTTAAAGTTGCACCTTGGAAAGGCGTTGTTCGATTTGGTAAATGAGGGAAATTAAATCCAAGGTATATTGGACCATTCAAGATTATTGATCGTGTCGGACCAGTAACTTACCGACTTGAGTTACCTCAATAACTCGCGGCTGTACATAACACTTTCCACGTCTCGAATTTGAAGAAATGTTTTGCTAAAGAAGATCTCACTATTCAGTTAGATGAAATCCAAATCAACGAAAAACTTCAATTCATCGAAGAACCCGTCGAAATAATGGATCGTGAGGTTAAAAGACTTAAGCAAAACAAGTTACCAATTGTTAAGGTTCGATGGAATGCTCGTAGAGGACCCGAGTTCACCTGGGAGCGTGAAGATCAGATGAAGAAGAAATACCCGCATCTATTTCCAGA
Source organism: Rutidosis leptorrhynchoides (assembly GCF_046630445.1). Classification (NCBI taxonomy): domain Eukaryota; kingdom Viridiplantae; phylum Streptophyta; class Magnoliopsida; order Asterales; family Asteraceae; genus Rutidosis; species Rutidosis leptorrhynchoides. Next base: position 111,000,318 of record NC_092342.1, on the reverse strand, counting down.
AGATTCGTCAACACCTTCAACAGCTTAAAATTTCGGGACGAAATTTATTTAACGGGTAGGTACTGTAGTGACCCGAACTTTTCCATGTTTATATATATTAATTGAGATTGATATTTACATGATTAAATGTTTCCAACATGTTAAGCAATCAAACTTGTTAAGACTTGATTAATTGAAATATGTTTCATATAGACAATTGACCACCCAAGTTGACCGGTGATTCACGAACGTTAAAACTTGTAAAAACTATATGATGACATATATATGGATATATATATAGTTAACATGATACTATGATAAGTAAACATATCATTAAGTATATTAACAATGAACTACATATGTAAAAACAAGACTACTAACTTAATGATTTTTAAACGAGACATATATGTAACGATTATCGTTGTAAAGACATTTAATGTATATATATCATATTAAGAGATATTCATACATGATAATATCATGATAATATAATAATTTAAAATCTCATTTGATATTATAAACATTGGGTTAACAACATTTAACAAGATCGTTAACCTAAAGGTTTCAAAACAACACTTACATGTAACGACTAACGATGACTTAACGACTCAGTTAAAATGTATATACATGTAGTGTTTTAATATGTATTTATACAATTTTGAAAGACTTCAATACACTTATCAAAATACTTCTACTTAACAAAAATTCTTACAATTACATCCTCGTTCAGTTTCATCAACAATTCTACTCGTATGCACCCGTATTCGTACTCGTACAATACACAGCTTTTAGATGTACGTACTATTGGTATATACACTCCAATGATTAGCTCTTAGCAGCCCATGTGAGTCACCTAACACATGTGGGAACCATCATTTGGCAACTAGCATGAAATATCTCATAAAATTACAAAAATATGAGTAATCATTCATGACTTATTTACATGAAAACAAAATTACATATCCTTTATATCTAATCCATACACCAACGAACAAAAACACCTACAAACACTTTCATTCTTCAATTTTCTTCATCTAATTAATCTCTCTCAAGTTCTATCTTCAAGTTCTAAGTGTTCTTCATATATTCTACAAGTTCTAGTTACATAAAATCAAGAATACTTTCAAGTTTGCTAGCTCACTTCCAATCTTGTAAGGTGATCATCCAACCTCAAGAAATCTTTGTTTCTTACAGTAGGTTATCATTCTAATAAAATGTAATAATCATATTCAAACTTTGGTTCAATTTCTATAACTATAACAATCTTATTTCAAGTGATGATCTTACTTGAACTTGTTTTCGTGTCATGATTCTGCTTCAAGAACTTCGAGCCATCCAAGGATCCGTTGAAGCTAGATCCATTTTTCTATTTTCCAGTAGGTTTATCCAAGGAACTTAAGGTAGTAATGATGTTCATAACATCATTCTATTCATACATATAAAACTATCTTATTCGAAGGTTTAAACTTGTAATCACTAGAACATAGTTTAGTTAATTCTAAACTTGTTCGCAAACAAAAGTTAATCCTTCTAACTTGACTTTAAAAATCAACTAAACACATGTTCTATATCTATATGATATGCTAACTTAATGATTTAAAACCTGGAAACATGAAAAACACCGTAAAACCGGATTTACGCCGTCGTAGTAACACCGCGGGCTGTTTTGGGTTAGTTAATTAAAAACTATGATAAACTTTGATTTAAAAGTTGTTATTCTGAAAAAATGATTTTTATTATGAACATGAAACTATATCCAAAAATTATGGTTAAACTCAAAGTGGAAGTATGTTTTCTAAAATGGTCATCTAGACGTTGTTCTTTCGACTGAAATGACTACCTTTACAAAAACGACTTGTAACTTATTTTCCGACTATAAACCTATACTTTTTCTGTTTATATTCATAAAATAGAGTTCAATATGAAACCATAGCAATTTGATTCACTCAAAACGGATTTAAAATGAAGAAGCTATGGGTAAAACAAGATTGGATAATTTTTCTCATTTTAGCTACGTGAAAATTGGTAACAAATCTATTCCAACCATAACTTAATCAACTTGTATTGTATATTATGTAATCTTGAGATACCATAGACACGTATACAATGTTTCGACCTATCATGTCGACACATCTATATATATTTCGGAACAACCATAGACACTCTATATGTGAATGTTGGAGTTAGCTATACAGGGTTGAGGTTGATTCCAAAATATATATAGTTTGAGTTGTGATCAATACTGAGATACGTATACACTGGGTCGTGGATTGATTCAAGATAATATTTATCGATTTATTTCTGTACATCTAACTGTGGACAACTAGTTGTAGGTAACTAACGAGGACAGCTGACTTAATAAACTTAAAACATCAAAATATATTAAAAGTGTTGTAAATATATTTTGAACATACTTTGATATATATGTATATATTGTTATAGGTTCGTGAATCAACCAGTGGCCAAGTCTTACTTCCCGACGAAGTAAAAATCTGTAAAAGTGAGTTATAGTCCCACTTTTAAAATCTAATATTTTTGGGATGAGAATACATGCAGGTTTTATAAATGATTTACAAAATAGACACAAGTACGTGAAAATACATTCTATGGTTGAATTATCGAAATCGAATATGCCCCTTTTTATTAAGTCTGGTAATCTAAGAATTAGGGAACAGACACCCTAATTGACGCGAATCCTAAAGATAGATCTATTGGGCCTAACAAACCCCATCCAAAGTACCGGATGCTTTAGTACTTCGAAATTTATATCATATCCGAAGGGTGTCCCGGAATGATGGGGATATTCTTATATATGCATCTTGTTAATGTCGGTTACCAGGTGTTCACCATATGAATGATTTTTATCTCTATGTATGGGATGTGTATTGAAATATGAAATCTTGTGGTCTATTATTATGATTTGATATATATAGGTTAAACCTATAAATCACCAACATTTTTGTTGACGTTTTAAGCATGTTTATTCTCAGGTGATTATTAAGAGCTTCCGCTGTCGCATACTTAAATAAGGACGAGATTTGGAGTCCATGCTTGTATGATATTGTGTAAAAACTGCATTCAAGAAACTTATTTTGTTGTAACATATTTGTATTGTAAACCATTATGTAATGGTCGTGTGTAAACATGATATTTTAGATTATCATTATTTGATAATCTACGTAAAGCTTTTTAAACCTTTATTGATGAAATAAAGGTTATGGTTTGTTTTAAAATGAATGCGGTCTTTGAAAAACGTCTCATATAGAGGTCAAAACCTCGCAACGAAATCAATTAATATGGAACGTTTTTAATCAATAAGAACGGGACATTTCACAAGGAACAAACAAAAAAACCAGAGATATCATCTTAGGTAAAAGAGAAATCTTGCTGCTTTTGAAAAAAAAATAGAGAAACATAGAAAGAAGCCCAGCTACCCAATCCGTAAGCAGACGGAGATAAAAACAAAAAAACCAATCGCCTTACACACACTAGTCTCAGAACACCACAGGGTGTTCGTCGCCTGAAACCGGGCTGAAGAGAAAGCCACCGAAGAAATATCACCGAACATCAAGACATAACATGACCGGAAAACAAGCAAGCATTTACCGGCGAGAAGAAGCAAAATCCGAAGAGTTAGCACTCAAGAAACCCCGGAGGACAAAATGGACGTGAAAAAGACGCACCATTCGCCGCCTGACCACCGGTAAAACTCGAAAGAAGACCACCGGAAAGAGCATACGACAAATTGGAATGTGAAAGCGGTAGCGGAGTGTAAGAAAAGAAGAGGAAAGCACAAAATAAAACCAACCAGACCTCCGGCGTGATTGAAGCGAGACTCACCGGAAAACCGAAAGATGGGATCCTACGAACCACCGGCGAGATGCCGGTGGCCGGAGGTTGGGACGATGGCAAGAGACTACAAAACGCCTGAGAAACAATAGATCGATGAAGGGAGAGCAGGGGCGGACCTATGCAGGGTGAGGGTGGATTTGCAATTTTTAGTGTAAAGTTTTTCAGTTTTTCGATTTTGACCACGGTGGAATTTTTTTTGCCCCAAACCCTTATTATTTTGTCCCAAAACCTCCATATTTGGCCCCAAAACCTTCGTATTTTGACCAAAAATCTCTAAATTTTGCTCAAAAAACTCTATGTTTTGCCCCCAAAACCTCCATATTTTGCCAAAAAAAATCTCTACGTTTTAGAAAAAAAAAATCGCCCCCGGTGAAAAAATTCCCTGGATCCGCCACTGAGGGAGAGGATAGAAAGTGGTGGTGGCTCTAAAAAAAATATTAGGATTACAGTAAAGTAGCGTGAGGGAGGGAAAAAGATGAGAGAGGAGGGGAGTACACTTACTAGCTCTATATTTAATTAGAAAATTACATTGTCATTTCATTAATTTGTTTGTCCGTATTAGATATATACTAATAAGTTAAGCTATTATAAGCGGTACAAATTTATTCGTCTACAAACATAATAAACCTAAAAAGTTGTAATACTCACACAAAATGTTATATATATATATATATATATATATATATATATATAATATTTAAATGAATCCAACTTTTAAGTTAAGATCCAAGGGATTAATTAGAGTGCGATATGTGGCACGACAATCACGTGTGATTGAAAAAACAAAAAACAAAAAAAAAAATTCCAAAATTTTTTTTCGAAACAAAATTTTTTTTAATTTTTTTCAATCACATGTGATTGGATTTGACATAAAGTAATCAAATGTGATTCTGCATGCCAATCACATGTGATTCTGTATGTCAAATCCAATCACATGTGATTGGAAAAAAATTGAAATTTATTTTTTTCAATCATATATAATTGGATTTGACATGCAGAATCACATGTGATTGGATTTCATGCTAAATTTTTAAAAAAAATAATTTTCAAAAAAAAATTAATTTTATTTTTTTCAATCACATGTAATTGTCGCGCCACATGTCGCGCTCTGATTGGTCCGTTGGTTTTCAAGCAAATTGTTAGATTCAAGGGATTACAACTATATATATATATATATATATATATATATATATATATATATATATATATATATATATATATATATATATATATATATATATATATATATATATATATATATATATATATATATATATATATAATATAGATATATAGATATAATATATAGATACAAACATCCTAAAATAACTTTCAACCACAATTCACAAAAAACTTTTGGTTTATATATATATATATATATATATATAGGGAGAGGATCCAATTAGAACTTTTTTAGTGTGAGAACTCTAGGAACTCAAAAATACACTGAAATTCGATCAAAAAAGGGGCACGGACGAGCAAAAAGGGGAGACGGACGAACAAAAATCACGGTAGTCGAGCAAAAAAAACACTGACGAACGTTTTTTTTGTTCGAATTACCAAAATGTAGAACACATTTTTGTTCGACTACCAGCTTTTTTGTTCGACTACCGCTGTGTTCTACATTTTTTTGTTCGACTATCAAAAATGTAGAACACATTTTGTTCGACTTTCATTTTTTTTGTTCGACTATCTACGTTTTTGTTCCCCGCCTTTTTTTGTTCGAATAGCACGTTTTTTTGTTCGAATTTCCCTTTTTTTGTTCGTCCGCCCACTTTTTTGCTCGAATTTCCCCTTTTTGTTCGAATTTCAGTGTATTTTTGAGTTCTCAGGGTTCTCATACTAAAAAAGTTCTCATTTGATCCCTCTACTATATATATATATATATATATATATATATATATATATATATATATATATATATATATATATATATATATATATATATACACTAGGTTTTTGAGCCGTGTGTTGCACGGGTGTGTAAAAAATCGTGCAAAAATGTAATTTGCAGTTCATAGTATTATGTAAATAGCGATACTAAAAAAATAGAAAAAGTATAAAAATTATTTAAGAGCCCGTGGTGTTGATAAATTTTAAAAAAAAATTTAAGTTTAAGAGCCCGTGATGTTGACAAATTTTAAAATTTTCTTTTGAGTTTAAGAGCCCGTGGTGTTGACGAATTTTAAAAGTTCTTTTGAGTTTAAGAGCTCGTGGTGTTGACAAATATAAAAGTGGTTTTGGGTGCTGTTAGCAACTTAATGTCTACAATTTTTTTTCTCACCCTTAATATCTTTTTAATATATTAATTATATACTACGTAATATTTAGAGTACAAAAATTTGCCATGGAGCGTAACATTAGTAAGTATAAGTTATATTAATTTAGAATTATTATATACAATTAATTTTTGAATAAAAGTGTAATCCGCGAGTTTAATTTTAAAAAAGTGTTAGTAATTTTACCAAAATAATGGTACTCGGGGGAGTCGTCATGTATAATTAATATTATAATAGTTATAATTGCGGGTTCATAAATATTTTAAGCACTTAAACTGTAAATTTAAACCACTTCCATATTTATTGCTAAAAAAGAAATGCTCTATTGGTCATGCATCGAAGCTCCGTTTCGAATACAATTTATTGCGTTTTGTTCGTAAAATTATTTCGAGTTGAACGGTGATGGCTGTGAAACCTAACTCGCGGCGAACAGAAAGATAAAAACATTAAAAAAATTGGTAGATTTTAATATATATTCCTAATATAATATATTTTATATATAAGGCTACATATAGAAAATCTCATTGAAAAATAATTGGGAACCGTTCACACATTAATTCACAATCAAAAATTTAATAATTATTATTGTTATAATTCATTAGGCTTATAACTACCTTTAGTGGCCTAGTTCTTGACTGTAGACTACTAATAAGTATATAGAGAGAATATGAGAGAATATATTTAGTGTGTGTTTTATAAACTCATAACACACATATTTATACTCAAAAAATCTACTATACAATATCTATAATAATAATAAAATTAACATCCAATTTAACTTTTATAACACTCCCCCTTGGATGACAATTTTATTAGAGAATAACTAGTACTGCCTCGTTAAAAACCTTGCTAAAGAAAACCCATTGGGATAAAACTTTAGCTAAGGGAAAAAGAGTGCAGCATAGAGTTGACTCCCCCTCAAGTAGGCAACGCCTGAATTGTTACATCTTCTGAACATGCCTCATGCCAATATTATGAATGTGTGTTCTGAAAATAGCAGTTGGAAGTGCTTTGGTGAAAAGGTCAGCAGAGTTTTTACTTGACTGAACATATCTCATTTCAATCTGGTTGTCCTTAATGAGATTTTGAGTGTATGAGAAGAATCTAGGAGGTATGTGTTTTGTTCGGTCACTTTTGATATACCCTTCTTTCATCTGTGTTATGCAAGCTACATTATCTTCATAGATAGTTGTTGGATTTTTATCGCGTTCTAGTCCACAAGAATCAGTAATGAGTTGTGTCATTGATCTCAACCAAAAACATTCCCGAGTAGCTTCATGTAATGCAATCACTTCGGCATGATTTGATGATGTTGCAACAAGTGTTTGTTTTTGAGAACGCCATGATATTGCGGTACCTCCATTTAGGAATACATATCCATTTTGAGATTTAGCTTTATGTGGATCAGATAAATAACCTGCATCTGCATAACCAACCAAATCTTGTTTCGATTCGTTGGAATAAAATAATCCTAAATCAGTAGTTCCTCGAAGGTATCGAAATATGTGTTTGATCTCATTCCAGTGTCTTTTGGTAGGAGCTGAGCTGAACCTTGCCAACAAATTAACTGCAAATGAAATGTCAGATCTTGTACAATTTGTAAGATACATAAGAGCTCCAATTGCACTAAGATATGGTACTTCTGGTCCTAGGATATCTTCATGATCTTCACAGGGAAGAAATGGATCAGTGTCAACATTAAGTGATCTAACAACCATAGGAGTACTTAATGGTTTTGCCTTGTCCATATTAAAACGTTTTAAAATCTTTTCAGTATATGTTGTTTGATGTACAAGTAAACCATTAGGCATATGTTCAATTTGTAAACCAAGGCAATACTTGGTTTTTCCGAGATCTTTCATTTCAAATTCTTTCTTTAGAAGTTGAATGGCTTCATGGATCTCTTTTTTTTTGTACCTATGATATTAAGACCATTGACATAAATAACTACGATATATATCTGGTCATTGTTTTCATACTTAAAACACATGTGCAAATAAGTTTATATGTATACACTTTTCTTATCAAGTAATCACTTAATCCGTTATACTATTGTATCAACCCATATAAAAATCTTTGTGATTCAATGGAATACATTTCTTTAGGTTTTGCGTTAGATGTTTCTGATACCTTAAACCCTTCAGGTATATTCATATATATCACTATCAAGTGATCCATATAGATAAGTAGTAACAACATCCATGAGATGCATTTAAGTAACTACCAGGTTGATTAAGTATCTAATAAGTAATTGTATCCATTACATAAGGATAAGTTTTCCTCATAATTCATTTCTGGTCTTTGTGGGAAACCTTGAGTTACAAGTCTAGTTTTGCCTTGTATCTTCATTTGCACATTTCTTTTTCGGATAAAAATTCATTTATATCCCATACGTTTCACATCTTTAAAAGTGATAACGATTGATCCGAAAACTTTTCTTTTATTGAGTGATTCTAATTCAGCTCGTATTGCTCCTTTCTGTTGAGCTCAATCATGTCTATTTTGATATTCAATGACAGATTTTGGTTCCAGATCATCATCTTTATTCATGATGTCATTGTAACATTATATGAAAATATCTCATCAAGATTTTTCATTTCATTTCGGTTTCATAATATTGCATAATTTATTGCAATTTATGTATTTACATTTATCAATATCCTCTGCAGAAGGAGTATTGATTTGTGGTTCTTGTTGAACACTTTCTTTTACCTCATTATCAGCTGATTTTCTTTTTCGAGGATTTTTATCTTTGGAACCAATTGGTCTCCCACGTTTCTGCCGTAGCAAAGACTCATGAGTGACATTATTGCCAGCTTTTGTAATTTCAATTCTAGCTGAAGCATTTACTGCTGGTATATATGATTTAGTCACTTATTTTTTGTATCTTTAAATGCATAAAGTAATTAATTTGCAAGTTCTTGCATATGCATTATATTTGAACTTTCTTTTCGCATTCTTTTGTGCGATGATCAATATTCCTTAATTGATGTTCACACCATGAAACATCATTTATTTATATTTCATTTCTCCCCCTAATATAGGGAACAATGTTTCATTAAAGTGACAATCGATAAAACTTGCTGTAAAAACATCACCCATCATGGGTTCAATATATCTTATGATTGAAGATGTTTCATATCTAACATATATTTCAATCCTTCTTTGAGGAACCATTTGTTGTGGTTGTTCAATTAAAAATACACTGCACAACTAAATGTTCTAAGATGGAAAATATTTGGTCTCCACCAAAATTAAGTTCGTAATGGAGAATATTTATAACTTGCACTTGATTTAATGCGAATTAATGTCACTTCATGTAAATTTACATGTCCCCATATAAATATTGAGAGTTTTGTACTCATTTCTAATTGTCTAGTTATTAGCTGTAAGCGTTTATCTATTGATTCAGTTAAACCAATTTTGTGTATGCACATGAGCAACTGGATGTTCAACAACAATCCTTGTAGACATATAATAATCATTAAAAGCTTGAGATGTTAACTCACCAGCATTATCAAGTCTCATCCTTTTAATGGTGTAATCAGAATAATGTGTTCTTAATTTAATAATTTGTGCAAGAAACTTTGCAAATGCCATATTATGGCTTGATAACACACAAACATGAGACCATGCGTTAGATGCGTCTATTAGAAAAATGGTCCACATAATGGATGAATTGGTCCATATATATACCCTTGAATTCTTTCAAGAAACATTGGTGATTATTTCTCAATGTGCTTTTCATTAATCGCCATATGTGATTTTCATTAATCACCATATGTGTTTTTCGTTAATCACTATATGTGCTTTTCATTAATCACTATATGTGCTTTTCATTAATCACCATATGTGATTTTCATTAATCACCATATGTGCTTTTCATCATATATCATTTTCACCATATGCGCTTTTAATCATATGTGCTGCGCTTTTCGTCATATGCACTTTTCATTATATGCGCTTTTAATTATATGCGATGCGCTTTTTATCATATGCGCTTTGAATCATATGCGCTGCGCTTTTCATCATATGCGCTTTTTATCATATGCGCTTTTAATCCTATGCGCTTTTCGGTGCTACATAGATATTTCTCATTTTCGATTATCATTGACTGATAATCATATCCATTATGATATATATCAGAGAAACTTAACAAATTTCTCTTTGATTTGGGAGAAAACAAGACATTGTTTACCAAAAAATTCGTACCATTTGGTAATATGAAATTTTGCCTTTTTCGTTTCTTATATCAAGTTTGCAAGAGCTGATATAGTATTTATAATTCCTTCATTTGATTTAAATCAATGAAATATTTCTTTGATTTGATCATAGTGTGTATGTTACTACTATCTGCAATACATAGGTCTTTACCATTTAATTGATGTTGTATTTCTGCAGGATTCATACTAAAACTTCAAATAAGATATGCAAATAATGAGTTATATTTCAGCAACATAATCAAATTATATTACCTGCAAACAAGTTATAATCTGAAGTACATAAAAGATAACACTTAATAAAACATATGCGTTATGGTCTAAAACCATTTATTTATGAGTGATACATAAAAAAACTAGGCATCTTAGAAAATTCAAACCATTCAAGTCTCAAGGTAGCTCAGGGTTAATTTAATCAAGATTTGTCAACAGATTCACTCTCGTTTTCTTTTCTTTTGGGACTTATTTATAGAGCTAAACAAGATGTTCATGTATTCAAGAAATACTAGACTGATGATCCACGTTACCAGATCATTAATAAGAATCTCCGGAATTCTTATAAGAGCGTCTACTAATATCTTTAATTTTATTCTTTCATGGATCACTGTTATTATTTTTTATTTTTTATTTTATTTTTTAATTTTTTAATTTTTTTATTTTATTTTTTGATAATTAATATCGTATCTATCTTTGAGTATTTTCCATAATACACTTAGATTTTCGATCATATAATATGTAGATTATAAGGACTCGTCAATATGTTTGCTAAGAAAAATACTTACTATTGCTTTCTCTTGTTCGGAATAATTGTTATTTTCATTCAGGGTTTCTAAAATACAGTTTGATTCGAGATGTTTTTCTACATTCATAACCCATGTTAAGTAGTTGTTTCCACTTGTTCTAAATGAGCAAATTTAAGCCTTTTCAAATTCGACATTTTCTATTATCATAAAGATGAATAACATAAATCATAATCATAATCAACTTCTATTCATAGACAAATAATAAAATGAAATTAGAATCATTTTAAATTCATAAGCAGCAAACAACAGAATAATGGTATGATTACAAATAATAAAACCACAAGGGCAGGATAGAATATAGGTTCACCCGGTGGTATATTAGCAACAATGATGATAGTTAATATGACCAATACAATAGGAAAAATCATCCTTGTGTGAATCATTTTTACAAAAACTTTTTGAGAGTAGTAATCTGAAAAATGAAGATTGATTTGTGAAAATGTGAAAACGGAGATGTTTATTTTACATTTGAAAAATATAGTTGTTGTAACGTCGTCAGTTGACGTTAACAACCGTTATGTATATATGACCGTTGTAACGTCGTTAGTTGACGTTAACGAATAAAGTCACTATATCAAAACGCGTATGAGTAATATAAAGGACAAGATTTTTTTTCTTATTTTAACTTTTAAGATTTACTTTTAATAAAAATACAAACTACTTTTTCTTATTTTAACTTTTAAGATTTACTTTTAATAAAAATACAAACTACTTTTTCTTATTTTAACTTTTAAGATTTACTTTTAATAAAAATACAAACTACTTTTCTTATTTTAACTTTTAAGATTTACTTTTAATAAAAATACAAACTACTTTTCTTATTTTAACTTTTAAGATTTACTTTTAATAAAAATACAAACTACTTTTTCTTATTTTAACTTTTAAGATTTACTTTTAATAAAAATACAAACTATTTTTTCTTATTTTAACTTTTAAGATTTACTTTTAAGAATAAACATTAGTATGCATGAAATAAATAATGATTAATTGCATAAGTAATCATAAATGTTAGATAACATATAAAGACCCCATCGTATTCGTATTGATCGGAATTAATCTCGACCCATGGTACCGTGTTGTCAAATGACGTGTTGCGTACATAAGGTACCGTGTTGTCAAATGACGTGTTGCGTACAATCATGAGGTCTTATTAACATAAATATAAATGTTAGTGAAGTTAATAAGAGTCAGATTACAGAAAATATAATTCAGGCGGTATAACCGACCATATATAACTTAAATAACATAAATATAAATGTTAGTGAAGTTAATGAAAGTTAGATTACAGAAATATAATTCAGGCGGTATAACCGACCATATATAACTTAAATAACATAAATATAAATGTTAGTGAAGTTAATAAAAGTTAGATTACAGAAATATAATTCAGGCGGTATAACCGACCATATATAACTTAAATAACATAAATATAAATGTTAGTGAAGTTAATAAAAGTTAGATTACAGAAATATAATTCAGGCGGTATAACCGACCATATATAACTTAAATAACATAAATATAAATGTTAGTGAAGTTAATAAAAGTTAGATAATTTCTTACCTTGATTAGTGACGTGTGCTTGCTTAGATAAACCTTGATTATACGGAGCACTTCGTGCTGATAACGTGTTATAATTCAGTAGGCTTATAACTACCTTTAGTGGCCTAGTTCTTGACTGTAGACTACTAATAAGTATATCGAGAGAATATGAGAGAATATGAGAGAATATATTTAGTGTGTGTTTTATAAACTCATAACACACATATTTATACTCAAAAAATCTACTATACAATATCTATAATAATAATAAAATTAACATCCAATTTAACTTTTATAACAATTATATTATTATACCCAAGTTAATAATGGATGTGCAGAATTAAAATGAAAATCGCAAACCACTATTTCCCTTAATATACGGAGTAATATTTATTTTATTATAATATAATAATAATAATTGTAAATTGTAAATAATATATATAATCTATACATATAACAATCTATAAATAACTTTCAACCACAAGGCTCAAAAACTTTTTGTTATATATATATATATATATATATATATATATATATATATATATATATATATATATATATATATATATATATATATATATATATATATATATATATTATTGTATCATCCTAACAGACTATATATGAAATTATTATATGATCATGATTCATGACGATAAAAAACTTGCAGCAATGCACGGCTAAATACCACTCGTTTGATCTAAAATTGATCTCAGATCTATCTAGCCAGTAGCCATGAGGAGGTTTATAAGAACTCTTGTGTATATTAATCTTTCTACGAAAATATTAGTTACATTATTTGAAAAGTTAATTGTATTGATAGTGTACCCCAACTCCAGTTCGTTTACTAGCTTCGCAGTTTACTTCAGAGGATTTTGCCACAATGCATAGTACGAAGGAAACATCAGCTACAATTAACGAGGTTAAGAAACCAGAGCAAGAATAGTGATCTTGGAGCCCATAAACCTCGGTCAATTACAAAGTCAAGCTAGTCAAACTATTTCTAGCTCGGCTGCACGCTCATACAGTAAAGGAAATGGACAAGGATGCTTTCCTTTGCAGGTTGGCGAAAAGGGAAAGGTCAACTAGTATTTCAAAACCATTGGGAACTAGCGAGTTGGTATAGAAAGCCGCTCCAATCCACTTATAAATAGAATGTAATGCAGGATACATGCCAGATTCAACATTCACACTCATATTAACATCACATGTTACTCTACTTACTTCGGTGGAGTAAAACAATCACTTGATTGTTACCTTCGGGGAATCACCAGCGAAAAATGCTAAAATCATAATCACCCAATTTCATATCTTAGTGACTAGGATATCCCCATATCAATATTAGACCGCCGATTATTGTACAAACAATTGGCGCCATCCGTGGGACACACATTTCATTCATCTTGTTGAGCAAGAATCGACGCCATGGCAGACTCCAGTCACATACCTCCGGGTTTTACACCACCCAAAAGCACACAAGCTTCAGACTCAACACAGTTAAAGTTTTCGACTGTGGGGACCCTCACTAGGTCACCCATTACTCCCACTGCATTTATCTCAACGAACTGTCATGGCTTGCATTCCGCAAAGCCACCTCCGTTGATAGATAAAACCTTCGTGCTAAGTAATTACGATCACATTAGATCAGTGATAAGAAGCTTAAGAGATACGAGAATCTTGCAAAGTAGACGGGTGCTGACGTATGAGAACGAAGAGTACGATGAAGAGCTGGAGATGGAACCTCCGAACCAAAATCCTCAGCCTAGGAGCTTACTAGCAAACTCGTCAACACAAAATTCAACTCAGACGAGAGAAACCACAAGTGTGCCTCAGGTAACCCTAACTATACCTACAGCATCCCTCTATACTTGCAACATGCCAGTTTCGACCGTATCCGTAGCACCCCAAGCACCAAACAGGCATATACCGCCACCTCACCCAAGCTGGGGTAGCACCATGCAACCAAACCAATATGTATGGACCAAAGAAAATCCTTATGTCACTCCCAATTTACCATATGTAGAAACAACCCCTGTAGGCAACTTACCAAACGTCCCATTGCAACAAGGGGCCAACCACGATTACTTCCAAAATTGAAACCCACCACCACAACAAATGACAACCACCTGGAGGGTAAGGAGGAATGTGTTATGCCCAAGGTCATCAGGTAATACCTCCAATCATGACCAATAGTAACTTCTGGGTAAACCAAAAAACCCCCTTTGCACCATACATCCAGCATTGTTCATTCCTGGATGGAATGAAAATCCCTGGGCACCTAATATACTACGAAGGAAATGATTATCCGGATGACTTCCTTAATATATTCGAAGGTGCGGCACGAATGGCCAAGTGGGACATACCCGTGGCATGCCATGCGTATTCTTACATGCTAAAAGGAGATGCAAGAGTTTGGTTTGACTCCTTTCCAACTCTGTAGCTAGCTTCGATGACCTGAAATGTCAATTTAGGTCTAAGTTTAGTCAACAGAAACGGCACAAAAAGAATCATGTAGCTGCCCGTGGAATAAAACAAAAGGATAATGAAGGTTCTAGAGCATTCCTCAATAGGTATACCAATGAAACGCATCAGATCCCCAACCTACCAGAATCCCAAAGAATATCCAGATTGCTATACGGATCTAGGGTCAGACCTCTCATTGAGCATCTTAACACCTATGAAGCTTTGCTGGAAAAAACATACGTATGGCTAGATGCAAAGGAAACAGCAGGTACCTTCGTCCTGGATGACGCACCAAAAAACAAGCGAAAGGAAAAATCAGAAAGAAGGGATGACAAACATGGTAGGAAAGAGGACAATGGAAGATTCTACCCCTATCGAAGAGAAACCGGATCCGGGATCTTAGGGGCATTAATAAAAACCCTCAAGGAAATCCTGGCAACATAAAAAGCAGCTCATAAGTTCAAAGCTCCGGGAAAAATGTCCAATCGGGGGAGGCAGAGAGACATGACTAAGTTTTGTGACTTCCACAATGATTTTGGGCACGAGACAGATGAATGCTTCAACCCCAAAACATCCATCGAAGAAGCGGTTAAATCTAGAAAACTGTCCCATCTCATAAAATGGATTCGAGAACCAAAGAAAGAAAGGGCACATGAACAAAAAACAGAAGACAAAAGCAAGAAGCAGAATATGTAATCTTGGCAATAGATTCACACCAGCCTTATAAGAAAAGAGAAAGGGGTCGCACCATCAGAGAATAGAGCGAAGTATCGTTTCTAGCCCATGATACCATATGTCCTTCGGATCTACCGGTCACCATCAATGGAAAAATCTTCAATAGAGAAGTCCGAAGGATATATCTTGACAGCGGAAGTGCTTGTGATGTAATGTACGAGCATTGCTTCGATCGACTAAGTCCCGCCATCAGAGCACGATTAGGTGCCTCGAGGGTACTGTTAATAGGGTTTTTCGGAGAAAGATGTTGGCCCATCGTGAAATTAACCTCGAATTCACGATAGGTGAACCACCATTAGCAAGAACCGAAACCATCGATTTTGTGGTAGTCCGAGCAAACTCCCCGCACAACATTTTTCTTGGGAGAGTGGCTATGAGAAAAATGGGCATAATCGTCTCAACAGTACATCAAATGGTCAAGTTTCATACTCACGAAGGCATAGGAACCCTCGTTTCAACGTATGACAGGGACAAGGTAATCCTAGCCATAAAATAAACGATGAAAGAACCAACCGAGTGCATTCTAGAAGCATCGGAAGAAGATCCCCAAGTGGAAAAGATATCAGTAAACCCAATGTTTTCAGATCAAAAGATCGGCATAGGGAGAGGAACCTACCAGCATCCACCAAGAAAAAGCTTCGGAAGTTATTGAAGGCGAATGTGGATGTATTCGCCTGGGAAAATAGTGACATGACCGAGATACCTCGTACCATCAACGTACAAGGGTCACCTGTTGTTATAGAACACCGACTTAATGAGCACAAACATCTCAAACCAGTACATCAGAAGAAGCGAAATCTGGCACCCGAAAGAGATGAAGCGGCGTGTAAGGAGGTGGAAGGGCTGCTAAAAACAGGAATAATTAGCGAAGCCAAGTATCCTTCATGGGTTGCTAACCTAGTGATGGTAAAGAAGTCAGATGGGGGATGGAGAATGTGTGTTGACTTCACCAACATCAATAAGGCATGTCCCAAAGATTGTTATCCCTTACCCGAAATTGATTGGAAAGTCGAATCCCTCAATGGATATCAATACAAGAGCTTCTTAGATGCCTACAAGGGTATCACCAGATCAAAATGGCCAAGGAAGACGAAGCAAAAACGTCCTTCTTCACCAGCAAAGGAATCTACTGCTATCAAAAGATGCCCTTCGGGCTAAAAAACGCAAGAGCAACCTACCAAAGGCTCGTTGACAAAGTCTTTCACAATCAACTGGGGAAAAATCTGGAGGCCTACGTGGATGACATGGTAATCAAAAGTCGAAAAGAAGAGAACTTAATAGAAGATATCCAAGAAACCTTCGACAAGCTCCGGGCAGTCAACATGAAGTTGAACCCCAAGAAATGTTCTTTCGGAGTAGAAGAAGGAAAATTCCTTGGGTATTAAATCACCAGGAAGGGAATTCAAGCAAATCCCGAAAAAATTGACAAGCTCAAACAACTCCAAACCCCGGTTACCATAAAGGATATGCAGAGTTTAAATGGAAAATTAGCATCGCTCAGCAGGTTCGTATCACGAGGGGCAGAAAAACAATTACCTTTCTTCAAAGTCTTGAAAGGGTGCTTGGGCAAAAAGAAAATAATCTGGAGCGAAGAAGTAGAAAGGGCATTTGATAATGCTAAAAATGAACATATATTTCATAGCATTACCCCTCAAGAAAGACCAGCTTTTAGTTGCAATTGTTCTATTTACAAGTGATATTCGTTTAAATAATAAAAGGTGAAGACAAAAGACAGATTCGACGAATTGAAGACGCAAACGACCAAAAACCTCAAAAGTACAAAGTACAATTAAAGTGGTTCAAATTATTGATGAGAAACGTCTAGAAGTTACAAAAGTGCGAGCCGCGTAATACAAACTACAAGATATTAAATAGTACGAAAGGACGTTCGAAAATCCGGAACCGGGACCTGAGCCAACTATTAATGCCCGACTCAACGGACCAAAAATTACAAGTCTACTATGCACAAGAATAAAATATAATATTTAAATAATTATATAAATTATTTATATATAATATATTATATTAAATAACGTCGACAAAGAAGAAAACAAAGACATGTGAGCTGGAAAAGTAGGCCATGCGATCGCATGGCCAAGCAGTGTTAAATCCATGCGATCGCATGACATCAGATGTCAGGCCACATCTATAAATTTCAGCATTTTCGGACGTATTTTTTACACTTAATTTTTCTTATTCTTTTTCTTTCCCTTATATTTATGTATCAAGTATCAATCCAAGTCGTAATCTTAATTTGTAATTTTAATTTTAAGTTAGTGATAATAATAAGGTTGGGTTAGTCGAATATTTTAAGGTTGTGTAAGTCGAAACTCTATCCGTGTACCGCTACGCTATCAATACCCACTGTAAGTTATGGTTAATTTTGTTTTTAAATTAATGTCTCATAGCTAAGTTATTATTATGCTTATTTAAAGCCGAAGTAATCATAATGTTGGGCTAAATATTAAAAATTGGGTAATTGGGCATTGTACCATAATTGGAGTTTGGACAAAAGAACGACATTTGTGGAAATTAGACTATGGGCTATTAATGGGCTTTATATTTGTTTAATTAAATGATAGTTTGTTAATTTAATGTAAAGATTTACAATTGGACGTACCTATAAATAACCATATACACTCGATCGGACACGATGGGCGAGATATTTATAAGTACTAATAATCGTTCATTTAACCGGACACGGGAATGGATTAATAGTCTATGGACTTATTAAAACAGGGGTGAATTATATACAAGGACACTTGGTGTAATTATAGTTTAAGTCCCTAATTAGTTAGAATATTTGACTTCGGATATAAGGATAATTTGACGAGGACACTCGCACTTTATATTTATGACTGATGGACTGTTATGGACAAAAACCAGACGGACATATTGAATAATTCAGGACAAAGGACAATTAACCCATGGTAATAAACTAAAAATCAACACGTCAAACATCATGATTACGGATTTAAATAAGCATAATTCCTTTATTTCATATTTAATTGCACTTTTAATTATCGCATTTTATTTACTGTCATTTTATTGCACTTTTAATTATCGTACTTTTATTTATCGCAATTTCATTATCGTTATTTACTTTACGCTTTAAATTAAGTTATATTTATTTTTAATATTTTACATTAGATTTTAACTGCGACTTAAGTTTTAAAATCGACAAACCGGTCATTAAACGGTAAAAACCCCCTTTTATAATAATAATACTACTACTTATATATATATTTTTATTTTTACAAATATAGTTTTTAAAAATATAGCGTTAAACTTGGCTAAGATACCTGTGGAACGAACCGGACTTACTAAAAACTACACTACTGTACGATTAGGTACACTGCCTATAAGTGTTGTAGCAAGGTTTAGGTATATCCACACTATAAATAAATAAATAACTTGTGTAAAATTGTATCGTATTTTGTAGTAAAAATATAACTATTTTGTACCCCTTCGCTTTAACATCAAGTATTTTTGGCGCCGCTGCCGGGGAAAAACAACGCCGAAAGCGAAACGCTATAAAAAAAGATTCTTAGTTTACTTTTGTAAAAATACGCTTTTGTAAAAATACGTTTTAATTATTAAAAATACAAAAAAATAAAAAGAAAAAAAAAATTATATATTTTTAATAGTTTGTTAAATATATATATATAATTATAAAGTTTCTTTATTTTTATTTTAGTTCTTAAAATACAAGTTTTTATTTATATAAATATTTTTTAAAAACAGAAAATTAAATATAAAACAGAATATATATATATATATATATATATATATATATATATATATATATATATATATATATATATATATATATATATATATATATATATATATATATATATATATATATATATATATATATAAGTAATCGGGCTACACTGTAGCAGCCCAGATTCTGGCCCGAAACCCTACTCCATGCGACCGCATGGATTTATAACGCAAAGACCATGCGATCGCATGGCCTGATCTGACACGCCAGGGTTGACTTGTTTCTGCATTAATTACTGAGTTTTAATTATTATTATTAATTAATTAAAACCCTAATTAGGGTTTAGTTTTAAATTAATTAATTATAGTTTTAATAAATTTGTAATATTTTGTTTAAAATAGTTCTATTAGTTTTAAAAATCAATACTTTTATAAAATAAATAATATAAAAATAATATTTTTATAAAAAAATTGTATTTTTATAACTTTAAGCCTATTTTTATATTTTGTATATTTTTATTCGTTAAAGCGCAATTTTATAATTTTTCGCTAGTAATTAGTTTTAAGTGTAGTATTTTACCGTAGTTATTTTTATTTCTAGATTTTTAAGGCTTTGCCGTAAAATCCCTTAAATGACTTTTTCTTTAGACTAAGATTTAAGTGCTTTAGAATTTTGCGACGCCATTTTTTTTAGATTTTAGTACTTTTTAAGTTATTACCGTTTTGGATATAGAATTTCTTTTAAGCTTTAATATTTTTAGAGGCAACTTTTAATTCTTAGTTTTTAGACTTTTAAGTTTCGACGCACTACGTTCTTTTTATTATTTTTCGACCTTTTATTTTTTGACGTTTTTCCGACGCACTTTTTTTCTTTCTTATTTCTCGCCTCTCTAGTTTTTAGGACATAGAATTTTCTATTTCTTCTCTAAAATTTCAAAACAAAAAAATTATTTTAAGCGGTTAAATTGATAGACATCCAAACTTTTCTGGTTCGTAGTAATAGTTGGATTTGTTAGTGGCGAGTTGTGGGCTTCTGATTTAAAGGGTCGTGGCTACCTGCTGCATCTATTGGCTATTCGAAACGTGGGCAAAATCAGAAAAGTCTATTATTTTGATAACTTATATAATTTTTATCTTTAATAACTAATAGGATATTCAATGAATGCACCGAGCAAAACGTTCACCACATTTCGTACGTTCACCACCTGTAACTCGATTAAGACATCTAGCCAATATTGTCGCCGTTGATTTTTCTTTAGAATCGTCATCCAGTCGACCAAGTACTCCAATTCAAATTTCTGATAATCCATTTTTTGAACCCGATCTCACAATTGAGAATCCGGAGGATATTCAGGGACAATTCAGAGATCCTGAACCACTAATCATTCATCCTGAACCACAAATCATTTAAACAGAGATTGTCGAGGAACAAACTATTAAATCAGAATCCTCTAGTGATTCAGATTCAACAAATTCAATCATGGAAAATATGGAACCTCTAAGTATGGAAGACCGAATGAGAGCTAAACGCACTGGCCAAGGTCATGCAATTACTCAACCAGACATTAATGCGCCAGATTATGAAATCAAAGGACAAATCCTACACATGGTGACTAATCAATGCCAATTTAGTGGTGCACCGAAGGAAGATCCAAATGAACATCTTCGTACATTTAATAGGATCTGTACTCTATTTAAAATTCGAGAAGTTGAGGATGAACAGATCTATCTCATGTTATTTCCCTGGACTTTAAAGGGGGAAGCCAAAGATTGGTTAGAATCGTTACCTGAAGGGGCGATTGATACATGGGATGTTTTAGTTGAAAATTTTCTTAAACAATTCTTTCCGGCATCTAAAGCCGTAAGACTTCAAGGAGATATTGTTACGTTCACACAAAAGCCAAATGAAACTCTATATGAGGCGTGGACAAGATTTGGAAAGTTATTGAGAGGATGTCCGCAACATGGTTTAGACACTTGTCAAATAGTACAAATATTCTACCAAGGATGCGACATCACTACAAGAAAAGACATCGATATAGCAGCTGGTGGTTCCATTATGAAGAAAACCGCAACTGACGCTTACAAACTTATTGATAACACTGCTTCCCACTCACACGAGTGGCATCAAGAAAAAGATATCGTTAGATCATCTAAAGCAGCTAGAGCTGATTCTAGCCATGACTTCGATTCCATTTCCGCAAAGATAGATGCTGTCGAGAGACGAATGGAAAAGATGACTAAGGATATTCACTCAATAAGAATTAGTTGTGAGCAGTGTGGAGGACCACATTTGACAAAATATTGTCTCAGTATTGAACAAACAATGGAACAAAGAGAGAATGTTTCATACATGAACCAAAGGCCTGGAAATAATTATCAGAATAATTATCAACCGTGTGATGACCCGAAAATTTCTGACCAAATTTAAATTTAATCTTTAACATTTCCGACACGATAAGCAAAGTCTGTAAAGTTGAATCTCAAAATTTTTGAACTATTCAATTACCTTTCGATTGTTCTCAACGATTCGCGAACAATTTTATGTAAATAGATACATATATATACCATAACTTGAAAACGTAACAAAGTGTTGAGTATATGATACTGTGCATTAAACTTATTGGTTTGATTATCTGATTGATATTTTTAGATACAGAGTTAAAAGATTATGCCAAACGATTGAATTAAAAGATAATTATTGAGTCCCTTAAGGATTATGATATTATTACGGGTCTCTGTTGTAAGGTCCACGTTGATTTGGAAAATCATTCATTATTAACGGTATTCGGAATAAATGGTAAAATGTTTGTTTAAATAACGTAATTTGGACACATACAATAATAAGGAATATCAACTATTGGAATTAGATATATGAATAACTTGCGATATGTATTTTAAAACGTGTTTATTAATATTGAAAATATATATTTAACAATACGATAAAATATAATATTAACTTGGTCATAAAAATGAATTGTTATTATATATATATATTAACAAATAGCGAGATGATGATTTATAGAAGTAAATGATCAAAATACTTGAAAGTTTAAGATATACTTTGAGTGGTATAGTTTAGTGATAATTTAAGGCTATATTTTGACAAAGGTACGTGACACGAAATGTAAAATACAAGTTTTCTCAGCGTACGAAAGGACATTTGAAAAATCGGAACCGGGACATAAGTCGAGTGATGACGTACGACTTATCGGAACAAAAATTACAAGTCAACTATGCATGTGAATTTAATATAATATATAATTAATTATATAAATTAAATATATTATATATATTATATAAAATTATGTCGACAAACAAAAAGTTAAAAGTTTGTGAGCTGGATCAGAGGGCCATGTGATCGCATGGCCTTGAAGCACAAATAACATGCGATCGCATGGGGTACTTTTTCAGAAAAGGTTCTATAAATTGCACGATTTCAGTTCTGTTTTCTCACACTATTAATATTACTCCGTAAGTATTTATTATTATTATTTATATTATTATTATTATTATTAATATTATTATTATTATTATTATTAATATTATTATTGTTAAGATTAATATTATTATTAATCTTATTATTATTAATATTATTAATTAGTATTATACATAAAATACTACGACGAGGTCTTGAGCGTGTCACTTTCAAAATGGTTTTCAAGCGGGATAGAGCTAAGAAAATTATGGGTAATGTTTGGGGGTATATTTATGAATCAAACCTAGTGTTTATCATCTCCGTTACGTCTACGAACTTTCCTACAATATTGAATCTCAATATTGATACGTAAGCACTCATATTTTATCTTTTATATATTAATTGCGTATCCATGTCTAGTGCTCGAGTATATATATTTATACATACGTGTATGCTAAATTTCGTCGTTAAACAGTTTATAATGAATCACGAATTAATTACATATATCACTGGTAAAAGGTATATGATATACATGTTTTTGGAAAGCTGGCGAAAAATCAATAACTTTTCATTTAGATATCGAATAATTTCGATGAACGAATTAAAAGATATGATCAACTGAATTATGATTAACGTTAATTGAAATTGCTTTTGAATTTACAATTAAGATTTAAACAACTTGTTTACGAGATTGATAAATTGGATTTTTGAATATTACCAACCGAGTAAATGAATCCTTATATAAGGTACGTCTCGTTTTGTTAAACAACTGTCAAAATTGACTTTTTGAAACGACTTTGGATAACTTTTGTATGTCGATCTCGAGCATTAGGATTGTGATACACTATGACCTGACCTAGCTTGATAGACATTTATTGACCAACATATGTCCTCTAGGTTGAGATCTACGGTACTTTGATAATCCGAGTTTCGATCACATTTTGGTGAACGACTTTATATGCTGCTAAGGTGAGTTTCATATGATCCCTTTTTAATTGCTTTTGCAATATATATTTTTGGGCTGAGAATACATGCACTTATTTTAAACGCAATGGATACAAGTACAAACTAAATTCTACGCTGAGTTTAAACCGAAAATCCCTTAGCTTTGGTAACTAGTAGCTGCCAGTACATAGGATATGGACTGGTGGGCGTGAATAACAGTATATGGATCCATAGGGCTTGACATCCCCGTCCGAGCTAGAGCACTAACCTTTTAACGGACGTGTGTTATTTGAGTTTAGAACACGTTGGTTTGCGTGTATTAAAACGAATGGGGTATTTATCATTATAACGTTAAAGCTTAGTTACCAGGGTGCTCTGTTATGTAGAATCTATTGATAAACATTTCTGAATGAAACAACTAAAATCTTGTGATCCACTTTTATATACAGATTATGTGCAACATTAAAACTATGAACTCACCAACCTTTGTGTTGACACTTGTTAGCATGTTTATTCTCAGGTTCCCTAGAAGTCTTCCGCTGTTTGCTTATATATTAGACAAGCTATGTGCATGGAGTCATACATGACATATTTTTCAAGGAAACGTTGCATTCACCAAATCATCACCATGTATCTTATTTTGACTGCATTGTCAACGGAAGTATTATTGTAAATTATTATATTACGGTGATTGTCTATATGTAGAAATCATCAGATGTCGAAAACCTTTGATTTAAATATTCATTTATGGTGTGCCTTTTCAAAAGAATGCAATGTTTACAAAACGTATCATATAGAGGTCAAATATCTCGCAATGAAATCGATGAATGACTTGTTCGTTCAAGTGGATTTAGAGTGATCGTCACAGTTGGTATCAGAGCGTTGGTCCTAGTGAACCAGGTCTTGCATGAGTGTGTCTAACTGATAGTTGATAGGATGCATTAGTAAGTCTGGACTTTGACCGTGTCTGCATGTTAAAAGTTTTGCTTATCATTTCTTGTCGAAAATTATCTGCTTATTATTCTTAGTCTAGACACATTTTACTGCATTGATTGCATGAATAGTGTATAGACAAAATTCATATCTTAGCATATCTGTTACTGTAAACTTTTCTTGACATCTTCCGAAAATTTCTCCGTAATTTATGAAATTTGGTATTATATATACATATGTAAATTATGTATTGAAGAATACCAAACTAAATTCTATAATCTAATTCATATCAAAAATCATCTCCCTAATTATACAAGATGGATCCCGTATCTAGTTCAAATTCCTTAAACTCTGACAGCTATTCCGATATGGATATTCACCTGAATTTCGAAGATAGTGTAACTGGAATGGATCAACCAATTAGCCATCATCTATTCTGGATGAATTGGGGATGGGTTCGTAGCTTACTTAATTATTGGAGACAAGAAGAAGGCGATCCCTTCCATCCACCACATTGCCCTCTTGGCGAAGAACCTGAAGCACTTACCGGTGAACCTGTTCGAGACACCATTTTCTCTCTCATTTCCAGAGTATCTCGTCATGATAATATACTATCTCAAATTCTGGATCTTATTCATCCGCTCGTCCGAACCGCCAATCATCCCGGTGTAGTAGAAGAAGTCAACGAGCTTCGCGCTCGGGTAGTGGCTTTGGAGAATATGGTGCAAAGGTTACAAGCACCAGCAGCATCACCGACATCAACAGTACCACCAACAACAACACCAACAGTACCATTACCACCACCAACAACATCCGCATCGCAAACCTCAACTTCACAATCTGTTCCATGAGCATCAACGTCATACGCACCATAGTTACCAAGAAATACCAGCAACAATAACCGATGAAGTATTAACTCATTTTTTTCCCTGAAGAAATTTTATGTATATTTAATATATATGAATTTTGATATCAAAATAAATCTTTTCGTACTAAGCTATTACGTGTGAATCTTAACTGGTAGGTACTACTCAGTTAGTTCATATTACTAATATGCAATGATGTACATCCTTCCTTAACAACTTAACCATTGTTAACTACAATCTCTGTTTCAACCCAATGAATTCTATTTCATAATAAATCAAGTGTATTATTCAATTACATAATTGATTTTACATTTTCATTTTCGATGTACTCGAAACTTTCCAGAAAACATCATCTGTGCCTTGTAAGGTACACAAAGATTCCACAAGCATCAACATCCTTCACCAAGGAATAAGAATAAATAATGAAGTATCGATTACATTAGCGAAATACTCAGCAAAGATTATGTAATCTTTAATGTTTTAGATTTAATCATTTCTAAGTCAAGCCGAAAATTTAATGAGCTTAATATGATATTAACTCATTAAATATGTGTTACATCTGAAGAAAATATACATACATATATTTTCATAAAGACGGTAATAGAAATTCTTTTGTACAAAGTATTAATTGTGAAATCTTTAACGGGTAGGTAATACCCGGGAAATATATAAGTTCACAATTAATATGTTACACTATACATTCTTCAACTTTGATTCAAAAAATATTAACAATGCTCACAACAATATACAATCATTTTCATACAAATTAAATTACATATTCTGATATTGACGAATCAGAATCCAAGTCATAACTCTGAATCGGTGACATCATTCTTAGATCTCTACATCTTTCAAAGCTATACTTTGACTTTAAATCTGTGCAAGATCCATTAGCATTGTTTTTACCGAAAATAACCTTGCAATTTCTTTTCAAAAGTATCCAGTATTATCAACCGTTCAACCAGTCAATGACGACCTTTCAGACTTGTAACCCTGGTATATACGTTTTTGTTACTGGGGAACCTTTCATGTTCCACCACATTAACAGTAAATGTACCAGTAAATTCATTAATCTGTGACTTAAAGTCTCTCCGAAAAACCATTATAATTGTTCATTGAAACCCTATCATGTACTCATCCACATATTGTAACGGTAATTGCCATACCAACTACCGAGAATTAGAAATCACTATATCGAATTTCGCAGCAATTCTAAGCCAACAGTTATATATATACATATAATGTCTATCTCCTAGACTTATTTACTTCGAAGGTGAAGTTTCTGAAAAACACCCCAAACTGCGAAACTAGTTCTCTGAATTTTGGAAAAATGCTGATGAAGCAGCAAAAACTGTAAACGACTTTATCAGCCAAAAGTTTGATAATAAAGAATAGTGTGTTGGCAAAGCTCAGAAAAAGAGAAGGTTTGAAACTGGAAAACGGATTGAGCAAACCATGAAGGAGGCTGTGGACAAATCACAAAGACTAAACCTGCCTTCAAAGAACACAAATGATTCAGTATCTGCTGAAGTCATTAATGAATACCTTGCTCGTGACTCAAAACCGTTACGAACAAATCTTCTTCATCATCCTTCGATATTAGAAATTCTAAGATATCATTATATCTTTCATTATAAATATCTTCGATATTTCTGAAGATATCTTCATAACTATTATTATCCAAAATTATTTATCTCTTCGCGCTATCTGTGTTACATCATAAAAGAAACTATTTTAGTTTCTAAATTATGAAAATCTTGAAAAATGGATGTTTTTGAAGTAGTGTTGGGATCTGAAGCATGAGTTAGTATAATATAATGACACTTGATTAACGTGATTACATTACAGTAAGTCATGCTGAGTTTCTAATGGAACGTGATAAAGGTTCACATATTATACCCTCATCATGAACCATGTTACATAACTCTTTCATTCTATTTAACCTCTAAACATATCAAGAAAATATTTTTCTTGATGATTCGGTCTTTTTCGAGGTATTCTGGTAATTTAACAAGTCAGATTGTGCCATTACCGTTTCTTTCTTAGAACATTAATTATGTTCATTTCAAAATCCATACCTACGAATTTTGGACCATTATTCGCTTGACTTAAAGTCGGGAAGAGAAAACAAAAGCATGAAGCTCCGAAATATAATGGAAAATATAAAGCCCGAAAACAACCTCGAAATTACAAACCGTGTATATCAATGCGTATAGCAATATAAAGACACGGGAGAATAAAAAAAATATAACCCCAAGGTAATAGTAGAAGAAAATAACCTCCTCTGGTGGCAGATGAAAAAGAGATTGAATGATATGATAACCAAGAAAATATCAAGAATCAAAACTGGATGAAGCATTTTCACAAATCTTTTGTAAGTATGAAATAAGAAAGAAGATTATAGGAGTGGTAAAAATAAATGAAACGGAAGAGGTTAATTTATAGCAAAAATTCAGACATAGCAATCGAGGCAGATTACGCATTTAATCAAAGGAAATCCTAATTTCCTTAAATTCCGAAGAATCAAATCTTATTTAAATTATGAAGATTTTCTATTCCTTAAATTCCGGAAATCAATCGTTACTACATCAAGAGATAAGATGAATCTCTATTCTCCATTTCATACTATTACGATAACTTCTCTCATACGCTTCGAGTAATCAGATTGTTTTATCCGTATTATTCAATGGTGATAAAATTCTATTTAACAACTCATATTCGTCATGAAAACATTTTTATTGTCAGCCATGACGACCTCACTCAAATTTCGGGACGAAATTTCTTTAACGGGTAGGTACTATGATGACCCGAAAATTTCTGACCAAATTTAAATTTAATCTTTAACATTTCCGACACGATAAGCAAAGTCTGTAAAGTTGAATCTCAAAATTTTTGAACTATTCAATTACCTTTCGATTGTTCTCAACGATTCGCGAACAATTTTATGTAAATAGATACATATATATACCATAACTTGAAAACGTAACAAAGTGTTGAGTATATGATACTGTGCATTAAACTTATTGGTTTGATTATCTGATTGATATTTTTAGATACAGAGTTAAAAGATTATGCCAAACGATTGAATTAAAAGATAATTATTGAGTCCCTTAAGGATTATGATATTATTACGGGTCTCTGTTGTAAGGTCCACGTTGATTTGGAAAATCATTCATTATTAACGGTATTCGGAATAAATGGTAAAATGTTTGTTTAAATAACGTAATTTGGACACATACAATAATAAGGAATCTCAACTATTGGAATTAGATATATGAATAACTTGCGATATGTATTTTAAAACGTGTTTATTAATATTGAAAATATATATTTAACAATACGATAAAATATAATATTAACTTGGTCATAAAAATGAATTGTTATTATATATATATTAACAAATAGCGAGACGATGATTTATAGAAGTAAATGATCAAAATACTTGAAAGTTTAAGATATACTTTGAGTGGTATAGTTTAGTGATAATTTAAGGCTATATTTTGACAAAGGTACGTGACACGAAATGTAAAATACAAGTTTTCTCAGCGTACGAAAGGACATTTGAAAAACCGGAACCGGGACATAAGTCGAGTGATGACGTACGACTTATCGGAACAAAAATTACAAGTCAACTATGCATGTGAATTTAATATAATATATAATTAATTATATAAATTAAATATATTATATATATTATATAAAATTATGTCGACAAACAAAAAGTTAAAAGTTTGTGAGCTGGATCAGAGGGCCATGTGATCGCATGGCCTTGAAGCACAAATCCCATGCGATCGCATGGGGTACTTTTTCAGAAAAGGTTCTATAAATTGCACGATTTCAGTTCTGTTTTCTCACACTATTAATATTACTCCGTAAGTATTTATTATTATTATTTATATTATTATTATTATTATTATTATTATTATTATTATTATTATTATTATTATTATTGTTGTTAAGATTAATATTATTATTAATCTTATTATTATTAATATTATTAATTATTAATTAGTATTATACATAAAATACTACGACGAGGTCTTGAGCGTGTCACTTTCAAAATGGTTTTCAAGCGGGATAGAGCTAAGAAAATTATGGGTAATGTTCGGGGGTATATTTATGAATCAAACCTAGTGTTTATCATCTCCGTTACGTCTACGAACTTTCCTACAATATTGAATCTCAATATTGATACGTAAGCACTCATATTTTATCTTTTATATATTAATTGCGTATCCATGTCTAGTGCTCGAGTATATATATTTATACATACGTGTATGCTAAATTTCGTCGTTAAACAGTTTATAATGAATCACGAATTAATTACATATATTACTGGTAAAAGGTATATGATATACATGTTTTTGGAAAGTTGGCGAAAAATCAATAACTTTTCATTTAGATATCGAATAATTTCGATGAACGAATTAAAAGATATGATCAACTGAATTATGATTAACGTTAATTGAAATTGCTTTTGAATTTACAATTAAGATTTAAACAACTTGTTTACGAGATTGATAAATTGGATTTTTGAATATTACCAACCGAGTAAATGAATCCTTATATAAGGTACGTCTCGTTTTGTTAAACAACTGTCAAAATTGACTTTTTGAAACGACTTTGGATAACTTTTGTATGTCGATCTCGAGCATTAGGATTGTGATACACTATGACCTGACCTAGCTTGATAGACATTTATTGACCAACATATGTCCTCTAGGTTGAGATCTACGGTAATTTGATAATCCGAGTTTCGATCACATTTTGGTGAACGACTTTATATGCTGCTAAGGTGAGTTTCATATGATCCCTTTTTAATTGCTTTTGCAATATATATTTTTGGGCTGAGAATACATGCACTTATTTTAAACGCAATGGATACAAGTACAAACTAAATTCTACGCTGAGTTTAAACCGAAAATCCCTTAGCTTTGGTAACTAGTAGCTGCCAGTACATAGGATATGGACTGGTGGGCGTGAATAACAGTATATGGATCCATAGGGCTTGACATCCCCGTCCGAGCTAGAGCACTAACCTTTTAACGAACGTGTGTTATTTGAGTTTAGAACACGTTGGTTTGCGTGTATTAAAACGAATGGGGTATTTATCATTATAACGTTAAAGCTTAGTTACCAGGGTGCTCTGTTATGTAGAATCTATTGATAAACATTTCTGAATGAAACAACTGAAATCTTGTGATCCACTTTTATATACAGATTATGCGCAACATTAAAACTATGAACTCACCAACCTTTGTGTTGACACTTGTTAGCATGTTTATTCTCAGGTTCCCTAGAAGTCTTCCGCTGTTTGCTTATATATTAGACAAGCTATGTGCATGGAGTCATACATGACATATTTTTCAAGGAAACGTTGCATTCACCAAATCATCACCATGTATCTTATTTTGACTGCATTGTCAACGGAAGTATTATTGTAAATTATTATATTACGGTGATTGTCTATATGTAGAAATCATCAGATGTCGAAAACCTTTGATTTAAATATTCATTTATGGTGTGCCTTTTCAAAAGAATGCAATGTTTACAAAACGTATCATATAGAGGTCAAATATCTCGCAATGAAATCGATGAATGACTTGTTCGTTCAAGTGGATTTAGAGTGATCGTCACAAACCGCCAAGACCGATCTACAATCAAAACTAAAATTATAATCAAAATGTTCCATACAACAACCAACAAGGTCCTAGCAACCAACAAGTATCCAACAATACTTACAATTAGCAAAGACCTATTTTTCAAAATAAACCACCACAAACCGATGATAAAAAGCCAAATTTTGAAGACATGATATCGAAGCTAGTTGAATCTCAAACACAGTTTTTCACATCTCAGAAACAAACGAATGAACAAAATTCTCGAGCATTTAGAAATCAACAAGCTTCAATTCAAAATCTGGAACAAGAAGTAAGTAACCTAGCAAAGGTTAATAGGTGAAAGAAAACCGGGAAGTCTACCTAGTGATACAAATGCTAACCCCCCGGAATGAAACAGCTAAAGACATTACCACAAGAAGTGGTATTACACTTAAACCACCTGAAATACCTATAATTTCTGATGACTCTATTCCTACTCCACAAGAACCACAGCCTGATCAAATAAGGAAACAGAACCGGTAGTTGAAAAGGTTAATGAAGATAACACAGTTAAGGCTAAACCTTATGTTAAACTATACCAACCACCACTTCCTTACCCGAGTAAAATGAGAAAAGAAAGACTTGAAGCCGAGCAATCCAAATTCTTGGATATGTTTAAACAAATAAATGTAAATCTTCCTTTCATTGATGTAATTTCAGGAATGCCAAGATATGCTAAATTCTTGAAATATCTAATCACAAATAGAAAGAAAATGGAAGATCTCTCGGCTGTTACAATGAATGCTAATTGCTCTGCAGTGTTGTTGAATAAAATACCAGAAAAATTATCTGATCCAGGAAGTTTCACAATTCCATGTTTTCTGGGTAGTCTTAGTTAAATAGAAGCATTGGCAGACTTAGGTGCTAGTATAAATCTAATGCCGTATTCACTATATGCTAAACTAGACCTTGCAAAATTGAAACCAACACGAATAAGCATACAACTAGCCGATCGATCAGAAAAATATCCTAGAGGGATAACGGAAAACATGCTAGTTAAAGTTGGTACTTTAGTATTTCCAGTAGATTTTGTTATTCTGGACATGGAAGAAGATTCTCGAGTTCCTCTCATATTAGGAAGACCATTCTTAAACACGGCTAAAGCAATAATAGACGTGTTCAGTAAGAAACTGACCCTAAGTATCGAGGACGAGAGTGTTACCTTTTCAGTTGATAAAGCAATGCAACAACCGCAATCTGCAGATGATACATGTTATTATATTCAAACTATAGATTCACATGCAGAATTGTTAGAAGAATTTCCAGAATTACAAGGAACAGGAGAATGTTCTTTAGGAGAAGGAACTGAACCAATTGATGAAACTGAAATGTTAGCTACACTTATGGCTAATGGATATGAACCAACAACAGAAGAAATTCAAATGCTAAAAGAAGAAGACAGATATCGATACAAATCATCGATAGAAGAACCACCGACATTAGAGTTAAAGCCACTTCCAAACCATTTGGAATACGCTTATTTATATGGTGAATCTGAATTACCTGTAATAATATCATCTTCTCTTACTGAAAATAAAAAATCTCAACTCATTTATGTGCTAAAAGCTCATAAACCAGCTATTGCATGAAAGATTCATGACATTAAAGGAATAATCCTTCGTATTGCACACATAAAATCCTTATGGAAGAAGTTCATAAAACGTATGTGCAACGCCAACGAAGACTAAATCCTAATATGCAAGATGTTGTTAAGAAAGAAATTATTTAACTGCTAGATGCAGGTTTAATTTTGAAATGTCCCGTTCTTATTGATTAAAAACGTTCCATATTAATTGATTTCGTTACGAGGTTTTGACCTCTATATGAGACATTTTTCAAAGACTGCATTCATTTTTAAAACAAACCATAAACTTTATTTCATAAATAAAGGTTTAAAAAGCTTTACGTAGATTATCAAATAATGATAATCTAAAATATCCTGTTTACACGTGACCATTACATAATGGTTTACAATACAAATATGTTACATCGAAATTAGTTTCTTGAATGCAGTTTTTACACAATATCATACAAACATGGACTCCAAATCTTATCCTTATTTTAGTATGCAACAGCGGAAGCTCTTAGTATTCACCTGAGAATAAACATGCTTTAAACGTCAACAAAAATGTTGGTGAGTTATAGGTTTAACCTATATATATCAAATTGTAATAATAGACCACAAGATTTCATATTTCAATACACATCCCATACATAGAGATAAAAATCATTCATATGGTGAACATCTGGTAACCGACATTAACAAGATGCATATATAAGAATATCCCCATCATTCCGGGACACCCTTCGGATATGATATAAATTTCGAAGTACTAAAGCATCCGGTACTTTGGATGGGGTTTGTTAGGCCCAATAGATCTATCTTTAGGATTCGCGTCAATTAGGGTGTCTGTTCCATAATTCTTAGATTACCAGACTTAATAAAAAGGGGCATATTCGATTTCGATAATTCAACCATAGAATGTAGTTTCACGTACTTGTGTCTGTTTTGTAAATCATTTATAAAACCTGCATGTATTCTCATCCCAAAAATATTAGATTTTAAAAGTGGGACTATAACTCACTTTCACATATTTTTACTTCGTCGGGAAGTAAGACTTGGACACTGGTTGATTCACGAACCTATAACAATATATACATATATATCAAAGTATGTTCAAAATATATTTATAACACTTTTAATATATTTTGATGTTTTAAGTTTATTAAGTCAGCTGTCCTCGTTAGTAACCTACAACTAGTTGTCCACAGTTAGATGTACAGAAATAAATCGATAAATATTATCTTGAATCAATCCACGACCCAGTGTATACGTATCTCAGTATTTATCACAACTCAAACTATATATATTTTGGAATCAACCTCAACCCTGCATAGCTAAATCCAACATTCACATATAGAGTGTCCATGGTTGTTCCGAAATATATATAGATGTGTCGACATGATAGGTCGAAATATTGTATATGTGTCTATGGTATCTCAAGATTACATAATATACAATACAAGTTGATTAAGTTATGGTTGGAATAGATTTGTTACCAATTTTCACGTAGCTAAAATGAGAAAAATTATCCAATCTTGTTTTACCCATAACTTCTTCATTTTAAATCCGTTTTGAGTGAATCAAATTGCTATGGTTTCATATTGAACTCTATTTTATGAATCTAAACAGAAAAAGTATAGGTTTATAGTCAGAAAAATAAGTTACAAGTCATTTTTGTAAAGGTAGTCATTTCAGTCGAAAGAACGACGTCTAGATGACCATTTTAGAAAACATACTTCCACTTTGAGTTTAACCATAATTTTTGGATATAGTTTAATGTTCATAATAAAAATCATTTTCCCAGAATAACAACTTTTAAATCAAAGTTTATCATAGTTTTTAATTAACTAACCCAAAACAGCCCGCGGTGTTACTACGACGGCGTAAATCTGGTTTTACGGTGTTTTTCATGTTTCCAGGTTTTAAATCATTAAGTTAGCATATCATATAGATATAGAACATGTGTTTAGTTGATTTTAAAAGTCAAGTTAGAAGGATTAACTTTTATTTGCGAACAAGTTTAGAATTAACTAAACTATGTTCTAGTGATTACACGTTTAAACCTTCGAATAAGATAGCTTTATATGTATGAATCGAATGATGTTATGAACATCGTTACTACCTCAAGTTCCTTGGATAAACCTACTGGAAATGAGAAAAATAGATATAGCTTCAAAGGATCCTTGGATGGCTTGAAAGTTCTTGAAGCAGAATCATGACACGAAAACAATTTCAAGTAAGATTTCCACTCGAAATAAGATTGTTATAGTTATAGAAATTGAATTAAAGTTTGAATATGATTATTACCTTGTATTAGAAAGATAACATACTGTAAGTAACAAGGTTTCTTGATCTTGGATGATTACTTGGAATGGATTTAGAAAACTTGGAAGTAAACTTGCAATCTTGGAAGTATTCTTGATTTTATGAAACTAGAACTTTTGGAATTTATGAAGAACACTTAGAACTTGAAGATAGAACTTGAGAGAGATCAATTAGATGAATAAAATTGAAGAATGAAAGTGTTTGTAGGTGTTTTTGGTCATTGGTGTATGGATTAGATATAAAGGATATGTAATTTTGTTTTCATGTAAATAAGTCATGAATGATTACTCATATTTTTGTAATTTTATGAGATATTTCATGCTAGTAGACAAATGATGGTTCCCACATGTATTAGGTGACTCACATGGGCTACTAAGAGCTGATCATTGGAGCGTATATACCAATAGTACATACATCTAAAAGCTGTGTATTGTACGAGTACGAATACGGGTGCATACAAGTAGAATTGTTGATGAAACTGAACGTGGATGTAATTGTAAGCATTTTTGTTAAGTAGAAGTATTTTGATAAGTGTCTTGAAGTCTTTCAAAAGTGTATGAATACATATTAAAACACTACATGTATATATATTTTAACTGAGTCGTTAAGTCATCGTTAGTCGTTACATGTAAATGTTGTTTTGAAACCTTTAGGTTAACGATCTTGTTGAATGTTGTTAACCCATTGTTTATTATAACAAATGAGATGTTAAATTGTTATATTATCATGATATTATGATATATAATATATCTTAGTATGATATATATACATTTAAATGTCATTACAACGATAATCGTTACATATATGTCTCGTTTCGAAATCAGTAAGTTAGTAGTCTTATTTTTACATATGTATTTCATTGTTAATACACTTAATAATATATTTACTTATCATTTAACATAATTAACCAAGTGTATCAATATCTTAATATGATTCATATGTACCTAGTAAGACGTTGTTATAACGATAATCGTTATATATATCGTTTTCGAGTTTCTTAAATTAATAGTCTCATTTTTATGTATATAACTCATTGTTAAAATACCTAATGAGATACATACTTATAATAAAATCATGTTAACTATATATATAACCATATATATGTCATCGTATAGTTTTTACAAGTTTTAACGTTCGTGAATCACCGGTCAACTTGGGTGGTCAATTGTCTATATGAAACCTATTTCAATTAATCAAGTCTTAACAAGTTTGATTGCTTAACATGTTCGAAATACTTAATCATGTAAATAACAATTTCATTTAATATATATATAAACATGGAAAGGTTCGGGTCACTACAGTACCTACCCGTTAAATAAATTTCGTCCCGAAATTTTAAGCAGTTGGAGGTGTTGACGTATCTTCTGGAAATAAATGCGGGTATTTCTTCTTCATCTGATCTTCTCATTCCCAGGTGAACTCAGGTCCTCTACGAGCATTCCATCGAACCTTAACAATTGGTATCTTGTTTTGCTTAAGTCTTTTAACCTCACGATCCATTATTTCGATGGGTTCTTCAATGAATTGAAGTTTTTCATTGATTTGGATTTCGTCCAAAAGAATAGTGAGATCTTCTTTAGCAAAACATTTTTTCAAATTTGAGACGTGGAAAGTATTATGTACAGCCGCGAGTTGTTGAGGTAGCTCCAGTTGGTAAGCTACTGGTCCGACACGATCTATAATCTTGAATGGTCCAATGTACCTTGGATTTAGTTTCCCCCGTTTACCAAATCGAACAACGCCTTTCCAAGGTGAAACCTTAAGAATGACCATTTCTCCAATTTCAAACTCTATATATTTTCTTTTACTGTCCGCGTAGCTCTTTTGTCGACTCTGGGCGGTTTTCAATCTTTGTTGAATTTGGATGATTTTCTCGGTAGTTTCTTGTATTATCTCCGGACTCGTAATCTGTCTATCCCCCACTTCACTCCAACAAATCGGAGACCTGCACTTTCTACCATAAAGTGCTTCAAACGGCACCATCTCAATGCTTGAATGGTAGCTGTTGTTGTAGAAAATTCTGCTAACGGTAGATGTCGATCCCAACTGTTTCCGAAATCAATAACACAAGCTCGTAGCATGTCTTCAAGAGTTTGTATCGTCCTTTTGCTCTGCCCATCAGTTTGTGGATGATAGGCAGTACTCATGTCTAGACGAGTTCCCAATGCTTGCTGTAATGTCTGCCAGAATCTTGAAATAAATCTGCCATCCCTATCAGAGATAATAGAGATTGGTATTCCATGTCTGGAGACGACTTCCTTCAAATACAGTCGTGCTAACTTCTCCATCTTGTCATCTTCTCTTATTGACAGGAAGTGTGCTGACTTGGTGAGACGATCAACTATTACCCAAATAGTATCATAACCACTTGTAGTCCTTGGCAATTTAGTAATGAAATCCATGGTAATGTTTTCCCATTTCCATTCCGGGATTTCAGGTTGTTGTAGTAGACCTGATGGTTTCTGATGTTCAGCTTTGACCTTAGAACACGTCAAACATTCTCCTACATATTTAGCAATATCGGCTTTCATACCTGGCCACCAAAATAGTTTCTTAAGATCCTTGTACATCTTCCCCGTTCTAGGATGTATTGAGTATCTGGTTTTATGAGCTTCTCTAAGTACCATTTCTCTCATATCTCCAAATTTTGGTACCCAAATTCTTTCAGCCCTATACCAGGTTCTATCTTCCCGAATATTAAGATGCTTCTCCGATCCTTTGGGTATTTCATCCTTTAAATTTCCCTCTTTTAAAACTCCTTGTTGCGCCTCCTTTATTTGAGTAGTAAGGTTAGTGTGAATCATTATATTCATAGATTTTACTCGAATGGGTTCTCTGTCCTTTCTGCTCAAGGCGTCGGCTACCACATTTGCCTTCCCCGGGTGGTAACGAATCTCAAAGTCATAATCATTCAACAATTCAATCCACCTACGCTGCCTCATATTCAGTTGTTTCTGATTAAATATGTGTTGAAGACTTTTGTGGTTGGTATATATAATACTTTTGACCCCATATAAGTAGTGCCTCCAAGTCTTCAATGCAAAAACAACCGCGCCTAATTCTAAATCATGCGTCGTATAATTTTGCTCGTGAATCTTCAATTGTCTAGACGCATAAGCAATCACCTTCGTCCGTTGCATTAATACACAACCGAGACCTTGCTTTGATGTGTCACAATAAATCACAAAATCATCATTCCCTTCAGGCAATGACAATATAGGTGCCGTAGTTAGCTTTTTCTTCAATAATTGAAACGCCTTCTCTTGTTCATCCTTCCATTCAAATTTCTTCCCTTTATGCGTTAATGCAGTCAAGGGTTTTGCTATTTTGGAGAAATCTTGGATGAATCTTCTGTAGTAACCAGCCAATCCTAAAAATTGACGTATAAGCTTCGGAGTTTTTGGGGTTTCCCACTTTTCAACGGTTTCGATCTTTGCCGGGTCCACCTGGATACCTTCTTTGTTCACTATGTGACCGAGGAATTGAACTTCTTCCAACCAAAATGCACACTTTGAAAACTTAGCGTACAATTTTTCTTTCCTCAATACTTCTAGCACTTTTCTCAAATGTTCTTCGTGCTCTTGATCATTCTTTGAGTAAATAAGTATGTCATCGATGAAAACAATGACAAACTTGTCAAGATATGGCCCACACACTCGGTTCATAAGGTCCATGAACACAGCTGGTACGTTAGTCAATCCAAATGGCATAACCATAAACTCGTAATGACCATAACGCGTCCTAAAAGCAGTTTTTGGAATATCATCCTCCTTTACTCGCATTTGATGATATCCAGAACGTAAATCGATCTTCGAATAAATCGACGAGCCTTGTAGTTGATCAAATAAGTCGTCAATTCTCGGCAGTGGATAACGGTTTTTGATGGTAAGTTTGTTCAACTCTCTGTAGTCAATACACAACCTAAATGTACCATCCTTCTTCTTGACAAACAAAACAGGAGCTCTCCATGGTGATGTGCTTGGTCGAATGAAACCACGTTCTAATAGTTCTTGCAGTTGGCTTTGCAGTTCTTTCATCTCGCTGGGTGCGAGTCTATAAGGAGCACGAGCTATTGGTGCAGCTCCTGGTACAAGATCTATTTGAAATTCAACAGATCGATGTGGAGGTAGTCCCGATGATTCTTTCGGAAATACATCGGGAAATTCTTTTGCGACGGAAACATCATTGATGCTCTTTTCTTCAGTTTGTACTTTCTCGACGTGTGCTAGAACAGTATAGCAACCTTTTCTTATTAGTTTTTGTGCCTTCAAATTACTAATAAGATGTAGCTTCATGTTGCCCTTTTCTCCGTACACCATTAAGGGTTCTCCTTCTTCTCGTACAATGCGAATTGCATTTTTATAACATACGATCTCTGTTTTCACCTTCTTAAGCCAGTCCATTTCAACTATTACATCAAAACTCCCTAACTCTACTGGTATCAAATCAATCTTAAATATTTCGCTACCCAGTTTAATTTCTCGATTCCGGCATATATTATCTGCGGAAATTAATTTACCGTTTGCTAATTCGAGTAAAAATTTACTATCCAACGGTGTCAATGGACAACTTAATTTAGCACAAAAATCTCTACTCATATAGCTTCTATCCGCACCCGAATCAAATAAAACGTAAGCAGATTTATTGTCAATAAGAAACGTACCCGTAACAAGCTCCGGGTCTTCCTGTGCCTCTGCCGCATTAATATTGAAAACTCTTCCGCGGCCTTGTCCATTCGTGTTCTCCTGGTTCGGGAAATTTCTAATAATGTGGCCCGGTTTTCCACATTTATAACAAACTACATTGGCATAACTTGCTCCGACACTACTTGCTCCGCCATTACTCGTTCCGACACCATTTGTTCCTTTCGTTCTGTTAACCCCTGGTCCGTAGACCTCACACTTCGCCGCGCTATGACCATTTCTTTTACACTTGTTGCAAAATTTGGTGCAGAACCCCGAGTGATACTTTTCACACCTTTGGCGTAGCTGCTTCTGATTGTTGTTGTTGTTGCGGTTGTTATTGTGGTTGGGATGATTGTTGTAGTTGTTGTTGTTGTTGTTGTTGTTGTTTTTGTTGTTGTTGTTGGGCCGTTTGTTGTAGTTGTGATTGATGTTGCGATTGTTGGGATAATTGTTGCGATTATTATTGTAATTTCTGTTGTTGTTGTATTGGTGATTCTTATCACCGTTTTCCTCCCACTTTCTTTTGACTTGCTTCACATTGGCCTCTTCAGCCGTCTGTTCTTTAATTCTTTCCTCAATCTGGTTCACTAGTTTGTGAGCCATTCTACATGCCTGTTGTATGGAGGCGGGCTCATGTGAACTTATATCTTCTTGGATTCTTTCCGGTAATCCTTTCACAAACGCGTCGATCTTCTCTTCCTCATCTTCGAACGCTCCCGGACACAATAGGCACAATTCTGTGAATCGTCTTTCATACGTGATAATATCAAATCCTTGGGTTCGTAACCCTCTAAGTTCCGTCTTGAGCTTATTGACCTCGGTTCTGGGACGGTACTTCTCGTTCATCAAGTGCTTGAATGCTGACCACGGTAGTGCGTACGCATCATCTTGTCCTACTTGCTCTAGATAGGTATTCCACCATGTTAATGCAGAACCTGTGAAGGTATGCGTAGCGTACTTCACTTTGTCCTCTTCAGTACACTTACTTATGGCAAACACCGATTCGACCTTCTCGGTCCACCGTTTCAATCCGATCGGTCCTTCGGTTCCATCAAATTCCAAAGGTTTGCAGGCAGTGAATTCTTTGTAGGTGCATCCTACACGATTTCCTGTACTGCTAGATCCAAGGTTATTGTTGGTATGTAGCGCAGCCTGTACTGCGGCTATGTTTGAAGCTAGAAAAGTACAGAATTCCTCTTCATTCATATTCACGGTGTGTCGAGTAGTCGGTGCCATTTCCTTCAAAATAGTCAAATGGAACAAGTTAATCATACAGAATATTAAGAGTAGTTAATAGTATTTCGTAGCATAATATGAACTCATTTATAAAAGCTTTTTCTTCATATTAGCGTTTTATAAGTTTAAATTCGGGTAGTACCTACCCGTTAAGTTCATACTTAGTAGCTAATATACAATTCAACTACTACAATTCTATATGAAAAACTGATTATAATAATATTTCGCGTTCAAACTTTTATACAATATTTTACAAACTTACAATAACGCTTATTTTACCTAAAGCATGAAATATAGTACACAATAACTTTGATACAATATAGTTGTGAAGATAATTCTAGCTAGTACACAAGTCGTTCAGCAAAGACAATAAAGACACGTAATTCATACGTCCAGAAACAAGTCATGCATTCTGGTTTTACTAGGACTACTTCCCATCCTTGGTCTTGTGGAACATAACCGTTATGGCCGTTGATAAGACAGCGTGTTGTAACGTCGTCAAAGGGACGAGGGTTACGTAATGACCATCAGTCTCGTAATAACCTAAAAACCTCATTTCTTACCCCAATTACCGACTCCGTCACTTGTGGGTACGTTTTGTTTAATCGTTGTAGCCCGATGTTCTTTTTCTCACTTTGGTGAGAAGCGAACATTACTAACCCGTAAGCATAGCATGCTTCTTTATGTTGCATGTTAGCCGCTTTTTCTAAATCATGAAGTCCTATATTCGGATACATTGAGTCAAAATAATTTCTTAACCCGTTGCGTAAAATAGCATTTGGGTTCTCCGCAATATATGCGTCAAAGTAAACACATCGTAACTTATGGGTTTCCCAATATGATATCCCCCATGTTAATAATATATAGTTTCCAACAAAAATGTTAAGCAATCATTTTTAAAGAAAACACGGTCGAAGTCCAGACTCACTAATGCATCCTAACAAACTCGACAAGACACACTAATGAAAATTTCTGGTTCTCTAAGACCAACGCTCGGATACCAACTGAAATGTCCCGTTCTTATTGATTAAAAACGTTTCATATTAATTGATTTCGTTGCGAGGTTTTGACCTCTATATGAGACATTTTTCAAAGACTGCATTCATTTTTAAAACAAACCATAACCTTTATTTCACAAATAAAGGTTTAAAAAGCTTTACGTAGATTATCAAATAATGATAATCTAAAATATCCTGTTTACACGCGACCATTACATAATGGTTTACAATACAAATATGTTACATCGAAATCAGTTTCTTGAATGCAGTTTTTACACAATATCATACAAACATAGACTCCAAATCTTGTCCTTATTTTAGTATGCAACAGCGGAAGCTCTTAGTATTCACCTGAGAATAAACATGCTTTAAACATCAACAAAAATGTTGGTGAGTTATAGGTTTAACCTATATATATCAAATCGTAACAATAGACCACAAGATTTCATATTTCAATACACATCCTATACATAGAGATAAAAATCATTCATATGGTGAACACCTGGTAACTGACATTAACAAGATGCATATATAAGAATATCCCCATCATTCCGGGACACCCTTCGGATATGATATAAATTTCGAAGTACTAAAGCATCCGGTACTTTGGATGGGGTTTGTTATGCCCAATAGATCTATCTTTAGGATTCGCGACAATTAGGGTGTCTGTTCCCTAATTCTTAGATTACCAGACTTAATAAAAATGGGCATATTCGATTTCGATAATTCAACCATAGAATGTAGTTTTACGTACTTGTGTCTATTTTGTAAATCATTTATAAAACCTGCATGTATTCTCATCCCAAAAATATTAGATTTTAAAAGTGGGACTATAACTCACTTTCACAGATTTTTACTTCGTCAGGAAGTAAGACTTGGCCACTGGTTGATTTACGAACCTATAACAATATATACATATATATCAAAGTATGTTCAAATATATTTACAACACTTTAATATATTTTGATATTTTAAGTTTATTAAGTCAGCTGTCCTCGTTAGTAACCTACAACTAGTTGTCCACAGTTAGATGTACAGAAATAAATCGATAAATATTATCTTGAATCAATCCACGACCCAGTGTATACGTATCTCAGTATTGATCACAACTCAAACTATATATATTTTGGAATCAACCTCAACCCTGTATAGCTAACTCCAACATTCACATATAGAGTGTCTATGGTTGTTCCGAAATATATATAGATGTGTCGACATGATAGGTCGAAACATTGTATACGTGTCTATGGTATCTCAAGATTACATAATATACAATACAAGTTGATTAAGTTATGGTTGGAATAGATTTGTTACCAATTTTCACGTAGCTAAAATGAGAAAAATTATCCAATCTTGTTTTACCCATAACTTCTTCATTTTAAATCCATTTTGAGTGAATAAAATTGCTATGGTTTCATATTAAACTCTATTTTATGAATCTAAACATAAAAAGTATAGATTTATAGTTGGAAAAATAAGTTACAAGTCGTTTTTGTAAAGGTAGTCATTTCAGTCGAAAGAACGACGTCTAGATGACC
Source organism: Rutidosis leptorrhynchoides (assembly GCF_046630445.1). Taxonomy (NCBI): domain Eukaryota; kingdom Viridiplantae; phylum Streptophyta; class Magnoliopsida; order Asterales; family Asteraceae; genus Rutidosis; species Rutidosis leptorrhynchoides. The sequence continues at coordinate 110,956,554 of NC_092342.1, read as the reverse complement.
ATTTTAGAAAACATACTTCCACTTTGAGTTTAACCATAATTTTTGGATATAGTTTAATGTTCATAATAAAAATCATTTTCCCAGAATAACAACTTTTAAATCAAAGTTTATCATAGTTTTTAATTAACTAACCCAAAACAGCCCGCGGTGTTACTACGACGGCGTAAATCTGGTTTTACGGTGTTTTTCATGTTTCCAGGTTTTAAATCATTAAGTTAGCATATCATATAGATATAGAACATGTGTTTAGTTGATTTTAAAAGTCAAGTTAGAAGGATTAACTTTTATTTGCGAACAAGTTTAGAATTAACTAAACTATGTTCTAGTGATTACATGTTTAAACCTTCGAATAAGATAGCTTTATATGTATGAATCGAATGATGTTATGAACATCGTTACTACCTCAAGTTCCTTGGATAAACCTACTGGAAATGAGAAAAATAGATCTAGCTTCAAAGGATCCTTGGATGGCTTGAAAGTTCTTGAAGCAGAATCATGACACGAAAACAATTTCAAGTAAGATTTCCACTCGAAATAAGATTGTTATAGTTATAGAAATTGAATTAAAGTTTGAATATGATTATTACCTTGTATTAGAAAGATAACATACTGTAAGTAACAAAGGTTTCTTGATCTTGGATGATTACTTGGAATGGATTTAGAAAACTTGGAAGTAAACTTGCAATCTTGGAAGTATTCTTGATTTTATGAAACTAGACCTTTTGGAATTTATGAAGAACACTTAGAACTTGAAGATAGAACTTGAGAGAGATCAATTAGATGAAGAAAATTTAAGAATGAAAGTGTTTGTAGGTGTTTTTGGTCGTTGGTGTATGGATTAGATATAAAGGATATGTAATTTTGTTTTCATGTAAATAAGTCATGAATGATTACTCATATTTTTGTAATTTTATGAGATATTTCATGCTAGTTGCCAAATGATGGTTCCCACATGTGTTAGGTGACTCACATGGGCTGCTAAGAGCTGATCATTGGAGTGTATATACCAATAGTACATACATCTAAAAGCTGTGTATTGTACGAGTACGAATACGGGTGCATACAAGTAGAATTGTTGATGAAACTGAACGAGGATGTAATTGTAAGCATTTTTGTTAAGTAGAAGTATTTTGATAAGTGTCTTGAAGTCTTTCAAAATTGTATGAATACATATTAAAACACTACATGTATATACATTTTAACTGAGTCGTTAAGTCATCGTTAGTCGTTACATGTAAATGTTGTTTTGAAACCTTTAGGTTAACGATCTTGTTGAATGTTGTTAACCCATTGTTTATTATAATAAATGAGATGTTAAATTGTTATATTATCATGATATTATGATATATAATATATCTTAGTATGATATATATACAGTTAAATGTCGTTGCAACGATAATCGTTACATATATGTCTCGTTTCGAAATCATTAAGTTAGTAGTCTTATTTTTACATATGTATTTCATTGTTAATACACTTAATAATATATTTACTTATCATTTAACATAATTAAACAAGTGTATCAATATCTTAATATCATTCATATGTACCTAGTAAGACGTTGTTATAACGATAATCGTTATATATATCGTTTTCGAGTTTCTTAAATTAATAGTCTCATTTTTATGTATATAACTCATTGTTAAAATACCTAATGAGATACATACTTATAATAAAATCATGGTAACTATATATATAACCATATTTATGTCATCGTATAGTTTTTACAAGTTTTAACGTTCGTGAATCACCGGTCAGCTTGGGTGGTCAATTGTCTATATGAAACCTATTTCAATTAATCAAGTCTTAACAAGTTTGATTGCTTAACATGTTGGAAACACTTAATCATGTAAATAACAATTTCATTTAATATATATATAAACATGGAAATGTTCGGGTCACTACAGTACCTACCCGTTAAATAAATTTCGTCCCGAAATTTTAAGAAGTTGGAGGTGTTGACGTATCTTCTGGAAATAAATGCGGGTATTTCTTCTTCATCTGATCTTCTCATTCCCAGGTGAACTCGGGTCCTCTACGAGCATTCCATCGAACCTTAACAATTAGTATCTTGTTTTGCTTAAGTCTTTTAACCTCACGATCCATTATTTCGACGGGTTCTTCAATGAATTGAAGTTTTTCATTGATTTGGATTTCGTCCAACGGAATAGTGAGATCTTCTTTAGCAAAACATTTCTTCAAATTTGAGACATGGAAAGTGTTATGTACATCCGCAAGTTGTTTAGGTAGCTCAAGTTGGTAAGCTACTGGTCCGACACGATCTATAATCTTGAATGGTCCAATGTACCTTGGATTTAGTTTCCCCCGTTTACCAAATCGAACAACGCCTTTCCAAGGTGAAACCTTAAGCATGACCATTTCTCCAATTTCAAACTCTATATCTTTTCTTTTACTGTCCACGTAGCTCTTTTGTCGACTCTGGGCGGTTTTCAATCTTTGTTGAATTTGGATGATTTTCTCGGTAGTTTCTTGTATTATCTCCGGACCCGTAATCTGTCTATCCCCCACTTCACTCCAACAAATCGGAGACCTGCACTTTCTACCATAAAGTGCTTCAAACGGCGCCATCTCAATGCTTGAATGGTAGCTGTTGTTGTAGGAAAATTCTGCTAACGGTAGATGTCGATCCCTACTGTTTTCGAAATCAATAACACAAGCTCGTAGCATGTCTTCAAGCGTTTGTATCATCCTTTTGCTCTGCCCATCAGTTTGTGGATGATAGACAGTACTCATGTCTAGACGAGTTCCCAATGCTTGCTGTAATGTCTGCCAGAATCTTGAAATAAATCTGCCATCCCTATCAGAGATAATAGAGATTGGTATTCCATGTCTGGAGACGACTTCCTTCAAATACAGTCGTGCTAACTTCTCCATCTTGTCATCTTCTCTTATTGACAGGAAGTGTGCTGACTTGGTGAGACGATCAACTATTACCCAAATAGTATCATAACCACTTGCAGTCCTTGGCAATTTAGTAATGAAATCCATGGTAATGTTTTCCCATTTTCATTCCGGGATTTCAGGTTGTTGTAGTAGACCTGATGGTTTCTGATGTTCAGCTTTGACCTTAGAACACGTCAAACATTCTCCTACATATTTAGCAATATCGGCTTTCATACCTGGCCACCAAAAATGTTTCTTAAGATCGTTGTACATCTTCCCCGTTCTAGGATGTATTGAGTATCTGGTTTTATGAGCTTCTCTAAGTACCATTTCTCTGATATCTCCAAATTTTGGTACCCAAATTCTTTCAGCCCTATACCAGGTTCTGTCTTCCCGAATATTAAGATGCTTCTCCGATCCTTTGGGTATTTCATCCTTTAAATTTCCCTCTTTTAAAACTCCTTGTTGCGCCTCCTTTATTTGAGTAGTAAGGTTAGTGTGAATCATTATATTCATAGATTTTACTCGAATGGGTTCTCTGTCCTTTCTGCTCAAGGCGTCGGCTACCACATTTGCCTTCCCCGGGTGGTAACGAATCTCAAAGTCATAATCATTCAACAATTCAATCCACCTACGCTGCCTCATATTCAGTTGTTTCTGATTAAATATGCGTTGAAGACTTTTGTGGTCGGTATATATAATACTTTTGACCCCATATAAGTAGTGCCTCCAAGTCTTTAATGCAAAAACAACCGCGCCTAATTCTAAATCATGCGTCATATAATTTTGCTTGTGAATCTTCAATTGTCTAGACGCATAAGCAATCACCTTCGTCCGTTGCATTAATACACAACCGAGACCTTGCTTTGATGCGTCACAATAAATCAAAAAAAATCATCATTCCCTTCAGGCAATGACAATATAGGTGTCGTAGTTAGCTTTTTCTTCAATAATTGAAACGCCTTCTCTTGTTCATCCTTCCATTCAAATTTCTTCCCTTTATGTGTTAATGCAGTCAAGGGTTTTGCTATTTTGGAGAAATCTTGGATGAATCTTCTGTAATAACCAGCCAATCCTAAAAATTGACGTATATGCTTCGGAGTTTTTGGGGTTTCCCACTTTTCAACGGTTTCGATCTTTGCCGGGTCCACCTGGATACCTTCTTTGTTCACTATGTGACCGAGGAATTGAACTTCTTCAAACCAAAATGCACACTTTGAAAACTTAGCGTACAGTTTTTCTTTCCTCAATACTTCTAGCACTTTTCTCAAATGTTCTTCGTGCTCTTGATCATTCTTTGAGTAAATAAGTATGTTATCGATGAAAACAATGACAAACTTGTCAAGATATGGCCCACACACTCGGTTCATAAGGTCCATGAACACAGCTAGTGCGTTAGTCAATCCAAACGGCATAATCATAAACTCGTAATGACCATAACGCGTCCTAAAAGCAGTTTTTGGAATATCATCCTCCTTTACTCGCATTTGATGATATCCAGAACGTAAATCGATCTTCAAATAAATCGACGAGCCTTGTAGTTGATCAAATAAGTCATCAATTCTCGGCAGTGGATAACGGTTTTTGATGGTAAGTTTGTTCAACTCTCTGTAGTCAATACACAACCTAAATGTACCATCCTTCTTCTTGACAAACAAAACAGGAGCTCCCCATGGTGATGTGCTTGGTCGAATGAAACCACGTTCTAATAGTTCTTGCAGTTGGCTTTGCAGTTCTTTCATCTCGCTGGGTGCGAGTCTATAAGGAGCACGAGCTATTGGTGCAGCTCCTGGTACAAGATCTATTTGAAATTCAACAGATCGATGTGGAGGTAGTCCCGATAATTCTTTCGGAAATACATCGGGAAATTCTTTTGCGACGGGAACATCATTGATGCTCTTTTCTTCAGTTTGTACTTTCTCGAAGTGTGCTAGAACAGCATAGCAACCTTTTCTTATTAGTTTTTGTGCCTTCAAATTACTAATAAGATGTAGCTTCATGTTGCCCTTTTCTCCGTACACCATTAAGGGTTCTCCTTCTTCTCGTACAATGCGAATTGCATTTTTATAACATACGATCTCTGCTTTCACCTTCTTCAGCCAGTCCATGCCAACTATTACATCAAAACTCCTTAACTCTACTGGTATCAAATCAATCTTAAATATTTCACTACCCAGTTTAATTTCTCGATTTCGGCATATATTATCTGCTGAAATTAATTTACCGTTTGCTAATTCGAGTAAAAATTTACTATCCAACGGCGTCAATGGACAACTTAATTTAGCACAAAAATCTCTACTCATATAGCTTCTATCCGCACCCGAATCAAATAAAACGTAAGCAGATTTATTGTCAATAAGAAACGTACCCATAACAAGCTCCGGGTCTTCCTGTGCCTCTGCCGCATTAATATTGAAAACTCTTCCACGGCCTTGTCCATTCGTGTTCTCCTGGTCCAGGCAATTTCTAATAATGTGGCCCGGTTTTCCACATTTATAACAAACTACATTGGCATAACTTGCTCCGACACTACTTGCTCCGCCATTACTCGTTCTGACACCATTTGTTCCTTTCGTTCTGTTAACCCCTGGTCCGTAGACCTCACACTTCGCCGCGCTATGACCATTTCTTTTACACTTGTTGCAAAATTTGGTGCAGAACCTCGAGTGATACTTTTCACACCTTTGGCATAGCTGCTTCTGATTGTTGTTGTTGTTGGTGCGGTTGTTATTTTTGTTGGGATGATTGTGTAAGTTGCTATTGTTATTGTTGTTGTTGTTGTTGTTGTTAGGCCGTTTGTTGTAGTTACGATTGTTGGGATAATTGTTGCGATTATTATTGTAATTGCTGTTGTTGTTGTATTGGTGATTCTTATCACCGTTTTCCTCCCACTTTCTTTTGACTTGCTTCACATTGGCCTCTTCAGCCGTCTGTTCTTTAATTCTTTCCTCAATCTGGTTCACTAGTTTGTGAGCCATTCTACATGCCTGTTGTATGGAGGCGGGCTCATGTGAACTTATATCTTCTTGGATTCTTTCCGGTAATCCTTTCACAAACGCGTCGATCTTCTCTTCCTCATCTTCGAACGCTCCCGGACACAATAGGCACAATTCTGTGAATCGTCTTTCGTACGTGGTAATATCAAATCCTTGGGTTCGTAACCCTCTAAGTTTTGTCTTGAGCTTATTGACCTCGGTTCTGGGACGGTACTTCTCGTTCATCAAGTGCTTGAATGCTGACCACGGTAGTACGTACGCATCATCTTGTCCTACTTGCTCTAGATAGGTATTCCACCATGTTAACGCAGAACCTGTGAAGGTATGCGTAGCGTACTTCACTTTGTCCTCTTCAGTACACATACTTATGGCAAACACCGATTCGACCTTCTCGGTCCACCATTTCAATCCGATCGGTCCTTCGGTTCCATCAAATTCCAAAGGTTTGCAGGCAGTGAATTCTTTGTAGGTGCATCCTACACGATTTCCTGTACTGCTAGATCCAAGGTTATTGTTGGTATGTAGCGCAGCCTGTACTGCGGCTATGTTTGAAGCTAGAAAAGTACGGAATTCCTCTTCATTCATATTCACGGTGTGTCGAGTAGTCGGTGCCATTTCCTTCAAAATAGTCAAATGGAACAAGTTAATCATACAGAATATTAAGAGTAGTTAATAGTATTTCGTAGCATAATATGAACTCATTTATAAAAGCTTTTTCTTCGTATAAGCGTTTTATAAGTTTAAATTCGGGTAGTACCTACCCGTTAAGTTCATACTTAGTAGCTAATATACAATTCAACTACTACAATTCTATATGAAAAACTGATTATAATAATATTTCGCGTTCAAACTTTTATACAATATTTTACAAACTTACAATAACGCTTATTTTACATAAAGCATGAAATATAGCACACAATAACTTTGATACAAGATAGTTGTGAAGATAATTCTAGCTAGTACACAAGTCATTCAGCAAAGGCAATAAAGACACGTAATTCATACGTCCAGAAACAAGTCATGCATTCTGGTTTTACTAGGACTACTTCCCATCCTTGGTCTTGTGTAACATAACCGTTATGGCAGTTGATAAGATAGCGTGTTGTAACGTCGTCAAAGGGACGAGGGTTATGTAATGACCAACAGTCTCGTAATAACCTAAAAACCTCATTTCTTACCCCAATTACCGACTCCGTCACTTGTGGGAACGTTTTGTTTAATAGTTGTAGCCCGATGTTCTTTTTCTCACTTTGGTGAGAAGCGAACATTACTAACCCGTAAGCATAGCATGCTTCTTTATGTTGCATGTTAGCCGCTTTTTCTAAATCATGAAGTCCTATATTCGGATACATTGAGTCAAAATAATTTCTTAACCCGTTGCGTAAAATAGCATTTGGGTTCCCCGCAATATATGCGTCAAAGTAAACACATCGTAACTTATGGGTTTCCCAATGTGATATCCCCCATCTTTCAAACGAAAGTCTCTTATAAACCAAGACATTCTTGGAACGTTCTTCGAATGTCTTACAAACTGATTTCGCCGTAAATAGTTGTGCCGAAGAATTCTGACCGACTCTAGACAAGATTTCATCAATCATGTCTCCGGGTAGGTCTCTTAAAATATTGGGTTGTCTATTCATTTTGTGTTTTTATACTGTAAAATAGACAAGAGTTAGATTCATAAAAAAATACTTATTAATACACGCAATTTTTACATATATCATAAAGCATAAGCACACTATATTACATATATTACACCACACGAATACAACTATCTTATTCCGACTCGCTCATTTCTTCTTCTTCGGTTTTTGTTCGTTTTGCCAAGTTTCTAGGGATATATGATGTTCCCCTAATACGAACTGTCGTTTTCCACAACGGTTTAGAAAAACCTGGTAGTTTAGAGGTTCCCGGGTCATTGTTACAACTTAAGGGCTTCGGGGGTTGACGATATATATAAAGTTCATCGGGGTTGGAATTAGATTTCTCTATTTTTATGCCCTTTCCCTTATTATTTTCTTTTGCCTTTTTAAATTCAGTTGGGGTAATTTCTATAACATCATCGGAATTCTCGTCGGAATCCGATTCATCGGAGAATTGGTAATCCTCCCAATATTTTGCTTCCTTGGCGGAAACACCATTGACCATAATTAAGCTTGGTCGGTTGGTTGAGGATTTTCTTTTTCTTAACCGTTTTATTATTTCCCCCACCGGTTCTATTTCCTCCTCCGGTTCCTCCTCTTCCGGTTCTGATTCTTCTTCCGGTTCTGATTCTTCTTCCGGTTCTTCTTCGGGAACTTGTGAATCAGTCTAATATATATTCGACTCTTCGTTATTATTAGGTGAGTCAATGGGATTTATGCTAGAGGTAGACATCTATCACACAATATCAAACATGTTAAGAGATTAATATATCACATAATATATACATGTTAAATGTTAATAATAAATAGTTTCCAACAAAAATGTTAAGCAATCATTTTTAAAGAAAACACGGTCGAAGTCCAGACTCACTAATGCATCCTAACAAACTCTACAAGACACACTAATGCAAATTTCTGGTTCTCTAAGACCAACGCTCGGATACCAACTGAAATGTCCCGTTCTTATTGATTAAAAACGTTCCATATTAATTGATTTCGTTGCGAGGTTTTGACCTCTATATGAGACATTTTTCAAAGACTGCATTCATTTTTAAAACAAACCATAACCTTTATTTCATAAATAAAGGTTTAAAAAGCTTTACGTAGATTATCAAATAATAATAATCTAAAATATCCTGTTTACACGCGACCATTACATAATGGTTTACAATACAAATATGTTACATCGAAATCAGTTTCTTGAATGCAGTTTTTACACAATATCATACAAACATGGACTCCAAATCTTGACCTTATTTTAGTATGCAGCAGCGAAAGCTCTTAGTATTCACCTGAGAATAAACATGCTTTAAACGTCAACAAAAATGTTGGTGAGTTATAGGGTTAACCTATATATATCAAATCGTAACAATAGACCACAAGATTTCATATTTCAATACACATCCCATACATAGAGATAAAAATCATTCATATGGTGAACACCTGGTAACCGACATTAACAAGATGCATATATAAGAATATCCCCATCATTCCGGGACACCCTTCGGATATGATATAAATTTCGAAGTACTAAAGCATCCGGTACTTTGGATGGAGTTTGTTAGGCCCAATAGATCTATCTTTAGGATTCGCGTCAATTAGGGTGTCTGTTCCCTAATTCTTAGATTACCAGACTTAATAAAAAGGGGCATATTCGATTTCGATAATTCAACCATAGAATGTAGTTTCACGTACTTGTGTCTATTTTGTAAATCATTTATAAAACCTACATGTATTCTCATCCCAAAAATATTAGATTTTAAAAGTGGGACTATAACTCACTTTCACAGATTTTTACTTCATCAGGAAGTAAGACTTGGCCACTGGTTGATTCACGAACCTATAACAATATGTACATATATATCAAAGTATGTTCAAAATATATTTACAACACTTTTAATATATTTTGATGTTTTAAGTTCATTAAGTCAGCTGTCCTCGTTAGTAACCTACAACTAGTTGTCCACAGTTAGATGTACAGAAATAAATCGATAAATATTATCTTGAATCAATCCACGACCCAGTGTATACGTATCTCAGTATTGATCACAACTCAAACTATATATATTTTGGAATCAACCTCAACCCTGTATACCTAACTCCAACATTCACATATAGAGTGTCTATGGTTGTTTCGAAATATATATAGATGTGTCAACATGATAGGTTGAAACATTGTATACGTGTCTATGGTATCTCAAGATTACATAATATACAATACAAGTTGATTAAGTTATGGTTGGAATAGATTTGTTACCAATTTTCACGTAGCTAAAATGAGAAAAATTATCCAATCTTGTTTTACCCATTACTTCTTCATTTTAAATCCGTTTTGAGTGAATCAAATTGCTATGGTTTCATATTGAACTCTATTTTATGAACTAAACAGAAAAAGTATAGGTTTATAGTCGGAAAAATAAGTTACAAGTCGTTTTTGTAAAGGTAGTCATTTCAGTCGAAAGAATGACGTCTAGATGACCATTTTCAAAAACATACTTCCACTTTGAGTTTAACCATAATTTTTGGATATAATTTAATGTTCATAATAAAAATCATTTTCCCAAAATAACAACTTTTAAATCAAAGTTTATCATAGTTTTTAATTAACTAACCCAAAACAGCCCGCGGTGTTACTACGACGGCGTAAATCCGGTTTTACGGTGTTTTTCGTGTTTCCAGGTTTTAAATCATTAAGGTAGCATATCATATAGATATAGAACATGTGTTTAGTTGATTTTAAAAGTCAAGTTAGAAGGATTAACTTTTATTTGCGAACCAGTTTAGAATTAACTAAACTATGTTCTAGTGATTACAAGTTTAAACCTTCGAATAAGATAGCTTTATATGTATGAATCGAATGATGTTATGAACATCATTACTACCTCAAGTTCCTTGGATAAACTTACTAGAAATGAGAAAAATAGATCTAGCTTCAAAGGATCCTTGGATGGCATGAAAGTTCTTGAAGCAGAATCATGACACGAAAACAATTTCAAGTAAGATTTTCACTCGAAATAAGATTGTTATAGTTATAGAAATTGAATTAAAGTTTGAATATGATTATTACCTTGTATTAGAAAGATAACCTACTGTAAGTAACAAAGGTTTCTTGATCTTGGATGATTACTTGGAATGGATTTAGAAAACTTGGAAGTAAACTTGCAATCTTGGAAGTATTCTTGATTTTATGAAACTAGAACTTTTGGAATTTATGAAGAACACTTAGAACTTGAAGATAGAACTTGAGAGAGATCAATTAGATGAAGAAAATTGAAGAATTAAAGTGTTTGTAGGTGTTTTTGGTCGTTGGTGTGTGGATTAGATATAAAGGATATGTAATTTTGTTTTCATGTAAATAAGTCATGAATGATTACTCATATTTTTGTAATTTTATGAGATATTTCATGATAGTTGCCAAATGATGGTTCCCACATGTGTTAGGTGACTCACATGGGCTGCTAAGAGCTGATCATTAGAGTGTATATACCAATAGTACATACATCTAAAAGCTATGTATTGTACGAGTACGAATACGGGTGCATACAAGTAGAATTGTTGATGAAACTGAACGAGGATGTAATTGTAAGCATTTTTGTTAAGTAGAAGTATTTTGATAAGTGTCTTGAAGTCTTTCAAAAGTGTATGAATACATATTAAAACACTACATGTATATACATTTTAACTGAGTCGTTAAGTCATCGTTAGTCGTTACATGTAAATGTTGTTTTGAAACCTTTAGGTTAACGATCTTGTTGAATGTTGTTAACCCATTGTTTATTATAACAAATGAGATTTTAAATTGTTATATTATCATGATATCATGATATATAATATATCTTAGTATGATATATATACAGTTAAATGTCGTTACAACGATAATCGTTACATATATGTCTCGTTTCGAAATCATTAAGTTAGTAGTCTTATTTTTACATATGTATTTCATTGTTAATACACTTAATAATATATTTACTTATCATTTAACATAATTAACCAAGTGTATCAATATCTTAATATGATTCATATGTACCTAGTAAGACGTTGTTATAACGATAATCGTTATATATATCGTTTTCGAGTTTCTTAAATTAATAGTCTCATTTTTATGTATATAACTCATTGTTAAAATACCTAATGAGATACATACTTATAATAAAATCATGTTAACTATATATATAACCATATATATGTCATCGTATAGTTTTTACAAGTTTTAATGTTCGTGAATCACCGGTCAACTTGGGTGGTCAATTGTCTATATGAAACCTATTTCAATTAATCAAGTCTTAACAAGTTTGATTGCTTAACATGTTGGAAACACTTAATCATGTAAATAACAATTTCATTTAATATATATATATATAAACATGGAAAAGTTCGGGTCACTACAAATTTATCCAATCTCTGATAGTCCATGGGTAAGCCCAGTTCAATGCGTACCTAAGAAGGGTGGCATGACTGTCCTTACAAATGAGAAAAATGAGCTTATTCCTACTAGGACTGTAACAGGATGGCGTGTTTGTATTGATTATAGAAAATTAAATGATGCCACCAGAAAAGATCACTTTCCCTTACCTTTCATTGATCAAATGTTGGAAAGATTAGCCGGAAATAGTTACTATTGTTTTCTTGATGGTTTTTCCGGATATTTTCAAATTTCAATAGCACTCGAGGACCAAGAGAAAACCACGTTCACGTGCCCTTATGGTACTTTTGCTTACAAACGCATGCCATTTGGACTTTGCAACGCCCCTGCAACCTTTCAAAGGTGCATGATGGCGATTTTTCAAGACATGATAGAAGAATGCATGGAAGTTTTCAAGGATGACTTTTCAGTCTTCGGTGATACATTTGAATCATGTCTAGTTAATCTTGAACGAATGCTTATTAGATGCGAACAATCAAATCTAGTTCTTAATTGGGAGAAATGCCATTTCATGGTTAAAGAAGGCATCGTTCTTGGTCATAAAATTTCAAAGGAAGGAATTGAAGTGGATAGAGCTAAAGTAGATGTAATTGCTAAACTTCCACATCCCACCAATGTTAGAGGAGTTAGAAGTTTTCTAGGGCATGCCGGTTTTTACCGACGTTTCATAAAAGATTTTTTTAAAATTGCCACTCCTATGAATAAACTCCTAGAAAAGGATGCTCCATTCATCTTTTCAGATGAATGCATCAAATCTTTTAATATTCTTAAAGAAAAACTCACTAATGCGCCGATCATGATAACTCCAAAATGGAATCTACCGTTTGAACTCATGTGCGATGCAAGTGATTTTGCAATGGGAGCCGTTTTAGGATAAAGGATTGAAAAACGATTTCAACCTATTTATTATGCTAGTAAGACATTACAAGGAGCACAAACAAATTACACAACTACTGAAAAAGAACTCATTGCCATTGTCTTTGCTTTTGACAAATTTCGTTCATATCTCTTTCTAGCTAAAACGGTGGTCTATACTGACCATTCTGCTCTTAGATACCTATTTTTGAAACAAGATGCCAAACCACGATTAATCCGTTGGATCTTACTCTTACAAGAGTTCGATATTGAAATCCGAGACAAAAAGGGAGCAGAAAATCTCGCAGCTGATCATCTTTCTCGTCTTGAAAATCCCGAATTAGAAGTTCTAAATGAATCGGCCATATAAGACAACTTTCCTGATGAATATCTATTGAAGATAGATTATAGTGAAATTCCATGGTTTGCAGACTATGCAAACTACTTAGTATGTGGATTCCTTGAAAAAGGATTATCGTACCAAAAATGAAAGAAATTCTTTAGTGATATAAAACACTATTTCTGGGAAGATCCACATTTGTTTAAAAGTTGTCCCGATGGAATAATACGCCGATGTGTATTCGAAGATGAAGCTAGTCAAATCTTAAATCAGTGTCACACAGGACCAACAGGAGGGCATTATGGGCCTCAACTCACAACAAGAAAAGTTTACGATGCTGGATTCTATTGGCCTACAATTTTCAAAGACGCACACCTTCTTTGCAAATCTTGTGATGCTTGTCAAAGGGTTGGAAAAATAAGTCAACGTGATGAAATGCCATAAAATGTCATTCAAGTATGTGAAGTATTTTACATTTGGGGTATTGACTTTATGGGTCCATTTCCAAAATCTCATAATAATCTCTACATTCTCGTTGCCGTTGATTATGTATCTAAATGGGCGGAAGCACAAGCTCTCCCAACTAACGATGCACGAGTTGTAGTCAACTTCTTAAACCGTCTTTTTGCTAGGTTTGGAACACCGAAAGCTTTAATAAGTGATCGGGGTACTCATTTATGTAATAATCAACTTGAGAAAGTTCTCAAAAGATATGGAGTAACTCATAAAATCTCAGCCGCTTATCATCCACAAACAAGTGGACAAGTTGAAAATACCAACCGAGCTTTAAAACGTATTCTAGAGAAAACCGTAGGATCAAATCTGAAGGAATGGTCCATGAAATTAGAGGATGCACTCTGGGCTTTTAGAACAGCCTACAAAACTCCAATTGGAACCACACCTTTTAGACTCGTTTACGGAAAAGCATGTCATCTTCCAGTAGAAATTGAACACAAAGCATTTTAGGCTTTGAAGACATGTAATCTTGATTTGCTTGAAGCCGGACGTCTACGGTTAAGCCAACTAAACGAATTAGAAGAATTAAGACATGAAGCATACGAAAATTCGTTAATCTATAAGGAAAGAACGAAGAAATGGCATGATAAAAGAATCAGAAGTTTAAAAGAATTTAAAGAAGGAGACAGAGTTCTTCTTTTCAATTCACGATTCAAGCTATTTCCTGGAAAATTGAAATCAAGATGGTCTGGACCATTCATAGTCAAAAGAATTTTCCCATACGGAATAGTAGAATTAATAAATTTAAATGGGATTGAATTTAAAATTAATGGTCACAGAGTTAAACATTACATAGATAATCAAATGAAAGTTAAAGATGAAGTTAATCACAATTTCGACATCACGGCTAACTAAGTGTGGGAAGGTTCGAATCTTTTTAGGGTAATATATATTTCCGTTAGAGTTAGTTATTCTGTTTTCGTATAGTTTCCGAGAATGGAATCCGAATGGTCTTTCCCTAGCAGACCCTAAAGAACTAGTCTTCTCCCCTCATTCTGAATTTTTATTTTTTTTAGGTTTTACGAGATGAAGAATTCCTTTGATCTGAACCATGGTCTAATGCTACATGCTATGATTACTAAACGTAATAATGACACACTTTCAAGTGAACTGGTATCATTCATAAGAGGCAAAATGGACGGAGTAAGAAAAGAACTCAGAAAAGATCATCATAAGATACATTTTGGTAAAGGAAAATCAAAATCCGCAACAAAAAGAAGAGCACGACACCTTGAAAGATGTTATAAATGCGGAAAATGGTCACACGAAGGTAAATGTTCAAATAATCAAACATATTCAAATACCGAATTTGTTACTCTATGCAGAGAAGGACCGTTCATATGTTTAGAAGAAAAGATATTGAAGAATCGAGGTTATGCTTATGTGGCTATGGAGAACCAAATCACACGACTCTCCTATGAGTCGGCTAAAGCAGGTCTCTGAGAATTCTTTCTCATAGGTAAGTATGTACATTTTTTATTTTTATTTATTGCTTTTAACCTTTTGATAATAAACGCTGAACCGTTCGCTATAAAGTATTAAATTGGTATTCAATAAAATTAGGTATGTGTAACCGAAATTATTGATATCATACAAAAATTTATTACATCACTGCGAAATTTACCGTTTATTCTTATGGTATTAATATCTTTAATCAATCAACCCAAAATATTTCAAAAATTCGTCAGGAGTAAAACTAGGTAATATAGCCGAAATTACTTTACCGAAAAGAGGGGCGTATATTTTTGATAATATTTGATTGATTAAAGTGGGATAAAAGACCAAAAAGATTTTTAATTTTATTTTTACCTTGTTTTTAAAATTAATATATAAATATTAAGTTAATATTGTAAATCTTTTTAAATCAATATATTTAAGTTTGTAAATATTTGAAAAAAAAATTATTAATATTATTAATATTTTTAATATAATTTTATATGTATAAAAATGATAATAATATGAATTTTTAATTTTATGCATTTTAAATTTAAGTTTGGTGTGAATTTAAAAATAAAAATTTACTTTATTTCACTAAGTTAAAAATATGATTTTTAAAATTCGTCGTGAGTTGAAAACTAGGTCTTTTAACCGAAATTGCTCTACCCAAGGGAGGGACGAGAACTTTTATTATCATTATTTTTAATCTTATTGAATTAAAGTATGCCAAAAATATTTAAAAAACCCAAAAAAAATTTCTTTTAAAACTGCGCTTAAAAATGACAAATTTTAATATTTTGTCGAGGGACGGACTAGGACAACGATTCAAAATGCCCTCACTCCTAAAAAGGGACAAATTTTTAAAATTTATTAATCTATATTTTAAAAGTATAAGGTTTTTAAATAAAATAAAAAAAAAATCCAGGTCCCCATGCGATCGCATGGGGTTGGACCTTCAACCTCATGCGATCGCATGAGGACCAATTTCAGGTCTGGAACAAAAAGGCAGCGAGTGCTCTCTGTCTCACTCCACAACACACACAAACACACGAGCATACACATACATATCACCCTAAAATCATCAATTTTTCACCAAATTCAACTGCCTAGGTTCGGATTTTTCAGCAAGAAGGTGAAAATTACACCCCTAAACTCTTAAAATTTCTAGTTTTTGTGATATTTACCAATATTTTACCTAATTTGATTTTGTTAATTTCTAGTGTAATTAGAGTTAAATTGTTAGTATATTATGCATGTATAACCTAGATTGATGCTATTTAACATGATTTGAAGCCAAAAATTTCAAAATATTTAGGAATCTAGGGTTTGTGTTCTTGAGCAATTTGGGGCTTTTTGATATAAACAGGTTATGGCCGATTTTTGTCATGAATTATTGCTAAATTAAGTAGTGTAACATGTTTAGGTAGCTAAATGATCCAAACTTTGATCCTAAACATGATTTTTGAGAATTAAAGTGGACTTTTTAGATATATAATTCATGAACTTGATTAAATTGATGTAAATGCCATTTAAAACTTGTTTAATTACTAGTAATGGTTGTTTTAACATGTTATTTGAATTAAATGATTATGAACTTTGTAAACATTTTCATATATGCTTATTTGAAAAAGTGTAGAATTGTAAAAATTGTGAAAATGTGTATAAGTTTAATTTTGATTGAACATGTTATTGTAATTGTTTCAAGTTGTTATTTTGCTAACACTAATCCATATTTGGATGCACAAATTTTGTGTTTAATGTGTTTTGCAGAGAAATACCGATACTGATGGTGCATCATCATCATCTAGACAACCTGCTCCAGAACCTGAACCAGAAATGCAATATGAACCACAATATGAACCGGAGCAACAACAGGAACAACAACAACAACCTGATCAACACGTACCTTATTATGATCTGCAACAAGAATATGTTGATATCTACGTAGTATTTCTGATGCATCCAATAGTACAACACCCAACGATTCATGAAGAACAGTTGCATCCTAATCTGAGATTTGATCGAAGCTGGAAAGATTACCCAACATATCAAAGTAACAAATTCAAACTGGTACCGAAAAATGTAGAAGTGCCAAGGGTAATCGATTGGGAGCCTTTGGAAAGGGTCTAACTAGCTAACCGTGTTAGACTGCTACTGATCCAAAGGTATGGCAGCTCTTCTTTTCCCGATTGGGAACGTTTATTCACCATTCGTAGGCCTGTATATAAAGAATGGTGCGTTGAGCTTATGAGTACTATAGCGTTAAATGCGGATGTAGATAGGTTAGATGATTGAAGTTTTCTTAGATTTATACTTGGCCGTAGGATGTATAGGATGTCCATGCTGGACATGGCCAGGGCTTTACAGATATATACGCCCGCTGAATTACTATTACCCGATTGTACAAACTTGATTTATCATGGTGAAAGGGTAGATAGGAATTTTGATGCTAACGCCATCTGGAGGCGTATGTCAGATTATAATGTTTTTGGGCAGGCAGGAACACACTCCTACTTACATATTAACAGAGCCGAGCTTCGTATAATTCATAGATTTTTGGCTAACTCGATTACACAGAGAGGTCACAACAAGGAGAAAATGACCTTACATGATTTATTTTACCTTAAGTGTATTCGAGACCCAAGAGGCTTTGTTAATATCCCTTACTGTGTTGGTTTTTATTTGTCTAAGATGGTGGAAGGAATACAGGAAGGGGGAGTAATAGTGGGAGGTATTTTTGTTACTCTCATTGGAGAGTATTTGGGTGTAGATAGGGATCAAGGGGGTCCATTTTTGGTATGTAGGGAACATGTTGAGCCTTTAGGATTGAGGGTCTATCAGGGTGCTAAGGTATTAAAGAGCAGAAGCAACCAGGCAGTACCCTATGATGGTAATCATCCACAGGTAGAGAGAGGTTCAGATGAGGAAATGGAGGAAGCGGATGACATTAGGGATGTCATTAGGGAGGCTATGACTGACGTCTACCAGTGTATAGATGAGGTAGAAATGACAAACGAGGATAGATTTAGTCGGTTAGAGCAGTGGCAAGCCCGGAATGAGTACGGACATTCTAGGCAACGACAGCATGATAGATGGGACTATCATCAGCATCAGATCATGTGTCGGCTATCACCTCAGGATCACTACGTACCGACCCAACCCGCTTACTATCCTCCACACCAGCCCGAGATGAGACCACCATTTACTCTCTACGACCCTAACCAGGCCTACCAGTACACCTATCACCAACCATGGAACCCGACCGACGACATGAACTGGAACCCCTATCCAGATTGATATAGTTCCCATTGGTGATTTCTATGATTATTATTTTTATTTATTATTTCTATTTATTTATGTTTAAACATATAATATTGTGATACTTTTATTGTAATGTTTAATATTTTTATAATGTTGTACTAATATTTCATATTTGATTTGAAAGTGGGATTTTAAGTCCCATTTCAAATTACCATGCATGTTATTTGTATGTATGTATATTGTCAATTGTACACAACAGGGTAAAACAGCGCATTTTCAGAGACTGGCATTAAGTTCAGCAAAAGCTACTAATTTTGACGACAAAACGAAAAACAAATGTGATGTAACAACAAGACGGAATGAACAAATGATGTGCACCATTTATCATTCAACAAACAAACGCCAATATGTTTGGAAACTTTGGTAAAATTTAATCATTTTTCTACGCTAATAACCCTCAATAATTTAAATTGTTACTGATTTCTTGCAAATGAGGGCATTGCAAGATCTTAAGTGTGGGAAGGGGTTAAATTCTTTCAGATTTTTAAAATTTTTAACTTATACACTTGGTTATCATTAAAAAAATACTAGTAACGCAGTAGTTGTATTAGAATCTAGTGCTCTCTGATAATAAAGAACAACCCTAGTCTTATATACTGACTACCCAATACTAGTAAAATTTTTCAAAATTTTCAATTAAATGAACTCAAAATCATGTTTATACATACTTATGAACGATAAAACTAGGTGTTAACACCGAAATTATTGTTACCTCGGAAAGGACATAAATTGAGAAACAAACCGAAAATGTTAGAATTCATTTAAAATGGAAGAAAGAAAAATAAAAGCCAAGTGTGGAAAAAATTTACCAAGTTATTTAAAATATATATCACATATTTTTGTACAAATAACTGAAGATACTTTTGTTTTGGACAATTTTATCAGTTTTACCCAATTTCTTATAATATATTTGAAAGAAAAGATGGATATACACGATGAATTAATTCCATCATTAAAAGGAAGTAAAGTCTTCTGAAAAAGACACGCGCTTCTTGATTTAGGTCAGGAAGTTATCGTCCAGACCAGTTGTAGAGTCTACGAAAAACCTTTAAAAGTTTTCTCGAAAATCAGCTGAAAATCCACGGACCTCAGCATCAAACAGGGTCGCCAAGTGGTCAGACTTATTGTAACCATGAGAGGATCTGTCTCGTAAAATGGGGAGGGCGCCGTGCAAATTAGCTTGATAAGACTAATGAATCAGATCCCCAGAAAGGATAATCTCCTTAAAAGATCAAAAATCAGCTTTTAAGACTGATATTACTCAATCCTTAAGATTGACTTTTAAAGATTGAGAATTCAAACTCATGAAATTCGATGATATCTAAACTCGAGCTTGAACGAGAAAATATTTTGATCAAAATTAAAACCGATTTGTTTTCTGAAAACCCATTTTCTATGCATTCATTACCATTGAACGTAAAATCCTAGGAATTCACCTGGAATTCATTCAGTCACCTGAACTAAATCGGGTATCAACTGTAAAAATGGTGGTTGCATAGCATGGTCAAAGACAGGACCTTGTGCCAGACCGAAAAACTATAGGATGATCTTTACTATTACTCCTACAAAGGATAGTAATTGCATCCGACACGTTTTAGACCATGATCATCTGCATGTCACGGGACATTGCCTTAACAGTTGCTTGTTCAACGCTTTCCTTTACAACCGGACGGTAGTTTATCGAAAGGTAATATACGGAGCAAGTATACTGGACGTGTTGCTTTCCCAATACAAGGTTAGCAAGTGGGTGATACAAAACCGCAAGTTTTGAGCTAAAATTTTCAAATCTGAAACCCACCAAACCCACAAAAACAATTTCGCAAACACCGGTGAAGGGTTATTCCGGAAAACTTATCTAGGGTAAAAGCTAGATTTAATTTTTAAAAGATCAAATGTTTTCATAAAGATCCAATTTCCTTAAAGGATCTAAATTTTCATAGTCATGTGGGACTTAAACCACATCGTTATTATCATTGTTCATACCGCCGTATAGAAATCACTGATGTACAAAGTGTTAAGAATAAAGAAGTGATTCTAGTATTTTTATTTCAAGACTATATTGCTTGAGGACAAGCAACGCTCAAGTGTGTGAATATTTGATAATGCTAAAAACGAACATATATTTCATAGCATTACTCCTCAAGAAAGACAAGCTTTTAGTTGCAATTGTTCTATTTACAAGTGATATTCGTTTAAATAATAAAAGGTGAAGACAAAAGACAGATTCGACGAATTGAAGACGCAAACGACCAAAAAGCTCAAAAGTACAAAGTACAATCAAAGTGGTTCAAATTATTGATGAGAAACGTCTAGAAGTTACAAAAGTACGAGCCGCGTAACACAAACTACAAGATATTAAATAATACGAAAGGACGTTCGAAAATCCAGAACCGGGACCTGAGCCAACTATTAACGCCCGACTCAACGGACCAAAAATTACAAGTCTACTATGCACAAGAATAAAATATAATATTTAAATAATTATATAAATTATTTATATATTATATATTATATTAAATAACGTTGACAAAGAAGAAAATAAAGACATGTGAGCTGGAAAAGTAGGCCATGCGATCGCATGGCCAAGCAGTGTTAAATCCATGCGATCGCATGGCATCAGATGTCAGGCCACATCTATAAATTTCAGCATTTTCGGACGTATTTTTTACACTTAAATTTTCTTATTCTTTTTCTTTCCCTTATATTTATGTATCAAGTATCAATCCAAGTCGTAATCTCAATTTGTAATTTTAATTTTAAGTTAGTGATAATAATAAGGTTGGGTTAGTCGAATATTTTAAGGTTGTGTAAGTCAAAACTCTATCCGTGTACCGCTACGTATCAATACCCACTGTAAGTTATGGTTAATTTTGTTTTTAAATTAATGTCTCGTAGCTAAGTTATTATTATGCTTATTTAAAGCCGAAGTAATCATAATGTTGGGCTAAATATTAAAAATTGGGTAATTGGGCTATGTACCATAATTGGGGTTTGGACAAAAGAACGACACTTGTGGAAATTAGACTATGGGCTATTAATGGGCTTTATATTTGTTTAATTAAATGATAGTTTGGTAATTTAATATAAAGATTTACAATTGGACGTACCTATAAATAACCATATACACTCGATCGGACACGATGGGCGGGATATTTATAAGTACTAATAATCGTTCATTTAATCAGAAACGGGAATGGATTAATAGTCTATGGACTTATTAAAATAGTGGTGAATTATATACAAGGACACTTGGTGTAATTATAGTTTAAGTCCCTAATTAGTTGGAATATTTAACTTCGGATATAAGGATAATTTGACGAGGACACTCGCACTTTATATTTATGACTGATGGACTGTTATGGACAAAAACCAGACGGACATATTGAATAATCCAGGACAAAGGACAATTACCCCATGGTAATAAACTAAAAATCAACACGTCAAACATCATGATTACGGAAGTTTAAATAAGCATAATTCCTTTATTTCATATTTAATTGCACTTTTAATTATCGCATTTTATTTACTGTCATTTTATTGCACTTTTAATTATCGTACTTTTATTTATCTCAATTTCATTATCGTTATTTACTTTACGCTTTAAATTAAGTTATATTTATTTTTAATATTTTACATTAGATTTTAACAGCGACTTAAGTTTTAAAATCGACAAACCGGTCATTAAACGGTAAAAACCCCCTTTTATAATAATAATACTACTTATATATATATTTTTATTTTTACAAATATAGTTTTTAAAAATATAGCGTTAAACTTAGCTAAGATCCCTGTGGAACGAACCGGACTTACTAAAAACTACACTACTGTACGATTAGGTACACTGCCTATAAGTGTTGTAGCAAGGTTTAGGTATATCCGCTCTATAAATAAATAAATAACTTGTGTAAAATTGTATCGTATTTAATAGTATTTTGTAGTAAAAATATAACTATTTTGTACCCCTTCGCTTTAACATCAGCATTCATTGAAATGAAAGAATATATCGCCAATCTCCCAACCTTGACCTCACCCGTACAAGGAGAAACGCTCTTCATATATCTGGAAGATTCGAAAGAATGTATCAGCACAGTCTTAGTCTCGGAGCGAGAAAGGATATAAGTATCGATATACTTCGTTAGTCGGGTACTTCAGGGAGCAGAGATGAACTATCCTGTGCTTGAGAAGCTCACCTTGGCACTTGTCCACATAGATAGGAAACTCCGGAAATACTTCCAATCACATCAAATAGTGGTACTCACCAACAAACCCATCAGACAAGTACTTTCGAAGCCTGAAAAGTCGGGTAGGATGGCCAAATGGGCCATCGAGTTGGGTGAACATGACATCGAATTCAGGGTAAGATCGCGATCGAACGGCAAGTATTGGCATATTTCATAGCCAAAACAGATAACATTGATGAAGAAGATACAATGAACTTCACTCAAGTTATCATTCCGAAGGTTGCAAATGAAGAATGGAAGTTGTACACTGACGGTGCGTCAAGCTCTGATGGATCAGGTGCCGGCCTAATGTTGGTAAATCCTGAAGGAAAAGAGTTTACTTATGCACTTTGTTTCGAATTCACAACCACCAATAACGAGGCTGAATACGAAGCGCTACTCGCGGGACTAAGAATGGCGAAGGAACTAAAGATTCTCCATCTTCGTGCTTTTGTTGACTCGCAATTAGTGGCTAACCAAATCAAGGGCACCTTTGAAGCCCGACAACCCACCATCCAACTTTACCTCTCAAAAGCGAAGGAACTAATTGAAAGTTTCAAAACCTTCGAACTTGAACATGTCCAACAAAGCCAAAACAAGAAGGCAGACGCACTAAGCAAACTCGCCTCGTTGAAATTTGAGCACCTCACGAAGTAAGCATTGATGGAAGTGCTAGAAAAGAAATCGATCCTGGAAGAAGAAGTCAATGATCTCATACAAGAAGACGAGGTAACATGGATGACCCTACTACAAGTGTATCTCGGAACAAGAATATTACCGGAGGACAAAAATGAAGCAAGGAAGATAACGATAAAGGCACCCTCTTACAAAATGATGAATGGGGCCCTGTATCGAAGGTCCTTCTTAACACCATGGCTTCGATGTGTGGGGCTGAAGCAAGCAACTGTGATAATCCAAGAAATGCATGAGGGCATATGTGAAATGTCCCGTTCTTATTGATTAAAAACGTTCCATATTAATTGATTTCGTTGCGAGGTTTTGACCTCTATATGAGACGTTTTTCAAAGACTGCATTCATTTTAAAACAAACCATAACCTTTATTTCATCAATAAAGGTTTAAAAAGCTTTACGTAGATTATCAAATAATGATAATCTAAAATATCCTGTTTACACACGACCATTACATAATGGTTTACAATACAAATATGTTACAACAAAATAAGTTTCTTGAATGCAGTGTTTACACAATATCATACAAGCATGGACTCCAAATCTCGTCCTTATTTAAGTATGCGACAGCGGAAGCTCTTAATAATCACCTGAGAATAAACATGCTTAAAACGTCAACAAAAATGTTGGTGAGTTATAGGTTTAGCCTATATATATCAAATCATAATAATAGACCACAAGATTTCATATTTCAATACACATCCCATACATAGAGATAAAAATCATTCATATGGTGAACACCTGGTAACCGACATTAACAAGATGCATATATATAAGAATATCCCCATCATTCCGGGACACCCTTCGGATATGATATAAATTTCGAAGTACTAAAGCATCCGGTACTTTGGATGGGGTTTGATAAACCCAATAGATCTATCTTTAGGATTCGCGTCAATTAGGGTGTCTGTTACCTAATTCTTAGATTACCAGACTTAATAAAAAGGGGCATATTCGATTTCGATAATTCAACCATAGAATGTAGTTTCACGTACTTGTGTCTATTTTGTAAATCATTTATAAAACCTACATGTATTCTCATCCCAAAAATATTAGATTTTAAAAGTGGGACTATAACTCACTTTCACAGATTTTTACTTCGTCGGGAAGTAAGACTTGGCCACTAGTTGATTCACGAACCTATAACAATATATACATATATATCAAAGTATGTTTAAAATATATTTACAACACTTTTAATATATTTTGATGTTTTAAGTTTATTAAGTCAGCTGTCCTCGTTAGTAACCTACAACTAGTTGTCCACAGTTAGATGTACATAAATAAATCGATAAATATTATCTTGAATCAATCCACGACCCAGTGTATACGTATCTCAATATTGATCACAACTCAAACTATATATATTTTGGAATCAACCTCAACCCTGTATAGCTAACTCCAACATTCACATATAGAGTGTCTATGGTTGTTCCGAAATATATATAGATGTGTCGACATGATAGGTCGAAACATTGTATACGTGTCTATGGTATCTCAAGATTACATAATATACAATACAAGTTGATTAAGTTATGGTTGTAATAGATTTGTTACCAATTTTCACGTAGCTAAAATGAGAAAAATTATCCAATCTTGTTTTACCCATAACTTCTTCATTTTAAATCCGTTTTGAGTGAATCAAATTGCTATGGTTTCATATTGAACTCTATTTTATGAATATAAACAGAAAAGTATAGGTTTATAGTCGGAAAAATAAGTTACAAGTCGTTTTTGTAAAGGTAGTCATTTCAGTCAAAAGAACGACGTCTAGATGACCATTTTAGAAAACATACTTCCACTTTGAGTTTAACCATAATTTTTGGATATAGTTTCATGTTCATAATAAAAATCATTTTCTCATAATAACAACTTTTAAATCAAAGTTTATCATAGTTTTTAATTAACTAACCCAAAACAGCTCGCGGTGTTACTACGACGGCGTAAATCCGGTTTTACGGTGTTTTTCGTGTTTCCAGGTTTTAAATCATTAAGTTAGCATATCATATAGATATAGAACATGTGTTTAGTTAATTTTAAAAGTCAAGTTAGAAGGATTAACTTTTATTTGCGAACAAGTTTAGAATTAACTAAACTATGTTCTAGTGATTACGAGTTTAAACCTTCAAATAAGATAGTTTTATATATATGAATCGAATGATGTTATGAACATCATTACTACCTCAAGTTTAGTAGGTAAACCTACTGGAAGTGACAAGAAATGATCTAGCTTCAAAGGATCTTAGATGGCTTGAAAGTTCTTGAAGTAGGATCATGACACAAAAACAAGTTCAAGTAAGATTTTTACTCGAATTAAGATAGTTTATAGTTATAGAAATTGAATCAAAGTTTGAATATGAATATTACCTTGAATAAGAAATATAACCTAATGTATATAACAAAGGTTTCTTGATCTTAGATGATTACTTGGAATGGATTAGAAAGCTTGGAAGTAAATTAGTAAACTTGAAGGGATTTTTGAAGTGTTCTTGAAGTGTTCTTCCTATGATGATTATAGCTTGATTCTTGAAGTGATTTTTGATGAAGATGATGATTAACTACTGGAAAAATACGTTCATAATAGTGTGGGTGTGTTGAGAGAGAATTAGAAAGAGAATTGGAAGTGAAATGGAGTGAATGATGAGTGGTAATTGATGAGTGGTGAGTGGGGTTAAAAGGAGTTCTAGTTAGTTGACTAGCTCATGGTAGAAGTTAAAATTGATTAGTCATACATGACATAATCAAGAGTGGAATCCCATGCTAGTTCCTATTGGTATATACTCATAGTAAGTACGTTTTGAAGCTGTGTATAATACGGGTAAGAATACGACTAGAATTCTTGATGAAAGAAAAGAATGGAAAAGTAACTGTAACCATTTTCGTTAAGTATGAGTGTTTTGATATATGTCTTGAAGTCTTCCAAAAGTATTTTAATACATCTAAATACACTACATGTATATACATTTTAACTGAGTCGTTAAGTCATCGTTAGTCGTTACATGTAAGTGTTGTTTTGAAACCTTTAAGTTAACGATCTCAATTAATGTTGTTAACCCATTGTTTATTATATCTAATGAGATGTTAAATTATTATATTATCATGATATTATGATATATTAATATATCTTAATATGATATATATACATGTAAATGTCGTTACAACGATAATCGTTACATATATGTCTCGTTTCGAAATCCTTAAGTTAGTAGTCTTGTTTATATGTATATAACTCATTATTAATATACTTATGGAGATACTTACTTATCATAATCTCATGTTAACCATATGTATATCCATATATATATTGTCATATCGTTTTTACAAGTTTTAACGTTCGTGAATCGCCGGTCAACTTGGGTGGTCAATTGTCTATATGAAACATATTTCAATTAATCAAGTCTTAACAAGTTTGATTGCTTAACATGTTGGAAACATTTAATCATGTAAATATCAATCTCAATTAATATATATAAACATGGAAAAGTTCGGGTCACTACAGTACCTACCCATTAATTAAATTTCGTCCCGAAATTTTAAGCTGTTGAAGGTGTTGACGAATCTTCTGGAAATAGATGCGGGTATTTCTTCTTCATCTGATCTTCACGCTCCCAGGTGAACTCGGGTCCTCTACGAGCATTCCATCGAACCTTAACAATTGGTATCTTGTTTTGCTTAAGTCTTTTAACCTCACGATCCATTATTTCGACGGGTTCTTCGATGAATTGGAGTTTTTCGTTGATTTGGATTTCATCTAACGGAATAGTGAGATCTTCTTTAGCAAAAAATTTCTTCAAATTCGAGACGTGGAAAGTGTTATGTACAGCCACGAGTTGTTGAGGTAACTCAAGTCGGTAAGCTACTGGTCCGACACGATCAATAATCTTGAATGGTCCAATATACCTTGGATTTAATTTCCCTCGTTTACCAAATCAAACAACGCCTTTCCAAGGTGCAACTTTAAGCATGACCATCTCTCCAATTTCAAATTCTATATCTTTTCTTTTAATGTCAGCGTAGCTCTTTTGTCGACTTTGGGCAGTTTTCAACCGTTGTTGAATTTGGATGATCTTCTCGGTAGTTTCTTGTATAATCTCCGGACCCGTAATCTGTCTATCCCCCACTTCACTCCAACAAATCGGAGACCTGCACTTTCTACCATAAAGTGCTTCAAACGGTGCCATCTCAATGCTTGAATGGTAGCTGTTGTTGTAGGAAAATTCTGCTAATGGTAGATGTCGATCCCAACTGTTTCCGAAATCAATAATGCATGCTCGTAGCATGTCTTCAAGCGTTTGTATCGTCCTTTCGCTCTGCCCATCTGTTTCTGGATGATAGGCAGTACTCATGTCTAGACGAGTTCCTAATGCTTGCTGTAAAGTCTGCCAGAATCTTGAAATAAATCTGCCATCCCTATCAGAGATAATAGAGATTGGTATTCCATGTCTGGAGACGACTTCCTTCAGATACAGTCGTGCTAACTTCTCCATCTTGTCATCTTCTCTTATTGGCAGGAAGTGTGCTGATTTGGTGAGACGATCAACTATTACCCAAATAGTATCAAAACCACTTGCAGTCCTTGGCAATTTAGTGATGAAATCCATGGTAATGTTTTCCCATTTCCATTCTGGGATTTCGGGTTGTTGAAGTAGACCTGATGGTTTCTGATGCTCAGCTTTGACCTTAGAACACGTCAAACATTCTCCTACGTATTTAGCAACATCGGCTTTCATACCCGGCCACCAAAAATGTTTCTTGAGATCCTTGTACATCTTCCTCGTTCCAGGATGTATTGAGTATCTGGTTTTATGAGCTTCTCTAAGTACCATTTCTCTCATATCTCCAAATTTTGGTACCCAAATCCTTTCAGCCCTATACCGGGTTTCGTCTTCCTGAATATTAAGATGCTGCTCTGATCCTTTGGGTATTTCATCCTTTAAATTTCCTTCTTTTAAAACTCCTTGTTGCGCCTCCTTTATTTGAGTAGTAAGGTTATTATGAATCATTATATTCATAGATTTTACTCGAATGGGTTCTCTGTCCTTCCTGCTCAAGGCATCGGCTACCACATTTGCCTTCCCCGGGTGGTAACGAATCTCAAAGTCGTAATCATTCAACAATTCAATCCACCTACACTGCCTCATATTCAGTTGTTTCTGATTAAATATGTGTTAAAGACTTTTATGGTCGGTATATATAATACTTTTGACCCCATATAAGTAGTGCCTCCAAGTCTTTAATGCAAAAACAACCGCGCCTAATTCCAAATCATGCGTCGTATAATTTTGCTCGTGAATCTTCAATTGTCTAGACGCATAAGCAATCACCTTCGTTCGTTGCATTAATACACAACCGAGACCTTGCTTTGATGCGTCACAATAAATCACAAAATCATCATTCCCTTCAGGCAATGACAATATAGGTGCCGTAGTTAGCTTTTTCTTCAATAACTGAAACGCTTTCTCTTGTTCATCCTTCCATTCAAATTTCTTCCCTTTATGCGTTAATGCAGTCAAGGGTTTTGCTATTCTGGAAAAGTCTTGGATGAACCTTCTGTAGTAACCAGCTAGTCCTAAAAATTGGCGTATGTGTTTCGGAGTTTTCGGGGTTTCCCACTTTTCAACAGTTTCTATCTTTGCCGGATCCACTTTAATACCTTCTTTGTTCACTATGTGACCGAGGAATTGAACTTCTTCCAACCAAAATGCACACTTTGAAAACTTAGCATACAATTCTTCCTTCCTCAATACTTCTAACACCTTTCTCAAATGTTCACCGTGTTCTTGGTCATTCTTTGAGTAAATAAGTATGTCATCAATGAAAACAATGACAAACTTGTCAAGGTATGGTCCACACACTCGGTTCATAAGGTCCATGAACACAGCTGGTGCATTAGTTAAACCAAACGGCATGACCATAAACTCGTAATGACCGTAACGTGTTCTGAAAGCAGTCTTTGGAATATCATCTTCTTTCACCCGCATTTGATGATACCCGGAACGTAAGTCAATCTTTGAATAAACAGACGAGCCTTGTAGTTGATCAAATAAGTCGTCGATTCTCGGTAGTGGGTAGCGGTTCTTGATGGTAAGTTTGTTCAACTCTCGGTAGTCGATACACAACCTGAATGTACCATCTTTCTTCTTGACAAACAAAACAGGAGCTCCCCACGGTGATGTGCTTGGTCGAATGAAACCACGCTCTAAAAGTTCTTGTAATTGGCTTTGCAGTTCTTTCATCTCGTTGGGTGCGAGTCTGTAAGGAGCACGAGCTATTGGTGCAGCTCCTGGTACAAGATCTATTTGAAATTCAACGGATCGATGTGGGGGTAATCCCGGTAATTCTTTCGGAAATACATCGGGAAATTCTTTTGCAATGGGAACATCATTGATGCTCTTTTCTTCAGTGTGTACTTTCTCGACGTGTGCTAGAACAGCATAGCAACCTTTTCTTATTAGTTTTTGTGCCTTCAAATTACTAATAATATGTAGCTTCGTGTTGCCCTTTTCTCCGTACACCATTAAGGGTTTTCCTTTTTCTCGTATAATGCGAATTGCATTTTTGTAACAAACGATCTCTGCTTTCACTTCTTTCAACCAGTCCATACCGATTATCACATCAAAACTCCCTAACTCTACTGGTATCAAATCAATCTTAAATGTTTCGCTAACCAGTTTAATTTCTCGATTCCGACATATATTATCTGCTGAAATTAATTTACCATTTGCTAATTCGAGTAAAAATTTACTATCCAAAGGCGTCAATGGACAACTTAATTTAACACAAAAATCTCTACTCATATAGCTTCTATCCGCACCCGAATCAAATAAAACGTAAGCAGATTTATTGTCAATAAGAAACGTACCCGTAACAAGCTCCGGGTCTTCCTGTGCCTCTGCCGCATTAATATTGAAAACTCTTCCGCGGCCTTGTCCATTTGTGTTCTCCTGGTTCGGACAATTTCTAATAATGTGGCCCGGTTTTCCACATTTATAACAAACTACATTGGCATAACTTGCTCCGACACTACTTGCTCTGCCATTACTCGTTCCGACACCATTTGTTCCTTTCGTTCTATTAACCCCTGGTCCGTAGACCTCACACTTCGCCGCGCTATGACCATTTCTTTTACACTTGTTGCAAAATTTGGTGCAGAACCCCGAGTGATACTTTTCACACCTTTAGCATAGCTGCTTCTGATTGTTGTTGTTGTTGCGGTTATTATTGTTGTTGGGATGATTGTTGTAGTTGTTGTTGTTGTTGTTGTTGTTGTTGTTGGGCCGTTTGTTGTAGTTGCGATTGATGTTGCGATTGTTGGGATAATTGTTGCGATTATTGTTGTAATTGCTGTTGTTGTTGTATTGGTGATTCTTATCACCGTTTTCCTCCCACTTTCTTTTGACTTGCTTCACATTGGCCTCTTCATCAGTCTGTTCTTTAATTCTTTCTTCAATCTGGTTCACTAGTTTGTGAGCCATTCTACATGCCTGTTGTATGGAGGCGGGCTCGTGTGAACTTATATCTTCTTGGATTCTTTCCGATAATCCTTTCACAAACGCGTCGATCTTCTCTTCCTCATCTTCGAATGCTCCCGGACACAATAGGCACAATTCTGTGAATCGTCTTTCGTACGTGGTAATATCAACTCCTTGGGTTCGTAACCCTCTAAGTTCTGTCTTGAGCTTATTGACCTCGGTTCTGGGACGGTACTTCTCGTTCATCAAGTGCTTGAATGCTGACCACAGTAGTGCGTAAGCATCATCTTGTCCCAGTTGCTCTAGATAGGTATTCCACCATGTTAACGCAGAACCTGTGAAGGTATGCGTAGCGTACTTCACTTTGTCCTCTTCAGTACACTTACTTATGGCAAACACTGATTCGACCTTCTCGGTCCACCTTTTCAATCCGATCGGTCCTTCGGTTCCATCAAATTCCAAAAGTTTTCAGGCGGTGAATTCTTTGTAGGTGCATCCTACACGATTTCCTGTACTGCCAGATCCAAGGTTATTGTTGGTATGTAGCGCAGCCTGTACTGCGGCTATGTTTGAAGCTAGAAAAGTACGGAATTCCTCTTCATTCATATTCACGGTGTGTCGAGTAGTCGGTGCCATTTCCTTCAAAATAGTCAAATGGAACAAGTTAATCATACAGAATATTAAGAGTAGTTAATAGTATTTCATAGCATAATATGAACTCATTTATAAAAGCTTTTTCTTCATATTAGCGTTTTATAAGTTTAAATTCGGGTAGTACCTACCCGTTAAGTTCATACTTAGTAGCTAATATACAATTCAACTACTACAATTCTATATGAAAAACTGATTATAATAATATTTCGCGTTCAAACTTTTACACAATATTTTACAAACTTACAATACCGCTTATTTTACATAAAGCATGAAATATAGCACACAATAACTTTGATACAAGATAGTTGTGAAGATAATTCTAGCTAGTACACAAGTCGTTCAGCAAAGGCAATAAAGACACGTAATTCATACGTCCAGAAACAAGTCATGCATTCTGGTTTTACTAGGACTACTTCCCATCCTTGGTCTTGTGGAACATAACCGTTATGGCCGTTGATAAGACAGCGTGTTGTAACGTCGTCAAAGGGACGAGGGTTACGTAATTTCCAACAGTCTCGTAATAACCTAAAAACCTCATTTCTTACCCCAATTACCGACTTCGTCACTTGTGGGAACGTTTTGTTTAATAGTTGTAGGCCGATGTTCTTGTTCTCACTTTGGTGAGAAGCGAACATTACTAATCCGTAAGCATAACATTCTTCTTTATGTTGCATGTTAGCCGCTTTTTCTAAATCACGAAGTCCAATATTCGGATATATTGAGTCAAAATAATTTCTTAACCCATTGCGTAAAATAGCATTTGGGTTCCCCGCAATATATGCGTCAAAGTAAACACATCGTAACTTATGGATTTCCCAATGTGATATCCCCCATTTTTCGAACGAAAGCCTTTTATAAACCAAGGCATTCTTGGAACGTTCTTCGAATGTCTTACAAACTGATCTCGCCTTAAATAGTTGTGCCGAAGAATTCTGACCGACTTTAGACAAGATTTCATCAATCATGTCTCCGGGTAGGTCTCTTAAAATATTGGGTTGTCTATCCATTTTGTGTTTTTATACTGTAAAATAGACAAGAGTTAGATTCATAAAAAAAATACTTATTAGTACAAGCAATTTTTACATATATCATAAAGCATAAACACACTATATTACATATATTACACCACATGAATACAACTATCTTATTCCGACTCGCTTGTTTCTTCTTCTTCGGTTTTGGTTCGTTTTGCCAAGTTTCTAGGGATATATGATGTTCCCCTAATACGAGCCGTAATTTTCCACATTGGTTTAGAAAAACCTGGTGGTTTAGAGGTTCCCGGGTCATTGTTACAACTTAAGGACTTCGGGGGTTGACGATACATATAAAGTTCATCGGGGTTGGAATTAGATTTCTCTATTTTTATGCCCTTTCCCTTATTATTTTCTTTTGCCTTTTTAAATTCAGTTGGGGTAATTTCTATAACATCATCGGAATTCTCGTCAGAATCCGATTCATCGGAGAATTGGTAATCCTCCCAATATTTTGCTTCCTTGTCGGAAACACCATTGACCATAATTAACCTTGGTCGGTTGGTTGAGGATTTTCTTTTACTTAACCGTTTTATTATTTCCCCCACCGGTTCTATTTCTTCTTCCGGTTCCGATTCTTCTTCCGGTTCCTATTCTTCTTCCGGTTCCGACTCTTCTTCCGGTTCCTCTTCGGGAACTTGTGAATCAGTCCACGAATCATTCCAATTTACATTTGACTCTTCATTATTATTAGGTGAGTCAATGGGACTTGTTCTAGAGGTAGACATCTATCACATAATATCAAACACGTTAAGAGATTATTATATCACATAATATTCATATGTTAAAAATATATAGTTTCCAACAAAAATGTTAAGCAATCATTTTTAAAGAAAACACGGTCGAAGTCCAGACTCCCTAATGCATCCTAACAAACTCGATAAGACACACTAATGCAAATTTTCTGGTTCTCTAAGACCAACGCTCGGATACCAACTGAAATGTCCCGTTCTTATTTATTAAAAATGTTCCATATTAATTGATT
Source organism: Rutidosis leptorrhynchoides (assembly GCF_046630445.1). Lineage (NCBI taxonomy): Eukaryota > Viridiplantae > Streptophyta > Magnoliopsida > Asterales > Asteraceae > Rutidosis > Rutidosis leptorrhynchoides. Next base: position 110,923,063 of record NC_092342.1, on the reverse strand, counting down.
TCGTTGCGAGGTTTTGACCTCTATATGAGACGTTTTTCAAAGACTGCATTCATTTTAAAACAAACCATAACCTTTATTTCATCAATAAAGGTTTAAAAAGCTTTACGTAGATTATCAAATAATGATAATCTAAAATATCTTGTTTACACACGACCATTACATAATGGTTTACAATACAAATATGTTACAACAAAATAAGTTTCTTGAATGCAGTTTTTACACAATATCATACAAGCATGGACTCCAAATCTCGTCCTTATTTAATTATGCGACAGCGGAAGCTCTTAATAATCACCTGAGAATAAACATGCTTAAAACGTCAACAAAAATGTTGGTGAGTTATAGGTTTAGCCTATATATATCAAATCATAATAATAGACCACAAGATTTCATATTTCAATACACATCCCATACATAGAGATAAAAATCATTCATATGGTGAACACCTGGTAACCGACATTAACAAGATGCATATATATAAGAATATCCCCATCATTCCGGGACACCCTTCGGATATGATATAAATTTCGAAGTACTAAAGCATCCGGTACTTTGGATGGGGTTTGTTTGACCCAATAGATCTATCTTTAGGATTCGCGTCAATTAGGGTGTCTGTTCCCTAATTCTTAGATTACCAGACTTAATAAAAAGGGGCATATTCGATTTCGATAATTCAACCATAGAATGTAGTTTCACGTACTTGTGTCTATTTTGTAAATCATTTATAAAACCTGCATGTATTCTCATCCCAAAAATATTAGATTTTAAAAGTGGGACTATAACTCACTTTCACAGATTTTTACTTCGTCGGGAAGTAAGACTTGGCCACTGGTTGATTCACGAACCTATAACAATATATACATATATATCAAAGTATGTTTAAAATATATTTACAACACTTTTAATATATTTTGATGTTTTAAGTTTATTAAGTCAGCTGTCCTCGTTAGTAACCTACAACTAGTTGTCCACAGTTAGATGTACAGAAATAAATCGATAAATATTATCTTGAATCAATCCACAACCCAGTGTATACGTATCTCAGTATTGATCACAACTCAAACTATATATATTTTGGAATCAACCTCAACCCTGTATAGCTAACTCCAACATTCACATATAGAGTGTCTATGGTTGTTCCGAAATATATATAGATGTGTCGACATGATAGGTCGAAACATTGTATACGTGTCTATGGTATCTCAAGATTACATAATATACAATACAATTGATTAAGTTATGGTTGGAATAGATTTGTTACCAATTTTCACGTAGCTAAAATGAGAAAAATTATCCAATCTTGTTTTACCCATAACTTCTTCATTTTAAATCCGTTTTGAGTGAATCAAATTGCTATGGTTTCATATTGAACTCTATTTTATGAATATAAACAGAAAAGTATAGGTTTATAGTCGTAAAAATAAGTTACAAGTCGTTTTTGTAAAGGTAGTCATTTCAGTCGAAAGAACGACGTCTAGATGACCATTTTAGAAAACATACTTCCACTTTGAGTTTAACCATAATTTTTGGATATAGTTTCATGTTCATAATAAAAATCATTTTCTCATAATAACAACTTTTAAATCAAAGTTTATCATAGTTTTTAATTAACTAACCCAAAACAGCCCGCGGTGTTATTACGACGGCGTAAATCCGGTTTTACGGTGTTTTTCGTGTTTCCAGGTTTTAAATCATTAAGTTAGCATATCATATAGATATAGAACATGTGTTTAGTTAATTTTAAAAGTCAAGTTAGAAGGATTAACTTTTATTTGCGAACAAGTTTAGAATTAACTAAACTATGTTCTAGTGATTACGAGTTTAAACCTTCAAATAAGATAGTTTTATATATATGAATCGAATGATGTTATGAACATCATTACTACCTCAAGTTTAGTAGGTAAACCTACTGGAAGTGACAAGAAATGATCTAGCTTCAAAGGATCTTGGATGGCTTGAAAGTTCTTGAAGTAGGATCATGACACAAAAACAAGTTCAAGTAAGATTTTTACTCGAATTAAGATAGTTATAGTTATAGAAATTGAATCAAAGTTTGAATATGAATATTACCTTGAATAAGAAAGATAACCTACTGTATATAACAAAGGTTTCTTGATCTTAGATGATTACTTGGAATGGATTAGAAAGCTTGGAAGTAAATTAGTAAACTTGAAGGGATTTTTGAAGTGTTCTTGAAGTGTTCTTCCTATGATGATTATAACTTGATTCTTGAAGTGATTTTTGATGAAGATGATGATTAACTACTGGAAAAATACGTTCATAATAGTGTGGGTGTGTTGAGAGAGAATTAGAAAGAGAATTGGAAGTGAAATGGAGTGAATGATGAGTGGTAATTGATGAGTGGTGAGTGGGGTTAAAAGGAGTTCTAGTTAGTTGACTAGCTCATGGTAGAAGTTAAAATTGATTAGTCATACATGACATAATCAAGAGTGGAATCCCATGCTAGTTCCTATTGGTATATACTCATAGTAAGTACGTTTTGAAGCTGTGTATAATACGGGTAAGAATACGACTAGAATTCTTGATGAAAGAAAAGAATGGAAAAGTAACTGTAACCATTTTCGTTAAGTATGAGTGTTTTGATATATGTCTTGAAGTCTTCCAAAAGTATTTTAATACATCTAAATACACTACATGTATATACATTTTAACTGAGTCGTTAAGTCATCGTTAGTCGTTACATGTAAGTGTTGTTTTGAAACCTTTAAGTTAACGATCTCAATTAATGTTGTTAACCCATTGTTTATTATATCTAATGAGATGTTAAATTATTATATTATCATGATATTATGATATATTAATATATCTTAATATGATATATATACATTTAAATGTCGTTACAACGATAATCGTTACATATATGTCTCGTTTCGAAATCCTTAAGTTAGTAGTCTTGTTTATATGTATATAACTCATTATTAATATACTTATGGAGATACTTACTTATCATAATCTCATGTTAACCATAGGTATATCCATATATATATCGTCATATCGTTTTTACAAGTTTTAACGTTCGTGAATCGCCGGTCAACTTGGGTGGTCAATTGTCTATATGAAACATATTTCAATTAATCAAGTCTTAACAAGTTTGATTGCTTAACATGTTGGAAACATTTAATCATGTAAATATCAATCTCAATTAATATATATAAACATGGAAAAGTTCGGGTCACTACAATATGTGGCCTTCACGCAGGACCAAGGTCAGTAGTGTAGCGACCCGACAAAATTGTCATTGATGGCGCCGACTACTTAGGTCCCGTTACGTGGTCATAAGTCTTTTGAATAACGTTTGACCAAAATATGTCGCCTTCATTTCAAAAATAAAGATTGTTTCCAAGTTTACAAGAATTGTTCAACCAAAAGTTACGTTACAAAGTTATAAGTACAAATGAAACCTATGCGACACAGTTTTAAATAAAGTCAAAAGACGCTCCATGTATGCACATATACTCGACATCCAAAGCAAGTATCAAAATAATGAGCGGAAGCATGTATCACATATCGTTCAAAGACTTGAGAAAAATATAGAAATCTGTCAACGAAAACGTTGGTGAAATCATAGGTTTAAGTAAGTAAGTGAGTAAATAAGTAATTTGAACCACAAGATTTGCAACATCGAAATAATAGTTAACCATTCCAAAATTTATTTCACGAGCACCCAATTATCAATGCTTAACATTCCTTCCATAGAACCCCATCACAAAAGTGTTAGAACATACACTGTTTCTCGAAAATATATTTCATTCGTAGAAGGTAGCGAACCGTCTGAATGAGGGTTTGTCAAACCCATATGGATCCATACAACATATGTTCTCGCTTACACCCGGTAAGTGTAACTAATGATAATCGAATTGAGGATTTTGTTCTAAACTCGTATGTAGAATGTTTGTTTTCCTGTACTTGTGTTCACTTAGTAAAAAGAAACGTTTATGTTTTCTCATCCCAAATGTAAGTTCAAAAGAGTAAAAGTGGGACTATGATCTCACCTTGATGCACGAGAATAAATATACTTCACAAAGTTAACGTGTGTAAGAACGAATGCTAGTCTTGACCTAAACAATAGGTTGTATCAATATCGGTAAAGTATAAAGTCGGTCAAAGTGTTCAATTAGTCCTATGGCTCGTTACGACTCGATTATATAGCATGTGAGTCAAATTGTCAAGTTTCATGCAAGATACAAGTATAAAAGCATGTTAGAACGATCGCATAAACATTTGGTTAAGTTTGACTAAAAGTCAAACTTGGTCAAAGTCAAAGTCAACGGGGTCGGGTCGGGTATCCGACAATTTTTTCATGATGATAAAGTATATATTAACATGTTTGTCAAGTTTCATGTTAATCGGAGTTACGAGTAAACGGGGATGAAAACGTGAAAATCAAAAAGAAATTGGGACAGTCCAAAATGGCGCGCCGCTCCATTTGTCTGTTCAGCAAGTCTGGCAGTTTTCAAGTGTTCCAAACGAGCCAAACTTCAAACAACCATAATTTACGAACCGTAAACACTTAAAACGCGTATCTTATATCGTTGGAAAGGTAATTTGACAAAGAACACAAATAAACACATTTCACCAACCAAAAACATCATTTTCAATAACCGAAAACTCGTCAAGTGATCATTAAAGGCTTATTCACAAAGTTGCAAGTTCACAAAATGCATTTCATGATTCGGGAATCCACTTTACACATACGATACGCCGTTTCGAAGATAATTAAACATACAATACAACTAAACACTTACTAATAACGTTTCATGGCATTCAAAGTGTCAAAAGTTCATTTCAAGTTCATCAAACCCTAACTCAAAATTCACAAAATCAATAATCATGTTAATGAAGTTTTCTCAATCAACTTACACATCAAATTGAAGCTAATGATGCTAGTAACACATTTAATACATGAACTTTAACATTTAAACAACATTTAATCATCCAAAACTCAAGATTAAACACACCCATTTAATGAGTTCATGCTAGTTACTCAAAACAACAAAATCGAACAAATTAATCATATATTCATGTTAGACTTGAGCCATAGATACTAATTAACAACTTTATAAGTCAAAGACATCAAGAACAAGAAATCTAGTAATTTTAGAAAGTTACCCAAATGAGATGTAATCGGTATGGATTCGAAGAGGAAGATGCAAGGATTCCAAATATATAATTTGTTTGGATTGATGCTTGCTCGATTTGAAATGGATGATGATTCTTTGAAATGAAGTTTGAGAGAATATGTGAAAGTATTAAGAAAAATTGGAAATGAAATGGATAATGGATGGAGGAAGTGGGTGTTGACCACTTTGACCTAGTCAAAAGTTTGGTCTTTTGGCAACATTGGTCCCTCAAGTTTGTAGTCGGGTGCGGGAATTAACCGAACGAATTATTTTGAATTACACGAGAGTACGGGAGACGTTATAATCAGATAACTAAAATATTAAGAATGTTAGCTAATGGAGGATATAAATCTAGATACGAAGGATATTATTAAAATAAAATGACGGGCGTTAAAATAATTTAACGAAAAAAATGTGGGATGTTACAAGTAGTTGCAAAGATCATGAGGCTTGGATACTATTGGCCTACGATGCACCTTGACGCAACAATAGTACTACAAACTTGCGAATCTTGTCAAATCCACTCGAACGTCCCCAGGCTACCGAAGCAAGAGTTAGTTTCAGTAACCTCAGCCTGGCCATTCATGAAGTGGGGGATAGACATAGTTGGACCTATCAATGACACCCCTGGAAGCCCAAGGTTCCTGCTAGTAGCAATCGACTACTTTACCACGTGGGCCGAGGCAAAGCCCTTGACAGCAGTCACCGGGAAACAAGTGGAGAAGTTCGTTTGGGAACACGTTGTATGCAGGTTCGGGGTTCCCCAAAAAATATTCTCTGACAATGGAAAACAGTTTACAGAAGGGATTTTCCCAAAAAATTGACGAAAGACTGAGAATTCAACAAAACTTCACCTCGGTATACCACCCTCAGGGCAATGGACAGGTGGAAGTAACTAACCGAGACATAATCAAGGGAATCGAGAAATGCTTGGGTAAGTGCAGAAAGGGATGGATTGATGAACTTCCCCTGGTACTATGGGCGCATAGGACAACACCGAAGCAAAGCAATGGAGAGATACCCTATAGCCTCGCATACAGAACGGAAGCTGTTCTTCCAGCTGAAATACAAGTGTTAACCGATAGGACGGCAAACCATGAGAATAACGAAGAAAATCTCCGCACCAACTTAGATCTGCTCGAAGAAAGGAGAGAGGCAGCCTTGATCTGCGAAGCTTCGTACAAACGAATGATTGAAAGCTATTACAACAAGCGAGTGAAGCCATTGACTTTCAAGGTAGGAGACTATGTCCGAAGGCTAAACAACACAAGCAAGGTGGAATACGAAGGAAAATTGGGACCAAATTAGGAAGCACCTTATCTAATTTCACAAGTGCTAGGCAAAGGCTCATACAAGTTGGAGACAACTGCCTGAAAGCCCATACCAAGAGCATGGATCGGAGCAAACCTCCGAAAGTTCTATCATTAGATACCCTGTATCTTTTCTTTCTAGTATGTAGTTGAAAGTTACTATATTGGTAGTTGAAGTCTAAAAAATTCCTACACAGAACTTAATGAACTTCCTACAACTTTTTTGATATACTAATGTCTTAATAAAATCAAATTCCAAATAAGGAATCACATAAAGGATATGACAGCTGGAACAGACTTTAAAAGTATAAATAACCCTGTCAAAGTCCACATAATACCGAGTAATGAAACAAAAATTTTTCTTCGCACTACTCGAAGTAAGGAAACAAAGTTTCCTTAAAAGTGATCACTGTATGACAATCCCTGCAGGAAGAGAATTTTTTACCAACCTAAGCAGGATAAAATCCATGGTAAAATATAAAAGAAAAGCATGCTAAACTTAAAAAAGAACTAGAGTTATAAGTGTCACAACATACATAACCATTGTTCAACAAAAGGACAACTAAGCCCAGGCACGTAAGCCAAACTACAAAAGATAATAAGTGTTTTTGAACAATTACACATCACAACTAATTAGCAGGAGCATCAACCTTCTCAGACTCCCCCATAGCCTCGGGAACTTCCAAATGAGTCTCCTCGTCATCATGGACTTCAGGAACAACAGTGGCAAATGTATTCAAAAGATCACAAGGTTTAGCATCCACCTTGTCAGAAATAGTCTTGAAATAGTCAAATTCGGCATGTTCAAGCTCATCAAAACCAGCATTCACCATTGCTTTCCCGTGATCTGTATAATCAGAAAAATCACCAAGCTGCACAACCCCCTTTGATGCCAAGTCTCCTATCAACTCACATCTGGCCTGAACCTTTAAGGCCAACACCACATCACCAAAAAGTTGACCAAAATCTACACTCTTTAACATTTGGTGACAAGCATGACGTATAACCTGGAAGTAATTTGTGAGTAATCAGATTTCAACTCCGCACAACACTTCTTGTAATCTTTCAACTCATCAGCAATGGCCAACTTCTGAACATCACTTAGCTTCACCTACCTCTGCAAGCTTGTTATCTCATCACGAGCAGCTTTTAACTCTTCCTCATAACTAGGAGCCATCAACACCTCCTTCTCAAGCTTTTTGACTCGCTCACTCATCGCAGCATGATGCCCCTTCAAAGACTTGAATTCTGCATTACGCTTCTGCAAAAAAAGGAGGAAGCGATGTGCCCCATAGAAACAGCCTGAAAGTTGATAAGTGAATAGGAATCATGAAACCTCTTCATATCATCAGCAAAAGAGCTTCCCCGGTTATCAGGAACAAGACTATCAACAATGTCAAAACAGTCAGCTGGAGCAGGAACTTCGGAAAACACAGGCAAGTCTGCAAAAGACAAACAAAGTCATAGAAAAAAGGATTCAAAGAAGATATAAGTACATATAAAAAAGAGAGCTATTAGCATCACCCATAATGTCATAACTTGCTTCGTCCCGAAGATGACCAAATTTTTGCTTCTTCACAGAGGAAAGATCAAGATACGCCTTTCGTTTCAACACACCCTTAGCCTTGTAGCGTTGTGCCACCCTTGCCCCAACACCAGTAACAAGAGATGCAATAGGCTGATCATCCTGAGTATCAACATCGATGGGAGCTTAAATTTGCTTCGCTCTTCTAACGACCCGTCCTAATCTATCTGGATGAATACATTACATTTGGTTACATCGCGAGGTACTTAACCTCTATATGATACATTTTACAAACATTGCATTCGTTTTTAAAAGACAAACTTTCATTACATCGAAAGTTGACGGCATGCATACCATTTCATAATATATCCAACTATAATTGACTTAATAATAATCTTGATGAACTCGACGACTCGAATGCAACGTCTTTTGAAATATGTCATGAATGACTCCAAGTAATATCTCTAATATGAGCAAATGCACAGCGGAAGATTTCTTTCATACCTGAGAATAAACATGCTGTAGCGACCCGACCAAATCGTCATTGACGGCGCCGTCTACTTAGGTCCCGTTACGTGGTCATAAGTCTTTAAAACAACGTTTGACCAAAAGATATGTCGCATTCATTTCAAATGTAAAGGTTGTTCAAGTTTTACAAGAATACTTCCACCACAAGTTACGATACCAAGTTTTAAGTACAAATGAAACTTATGCGACACAATTTAAAAGTATCCAAAAGACGCTCCATGTATGCATGTATACTCGACATCCAAGCAAGTATCAAAAGAGTGCGGAAGCATGTATCACTAAGCATTCAAAACCTGAGAAAACATAGAAGAATCTGTCAACGAAAACGTTGGTGAAATCATAGGTTTAGTAAGTAAATTGTATTGAACCACAAGGTTCTTTAAGAATTGCTCAACCAGAATCGTTCACATTCCAAAATAGTATTTGTATCACGAGCACCCAATTATCAAGGCTTAACCGAATCTTCCCTCTGAATTTTGAATTTAGTGTTAGAACTTACACTATACATTGTTGAAATTATATTTCATTCACTAACGGTAGCGAACCGTCTGAATGAGGGTTTGTTAAACCCGTATGGCCACACAACATAATTACACGCTTACACTTACACCCTGCAAGTGGAACTAATGATAATTGGATTGAGGACTTTTGTTCAAACTCGTATGCATCTTTGTATTCGTATTTGTTCACAATGTAAAAGCATGAAAAGTAAATAGGTATGAAATGTATGTGTTTCTCAGCCCACGATGTAAAGAATAAAAGTGATTAAAAGTGGGACTATGATCTCACCTTGAATGCACGAGTAGTAAAGTACTTCAACAAGTAAATGTGTGCAAGAACAATGCTAGTCTTGACCTAAACAAATAGGTTGTATCAATAACGGTAAACACGATAGGTCAAAGATGTTCAATTAGTCCTATGGCTCGTTAAGACTCGATCCTAATAGCATGTGAATCAAATTGTCATGTTTCATGCAAGGTACAAGTATAAAAACATGTTAGAACGATTGCACAATTATTTGGTTAAGTTTGATTAAAAGTCAACTTGGTCGGGTCAAAGTCAACAGAAAAGTCAACGGGGTCGGGTTGGATATCCGACAATTTTTCTAAGTTATATAATCATATATGAGCATGTTGGCCAAGTTTCATGTTAATCGGAGATCCGTAGCATAGCAAACATTTTCATGTCAAATGACCAAAGCAAACAGCCAGTTTTAGCCAAATGGGACGGCGTCCCAAATGGCTAGACGGCGTCCCAGTTCAAAAGGGGGGACGGCGTCCCGAGAAGCTAGACGGCGTCCCAGTTCAAAAGGTGGGACGGCGTCCCAAGTATCTGGACGGCGTCCTGATCTTTTCCCAGGCCCTGTTTGCTGTATTCCTCAAATGGACGAACCAAAACACAAACAATCACATTTTATGATCCGCAAACAATTAGAACATGTATTTTATATCATCGGAAAGCTCTTTCGACAAGGAACGCAACTAAGCACTTTTCATCAAGCAAAAACATCATATACTATAACCGAAATCCCGTCAAGTGATCAATAGAGGTTTATTTTCAAGTTTCAAGTTCGTAAAACGTATTTTATGATCCGGGAATCCAATTTACACATACGATATGCCGTTTTGAAGGTAATGAAACATACATTACAACTAAACACTAACAATTAACATTTCATGGCATTCAAGCATCAAAAGTTCATGTCAAGAACTATCAAACCCTAGTCAAACATCACAAAATCATTAATCGGGTTTTTGAAGTTTTCTTAATCAACCTACACATCAAAACGAAGCTAGTGATACTAGTAACACAATTAAAACATGAACTTTAACAATCTACAACATTAACTCATCCAAAATCAAGGATTAAGCAAACCCATTCCAAAAACTCAAACTAGTTACTCAAAACAATAAATCGAGCAAGTAAATCATATATTCATGCTAGACACGAGCCATAGACACTAACTAACACCATTTCAAGTATATAAAACGAATTTAGAGAAATTTAGAGTTTTAGAAATGTTACCCAAAATCGATGAAGTTAGTATCAAATCGTAGAGAATGAAGAGAGGATTAAGAATATGTAGTCGGATTTGTTGTGAGCTTCCAAGATTGAATTTAGATGATGAATGAATGGAATGGGTTTGTGTGTGTGTTCTTGAGATGGAGAGAAAAGAGGTGAGGGAGATGATGGAATGAAAAATGGGTTGACTAGTTGACCTAGTCAACTAGTTTGCCCATTTGGCAACTCCGGTCCCTCGAGTTTCAAAGCGGGTGCGGGATTTAACCGATCGAATATTTTTAAAACGCAAGTTAACGAGAGATGTTATAATTAAATAACAAGAATATTATGAACGTTCGTCAACGGAGTCGACGAATTTAAATACGAAAGATATTATTTTAAAAAAAAAAGAAAGACGGCGTTAAAATAAATTTAACGGAAAAACGCGGGATGTTACATTATCCACACCTCAAAAGAAATTTCGTCCCGAAATTTAGTTGGAAGTAGTAGTCGATGTCTCTTCCTTGAGACCTTGCATTGTCAATGCTATGAATAAGCGAAAATACGTCCTTGGGCATTCCCACGAATTTGGACAGTCGGGGTTTTACGTTGTATTAAGGTTTGGTTTTACGATCCACAGTTTCAACCGGTCTTTCTACGAAGAGGAGTTGTTATCGATAGTAAGTTTATCTAGAAGGATAGCACGTTCCTGTTCCGCAGGACACGTATCTAAGTTTGTTACATGGAAAGTAGGGTAAACGGAAACTTAATTGAGTCGGAGGTTCTAAACGGTAGGAAGCGGTTCCAATACGCCCCAAGATTTCAAAAGGATCAATATTGCGGATATAAATTTCCTCGATTTCCCGAAACGGATTACACCTTTCCAAGGTGCGGTTTCTCAATATTACGCGGTTACACACTGGGATTTGTGAGGTTTTCATCTAAGTTTGGTATAACTCTTCTGGCGACTACGGATCGTCTCGAGCCCTCCTCGGATTTGAATGATTTCAATTGTTGTTTCTTGATGGAGTTCAGATTTCGGTGGTTGATGCTTTGGTTAAATGAACAGGGGTATGACATTAGCGGTCATATAGGGTTTCGGAAAGTGCGCGTGAACACACGAGTGGTAACTACTGTTGTAAGAGTGATCTACTAAAGGTGACAATACGAGTTTGTGACATGTCTTTCCAAGACGTAAATCGTTCGTTTGCTCGGTTCGTCAGTTTGTGGGTGGTACGCGGTACTCATGTCTAAGCGGGTTCCCAAGGTTCCTTGTAAAACTAGAAGTGAAACGAGTATTTCGATACAGGATGAATGACGAAGATACACCGTGTTGGAATAGAATCTCTTAAGATATGTTTGAACAAGTCAGTTAGGGTTCGAAAAATGTTCGTTAGGACTATTCACCCTCGTGGCGAATACTAATGTAATATGAGGAGTTTATCTGTCCATGGAGAAATGTTACAAGGAGTTTCCTTAAACGGAAATGCGAGCGATGAGGATAGGAGTGAAATGAGGACTTTGAATAGGATGAGCTTACATCTCGAGGTTGCCATAACGTGCCTCTAGTTGTCAAAAGTTGAAGTCTGAAAGAGAAACGAGATAGTACACGTAGTTGTATGGTTCGGGGTTGCATAATAGTTGGCCGATTATCAGAAACACAAGGGCGTTAAGTCAAAGAAGAGTGAAGTATCGTTGGATTGTGTGTTATCTTAAATTCCAGTAATATCAGACGGTAATGGTGAAATATCAGGGGTGTGTAGTGTGGTACGTGATGACGAGAAAATTGATCGGATCCACAATTTAGTATTCGACTTCTCCGTGCAAGATAACGAATTTAACTAGAAATGTTGGTGTGAAGAATCACGCTCAAGGTTCGATCGCGGAGAGATTAAAGTCGTGTAACACGAGAAAAGTCAGAAATGAATTTTCGGTAATAACAGACGAGGTCTAAGATTTTACGAATACAAGTCTGAGTGGGGAGAGTTTCCTGATTACATGTGGCTTGATTTTGAGATTGATTGAAATGTCTTGATCATTAACATTATGGTCTAGAAAATTGGACTTCGTTCAACAGAAATTCTCACTCGGAGAATTTGGTATAAAGTTGCTCTTTTCTCAAAAGTTCGAGCGTAAGATGGTGATGTTGTTCGTTTTCCTTCTTTACTTAAATAAGTTAAGATGTCATCTATAAATACGATAACAGATTAGTCTATATGAATTTGCATACGCGGTTCAAGAGGTTTATGGATACGGACGAGCCTTGGATAAATCGAATGGTACTAAGAGAGATTTACAACTAACGTTGCGAGTTCGGAAAAGACTCAGGAGACATTGTCTCCCTTAACCCCCAATTGATGATAACCGGAACGGAGGTCGTTTTGGAATACACACGGGATTCATGCAAGAAATCATGAGGTCATGGATGCGAGGGAGAGGGTATCGGTTTCCAACCGAAAATTACTCAGTTCACAATAATCTATACAAGACGATGGGGAAACATTTTTTTTTTTTTTTTTTTTTTTTTTTTTTAATGAATAAGTTCCGAGCTCCCTAGTTCTATAGGTGTCAAGTCAAAAGTCTTAATGTATATCCTCCAATAAAATTTATAGGCACACAATATTTTTCCGTTGGTCACTTAAATCGTCTAAGTAGTATCTAGGGGAAAAAGTGGAATGTAAAGAGCACGAGTCAAAGACTTGTTTATAAAACGTCTAACGGTAACCGAATCGAATAAACATGAAACGTGAGAATTTCGAGAAGAAACATACCCGTGACTAGTCCATCGTCGTCTCGGGCATCCTAGGCGTTGATGTTGAAAGTTTAACGGCGTGCGTTGGGGTTGATTTTCTTATTTGGGCACGCACTCCTAAAATGACCCGGTTGGCCACATTCAAAACAAACACCCGTCTTGGGTGCATTGTGCTCCTTTTGAGCGACGGGAGCGGTATTCCTACACTCGTGGGCTACATGGCCACTTCTTTGACACTTCAAGCAAAATGGTTTGCCACATTCGCCTAAATGATGTTTGTAGCACTCGTTACAATACGGTAGGTGTCCGGTATAACCCCTCTTGCCATCGGAGGTGTAAAGCTTCTTAGTAAAGTTGTTGTTGCTTGATTGGGAGGGTTCCCACTTTCTTTTGTTGCCGCCCGATTTATCCTCGGCCTTAGGTGCCGGAACTACGATTTCGTCAACCGTTTCAATTAGTTGGCGAGCCATGTTCATAGCGGCTTGATGAGTAGTGGGTTTGGATGACATCACCCCTTGTTTGATGCTTTTTGGAAGACCGAGCATGTAGAGCTCAATCCTTTGAGATTCGGGGTTAACAAGATTAGGACACATCAAGGATAGTTCGGCGAAGCGTTGATTATAAGCTTTAAGATCGTTTCCGACCGCTTTCAAAGCTCTTAGTTCTTCCTCAAGCTTTCGGGTTTCTTCGCGCGGAAAATATTCAACAATCATCTTTTCCTTTAGATCGGCCCAAGAGAGGGCATGAGCTTCATCGGTACCCACCGATTGAACATAGGTGTTCCACCATGTTAGAGCAATTCCGGAGAAAGTGTGAGTGGAGTATTTGACCTTGTCTTGGTCCCGACAACCGCTTATGCTAAAGACGGCTTCCGTTTGCTCAAACCATCGGGTGAGCACGACCGGTCCCCCGGTTCCATCAAAAGTGTGAGGTTTGCACCCCATGAAAGCTTTATAGGAGCATCCCTCGTTTGAGTTTCCGGCTCCATTGTTGTTGTTGTTGTTGTTGTTGTGGTTGTTATTATTATTGTTGTTGGATGAGTGACCGGCCATGGCCGCATCTACGGCGGTAGCTATCATCCGTTCGAGAGCTTGTTCGGGAGTTTCATTGCGGCGTACACGACGAGGAGCCAATGTTCCTTCAAGACACAAGAATATCGTTGGTTAGTATTTTCAACAATACTAACCGGAGTATGGAATAAGGATAGAGAGAAAATTTTCCTTGACTCGCCCTAAATTCTTTATGTCATAATGTCGGAACGTCCATGTGAATCACCGTAATATAATCCCGGAAATTATATTACCCTGATTCTCATGTGCATTTAACATTACTTCATAAAGTCAAGGTGGCGCGTCAACAAAATTTATCAACATAAGATCAAGATCGAATACGAGTTAGATATGATAGAAGAGTTCGAGTATAAATGCACAAATAGTCAAGTAATTCCTACTGCAGTCTATATGCCGGTTGTAGTCTAGATTCACCTATGTACCCTATGACTCGGGGTGGACACAAATGAACTCTAAATCCCTACAACCAAGGCTCTGATACCATCTGTAGCGACCCGACCAAATCGTCATTGACGGCGCCGTCTACTTAGGTCCCGTTACGTGGTCATAAGTCTTTAAAACAACGTTTGACCAAAAGATATGTCGCATTCATTTCAAATGTAAAGGTTGTTCAAGTTTTACAAGAATAGTTCCACCACAAGTTACGATACCAAGTTTTAAGTACAAATGAAACTTATGCGACACAATTTAAAAGTATCCAAAAGACGCTCCATGTATGCATGTATACTCGACATCCAAGCAAGTATCAAAAGAGTGCGGAAGCATGTATCACTAAGCATTCAAAACCTGAGAAAACATAGAAGAATCTGTCAACGAAAACGTTGGTGAAATCATAGGTTTAGTAAGTAAATTGTATTGAACCACAAGGTTCTTTAAGAATTGCTCAACCAGAATCGTTCACATTCCAAAATAGTATTTGTATCACGAGCACCCAATTATCAAGGCTTAACCGAATCTTCCCTCTGAATTTTGAATTTAGTGTTAGAACTTACACTATACATTGTTGAAATTATATTTCATTCACTAACGGTAGCGAACCGTCTGAATGAGGGTTTGTTAAACCCGTATGGCCACACAACATAATTACACGCTTACACTTACACCCTGCAAGTGGAACTAATGATAATTGGATTGAGGACTTTTGTTCAAACTCGTATGCATCTTTGTATTCGTATTTGTTCACAATGTAAAAGCATGAAAAGTAAATAGGTATGAAATGTATGTGTTTCTCAGCCCACGATGTAAAGAATAAAAGTGATTAAAAGTGGGACTATGATCTCACCTTGAATGCACGAGTAGTAAAGTACTTCAACAAGTAAATGTGTGCAAGAACAATGCTAGTCTTGACCTAAACAAATAGGTTGTATCAATAACGGTAAACACGATAGGTCAAAGATGTTCAATTAGTCCTATGGCTCGTTAAGACTCGATCCTAATAGCATGTGAATCAAATTGTCATGTTTCATGCAAGGTACAAGTATAAAAACATGTTAGAACGATTGCACAATTATTTGGTTAAGTTTGATTAAAAGTCAACTTGGTCGGGTCAAAGTCAACAGAAAAGTCAACGGGGTCGGGTTGGATATCCGACAATTTTTCTAAGTTATATAATCATATATGAGCATGTTGGCCAAGTTTCATGTTAATCGGAGATCCGTAGCATAGCAAACATTTTCATGTCAAATGACCAAAGCAAACAGCCAGTTTTAGCCAAATGGGACGGCGTCCCAAATGGCTAGACGGCGTCCCAGTTCAAAAGGGGGGACGGCGTCCCGAGAAGCTAGACGGCGTCCCAGTTCAAAAGGTGGGACGGCGTCCCAAGTATCTGGACGGCGTCCTGATCTTTTCCCAGGCCCTGTTTGCTGTATTCCTCAAATGGACGAACCAAAACACAAACAATCACATTTTATGATCCGCAAACAATTAGAACATGTATTTTATATCATCGGAAAGCTCTTTCGACAAGGAACGCAACTAAGCACTTTTCATCAAGCAAAAACATCATATACTATAACCGAAATCCCGTCAAGTGATCAATAGAGGTTTATTTTCAAGTTTCAAGTTCGTAAAACGTATTTTATGATCCGGGAATCCAATTTACACATACGATATGCCGTTTTGAAGGTAATGAAACATACATTACAACTAAACACTAACAATTAACATTTCATGGCATTCAAGCATCAAAAGTTCATGTCAAGAACTATCAAACCCTAGTCAAACATCACAAAATCATTAATCGGGTTTTTGAAGTTTTCTTAATCAACCTACACATCAAAACGAAGCTAGTGATACTAGTAACACAATTAAAACATGAACTTTAACAATCTACAACATTAACTCATCCAAAATCAAGGATTAAGCAAACCCATTCCAAAAACTCAAACTAGTTACTCAAAACAATAAATCGAGCAAGTAAATCATATATTCATGCTAGACACGAGCCATAGACACTAACTAACACCATTTCAAGTATATAAAACGAATTTAGAGAAATTTAGAGTTTTAGAAATGTTACCCAAAATCGATGAAGTTAGTATCAAATCGTAGAGAATGAAGAGAGGATTAAGAATATGTAGTCGGATTTGTTGTGAGCTTCCAAGATTGAATTTAGATGATGAATGAATGGAATGGGTTTGTGTGTGTGTTCTTGAGATGGAGAGAAAAGAGGTGAGGGAGATGATGGAATGAAAAATGGGTTGACTAGTTGACCTAGTCAACTAGTTTGCCCATTTGGCAACTCCGGTCCCTCGAGTTTCAAAGCGGGTGCGGGATTTAACCGATCGAATATTTTTAAAACGCAAGTTAACGAGAGATGTTATAATTAAATAACAAGAATATTATGAACGTTCGTCAACGGAGTCGACGAATTTAAATACGAAAGATATTATTTTAAAAAAAAAAGAAAGACGGCGTTAAAATAAATTTAACGGAAAAACGCGGGATGTTACACATGCTTTAAAGTGTCAACCAAAAGGTTGGTGAGTTCATTAGTTTATCATAATCAATCATTTTTATCATTTTAATAGACCATAAGATTTTCATTTTCAGTTCTCATAAATATACGTCCCATGCATAGAGACAAAATTCATTCATATGGATTGAACACCTGGTAACCGACATTAACAAGATGCATATAAGAATATCCCCTATCATTCCGGGAAATCCTTTGGACATGATAAAAATGAATTCGAAGTACTAAAGCATCCGGTACTTTGGATGGGGTTCGTTAGGCCCAATAGATCTATCTTTAGGATTCGCGTCAATTAGGCGTGCACTAATTCTCAAAATTAGTGATGTTCCCTAATTCTTAAGCTACCAAGCAAAAAGGGGCATATTCGACTTCGATCATTCAACCATATAATGTAGTTTCGATTACTTGTGTCTATTTCGTAAAACATTTATGAAAATTGCGCATGTATTCTCAGTCCAAAAATATAAAGGGTAAAAAGGCAAATGAAACTCACTATACTGTATTTTGTAGTAAAAATACATATGACGTCATTGAACAAGTGTAAGGTTGGCCTCGAATTCACGAACCTATATCAGTTATATATATTAAAACATATAATAACAACTAACAAGTTGATATAATAATAATTTACATATCATATTACTAATTAAGTTATATTTATCCTATGTATTTTAAGTAGTTAATATTTATTTTTACATTACATTTATTAATATTAATATAGTAAATACTTATTAAAGTAATTTAATAATATAATATTTATGATTTATCATAATATATTACAAATAGAAATTTATTTCAAGGTTTATATATGATAAGATATATATTTATATTAATTAATATACTTTATAGATATCTTACTTAATGTCATAAAATTTAGTAATATATAATATTAACATATTTGTAATGTATTTTTGAAAAAATAATATTCTTTTGTAATAATAACAATAATAGTAATAATAAAAATGATACTTTTGATAATGATAATTTTTAATATAAATGGTATTAATAACAATTTCAATAATGATACTAATAATAATAACCAAAATGATAATAAAAATGTTAATTCTAATATCAATGTTAATAATAATAATGACAATAATTTTATTAATCATTTTAATACTAAGGATAATAATTTTTAATAGAAATGATAATAATAATAATAATAATAATAATAATAATAATAATAATAATAATAATAATAATAATAATAATAATAATAATAATAATAATAATAATAATAATAATAATAATGATATTACTAATATTAACAATAATGATAATAATAAAATTGAGTAATAAGTAAACTACCTCAATGAAGTCGTCCTTAAAAAAATGCCCAAGTCCGGGTTTGAACCCGCGACGTCTCGCTAACCCGATAACATCCTTAACCACTCCTCTGACCTCGCTTATTCCGATTTATTTCGTACGTAAAACTTATTTAACCAATATATTATCGTTTTCATTTTTCCCATTAATCACCTCGTCATCACAACTTCATATCCAAATCGATTAACACAATATCAATATCTTTATCTCCATCATAACAATACCATAATCATATTCATGATCATAATCATTATTATTACTTCGTTCATCACAGTTGACATAGTCCGATCATCATCATCTTCTAACTATATTATCTATCTCAATCGTCATCATCAACTATATTTTTATCTCGCCATTAACCTCACTTCCATACTAAACCATAATCATCTATTCATCAAACATTACTATACTCATAATCATAATCATTAATCCATAATTATAAATCATAATCCATACTCATAGATCATAATCATCATCATTATTCTTTTCGGTTCATCTACACAAACAACATGGCTCAACTAATTAAATTTGGCCTCGGTCCAGCTCATCGATCCAACACCTTTTATTTTGTTCGATTAATTGGATCCACCAAATCTTAATGCTAGTGATTAAAAACCTTTAACCCGATTCTATATAATTCTTTTCCTACAGCAAGCAAGTAAGACCCGATATTTGGATTTGGAAATAAACTTCATAAAGTCATTCGGTGGAGTCCACGTTACAAAGTGAAAGGAAAAAAAATGGCACGTTCTTGGTTAGTTTTTCCAACTTGTCGGCCATGAACTTTTATCAGGTCCCATTTAATAATTTGCTATGTCTCTATAAATTAATATCCTATACCAAGTTGACAAATAACGCATAAAAGGATTTTCATTCGTTAGTTTGCTCAGAGAAGAAACAAAATAGCAAGGAGACAACGAGTTTAATTATTGTAAAGGAATTGGTGGTGGGTATAGGTGGTTCCAATTGGTTTTGCAGATTCTCACCGAAGTAAAACAGAAACCAATAGTGTGCAGCAGTTCGTTTGGTTATTGTGGTGTTCTAATGGTTCGGGTTGTGTGGGTTGATCGAACACTAACAGATAGCAATAGAAGATGGTTAACAGCAGTTTGGTAGTTCGATGGTGCAGTTATAGTCGTTGTCATAGATTCAAAACAAAAATAAACAGCAGCCTGCAGTGGTTTCAATATTGGTTTGGTTCAAGATTAAAGATGGTGGTGTTTAGTGTCACAGTTTTAACAGCTCAACGAGAGATAGCTCGAGTAGCGGTTTCATGATTTCATGTGGGTTTCCTGATGGTTTAAAACAGAAAAAGAAATAGATAACGTTGCAGTAGTGATTATGGTGTTGGTTGTTTATGGTGGTTGAAGTTGGTTGAACGAGGCTATAAGAAGTAACAGACGATAATAGTTCGGTTTGTTGCACATCGAATAAAATGAATTATGATGGTGATTGATAAATGACTAGGTGAAGGTGGTGATTTAGGGTGATCACGGGTGATGATAGTGGTGGTGGTTTAGGCTATAAAACAGGATGAAGCAATAACAAGGAGTTGATCATAATGTGTTTTTGGGTGGGTCTTGGTGCCGGGTTGCAACAAACGTGAAGTAGGTGTGGAGTGTTTGAATATGGTTTATGGATTTAGCAGTTACCCGATGGAAACCATGGTTACAAGTAATACGTTATACGGAGTATATATTATAAAAAAAATATTATGCGAGTTTTGAATAGCTAACCATGGTGAAGGCCAAAGATGATGAACATTGGTGACTTATGGTGGTTATGATGGTTGTTGTGGTGTAACCCGAGGGTTTAGTAAGAGAGACGAAGGTTTTAATGGTGATTGATGATTAAACCGAAGGTGGTGATTATTGACGATGGTAAGTGGTGTTAGGAAATGGTGATAAGTGACGGTTTAAAAGGTGGTGCAAGGTGTGGTGATCATAGTCGAGGTGAGGTTGGTGTTAGCCGATGGTTTGGTTACTAATGACAGTAAAGAAAAGGGTTTGATGGTGGTGTTTTGGATGTTCAAACAAAGTTAATGATAGGTGGAGTTGATAGATTAATCTTCTCAATCTAAAAAAAATAGCATTTAAGATTTGATGATGATGATTTAATGTGGTGGTGGGTGTTGACCAACAAAAGGAGAAGATAAATAATTTGTTGGTTTCAGGTTTCGGAGTATATAAGCATTTTTCAAAAGAGATATTTCAAAAGTGATAGATAGAATACTGCTTTCAAGTTCTATATATAATATAATATGTTAATTTAAACTATTATTAGTCATAATGTAAAGTGAAAAACAAAAATAGTGAAACTTTATTCATAATTGAATTCAATAAAATGCATAACTGAATCCAGATTGTTTTGTAGTGAGTGAAATCGACACCTAGTGGAAAAAGAATAGAGAAAGGAAAATAAAAGATTAAAGTTGATCTTGATATTTAACTTAATTTGTTTGCATTGAATTGATTAAGTAATAATTGGAGACAGGAATCAATCAAAAGGACAATTAAAAAAAATAGGAAAAGGACTGGAAAGAGATTCGTTCAATTAGTTGATCTTATATATTACATTTACATTTACTATTAATAATTAATATGTATTGATAATAATAATTGCTGCAATATTATAAAATGATAATAATAAAAATACTACTAATGGAAATAATAATGATCATAAATATTTTAGTAAAAATAATAACATAATAAATTACATGTATCGAATTTCATATCTATATATTATATTATAAATAATAATATTAATAATACTGATAATAATATGTCTTTTTATAATATACATATATATATATATATATATATATATATATATATATATATATATATATATATATATATATATATATATATATATATATATATATATATATATATATATATATATATTTAATTATATGCATAACTATGTATTTTATATTAAAGTAATAATATTAAATATACTGATATTATTTTATATATTTATTTCCAACAATTAAATCATATATTATTTCAAATAATATTTCAAATAAAATTATATATATATATCTATTTACAAATTAGTTGTTCGGGAATCGTTCGGGAGTAGTCAAAGGTCAAATGATATTATGAATATAGTTTACAAACTTTGTTACTCAACATTACAGACTTTGCTCATCGTGTCGAAATTAAATACGAATTAAGTTTAAATTTGGTCGGAAATTTCCGGGTCGTCACAGTACCTACCCGTTAAAGAAATTTCGTCCTGAAATTTGAGTGGGATCATCATGGCTAACAATGAGAATGTTTTCCTGACAAATATGATTTGAAAAAAATAGAATTTTATTACCATATTGTAATATGGATAAAATGATTCGATTACTCGAAGCGTAAGAGCGAAGCTATCACAAAAGAGTGAAATGAGTAAGTAGTGTTTCGTCAAATCTTTTGACGTAGATGTGGTTATTTTCCGGAATTCAATGGATTTAGAGAAAATTGTTGAGATCTGAAAGATTTGATTCTTTGGTGAATAAAATCTCTTTAATTAAATGCAATTTTCTGTCTTGATTTCTTTATCAGATATTTCACTATAAATTAACTTCTTCCGTTCCATTACTTTTATCACTCCTATACTCAATTCCTAAATTCAAAAGATTGTGAAAATGCTTAATCCAGTTCATATCCTTGTCCTTATCCTTACTATCGCAACAATCATTCTCCTTTTCCAACTTCCACCGGAGGAATCTGTTTTCTTCTACTTCGCCCTTGGGGTTATAGTGTTTTTAATTCTCCCGTGTCTTTATGTTGCGATAAACATTGATATACACGGTTTGTGATTTATATGTTATTTTATATTCTTCCTTATATTCCGAGGCTCTATGCTTTTTCTTTTCTCTTCCCGACTTTAACTCGAGCGAATAATGGTCCAGAATTTGTAGGTATAGAGTTTTGAATGATCATAATATACTATTCAGAAATGAAAGGAAATAACACGATTTGGTTTGTCAAATTACCAGAATCACGGAAGGATAGAAATATCACGAAAATATATTCTTGATATGTTTAGAGATTAAGTAGAATGGAAGAGTCGTGTAACATGGTTCATGATAAAGGTATGATCTGTGATCCTTTATCACGCTCCATTAGAAACTCAGCATGACTTACTGTAATATAATCACGTTGGCCTGGCGTCATTATATTATACTAACCCATGCTTCAATTCCCAACACTTCTCCACAATTCATTCATAATTTATACTTAGATTTTACAGAAGTTTCCAATATAATTGAATACAGAAAGCACGAAGAGGTAGATAATTTAGAACAAGAATATTTATGAAACTATCCTCAGAAATATCGGAGATATTTATGATGATATTTTGGAATTCCTAAGTTCGAAGGTTGATGAAGAAAAATTTTCCGCAAGATTTTTAACATGACTTCGGAGCAAGATATTCTCTAAAGATTTCATCGGATCCAGAATTACCTGGATTCTTTGAATATAGAGTTTGGTCCTTGTATTTGTCCTTGGTCTCCTTCATGGTTAGCTCAATCCATTTTTCAGTACCAAATTTTCTATCGAGCATTCCCAACACTCCATTCTTTATCATCAAACTCTTGTCCATTTAGGCCATCTACAATTTTACTGTTTCCTCTGCATTTAATACAGCCATATCTGAATCGTCGATTATCAATCCGAGGTGGTTTAAGGAGAATTGTGTTTTTAAATGATTAAACGCTGATGGTAATATGGTGGAATATAAAAGGTTTCCTGGTAACGATGGCGAAAGAGCAACGTATATATCGAGGTTATAATAAGGCTAGTCTGACTGAAAAGTCAAAGTTGATTTGCTGGAGCTGTCACAAAATTGGCTAATTTGAAAAGAGATTGCAAAGTTATTTTTGGTAATAGTAACGCTAAAGGAATTAGCACAGCTACGTATTAAACGTTTACTCAGTTTCTGAGAGTTTTCAGGTGCATAATTACATGCATAAATCTTTCCTTTTGTAGATGAAGTGCGATTGGTTCATCCTCTAGATTGAGGTGTTTTCAAGAATCATGAAAAGTTTGAACGCAGATTGTAATCGTCAAGATACAAATGAGGTTTAAGATGAAATCAAGTGGCAAACTTGAAGAAATGTTTAGTTTCATATGTTATAATCAATATTTTAATTCATTTTAATTGTCCAATGTCATTAGTCCAAAGTCGATAGTCCACAGTTAACAGTCCAATAATTCATATATAATTTAATATATAATATTCGAATTAATTTATACGTATCGTGACCCGTGTACCTGTCTCAGACTCGATCACAACTCAAAGTATATATATTATTCTAGAATCAACCTCAACCCTGTATAGCTGACTCCAGCATTACTGCATATAGAGTGTCTATGGTTATTCCAAATAATATATATAGATGCGTCGATATGATATGTCAAAACCTTGTATACGTGTCCCGATATTTAAAGTGCGTAAAATAAATAACAGAAATTAAATAACGATAAATAAAATTGCGAGAATTAAAATTGCGATAATTAAATTGCGATAAATAAAATGTAATAAGGAATTAACAGTTAGCTAGGAACAGTTAGCTAAGATTTTGTTAGCGTGGATTCTTAACAAAATTTCTCATAGTTAATTTGTTTGTTTCTAACAAATTTTTTTTTTGTCCAATGTCTCTTCTTTATGCCACTTGTTTGATTCTGATAAGTCAAAATCCAAGTATGAAATTGAATAAAAATGGTTATTCTGTGGTGAATGAATACGTATATCGGTGGATGTAAGTAGGATAGTAAATGACTGTTGAATCAGATTTGAAGAATGTACAGTGTAACTTATTAATGTGAAATCTAAATATTCCTCGGGTATTACCTACCCGTTAAAATATTTTCACCATTAACAGTTTGTACAATAAAAATTTTAATTACAATCTTTATGAAAACATATATACATATACATTTTCTTCAGACGTAATCATGGATTTAATGAGTCAACGTGATATTAAACTCATCAGATTTACGGCTAGAACTAGAGTACATAATCTCTAAAACATTAGAGATTACATAATTGCCATGAAGGACGAAGATAGTTTATGTAGAACGATTCGTAGAACGATGATTATGCTTGAGGTATAGATTGCGAGGTTGAGATATGTGAAGATGTTGTTGTTGTTGGTACTGGTTATGCTGCTGGTGCTGCTGATGGTGGTACTGTTGCTGTCGGTGCTACAAGTGTTGTTGGTGCTGAGGTTGGTGATGATGTTGGTGTAGTAAGTATAGCTTGTAAATCACGCACCATTCTTGTCAGGGTTTCTATCCTACCCTCTATCATTTCGATCCATCCACTCATCTGATTCGATAGATCTTGATTATCAATTTGAAGTTCCCTAACTTCTTCTAATATTCCCCTTCGATTGGTATTCGAAAGTAGAGGTTGAATATTTTCTGAGATTGCAGTAATGCGACCTTCGAGGTGAAAAACTTTAGCAAGAAGGGTGAATACAGTGTTGCGCATAGGTTCACCAGTGAGTACATCGTTTTCTCCGATGTTAGGAGGTAAGTTTGGTTCGTGGTAGGGCTCGCCTTTTCATTTCTCCATCGAGTGAGTAAGTCTCGGACCCACCCCCATCTCCTCCAGAAAGAAAAATAGTTAAATGGTGGAGACACTTCGGGTTCATTGACTTCGGAGTCTACTTCAATACGCATCTCGAAATTGCTTTCGGAACTAATGGAATCCAAGCTAGGTGTAGGATCCATCTCTTATGATCAGTTAGAGGATTTTCGATATGAAATGATTTTCGGTTATCGGATAATATTCTAATTATATAGAATATCTAATATAGTACAGAAGATCCCGTAGATTACGAAGGAAATTAAGGAAACGTGTCAGATAAAGTCTACAGTAACAGATACGCTAAGATATGGATTTGTCTATACACTATTCATGCAATCGATGCAGTAAGATGTGTCTAAACTAGGAATGATAAGCAGGTAATTTTCTAATGATGATAAGTAGATGATTTTCGACACGAAATGATAAGCAAAACTTTTGACATGCAGACACGGTCGAAGTCCAGACTCACTAATGCATCTAAACAACTATCAGTTAGACACACTAATGCAAGGCCTGGTTCGATAAGACCACCGCTCTGATACCAACTCTAACGACCCGTCCTAATCTATCTTGACGAATACATTACGTTTGGTTACATCACGAGGTACTTGACCTCTATATGATACATTTTACAAACATTGCATTCATTTTTAAAAGAAAAACTTTCATTACATCGAAAGTTGACGGCATGCATACCATTTCATAATATATCCAACTATAATTGACTTAATAATAATCTTGATGAACTCGACGACTCGAATGCAACGTCTTTTGAAATATGTCATGAATGACTCCAAGTAATATCTCTAATATGAGCAAATGCACAGCGGAAGATTTCTTTCATACCCGAGAATAAACTTTAACGACCCGTCAAAGTACACTTGACGACCATCGTTATCTTGGTCCTACAGCTTGATCATAACTCTATATGAATTTGATAAATAACCTTGCATTCTTTTTTTAAAAAATGATTTCCTATAAAGGAAACCTACCAAAATGTGTAAGTTTTGAAAAACCATACATTATTACTTAACCAAAAGTTGACCAAAACAAGTCAACAACATCCACCATTAAATGTATCAAAATAGAATGCAAGTTAATGTTTAACAAAAGCTGCCATCATAAATATGCAGACTCTCTAAGCACAGCGGAAGCAATCAATCATGAACCTGAGAATAAAACATGCGAGTAACTGTCAACAAAAATGTTGAGTGAATTATAGGTTTAATATTACAAACAATATTTAATTTAAACCATAAAAATTTATGTTTGAAAACATAAAAACTCCTTTTTGGACCACAAAATTATATGCTAGAAAACATATAAAAACATTATTCCATTTTCCATGAGCCACCTGGTAACCACTTAACCATTTATTAACCCTTACCAAACACAATAAATAATATACACCGAACAAGTGTATCTTCAACTAAATACGAAGTACTAATACATTCCGATTATAAATTGCTAGCGCGACTAGCTCGAAATGGGGTTGTCAAACCCGATAGATCTATCCATAGGATTCGCGTTCACCAGTAGAAACCAGTGATTACAATTACCAGATTATGGAATATTTTTGTCCGACATACAACGAATAATTTAAATCAACTTCCACTTGTGTCCAATATGAAAAATAAAATGCATGTATTCTCATCCCAAAAGATTTAAAATAGAAAAATGGGACTATAACTCACCTTAAAGCAAATGAAGTAACCGCACAAAAATGCAAACAGCAAACGAAGTAAAGTGATCAGGAATGATCACAACGCCGACCTATAAATAAAGCAGGTCGATATAAATAACTAACTTAGGTCAAGTCTTAGTATGATAGCTATTGTACATGTTGCAAGTAGACATAGAACAACACTCAACATGCATCGGTTTGATTGGAACAGCGTACGGACACACACTTTCTATTTTTAGAAAGTTTCTATTTTTAGCAGGTTTCCATTTTTGGAAAGTTTCTATTTTAGAAAAGTTTCTATTTTAGGAAAGTTTCTATTTTAGGAAAGTTTCTATTTTTAGAAAGTTTCTATTTTAGGAAAGTTTCTATTTTTAGAAAGTTTCCATATTTAGAAAGTTGCTATTTTTGGAAAGTTTATAAGTTAGGAAAGTTTCCTTAATTAGAAAGTCAACAAAAGTCAACTGAAATTCAAAGTCAACCGAAAGTCAACCTTGGTCAAACATAGTCAACGTTAATTTTTAAAGTATAATTTATATTAATAATATAAGTTATAATGTTAATTAAAGTCAAATATGTATAATTATGTCATAACATAAGTTTAATTAAATTAAAATGAATTATTAAAGTTAACATAAGTTTAAATGATATAATTAATATAACATAAGTATTTAATTAATTAATTAAATATTAATCATAATATAAGTATTATTAATTAATAATAAGTTTTAATCATATCATAAGTATTATTAATTAATAATGAATTATTAATCATATCATAAGTTTTAATTAAAATTATTAAATCATAAGTATTTAATAATTGAATTATAATTAAATAATAACTAAGCCTTATAATAATTAAATGATTAATTAATCCTTATTATAAGTTATAAGTCTTATTATAATAAGCTCATAACATAAGTTTAATACTTACCATAAGTATTTTTCATTAATAATAAAAGTATTATTAATCATAAGTTTAATTAAAGTTTCATTAATCATAATTAATTAATAAATGATATAATAAATATGTATATCATAAGTCTTAAATTAAAATAATTAATTTTAATATCATAAATAATTTATTAATAATGAAAATCATTATTTATGTCATAAGTCTTATTTAATAACCATAAGTTTTAATTAAAAGTTCATCGGGTCATAACTGGAGCCCCGGGAATCAGTTTTCGGCGAGTCTTATATATATATATCTTCGCCTAACCAACCCACCCGACACATTAGTGTGCTCAAGAACACCCTAAGAATAGCCACCAAGTCATGACCTACAGCCATTAATCAACTTGGAGCTTTAATCCGTTCAAAAACATGTTTTAGTCATATCGGGTGATCCGTGGCTCGGATTTTGATGACCCGAACTTGAAAGTTCATCCAATAATCAATCCCAACACACTAGTACACCCTAAAGACTCCAAAAGTGGTCACAAAGTCGGACCACACCTGCACCAATTCGTTCTTACATTTTAATTTCAATTAAACACCATTTTAATCATATCTAGAGCTCCGGGAATCGAAATAACATGAATCCGGAGTCTAAAATTAATGTCTTGATGAAAGGAACTCATCTAAACACTTTAATTTCACTTTTACATCAGTTAAGTTTACAGAAATGATCACACAAACCTCTGTCCAAAAACAATCAAACCGAAAACATGAATTATCGAGTGAATCTACGCATACAATCAACAATACAACAGCATACTATCATCATACTATCATAATAACATGAAAATACATAAAAATAAATGAAAATTCAAAAATCTAGGGTTAGGGTTTATACCCTAATCGAAAATCGAATGATATGAACGTGTAGAGGAGAACGAGAGCAATTCGATTACACTAAAAGCCCTATGATCCAAGCATGATTTTTGGTTGAAGATGATGATGTTTATGGTGATGATGGTGATGGCAGAGATGGGAGAGGAAGAGAGAATTTTCAAAAAAATGAGGTTTAGGTTGAAATGAGGAGTAAATGTGGTGTTTTGAACAAATGCATCACAAGTTTCAAAGTTAGGCAAAACCACCCCCTCCCCTTGATAATTTTGGCCAAAAAAGAAGGGTAGGACCCACTTGTGGTACATCTTGAAGTATGGACTAAAAACTTTAAGCCCGAACGCCCGAACGAAACCCGAAACGCGAAAACACCGCTACGCGATTAAATATTCGGAGAGATAATGCATACGCAAAAAATAAAATATATAAACACTATATATAAAAATATGATATAAAAATATCATATTTAAAATAATTTGGATGTAAAAATCCCAAAAGTCTAACCATTGGTTTGAAAACCGAAAGGATTCGCTTGATAGAAATCCACGACACATAGAAATGTACGAATTAAAATATGAATACAAATATTCACATATCACATAATAATTAATATATTATTACTAAAATAATAATATAGGTCATAAAAATGACGTGGCACAAATAACAATTAACGGACGTTAAATAGTAAACGGTAAAAGATAACAGAAAAAGTAGGGTCGTAACATAAACATGCTTTAAAGTGTCAACCAAAAGGTTGGTAAGTTCATTAGTTTATCATAATCAATCATTTTCATCATTTTAATAGACCACAAGATTTTCATTTTCTGTTATCATAAATATACGTCCCATGCATAGAGACAAAAATCATTCATATGGATTGAACACCTGGTAATCGACATTAAAAAGATGCATATAAGAATATCCCCTATCATTCTGGGAAATCCTTCGGACATGATAAAAACGAATTCGAAGTACTAAATCATCCGGTACTTTGGATGGGGTTCGTTAGGCCCAACAGATCTATCTTTAGGATTCGCGTCAATTAGGCGTGCACTAATTCTCAAAATTAGTGATGTTCCCTAATTCTTAGGCTACCAAGCAAAAAGGGGCATATTCGGCTTCGATCATTCAACCATATAATGTAGTTTCGATTACTTGTGTCTATTTTGTAAAACATTTATAAAAATTGCGCATGTATTCTCAGTCCAAAAATATAAAGGGTAAAAAGGCAAATGAAACTCACTATACTATATTTTGTAGTAAAAATACATATGACGTCATTGAACAAGTGTAAGGTTGGCCTCGGATTCACGAACCTATATCAGTTATATATATTAAAACATATAATAACAACTAACAAGTTGATATATTAATAATTTACATATCATATTACTAATTAAGTTATATTTAGCCAATGTATTTTAGGTAGTTAATATTTATTTTTACATTACATTTATTAATATTAATATAGTAAATACTTATTAAAGTAATTTAATAATATAATATTTATCATTTATCATAATATATTACAAATAGAAATTTATTTCAAGGTTTATATATGATAAGATATATATTTATATTAATTAATATACTTTATAGATATCTTACTTAATGTCATAAAATTTAGTAATATATAATATTAACATATTTGTAATGTATTTTTGAAAAATAATATTCTTTTGTAATAATAACAATAATAGTGATAATAAAAATGATACTTTTGATAATGATAATTTTTAATATAAATGGTGTTAATAATAATTTCAATAATGATACTAATAATAATAACCTAAATGATAATAAAAATGTTAATTCTAATATCAATGTTAATAATAATAATGACAATAATTTTATTAATCATTTTAATACTAAGGATAATAATTTTAATAGAAATGATAATAATAATAATAATAATAATAATAATAATAATAATAATAATAATAATAATAATAATAATAATAATAATAATAATAATAATAATAATAATAATAATAATAATAATAATAATAATAATAATAATAATGATATTACTAATATTAACAATAATGATAATAATAAAATTGAGTAATAAGTAAACTACCTCAATGAAGTCGTCCTTAAAAAAAATGCCCAAGTCCGGGTTTGAACCCGGACGTCCCGATAACATCCTTAACCACTCCTCTGACCTCGCTTATTCTGATTTATTTCGTACGTAAAACTTATTTAACCAATATATTATCGTTTTCATTTTTCCCATTAATCACCTCATCATCACAACTTTATATCCAAATCGATTAACACAATATCAATATCTTTATCTCCACCATAACAATACCATAATCATATTCATGATCATAGTCATTATTATTACTTCGTTCATCGCAGTTGACATAGTCCGATCATCATCATCTTCTAACTATATTATCTATCTCAATCGTCATCATCAACTATATTTTTATCTCGCCATTAACCTCACTTCCATACTAAACCATAATCATCTATTCGTCAAACATTACTATACTCATAATCATAATCACTAATCCATAATTATAAATCATAATCCATACTCATAGATCATAATCATCATCATTATTCTTTTCGGTTCATCTACACAAACAACATGGCTCAACTAATTAAATTTGGCCTCGGTCCATCTCATCGATCCAACACCTTTTATTTTGTTCGATTAATTGGATCCACCAAATCCTAATGCTAGTGATTAGAAACCTTTGACCCGATTCTATATAATTCTTTTCCTACAGTAAGCAAGTAAGACCTGAAATTTGGATTTGGAAATAAACTTTGTAAAGTCATTCGGTGGAGTCCACGTTACAAAGTGAAAGGAAAAAAAATGGCACGTTCTTGGTTAGTTTTTCCAACTTGTCGGCCATGAGCTTTTTTCAGGTCCCATTTAATAATTTGCTATATCTCTATAAATTAATATCCTATACCAAGTTGACAAATAACGCATAAAAGGATTTTCATTCGTTAGTTTGCTCAGAGAAGAAACAAAATAACAAGGAGACAACGATTTTAATTATTATAAAGGAATTGGTGGTGGGTTTAGGTGGTTTCGATTGGTTTTGCAGATTCTCACCGAAGTAAAACAGAAACCAATAGTGTGCAGCAGTTCGTTTGGTTATTGTGGTGTTCTAATGGTTCGTTTTATGTGGGTTGATCGAACACTAACAAATAGCAACAGAAGATGGTTAGCAGCAGTTTGGTATTTCGATGGTGCAGTTATAGTCGTTGTCATAGATTCAAAACAAAAATAGACAGCAGCCTGCAGTGGTTTCAATATTGGTTTGGTTCAAGATTAAAGATGGTGGTGTTTAGTGTCTCGGTTTTAACAGCTCAACGAGAGATAGCTCGAGTAGCGGTTTCATGATTTCATGTGGGTTTCCTGATGGTTTAAAACAGAAAAAGAAATAGATAACGTTGCAGTAATGATTATGGTGTTGGTTGTTTATGGTGGTTGAAGTTGGTTGAACGAGGCTATAAGAAGTAACAAACGATAATAGTTCAGTTTGTTGCACATCGAATAAAATGAATTATGATGTTGATTGATAAATGACTAGGTGAAGGTGGTGATTTAGGGTGATCATGGGTGATGATAGTGGTTGATAATGCTAAAAACGAACATATATTTCATAGCATTATCCCTCAAGAAAGACAAGCTTTTAGTTGCAATTGTTCTATTTACAAGTGATATTCGTTTAAATAATAAAAGGTGAAGACAAAAGACAGATTCGACGATTTGAAGACGCAAACGACCAAAAAGCTAAAAAGTACAAAGTACAATCAAAGTGGTTCAAATTATTGATGAGAAACGTCTCAAAATTATAAGAGTACAAGACGCAAAACGCAAAGTACAAGATATTAAATAGTACGCAAGGACGCTCGAAAATCCGGAACCGAGACATGAACCAACTTTCAGTGCGCGATGCAATGGACCAAAAATTACAAGTCAACTATGCATAAGAATAAAATATAATATATAATTAATTATATATATTATTATATAATATAATTTTACGCAACCCAGGTTTTGGATCTAATATGTGAGCTGGTTTCCAGACATCCGCACTCGCGGTACTTTTGTGAAGGATACATCCGCACTCGCGGAGCTCTACAGTACAACGTGGGCCTATAAAACCCATCGAATTCTGCACGAATTTTACACACCTTTTCTAATTCATTCTCTCTATCTCACGTATATATATATATTATAATTTTAATTTTAATTTTAATTTTAATTTTAAATTCTAATAATAAGGGTATGTTAGCGAATGTTGTAAGGGTGTAAGTCAAAATTCTGTCCGTGTAACGCTACGCTATTATTAATCATTGTAAGTTATGTTCAACCTTTTTAAATTAATGTCTCGTAGCTAGTTATTATTATGCTTATTTAAGCCAAAGTAATCATGATGTTGGGTTAAAATATTAAAATTGGGTAATTGGGCTTTGTACTATAATTGGGGTTTGGACAAAAGAACGACACTTGTGGAAATTAGACTATGGGCTATTAATGGGCTTTATATTTGTTTAATTAAATGATAGTTTGTTAATTTAATATAAAGACTCACAATTAGACGTACCTATAAATAACCATATACACTCGATCGGACACGATGGGCGGGATATTTATAAGTACTAATAATCGTTCATTTAACCAGACACGGGAATGAATTAATAGTTAATAGACTTATTAAAATAGGGGTGAATTATATACAAGGACACTTGGTGTAATTACAGTTTAATCCCCAATTAGTTGGAATATTTGACTTCGGATATAAGGATAATTTGACGAGGATACTCGCACTTTATATTTATGACTGATGGACTGTTATGGACAAAAAACAGACGGACATATTGAATAATCCAGGACAAAGGACAATTAACCCATGGTAATAAACTAAAATCAACACGTCAAACATCATGATTACAGAAGTTTAAATAAGCATAATTCCTTTATTTCATATTTAATTGCACTTTTAATTATCGTACTTTTTACTGTCATTTTATTTAATTGCACTTTTAATTATCGTACTTTTTAATTATCGCAATTTTATTTATTGTCATTTTATTTATCGCATTTTAACTTATCGCACTTTAATTTACTTTACACTTTAAATTAAGTTATATTTATTTTTAATATTTTACATTAGGTTTTAACTGCGACTAAAGTTTTAAAATCGACAAACCGGTCATTAAACGGTAAAAACCCCCTTTTATAATAATAATACTACTTATTTATATATATATATATATATATATATATATATATATATATATATATATATATATATTTATACAAATATAGTTTTAAAAATATAGCGTTAAACTTGGCTAGTCCCTGTGGACGAACCGAACTTACTAAAAACTACACTACTGTACGATTAGGTACACTGCCTATAAGTGTTGTAGCAAGGTCTAGGTATATCCACTCTATAAATAAATAAATAACTTGTGTAAAATTGTATCGTATTTAATAGTATTTTGTAGTAAAAATATAACTATTTTGTACCCCTTCGCTTTAACATCAAGTATTTTTGGTGCCGCTGCCGGGGAATCCTAAACGTCGAAAGCGCAACGCTATAAAAAAAGATTTTTATTAAGTCGTAATCTATTTCTGTAAAAATATACATTTTAAATATTAAAAATACAAGAAAAAGAAAAATATATCTATATTTTTAAGTTTAGTTAAATTAAAAAGTTTTTATATTTATTTTTTTTATTTATTGTGAAAAAGTTATAAAAAAGTAATAAGTTATATTTATATTTTTCATAATTTAAAAACAGAAAAAAAATTATAGAAACTGAGCCTGCAAAATTCGACCTGCATCTTATCTGAATCTGTGGTATCCGCACTCGCGGTACTTTTTGCTAGTTGGCATTCGCACTCGCGGAGGTCTCTGACAGGTCAAACATTGCAGCATTAATTATGAAATTAGGGTTATTTAATTAATTATTATTATTAATTAGGGTTTAATTAAAATATTAATTAGTTTTAGTTTAATTAAATTTGTATTTTCAGTTTAATTAGTTTTATTAATATATAAAAATTAATACTTTTATAAATAAATAATATAAAAATAATATTTTTATAAAAATTATACTTTTTACAACTTTAAGTTTATTTTTATATTTTGTATCTTTTTATTTTTTTTAGCGTAATATTTGTATTTTTCGTTCGTTTTTAGTTTTAAGTCATAGTTTTTGCTATAGTTATTTTAATTTCTAGATTTTTAGGCTTTGCCGTAAAATTCATTAAGTGCTTTTTCTTTAGACTAAGATTTAGGTACTTTAGAATTTTGCGATGCCATTTTAAGATTTTAGTTCTTTTTAAGTTATTGCCGTTTTGGATTTAGAATTCCTTTTAAGCTTTAATATTTTTAGAAGCAACTCTTAATTCTTAGTTTTTAGACTTTTAAGTTTCGACGCGCTACGTTATTTTTATTATTTTTCGACCTTTTATTTTTTGACATTTTTCGACGCGCTCTTTTTCTTTCTTATTTCACGATGCTCTAGTTTTTAGGATATAGAATTTTCTATTTCTTCTCTAAAATTTCTTTAAAAATCAAAACGAAAAATTATTTTAAGTGGTTAAATTGATAAACATCCAAAATTTTCTGGTTTGTAGTAATAGTTGGATTTGTTAGTGGCGAGTTGTGGGCTTCCGATTTAAAGGGTCCTGGCTACCTGCTGCATCTATTGGCTATTCGAAACGTGGGCAAAATCAGAAAAGTCTATTAATTTGATAACTTATATAATTTTTATTTTTATAACTAATAGGATATTCAGTGAATGCATCGAGCAAAATGTTCACCACCTTTTATACGTTCACCACCTGTAACTCGATCAAGACATCTAGCTAATATTGCCGCATTTGATTTTTCTTTAGAATCGTCATCAAGTCGACCAAGTACTCCAATTCAAATTTCCGATAATCTATTTTTTGAACCAGACCTCACAATTGAGAATCCGGAGGATATTCAGGGACAATTCAGAGATCCTGAACCATTAATCTTTCCTCCGGAACCACCAATCATTCAAACAGAGATTGTAGAGGAACAACCCATTAAATCAGAATCCTCTAGTGATTCAGATTCAACAAATTCAATCATGGAAAATCTGGAACCTCTAAGTATGGAAGACCGAATGAGAGGACAAATCCTACACATGGTGACTAATCAATGCCAATTTAGTGGTGCGCCGAAGGAAGATCCAAATGAACATCTTCATACCTTTAATAGGATCTGTACTCTATTTAAAATAAGAGAAGTGGAGGATGAACAGATATATCTCATGTTATTTCCCTGGACTTTAAAGGAAGAAGCCAAAGATTGGCTAGAGTCGTTACCTGAAGGGGCGATTGATACATGAGACTTTTTAGTTGAAAAATTTCTTAAACAATTCTTTCCGGCATCTAAAGCTGTGAGACTTCAAGGAGAAATTGTTACGTTCACACAAAAGCCAAACTAAACTCTATATGAAGCGTGGACAAGATTTGGAAAGTTATTGAGAGGATGTCCGCAACATGGTTTAGACACTTGTCAAATAGTACAAATATTCTACCAAGGATGTGACATCACTACAAGAAAAGACATCGATATAGCAGCTGGTGGTTCTATTATGAAGAAAACCGCAACTGACACTTACAAAATTATTGATAACACTGCTTCCCACTCACATGAGTGGCATTAAGAAAAATATATCATTAGATCATCTAAAGCAGCTAGAGCTGATTCTAGCCATGACTTCGATTCCATTTCTGCAAAGATAGATGCTGTCGAGAGACGAATGGAAAAGATGACTAAAGATATTCACTCAATAAGAATTAGTTGTGAGCAGTGTGGAGGACCACATTTAACAAAAGATTGTCTCAGTATTGAACAAACAATGGAACAAAGAGATAATGTTTCATACATGAACCAAAGGCCTGGAAATAATTATCAGAATAATTATCAACCGCCAAGACCAATCTACAATCAAAACCAGAAGTATAATCGAAATGTTCCATACAACAACCAACAAGGTCCTAGCAATCAACAAGTATCTAACAATACTTACAATCATCAAAGACCTATTTTTCAAAACAAACCACCACAAACCGATGATAAAAAGCCAAATTTAGAAGATATGATGTCAAAGCTAGTTGAATCTCAAATACAGTTTTTCACATCTCAGAAACAAACCAATGAACAAAATGCTCAAGCATTTAGAAATCAACAAGCTTCTATTCAAAATTTGAAACAAGAAGTAAGCAACCTAGCAAGGTTGATAGGTGAAAGAAAATTGGGAAGTCTACCTAGTGATACAAATGTTAACCCCATGAATGAAACAGCTAAAGCCATTACCACAAGAAGTGGTATTACACTTAAACCACCTGAAATGCCTATAATTTCTGATGACTCTATTCCTACTCCACAAGAACCACAACCTGAGCAAGATAAGGAAACAGAACCGGTAGTTGAAAAGGTTAATGAAGATAACACAATTAAGGCTAAACCTTATGTTAAACCATACCAACCACCACTTCCTTATCCTAGTAAAATGAGAAAAGAAAGACTTGAAGCCGAGCAATCTAAATTCTTGGATATGTTTAAACAAATAAATGTCAATCTTCCTTTCATTGATGTAATTTCAGGAATGCCTAGATATGCTAAATTTCTGAAAGATCTAATCACAAATAGAAAGAAAATGGAAGAGCTCTCGGCTGTTACAATTAATGCTAATTGTTCTGTAGTGCTATTGAATAAGATACCAGAAAAACTTTCAGATCCAGGAAGTTTCACAATTCCATATTTTCTGGGTAGTCTTAGTTCAATAGAAGCATTGGCAGACTTAGGTGCTAGTAGAAATTTAATGCCGTATTCACTATACGCTAAACTAGACCTTGGAGAATTGAAACCAACAAGAATAAGCATACAACTAGCCG
The DNA here is from genome assembly GCF_046630445.1 of Rutidosis leptorrhynchoides. NCBI lineage: Eukaryota > Viridiplantae > Streptophyta > Magnoliopsida > Asterales > Asteraceae > Rutidosis > Rutidosis leptorrhynchoides. Next base: position 110,885,453 of record NC_092342.1, on the reverse strand, counting down.
ATCGATCAGTAAAATATCCTAGAGGGATAATGGAGAACATGCTAGTTAAAGTTGGTACTTTAGTATTTCTAGTAGATTTTGTTATTCTGGACATAGAAGAAGATTCTCGAGTTCCTCTCATATTAGGAAGACCATTCTTAAACACGGCTAAAGCAATAATAGACGTGTTCGGTAAGAAACTGACCTTAAGTATAGAGGACGAGAGTGTTACTTTTTTAGTTGATAGAGCCATGCAATAACCGCAATCTGCAGATGATACATGTTATTATATTCAAACTATAGATTCACATGCAGAATTGTTAGAAGAATTTCCAGAATTACAAGGAACGGGAGAATGTTCTTTAGGAGAAGGAAATGAACCAATTGATGAAACTGAAATGTTAGCTACACTTATGGCTAATGGATATGAACCAACAAAAGAAGAAATTCAAATGCTAAAAGAAAAAGACAGATATCGATACAAATCATCGATAGAAGAACCACCGACATTAGAGCTAAAGCCACTTCCAAACCATTTGGAATATGCTTATTTACATGGTGAATCTGAATTACCTGTAATAATATCTTCTTCTCTTACTGAAAATGAAAAATCTCAACTCATTTCTGTGCTAAAAGCTCATAAACCAGCTATTGCATGGAAGATTCATGATATTAAAGGAATAAGTCCTTCGTATTGCACACATAAAATCCTTATGGAAGAAGGTCATAAAATGTATGTATCGGCCCCAACGAAGACTAAATCCTAATATGCAAGATGTTGTTAAGAAAGAAATTATTAAACTGGTAGATGCAGGTTTAATTTATCCAATCTCTGATAGTCCATGGGTAAGCCCAGTTCAATGCGTACCTAAGAAGGGTGGCATGACTGTCATCACAAATGAGAAAAATGAGCTTATTCCTACTAGGACTATAACAGGATGGCGTGTTTGTATTGATTATAGAAAATTAAATGACGCCACCAGAAAAGATCACTTTTCCTTACCTTTCATTGATCAAATGTTGGAAAGATTAGCCGGTAATAGTTACTATTATTTTCTTGACAGTTTTTCCGGATATTTTCAAATTCCAATAGCACCCGAGGATCAAGAGAAAACCATGTTCATGTGCCCTTATGGTACTTTTGCTTATAAACGCATGCCATTTGGACTTTGCAACGCCCTTGCAACCTTTCAAAGGTGTATGATGGCGATTTTTCACGACATGATAGAAGAATGCATGGAAGTTTTCATGGATGACTTTTCAGTCTTCGGTGATACATTTGAATCATGTCTAGTTAATCTGGAACGAATGCTTATTAGATGCGAATAATCAAATCTAGTACTTAATTGGGAGAAATGCCATTTCATGGTTAAAGAAGGCATCCTTCTCGGTCATAAAATTTCAAAGGAAGGAATTGAAGTAGATAGAGCTAAAGTAGATGTAATTGCTAAACTTCCACATCCCACCAATGTTAGAGGAGTTAGGAGTTTTCTAGGGCATGCCAGTTTTTACCGACGTTTCATAAAATATTTTTCTAAAATTGTCACTCCTATGAATAAACTCCTAGAAAAGGATGTTCCATTCATCTTTTCAGATGAATGCATCAAATATTTTAATATTCTTAAAGAAAAACTCACTAATGCGCCGATCATGATAACTCCAAATTGGAATCTACCGTTTGAACTCATATGCGATGCAAGTGATTTTGCAATGGAAGCCGTTTTAGGACAAAGGATTGAAAAATGATTTCAACCTATTTATTATGCTAGTAAGACATTACAAGGAGCACAAACAAATTACACAACTACTGAAAAATAACTCCTTGCCATTGTCTTTGCTTTTGACAAATTTCGTTCATATCTCGTTCTAGCTAAAACGGTGGTCTATACTGACCTTTCTGCTCTTAGATTCCTATTTTCGAAACAAGATGCCAAACCACAATTAATCCGTTGGATCTTACTCTTACAAGAGTTCGATATTGAAATCCGAGACAAAAAGGGAGCAGAAAATCTCGCAGCTGATCATCTTTCTCGTCTTGAAAATTCCGAATTAGAAGTTCTAAATGAATCGGCCATACAAGACAACTTTCCTGATGAATATCTATTGAAGATAGATTATAGTGAAATTCCATGGTTTGCAGACTATGCAAACTACTTAGTATGTGGATTCCTTGAAAAAGGATTATCGTACCAAAAACGAAAGAAATTCTTTAGTAATATAAAACACTATTTCTGGAAAGATCAACATTTGTTTAAAAGTTGTCCCGATGGAATAATACGCCGATGTGTATTCGGAGATGAAGCTAGACAAATCTTAAATCATTGTTACACAGGACCAACAGGAGGGCATTATGAGCCTCAACTCACAGCAAGAAAAGTTTATGATACTGGATTCTATTGGCCTACAATTTTCAAAGATGCACACCTTCTTTGCAAATCTTGTGATGCTTGTCAAAGGGCCGGAAAAATAAGTCAACGTGATGAAATGCCACAAAATGTCATTTAAGTATGTGAAGTATTTGACATTTAGGGTATTGACTTTATGGGTCCATTTCCAAAATCTCATAATAATCTCTACATTCTCGTTGCCATTGATTATGTATCTAAATGGGCGGAAGCACAAGCTCCCCAACTAACGATGCACGAGTTGTAGTCAACTTCTTAAAACGTCTTTTTGCTAGTTTTGGAACACCAAAAGCTTTAATAAGTTATCGGGGTACTCATTTTTGTAATAATCAACTTGAGAAAGTTCTCAAAAGATATGGAGTAACTCATAAAATCTCAACCGCTTATCATCCATAAACAAGTGGACAAGTTGAAAATACCAACCGAGCTTTAAAACGTATTCTAGAGAAAACCGTAGGATCAAATCCGAAGGAATGGTCCATGAAATTAGAGGATGCACTTTGGGCTTTTAGAACAGCCTACAAAACTCCAATTGGAACCACACCTTTTAGACTCGTTTACGGAAAAGCATGTCATCTTCCAGTAGAAATTGAACATAAAGCATTTTGGGCGTTGAAGACATGTAATCTTGATTTGCTTGAAGTCGGACGTCTACGGTTAAGCCAACTAAACGAATTAGAAGAATTAAGACATGAAGCATACGAAAATTCGTTAATCTATAAGGAAAGAACGAAGAAATGGCATGATAAAAGAATCAGAAGTTCAAAAGAATTTAAAGAAGGAGACAGAGTTCTTCTTTTCAATTCACGATTCAAGCTATTTCCTGGAAAATTAAAATCAAGATGGTCTGGACCATTCATAGTCAAAAGAGTTTTCCCGTACGGAACAGTAGAATTAATAAATTCAAATGGGATTGAATTTAAAGTTAATGGTCACAGAGTTAAACATTACATAGATAATCCAATGGAAGTTGAAGATGAAGTTAATCACAATTTCGACACCACAGCTAACTAAGTGTGGGAAGGTTCGAATCTTTTTAGGGTAATATGTATTCCTGTTAGAGTTAGATATTCTGTTTTCGTGTAGTTTTCGAGAATGGAATCCGAATGGTCTTTCCCTAGCAGATCCTAAAGAACTAGTCTTCTTCCCCCATTCTGAATTTTTATTTTTTTTAGGTTTTACGAGATGAAGAATTTCTTTGATCTAAACCATGGTCTAATGCCACACACTATGATTACTAAACGTAATAATGACACACTTCCGAGTGAACTAGTATCATTCATAAGAGAAAAAATGGACGGGGTAAGAAAAGAACTCAGAAAAGATCATCATAAGATACATTTTGGTAAAGGAAAATCAAAATCTGCTACAAAATGAAGAGCACGACACCTTGAAAGATGTTATAAATGCGGAAAATGGTCACACGAAGGTAAATGTTCAAATAATCAAACATATTCAAATACCGAATTTGTTACTCTATGCAGAGAAGGACCATTCATATGTTTAGAAGAAAAGATATTGAAAATTCGAGGTTATGCTTATGTAGCTATGGAGAACCAAATCACACGACTCTCCTATGAGTCGGCTAAAGCAGGTCTCTGAGAATTCTATCTCACAGGTAAGTATGTACAGTTTTTTTATTTTTATTTTTATTGCTTTTAACCTTTTGATAATAAACGCTAAATCATTCGCTATAAAGTATTAAATTGGTATTCAATAAAATTAGGTATGCGTAACAGAAATTATTGATATCATACAAAAATTTATTACATCACTGCGAAATTTACCGTTTATTCTTAAGGTATAAATAACTTTAATCAATTAACCCAAAATATTTCAGAAATTCGTCAGGAGTAAAACTAGGTAATATAGCCGAAATTACTTTACCGAAAAGAGGGCGTATATTTTTGATAATATTTGATTGATTAAAGTGGGATAAAAGACCAAAAAGATTTTTAATTAAATTTTTTTTAAAAAAATTAATAAATTAATATTAAATTATTATTGTAAACTTTTTAAATTAATATATTTAAGTTTGTAAATATTTGAAAAATTAATATTTTTAATATAAGTTTGTATGTTTAAAAACAAAAATATAATATGAATTTGGTGTGAATTTTTAAAAATTTTAATAATATGAATTTTTAATTTTATGCATTTTAAATTTAAGTTTGGTGTGATTTTAAAAACAAAAATTTACTTTATTTCACAAAGTTAAAATTTTGATTTTTAAAATTTGTCGTGAGTTGAAAACTAGGTCATTGAACCGAAATTGCTTTACCCGAGGGCGGGACGAGAAATTTTATTATCATTATTTTTAATCTTATTGATTTAAAGTATGCCAAAAACATTAAAAAACCCAAAAATCTTTGCTTTTAAAACAACGCTTTAAAAAGACGAATTTTTAAAAAAAAATTTGAGGGACGGACTAGGTCAACGTACCGAAACAACCTCATCCTAAATAAAAAGGAAAACAAAATTTTAAATTAATCAAGTAATTGTTTTATTAATAAAGGTTTTATATAAAAAAAAATGGGAAAAACCGCACTCGCTGTACTTTGTGGGTACCCACATTCGCACTCGCGGAGGTAGAAAAACCCAGCTGGGTTAACTGGTCGAACAGACCAGTCCCCAACACCCACACCATTTTTTTTCTGCGAAAAACACACACAAAACGCTCTCAATTTCGCGATTTTTCACCGATAAACATCAAATTTTTTGCTAAAATCATGTTGAGAAGGATGCTACCAAGAAGTTTCTCATGGAAATCGGTAATTTCTACATCTAAACACCCTTTAATTCAGATTATTAGTGTTCTTGAACAAAAATATACCTAATTTGATTTTGATGATTTCTAGTGTAATTGTGCTTAAATTGATTGTATATTATGCTTGTATAACCTAGATTTATGCTATTTAACATGATTAGAAGCCTTAAACTTCAAATTTTGAGTAATCTAGGGTTTGTGTTCTTGAGCAAAATTGGGACTTTTTGATATAAACGGGTTATGGCCGAATTTTGTTGTTAGTTTATACTAAATTGAGTAGTGTAACATGTTTAGGTTGCTAAATGATCAAAACTTTGATCCTAAACGTGATTTTCAAGTATTAAAGTAGACTTTTTGAATAAAAAAATGCATGAACTCAATTTAATTGATATGAATGCCATTTGGAACTTGTTTAATTGCTAGTAATGATTATTTTGACATGTTATTTGAGATACAAGCTAAAGAACATTGTATACATTCTCATATTTGTTCATTTGTAAAAGTGTAGAATTGTTAATATTATGAAAATGCGTATAAAGTTTATTATGGATTAAACATGTCATTATGATTATTTTGGTTTATGATTTTGCTAACACTAATGCATATTTGGATGCACAAAAATTGTGTTTAATGTGTTTTGCAGACTGAAAGGGGTGAATCTTCATCCGCATCTCAGGCTCACAATGCTCCTCCTAAGAATGCAGAAGAACAGGAGATTAACGACCAATATAGACAAGATTTACCGCATCAATTCATTTCATATTCAAATATAGAATTGGCAGATTTACATCCTAATTTAAGGTTTAATCGACATTGGATAGATTATCCAAAATACCAGAGGAACTTGCACACACTTCAGTCTAATGTTGTTGAAGTACCTAGAGTAATAGATTGGGAACCGTTAGAAATAGTTGGATTGGCCGGTCCAATCAGAGAATTACTTACACAAAGGTATGGTAATTCTACTTTTACTGATTGGGAACGTTTGTTTAATATACGTAGGCGTGTATATAGAGAATGGTGTGTGGAATTATTATGTAGTGTTGAAATAAATGATCGGGTATCTACCTTAACCGATCGTAGTTTTATTAGATTTTTATTAGGAGGTGTGATGCGCCATATGTCTCTACTAGACATGGCCCAGGCTTTATGTATATATACGCCTGAGGAACTAGCATCTACTGATTGTCAAGGGTTGATACTTAATGGTAGGAGGATTCATGAAAATTTTGATATGAATGAAATATGGTGTAGAATGACTAGGCATAACCGATTTTGTGGGGGGAATAACTCTTATACTGATATTGATAGAGCTGAGCTAAGAGTAATCCATAGGTTCTTAGCAAACTCGATTACACAGCGAGGTAAAAACAAAGAGAAAGTAAATGAGAATGATTTATTTTATCTCATGTGTATTCGAGACCCACAGAGCGCTGTGAGTATACCTTATTGTGTGGGTTATTATTTATCATCTATAGTTAAGAGTATACGGCCTAATGGTATAATAGGAGGTGGTATCTTTGTTACTTTAATTGCTGAGTATATCGGTGTCGATAGAAATCAAGGGGGGATTAATAATTGCAGCACCAGAACCCCGTGATCCAATTGGTTTGAAAGTATATCATAGTGCTAAGGTTTTAAAGAAACGACATAACGCTGCAGTACCATATGATGGCCCGCATCCACAGGTCGAAAGAGATCAGCAGCAAGGTAACGCGGGAGGGGGGAATGAGATGACAGAAATGCAACTTTTTATGGCTCATCATGAATATGAAATGGCTAGACAACAAGCATTTCAAGATTGGTAGTATCATCAAAACCAAATCATAAGTCATCGTGCACACATAAATGCAAACTACATTGCTACTCCAATGCCCGTATTTCCTCCCTAGACTATACAGACCCGACCACCGTACCCTACATATGACCCAGCTTAAGCATTTTACAGTACATACGGCTATGAATGGGATCCCTACTGGCACAATCCTTATCAACCCTGATTTTTTTTATGCTTATTTTTATTTATTTGGTAACTTGTAATTTTGTACTTTTAATATTTCTTTTGATACTTTAATAGTTTTTATAATTTTATAACTTTTCTTATTAGATTTTTAATAATTTTTGAATGTGGGGGTGATATACCCAACTTCAAAAATATGTATATATATGTTTGTAGTTTATCTCATGTACAAAACAGGGTAAAACAGCTCATTTTCAAATACTGGCATTAAGTTCAGCAAAAGCTACTAATTTTGACGACAAAACGAAAAACAAATGTGATGTAACAACAAGACGGAATGAACAAATGATGTACACCATTTATCATTCAACAAACAAATGCCAATATGTTTGGAAACTTTGGTAAAAGTTAATCATTTTTCTACGTTAATCACCCTCAATAATTTAAATTGTTACTGATTTCTTGCAAATGAGGGCATTGCAAGATCTTATGTGTGGGAAGGGGTTAAATTCTTTCGGATTTTTAAAAGTTTTTGACTTAAATACTTAGTTACCATTAAAAATACTAGTAATGCAGTAGTTGTATTAGAATCTAGTGCTCTCAGATAATAAAGAACAGCCCTAGTCTTATATACTGACTACCCAATTCTAGTAAAATTTTTCAAAATTTTCAAATAAATGAATTCAAAATCATGTTTATACATATTTATGAACGATAAAACTAGGTGTTAACACCGAAATTATTGTTACCTCGGAAAGGACATAAATTGAGAAACAACCCAAAATGTTAGAATTCATTTAAAATGGAATAGAGGACAATAAAAAGGCAAAGAAAGGAAAATAAAAGCCAAGTGTGGGAAAAATTTACCAAGTTCTTTAAAACATATATCACATATTTTGTACAAAGATACTTTTGTTTTGGACAAAATTAACCATTTTACCCAGAAAATTGTAATATATTTGAAAGAAAGATGGATCTACACGATGAATCAATGCCATCATTAAAAGGAAGTAAAGTCTTTCGAAAAAGACACGCGCTTCTTGATTTAGCTCAGGAAGTTGTCGTCCAGACCAGTTGTAGAGTCTACGAAAAATCTTGAAAAGTTTTCTCGAAAATCAGCTGGAAATCCACGAACCTCAGCATCAAACAGGGTCGCCAAGTGGTCAGACTTATCCTAACCATGAGAGGATCTGTCTCGTAAAATGGGGAGGGCACCGTGCAAATTAGCTTGATAAGACTAATGAATCAGATCCCCAGAAGGGATAATCTCCTTAAAGATCAAAAATCAGCTTTTAAGACTGATATTACTCAATCCTAGAGATTGACCTTAAAGATTGAGAATTCAAACTCATGGAATTCGATGATATCTAAACTCGAGCTTGAACGAGAAAATATTTTGATCAAAATTACAAACCGATTTGTTTTCTGAAAATCCATTTTTAATGCGTTCATTACCATTGAACGTAAAATCCTAGGAATTCACCTGAAATTCAATAGGTCACCTGAACCAAATCGGGTGTCAACCGTAAGAACGGTGGTTGCATAGCATGGTCGAAGACAGGACCTTGTGCCAGACCGAAAAACTATAGGGTGATCTTTACTATTGCTCCTACAAAGGATAGTAATTGCATTCGACACGATATAGACCATAATTAAAAGCATGTCAGGGGACATTGCCTTAACAGTTGCTTGTTCAACGCTTTCCTTTACAACTGGACGGTAGTTTACCGAAAGGTAATATAAGGAGCAAGTATAGTGGACGTGTTGCTTTCCCAATACAAGGTTAGCAAGTGGGTGACACAAAACCATAAGTTTTGAGCTAAAATTTTCAAATCTGAAACCCACCAAACCCACAAAAACATTTTGCAAACACCGGTGAAAGGTTATTCCGGAAAACTTATCTAGGGTAAAAACTAGATTGAATTTTCAAAAGATCAAATGTTTTCATAAAGATCCAATTTCCTTAAGGATCTAAATTTTCATAGTCATATGGGACTGTAAACCACAACGTTTGTAGTGACCCGAACTTTTCCATGTTTATATATATTAATTGAGATTGATATTTACATGATTAAATATTTCCAACATGTTAAACAATCAAACTTGTTAAGACTTGATTAATTGAAATATGTTTCATATAGACAATTGACCACCCAAGTTGACCGGTGATTCACGAACGTTAAAACTTGTAAAAACTATATGATGACATATATATGGATATATATATATATAGTTAACATGATACTATGATAAGTAAACATATCATTAAGTATATTAACAAGGAACTACATATGTAAAAACAAGACTACTAACTTAATGATTTTTAAACGAGACATATATGTAACGATTATTGTCGTAAAGACGTTTAATGTATATATATCATATTAAGAGATATTCATACATGATAATATCATGATAATATAATAATTTAAAATCTCATTTGATATTATAAACATTGGGTTAACAACATTTAACAAGATCGTTAACCTAAAAGTTTCAAAACAACACTTACATGTAACGACTAACGATGACTTAACGAATCAGTTAAAATGTATATACATGTAGTGTTTTAATATGTATTTATACACTTTTGGAAGACTTCAATACACTTATCAAAATACTTCTACTTAACAAAAATGCTTACAATTACATCCTCGTTCAGTTTCATCAATAATTCTACTCGTATGCACCCGTATTCGTACTCGTACAATACACAACTTTTAGATGTATGTACTATTGGTATATACACTCCAATGATCAGCTCTTAGCAGCCCATGTGAGTCACCTAACACATGTGGGAACCATCATTTGGCAACTAGCATGAAATATCTCATAAAATTACAAAAATATGAGTAATCATTCATGACTTATTTACATGAAAACAAAATTACATATCCTTTATATCTAATCCATACACCAACGACCAAAAACACCTAAAAACACTTTCATTCTTCAATTTTCTTCATCTAATTGATCTCTCTCAAGTTCTATCTTCAAGTTCTAAGTGTTCTTCATAAATTCCAAAAGTTCTAGTTTCATAAAATCAAGAATACTTTCAAGTTTGCTAGCTCACTTCCAATCTTGTAAGGTGATCATCCAACCTCAAGAAATCTTTGTTTCTTACAGTATGTTATCATTCTAATACAATTTAATAATCATATTCAAACTTTGGTTCAATTTCTATAACTATAACAATCTTATTTCAAGTGATGATCTTACTTGAACTTGTTTTCGTGTCATGATTCTGCTTCAAGAACTTCGAGCCATCCAAGGATCCATTGAAGCTAGATCTATTTTTTCTCTTTTCTAGTAGGTTTATCCAAGGAACTTAAGGTAGTAATGATGTTCATAACATCATTCGATTCATACATATAAAGCTATCTTATTCGAAGGTTTAAACTTGTAATCACTAGAACATAGTTTAGTTAATTCTAAACTTGTTCGCAAACAAAAGTTAATCCTTCTAACTTGACTTTTAAAATCAACTAAACACATGTTCTATATCTGTATGATATGCTAACTTAATGATTTAAAACCTGGAAACACGAAAAACACCGTAAAACCGGATTTACGTCGTCGTAGTAACACCGCGGGCTGTTTTGGGTTAGTTAATTAAAAACTATGATAAACTTTGATTTAAAAGTTGTTATTCTGAGAAAATGATTTTTATTATGAACATGAAACTATATCCAAAAATTATGGTTAAACTCAAAGTGGAAGTATGTTTTCTAAAATGGTCATCTAGACGTCGTTCTTTCGACTGAAATGACTACCTTTACAAAAACGACTTGTAACTTATTTTTCCGACTATAAACCTATACTTTTTCTGTTTAGATTCATAAAATAGAGTTCAATATGAAACCATAGCAATTTGATTCACTCAAAACGGATTTAAAATGAAGAAGTTATGGGTAAAACAAGATTGGATAATTTTTCTCATTTTAGCTACGTGAAAATTGGTAACAAATCTATTCCAACCATAACTTAATCAACTTGTATTGTATATTATGTAATCTTGAGATACCATAGACACGTATACAATGTTTCGACCTATCATGTCGACACATCTATATATATTTCGGAACAACCATAGACACTCTATATGTGAATGTTGGAGTTAGCTATACAGGGTTGAGGTTGATTCCAAAATATATATAGTTTGAGTTGTGATCAATACTGAGATACGTATACACTGGGTCGTGGATTGATTCAAGATAATATTTATCGATTTATTTATGTACATCTAACTGTGGACAACTAGTTGTAGGTTACTAACGAGGACAGCTGACTTAATAAACTTAAAACATCAAAATATATTAAAAGTGTTGTAAATATATTTTGAACATACTTTGATATATATGTATATATTGTTATAGGTTCGTGAATCAACCAGTGGCCAAGTCTTACTTCCCGACGAAGTAAAAATCTGTGAAAGTGAGTTATAGTCCCACTTTTAAAATCTAATATTTTTGGGATGAGAATACATGCAGGTTTTATAAATGATTTACAAAATAGACACAAGTACGTGAAACTACATTCTATGGTTGAATTATCGAAATCGAATATGCCCCTTTTTATTAAGTCTGGTAATCTAAGAATTAGGGAACAGACACCCTAATTGACGCGAATCCTAAAGATAGATCTATCGGGCCCAACAAGCCCCATCCAAAGTACCGGATGCTTTAGTACTTCGAAATTTATATCATATCCGAAGGGTGTCCCGGAATGATGGGGATATTCTTATATATGCATCTTGTTAATGTCGGTTACCAGGTGTTCACCATATGAATGATTTTTATCTCTATGTATGGGATGTGTATTGAAATATGAAATCTTGTGGTCTATTATTATGATTTGATATATATAGGTTAAACCTATAACTCACCAACATTTTTGTTGACGTTTTAAGCATGTTTATTCTCAGGTGATTATTAAGAGCTTCCGCTGTCGCATACTTAAATAAGGACGAGATTTGGAGTCCATGCTTGTATGATATTGTGTAAAAACTGCATTCAAGAAACTTATTTTGTTGTAACATATTTGTATTGTAAACCATTATGTAATGGTCATGTGTAAACAGGATATTTTAGATTATCATTATTTGATAATCTACGTAAAGCTTTTTAAACCTTTATTGATGAAATAAAGGTTATGGTTTGTTTTAAAATGAATGCAGTCTTTGAAAAACGTCTCATATAGAGGTCAAAACCTCGCAACGAAATCAATTAATATGGAACGTTTTTAATCAATAAGAACGGGACATTTCAGTTGGTATCAGAGCGTTGGTCTTAGAGAACCAGAAAATTTGCATTAGTGTGTCTTATCGAGTTTGTTAGGATGCATTAGTGAGTCTGGACTTCGACCGTGTTTTCTTTAAAAATGATTGCTTAACATTTTTGTTGGAAACTATATATTTTTAACATATGAATATTATGTGATATATTAATCTCTTATCGTGTTTGATATTATGTGATAGATGTCTACCTCTAGAACAAGTCCCATTGACTCACCTAATAATAATGAAGAGTCAAATATAAATTGGAATGATTCGTGGACTGATTCACAAGTTCCCGAAGAGGAACCGGAAGAAGAGTCGGAACCGGAAGAAGAATCGGAACCGGAAGAAGAATCGGAACCGGAAGAAGAAATAGAACCGGTGGGGGAAATAATAAAACGGTTAAGTAAAAGAGAATCCTCAACCAAGCGACCAAGGTTAATTATGGTCAATGGTGTTTCCGCCAAGGAAGCAAAATATTGGGAGGATTACCAATTCTCCGATGAATTGGATTCCGACGAGAATTCCGATGATGTTATAGAAATTACCCCAACTGAATTTAAAAAGGCAAAAGAAAATAATAAGGGAAAGGGCATAAAAATAGAGAAATCTAATTCCAACCCCGATGAACTTTATATGTATCGTCAACCCCCGAAGTCCTTAAGTTGTAACAATGACCCAGGAACCTCTAAACCACCAGGTTTTTCTAAACCAATGTGGATAACGACGGCTCGTATTAGGGGAACATCATATATTCCTAGAAACTTGGCAAAACGAACCAAAACCGAACAAGAAGAAACGAGCGAGTCGGAATAAGATAGTTATATTCGTGTGGTGTAATATATGTAATATAGTGTGCTTATGCTTTATGATATATGTAAAAATTGCTTGTATTAATAAGTATTTTTTTTTTTATGAATCTAACTCTTGTCTATTTTACAGTATAAAAACACAAAATGGATAGACAACCCAATATTTTAAGAGACCTACCCGAAGACATGATTGATGAAATCTTGTCTAGAGTCGGTCAGAATTCCTTGGCACAACTATTTAAGGCGAGATCAGTTTATAAGACATTCGAAGAACGTTCTAAGAATGCCTTGGTTTATAAAAGGCTTTCGTTCGAAAGATGGGGAATATCACATTGGGAAATCCATAAGTTACGATGTGTTTACTTTGATGCATATATTGCGGGGAACTCAAATGCTATTTTACGCAATGGGTTAAGAAATTATTTTGACTCAGTATATCCGAATATAGGACTTCGTGATTTAGAAAAAGCGGCTAACATGCAACATAAAGAAGCATGTTATGCTTACGGGTTAGTAGTGTTCGCTTCTCACCAAAGTAAGAACAAGAACATCGGGCTACAACTATTAAACAAAACGTTCCCACAAGTGACGGAGTCGGTAATTGGGGTAAGAAATGAGGTTTTTAGGTTATTACGAGACTGTTGGTCATTACGTAACCCTCGTCCCTTTGATGACGTTACAACACGCTGTCTTATCAACAGCCATAACGGTTATGTTCCACAAGACCAAGGATGGGAAGTAGTCCTAGTAAAACCAGAATGCATGACTTGTTTCTGGACGTATGAATTACGTGTCTTTATTGCCTTTGCTGAACGACTTGTGTACTAGCTAGAATTATCTTCACAATTATCTTGTATCAAAGTTATTGTGTGCTATATTTCATGCTTTAGGTAAAATAAGCGGTATTGTAAGTTTGTAAAATATTGTATAAAAGTTTGAACGCGAAATATTATTACAATCAGTTTTTCATATAGAATTGTAGTAGTTGAATTGTATATTAGCTACTAAGTATGAACTTAACGGGTAGGTACTACCCGAATTTAAACTTATAAAACGCTAATATGAAGAAAAACCTTTTATAAATGAGTTCATATTATGCTACGAAATACTATTAACTACTCTTAATATTCTGTATGATTAACTTGTTCCATTTGACTATTTTGAAGGAAATGGCACCGACTACTCGACACACCGTGAATATGAATGAAGAGGAATTCCGTACTTTTCTAGCTTCAAACATAGCCGCAGTACAGGCTGCGCTACATACCAACAATAACCTTGGATCTGACAGTACAGGGAATCGTGTAGGATGCACCTACAAAGAATTCACTGCCTGCAAACCTTTGGAATTTGATGGAACCGAAGGACCGATCGGATTGAAACGGTGGACCGAGAAGGTCGAATCGGTGTTTGCCATAAGTAAGTGTACTGAAGAGGACAAAGTGAAGTACGCTACGCATACCTTCACAGGTTCTGCGTTAACATGGTGGAATACCTATCTAGAGCAAGTGGGACAAGATGATGCGTACGCACTACCGTGGTCAGCATTCAAGCACTTGATGAACGAGAAGTACCGTCCCAGAACCGAGGTCAATAAGCTCAAGACAGAACTTAGAGGGTTACGAACCCAAGGATTTGATATTACCACGTACGAAAGACGATTCACAGAATTGTGCCTATTGTGTCCGGGAGCATTCGAAGATGAGGAAGAGAAGATCGACGCGTTTGTGAAAGGATTACCGGAAAGAATCCAAGAAGATATAAGTTCACACGAGCCCGCCTCCATACAACAGGCATGTAGAATGGCTCACAAACTAGTGAACCAGATTGAAGAAAGAATTAAAGAACATACTGCTGAAGAGGCCAATGTGAAGCAAGTCAAAAGAAAGTGGGAGGAAAACGGTGATAAGAATCACCAATACAACAACAACAGCAATTACAACAATAATCGCAACAATTATCCCAACAATCGCAACATCAATCGCAACTACAACAAATGGCCCAACAACAACAACAACAGCAACAGCAACTACAACAATCATCCCAACAACAATAATAACCGCAACAACAACAACAATCAGAAGCAGCTATGCCAAAGGTGTGAAAAGTATCACTCGGGGTTCTGCACCAAATTTTGCAACAAGTGTAAAAGAAATGGTCATAGCGCGGCGAAGTGTGAGGTCTACGGACCAGGGGTTAATAGAACGAAAGGAACAAATGGTGTCGGAACGAGTAATGGCGGAGCAAGTAGCGTCGGAGCAAGTTATGCCAATGTAGTTTGTTATAAATGTGGAAAACCGGGCCACATTATTAGAAATTGCCCGAACCAGGAGAACACGAATGGACAAGGCCGCGGAAGAGTTTTCAATATTAATGTGGCAGAGGCACAGGAAGACCCGGAGCTTGTTACGGGTATGTTTCTTATTGACAATAAATCTGCTTACGTTTTATTTGATTCGGGTGCGGATAGAAGCTATATGAGTAGAGATTTTTGTGCTAAATTAAGTTGTCCATTGACGCCTTTGGATAGTAAATTTTTACTCGAATTAGCAAATGGTAAATTAATTTCAGCAGATAATATATGTCGAAATCGAGAAATTAAACTGGTTAGCGAAACATTTAAGATTGATTTGATACCAGTAGAGTTAGGGAGTTTTGATGTGATAATCGGTATGGACTGGTTGAAAGAAGTGAAAGCAGAGATCGTTTGTTACAAAAATGCAATTCGCATTATACGAGAAAAAGGAAAACCCTTAATGGTGTACGGAGAAAAGGGCAACACGAAGCTACATATTATTAGTAATTTGAAGGCACAAAAACTAATAAGAAAAGGTTGCTATGCTGTTCTAGCACACGTCGAGAAAGTACAAACTGAAGAAAAGAGCATCAATGATGTTCCCATTGCAAAAGAATTTCCCGATGTATTTTCGAAAGAATTACCGGGATTACCCCCACATCGATCCGTTGAATTTCAAATAGATCTTGTACCAGGAGCTGCACCAATAGCTCGTGCTCCTTACAGACTCGCACCCAGCGAGATGAAAGAACTGCAAAGCCAATTACAAGAACTTTTAGAGCGTGGTTTCATTCGACCAAGCACATCACCGTGGGGAGCTCCTGTTTTGCTTGTCAAGAAGAAAGATGGTACATTCAGGTTGTGTATCGACTACCGAGAGTTGAACAAACTTACCATCAAGAACTGCTACCCACTACCGAGAATCGACGACTTATTTGATCAACTACAAGGCTCGTCTGTTTATTCAAAGATTGACTTACGTTCCGGGTATCATCAAATGTGGGTAAAAGAAGATGATATTCCAAAGACTGCTTTCAGAACACGTTACGGTCATTACGAGTTTATGGTCATGCCGTTTGGTTTAACTAATGCACCAGCTGTGTTCATGGACCTTATGAACCGAGTGTGTGGACCATACCTTGACAAGTTTGTCATTGTTTTCATTGATGACATACTTATTTACTCAAAGAATGACCAAGAACACGGTGAACATTTGAGAAAGGTGTTAGAAGTATTGAGGAAGGAAGAATTGTACGCTAAGTTTTCAAAGTGTGCATTTTGGTTGGAAGAAGTTCAATTCCTCGGTCACATAGTGAACAAAGAAGGTATTAAGGTGGATCCGGCAAAGATAGAAACTGTTGAAAAGTGGGAAACCCCGAAAACTCCGAAACACATACGCCAGTTTTTAGGACTAGCTGGTTACTACAGAAGGTTCATCCAAGACTTTTCCAGAATAGCAAAACCCTTGACCGCATTAACGCATAAAGGGAAGAAATTTGAATGGAATGATGAACAAGAGAAAGCGTTTCAGTTATTGAAGAAAAAGCTAACTACGGCACCTATATTGTCATTGCCTGAAGGGAATGATGATTTTGTGATTTATTGTGACGCATCAAAGCAAGGTCTCGGTTGTGTATTAATGCAACGAACGAAGGTGATTGCTTATGCGTCTAGACAATTGAAGATTCACAAACAAAATTATACGACGCATGATTTGGAATTAGGCGCGGTTGTTTTTGCATTAAAGACTTGGAGGCACTACTTATATGGGGTCAAAAGTATTATATATACCGACCACAAAAGTCTTCAACACATATTTAATCAGAAACAACTGAATATGAGGTAGCGTAGGTGGATTGAATTATTGAATGATTACGACTTTGAGATTCGTTACCACCCGGGGAAGGCAAATGTGGTAGCCGATGCCTTGAGCAGGAAGGACAGAGAACCCATTCGAGTAAAATCTATGAATATAATGATTCATAATAACCTTACTACTCAAATAAAGGAGGCGCAACAAGGAGTTTTAAAAGAGGGAAATTTAAAGGATGAAATACCCAAAGGATCGGAGAAGCATCTTAATATTCGGGAAGACGGAACCCGGTATAGGGCTGAAAGGATTTGGGTACCAAAATTTGGAGATATGAGAGAAATGGTACTTAGAGAAGCTCATAAAACCAGATACTCAATACATCCTGGAACGGGGAAGATGTACAAGGATCTCAAGAAACATTTTTGGTGGCCGGGTATGAAAGCCGATGTTGCTAAATACGTAGGAGAATGTTTGACGTGTTCTAAGGTCAAAGCTGAGCATCAGAAACCATCAGGTCTACTTCAACAACCCGAAATCCCGGAATGGAAATGGGAAAACATTACCATGGATTTCATCACTAAATTGCCAAGGACTGCAAGTGGTTTTGATACTATTTGGGTAATAGTTGATCGTCTCACCAAATCAGCACACTTCCTGCCAATAAGAGAAGATGACAAGATGGAGAAGTTAGCACGACTGTATTTGAAGGAAGTCATCTCCAGACATGGAATACCAATCTCTATTATCTCTGATAGGGATGGCAGATTTATTTCAAGATTCTGGCAGACATTACAGCAAGCATTAGGAACTCGTCTAGACATGAGTACTGCCTATCATCCACAAACTGATGGGCAGAGCGAAAGGACGATACAAACGCTTGAAGACATGCTACGAGCATTTGTTATTGATTTCGGAAACAGTTGGGATCGACGTCTACCGTTAGCAGAATTTTCCTACAACAACAGCTACCATTCAAGCATTGAGATGGTGCCGTTTGAAGCACTTTATGGTAGAAAGTGCAGGTCTCCGATTTGTTGGAGTGAAGTGGGGGATAGACAGATTACGGGTCCGGAGATTATACAAGAAACTACCGAGAAGATCATCCAAATTCAACAACGGTTGAAAACCGCCCAAAGTCGACAAAAGAGCTACGCTGACATTAAAAGAAAAGATATAGAATTTGAAATTGGAGAGATGGTCATGCTTAAAGTTGCACCTTGGAAAGGCGTTGTTCGATTTGGTAAACGAGGGAAATTAAATCCAAGGTATATTGGACCATTCAAGATTATTGATCGTGTCGGACCAGTAGCTTACCGACTTGAGTTACCTCAACAACTCGCGGCTGTACATAACACTTTCCACGTCTCGAATTTGAAGAAATGTTTTGCTAAAGAAGATCTCACTATTCCATTAGATGAAATCCAAATCAACGAAAAACTTCAATTCATCGAAGAACCCGTCGAAATAATGGATCGTGAGGTTAAAAGACTTAAGCAAAACAAGATACCAATTGTTAAGGTTCGATGGAATGCTCGTAGAGGACCCGAGTTCACCTGGGAGCGTGAAGATCAGATGAAGAAGAAATACCCGCATTTATTTCCAGAAGATTCGTCAACACCTTCAACAGCTTAAAATTTCGGGACGAAATTTATTTAACGGGTAGGTACTGTAGTGACCCGAACTTTTCCATGTTTATATATATTAATTGAGATTGATATTTACATGCTTAAATATTTCCAACATGTTAAACAATCAAACTTGTTAAGACTTGATTAATTGAAATATGTTTCATATAGACAATTGACCACCCAAGTTGACCGGTGATTCACGAACGTTAAAACTTGTAAAAACTATATGATGACATATATATGGATATATATATATATAGTTAACATGATACTATGATAAGTAAACATATCATTAAGTATATTAACAATGAACTACATATGTAAAAACAAGACTACTAACTTAATGATTTTTAAACGAGACATATATGTAACGATTATTGTCGTAAAGACGTTTAATGTATATATATCATATTAAGAGATATTCATATATGATAATATCATGATAATATAATAATTTAAAATCTCATTTGATATTATAAACATTGGGTTAAAAACATTTAACAAGATCGTTAACCTAAAAGTTTCAAAACAACACTTACATGTAACGACTAACGATGACTTAACGAATCAGTTAAAATGTATATACATGTAGTGTTTTAATATGTATTTATACACTTTTGGAAGACTTCAATAAACTTATCAAAATACTTCTACTTAACAAAAATGCTTACAATTACATCCTCGTTTAGTTTCATCAATAATTCTACTCGTATGCACCCGTATTCGTACTCGTACAATACACAGCTTTTAGATGTATGTACTATTGGTATATACACTCCAATGATCAGCTCTTAGCAGCCCATGTGAGTCACCTAACACATGTGGGAACCATAATTTGGCAACTAGCATGAAATATCTCATAAAATTACAAAAATATGAGTAATCATTCATGACTTATTTACATGAAAACAAAATTACATATCCTTTATATCTAATCCATACACCAACGACCAAAAACACCTACAAACACTTTCATTCTTCAATTTTCTTCATCTAATTGATCTCTCTCAAGTTCTATCTTCAAGTTCTAAGTGTTCTTCATAAATTCCAAAAGTTCTAGTTTCATAAAATCAAGAATACTTTCAAGTTTGCTAGCTCACTTCCAATCTTGTAAGGTGATCATCCAACCTCAAGAAATCTTTGTTTCTTACAGTAGGTTATCATTCTAATACAAGTTAATAATCATATTCAAACTTTGGTTCAATTTCTATAACTATAACAATCTTATTTCAAGTGATGATCTTACTTGAACTTGTTTTCGTGTCATGATTCTGCTTCAAGAACTTCGAGCCATCCAAGGATCCATTGAAGCTAGATCTATTTTTTCTCTTTTCCAGTAGGTTTATCCAAGGAACTTAAGGTAGTAATGATGTTCATAACATCATTCGATTCATACATATAAAGCTATCTTATTCGAAGGTTTAAACTTGTAATCACTAGAACATAGTTTAGTTAATTCTAAACTTGTTCGCAAACAAAAGTTAATCCTTCTAACTTGACTTTTAAAATCAACTAAACACATGTTCTATATCTGTATGATATGCTAACTTAATGATTTAAAACCTGGAAACACGAAAAACACCGTAAAACCGGATTTACGCCGTCGTAGTAACACCGCGGGCTGTTTTGGGTTAGTTAATTAAAAACTATGATAAACTTTGATTTAAAAGTTGTTATTCTGAGAAAATGATTTTTATTATGAACATGAAACTATATCCAAAAATTATGGTTAAACTCAAAGTGGAAGTATGTTTTCTAAAATGGTCATCTAGACGTCGTTCTTTCGACTGAAATGACTACCTTTACAAAAATGACTTGTAACTTATTTTTCCGACTATAAACCTATACTTTTTCTATTTAGATTCATAAAATAGAGTTCAATATGAAACCATAGCAATTTGATTCACTCAAAACGGATTTAAAATGAAGAAGTTATGGGTAAAACAAGATTGGATAATTTTTCTCATTTTAGCTACGTGAAAATTGGTAACAAATCTATTCCAACCATAACTTAATCAACTTGTATTGTATATTATGTAATCTTGAGATACCATAGACACCTATATAATGTTTCGACCTATCATGTCGACACATCTATATATATTTCGGAACAACCATAGACACTCTATATGTGAATGTTGGAGTTAGCTATACAGGGTTGAGGTTGATTCCAAAATATATATAGTTTGAGTTGTGATCAATACTGAGATACGTATACACTGGGTCGTGGATTGATTCAAGATAATATTTATCGATTTATTTCTGTACATCTAACTGTGGACAACTAGTTGTAGGTTACTAACGAGGACAGCTGACTTAATAAACTTAAAACATCAAAATATATTAAAAGTGTTGTAAATATATTTTGAACATACTTTGATATATATGTATATATTGTTATAGGTTCGTGAATCAACCAGTGGCCAAGTCTTACTTCCCGATGAAGTAAAAATCTGTGAAAGTGAGTTATAGTTCCACTTTTAAAATCTAATATTTTTGGGATGAGAATACATGCATGTTTTATAAATGATTTACAAAATAGACACAAGTACGTGAAACTACATTCTATGGTTGAATTATCGAAATCGAATATGCCCCTTTTTATTAAGTCTGGTAATCTAAGAATTAGGGAACAGACACCCTAATTGACGCGAATCCTAAAGATAGATCTATCGGGCCCAACAAGCCCCATCCAAAGTACCGAATGCTTTAGTACTTCGAAATTTATATCATATCCGAAGGGTGTCCCGGAATGATGGGGATATTCTTATATATGCATCTTGTTAATGTCGGTTACCAGGTGTTCACCATATGAATGATTTTTATCTCTATGTATGGGATGTGTATTGAAATATGAAATCTTGTGGTCTATTATTATGATTTGATATATATAGGTTAAACCTATAACTCACCAACATTTTTGTTGACGTTTTAAGCATGTTTATTCTCAGGTGATTATTAAGAGCTTCCGCTGTCGCATACTTAAATAAGGACGAGATTTGGAGTCCATGCTTGTATGATATTGTGTAAAAACTGCATTCAAGAAACTTATTTTGTTGTAACATATTTGTATTGTAAACCATTATGTAATGATCGTGTGTAAACAGGATATTTTAGATTATCATTATTTGATAATCTACGTAAAGCTTTTTAAACCTTTATTGATGAAATAAAGGTTATGGTTTGTTTTAAAATGAATGCAGTCTTTGAAAAACGTCTCATATAGAGGTCAAAACCTCGCAACGAAATCAATTAATATGGAACGTTTTTAATCAATAAGAACGGGACATTTCAACGTTACTACCATTGTTCATACCGCCGTATAGAATTCACTGATGTACAAAGTGTGAAGAATAAAGAAATGATTCTAGTATTTTTTATTTCAAGACTATATTGCTTGAGGACAAGCAACGCTCAAGTGTGGGAATATTTGATAATGCTAAAAACGAACATATATTTCATAGCATTATCCCTCAAGAAAGACAAGCTTTTAGTTGCAATTGTTCTATTTACAAGTGATATTCGTTTAAATAATAAAAGGTGAAGACAAAAGACAGATTCGACGATTTGAAGACGCAAACAGCCAAAAAGCTAAAAAGTACAAAGTACAATCAAAGTGGTTCAAATTATTGATGAGAAACGTCTCAAAATTATAAGAGTACAAGACGCAAAACGCAAAGTACAAGATATTAAATAGTACGCAAGGACGTTCGAAAATCCGGAACCGAGACATGAACCAACTTTCAGTGCGCAACGCAACGGACCAAAAATTACAAGTCAACTATGCATAAGAATAAAATATAATATATAATTAATTATATATATTATTATATAATATAATTTTACGCAGCCCACGTTTTGGATCTAATATGTGAGCTGGTTTCCAGACATTCGCACTCACGGTACTTTTGTGAAGGATACATCCGCACTCGCAGAGCTCTACAGTACAACGTGGGCCTATAAAAGCCATTGAATTCTGCACGAATTTTACACACCTTTTCTAATTCATTCTCTCTATCTCACGTATATATATATATATATATATATATATATATATATATATATATATATATATACTATAATTTTAATTTTAATTTTAATTTTAATTTTAATTTTAAATTCTAATAATAAGGGTATGTTAGCGAATGTTGTAAGGGTGTAAGTCGAAATTCTGTCCGTGTAACGCTACGCTATTATTAATCATTTTAAGTTATGTTCAACCTTTTTAAATTAATGTCTCGTAGCTAAGTTATTATTATGCTTATTTAAGACAAAGTAATCATGATGTTGGGCTAAAATATTAAAATTGGGTAATTGGGCTTTGTACTATAATTGAGGTTTGAACAAAAGAACGACACTTGTGGAAATTAGACTATGGGCTATTAATGGGCTTTATATTTGTTTAATTAAATGATAGTTTGTTAATTTAATATAAAGACTTACAATTGGACGTACCTATAAATAACCATATACACTCGATCGGACACGATGGGCGGGATATTTATAAGTACTAATAATCGTTCATTTAACCGGACACGAGAATGAATTAATAGTTAATAGACTTATTAAAACAGGGGTGAATTATATACAAGGACACTTGGTGTAATTATAGTTTAAGTCCCCAATTACTTGGAATATTAGACTTCGGATATAAGGATAATTTGACGAGGATACTCGCACTTTATATTTATGACTGATGGACTGTTATGGACAAAAACTAGACAGACATATTGAATAATCCAGGACAAAGGACAATTAACCCATGGTAATAAACTAAAATCAATACGTCAAACATCATGATTACGGAAGTTTAAATAAGCATAATTCCTTTATTTCATATTTAATTGCACTTTTAATTATCGCACTTTTTTTTACTGTCATTTTATTTAATTGCACTTTTAATTATCGAACTTTTTAATTATCGCAATTTTATTTATTGTCATTTTATTTATCGCATTTTAATTTATCGCACTTTAATTTACTTTACGCTTTAAATTAAGTTATATTTATTTTTAATATTTTACATTAGGTTTTAACTGCGACTAAAGTTTTAAAATCGACAAACCGGTCATTAAACTGTAAAAACCCCCTTTTATAATAATAATACTACTATATATATATATATATATATATATATATATATATATATATATATATATATATACAAATATAATTTTAAAAATATAGCGTTAAACTTGGCTAGTTCCCTGTGGACGAACCGGACTTACTAAAAACTACACTACTGTACTATTAGATACACTGCCTATAAGTGTTGTAGCAAGGTTTAGGTATATCCACTCTATAAATAAATAAATAACTTGTGTAAAATTGTATCGTATTTAATAGTATTTTGTAGTAAAAATATAACTATTTTGTACCCCTTCGCTTTAACATCAGTGGTGGTGGTTTAGGCTATAAAACAGGATGAAGCAATAACAAGGAGTTGATCATAATGTGTTTTTGGGTGGGTCTTGGTGTCGGGTTGCAACAAACGTGAAGTAGGTGTGGAGTCTTTGAATATGGTTTATGGATTTAGCAGTTACCCGATGGAAACCATGGTTACAAGTAATACGTTATACGGAGTATATAATATAAAAAAAATATTACGCGAGTTTTGAATAGCTAACCATGGTGAAGGCCAAAGATGATGAACATTGGTGACTTATGGTGGTTATGATGGTTGTTGTAGTGTAACCCGAGGGTTTAGTAAAAGAGACGAAGGTTTTAATGGTGATTGATGATTAAACCGAAGGTGGTGATTATTGACGATGGTAAGTGGTGTTAGGCAATGGTGATAAGTGACGGTTTAGAAGGTGGTGCAAGGTGTGGTGATCATAGTCGAGGTGAGGTTGGTGTTAGCCGATGGTTTGGTTACTAATGACAGTAATGAAAAGGGTTTGATGATGGTGTTTTGGATGTTCAAACAAAGTTAATGATAGGTGGAGTTGATAGATTAATCTTCTCAATCTAAAAAAAATAGCATTTAAGATTTGATGATGATGATTTAATGTGGTGGTGGGTGTTGACCAACAAAAGGAGAAGATAAATAATTTGTTGGTTTCAGGTTTCGGAGTATATAAGCATTTTTCAAAAGAGATATTTCAAAAGTGATAGATAGAATACTGCTTTCAAGTTCTATATATAATATAATATGTTAAG
Source organism: Rutidosis leptorrhynchoides (assembly GCF_046630445.1). Taxonomy (NCBI): domain Eukaryota; kingdom Viridiplantae; phylum Streptophyta; class Magnoliopsida; order Asterales; family Asteraceae; genus Rutidosis; species Rutidosis leptorrhynchoides. Next base: position 110,860,359 of record NC_092342.1, on the reverse strand, counting down.
TTAAACTATTATTAGTCATAATGTAAAGTGAAGAAAAAATAATGAAACTTTATTCATATTTGAATTCAATAAAATGCATAACTGAATCCAGATTGTTTTGTAGTGAGTGAAATCGACACCTAGTGGAAAAAGAATAGAGAAAGGAAAATAAAAGATTAAAGTTGATCTTTATATTTAACTTAATTTGTTTGCATTGAATTGATTAAGTAATAATTGGAGACAGGAATCAATCAAAAGGACAATTAAAAAAATAGGAAAAGGACTGGAAAGAGATTCGTTCAATTAGTTGATCTTATATATTACATTTACATTTACTATTAATAATTAATATGTATTGATAATAATAATTGCTGCAATATTATAAAATGATAATAATAAAAATACTACTAATGGAAATAATAATGATCATAAATATTTTAGTAATAATAATAACATAATAAATTACATGTATCTAATTTCATATCTATATATTTTATTATAAATAATAATATTAATAATTAATAATACTGATAATAATATTTCTTTTTTATAATATACATATATATTTAATTATATGCATAACTATGTATTTTATATTAAAGTAATAATATTAAATATACTGATATTATTTTATATATTTATTTCCAACAATTAAATCATATATTATTTCAAATAATATTTCAAATAAAATTATATATATATCAATTTACAAATTAGTTGTTCGTGAATCGTTCGGGAGTAGTCAAAGGTCAAATGATATTATGAATATAGTTTACAAACTTTGTTACTCAACATTACAGACTTTGCTCATCGTGTCGAAATTAAATACGAATTAAGTTTAAATTTGGTCAGAAATTTCTGGGTCGTCACAGCTCTCTCTTTAGTTTTCGCCTTGGATGAACTCACTTCACCATGATCAACTTTCGATTTGCTCAATATCTCCATAAATCTAGAACACGTAGGAGAACCAAGATCCTTCACAACATTTGACCTAGCTTGAACAGCAACAGTATACTCCTTCAATCCTTGAGCCTTGACAACGTTCCTCAAAGACATCTCTGCGAAAAACGCAGCAAATAGATGTAAGAAGTTATAGAAACAAACACCCATAACAACAAACCTAATACAATGAAACATACACTTTCCCCACATAGGAACACAGGATTAGCAGTACCCTCCTCCCATCCAGGTGCCATCCCTAACTTAAAAAGTATAGCATCTGGGTACGTAGAAGGAATGATGGGGTGTTTACAAATTCTCCTAAACAAAGCATCCTCATTAGAAATGAAAGGAATATGATCTTTATACTCCTTGGGGACAAATGCCCTTGTGGGATCAGAAACAAAAGGACACTCCTTTGGAAATAAAAAGATTTTTTCAAAAAGATGAAGGAGCACTTCCAGTTTCGAACATCCGAAAATTGAGGTGTAAAACAGTAAACAGGAGGAGGAGCTCCTTTTCTGCTCTTTCGTTTTTGAACAGTAACCCAATCACCGGTATCACCGGTGCGAAAAAAGTGGCGAAACAAATCAACAGAAGGCTCTCCACCATAAGCGCTACACATAACCTCAAAAGACATAACCTTCTTCGAGGCTAAGGGGTGAAAAACATAGATATTCACTTTAAAATAATCTAAGACACTAAGGAAAAAAGAAGAGATAGGAACCCTAATGTTACACTCCGTAAACAATTGGGTATACACACCAACATAACCTTTAGGAGGTTTTAAAATATGCTTGTCGCTAGCAGGAATAAGCATATCACCAGGTTTTAAACTAAGCATCTCAAGCAGATATGATAGCTTAGAGGGCTTAACCTCGCTAAAAGAAGCTTCAATGCCATGTTTCGACATGGTAAAAATAAACAAAAAGAAGAAGAAAGAAAAAAGTGTGAGAAATCTGTAAGTACCTTAGTATGCGAAGATGGAAGATTTCCGGAAAAATGGAGTTTTTGAAAAAAGGGATGAACATAAATATAGGGAGAAAATGCAATGTTTTACCCTTAAGAAAGATGAAGGGTAGTTGTCAAATCAAAACTGCAGAAAACCTTTGGTAACCGTAATTTAATGGACCCGTTCATATACATTATGAACGATTCACAATAGTTGATTACATTGCGAGGTATTTGACCTCTAAATGATACATTTCACAAATATTGCATTCGTTTTTAAAAGACAATCTTTCATTAGATCGAAAGTTAAATAGGCATGCATACCATTTCCTAATATATCAAACTATCAATGACTTTTTATCAATATTGATGAATTTAATGACTCGAATGCAACGTCTTTTGAAATATGCCATGAGTGACTCCAAGTAATATCTTTAAAATGAGCAAATGCACAGTGGAAGATTTCCTAAATACTTGAGAATAAACATGCTTTAAAGTGTCAACCAAAAGGTTGGTGAGTTCATTAGTTTATCATAAATAATCATTTCCAATAGTATAATAGACCACAAGATACTCATATTTAGAAAACAATCTGTGCAGGTCTACTCCTACGGTAAAATAATTCATATGAAAAACACCGGAACCTTTCAAAACAACTCACCAACGGTAGCTAATGCGTGCGTGCAATGCAAAATCATCAAACCGTGGTAGTTATTACAATATAATTTTACAACGGGAGCTAATATGTGCGTGCAATGCAAAATCATCTCTCCGAGGGTAGCTAAAACGGGAGCTAATGCGTGCGTGCAATGCAAAATCATCTCTCCGTTACTAACTACAAAATCGAATACAATACAATACATCGGTAGCTAATGCATGCGTGCAATGCAAAATCATGTCATCGATGGTAGCTAAAAAGGGAGCTAATGCGTGCGTGCAATGACAAAATCATCTCGCCGATGGTCAATAATACAATTGTTATAGAAATCGAACCTCTGAATCCAAATAATTCTATCATAGAATATAGTTTTTAGTATTTGTGTCTATTTCGTCAAACATTTATAAAAGCGTCTCAGTCCAAAAATATAGATTTCAAAGGCATTTAATAAAGCAGTTGTAAAACAGTTATAAAGTAACGCATGTATTCTCAGTCCCAAAAATATATATTGCAAAAGCATTTAAAAAGGGAGCAAATGAAACTCACGATACGATATTTTGTAGTAAAAATATGCATACGACTATACTGAACAATGCAGAGTTGGCCTCGGATTCACGAACCTATATCATTCATATATATATATTAATACATATCCTTGTAATCGAACAATTATATATATATATATATATATATATATATATATATATATATATATATATATATATATATATATATATATATATATATATATATATATATATATATATATATATATATATATATATATATATATATATATATATATATATATATATATATATATATATATATATATATATTATTAATGATATAATTTTTATATTAGAAACTTATATATTTCATTATTAATATATATTCATTTTTATATATAAAAATATAAATTTTATTATGTTATATGTATTAAATATTATATATATATATTTCATTTGTTTGTTAAAATAGTAATTATAATAATACTAAAATAATGTTAGTAGTGATTAAAATAATAATAATGATAATACTAGTATTAATAATAATGATAGTAATATTAATGATTCTATTAATAATAATATAAATGTTAGTTTTAAATAATAAATCCTATGATAATAACAGTAATTTTTAATAAAATGAAAAGTTTATTAAGAATGATAATGAAAATAATGATTTTTATATTAATACATAATACTTAATAATAATTATTATTATAGCAATTTCATTACTAGTGATAATATTAATAACAATACTTATGTTAATCAATAATCAAAATCTTCATGTTTAATTTTGTAAACTAATAACTAAAGCTTCTAAAACATCAATTCGAAATCCTAATCATAATAATAATAGTAATACTTATTAATAATAATCATAATAATAATAATATTTAGTGATAATACTAGTACTAGTAATGATAATGATTTTAATATCAGTGATAATAACAATAATAATAAATAATAATTCTAATACTTAATAATAATAATGATAATAACAATAATGATAAGTGTAATAATAATAATAATAATAATAATAATAATAATAATAATAATAATAATAATAATAATAATAACAATAATAACAATAATAACAATAATAATAATAATAATAATAATAATAATAATAATAATAATAATAATAATAATAATAATAATAAAAATAATAATAATAATAATAATAATAATAATAATAATAATAATAATAATAATAATAATAATAATAATAATAATAATAATAATAATAATAATAATAATAATAATAATAATAATAATAATAATGAAATCAAGTAACTACCTCAAAATAGGTTTTTTTTTTTTTTTTTTTAAAAACAATGACCCAGCTGTGGCTCGAACCCGCAACCCCTTGTTAACCCGAATCATATGCAGACCATCACACCATTCTTACTTTTCTGATTTATATTGAATATTAATTAATTTAAGCCCGTGTTATTAACTCATCTTCTTCTTCATTCTCACTAACGAATCGACCAAGAATCAAACTGATCTATCAATGATCTACACATTTAATTTTAGGATTAGGAATTGTGACTGAAACAATTAGTGATTGATCAACTTAATTAAAACAGAAAATAAAGCTGAATAGAAAAATGAAGATACGTAAAAACTCAAAATCACATTCGAAATTCTAAGACGTTTTAGGTTATAATTATAACATGAAAAAGGTTTTAAATCATGTTTAGAAACTTTATAAATCATCAATTTTATTTGAAACATCAAAACGAATTCTAATTTCCTTAAGAACAATACGGTTGACTTTTAGAAATAATTGTTTGACTCAAAAATTTGGATTCGATATGTAAAATTAAAGATTCAAACTTTGCAGAAAGTTTAAATAGATCAATCCTAACAACTCTGCATTAATAGAATTTGAAATTTGTTTCGAAATCGAGTTTTGAAGAATTTGGATCAAGAACAGAGTAAATGGTTGTGTTCTTCATATATTCTTTTTTTATTTCAATAATGTAAAAACTTTTTAATGTTAATTGTAATTGATATTTGATAGTGTAAGGTTGTATGTATCAACTAACACTGAATTTATAGAAGATTATAGTCGATCAGTTAGTATATCAGACAGAAAATAATAAATAAAAAAATATAAAAAGAAGAAAAGACTTGAAACTGATTTTGGTTGTTTGTGTTGATCTAATCTCGACTGGTAATCACTTTTAGAGATAGAAACAAAAAAATAACACAGTAATGATCGTGATGCAAATCATAATTGGATTCTGTATGTAATTTTATTTATAATTAATATTAATTTTAATAATTAGTAAATATAAATATATTAATAATAATAATATATTATTAATATTATAATAAAAATATAGATAATTATAACAATAGAATTAATAATAATATTATTATTAATCAAGATAATACTAATAATAATAATAGAAATAATAATAATAATAATATCAATAAAACTAATATTATTGATAATAAATAATGATGATTATAATAATTATAAATATAATAATGATCATATTATTAATGATAATAATAGAAATGATAATTTTTAATGATAATACTTGATAATACTAGTAATAACAATTTACATGTTTCCTTATTCATATCTACATATTATAATAATATTAATAATACAAATAATAATATTACAATTAATATTATTAATAATAATGAGGGTAATAATATTAATATAGATATATCACTATATCTAAACTTGAAATTTTATTTAATATATTAATATTACATATGTCATTTAATATTTATACATTTTATATATTATGATATACATACAACATTAATTTTTGTATAGAATCGTATATATATATATAGATAATCGTTTTAAAAGAAACTTAATTATTTTTGTATACTATTTTACATAATTAACTCTAATGATTAAATTGTATTATATATATATATATATATATATATATATATATATATATATATATATATATATATTTCAATTTAATATATTTACTTATTTTTATACTTATATATATATATATATATATATATATATATATATATATATACATATTTATTTACAACAATTGTACGTGAATCGTCGGGAATAGTCACAGGTTAACTGAATCTATAAAAGTAGTTCAGAAATTTTTAAGACTCAACAATATATATTTTGCTTATCTTGTAGAAACCATATTAAGATTAAAATTTAAATTTAGTCAGAAAATTCCGGATCGTCATAGTACCTACCCATTAAAGAAATTTCGTCCCGAAATTTGAGTGGGATCATCATGGCTGACAATAAGTATGCTTTCATGACTCATCTGAGCTGATAAATAGAGTTTTATTACCATAGAGTAATAAGGATAAAATAATTCAATTATGCGAAGAGTATAAGTGAAGTTATCACAAAAGAACGAAATGAGAAAATAAAGTCTTGTCATATCTTTTGACGTAGACATGATTGATTTCCGGAGTTCAAGGGATTCAAGAAAAATCTTCGAGATCTAAAATATTTGATTCTTCAACGAATAAGGAAATTAAGATGTCTATAATTAAATACGGTGATCTGTCTCGATTACTCTGTCTGATATTCCCATTATAAATAAAACTTTTTCCGTTCCATTATTTTCACCATTCCTATACTTTCTTTCTTAGTTCATACATTCCAAAAGATTGTGAAAATGCTTAATCCCGTTCTAATCCTTGATATTTTTCTAATTATCATTTATGGCATCCTTCTTTTCAATCTTCCACCAAAAAAATATATGTTTACTTCTACTATTACCTTGGGTGATACTATTCTTAATTATACCGTGTCTTTATATTGCTATTCGTATTAATATCCACGGTTTGTAACCTCCGTGTTGTTATTGGGCTTTATATTTCACTTATATTTTGGAGCTCTTTGCCTCTTTATTCTCTTCTCGACCTCTAGTAAAGCGAGTAACGGTCCAGAATTTGTAAGTATGGAGTTTTGAATGAACTTAATGTTCTAAACAAGAAAGAACGTAATCGCATGATTTGATTTGTCAAATTACTTGAATCACTGAGAATAGAACTATCAAGAATATACTTTCTTGATATGTTCAGAAGTTAAGCAGAATGAAAGAGTTATTTAACATGGCACATGATGACGTTATGATCTGTGAATCATCACGTTCCATTTAGAAACTCAGCATGACTTACTGTAATATAATCATGTTGATCAAGTGTCATTATATTATACTAACTCATGCTTCAATTCCCAACACTACTTCAATATTATTCATATTTTAAGTTCGAATATTTCAGAATTTAGAGACTAAAACAGTTTCCATTCTGATGTAATGCTGATATCGTGAAGAGATAAATGATTTCAGATAAGATTAGTTATGAAAATATCTTCAGAAATATCGAGGATATTATAATGAAAGATACGATGATATCTTAGATTTTCTAATATCGATGGATGATGATGAAGATTTGTCCGTAAAAGTTTAGAATCAGGAGCAAGTTATTCATTAATGACTTTAGCAGATACTGAATCATTTGGATTCTTTGAAGGCAGATTTAGTCTTTGTGATTTGTCCACAGCCTCCTTCATGGTTTGCTCAATCCGTTTTTCAGTAACTGATTCGTAGACTAGAGGGATTTTCAGAATTCTAGGATGGAAGATCATAATTCTAAGAGATAAATGTTATATGTATACATATAAATGTTGACATAGTGACGCTGCGAGATTCGAAATACTGATTGCTAATTCCTGATAGTTGGTATGGCAATTCTTGTTACAAGATGCGGATGAGTATATGATAGGGTTTTAATGAACAATGTAAGGGTTTTTCGGTGAGACTTAAGCCAATGAGTAATTTAGTTGCTGGTAAGTTTACTGCTAATACGGTTGAAAATAAACGGTTCCCTGGTAACGATGACGAAAGGCAATTTATATATCAAGGTTATATTAAGGTTAATCTGGATGAAAGTCGAAGTTCATTTGCTGGAGCTGTGACAAAACTGGCTATCTCGAACAGGTGTTGCAAAGTTATTTTCAGTAATAATATCGTTAAAGGAATTAGCACAGCTACGTGTTAAACATTTACTCAGTTTCTGAGAGTTTTTCAGGTGCATAACTATATGCATAGATCTTTCCTTCCATAGATGTAGTGCGGTTGGTTTATTCTCTCGATCGAGGTGTTTTCAAGAATCATGAAAGGTTTGAACGCAGATTGTAATCGTCAAGATACAAATGAGGTTTAAGATGAAATCAAGTGGCAAACTTGAAGAAATGTTTAATTTCATATGTTATAATTAATATTTTAATTCATTTTAATTGTCCAATGTTGGTAGTCCACAGTTAGTAGTCCACAGTTAGTAATTCAATAATTCATATGTAGTTTAATATATAATATTCGAATTAATTGATACGTATCTTGACCCATTGTATACATGTCTCAGACTCGATCACAACTCAAAGTATATATATTATTGTAGAATCAACCTCAACCCTGTATAGCTAACTCGATCATTACCGCATATAGAGTGTCTATGGTTATTCCAAATAATATATATAGATGACGTCGATATGATATGTCAAAACCTTGTATACGTGTCCCGATATTTAAAGTGCGTAAAATAAATAACAGAAATTAAATGACGATAAATAAAATTGCGAGAATTAAAATTGCAATAAATAAATGTAATAAGGAATTAACAGTTAGCTAGGAACAATTAGCTAGGATTTTGTTAGCGTGGATTCTTAACAGAATTTCTCATAGTTAATTTGTTTGTTTCTAACAAATTTTATTTCTGTCCAATGTTTTCTTCATTATGCCACTTGTTGGATTCTGATAAGTCAAAATCCAAATATGAAATTGAATGAAAATGATTATTCTGTGGTGAACGGATACATATATCTGTGGATGTAAGTAGAATAGTAAATGACTGTTGAATCAGATTCGAAGAATGTACAGTGTAACTTATTAATGTGAAATCTAAATATTCCTCGGGTATTACCTACCCGTTAAATTATTTTCACCATTAACAGTTTGTACAAAAGAATTTTTAATTACAATCTTTATGAAAACATATATACATATATATTTTCTTCAGATGTAATCATGGATTTAATGAGTTAATATAGTATTAAACTCATTTGGTTTACCATCAAAACTAGAATACATAATCTCTAAAACATTAGAGATTACATAATCGCCATGAAGAACGAAGATAATTGATGTAGAACGATACGTAGAACGATGATTATACTTGAGGTACAGAAATGAGATGTTGAGGCCTGGATTGTTAATGGTACTGGTGCTGTTACTGATGGTACTGTTGGTGCTGGTGATGTTGTTGAAGCTGGTAAATTTTGCACCATATTCTCTAAATTAATTACTCGAGCGCGAAGCTCGTTGACTTCTTCCATTATTCCGGGGTGATTGTCGGTCGGAACGATCGGATGAATAAGGTTTTGAATTTTAGATAGAATATAATCGTGGCGAGATACTCTGAAAATGAGTGTGAAAATGGTGTTTCGAATGGGTTTGCCGGTAAGTGCTTCAGGTTCTTCAACAAGAGATGAATTTGGTCGATGGAAAGGATCGCCTTCTTCTCGACTCCATCGGTTAAGTCGCCTACAAACCCATCCCTAATTCATCCAGAATTGATGATGGCTGATTAGTTGATCTATTCCGATTACACTGCTTTCGGAGCTCAGTTGAATATCCATATCGGAATAGCTGTCGAAATAACTATCGGAATAGCTATCGGAATTCGAGGGACTCGAACTAATTGAAGGATCCATCTCGTACAATCAGATGAAAGATTTTCGATATGAAATAGATTATAAGATGTAGATTAGTACCCTGCAATACATGATTTACATATGCATATATAATACTAAAATCCTATAAGTTACGGAGGAATCTACGGAAGCTGTCAGGAAAAGTTTACAGTAACAGATACGCTAAGATATGAATTTTTATCTATACACTATTCATGCAATCAATGCAGTAAGATGTGTCTAGACTAAGAATGATAAGCAGATAATTTCCGACAAGAAATGATAAGCAAAACTTTTGACATGCAGACACGGTCGAAGTCGAGACTCACTAATGCATCTTAACAACTATCAGCTAGACACACTAATGCAAACCTGGTTCACTAAGACCACCACTCTGATACAAACTGAAAGGACCCGTTCATATACATTATGAACGATTCATAATAGTTGATTACATCGCGAGGTATTTGACCTCTAAATGATACATTTTACAAACATTGCATTCATTTTTAAAAGACAGTCTTTCATTATATCAAAAGTTAAACAGGCATGCATACCATTTCCTAATGTATCAAACTATCAATGACTTTTTATCAATCTTGATGAACTTAATGACTCGAATGCAACGTCTTTTGAAATATGCCATGAATGACTCCAAGTAATATCTTTAAAATGAGCAAATGCACAGCGAAGATTTCCTTAATACCTGAGAATAAACATGCTTTAAAGTGTCAACCAAAAGGTTGGTGAGTTCATTAGTTTATCATAAATAATCATTTCCAATAGTATAATAGACCACAAGATACTCATATTTAGAAAACAATCTGTGCAGGTCTACTCCTGTGGTAAAATCATTCATATGAAGAACACTTGAACCTTTCAAAACAACTCACCAACGGTAGCTAATGCGTGCGTGCAATGCAAAATTATCAAATCGTGGTAGTTAATACATTATAATTTTACAACGGGAGCTAATGCGTGCGTGCAATGCAAAATCATCTCTCCGAGGGTAGCTAAAACGGGAGCTAATGCGTGCGTGCAATGCAAAATAATCTCTCAGTTACTAACTACAAAATTGAATACAATAGAATACAATACAATACATCGATAGCTAATGCGTGCGTGCAATGCAAAATCATCTCACCGATGGTAGCTAAAACGGGAGCTAGTGCGTGTGTGCAATGACAAAATCATCTCGCCGATGGTCGATAATACAATCTTTATAGAAATCGAACCTCTGAATCCAAATAATTCTATCATAGAATGTAGTTTTTATTATTTGTATCTATTTCGTCAAACATTTATAAAAGCGTCTTAGTCCAAAAATATAAATTTCAAAGGCATTTAATAAAGCAGTTGTAAAACAGTTATAAAGTAAAGCATGTATTCTCAGTCCCAAAAATATATATTGCAAAAGCATTTAAAAAGGGAGCAAATGAAACTCACGATGCGATATTTTGTAGTAAAAATATGCATACGACGATACTGAACAATGCAGATTTGGCCTCGGATTCACGAACCTATATCATTCATATATATATTAATACATATCCTTGTAATCGAACAATTATATATATATATATATATATATATATATATATATATATATATATATATATATATATATATATATATATATATATATATATATATATATATAATATTAATGATATAATTTTTATATTAGTAATTTATATATTTCATTATTAATATATATTCATTTGTATATATAAAAATATAAATTTTATTATGTTATATGTATTAAATATTTTATATATATATATTTCATTTGTTTGTTAAAATGGTAATTATAATATTACTAAAATAATGTTAGTAGTGATTAAAATAATAATAATGATAATACTAGTATTAATAATAATGATAGTAATATTAATGATTCTATTAATAATAATATAAATGTTAGTTTTAAATAATAAATCCTATGATAATAACAGTAATTTTTAATAAAATGAAAAGTTTATTAATAATGATAATGAAAATAATGATTTTTATATTAATACATAATACTTAATAATAATTATTATTATTATAGCAATTTCATTACTAGTGATAATATTAATAACAATACTTATGTTAATTAATAATCAAAATCTTCATGTTTAATTTTGTAAACTAATAACTAAAGCTTCTATAACATCAATTCGTAATCATAATCATAATAATAATAGTAATACTTATTAATAATAATCATAATAATAATAATATTTAGTGATAATATTAGTACTAGTAATGATAATGATTTTAATATCAGTGATAATAACAATAATACTAAATAATAATTCTAATACTTAATGATAATAATGATAATAACAATAATGATAAGTGTAATAATAATAATAATAATAATAATAATAATAATAATAATAATAATAATAATAATAATAATAATAATAATAATAATAATAATAATAATAATAATAATAATAATAACAACAATAATAATTATAATAATAATAATAATAAAAGTAATAATGAAATCAAGTAACTACCTCAAAATAGGTTTTTTTTTTTTTCTAAAAAAAACAATGACCCAGCTGGGGCTCGAACCCGCAACCCCTTGTTAACCCGAATCATATGCAGTCCATCACACCATTCTTACTTTTTCTGATTTATATTGAATATTAATTAATTTAAGCCCGTGTTATTAACTCGTCTTCTTCTTCATTCTCACTAACCAATCGACCAAGAATCAAACCGATCTATCAATGAGCTACACATTTAATTTTAGGATTTGGAATTGTGACTGAAACGATTAGTGATTGATCAACTTAATTAAAACAGAAAATAAAGCTGAATAGAAAAATGAAGATACTCAAAAACTCAAAATCTCATTCGAAATTCTAAGACGTTTTAGGTTATAATTATAACATGAAAAAGGTTTTAAATCCTGTTTAGAAATAAATCATCAATTTTATTTGAAACATCAAAACGAATTCTAATTTCCTTAAGAACAATACGGTTGACTTTTAGAAATAAATGTTTGACTCATAAATTTGGATTCGATATGTAAAATTAAAGATTCAAACTTTGCAGAAAGTTTAAATAGATCAATCCTAACAACTCTGCATTAATAGAATTTGAAATTTGTTTCGAAATCGAGTTTTGAAGAATTTGGATCAAGAACAGAGTAAATGGCTGTGTTCTTCATATCCTCTTTGTTTTATTTCAATAATGTAAAAACTTTTTAATGTTAATTGTAATTGATATTTGATAGTGTAAGGTTGTATGTATCAACTAACACTGAATTTATAGAAGATTATAGTCGATTAGTTAGTATATCAAACAGAAAATAATAAATAAATAAAATATAAAAAGAAGAAAAGGACTTGAAACTGATTTTGGTTGTTTATGTTGATCTAATCTCGACTGGTAATCACTTTTAGACACAGAAACAAAAAAATAACACAGTAATGATCATGATGCAAATCATAATTGGATTCTGTATGTAATTTTATTTATAATTAATATTAATTTTAATAATTAGTAAATATAAATATATAAATAATAATAATATATTATTAATATTATAATAAAAATACAGATAATTATAACAATAGAATTAATAATAATATTATTATTAATCAAGATAATACTAATAATAATAATAGAAATAATAATAATAATAATAATAATAATAATAATAATAATAATAATATTAATAATAATAATAATAATAATAATATCAATAATACTAATATTATTGATAATAAATAATGATGATTATAATAATTATAAATATAATAATGATCGTATTATTAATGATAATAATAGAAATGATAATTTTTAATGATAATACTTGATAATACTAGTAATAACAAGTTACATGTTTCCTTTTTCATATCTACATATTATAATAATATTAATAATACAAATAATAATGTTACAATTAATATTATTAATTATAATGAGGGTAATAATATTAATATAGATATATCACTATATATCTAAACTTGAAATTTTATTTAATTTATTAATATTACATATGTCATTTAATATTTATACATTTTATATATTATGATATACATACAACATTAATTTTTGTATCGAATCGTATATATATATAGATAATCATTTTAATAGCAACTTAATTACTTTTGTATACTATTTTACATAATTAACTCAAATGATTAAATTGTATTATATATATATACATATTTATTTACAACAATTGTTCGTGAATCGTCGGGAATAGTCACAGGTTAACTGAATCTATAAAAGTAGTTCAGAAATTTTTAAGACTCAACAATATATATTTTGCTTATCGTGTCGAAACCATATTAAGATTAAAGTTTAAATTTAGTCGGAAATTTTCGGGTCGTCACATAATAGTAATATCGGGGACAATAACTTTAACCGGTGCAGTTAAATGTCAAATCATAGCAGCAAAAATGATTACTACTAAGTTTAACTTAACGAAGCTTATATATCGATAGTAATGCTTCGTAAAATTAAACTGGGGGGCTTGATAGTGTACCACACCTCCGGTTCGTTTACCAGCTTCGCAGTTTAATTCAGAGGATTTTGCCACATTGCATAGTACGAAGGAAACATCAGCTACAATTAACGAGGTTCAGAAACTAGAGCAAGAATAGTGATCTTGGAGCCCATAAACCTCGGTTAATTACAAAGTCAAGTTAGCCAAACTATTTCTAGCTCGGCTGCATGCTCATACAGCAAAGGAAAGGGACAAGGATGCTTTCCTTTGCAGGTTGACGAAAAGGGAAATGTCAACTAGTATTCCAAAACCATTGGGAACTAGCGAGCTGGTATAGGAAGCCGCTCAAATCCACTTAGAAATAGAATGGAATGCATGATACATGCCACATTCAACATTCACACTCATATTAACATCACATGTTACACTACTTACTTCGGTGGAGTAAAACAATCACTTGATTGTTACCTTCGGGGAATCGCCAGCGAACAAAGCCAAAATCATAATCACCCAATTTCATATCTTAGTGACTAGAATATTCCCATATCAATATTGGACCGTCGGTTATTGTACAAACATGTATCATACTCCGTATGACACTGCATGAAATTTGTAATCATTGTTTATTTAGTTTGTTACTTCATTTCTTGCATCTTTAAATTTGTGATTTATGTTGTTCTTGGTCAAATGTTACTAGTTAACGTTGATCTCATTTTTTTCTTGAACAAAAGTTAACTTTAAAGGTTCAAGAACATGGAAGTGTAACTCTTTAGTTATAACTACATACACTTGTGTTAGATTTAACTTAATAACTTTAGATCTAGACTTTTGGGTCTTGGATCTTCAAGATCTAACTAAGAACTATGTTCTACAACTTAAGATCTTGATTAGTTAGTTTACTTTCAAGTTTGTAGTTCAATATTACTTTTATAGTTCATGTATGTGTTAAATCTAAGACTTTGATGTAACTTTGGTTCATCAAACTACATACAACACTTAATTGAGTTGTGCTACATATCTTAGACTTACACTTGGGTTATGATGGTCAAAACTTAGTTAAGATGATGCAAACACATCAACGAGTTGTACACTTGAAGCTATATGCATCAAGGATGAGAACCGTGATAAGCATCGAGCACCAAAAACACACCGGAACCTACTGTTTTATTGTTTCTGGGTCTGAGCAGTACGACCTGGGCTACTGTAAAGATGATTTTCAGTTATCTCTGTTCGATTAGATAACTTTTCATTTAGGACTCGTCTTAATCCGAGTTACGGTTTAGGATTTATGGCCCTCCGATCGTCACTATGTCCTTTTAACGTTGTGCTGAAAATTCTGACCTACTCGCACTTAGACCGTCGTCACGGTCAAACGAAGACGATTTTGCTTCTGGAATTTTTACCACAACTAAAGGACTCATATACGGAGCATGGCCACTGGTCACACCTTATTTCAGTAGGTATTGAGGCCGTGGTGGCTGATCCAATTCAGCCTTTGTTTTAAACTCCTTTCATGAACAAAACTTACTTTACACCTTTTGTTTGATGATGAATGATGATGACCTTTAAGACCTAATTCACATACATTTAAAAATTTTGGGACGATTTAAAGACTTAGTACTATTTGACTTAGGTTGAGGACTTTCCGGACCTACGTACTTGCTTACTTCCCGACTCGACTTTACCACTACTTTACCACTGTGAGTTATAGCATCCCTTTTTACTTTAACTATTTTGGGAACTGAGAATACATGCGCATTTTACATTTTACATACTAGGCACGAGTACTTAAACTTTATATATGTGTGGGTTATACAACATCATAAACATTCCCTTTAGCTCGGTAACGTTTAGTCATTGGTTTTTGAACCGGTGAACGCGAATCTTAGATATGGATCCATAGGGTTTGACATCCCCACTCGGGCTAGTAGCGCTAGCATTCAACGAGTGTTTAATACTTCGTAATACATACGCACTCGCCAAGTGTACTTTCAGGGGGTTATAAACGTTAAGTTAGTTACCAAGTGCCCACGGTTAAACATATACTTTATCATACTGTTTTGAAACGCTCTTTGTAGCACTGAAATCTCGTGGCCTACCTTACATACTGTTATACTTAAACTATAGCTCACCAACCTTTGTGTTGATGTTTTTAAGCATGTTTTTCTCAGGTGCTTAAGGTTTCTTCCGCTGTGTACTAGTCTTGCTGTAGACACCCGCTGCTTTAGAGATGTCACTGCATGAACGTTATCTTGCATGCATAAACATTATTACTTTTGAAACTATGATTTGTAACGACCTATGGGTCACATACTATTATCCATGCTTCTATTCGTTAAAGCATACTTTTGGTTGTTAAACATTGATGTTGGTTAAGACATCACCTTTTATCATGAATGCAAACGTATTTTGAAATAGCATATAGTGTTTGACCTTGTAATGATCCTGTTGTTGATGATTCGTACACGATGGTTTTGTACGGGGCATCACATTTGGTATCAGAGCATTGGTTGTAGGGAATTAGGTTGCATTAGTGAGTCTGGACCGACCCGAGTAGGATTCAGTAATAGGACTAATCTACAACTTGCTAGTTTACTTGTTTCCACTGAACTTGCTGCATGCTGCTGCTTACTTTTACTGCTATATGCCGTATGCTATTACATGATTTCACTACTGCATGCTATTATCTGCTTTCGATTGCATGATACTTGTCGTTATTGCCATGCTACTTACTGTTACACATGATTTAGACTGTTGTAGTTACTTGGCCTAATACGTGCTTGCTTTATGACTTACTGACATGGAAAATTTATTTTTCCTTGTTTAGATGTCGGATATTCCACCTGCTATCATTTTGGGCAGTTCAGACTCGTCAGCCACTTCACCTGCTACTGTTGCTGATCCACCAATCCCGTCGGCGACACACTCTAGTGACCCAGGCGCTTCGTCCTCCGGAGCTAGCAGTCATGCGTCTGCCCCAGTAGGTACTGCAGACGGAGCCCAGGACCTCCCGGAGATTCCAGCTCCACTTGCCCCGGTACCTCAGGAGCCACAGCACCATCCCGGTGGTGTTGTGATTCCTGCGAAATTTGGGGAAGGTCCATTCCGTAATCAGTATCGTCATTGGTGCCGACGCGCTCCTGGTGGACGACTCGTGCCGATCCCGCCTTTTAGATACCGACAGATGATGGCCGCCCGAGGAGAGCCAGTACAGCCACCCGTGCAGCCACCTCCACATGATTCAGATGACCTGTCATCCGACGACTCATCCACAGATAACTCTAGTGACGATGACTCCGACGAGGAGGACCTTGATGATGCACATGTTCAGCCACCCTCCACCCCGCCGAAGAAGCGGTGCCGTTTCGACGGCACCATTATTCCGGGGATCAACGGAGGTCGAGCATTCACTGATGTATTTGGTCGGCGTCGTAGGGTTACCGCCTGTAAGCAGCTTGTGCCGTATCCTGCGGATCCCTTCATCCGTAAGCCTTACCGCTTGGAAGCCTCTACTTCTGGAGTCGGACCGTCTGCACCACCAGCTCCACCAGCACCACCCGTGCTGACTGCACCGCCTGCCCCACCCACTCCCTCTGTCGAGGAACTGATGAGGAAGGTGGAGATCCTCCGTGCTCGGGTAGCTGAGCTCGAGGACCAGATGTCTCACGTATTGGACATCCTACACCCACCTTCACCGTAGGACTTTTGTAGTAGATTTCATTATGTAATCTAGTTGTAGTTTTATGTATCACTTATGTATTGTACGAGCCTATGCTGATGTATGCAACTTATTATTAATGAATGGAACTTTGCGTTATTTAATTCTTGCACGGTGTTCTATTTACGTTACTGTATGATTCTGTGGTATTTGTACCTGGTTGCATTACTTAATAAACATGTGATGTGTTGATTCCATGTTGGTTACCATATACTGTATTATTACTATTTGAATACTGGATTTTGACTGGAGTCAAAAATTTTGTTTAGAACACCATGGCCAATGGACGATCAACATCAACACCTACCGCAGCCCAAATCGAGGAGATGATCAATGAGCGAGTCACGCAGCTTTAGCATAAAGAAATCTCCGAGCTCCACCGCCACCACCACCGGTTATTCAACCCATTCGTAATGGGTGCACGTACAAAGAGTTCCAAAGCTGCAAACCCCACAAATTCAGTGGAACAGAGGGGCCGGTTGGTCTCACTAGATGGTTCGAGAAGTTAGAATCTGTGTTTCGAGTTAGTAACTGCTCGGAAGCGAATAAAACCAAGTTTGCTTCATGCACTCTGTATGACGGTGCACTAACGTGGTGGAACACATTAGCTCAAGCAAAAGGTATTGATGAGGCATTTGCTACCCCATGGGAGGAATTCAAAGGGGCCTTGATTGAGGAATATTGTCCTAGGACCGAGATTCAGAAGATGGAGATTGAATTTATGCAGTTAAAGGCTGTTGGGAACGACCTTAATAGTTACAACCGGAGTTTTTTGGAATTAGCCCTGATGTGTCCAACAATGGTTACCCCAGAGTTTAAACGAATGGAAAGGTACTTCTGGGGACTTCCTAAGAGCATTAAGGGAAACGTCACCTCGTCCAAGCCACCCAATGTCCCAGAAGCGATGCGCATAGCACATACTTTAATGAATCAAATTATCATCGATGAACCGGAGAAGGCCAAGTCTGAAGCGGGAAGTAGTGATAAGCGCAAGTGGGATAACAACAACAACAACAGGGGAAGGACCTATGATCAAAACCCGACAAAACGGCATGAGGGTTTCAGAGGAAACAACAACGGTGGAAACCTCAATCCGAACACCAACTCATCCCCGAACTACAAGGGAACCTTACCACAATGAAAGCGGTGCTACAAGCACCATACTGGGTATTGTAACGTTGTTTGTGAAAAGTGCCAACGGACTGGGCATATCGGGAAGGACTGCAAGGTCACCACTTTGAATGGGAAGCCGAACACCAATGGACCTAAAAAGTGCTACGAATGCGGACAAACGGGCCATTTCAGAAATGCGTGCCCCAACAAAAAAAAAGACGGCGGACCACCTCGTGGTAGAGCTTTCAACGTTAATGCAAGGGATGCACGCGAGAATCCCGACTTGGTGACAGGTATATTCACTATCAACAATCTATTAGCTTCTGTTTTATTTGATACTGGTACCGATAGAAGTTATGTGTGTAGACATTTTTGCGATAAGATTAATTGGTCATTAGTCCCATTAAAAGAAAGTATGCTTGTCGAGGTCGCCAATGGAAAACTTGAGAAAGTTGACCATATTAGTTGAGGAGCTATTATCAACATAGCTGGTGCAGATTTCGAAATTGATTTGATACCCATTAAATTAGGAAGTTTTGACGTGATCGTCGGTATAGATTGGTTGACCAAGATAAGGGCCGATATTATCTGTGGAGATAAAGCTCTTCGTATACCACAAGGAGATGGTGAGCCACTGATCATTTACGAAGAGAGATGTACCTCGAAGCTGAACCTCATTAGTTGCGTGAAAGCGCAAAAGATCATGAAGAATGGATGTCTTGCCGTGCTAGCGCATGTGAAAACGGTAGAAACTGAGGTGAAAAGTGTGGACGATGTTCGAATTGTGAACGAATTCTCTGATGTCTTTCCTGAAGAATTGCCTGGATTACCGCCACCAAGAGCAGTAGAGTTTCAGATCGACTTAGTACCAGGAGCTGCACCTGTAGCTTGCGCACCTTATCGACTCGCACCTTCCGAGATGCAAGAATTACAGAGCCAATTACAAGAATTGCTAGACCGTGGATTTATCCAACCAAGTTTCTCGCCTTGCGGAACACCTGTGTTATTTGTGAAGAAGAAGGATGGATCCTTCCATATGTGTATCGACTACCGTGAACTCAACAAATTGACAATCAAGAATCGGTATCCTCTTCCCCGCATTGACGATCTTTTTTATCAACTACAAGGATCGAGCGTTTACTCAAAGATCGATTTGCGATCCGGTTATCACCAGTTGAGGGTGAAGGAAAGTGGCGTGATGAAAACTGCGTTCAGAACTCGTTATAGTCATTATGAGTTTCTCCTGATGCCATTTAGTTTAACTAACACACCTACCGTGTTCATGGATCTCATGAATCGTGTCTGCAAGCCATACTTGGATAAGTTCATTATCGTCTTCATAGATGATATCCTCATCTACTCTAAGAGCGAAGAAGAGCATGAGCAACACCTCCGACAAGTGCTTGAACTCTTGAGACAAGAGCAACTTTATGCGAAATTCTCCAAGTGTGAATTTTGGTTGAAGGAAGTCCAATTTCTGGGCCATGTTGTGAGCGACCAGGGTATCAAAGTTGATCCCGCCAAGATTGAAGCTATCAGCAAGTGGGAGACCCCCACTACTCCAACCCACATTCATCAATTCCTAGGTCTCGCCGGTTACTACTGAAGGTTTATTGAAGGATTTTCTCTGATCGCGCGTCCTTTGACCGCGTTGACTCACAAAGGGAAGAAGTTCATTTGGGAACCCGCACACGAATCAGTTTTTCAAACTCTGAAGAAGAAGTTAACCACCGCACCTATCCTATCTCTCCCCGACGGCAGTGACGATTTCGTCGTTTATTGCGATGCTTCGAAAAGTGGTTTTGGTTGTGTACTGATGCAACGATCAAAGGTTATCACTTACGCCTCCCGTCAACTGATGATTCACGAGCGGAACTACACTACTCACGATCTCAAACTTGGAGCCGTTGTCTTTGCGCTCAAATTGTGGAGACACTATTTGTATGGAACTAAAAGTACTATCTTCACCGACCACAAGAGTCTCCAGCACATCTTTGATCAGAAGCAACTGAATATGAGATAGCATCGATGGATCGAGACATTGAACGACTACGATTATGAACTCCGTTATCATTCTGGCAAGGCCAATGTTGTAGCTGACGCTTTAAGCCGAAAGGAGAGGACGACACCTCTTCGTGTTAGGGCTCTGAACATCACCATCCATTCAAATCTCAACAGTCAGATCCGAGTAGCCCAAGATTAGGCTCTCAAGGAGGAGAATATATCTCATGAACATTTGAACATTCTTGTCTCTCGATTCGAGGTTAGGGAGTCTGGATTCCGATTTTATACCGGAAGAATTTGGGTACCTCTTTATGGAGATCTACGGAACCTTATACTTGATGAAGCACACAAATCGAGATATTCGATTCACCTCGGAGCGGGCAAGATGTACCACGATCTTAAAGAACAGTATTGGTGGCCGAATCTTAAGAAGGACGTTGCAACTTATGTTGGTAAGTGTTTGACTTGCTCGAAAGTTAAGGTCGAGCATCAAAGACCCTCTAGATTACTTCAGCAACCGGAAATCCCGCAATGGAAGTGGGAAAGGATAACGATGGATTTCATCACCAAGCTATTAAAGACGGTGGGCGGATACGATACCATCTGGGTTATTGTTGACCGCCTTACCAAATCTGCACACTTCTTGGCTATGAAGGAAACGGATACGATGGAGAGACTTGCTCAATTATACATCAAAGAGGTTGTATCTCGTCATGGTATACCTTTATCGATCATCTCAGATCGCGATCCCCGTTTTGCTTCTAGATTTTGGCGTTCTTTGCAAGAAGCCATGGGAACTCATCTCGACATGAGTACTGCATATCACCCCCAGACCGACGGGCAAAGTGAACGAACGATTCAAACCTTGGAGGACATGTTGCGTGCATGTGTCATTGATTTCGGAAAGGCCTGGGAAAGGCATTTTCCACTCGCCGAATTTTCTTACAACAACAGTTATCACTCGAGTATTAATGCCGCACCTTTTGAAGCATTGTATGGCCACAAGTGCCGATCTCCTATTTGTTGGGCTGATGTAGGTGAAAAGCAAATCACCGGACCCGAGGAAGTCCATGAAACAATGGAGAAGATTGCTCATATTCAAGCTAGACTTAAGACTGCTCGTGACCGTCAAAAGAGTTATGCCGATCTTAAACGTAAAGACTTTGAATTGAACATGGGAGACCGTGTGATGTTGATGATTGCACCTTGGAAGGGTGTGATTCGTTTTGGAAAACGTGGAAAGTTAAACCCACGATATATTGGTCCTTTTTAAATCTTGGAACGTGTTGGACTCGTTGCTTACCGTTTAGATCTTCCAGCACAATTGAGCTCTGTTCATCCTACCTTCCACGTGTTAAACTTGAAGAAGTGTCTTGCTGCACCCGAACTCATCATACCACTGGAAGAACTTACAATTGACGACAAACTCCACTTTATGGAAGAGCCTGTTGAAATTATGGATCGTGAGGTCAAAACTTTGAAACGCAACAAGATTCCGATCGTCCGAGTACGATGGAATGCCAAACGAGGACCTGAGTTTACCTGGGAGCGAGAGGATCAAATGATGCGGAAGTATCCTCGCCTTTTCCCGACTCCTCCATCTACCTCAGCTTAAAATTTCGGGACGAAATTTTCTTTAACAGGTGGGTAATGTAACGACCCTGGATTTTCCAACGTTTATTTATTAATAATTATTATTAATACTTGTGTTTAATGAATGTATTGTTTATATACATTTACTTGTTACTGCGATTAATTTTAAATGCCCGAAACGTCTTTATGACACGCGTACATTACACGAATAATATTTTCAAGTATTATTTACATTCATGATTGATTTTATTAATCATTTTAATTAACTAAGGTTGTTAGTTAATTACTTGGGCTTTTATTGGATTAACTTGAGAATTACTTGAACTTGGGCTTTGATTAATATTAATGGACTTAAGAGCTCACCCTATATACTTAATGGACTCATTAGTCCAACTTATCATGTAAGTATTACTTATGACTTAACTAGCTTGATTAAAGACTTATGGAATCTAGTTACACACCTTTCCCATGCAAATACATCTAGTAACCATCTTTTTAAGACTTTACATGCAAGAGACTAGTGGTTCTTTTCCTTCCTCCCTTTCCCCTTGATGGCCGTCAGCCATAGTAGGCCTTTAGAGGGTTTTGTGCTTTTTTTTATTTACTTCATTCACTAGTTTCATTCACTACACACACACACAAAAATACTTCACTTTTCTCTCATCTTTTCTTCTCATATTCTCTCTAATATTGTAAGTAACTTGAGTAAACTTTTCTCTTCTTCTTTGTTTGAAAACCGATTCATATCACATCCATATCATCATCATTTACTTACTTTGTTACTTGTTCTTTGTTGTTGTTAAATTACTTACTTTGTTGTTGTAGTTACTTACTTGTTACTAAGAACCAAACTCTTTAGTTTGTTCTTCATATTATCTTGTATTTACAAGAACACACAAGAGCTAAACTCTCTTGTTTATGTTCTACATCTAATATTTTAAAAGATTGTAAGTTCATGTGTTGTAAGTCATACTTGTAATTCATGTTTGTAAACTTAAAGTTTACTTTCTTAAAGATCAAGACTTTGGCTTGAATCTTTAAAGTATGAACAACAATGAACTAGTTACTTGTTTATTTAGTTTGTTACTTCATTTCTTGCATCTTTAAATTTGTGATTTATGTTGTTCTTGGTCAAATGTTACTAGTTAACTTTGATCTCATTTTTTTCTTGAACAAAAGTTAACTTTAAAGGTTCAAGAACATGGAAGTGTAACTCTTTAGTTATAACTACATACACTTGTGTTAGATTTAACTTAATAACTTTAGATCTAGACTTTTGGGTCTTGGATCTTCAAGATCTAACTAAGAACTATATTCTACAACTTAATATCTTGATTAGTTAGTTTACTTTCAAGTTTGTAGTTCAATATTACTTTTATAGTTCATGTATGTGTTAAATCTAAGACTTTGATGTAACTTTGGTTCATCAAACTACATACAACACTTAATTGAGTTGTGTTACATATCTTAGACTTACACTTGGTTTATGATGGTCAAAACTTGGTTAAGATGATGCAAACACATCAACGAGTTGTACACTTGAAGCTATATGCATCAAGGATGAGAACCGTGATAAGCATCGAGCACCAAAAACACACCGGAACCTACTATTTTACTGTTTCTGGGTCTGATTAGTACGACCTGGGCTATTGTAAAGATGATTTTCAGTTAGCTCTGTTCGAGTAGATAACTTTTCATTTAGGACTCGTCTTAATCCGAGTTACGATTTAGGATTTATGGCCCTCCGATCGTCACTATGTCCTTTTAACGTTGTGCTGAAAATTCTGACCTACTCGCACTTAGACCGTCGCCACGGTCAAACGAAGACGAGTTTGCTTCTGGAATTTTTACCACAACTAAAGGACTCATATACGGAGCCATGGCCACTGGTCTCACCTTACTTCAGTAGGTATTGAGGCCGTGGTGACTGATCCAATTCAGCCTTTGTTTTAAACTCCTTTCATGAACAAAACTTACTTTACACCTTTTGTTTGATGATGAATGATGATGACCTTTAAGACCTAATTTACATACATTTAAACCTTTTGGGACGATTTACTGACTTAGTACTATTTGACTTAGGTTGAGGACTTTCCGGACCTACGTACTTGCTTACTTCCCGACTCGACTTTACCACTACTTTACCACTGTGAGTTATAGCATCCCTTTTTACTTTAACTATTTTGGGAACTGAGAATACATGCGCATTTTACGTTTTACATACTAGGCACGAGTACTTAAACTTTATATATGTGTGGGTTATACAACGGCATAAACATTCCCTTTAGCTCGGTAACGTTTAGTCATTGGTTTTTGAACCGGTGAACGCGAATCTTAGATATGGATCCATATGGTTTGACATCCCCACTCGGGCTAGTCGCACTAGCATTCAACGAGTGTTTAATACTTCGTAATACATACGCACTCGCCAAGTGTACTTTCAGGGGGTTATAAACGTTAAGTTAGTTACCAAGTGCCCATGGTTAAACATATACTTTATCATACTGTTTTGAAACGCTCTTTGTAGCACTGAAATCTCGTGGCCTACCTTACATACTGTTATACTTAAACTATAGCTCACCAACCTTTGTGTTGACGTTTTTAAGCATGTTTTTCTCAGGTGCTTAAGGTTGCTTCCGTTGTGTACTAGTCTTGCTGTAGACACCCGCTGCTTTAGAGATGTCACTGCATGAACGTTATCTTGCATTCATAAACATTATTACTTTTGAAACTATGATTTGTAACGACCTATGGGTCACATACTATTATCCATGCTTCTATTCGTTAAAGCATACTTTTGGTTGTTAAACATTGATGTTGGTTAAGACATCACCTTTTATCATGAATGCAAACGTATTTTGAAATAGCATATAGTGTTTGACCTTGTAATGATCATGTTGTTGATGATTCGTACACGATGGTTTTGTACGGGGCATCACAGAATACATTATTGATTTCAGAGTATATACTATGTATATATTACTTATTTGAGATTAAAAATTTTTGTTCTCACAACATTAGAAAACACATGCATAGCAAATATGTTTGATATTTGATACTTCATTTTTATTTGGCAACTAAATAATATCTTAATTTTAATGCGTAACATTATAACAACGAGTTATATGTTAATTATTTATAAAATATTGTAGCCAACTACATTATTGTTTTCTATGAATTTGTTTGTCAAGAATTCTACACGACTATATTATTGATTCGGAGTATATACTTTTTTTATAGCTCTAAGAGTGAATTATTTGGTCAAATATTGTAGGCGACTATATTATTGGTTTCTGCAAACTCTAAGGGTGAATTTTTTGGTCAAAAATTTATACGACTATATTATTGATTTCGGAGTATATACTATGTATATATTACTTATTTGAGGTTAAAAATTTTTGTCATCACAACATTAGAAAACATGCATAGTAAATATGTTTGATATTTGATACTTCAATTTTATTTTGCAACTAAATAATTTTTATCTTAATTTTAATGAGTAACATTTTAACAACGTGTTATATGTTAATTATTTATGAAAATTTAATTTGATACATTAAAAGATGTTACATTTTAAATATAAATATTGGACGATTTGGTAATTTTTGCCCAGCTCGCGCAACTATTTCTCTTGTTTGGAACAAGAAGCCACCAAGACAAAGCGACAGAAGTCTAATCATTTTATAACGATGTGAAAAGGAGATATGTAAATATGCAATAAATAAATGGTTGTGTATAGTACACTGTACACCAAATTTAGCGGCACCGACACTTTTCTCCAACTGTTGGTATTTTCTTCAAATATTATAATTTGGTTTTTATTTGGTTCAAATATCAATTAACGGTTGCTCGTTATATTAGGAAGATTGTTTTCTAGTTTTAAGCCTAGCCATTTTAATTCGTTTGTATGTTATTTGGTTTCTTACATCTTTCGATTATTAGGCTGTTTAATTATAGAGCATTCGTCATTTCTACAAAAAAAAAAAAAAAAAAAAAAAAAAAATAGTCAATTAACATTCCGGTATTTGAAAGTAAGGATTATTAACTGAGTAAATATCATTATTTTATACGCATACATACAAACAGTGACGGAATTTTTTAAAGAATTTCATGAGAGGGGCAGGATATAACATGTCTTATCAAGAAGACAGAATAAATTTAGCGGACAATAAAATTTTTAGTACCTTGATGATATCCTGGACAAGAGAGCCTCTCCCGGATGAGAGGATCTAAACTTGAAATAGCCAAAATAGAAATTTTTAACCCTTTAATTACAAGCGTTTGAGCTTTTAAATCAAATAAATCCGAAAACCAAATGACAGGTGATATGATCAAAACGGTGACAGCTTACAAATTTTGTGAGTATTCACCATTTTGATCATATATATTTCTTATAGACTCCGATTTGATTGATTCAAAGTCTAAATGTTCATAACTCAAAGACTGCAAGTTTCATTTTTATTTCCGAGGGGGCCACGACCCCACCCTACCCCTGAAAAGCTCTGTTCTTATATACAAAGTCTGCATTAGAACAAGAATAACGCGAATGTATATAAAACATAGATAATTTACAAATAGGCTAAACATAAGATGACCGGGTTATAGCTTAAATGAATTGGTTATGATTAAGTTAACGGTTAGAATTAATAGATCGCCCTATTTTGATAAATTTGTCGATAAACAAAGTAGTATAAATAGATAACAACTATTAGAACACTATTGGTTACAATGTCACTGACAATATCTCCTAAAGAAACGATTTTAAAAAAAGGTTAAAAGTAGAACGGTGTCTCTATAAATTAAAATAATATGATTATTGTTGGTACGATTTTTCGTATAGCGGCTGTAAGGTACCAGTACAGGACAATAGCTGCTCAGCGTGTGGCGTTTGATGTTGATTGTTGTTTGCCCTTGAGAAATAATCTCTGCAGACCCGGAACACGGATGAGAGATCCGTGGGGTGGCCTCAATCAATCTGGGGATCAATCTGTAATTGATCCGTTTAGCGTATTGCTGCTAAGCGGCTAATGTGTGTTTAGAGTGAGAAATAACTGTGTGAGAGAGAAAGTGTGCTTCTCTCTGACTGAAGTTCAGATGTGAAATGTGGTGCAGAATGCCCGAAATTCTCGGGATATACGTGTCAATTAATGAGTGGTTCTGTTACACGAAATATCTGGAAGGTCGGTGGCGTGTGCTGACGTGGGTGCGTGCCGTTCACGCGCTGAGTTAAAGGGTTTAAGCATAGAAGCTGCCTGCAGGGCTTACGCTTGACGCTGGGCGGCCTGCTGAGCGCTGGGCGGCAAATACTAAAAATCGCTAAATTTCACTATCTTTTGTGCTGTTTGATCCATTTTTCTGTATAAAAACGGTGTTTTTATGCGTGTATCTCTTAGGATACACCATTAATTATTAACTATAATATCCTCAATGTTAAAAAAAAAAAAAAAAAAAAAAAAAAAAAAAAAAAAAGGCGTCCGACACTGATCGTGAACACCATTTGAAACACATCGGGGACACTGCTTAAGGCGTGAGAGAGTTTCACTATTAGAGTGAAAAACTCGTGACAATAGCGGGAAACAATCATTTTGTGAATCTTAATAAAATTTTTGTGAGAAAACACAAGTGACGTTGTAAAAAAATATTGTCACATAACTAGAGAAAAGTTCATGTCAACAAATGATTAACAATTTTATGAAGAATAATTTGAATAGTTTATATTTATATTTGCTTCACTTTGAGTTTGGTTATGGTAATCAGTGGAGGTCCGAAAGGTGAACAAAGCGATCGATCGCTAAGGGTTCAAGACTTTCAGAAGTCTAATACAGACATAATCGGATATTTGAGAAACAGATAAACTAGAGAAATACCACCGAGGCATTGCCTAAGTGGTACAACTCCTATATCGATCCAGGCCCACGTCCTTGAAATAATAGGCGAGGATTCGAAACCTGGAAGGAGGGTTTTCTCAAGGATTTGTTGGGGTGATGCGGTGCATGCCTTAAGCCTCTCTGTTAATCCAAAGCACATCGGGTACCCAATATGGCAATAGTGTGTGAAGAGTTTCCTCCTAACGCGTGTGTGGGTGACAAATGACAGCATTCGATGTCGATATCGCCGTTAAAAAAAAAAGAAAAAGAAAAACTATGAAAATGCAACTGAAGCAGCAAAGAAAAAGTACAATATGCCCAAAAACAAATAAGACCCTATAAAAGAAATTAAAGTCCACTAGCATTTTAGCAAGATCGAATTTTTTTTTTTTTAAATAGTTTATATTAATATTATTTGTTATGGCATAAGAGCTTTTTTTCACCTTATTCTAAGTCTTTATGATCTCGAGACCATCCCTGATGGTAATTCACAATAAAAATGACATGTATAAACCGAGAAATTGCTCAAAAAATCATTTGTTTTATTTAATCATAATTAATAAATTAAACAGCCAGTTAATCAATTGATTATTTTCTTTAAGTTTTTTGGTTAATTTAATATGGTTTTATTATATTTTTCTTCACTCCCCCTTCCTTATTAATATCTACTTTACATACCGAATGACACGTATATAAACTTACTTTATTTTCACGAATCATTACTATTATATATTTTTTCTTCGATAAAGCAAATCAAAACTAAAATACATCGGATCATCTCATCTAGTAAGATATATTACAAGTGAGTCAGACCTACATCTGATTAATTGATCCAACGATTTTGACATAACAATTAGTCTAGACGGTTGGTACATAAAAGTCTCTAGTTATATCAATCGAAGGCTTATCGTACGAAAGTCGGGCCCGCCGACCGACAGAGGCCCATACACTATATACAGAGGAGCAAAGCTTCATTTATAGGTTAATCGCCACATTTGTTCCATCCGTTCTCTCTATTCCACAACAGATCAGAAAACCCACAAGTCGAATAAACGACTCTAGGCCTCGCATCTAATCCGATCTACACAATCCGGTTCGACTAAATTGATACCCGAAAGTCAATGATTCGCTAGAACATCGATCCGAAGATCCGAATAGCTCCAACGTAGACCCTATTACAATAAAAAAAACGTTGATTCATATACACTAATACACTCAAGACTAACCGATAAAAACAAAAAAAAAACATTGACACGGACAATACACACAAAATGAACAACCAACTCGTGAATCACTCCAAACAAAATCCAAGTCATCCAAAAGACGATGGGACCCACAACAACCAATCCACCACCAAACTACATTCAAAATTCGGACAACGAATCGCCCATTATACACCCGGTCACCATCAAACCACCATAGAGGACATGTCAATACCAAGAGGATGAACATAGGGTATCAAACAAAATCTCGAAAGCCGCCACCAAAAAGTGCAAACACACATACAAATACTAGGTTTGTATTTATAAGGACAAAATCAACAACGAACTAGGCCCATAAACTATAAACTTATTCGAATCATATTCCTACTCGAAAACTATTTAGTAATCCGAGTCATATCTCAACACTAGGTGATTCTATACCTACAAATAAAAACATAGTATTCGCCTCATTATACACATTCACAATCATAGACAATAATAACCAAACAAATACATCTTACCTTTTTTTTTAACGGCAATTTTTTTGGCATCAGTAGATTATTTATTTCAAAGACCCTCATCATTTGCACGTATCACACACGTTCAGGCAGAAACCTGAACCCGATGGACGGTACCTGAAAAAAAAAATACATCATACTGTCGACTATAAACCCTAAGTTGTAACCAGTTATCGACTCTTTAACCACCATTGATTGATCTAAAAAACCGACCAAGTTCATACAATTGTTAGAAAGTTAAACAGTCTCGTACTCAATCCTTACATTTTGCATTAAAGCTAATTTGTGCTTGATCAATAAGCAATGCCTATTTCTACACAAAATAATGGGCAAAGAAGTTTTTTTTATTAAATTATACTCTCTCCGTCCTAAAATAATACTGTTTTTACATGTCGAATTTTTTTTAAAACTTTAACTTTAAATATTTTTATTTACGTTATACAATAATTGATAAAAGATATACTTATAAGAAAAAAAAATATTTATGTTATATAAAAATATTTAAAACTCAACCCATAGAATTTTCATCAAAGATCAAAAGTTGAGAAAGAAAAATTTTAAAATATCAAAACAGAACTTATTCTGAGATGAAGAGAGTAACATTAAAAGATTATTACCGAGTAAAACACATATATTCCCCTCTCAATCCAATAATTCAACCACAATTTTTTAACGATGAGATCTATTGTCAAAAAGTACAACCCGAACATTAACCCGTACTAGTCTTATCTTGGATTTTTAAGGTTAAGAACACGTGACGCCATGTGCAATGTACTCAAACTATATTGGGCCTTAAGTCTGGCCCATGTTTCCTTTATTATATATTATTAATTTCCCAAAATCACCGGTCCATTACTGTAAAATTTATTCAAAGTATATCATTATTAATTCATGCAAATGGGCATAGAAGAGGAATGTTTGAACTCGGATCGAAAAACAAGACCTTGATGAAATGAAGTGTCTCATAAGCAATCCTCGTTAATGACTTTTCATGTAATTAAGGATATTTCGAACTTGCGGGCATAGCTCAACGGTTCCCCACATGTACTTTGTGTCATGGGATAGAGAGTGGTCATGGATTCGATCTTTAGGATAACATGATTTTCTTTAAATCAATTGAACACCGATAATGGTGGTATATATTGACACTATAGGGAGGTTTTATCGAATTCGTTCACGGACCTCTACCCGGACCACTGCTCGAATGGATGTGTTTTCCGGGTACCATCGACCGGGTTCGGGTTTTTGCCCGAACGTGTGTTTTACGTGCAAATGATGAGTTTCGTTGAAATAAATGATCTACTGATACCAAAAAATCGCCATTCCAAAAAAAAAAAAAATGTAATTAACGATATTTTTGTAAGCGTGAGTTAATTTAAGCAGATAAGAGTTCAACACTTTACCTCACAAATTTTAATCTCCATCTTGTTTATAAAAACATGAAACATGTATATCGCACATTCTAACATGTGCACTACAAATGTTACGAACCTGTATGTCAATACTATTTTTATTCTAATTTTTTTAATTGTAGTAATTCTAAAAATGATAATTAAAGTATTTTTGAAGTACATCATAATG
The DNA here is from genome assembly GCF_046630445.1 of Rutidosis leptorrhynchoides. NCBI lineage: Eukaryota > Viridiplantae > Streptophyta > Magnoliopsida > Asterales > Asteraceae > Rutidosis > Rutidosis leptorrhynchoides. The sequence goes on along the minus strand of NC_092342.1, from coordinate 110,828,556 downwards.
GTCTGTATATAACCACATTTAAATCCAACTAGTTGTTGAACCCTCGCTTCGCGCCGGGGGTTCGGTTTTCAATGTATTTTATTGCGTTTAGTTTGTAAAATTATTTCGTGGTTAAAGAATGATGTCGTTGAAGCGCAACTCGAGTCGAACTAAAAGGTATAACCCGTGAAAGATTTAAATGTTATTTTAAATTAACATATATGTCCATCTCCGCGTTTAGCTATGTAATTATCGACTTTTAAAAATTTAACGCAAAATCAACGTGTATGAAAAGTACCCCAAATATTTAGCGTTTTTAAAAAAGCGACCGTTTTGCGTATAGTTAGTGACATTGTGTTCCTAAAATTATTCCGAGTTTAACGATGGTGTCGGAAAAATTTAATTCGTTGCGAGCGAGAAGATATGACCCGTTGAATATTTGGGTGGAGTTTATTTAAGATTTTTTTATGAAAATAGTTATTTGACACTTTACCCCCTGTGGGGGTCTTTGTTGGTGTAGTGAAATTTAATTATAATTAAAAAAAAGGTGAATGGGTGAAAATACCCCTAGTTACTATTCACGATTTTTGTCTATTAGATAGTATAGTAATGAGTAGTTATTAGTTAGTAAAAATTATGTGGTTGATTTATAATGAATGAGAAGTTTAATGGTTAAATTATAAAATATGAAAACTTTGTGATAAATTTATAAAAGTTATAAAATTAAGTAGTGTAAAGGGTGTGATTGAATTGTGAAAAAATTAAAAGTTTGGGGTGAATTTGTGAAGCTTATGTATGCCACTATTCATTTGCACTATGCATTTTAAATATATAGATGTTATAATTTAGTAGGCTTATAACTACCTTTAATGGCCTAGTTCTTGACTGTAGACTACTAATAAGTATATAGAGAGAATATGAGAGAATATGATTAGTGTGTATTTTATAAACTCATAACACACATATTTATACTCAAAAAATCTACTATACAATATCTATAATAATAATAAAATTAACATCCAATTTAACTTTTATAACACTCCCCCTTGGATGACAATTTTATTAGAGAATAACTAGTACTGCCTCGTTAAAAACCTTGCTAAAGAAAACTCATTGGGATAAAACTTTAGCTAAGGGAAAAAGAGTGCAGCATAGAGTTGACTCCCCCTCAAGTAGGCAACGCCTAAATTGTTACATCTTCTGAACATGCCTCATGCCAATATTATGAATGTGTGTTCTGAAAATAGCAGTTGGAAGTGGTTTGGTGAAAAGGTCAGCAGAGTTTTTGCTGGACTGAACATATCTCATTTCAATCTGGTTGTCCTTAATGAGATTTTGAGTGTATGAGAAGAATCTAGGAGGTATGTGTTTTGTTCGGTCACTTTTGATATACCTTCTTTCATCTGTGTTATGCAAGCTACATTATCTTCATAGATAGTTGTTGGACTTTTATCGCGTTCTAGTCCACAAGAATCAGTAATGAGTTGTGTCATTGATCTCAACCAAAAACATTCCCGAGTAGCTTCATGTAATGCAATCACTTCGGCATGATTTGATGATGTTGCAACAAGTGTTTGTTTTTGAGAACGCCATGATATTGCGGTACCTCCATTTAGGAATACATATCCATTTTGAGATTTAGCTTTATGTGGATCAGATAAATAACCTGCATTTGCATAACCAACCAAATCTTGTTTCGATTCGTTAGAATAAAATAATCCTAAATCAGTAGTTCCTCGAAGGTATCGAAATATGTGTTTGATCCCATTCCAGTGTCTTTTGGTAGGAGCTGAGCTGAACCTTGCCAACAAATTAACTGCAAAAGAAATGTCAGGTCTTGTACAATTTATAAGATACATAAGAGCTCCAATTGTACTAAGATATGGTACTTCTGGTCCTAGGATATCTTCATGATCTTCACAGGGATGAAATGGATCAGTGTCAACATTAAGTGATCTAACAACCATAGGAGTACTTAATGGTTTTGCCTTGTCCATATTAAAACGTTTTAAAATCTTTTCAGTATATGTTGTTTGATGTACAAGTAAACCATTAGGCATATGTTCAATTTGTAAACCAAGGCAATACTTGGTTTTTTCGAGATCTTTCATTTCAAATTCTTTCTTTAGAAGTTGAATGGCTTCATGGATCTCTTTATTTGTACCTATGATATTAAGACCATTGACATAAATAACTACTATATATATCTGGTCATTGTTTTCATAATTAAAACACATGTGCAAATAAGTTTATATGTATACACTTTTCTTATCAAGTAATCACTTAATCCGTTATATTATTGTATCAACCCATATAAAAATCTTTGTGATTCAATGGAATACATTTCTTTAGGTTTTGCGTTAGATGTTTCTGATACCTTAAACCCTTCAGGTATATTCATATATATCACTATCAAGTGATCCATATAGATAAGTAGTAACAACATCCATGAGATGCATTTAAGTAACTACCAGGTTGATTAAGTATCTAATAAGTAATTGTATCCATTACATAAGGATAAGTTTTCCTCATAATTCATTTCTGATCTTTGTGGGAAACCTTGAGTTACAAGTCTAGTTTTGCCTTGTATCTTCATTTGCACATTTCTTTTTCGGATAAAAATTCATTTATATCCCATACGTTTCACATCTTTAAAAGTGATAACGATTGATCCGAAAACTTTTCTTTTATTGAGTGATTCTAATTCAGCTCGTATTGCTCCTTTCTGTTGAGCTCAATCATGTCTATTTTGATATTCAATGACAGATTTTGGTTCCAGATCATCATCTTTATTCATGATGTCATTGTAACATTATATGAAAATATCTCATCAAGATTTTTCATTTCATTTCGATTCCATAATATTGCATAATTTATTGCAATTTATGTATTTACATTTATCAATATCCTCTGCAGAAGGAATATTGATTTGTGGTTTTTCTTGAACACTTTTTTTTTACCTCATTATCAGCTGATTTTTCTTTTCTAGGATTTTTATCTTTGGAATCAATTTGTCTTCCACGTTTCAGACGTGGCGAAGACTCATAAGTGACATTATTGCCAGCTTTTGGAATTTCAATTCTAGCTTAAGCATTTACTGCTGGTATATATGATTTAGTCACTCTTTTTGTATCTTTAAATGCATAAAGTAATTAATTTGCAAGTTCTTGCATATGCATTATTTTTGAACTTTCGTTTCGTATTCTTTTGTGCGAGTTCTATATACCTTAATTGATGTTCAAATAATGAAGCATCTTTTTATTTATTTTTCATTTCTCCCCCTAATATAGGGAATAATGTTTCATTAAAGTGACAATCAGCAAAATGTGCTGTAAAACATCACCCGTCATGGGTTCAATATATCTTATGATTGAAGATGTTTCATATCCAACATATATTTCCATCCTTCTTTGAGGAACCATTTGTTGTGGTTGTTCAATTAAAAATACACTGCACAACCAAATGTTCTAAGATGGAAAATATTTGGTCTCCACCAAAATTAAGTTGGTAATGGAGAATATTTATAACTTGCACTTGATTTAATGCGAATTAATGTCACATCATGTAAATTTACATGTCCCCATATAAATATTGAGAGTTTTGTACTCATTTCTAATTGTCTAGTTATTAGCTGTAAGCGTTTATCTATTGATTCAGCTAAACCAATTTTGTGTATGCACATGAGCAACTGGATGTTCAACAACAATCCTTGTAGACATATAATAATCATTAAAAGCTTGAGATGTTAACTCACCAGCATTATCAAGTCTCATCCTTTTAATGGTGTAATCAGAATAATGTGTTCTTAATTTAATAATTTGTGCAAGAAACTTTACAAATGTCATATTACGGCTTGATAACACACAAACATGAGACTATGCGTTAGATGCGTCTATTAGAAAAATGGTCCACATGATGGATGAATTGGTCCATATATATACCATTGAATTCTTTCAAGAAACATTGGTGATTATTTCTCAATGTGCTTTTCATTAATCACCATATGTGCTTTTCATTAATCACCATATGTGTTTTTCGTTAATCACCATATGTGTTTTTCATCATATATCATTTTCACCATATGCGCTTTTAATCATATGTGCTGCGCTTTTCGTCATATGCACTTTTCATTATATGCGCTTTTAATTATATGCGCTGCGCTTTTCATCATATGCGCTTTTCATCATATGCGCTTTTAATCATATGCGCTGCGCTTTTCATCATATGCGCTTTTTATCCTATGCGCTTTTCGGTGCTACATAGATATTTCTCATTTTCGATTATCAATGACTGATAATCATATCCATTATGATATATATCAGAGAAACTTAACAAATTTCTCTTTGATTTGGGAGAAAACAAGACATTGTTTACCAAAAAATTCGTACCATTTGGTAATATGAAATTTTGCCTTTTTCGTTCCTTATATCAAATTTGCAAGAGCTGATATAGTATTTATAATTCCTTCATTTGATTTAAATCAATGAAATATTTCTTAGATTTGATCATAGTGTGTATGTTACTACTATCTGCAATACATAGGTCTTTACCATTTAATTGATGTTGTATTTCAGCAGGATTCATACTAAAACTTCAAATAAGATAAGCAAATAATGAGTTATATTTCAGCAAGATAATCAAATTATATTACATGCAAACAAGTTATAATCTGAAGTACATAAAAGATAACACTTAATAAAACATATGCGTTATGGTCTAAAACCATTTATTTATGAGTGATACATAAAAAAAAACTAGGCATCTTAGAAAATTCAAACCATTCAAGTCTCAAGGTAGCTCAGGGTTAATTTAATCAAGATTTGTCAACAGATTCACTCTCGTTTTCTTTTCTTTTGGGACTTATTTGTAGAGCTAAACAAGATGTTCATGTATTCAAGAAATACTAGACTGATGATCCACGTTACCAGATCATTAATAAGAATCTCCGAAATTCTTATAAGAGCGTCTACTAATATCTTTAATTTTATTCTTTCATGGATCACCGTTATTATTATTATTTTTTTTTGATAATTAATATCGTATCTATCTTTGAGTATTTTCCATAATACACTTGGATTTTCGATCATATAATATGTAGATTCTAAGGACTCGTCAATATGTTTGCTAAGAAAAATACTTACTATTGCTTTCTCTTGTTCGGAATAATTGTTATTTTCATTCAGGGTTTCTAAAATACCGTTTGATTCGAGATGTTTTTCTACATTCATAACCCATGTTAAGTAGTTGTTCCCACTTGTTCTAAATGAGCAAATTTAAGCCTTTTCAAATTCGACATTTTCTATTATCAAAAAGATGAATAACATAAATTATAATCATAATCAACTTCTATTCATAGACAAATAATAAAATGAAATTAGAATCATTTTAAATTCATAAGTAGCAAACAACAGAATAATGGTATGATTACAAATAATAAAACCACAAGGGCAGGATAGAATATAGGTTCACCCGGTGGTATATTAGCAACAATGATGATAGTTAATATGATCAATACAATAGGAAAAATCATCCTTGTGTGAATCATTTTTACAAAAACTTTTTCTTATTTTAACTTTTAAGATTTACTTTTAATAAAAATACAAACTACTTTTTCTTATTTTATCTTTTAAGATTTACTTTTAATAAAAATACAAAATACTTTTTCTTATTTTAACTTTTAAAATTTATACTTTTAATAAAAATATAAACTACTTTTTCTTATTTTAACTTTTAATAAAAATACAAACTACTTTTTCTTATTTTAACTTTTAATATTTACTTTTAATAAAAATACAAACTACTTTTTCTTATTTTAACTTTTAAGATTTACTTTTAATAAAAATACAAAACTATTTTTTCTTATTTTAACTTTTAAGATTTACTTTTAAGAATAAACATTAGTATGCATGAAATAAATAATGATTAATTGCATAAGTAATCATAAATGTTAGATAACATATAAAGACCCCATCGTATTCGTATTGATCGGAATTAATCTCGACCCATGGTACCGTGTTGTCAAATGACGTGTTGCGTACATAAAGTACCGTGTTGTCAAATGACGTGTTGCGTACAATCATGAGGTCTTATTAACATAAATATAAATGTTAGTGAAGTTAATAAGAGTTAGATTACAGAAAATATAATTCAGGCGGTATAACCGACCATATATAACTTAAATAACATAAATATAAATGTTACTGAAGTTAATAAAAGTTAGATTACAGAAATATAATTCAGGCGGTATAACCGACCATATATAACTTAAATAACATAAATATAAATGTTAGTGAAGTTAATAAAAGTTAGATTACAGAAATATAATTCAGGCGGTATAACCGACCATATATAACTTAAATAACATAAATATAAATGTTAGTGAAGTTAATAAAAGTTAGATTACAGAAATATAATTCAGGCAGTATAACCGACCATATATAACTTAAATAACATAAATATAAATGTTAGTGAAGTTAATAAAAGTTAGATAATTTCTTACCTTGATTAGTGACGTGTGCGTGCTTAGATAAACCTTGATTATACGGAGCACTTCGTGCTGATAACGTGTTATAATTCAGTAGGCTTATAACTACCTTTAGTGGCCTAGTTCTTGACTGTAGACTACTAATAAGTATATAGAGAGAATATGAGAGATATAAGAGAATATGAGAGAATATATTTAGTGTGTATTTTATAAACTCATAACACACATATTTATACTCAAAAAATCTACTATACAATATCTATAATAATAATAAAATTAACATCCAATTTAACTTTTATAACAATAGAGTAATAATAATTATTCAAATACAAGTTTGATGAGATCTAATCTTACCCCCACTATTAGTGGTTTGCAATTCAGAAATTGTGACCTCGGACAACTTATAATGTACAGTATTGACCCAACGTCGATTATAACTTCTAATCAAAAAGTATTGGACCTTAACTATGGCCCATATTTTTATATGTCAACTCTTTAGTGCCATCATATTGGGATATAATGGATTTTTATCTATAAATATACACCCGATCTGATTCATATATAATGAATATGGATAATGTAAACAGATAAAATGAATATGAATATGAATGATCTAAATATTTTGTGAATCGAATATTAATGACAATTTATCATTTATGAATATATCCATTACTACTCGAAATACATCTATATATACATATATATGCACTAAACTATATGCATATACATATAGATATCAATATACACATACATAAAACCTACAAAATTTTAGATTATATATTAACGAAAATAAAGGTCATGATAGTCATAATTATTAATTGTTATTAACAAATATTCGAACTTAAATATTTAAATTAGTTTAAATGTATATTTAATTATATTATAACATATTTTACTCAATTAAATTCATAGCCGATAACAAATTAATTATTAATTATTATTTTAATCTACATACTAAAATACAAACACATGTGAATAGTACCCTCAAATATACTAAAATACAAACACAAGTGAATAATACCCTCAAGGGTACTCTATTCACCACTTTGTTTTTTCTTTTACTTTTTAACATTTAATCATATACTAAATAGAAAATTTCAATTCATATGTAATTTAATATTTTTTTAAACGGCGGTTTAATAACCCTACTTTTTACGTTACCTTTTCTGTTAACTATTTAACGACCGTTACTTCAATTTTATGTCTTGCAATGATTAGATTATTCATAAGCAATTAAATATTTTTTTAAAACGCCCGTGTAATAACCCTACTTTTCACGTTAACCTCTTTTTTTATTATTTAACGATCGTTACTTCACTTTTATGTCTTGCAATGATTAGATAAACATTTCTATCTTATTAATTATTAATAAATATTATTAGTAATATTTATTTTAGGACTATTGTGAAGTTCAAAATCTATATTCTTAAAATTTTGGTTTATACTTGACGCCCGTTAGAAAACGTTTTGGTTTATGGATTTCGGTAAACATCATTTTTGTCTGGACATTCTTATGACATCCTCATTCATAACTATTATTTGTAATAATTTATTTGTCTTTGTGCTATCATTAGTATACCGTTCACGATTTAAAACGTTATCGCGTACCGTCCGAGACCCACAGGTTTGCGTGTAATCTTTTAGTGGCTAAAGTAGGAGAAACCAAACTTCTATAAACCCCTTTCTAGAGCCCAAAAATCTTCCAAGCCCTCCTAGGGGATATTTTGTAACTTTCGTTAACTTGTGATAAATTAGGTTTATTCCCATCTCAAATCATTTACAAAATGAAACACGTATTCTTCCCTCCGTTCCTTCCAATCTGTGACTTCATCTTCATCTAGGTTTATTGCTCCTCTCGACTCCTCTACACATCTAGCCTTTCAATTTCACATTTTAGATATATCATAAAACCCTATATTTCTATTTTATTGATTTTAATACTTATTTATTGTAACAACCTAACTTTATCCGTTATGTTTTTTCGTTAAGTAAATAACGACCGTTAAGTTAAGTTAAAACTTCTACTTAGGATTTGTGTCCTAGGCTAGTTGAAGCGAAAACTTTAACATGTGTGGCATGTTAACCGTTCAATTTGGAATGACTATAACACTTTCGGTTAGAAAACCGAGACCCGGTCACTTGTGATCAACGACACTTAGGGTATGTTAGTTACACATTTAATGACTGTGGTCATCACCATAAACTAAAATGTAACGAATAAACGAACCTAACTATTAGGGGACTAAAATGTAAATTATTTTTTTAAATTAATAAATAATAAAAACTATATATATATATATATATATATATATATATATATATATATATATATATATATATATATATATATATATATATATATATATTAGAGGGATCAAATGAGAACTTTTTTTGTGTGAGAATCCTGAGAACTCCAAAATATACCAAAATACACTGAAATTCGAGCAAAAAAAGTGGCGGGCGAGCAAAAAACAAGGAATTCGAGCAATAATGGGGAAAGTCAAACAAAAAAAAGGCGGGCATACAAAAACTTGAAAGTCGAACAAAAATTGCGAAATTCGAACAAAAATGTGTTCTACATTTTTGAAATTTGAACAAAAAATGCAGAACAAATGATAGTCGAACAAAAAAAAGAAATTCGAACAAAAATGTGTTCTACATTTTCGTAATTCGAACAAAAAAATAAAAAATAAAAAAGAAATTTCGCCCGCCTTTTTTTTGTTCGACTTTCCCTATTTTTGCTCGAATTCCTTTTTTTTTTCTCGCCCGCCACTTTTTTGCTCGAATTTCAGTGTATTTTTGAGTTCCTAGAGTTCTCACACTAAAAAGTTCTCACTAGATCCTCTCCATATATATATATATATATATATATATATATATATATATATATATATATATATATATATATATATATTCGATTTTAAATAAATAAATAATTATATTATATTATATATAAGATTTTATCAAAATATTAGATACTTTATCCTCAAATTTAAACCTAATAGTTATCCTAAACTAAATCTTATCCCAAATTTAATTGAGACTTTTTCTCCAAAGTAATGTCCTAAACTAACAAGAATGTTATCCCAAAATAACTTTGACTTGGCATTCAAGAACCTTAACCTTAACACTATAAATAAAACTTTAACCCTCACTATTTATCTCATTCAATCACCACAAAATTTCTCTTTTTCCTTCTACTTGTCGTCAACCACTAAACCAACGCCATCATCGACATCTAGTCGACGACCATCACCAAAAACTGAGCCTCCCTGCTATTTGTTGTTGTCCAGCTTCCCAAACTACCACAAAAGTCAACTTTAGTCGACTACCACAAAACCAAATCAGTTTGGTTTGCTGCTGTTGCTCACGACTTGTTGCTGCTTTTGTCATGCTCCGACCCCCACAACAATACCCACTCATCTTTTTCGTTCGAAGGTATTGATGTGTGCGAGGTGGGGTACTAAATACTATAATATTTTACTACTAAATACTATTAAATACGATACAATTTTACACAAGTTATTTATTTATTTATAGAGTGGATATACCTAAACCTCGCTACAATACTTATAGGCAGTGTACCTAATCGTACAGTAGTGTAGTTTTTAGTAAGTCTGGTTCGTCCACAGGGAACTAGCCAAGTTTAACGCTATATTTTTAAAAGTATATTTATATAAATATAAATATAAATATAAGTAGTATTATTATTATAAAAGGGGGTTTTTACCGTTTAATGACCGGTTTGTCGATTTAAAAACTTAAGTCGCAGTTAAAACCTAATGTAAAATATTAAATATATAAAAGACTTAATTTAAAGCGTAAAGTAAATGACAATAATTAAAGTGCGATAAATAAAAGTGCAATAAATAAAATGACAATAAATTAAAGTGCGATAATTAAAAGTGCAATTAAATATGAAATAAAGGAATTATGCTTATTTAAACTTCCGTAATCATGATGTTCGACGTGTTGTTTTTAGTTTAGTACCATGGGTTAATTGTCCTTTGTCCTGGATTATTTGATATGTCCATACGGTTTTGTCCATAATAGTCCATCAGTCATAAATATAAAGTGCGAGAGTCTTCGTCAAATTATCCTTATACCCGAAGTCAAATATTCCAACTAATTGGGGATTCTAACTTTAACAAGGTCTTAATACTTTGTTTAATAAATACACTAGGTTATCGACTGCGTGTAGTCCAAGGTTTTACTACTTTGTTAACAATTACACCAATTACCCTTGAATGTAATCCACCCCTGTTTCAATGAATCCATTGATTATTAATCCATCTCCGTGTCCGGTAAAATGAATAATTATTGGTATTTATAGATATCCCGCCCACCGTACCCAGTCAAGCGTATGTGGTTATATATAAATACGTCAAATTATAAGTCTTTATATTAAATTAACGAGGTATTATTTAGTTAATATAAAGCCCATTAATAGTCCATAGTCTAATTTCCACAAGTGTCGTTCTTTTATCCAAACCCCAATTATGGTACAAAGCCCAATTACCCTGTCTTTAATATTTAGCCCAACATCACGATTACTTCGGCATTAAATAAGCATAATAATAACTTAGCTACAAGACATTAATTTAAAAAGGTTGAACATAACTTACAATGATTAATAATAGCGTAGCGTTACACGGACAGAATTTCGACTTACACACTTACAACATTCGCTAACATACCCTTATTTTTATTAAATTAAAATTATAAATTATATATATATATATATATATATATATATATATATATATATATATATATATATATATATATATATATATATATATATATATATCGTAGAGAGTAGGAGATAGATTAGAAAATGGTGTGATTTTTCGTGCAGAATTCGATGGCTTTTATAGGCCCATAATTTACTGTGCAGCTCCGCGAGTGCGGAGCTTTTGCTCTTTAGAACTCCGCGAGTGCGGAGGTATGAAATGCAGCTCACATAAAAGATCCAAAACGCGGGCGGCTTTTAATTATAATATATAATAATATATATAATTAATTATATATTATATTATATTCTTGTGTACAGTTGACTTGTAATTTTTGGTCTGTTGCGTCGCGCGTTGAGAGTTGACTTTGGTCTCGGTTCCGGATTTTTGAACGTCCTTTTATACGATTTAATAATTTGAACTTTGCATTTTACGGCTCGTACTCTTGTACTTTTGAGACGTTTCTCATCAATAATTTGAACCTCTTTGATTGTACTTTGTACTTTTTAACTTTTTGGTCATTTGCGTCTTCAATTCGTCGAATCTGCCTTTTGTCTTCACCTTTTAATATTTAAACGAATATCACTTGTAAATAGAACAATTGCAACTAAAAGCTTGTCTTTCTTGAAGGATAATGCTATGAAATATATGTTCGTTTTTAGCATTATCAAATATTCCCACACTTGAGCATTGCTTGTCCTCAAGCAATATAGTCTTGAAATAAAAATACTAGAATCACTTCTTTATTCTTCACACTTTGTACATCAGTGATTTCTATACGGCGGTATGAACAATGGTAGTAACGATGTGGTTTACAGTCCCACATGACTATGAAAATTTAGATCCGTTAGGAAATTGGATCTTTATGAAAACATTTGATTTTTTTTTGAAAATTTAATCTAGCTTTTACCCTAGATAAGTTTTCCGGAATAACCCTTCACCGGTGTTTGCAAAATATTTTTGTGGGTTGTGTGGGTTTCAGATTTGAAAATTTTAGCTCAAAACTTGCGGTTTTGTGTCACCCACTTGCTAACCTTGTATTGGGAAAGCAACACGTCCAGTATACTTGTTCCGTATATTACCTTTCGGTAAACTACCGTTCGGTTGTAAAGGAAAGCGTTGAACAAGCAACTGTTAAGGCAATGTCTAATGACATGCTTTTGATTATGGTCTATATCGTGTCGGATGCAATTACTATCCTTTGTAGGGGCAATAGTAAAGCTCACCCTTATGGTTTTTTGGTCTGACACAAGGTCCTGTCTTCGACCATGCTATACAACCACCGTTCTTATGGTTGACACCCGATTTGGTTCAGGTGACCTAATGAATTCCAGGTGAATTCCTAGGATTTTACGTTTAATGGTAATTAACGCATTGAAAATGGTTTTTCATAAAACAAATCGGTTTGTAATTTTGATCAAAATATTTTCTCGTTCAAGCTCGAGTTTAGATATCATCGAATTCCATGAGTTTGAATTCTCAATCTTTAAAAGTCAATCTCAAGGATTGAGTAATATCAGTCTTAAAAGCTGATTTTTGATCTTTTAAGAAGATTATCCTTTCTGGGGATCTGATTCATTAGTCTTATCAAGCTAATTTGCACGGCGCCCTCCCCATTTTATGAGACAGATCCTCTCATGATTAGGATAAGTCTGACCACTTGGCGACCCTGTTTGATGCTGAGGTCCGTTGATTTCCAGCTGATTTTCGAGAAAACTTTTCAAGGATTTTCGTAGACTCTACAACTGGCCTGGACGACAACTTCCTGACCTAAATCAAGAAGCGCGTTTCTTTTTCGAAAGACTTTACTTCTTTTTAATGATGGAATTGATTCATCGTGTAGATCCATCTTTCTTTCAAATATATTACAATTTACCAGGTAAAACGGTTAATTTTGTCCTAAACAAAAGTATCTTCAATTATTTGTACAAAAATATGTGATATATGTTCTAAATAACTTGGTAATTTTTTCCCACACTTGGCTTTTATTTTCCTTTTTTTGCCTTTTTATTGTCCTCTATTCCATTTTAAATGAATTCTAACATTTTAAGTTGTTTCTCAATTTATGTCCTTTCTGAAGTAACAATAATTTCGGTGTTAACACCTAGTTTTATCGTTCATAAATATGTATAAACATGATTTTAAATTCATTTATTTAAAAATTTTGAAAAATTTTACTAGAATTGGATAGTCAGTATATAAGACTAGGGCTGTTCTTTATTATCAGAGAGCACTAGATTCTAATACAACTACTGCGTTACTAGTATTTTTAATGGTAACCAAGTGTATAAGTTAAAAATTTTAAAAATCCGAAAGAATTTAACCCCTTCCCACACTTAAGATCTTGCAATGCCCTCATTTGCAAGAAATCAGTAACAATTTAAATTATTGAGGGTGATTAGCGTAGAAAAATGATTAAATTTTACCAAAGTTTCCAAACATATTGGCTTTTGTTTGCTGAATGATAAATGCTGCACATCATTTGTTCATTCCTGCAGTTGTTATTTCACATATATTTTGCATCTTGTCGTCAAAATTAGTTGCTTTTGCTGAACTTAATGCCAGTCTTTGAAAATGCGTTGTTTTACCCTGTTTTGTACATGAGATAAACTACAAACATATATATACATATTTTTGAAGTTGGGTATTTCACCCCACATTCAAAAATTATTAAGATCTAATAATAAAAGTTAAAAAATTATAAAAACTATTATAGTATCAAAAGAAATATTAAAAGTATAAAATTACAAGTTACCAAATAAAAATAAGCATAAAAGAAAATCAGGGTTGATGAGGATGGTGCCAGTAGGGATCCCATTCATAGCCGTATGTGCTGTAGAATGCTTGAGCTGGGTCATATGTAGGGTACGGTGGTCGGGTCTGTATCGTCCAGGGAGGAAATACGGGCATTGGAGTAGCAATGTAGTTTGCATTTATGTGTGCACGATGACTTATGATTTGGTTTTGATGATACTGCCAATCTTGAAATGCTCGTTGTCTAGCCATTTCATACTTATGATGAGCCATAAAAAGTTGCATTTCTGTCATCCGATTACCCCCTCCCACATTACCTTGCTATTGATCTCTCTCGATCTGTGGATGCCTGCCATCATATTGTGCTGCAGCGTTGTTTCATTTCTTTAAAACCTTAGCACCATGATACACGTGTAAATCTATCCTATCACGGGGTTCTGGTTCTGCCATTAATAATCCCCCCCCCCCCCCGACTTCTATCCACACCGAGATGTTCATAAATTAATTTAACAAAGATACCACCTCCTATTATGCTATTAGGTCGCATACCCCTAATCATAGTCGATAGATAATAACCCACACAATAAGGTATACTTACAGCGCTCTGTGAGTCTCGAATACACATGTGGTAGAATAAATCTTGTTCATTTACCTTCTCTTTGTTTCTACCTCGATGTGTAATCGAGTTGGCTAAAAACCTGTGGATTACTCTTAATTCAGCTCTATCAATATCAAGATAAGAGTAAGATCCCCCTTTATATCGGTTATGGCTAGTCATTCTACTCCATACACCATTCATATCAAAATTCTCATCAACCCTCCTACCATTAACTATCAACATTTGACAATCAGGAGATGCTAGTTCCTCAGGCGTATATATACGTAAAGCCTGAGCCATATCTAGTAGGGACATATGGCGCATCTCACCTCCTAATAAAAATCTAAGAAAACTTCGATCGGTTAAAGTAGATACCCGATCATTTATTTCAATACTACATAACAACTCCACACACCATTCTCTATATACAGGCCTAAATATGTTGAATAAACGTACTCAATCATTAAAAGTAGAATTACCATACCTTTGTGTAAGTAATTCTCTGATTGGTTCGGCTAATCCAACTGCTTCTAACGGGTCCCATTCTATTATCCTAGGCACCTCAACAACATTAGATTGAAGGATGTGCAAGTTCCTCTGATATTTTGGATAGTCTATCCAAAATCTGTCAAACCTCAAGTTTGGGTGTAAATTCGGCACATCGATATTTGAAAATGAAACGATTGGATGCGGTACATTTTTTCGATAAAAGTCATTAACTTCCTGTTGTTCCGCAGTCTCAGGAGGAGCATTGCGAGCCTGGGATAAAGATTCACCCCTTTCAGTCTGCAAAACACATCAAACACAATTTTTGTGCATCCAAATATGCATTAGTGTTAGCAAAATCATAAATCAAAACAATTACAATGACATGTTTAAACCATATTAAACTTTTATACACATTTTCATAATACTAACAATTCTATATTTTTATAAATAAACTTATATGAAAATGTATACAACATTCCTAAGCATTTAACTTCTAAAACATGTCAAAAATAATCATTATAGCAATTAAACCGGTTTCACATGGCATTCATATCAATTAGATCAAGTTCATGCATTTTTGACTCAAAAAGTCCACTTTAATCTTCATAAAGCATGTTTAAGATCAAAGTTTTGATCATTTAGCAACCTAAACATGTTACACTACTTAATTTAGCATAAACTAACAACAAAATTCGGTCATAACCCGTTTATATCAAAAAGCCCCAATTTTACTCAAGAACACAAACCCTAGATTACTCAAAATTTGAAGTTCAAGGCTTCTAATCATGTTAAATAGCATCAATCTAGGTTATACAAGCATAATATACAATCAATTTAAGCACAATTATACTAAAACTCATCAAAATCAAATTAGGTATAAATTTGCTCAAGAACATTAAAAATCTGGATTAAAGAGTGTTTAGATGTATAGATTACCGTTTTCTTTGAGTAAGTCCTTGTTAATAATCTCCTCATTTTGATTTTAGCAAAAAATTTGATGATTTATGGTGAAAAATTGTGAATTTGCGAATGTTTTTGTGAGTTTTTCCGCAGAAAATAAGGTGTGGGTGTGGTTGGGGAATGGTCTGTTCGACCAGTTATCCCTTTCTGAAATTTTCAAACTCCGCGAGTGCAGAGGTGGTCCCACTCCAAACTCCGCGAGTGTGGATTTACTTTTTTTTTAAAATAAAAACCTTTACTTAATAAAACATAAATTAATAAATTTTAAAATTTTGTTTCTTTTAAGAATGAGGGCGTTTCGGATCGTTGTCCTAGTCCGTCCCTCGACAAAATTTTAAAATTTGTCATTTTTAAGCGCGGTTTTAAAAGCAAAGATTTTTGGGTTTATTTTTTTTTAATGTTTTTGGCATACTTTAATTTTATAAGATTAAAAATAATGATAATAAAAGTTCTCGTCCCTCCCTTGAGTAATGCAATTTCGGTTCAACGACCTAGTTTTCAACTCACGACGAATTTTAAAAATCATATTTTTAACTTAGTGAAATAAAGTAAATTTTTGTTTTTAAATTCACACCAAACTTAAATTTAAAATACATAAAATTAAAAATTCATATTATTAAAAATTCACACCAAATTTATATTATATTTTTATTTTTATAAATACAAACTTATATTAAAAATATTAATTTTTTCAAATATTTACAAACTTAAATATATTGATTTTAAAAAGTTTACAATATTAATTTAATATTTATATATTAATTTTAAAAACATGGTAAAAATTAAAATTAAAAATCTTTTTGGTCTTTTATCCCACTTTAATCAATCAAATATTATCAAAAATATACGCCCCTCTTTTCGGTAAAGTAATTTCGACTATATTATCTAGTTTTACTCCTGACGAATTTCTGAAATATTTTGGGTTGATTGATTAAAGATATTTATACCTTAAGAATAAACGGTAAATTTCGCAGTGATGTAATAAATTTTTGTATGATATCAATAATTTCAGTTACGCATACCTAATTTTATTGAATACCAATTTAATACTTTATAGCGAACGATTCAGCATTTATTATCAAAAGGTTAAAAGCAATAAAATAAAAAAATAAAAACTGTACATACTTACCTGTGAGATAGAATTCTCAGAGACCTGCTTTAGCCGACTCATAGGAGAGTCGTGTGATTTGATTTTCCATAGCTACGTAAGCGTAACCTAGATTCTTCAATATCTTTTCTTCTAAACATATGAACGGTCCTTCTCTGCATAGAGTAACAAATTCGGTATTTGAATATGTTTGATTATTTGAACATTTACCTTCGTGTGACCATTTTTTGCATTTATAACATCTTTCAAGGTGTCGTGCTCTTCTTTTTGTTTCGAATTTTGATTTTCCTTTACCAAAATGTATCTTATGATGATCTTTCCTGAGTTCTTTTCTTACTCCGTCCATTTTTTCTCTTATGAATGATACCAGTTCACTCGGAAGTGTGTCATTATTATGTTTGGTAATCATAGCGTGTAGCATTAGACCATGGTTCAAATCAAAGGAATTCTTCATCTCGTAAAACCTAAAAAAATAAAAATTCAGAATGGGGGGAGAAGACTAGTTCTTTAGGGTCTTCTAGGGAAAGACCATTCGGATTCCATTCTCGAAAACTACACGAAAACAGAATATCTGACTCTAACAGAAATACATATTACCCTAAAAAGATTCGAACTCCCCACACTTAGTTATATGTGGTGTTGAAATTGTGATTAACGTTATTTTCAATTGGATCATCAACAACTTGTATATTTCTGATTTTTACTTCAAGCCAATTGTTGATTTCCTCTATAACTTTCACAAATTCAACTAACATTCAATTTTCTTTTGGTGATAAATTGGATACTAATCGGTTACATAACTTAAAGTTTCCCTTAATCCTAGCATCGTGAATCCGTTTATAAAGTTTCTTCGTTGAACTGTTAAAAACGGGTTCATCTAATTTTGTATCATCAACGGGGTTCTTTGTGATCGGATCATCATTAAGTGTTTCTTCATCTTCCCCACACTTATGCGTTTTTATTGGTTTAACAGTTTTGATTGGCAGAGATTTAAACTTTCGGTTCACAAAGGTGATCGATTTATCACCATCCCTAAGTGTCATTCTACCTTCTCTTACATCAATGAACGCCTCGGTGGTTGCTAAAAATGGGTGACCTAAAATTAGAGGAATATCAAGGTTTTCCTCCATATTAATAACTATGAAGTTTGCAACAAAGGTCAAACTTTCCACGTTAACAAGTAAATTATTTGCTATTCTAACCGGATGTTTAATGGTTAGGTCAAATGATTGAACACCTATTTTGGTTGGTTTTAATTTACCCATACCTAATCTTTTGTATAAGGAAAGAGGCATAATATTTGCACTTGCTCCTAAATCTGCGAGTCCATTATATATAGCACCATCATTAAGCAAGCAAGAAATGATAAATTCACCCGGGTCTCCTACTTTAGTAAGTCGAGTTGGTTTGTTAACCTTTTTTGGATGTTCGTTTCTTGGTTCTTTCACTTCTATTTGAACTTCTTTTTCTTCATTTCTTGGAATGGGAGGTTTGTATAGAAATTCTTCTTCATCACTCCAATTTGAATCCTCCCCATTTTTCAATTTTGATTTTTCATATATTGTTGATAACATATTTATGTTTTCATTTTGAAGGTTTTCTTGGGTGGTGAAATTATGATTGACTTCATTGTCAACTTCCATTGGACCATGTATATAATGTTTAACTCTGTGACCATTAACTTTAAATTCAATCCCATTTGAATTTATTAACACTATTGTTCCGTATGGGAAAACTCTTTTGACTATAAATGGTCCAGACCATCTTGATTTCAATTTTCTAGGAAATAACTTGAATCGTGAATTGAAAAGAAGAACTCTGTCTCCTTCTTTAAATTTTTTTGAACTTCTGATTCTTTTATCATGCCATTTCTTCGTTCTTTCTTTATAGATTAACGAATTTTCATATGCTTCATGTCTTAATTCTTCTAATTCGTTTAGTTGACTTAATCGTAGATGTCCGGCTTCATGTAAATCAAGATTACATGTCTTCAAAGCCCAAAATGCTTTGTGTTCAATTTCTATTGGAAGGTGACATGCTTTTTCGTAAACGAGTTTAAAAGGTGTAGTTCTAATTGGAGTTTTGTAGGCTGTTCTAAAAGCCCATAGTGCATCCTTCAATTTAATGGACCATTCCTTCGGATTTGATCCTACGGTTTTCTCTAGAATACATTTTAATGTTCGGTTGGTATTTTCAACTTGTCCACTTGTTTGTGGATGATAAGCGGTTGAGATTTTATGAGTTACTCCATATCTTTTGAGAACTTTCTCAAGTTGATTATTACAAAAATGAGTACCCCGATCACTTATTAAAGCTTTCAGTGTTCCGAACCTAGCAAAAAGACGTTTTAAGAAGTTGACTACAACTCGTGCATCATTAGTTGGGAGAGCTTGTGCTTCCGCCCATTTAGATACATAATCAATGGCAACGAGAATGTAGAGATTATTATGAGATTTTGGAAATGGACCCATAAAGTCAATACCCCAAACGTCAAATACTTCACATACTTGAATGACATTTTGTGGCATTTCATCACGTTGACTTATTTTTCCGGCCCTTTGACATGCATCACAGGATTTGCAAAGAAGGTGTGCGTCTTTGAAAATTGTAGGCCAATAGAATCCAGCATCGTAAACTTTTCTTGCTGTGAGTTGAGGCCCATAATTCCCTCCTGTTGGTCCTGTGTGACAATGGTTTAAGATTTGACTGGCTTCATCTCCGAATACACATTGGCGTATTATTCCATCGGGACAACTTTTAAACAAATGTGGATCTTCCCAGAAATAGTGTTTTATATCACTAAAGAATTTCTTTCGTTTTTGGTACGACAACCCTTTTTCAAGGAATCCACATACTAAGTAGTTTGCATAGTCTGCAAACCATGGAATTTTATTATAATCTATCTTCAATAGATATTCATCAGGGAAGTTATCTTGTATGGCCGATTCATTTAGAACTTCTAATTCAGGATTTTCAAGTGTAGAAAGATGATCAGCGGCGAGATTTTCAGCTCCCTTTTTTTCTCGGATTTCAATATCGAACTCTTGTAAGAGTAAGATCCAACGGATTAATCGTGGTTTAGCATCTTGTTTTGAAAATAGGTATCTAAGAGCAGAATGGTCGGTATAGACCACCGTTTTAGCTAGAACGAGATATGAACGAAATTTGTCAAAAGCAAAGACAATAGCAAGGAGTTCTTTTTCAGTAGTTGTGTAATTCGTTTGTGCTCCTTGTAACGTATTACTAGCATAATATATAGGTTGAAATCGTTTTTCAATCCTTTGACCTAAAATGGCTCCCATTGCAAAATCACTTGCATCGCACATAAGTTCAAATGGTAGATTCCAATTTGGAGTTATCATGATCGGCACATTAGTGAGTTTCTCTTTAATAATATTAAAAGATTTGATGCATTCATCCGAAAAGATGAATGGAGCATCCTTTTCTAGGAGTTTATTCATAGGAGTGGCAATTTTAGAAAAATCTTTTATGAAACGTCGGTAAAAACCGGCATGCCCTAGAAAACTCCTAACTCCTCTAACATTGGTGAGATGTGGAAGTTTAGCAATTACATCTACTTTAGCTCTATCTACTTCAATTCCTTCCTTTGAAATTTTATGACTGAGAAGGATGCCTTCTTTAACCATGAAATGGCATTTCTCCCAATTAAGTACTAGATTTGATTGTTCGCATCTAATAAGCATTCGTTCAAGATTAACTAGACATGTTTCAAAAGTATCACCGAAGACTGAAAAGTCATCCATGAAAACTTCCATGCATTCTTCTATCATGTCATGAAAAATCGCCATCATGCACCTTTGAAAGGTTGCAGGGGCGTTGCAAAGTCCAAATGGCATGCGTTTGTAAGCAAAAGTACCATAAGGGCACGTGAATGTGGTTTTCTCTTGGTCCTCGGGTGCTATTGGAATTTGAAAGTATCCGGAGAAACCATCAAGAAAATAATAGTAACTATTTTCTGGTGGCATCATTTAATTTTCTATAATCTATACAAACACGCCATCCTGTTACAGTCCCAGTAAGAATAAGCTCATTTTTCTCATTTGTGATGACAATCATGCCACCCTTCTTAGGTACGCATTGAACTGGGCTTACCCATGGACTTTCAGAGATTGGATAAATTAAACCTGCATCAAGCAGTTTAATAATTTCTTTCTTAACAACATCTTGTATATTAGAATTTAGTCTTCGTTGGCGTTGCACATACATTTTATGACCTTCTTCTATAAGGATTTTATGTGTGCAATACGAAGGACTTATTCCTTTAATATCATGAATCTTCCATGCAATAGCTGGTTTATGAGCTTTTAGCACAGAAATGAGTTGAGATTTTTCATTTTCCGTAAGAGAATACGATATTATTATAGGTAATTCAGATTCACCATGTAAATAAGCATATTCCAAATGGTTTGGAAGTGGCTTTAACTCTAATGTCGATGGTTCTTCTATCGATGATTTATATCGATATCTGTCTTCCTCTTTTAGCATTTGAAGTTCTTCTATTGTTGGTTCGTATTCATTAGCCATAAGTGTAGTTAACATTTCAGCTTCATCAATTGGTTCAGTTCCTTCTCCTAAAGAATATTCTCCCGTTCCTTGTAATTCTGGAAATTCTTCTAACAATTCTGCATATGAATCTATAGTTTGAATATAATAACATGTATCATCTACAGATTACGGTTGTTGCATGGCTCTATCAACAGAAAAGGTAACACTCTCGTCCTCTATACTTAGGGTCAGTTTCTTACCGAACACGTCTATTATTGCTTTAGCCGTGTTTAAGAATGGTCTTCCTAATATGAGAGGAACTTGAGAATCTTCTTCCATGTCTAGAATAACAAAATCTACTGGAAATACTAAAATACCAACTTTAACTAGCATGTTCTCCATTATCCCTCTAGGATATTTTACTGATCGATCGGCTAGTTGTATACTTATTCTTGTTGGTTTCAATTCTCCAAGGTCTAGTTTAGCGTATAGTGAATATGGCATTAAATTTATACTAGCACCTAAATCTGCCAATGCTTCTATTGAACTAAGACTACCCAGAAAACATGGAATCGTGAAACTTCCCGGATCTGATAACTTTTCTGGTATCTTATTCAACAGCACTGCAGAACAATTAGCATTCATAGTAACAGCCGAGAGTTCTTCCATTTTCTTTCTATTTGTGATTAGATCTTTCAAGAATTTAACATATCTAGGCATTCTTGAAATCACATCAATGAAAGGAAGATTTACATTTATTTGTTTAAACATATCCAAGAATTTGGATTGCTCGGCTTCAAGTCTTTCTTTTCTCATTTTACTCGGGTGAGGAAGTGGTGGTTGGTATGGTTTAACATAAGGTTTTGCCTTAACTGTGTTATCTTCATTAACCTTTTCAACTACCGGATCTTTTTCTTTATCTTGTTCAGATTGTGGTTCTTGTGGAGTAGGAATAGAGTCATCAGAAATTACAGGCATTTCAGGTGGTTTAAGTGTAATACCACTTCTTGTGATAATGGCTTTAGCTGTTTTATTCTGGGGGTTAGCATTTGTATCACTAGGTAGACTTCCCGGTTTTCTTTCACCTATCAACCTTGTTAGGTTGCTCACTTCTTGTTAAAAATTTTGAATAGAAGCTTGTTGATTTCTAAATGCTTGAGCATTTTGTTCATTCGTTTGTTTCTGAGATGTGAAAAATTGAGTTTGAGATTCAACTAGCTTTGACATCATATCTTCTAAATTTGGCTTTTTATCATCGGTTTGTGGTGGTTTGTTTTGAAAAATAGGTCTTTGCTGATTGTACGTATTGTTAGATACTTGTTGATTGCTAGGACCTTGTTGGTTGTTGTATGGAACATTTCGATTATAATTCTGATTTTGATTGTAGATTGGTCTTGGCAGTTGATAATTATTCTGATAATTATTTCTAGTCCTTTGGTTCATGTATGAAACATTTTCTCTTTGTTCCATTGTTTGTTCAATACTGAGACAATCTTTTGTCAAATGTGGTCCTCCACACTGCTCACAACTAATTCGTATTGAGTGAATATCCTTAGTCATCTTTTCCATTCTTCTCTCGACAGCATCTATCTTTGCAGAAATGGAATCAAAGTCATGGCTAGAATCGGCTCTAGCTGCTTTAGATGATCTAACGATATCTTTTTCTTGATGCCACTCATGTGAGTGGGAAGCAGTGTTATCAATAATTTTGTAAGCGTCAGTTGCGGTTTTCTTTATAATGGAACCACCAGCTGCTATATCGATGTCTTTTCGTATAGTGATGTCGCATCCTTGGTAGAATATTTGTACTATTTGATAAGTGTCTAAACCATGTTGCGGACATCCTCTCAATAACTTTCCAAATCTTGTCCATGCCTCATACAGAGTTTCATTCGTTTTTTGTGTGAACGTAACAATTTCTCCTTGAAGTCTTACTGCTTTAGATGCCGGAAAGAATTGTTTAAGAAAATTTTCAACTAAGACATCCCATGTATCAATCGCCCCTTCAGGTAACGATTCTAACCAATCTTTGGCTTCTCCCTTTAAAGTCCAGGGAAATAACATGAGATATATCTGTTCATCCTCTACTTCTCGGATTTTAAATAGAGTACAGATCCTATTAAAGGTACGAAGATGTTCGTTTGGATCTTCCTTCAGCGCACCACTAAATTGGCATTGATTAGTTACCATGTGTAGGATTTGTCCTTTGATTTCATAATCTGGCGCATTAATGTCTGGTTAAGTAATTGCATGACCTTGGCCAGTGCGTTTAGCTCTCATTCGGTCTTCCATACTTAGAGGTTCCAGATTTTCCATGATTGGAATGGTTGATTCTGAATCACTAGAGGATTCTGATTTAATGGTTTGTTCCTCGATAATCTCTGTTTGAATTATTGGTGGTTCCGAAGGAAAGATTAATGGTTCAGGATCTCTGAATTGTCCCTGAATATCCTCCGAATTCTCAATTGTGAGGTCGGGTTCAAAAAATGGATTATCAAAAATTTGAATTGGAGTACTTGGTCGACTTGATGATGATTCTAAAGAAAAATCAACGGCGACAATATTGGCTAGATGTCTTGATCGAGTTACAGGTGGTGAACATATAAAAGGTGGTGAACGTTTTGCTCGGTGCATTCACTGAATATCCTATTAGTTATAAAAGATAAATATTATATAAGTTATCAAATTAATAGACTTTTCTGATTTTGCCCACGTTTCGAATAGCCAATAGATGCAGCAGGTAGCCAGGACCCTTTAAATCGGAAGCCCACAACTCGCCACTAACAAATCCAACTATTACTACGAACCAGAAAATTTTGGATGTCTATCAATTTAACCGCTTAAAATAATTTTTCGTTTTGATTTTTAAAGAAAATTTAGAGAAGTAATAGAGAAAATTCTAAGACCTAAAAATAAGGCGTCGAAAAATAAAAATAGAATAGCGCGTCGAAACTTAAAAAAAACTAAAATTTATAAACAGCGTCGCAAAATTCTAAAGCACCTAAATCTTAGTCGAAAGAAAAAGCACTTAAGGGATTTTACGGCAAAGCCTAAGAATCTAAAAATAAAAATAAACTACGGCAAATACTAGTCTTAAAACTAATTACGAGCGAAAAATACAAATATTACTATTAAACGACTAAAAAGATACGAAATAAAAATAAAACTTAAAGTTGTAAAAAAATACAATTTTTATAAAAATATTATTTTTATTTTTTTTATTTTATAAAAGTATTAATTTATATATTAATAAAACTAAATAAAACTTAAAAATACAAATTTAATTAACTAATTAATATTAAATATAAACCCTAATTATAATTAATAATAAATAATTTAACCCTAATTTCGTAATTAATGCTGCAATGTTTGACCTGTCAGAGACCTCCGCGAGTGCGGATATCTTCAGTTCAAAAACTCCGCGAGTGCGAAGGATGCAGGTTCAGTTGAAGTGCAGATCGAAAAATTACAAGTTCAGTTATATTTTTTTTTACTTTTTTTATTTTGTTTTTAATTTTCTATTTTTTATTTTATAGAAAATGTTTTATAATATAACTAAAAATAAAAATCACTTATTAGTATTTTATAACTTAAAATATTTTTTTTTAGACTTAAAGATATATATATATATATATTTTTTATTTTTATATTTTTGATATTTAAAACTTATGTAAAAAAAATAACTGAAAAACTAATTTTTTTTTTAATAGCGTCTCGCTTCGGCGTTAAGTGTTGTTCCCCGGCAGCGGCGCCAAAAACTTGATGTGTGCGAGGTGGGGTACTAAATACTATAATATTTTACTAGTAAATACTATTAAATACGATACAATTTTACACAAGTTATTTATTTATTTATAGAGTGGATATACCTAAACCTTGCTACAACACTTATAGACAGTGTACCTAATCGTACAGTAATGTAGTTTTTAGTAAGTCTGGTTCGTCCACAGGGAACTAGCCAAGTTTAACGCTATATTTTTAAAACTATATTTATATAAATATAAATATAAATATAAGTAGTATTATTATTATAAAAGGGGGTTTTTACCGTTTAATGACCGGTTTGTCGATTTAAAAACTTAAGTCGCAGTTAAAACCTAATGTAAAATATTAAATATATAAAAGACTTAATTTAAAGCGTAAAGTAA
This sequence comes from Rutidosis leptorrhynchoides, assembly GCF_046630445.1. Taxonomy (NCBI): domain Eukaryota; kingdom Viridiplantae; phylum Streptophyta; class Magnoliopsida; order Asterales; family Asteraceae; genus Rutidosis; species Rutidosis leptorrhynchoides. Next base: position 110,802,797 of record NC_092342.1, on the reverse strand, counting down.
ATGACAATAATTAAAGTGCGATAAATAAAAGTGCAATAAATAAAATGACAATAAATTAAAGTGCGATAATTAAAAGTGCAATTAAATATGAAATAAAGGAATTATGCTTATTTAAACTTCCGTAATCAGGATGTTCGACGTGTTGTTTTTAGTTTAGTACCATGGGTTAATTGTCCTTTGTCCTGGATTATTTGATATGTCCATACAGTTTTGTCCATAATAGTCCATCAGTCATAAATATAAAGTGCGAGAGTCTTCGTCAAATTATCCTTATACCCGAAGTCAAATATTCCAACTAATTGGGGATTCGAACTGTAACAAGGTCTTAATACTTTGTTTAATAAATACACCAGGTTATCGACTGCGTGTAGTCCAAGGTTTTACTACTTTGTTAACAATTACACCAATTACCCTTGAATGTAATCCACCCCTGTTTCAATGAATCCATTGATTATTAATCCATCCCCGTGTCCGGTAAAATGAATAATTATTGGTATTTATAGATATCCCGCCCACCGTACCCAGTCAAGCGTATGTGGTTATATATAAATACGTCAAATTATAAGTCTATATATTAAATTAACGAGGTATTATTTAGTTATTATAAAGCCCATTATGTCACGACCCGGAAAATTTCGACTAAATTTAAACCAAAATATCGATACAATGTAATATTTTTGACTCGATAAGAAAAGTCTGTTAGGTTGAGTCTCAAAAATTGTGAAGTGTTTCATATATTCAAATGACCTTCGACTGTTCTCGACGATTTACGAACAACTATTTGTATATAGATACATATATATATATATGTATATATATATATATATATATATATATATAATATATATTTGAAATATTAATTGATATAATATATGATTTAATTTTAGGAAATAAATATGTAAAATAATATGCGATGTAATGAAAACTACTATTATAAATATATAGATATGTATATATATGTATATCTAAATGTTTCTTGTAAATATACCAAATTATATTAAATCTAATTGTTTAAAAATATATAATATATTTATTTTAGTAGTTAAAACTTGCTAGTTAAAACTGTTTGCATATAGAAAGAGAATATATTAAAAGTAATTGATCTCGAGTCTAATTAGTAACCGTCAGTGACACTCGGTTGACGTTTCATTAGTTTTAATATAAATATAATACATGTTTATGAAAGATTAAAATAAAAATTGGAGTGTAAATTGATTACGAAGATTCTAGATTTGTTAAAAATATTTTTACCTTTTTAAGTTTAAATAGTAGTACTCCGTACATATAAATTGAAACAGAAAATAAATAATAATCGAACCTTTTTGATCAGGTTTCAAACAGGTAATGAGTGAAATAATTAAATATAGTCAATCTAAAAATTTGGGATTTTTAGGAACACTTTTATAGGTTAACTGTTTAGTAATGGACACGATATTGCAATCCGATAAAACTGTCGGTACATAAATCTAAATAAGAGGCGGCTTCACTATTTGGGAATTACTGTGCTAGATATTATTTTGATTCCTTCTTCATTTACAACTTGCAGATTATGAATATATATTTATATATATCACTCATACATACAAATTACTTGAATATTTATCAACCTCCACCATAAAACTTCTTCATCGTCCATCACTTGAAACCATGATCCACCGGCCACCACCTCCCACCGGAGCAATCACCATGTACAAACCTCAAAAACCGCCACACCCTCTTTCTCATATATCTCTCTCTATCTTCGGGGTATTAGAAAACCAATCACCACCTTCCTTTTCAAATCGATCACCACCATCATCACTTGTATTTTCCCTCTTTCGTTTGCTGTTCATGGGAAACGACTAAGACAATGGCTACAATCACCACAAGGACCATCATCAACCACCATGATCTCTCTCTCCTCCTTCTCTCTTATTTTCTTCTTCGTGAAACAACCATCCACCACCTTCAACTTTATGTTTGGTTACTTGTGTACGTTCGAAACCCACTCTGCTAACTCTACTACTATTTTATGTTTATTAGTTTATGTTTCCACTTTAAATAATGCTATTTCCTGTTATATGTCCATTTTCAGTTTATTCAAAATACCTTCGTAAACCACCACATAATCTCATTTTTGTTGCATTTTTCGAATAGACCCAACACCACCACCAAACAAAACCCCACCTTGTATAAGTTATTTATTCCTGGTCGAACTATATTGTTTCTACCTGCTATTTTTCCTGCCGAAGAATACCAACCCACACCATCTGTTTCCGTTTTCTATTCGTTCCCTAACAAACCCAAAAAGCCACCCATAAACCTTGTTAACTGCTACAGTGTTACTGGTAAGATATTATTTTTCTGTTTTGTTTTTGGCTGTAACCGCCATCTAAACAATCACATAAAATCACCCCATCTACAGCTGTGTTGCTGCTACTATGAAGTTTTTGTACAGCTGAACTTGTTGCTATGTTTTCTGTGTTCTTTCTAGTTCGAAACCCAGCAACCAACAGCTATTATTTGCGTTTTATTATAATCATTTTGGGTTTATTACTTGCTTTATTCCTTCTTTCCTTTCCCCTTTACAACCGACAATCTACAAACAAGGAAACCCCACCTGACTAATAAACGTATAAAAGGATAAAAGAGATGCAAGTGGCGGCTTTGATTTCCTGTTACAAAATTTCTGATTCAAATAATGTGTTGTGGGCCGAATATCACAATTGTTTTCCTTGGGCTGCATAAACCGAACGGCCCACATATGTTAGGCTTGCTAAACTGTTAATTTGGGCCACGAATTTGCCAGCCCTTTAAGCTATTATCTGGTTCGATGTCAAAACTTGGTTCAGAACTGTGTGTATGATTTGATCGATGATGATTATGAATTTGATCATGAATATAACATTGATGATATGATACTACAATATTGATGATGGTTTCATGAAATGATGAAAAAGATGAATTCGAAAAAAATAGATAAAAGAAATTAGAAGTTGTATAATAACAGAAAAACATAAACGGTTGGATGGTTGTAAGTGTTATTAGGTGAGCGAGACGTCTTGGGTTCAAACCTTGTCTGAGGCATTTATTTTTGGAAAAGCTCTTAAGGTAGTAAGATATCTATTATTATTATTATTATTATTATTATTATTATTATTATTATTATTATTATTATTATTATTATTATTATTATTATTATTATTATTATTATTATTATTACCATTATTATTATTATTATTATCAATATTATTATTATCATTATCATTAAAAATTATTATTATTATTAAAAAAATAACATTATTACTAAAGTTATCCTTATAATTAAAATTATCATTTTAATTAAAAGTATCATCGAAAGTATCATTATTATTATTTTTATCATTGTTATTATTATTATTATTATATGATCTTATTATTATTATTATTATTATTATTATTATCATTATTTTTACTAATAGTATTATCATTATTATAAGTATCATCATATTATTATTATCATTACTATTATTTTGACAACAATATTATTATTTTTATATTATTATTATTATTATTATTGTAAAATAAAACAACTTTTTATTTATTATTATTATCAATATTATTTTATCAAATAACTATTAGTTATATAAAACTATATTTATTACATATAACATAACAATATTAATACCTTCATAATAAATATTAATAAATGTAACTAATTAGGTTATTAATGAAACACATAATTAAAATAACAATTAAATCACTAATAATATATAAATTTGTTCGATTATAAATATATGTGTTAATATATATACTTGATATAGGTTCGTGAATCCGAGGCCAACCCTACACTTATTCATTATCGTCATATGTATTTTTACTACAAAATACAGTATGGTGAGTTTTATTTGCTCCCTTTTTAATTGCTTTTGCAATATATATGTTTGGGCTGAGAATACATGCGCTGCTTTTATAAATGTTTACGAAATAGACACAAGTACTTAAAAATATATTCTACGTTGAGTTGTACCACTGGCATACTTCCCTGTAGCTTGGTAACTACTATTTACATGGGTATTGTAAACGCGAATCCTGTTGATAGATCTATCGGGCCTGACAACCCCAACCGGACTGGACGACCAGTATTCAACGGTTGCACAGTACTTCATTTTGTAGGCTACACTTGGTACAGTGTAGTGAGATTTCATAATAAAGGGAATATGCGACGTTGATTAATAGTTAAGTATGGTTACCAAGTGCTCAACAACTTAGAATATTTTTATTGAAATGTTTATGAATATGAAATCTTGTGGTCTATTAAGATATTGAAATGATTGTTATGATAAACCTATGAACTCACCAACCTTTTGGTTGACACTTTTAAGCATGTTTATTCTCAGGTACGAATTAAGTCTTCCGCTGTGCATTTGCTCAATTTAAGGACATTACTTAGAGTCGATCATCGAAATGGGACCAAATGTTGATGACTTTGTCCAGGTGGATTAGGACGGGTCGTCACAGGTGGTATCAGAGCGGTGGTCTTAGCGAATAAGGTCTTGCATTAGTGTGTCTAACTGATAGTCGTTAGGATGCATTAGCGAGTCTGGACTTCGACCTTAGCTGCATATTATAAGTATTGTTTATCATTTCTAGTGGAAAATTACCTGCTTATTATTCCTAAGTCTAGACATGACTTCCTGCACTTATTTGATAGATAGTGTATAGCTAAATTCATATCCTAGCGTATCAGTTACTATAAACTTTGTCCGACAGCTTCCGAAGATTCCTCCGTAACTTATAGGATATTGGTATTATATATACATAAGTAAATTATGTGTTGAAATATACTAAACTAAATCCTATAATCTATTTCTTATCGAAAATCCTTCATCTGGCCGTACAAGATGAATCCCTCAACCAGTTCCAGTTCCTCGGATTCCGACAGCTATACCGACATGGATATTCACCTAAGCTCCGAAAGCAGTGTGACCAGAATGAATCAACCAATCAGCCATCCCCAATTCATCTGATGGGTTCGTAGTCGACTTAACCAATGGAGACAAGAAGAAGGGGATCCTCTCCACCCACCAACCTGCACCCTCGGCGAAGAACCTAAAGCACTTATCGGTGAACCTATCCGAAACACCATTTTTAGCCTCATCTCCAGGGTAGCTCTTCATAATTATCTTCTATTTAAACTTCTAAACCTTATTCATCCACTCGTTCCGACCGACAACCATCCCGGAATAATAGAAGAAGTCAACAAACTTCGCGCCCGAGTTGTAGCCTTGGAAAAGATTGTGCAAAATGTACCAACTTCAACAGCATCACCGGTACCAACAGTACCATCAGTAACAACACCAGTACCACCAACAACACAAGTTTCAACATCGCATGCCTCAACATCTCATTCTGTACCTCGAGTATAATCATCGTTCTACGTATCGTTCTACATCAATTATCTTCGTTATTCATGGCGATTAAGTAATCTCTAAATGTTTTAGAGATTAGGTATCCTAGTTCTAACGGTAAACCAAATGAGTTTAATATCATATTAACTCAATTAATACATGATTACATCTGAAGAAAATATATATGTATATATGTTTTCATAAAGATTGTAATTAAAAAATTTTTCGTACAAAGTGTTAATTGTGAAATTTTTTTTAACGGGTAGGTAATACCCGAGGAATATTCAGATTTCACATTAATAAGTTACAATGTACATTCTTTGAAGCTGATTCAACAGTCGTTTACTATCCTACTTACATCCACCGTTATACAAATCCGTTCACCACAGAATAACCATATTCATCCAATTTCATATTTGGATTTTGATTCATCAAAATCCAACAAGTGGCATAATAAAGAAAAACATTTGACAAAAGAAAATTTGTTAGAAACAAACAAATTAACTATGATAAATTTTGTTAAGAATCCACGCTAACTGTTCCTAGCTAACTGTTCCTAGCTAACTGATTACATTTTATTTATCGCAATTTAATTATCGCAATTTACATTCTCGCAATTTTATTTATCGCCATTTAATTTCTATTATTTACTTTACGCACTTTATTTATCGTTATTTAATTTCTGTTATTTATTTTTACGCACTTTAAATATCGGGACACGTATACAAGGTTTTGACATATCATATCGACGCATCTGTATATATTATTTGGAATCACCATAGACACTCTATATGCAGTAATGATCGAGTTCTCTATACAGGGTTGAGGTTGGTTCTCAAATAATATATATACTTTGAGTTGTGATCGAGTCTGAGACGAATACGGGTCACGATACGTATTAATTAATTCGAAAATTATATATTAAACTATATATGAATTATTGAATTGCTAACTGTGGACTATCAACTGTGGACTACCAACATTGGACAATTAAAATGAATTAAAATATTGATTATAACATATGAAACTAAACAACTCTTCAAGTTTTCCACTTGATTTCATCTTAAACCTCATTTGTATCATGACGATTACAATCTACATTCAAACCTTTCATATTCTTGAAAACACCCCGATTGAGAGAATGAACCGACCGCATTTCATCTACGGAAGGAAAGATTTATGCATATAGTTATGCACCTGAAAAACTCTCGGAGAATGAGTAAACGTTTAACACGTAGCTGTGCTAATTCCTTTAGTGTTATTGTTACCCAAAATAACTTGGTAATTCATTTCAAAGTAGCAAATTTTGTCACAGTTCCAGCAAGTCAACTTCGATTTTTCGTTCGAAACAACCTTATTATCACTTTGATATATACGCGTGCTCTTTTATTGCAATTGGAGAACCTTTTATATTCCACCATATTACCATCAGCGTTTAATCATCTAAAAACACAATTCTCCTGAAAACACCTCGATTTGATAACCAATGATCCAGATCCGTTAACTTTGAGAATGCTGACGAAGCAGCATGTAGTAAATGGTCTTAATGACCAAAGGTGAGGATAAAAGAATGGAGTGTTGGGAACGCTCGATAGAAAATATTTGGTACTGAAAAACAGATTGAGCTAACCATAAAAGAAATCAAGGAAAAATTCAAGTAACATACCCTATATTCAAAGAACCCAAATGATTCTGGATCTAATGAAATCTTTAGAGAATATCTTGCTCCGAAGTCATGGTAAAATCTTGCGGAAAATTTTTCTTCATCAACCTTCGAACTTAGAAATTTAAAAATATCATCATAAATATCTTCGATATTTCTGAAGATATTTTCATAAATATTCTCGACCGAAATTATATACCTCTTCGTGCTATCTGTATTACATTATATCGGAAATTTTTGTAAAACCTAAGTATATATTATGAATGTTTCTGGAGTAGTGTTGGGAATTGAAGCATGGGTTAGTATAATATAATGACACTTGGCCAACGTGATTATATTACAGTAAGTCATGCTGAGTTTCTAATGAAACGTGATGATGATTCACAGATCATACCCTCATCATGTGCCATTTCACATGACTTTTTCATTATACTTAAGCTCTAAGCATATCACGGAAATATTTCCTTGATATTTCTGTTCTTCCGTAATTCCAGCAGTTTGCTAATAAATCGTGCTATTTCATTTTCTTTCTGAATAGAAGATTTCCTTAAATTCCTTGAATTTCAAAAATCCACCATGACTACGTCAAAAGTTAAGACGAAACTTTTCACTCTTTTGTGATAGCTTCACTCGTACACTTCACATGATCGAATCATTTTATTTATATTAATCAATAATGATAAAACACTAATTATCAACTCATATTCGTCATGAAAACATTTTTATTGTTAGCCATGACGACCTCAATCAAATTTCGGGACGAAATTTCTTTAACGGGTAGGTACTGTCACGACCCGGAAAATTTCGACTAAATTTAAACCAAAATATCGATACGATGTAATATTTTTGACTCGATAAGAAAAGTCTGTTAGGTTGAGTCTCAAAAATTGCGAAGTGTTTCATATATTCAAATGACCTTCGACTGTTCTCGACGATTTACGAACAACTATTTGTATATAGATATATATATATATATATATATATATATATATATATATATATATATATATATATATATATATATATATATATATATATATTTATATATATATATATATATAATAATTTGAAATATTAATTGATATAATATATGATTTAATTTTAGGAAATAAATATGTAAAATAATATGCGATGTAATGAAAACTACTATTATAAATATATAGATATGTATATATATGTATATCTAAATGTTTCTTGTAAATATACCAAATTATATTAAATCTAATTGTTTAAAAATATATAATATATTTATTTTAGTAGTTAAAACTTGCTAGTTAAAACTGTTTGCATATAGAAAGAGAATATATTAAAAGTAATTGATCTCGAGTCTAATTAGTAACCGTCAGTGACACTCGGTTGACGTTTCGTTAGTTTTAATATAAATATAATACATGTTTATGAAAGATTAAAATAAAAATTGGAGTGTAAATTGATTACGAAGATTCTAGATTTGTTAAAAATATTTTTACCTTTTTAATTTTAAATATTAGTACTCCGTACATATAAATTGAAACAGAAAATAAATAATAATCGAACCTTTTTGATTAGGTTTCAAACAGGTAATGAGTGAAATAATTAAATATAGTCAATCCAAAATTTTGGGATTTTTAGGAACACTTTTATAGGTTAACTGTTTTGTAATGGACACGATATTGCAATCCGATAAAACTGTCGGTACATAAATCTAAATAAGAGGCGGCTTCACTATTTGGGAATTACTGTGCTAGATATTATTTTGATTCCTTCTTCATTTACAACTTGCAGATTATGAATATATATTTATATATATCACTCATACATACAAATTACTTGAATATTTATCAACCTCCACCATAAAACTTCTTCATCGTCCATCACTTGAAACCATGATCCACCGGCCACCACCTCCCACCGGAGCAATCACCATGTACAAACCTCAAAAACCGCCACACCCTCTTTCTCATATATCTCTCTCTATCTTCGGGGTATTAGAAAACCAATCACCACCTTCCTTTTCAAATCGATCACCACCATCATCACTTGTATTTTCCCTCTTTCGTTTGCTGTTCATGGGAAACGACTAAGACAATGGCTACAATCACCACAAGGACCATCATCAACCACCACGATCTCTCTCTCCTCCCTCTCTCTTATTTTCTTCTTCGTGAAACAACCATCCACCACCTTTAACTTTATGTTTGGTTACTTGTGTACGTTCGAAACCCACTCTGCTAACTCTACTACTATTTTATGTTTATTAGTTTATGTTTCCACTTTAAATAATGCTATTGCCTGTTATATGTCCATTTTCAGTTTATTCAAAATACCTTCGTAAACCACCACATAATCTCATTTTTGTTGCATTTTTTGAATAGACCCAACACCACCACCAAACAAAAACCTACCTTGTATAAGTTATTTATTCCTGGTCGAACTATATTGTTTCTACCTGCTATTTTTCCTGCCGAAGAATACTAACCCACACCATCTGTTTCCGTTTTATATTCGTTCCCTAACAAACCCAAAAAGCCACCCATAAACCTTGTTAACTGCTACAGTGTTACTGGTAAGATATTATTTTTCTGTTTTGTTTTCGGCTGTAATCGCCACCTAAACAATCACATAAAATCACCCCATCTACAGCTGTGTTGCTGCTACTATGTAGTTTTTGTGCAGCTGAACCTGTTGCTACGTTTTCTGTGTTCTTTCTAGTTCGAAACCCAGCAACCAACAGCTATTATTTGCGTTTTATTATAATCATTTTGGGTTTATTACTTGCTTTATTCCTTCTTTCCTTTCCCCTTTACAACCGACAATCTACAAACAAGGAAACCCCACCTGACTAATAAACGTATAAAAGGATAAAAGAGATGCAAGTGGCGGCTTTGATTTCCTGTTACAAAATTTCTGATTCAAATAATGTGTTGTGGGCCGAATATCACAATTGTTTTCCTTGGGCTGCATAAACCGAACGGCCCACATATGTTAGGTTTGCTAAACTGTTAATTTGGGCCACGAATTTGCCAGCCCTTTAAGCTCTTATCTGGTTCGATGTCAAAACTTAGTTCAGAACTGTGTGTATGATTTGATCGATGATGATTATGAATTTGATCATGAATATAACATTGATGATATGATATTACAATATTGATGATGGTTTCATGAAATGATGAAAAAGATGAATTCGAAAAAAATAGATAAAAGAAATTAGAAGTTGTATAATAACAGAAAAACATAAACGGTTGGATGGTTGTAAGTGTTATTAGGTGAGCGAGACGTCTTGGGTTCAAACCTTGTCTGAGGCATTTATTTTTGGAAAAGCTCTTAAGGTAGTAAGATATCTATTATTATTATTATTATTATTATTATTATTATTATTATTATTATTATTATTATTATTATTATTATTATTATTATTATTATTATTATTATTATTATTATTATTATTATTATTATTATTATTATTATTATTATTATTACCATTATTATTATTATTATTATTATCAATATTATTATTATTATCATTATCATTAAAAATTATTATTATTATTAAAAAATAACATTATTACTAAAGTTATCCATATAATTAAAATTATCATTTTAATTAAAAGTATCATCGAAAGTATCATTATTATTATTTTTATCATTGTTATTATTATTATTATTATATGATCTTATTATTATTATTATTATTATTATTATTATTATCATTATTTTTACTAATAGTATTATCATTATTATAAGTATCATCATATTATTATTATCATTACTATTATTTTGACAACAATATTATTATTTTTATATTATTATTATTATTATTGTAAAATAAAACAACTTTTTATTTATTATTATTATCAATATTATTTTATCAAATAACTATTAGTTATATAAAACTATATTTATTACATATAACATAACAATATTAATACCTTCATAATAAATATTAATAAATGTAACTAATTAGGTTATTAATGAAACACATAATTAAAATAACAATTAAATCACTAATAATATATAAATTTGTTCGATTATAAATATATGTGTTAATATATATACTTGATATAGGTTCGTGAATCCGAGGCCAACCCTACACTTATTCATTATCGTCATATGTATTTTTACTACAAAATACAGTATGGTGAGTTTTATTTGCTCCCTTTTTTATTGCTTTTGCAATATATATGTTTGGGCTGAGAATACATGCGCTGCTTTTATAAATGTTTACGAAATAGACACAAGTACTTAAAAATATATTCTACGTTGAGTTGTACCACTGGCATACTTCCCTGTAGCTTGGTAACTACTATTTACATGGGTATTGTAAACGCGAATCCTGTTGATAGATCTATCGGGCCTGACAACCCCAACCGGACTGGACGACCAGTATTCAACGGTTGCACAGTACTTCGTTTTGTAGGCTACACTTGGTACAGTGTAGTGAGATTTCATAATAAAGGGAATATGCGACGTTGATTAATAGTTAAGTATGGTTACCATGTGCTCAACAACTTAGAATATTTTTATTGAAATGTTTATGAATATGAAATCTTGTGGTCTATTAAGATATTGAAATGATTGTTATGATAAACCTATGAACTCACCAACCTTTTGGTTGACACTTTTAAGAATGTTTATTCTCAGGTACGAATTAAGTCTTCCGCTGTGCATTTGCTCAATTTAAGGACATTACTTGGAGTCAATCATCGCAATGGGACCAAATGTTGATGACTTTGTCCAGGTGGATTAGGACGGGTCGTCACACATTAATAGCCCATAGTCTAATTTCCACAAGAGTCGTTCTTTTATCCAAACCCCAATTATGGTACAAAGTCCAATTACCCCGTCTTTAATATTTAGCCCAACTTCACGATTACTTCGGCATTAAATAATCATAATAATAACTTAGCTACGAGACATTAATTTAAAAAGGTTGAACATAACTTACAATGATTAATAATAGCGTAGCGTTACACGGACAGAATTTCGACTTACACACTTACAACATTCGCTAACATGCCCTTATTATTATTAAATTAAAATTATAAATTATATATATATATATATATATATATATATATATATATATATATATATATATATATATATATATATATATATATATATATATATCGTAGAGAGTAAGAGATAGATTAGAAAAAGGTTTGATTTTTCGTGCAGAATTCGATGGCTTTTATAGGCCCACAATTTACTGTGCAGCTCCGTGAGTGTGGAGCTTTTGCTCTTTAAAACTCCGCGAGTGCGGAGGTATGAAATACAGCTCACATAAAAGATCCAAAATGTGGGCGGCTTTTAATTATAATATATAATAATATATATAATTAATTATATATTATATTATATTCTTGTGCACAGTTGACTTGTAATTTTTGGTCCGTTGCGTCGCGCGTTGAGAGTTGACTTTGGTCCCAGTTCCGGATTTTCGAACGTCCTTTTGTACGATTTAATAATTTGTACTTTGCGTTTTGCGGCTTGTACTCTTGTACTTTTGAAACGTTTCTCATCAATAATTTGAATCTCTTTGATTGTACTTTGTACTTTTTATCTTTTTGGTCGTTTGCGTCTTCAATTCGTGGAATCTGCCTTTTGTCTTCACCTTTTAATATTTAAACGAATATCACTTGTAAATAAAACAATTGCAACTAAAAGCTTGTCTTTCTTGAGGGATAATGCTATGAAATATATATTCGTTTTTAGCATTATCAGGTATAAACCTTTATCCAAGCTTTCGGGTACAATATTATTACGATTAAAACTTGTCTAAATATTATGAACATAAATTATAGATTGTTAAAGTATTGTGATTTTGATAAAATAAAGAAAAGGAATTCGTTTTTGAAACTAAACAAATCGAACCATATGCTATTGGCTGAACCTGTTTTCATTTTCTATTACTTTGCGCGACACGCAATCATGAAGGCCGAACAATGCGTGCATGTATGTACGTGTGTGTATATTTATAAAAGTTAATTAAACTATGATTATACTTTTGGATACATATAACGACTCTTTGAATATTATAACTCTGTTACTATTATAATAAGTATCAACTTTTATAAATAAGTGCCTGCTACTATTCACTCGTCTAATTCCAACAATAAATCGCCATCATACCTGTCTTAGTATGTAATTGAGGAGAAACGGACGAAACTTACTATTGCATGTTTTATTCTCATATCTGTAATTTGCTTTCGTTTTAGAAGTCCAGGATGTTTGCAACTAGAGTCTTATTTGGATTCATCGTTTAAACACTATTGCATTCAGTTTGGTTGCATTTTATTTAAAGTTGGATGACCTTGAATTTGGTTAACTTACTATTCGAAGAAGTTTATAATTTTGGGAATTTACTTGTTTTGGAAACTTTCTTTTTTGAAAAAACTTACTATTCTGCTATTTTTAGAATAATTTTGAATAGTGAATGTAATGTAATGTTTATTTAAAACGTTTCATATAGAGGGCATAACCTCGCTGTGAGACCGTTAGTTAATGTATTGCGTCAATAGCGATTTTGAAGGGTCATTATGGCCGTTTAAGTGGTTATAATTGAATGACAAAAATGGCATACTGGTAGGTTTGTAGGCATTTGTATCTAACAAACCCAGGAACAATTCTTGAGGTCTTCATTTTATGTCCTTTTTAAACAAAACTTTTTTTTTTCTTACGTCTCTAGTTTTTGAGTCGACAGCAAGCGTCGATTTATTGGTGACTTGACTGACTCTTAGAGCATAAAGTAAATTTCAAGCAAGATTTAAAACCCCTGGAAATTTGATTTTACCATTTTCATGGCTGTGACGCCCCGTACAAAACCATCATGTACGGATCATCAACAACAGGTCCATTACACGGCATAATACTATATGATGTTTTAAAACAAGTTTTGCATTCATGAAAAGGTAACGTTTTTACCAATGTCAAATGTTTTACAAAAGGTAATGTGGTTCTACGAATAGAAAGCATTAACATAAATACGTGACACAAAGGTCATTACAAAGCGATTGTTCAAATGTAACATAAGTTTTGAATGCAAAGTAAAAGTTCCATGATTGAGACATCTCTAAACAATGCAGCGGAAGTCTAACACAGCGAGTCTATAACAGCAAGTCTAACAGCGGAAGCAACAACGTCTAAGCACCTGAGAAATAACATGCTTTAAAAGTCAACAAGAATGTTGGTGAGCTATAGTTTGTTTGTAATCAGCAATGTAATATAGACCACGAGATTTCGTATTCAAAACAGTATCTCAAATCCGTATGATAAAGTATATGCTTATCCGTGGGCACTCGGTAACTAACTTAACGTAAAATAATATATCATCCCCTAAAATTACACATGGCAAGTGCGTATGTTCTCGAAGTATTAAACACCCATTAAATGCTAGCGCGACTAGCCCGAGTGGGGATGTCAAACCTTATGGATCCATATCTAATATTCGCGTTCACCAGTTCAAAAACCAATGATTAAACGTTACCGTGCTAAGGGGAATCTTTGTGCCGTTATATCACCCACACATATATAAAGTTTAAGTACTCGTATCTAGTATGTAAAACATAAAAAGCGCATGTATTCTCAGTCCCAAAAATAGTAAAGTAAAAAGGGAAGTTATAAATCACACTGAATGTGCGGTAAAATCGATACAAAAATGTAAGCAAGTAGTAAATCGGTCCAAACAAGTAAGTTGGTCGATCCAAAAGGTCCGCAACCTAAGTCAGTGGTTACTAAGTCAATAAATTGTCCCCAAAAGTTTAAAAGTAAATAGGTTAAGTCTTAAGTATCATCATCGTTGTAGTGACCCGAACTTTTCCATGTTTATATATTAAATGAAATTGATTTTTATATGATTAAGTGTTTCCAACAAGTTAAGCAATCAAACTTGTTAAGACTTGATTAATTGAAATAGGTTTTATATAGACAATTGACCACCCAAGTTGACCGGTGATTCACGAACGTTAAAACTTGTAAAAACTATATGATGTCATATATATGGATATATATATAGTTAACATGGTATTATGATAAGTAAACATATCATTAAGTATATTAACAATGAACTACATATGTAAAAACAAGACTACTAACTTAATGATTTCGAAACGAGACATATATGTAACGATTAACGTTGTAACGACATTTAATTGTATATATATCATATTAAGATATATTAATATATCATAATATCATGATAATGTAATAATTTAACATCTCATTTGATATAATAAACAATGGGTTAACAACACTTAACAGGATCGTTAACCTAAAGGCTTCAAAACAACATTTACATGTAACGACTAACGATGACTTAACGACTCAGTTAAAATGTATATACATGTAGTATTTTAATATGTATTTATACACTTTTGAAATACTTCAAGACACTTATCAAAATACTTCTACTTAACAAAAATGCTTACAATTACATCCTCGTTCAGTTTCATCAACAATTCTACTCGTATGCACCCGTATTCGTACTCGTAAAATACACAGCTTTTAGATGTATGTACTATTGGTATATAAACTCCAATGATCAGCTCTTAGTAGTCCATGTGAGTCACCTAACACATGTGGGAACCATCATTTGGCAACTAGCATGAAATATCTCATAAAATTACAAAAATATTAGTAATCATTCATGACTTATTTACATGTAAACAAAATTACACATCCTTTATATCTAATCCATATACCAACGACCAAAAACACCAACAAATACTTTCATTCATCAATTTTCTTCATCAAATTGATCTCTCTCAAGTTCTTTCTTCAAGTTCTAAGTGTTTTTCATAAATTCTATAAGTTCTAGTTTCATAAAATCAAGAATACTTCCAAGTTTGCTAGCTTACTTCCAATCTTGTAAAGTGATCATCCAACCTCAAGAAATCTTTCTTATTTACAGTAAGATATCTTTCTAATCCAAGGTAATACTCATATTCAAACTTTGATTCAATTTCTATAACTATAACAATCTTATTTCGAGTGGAAATCTTACTTGAACTTGTTTTTGTGTCATGATTCTACTTCAAGAACTTTCAAGCTATCCAAGATCCTTTGAAGCTAGATCATTTCTTGTCACTTCCAGTAGGTTTACCTACTAAAATTGAAGTAGTAATGATGTTCATAACATCATTCGATTCATACATATAAAACTATCTTATTCGAAGATTTGAACATGTAATCACTAGAACATAGTTTAGTTAATTCTAAACTTGTTCGCGAATAAAAGTTAATCCTTCTAACTTGACTTTTAAAATTAACTAAACACATGTTCTATATCTATATGATATGCTAACTTAATGATTTAAAAGCGAAAAACACGAAAAACACCGTAAAACCGGATATACGACGTCGTAGTAACACCGCGGGCTGTTTTGGGTTAGTTAATTAAAAACTATGATAAACTTTGATTTAAAAGTTGTTATTCTGGAAAAATGATTTTTCTTATGAACATGAAATTATATCCAAAAATCATGGTTAAACTCAAAGTGGAAGTATGTTTTCAAAAAATGGTCATCTAGACGTCGTTCTTTCGACTGAAATGACTACCTTTACAAAAATGACTTGTAACCTGTATTTCCGACTATAAACTTATACTTTTTCTGTATAGATTCATAAACTTAAGTTCAATATGAAACCATAGCAATTGGATTCACTCAAAACGGATTTAAAACGAATAAGTTATGGGTAAAACAAGATTGGATATTTTTACTTGTTGTAGCTACGTGAAAATTGGTAACAAATCTATACAAATCATATCCTAGCTAACTTATATTGTATTATACATGTATTCTAATATATTATGTAATCTTGGAATACCATAGACACGTATGCAAATGTTTTGACATATCATATCGACCCATGTATATATATTATTTGGAACAACCATAGACACTCTATATGCAGTAATGTTGGAGTTAGCTATACAGGGTTGAGGTTGATTCCAAAAATATATATACTTTGAGTTGTGATCTAGCCTGAGACGTGTATACACTGGGTCATGGATTAATTCAAGATAATATATATCAATTTATTTCTGTACATCTAACTATGGACAACTAGTTGTATGTTACTAACGAGGACAGCTGACTGAAAATATTTAAAACATTAAAACGTATTAAAAAATGTTGTAAATATATTTTGAACATACTTTGATATATATGTACATATTTGTTATAGGTTCATGAATCGACCAGTGGCCAAGTCTTACTTCCCGACGAAGTAAAAATCTGTGAAAGTGAGTTATAGTCCCACTTTTAAAATCTAATATTTTGAGATGAGAATACATGCAGTTTTATAAATGTTTTACGAAATAGACACAAGTAATTGAAACTACATTATATGGGTGAATGATCGAAGCCGAATATGCCCCTTTTGCTTGGTAACCTAAGAATTAGTAAACTGATCTACTAATTGACGCGAATCCTAAAGATAGATATATTGGGCCTAACGAACCCCATCCAAAGTACCGGATGCTTTAGTACTTCGAATTCGTTTTTATCATGTTCGAAGGATTTTCCGGAATGATAGGGGATATTCTTATATGCATCTTGTTAATGTCGGTTACCAGGTGTTCACCATATGAATGAATTTTATCTCTATGTATGGGATGCATATTGAAATATGAAATCTTGTGGTCTATTATTATGATTTAATAATATGTAGGTTAAACCTATAACTCAACAACAATTTTGTTGACGTTTTAAGCATGTTTATTCTCAGGTGATTATTAAGAGCTTCCGCTGTTGCATACTAAATTAAGGACAAGATTTGGAGTCCATGCTTGTATAATATTATTTAAAAACTGCATTCGAAGACTTATGTTGATGTGTAATATTATTGTAAACCATTATATAATGGTCGTGTGAAAAACGCTATATTTTAGATTATCATTATTTGATAATCGTCGTAATATTTTAAAGGTTATGGTTTGCTTTAAAATCGAATGCAGTCTTGGAAAAACGTCTCATATAGAGGTTAAAATCTCGCGACGAAATCAATTAATATGGAACGTTTATAATCAATATGAACGGGACATTTCAATCGTCATCATCATTCATAAAAGATAAAGTAAGTTTTCAACAAGAATAGAGATTGAAACAAAGGGCTGACTTCGGACAACTGCTACGACCTCTATACAGATTAAAATGACGCGCGGCCAGTGGCCAAGGCTCTGTTTGTGAGTCCTCTTACCGCTGTCAAATTTTCAGATCCTAACTCGATGTCGTTTAACCGTGGCGACGGTTCAAGCGCGAGTAGGTCAGAAATTTCAGCACGTCGTTACGAAGGCGTAGTGATTTTCGAAAGGCTATAAATCCTAAACCGTATATTGGATTTAGGTGAGTCTTAAATGAAAAGCCATCTAATGAAACCGAACTATCTGAAAATCAACTTTTCAGAAGTCCCAGGTGTAAGACCCAAATATTTATTCTACATAATGTATTTATGGTGTACGATGCGTGTATGAAGTGTACGTGTTGCTTGCTCGAACGCCGAAGGAAACTGGACGCTATCTGAAGTGACAAGGTGTGTACGTATCTTTTCAACCCCAAATAAAGTTTGTGTTGATGTTTCAAAGCCTTACCATTGGAAAGGAAATCTTATTACGTTTCCAACGATATTTGATTCATCGAAAATGGAGCTACGGTCAAAAAGTTATGGCCAAAACAAGTTTATGAAAACTGACCTGTAGGTTGGAGTGGCGCTCCACCTTTTGGCGCAGCGCGCCGAACCCGTCAGATACAATTTTCAGCCTTTTTAAAAGGTCTAAATGAGGGGTACTTTGGTCTTTTCATTTAGGGTCGGTTTAGGGTCACCAAAACTGATCTAGAACTCCATTGGAGCTCATTTCTCACCCACACAAACAATCTCTTCAAACCCTAGTGAGAGAAACCCACTTTTAGTGAGAGAGAGCTTGATTTGGAGAAGAAGGAGTTGGATTCTCACCAAAGCTCGGGTTTTAAAGTTGTGCTACTCGTCAACGGCATCATTTTTGTGGTATTGGTAAGTTCAAACTCCGAATTACATTTGTTAGATTTGATATTCAAGTTAGGGTTTGAGTTTGATTTGTAGTGAAACCCTCTTAGATGATGAAATGGGTTTATGGTGACTAGTTATTCTTGTCACTTGGCGGGTTTTGGGTTGGTTGACGATTTGGCCTTGATTAGGCTTTAATCTTGAGTTTAATCACTAGGTTTAGTGATTATGGAAGTGTTGGAATCACTTTAGGTGAATTTGGGTTGACTAATTTTGACTTGAGTCAAAATTAGGGTTTGGTGATGATTATGACCCAATTGTCGATTTAATAATGTCTATAAACTTAAAATGGATTAAGTTGAAGTATAAAACTGAGTTAAACATGTTTTGGTGTCAAAACTCGCTAATGGCACGATGTTGACTCCTTTGGGTCAAAATTAGGGTTTAAGTGTCATTATGGGCAAGATAGGTGTTTAACACCTATGATTGGGTTTAATTGGCGTATTAGGACCATTCTCACTTGTGTTAGTGATTATTGGTTAATTTGGGCGCGATTTGTACTTGGAAGTACAATCGGGTCGATATTGCACTAGGTGTCAATATGGGTTGGTTTGTAATCCACCCTAATTGTGTTGTTTATTATTATGATAATTGATTTAGGTACGTTCATTGACGGATCATCGGATTTGGCTTGTTCTCATCAAGACTTCAAGGTGAGTGGAATAATTATACATGTATGTATATAATTTATTTGCTTGTGCGCGATGTGCACAATAGCCGGGTTTTGGGGCACATCGATGCGACGATAGCCGTTTAGACACCTTTGGGAATAGTGTCACAATAGCCGGATTTTGTGCACTACATGCGACTTAAGATTGTGGACCCGATATATTTATTGTAATATTATTATTTGACGATGAGTCACATAGCCGTTTTTGTGACCATTGAGGTGTTGCATAGCCGTTTTTGCACACATTAATTAATGGTGTCACATAGCCGTTTTTGTGACCATAGTTGTGGGACATAGTCGTTTTATCCAATTAATAATTATGCACATAGCCGTGTTTGTGCATATGGTGGCGAGTAATAGCCGTGTTTTACTCCCACGTTGTTGCCCGTATTAATTATGCACATAGCCGTGTTTGTGCATATAGTGGCGAGTAATAGCCGTGTTTTACTCCCACGTTGTTGCCCGTATTAATTATGCACATAGCCGTGTTTGTGCATATAGTGGTGAGTAATAGCCATGTTTTACTCTTACGTTGTTGCCCGTATTAATTGTTGCACATAGCAGTGTTTGTGCACATGATTGTGAGTAATAGCCGTGTTTTACTCACACATTGATCAAGTGATGCCATAGCGGTTTTTGGGAACACTTGGGGGTGATGCCATAGCCGTTTTTGGAACACCTCGGGGGTTAGCATACCATAGCCGTTTTTGGGAGCTAACGGTTGTTATGAACATCGATGACTTGTTTCGCGAAGTCATTCCCCTGAGAAGAGTTGGTTAACCATGGATTATAGTTGTTGTATAGCATTTAATTATTATTATGACTATTATGCTAATGGTGTTGCTAGTTGTACGATTATGATGCTACTAGCTTTGTTACGAGATGATATGCTAGATTATGCTAAGGTTATGCTAGTTATACGTTTGATGTTACTAGCTTGTGCGAATTGATACACGAGGTATTTATGGTGCGTTTGATGTTACTAGCTTTTACGCTTGTTAAACGAGTTCATTGTGGTAAGATTGATTATGCTAGTTTCTTATGCTTTGACATGCGCGATTAATGTGTGGTTTGGGTAAGGGAGTGCAAGTAGGTAAATTATATATGTACATGTGTAACTATTGCACTCACTAAGCTTTAGCTTACCCTCTCGTTGTTGACTTTTTTATAGATTTGCATGGATGCGGTGGCTCGGGTAAGCGCGGGGACTAGTGGACTTGCGTAGTTGCTTTAAAGGCAATGCTTTTGGATTCGATTAGGATTGGGTAGCGTATCCCCAATCGCCATGCTCGGCTTTATTTTGTATTAAAAATCATGTGGTTGAAAACTTGTATTTTGTACGAAAGTCGTAAAACGGCCGATGTGGGCCCGGTCTCGTAAAACTTATTTTATGAATGGAACGTGTTAGTTTTTCATATATGAATATGTTGTGAAAAGCGTTTTGTCTAAATACGTCGGGAAGTGGTCAATCTTTTTCGCATTTAAAGACTTTTTGGACAGACCAGTTTGGCGTGCCGCGCGAGGTTCTGGCGCGCCGCGCCAGCAGCTGAACAATCAAAAAAAAATTTTATGATACTTTAAGTGGGTTCGAACGTGGTTTGGTTTGGGTTGTTACAAGTGGTATCAGAGCATGGTCTAAAGGATTTAGGTGACTTGAGATAGGTGCCTAGTGAAATGTCCCGTTCTTATTGATTAAACGTTCCATATTAATTGATTTCGTTGCGAGGTTTTGACCTCTATATGAGACGTTTTTCAAAGACTGCATTCATTTTAAAACAAACCATAACCTTTATTTCATCAATAAAGGTTTAAAAAGCTTTACGTAGATTATCAAATAATGATAATCTAAAATATCCTGTTTACACACGACCATTACATAATGGTTTACAATACAAATATGTTACAACAAAATAAGTTTCTTGAATGCAGTTTTTACACAATATCATACAAGCATGGACTCCAAATCTCGTCCTTATTTAAGTATGCGACAGCGGAAGCTCTTAATAATCACCTGAGAATAAACATGCTTAAAACGTCAACAAAAATGTTGGTGAGTTATAGGTTTAACCTATATATATCAAATCATAATAATAGACCACAAGATTTCATATTTCAATACACATCCCATACATAGAGATAAAAATCATTCATATGGTGAACACCTGGTAACCGACTTTAACAAGATGCATATATAAGAATATCCCCATCATTCCGGGACACCCTTCGGATATGATATAAATTTCGAAGTACTAAAGCATCCGGTACTTTAGATGGGGTTTGTTAGGCCCAATAGATCTATCTTTAGGATTCGCGTCAATTAGGGTTTCTGTTCCCTAATTCTTAGATTACCAGACTTAATAAAAAGGGGCATATTCGATTTCGATAATTCAACCATAGAATGTAGTTTCACGTACTTGTGTCTATTTTGTAAATCATTTATAAAACCTGCATGTATTCTCATCCTAAAAATATTAGATTTTAAAAGTGGGACTATAACTCACTTTCACAGATTTTTACTTCTTCGGGAAGTAAGACTTGGCCACTGGTTGATTCACGAACCTATAACAATATATACATATATATCAAAGTATGTTCAAAATATATTTACAACACTTTTAATATATTTTGATGTTTTAAGTTTATTAAGTCAGCTGTCCTCGTTAGTAACCTACAACTAGTTGTCCACAGTTAGATGTACAGAAATAAATCGATAAATATTATCTTGAATCAATCCACGACCCAGTGTATACGTATCTCAGTATTGATCACAACTCAAACTATATATATTTTGTAATCAACCTCAACCCTGTATAGCTAACTCCAACATTCACATATAGAGTGTCTATGGTTGTTCCGAAATATATATAGATGTGTCGACATGATAGGTCGAAACATTGTATACGTGTCTATGGTATCTCAAGATTACATAATATACAATACAAGTTGATTAAGTTATGGTTGGAATAGATTTGTTACCAATTTTCACGTAGCTAAATGAGAAAAATTATCCAATCTTGTTTTACCCATAACTTCTTCATTTTAAATCCGTTTTGAGTGAATCAAATTGCTATGGTTTCATATTGAACTCTATTTTATGAATCTAAACATAAAATTATAGGTTTATAGTCAGAAAAATAAGTTACAAGTCATTTTTGTAAAGGTAGTCATTTCAGTCGAAAGAACGACGTCTAGATGACCATTTTAGAAAACATACTTCCACTTTGAGTTTAACCATAATTTTTGGAAATAGTTTCATGTTCATAATAAAAATCATTTTCTCAGAATAACAACTTTTAAATCAAAATTTATCATAGTTTTTAATTAACTAACCCAAAACAGCCCGCGGTGTTACTACGACGGCGTAAATCCGGTTTTACGGTGTTTTTCGTGTTTCCAGGTTTTAAATCATTAAGTTAGGATATAATATAGATATAGAACATGTGTGTAGTTAATTTTAAAAGTCAAGTTAGAAGGATTAACTTTTGTTTGCGAACAAGTTTAGAATTAACTAAACTATGTTCTAGTGATTACAAGTTTAAACCTTCGAATAAGATAGCTTTATATGTATGAATCGAATGATGTTATGAACATCATTACTACCTTAAGTTCCTTGTATAAACCTACTGGAAAAGAGAAAAAATGGATCTAGCTTCAACGGATCCTTGGATGGCTCGAAGTTCTTGAAGCAGAATCATGACACGAAAACAAGTTCAAGTAAGATCATCACTTGAAATAAGATTCTTATAGTTATAGAAGTTGAACCAAAGTTTGAATATGATTATTACCTTGTATTAGAATGATAACCTACTATAATAAACAAAGATTTCTTGAGGTTGGATGATCACCTTACAAGATTGGAAGTGAGCTAGCAAACTTGAAAGTATTCTTGATTTTATGTAACTAGAACTTGTAGAATATATGAAGAACACTTAGAACTTGAAGATAGAACTTGAGAGAGATCAATTAGATGAAGAAAATTAAAGAATGAAAGTGTTTGTAGGTGTTTTTGGTCGTTGGTGTATGGATTAGATATAAAGGATATGTAATTTTGTTTTCATGTAAATAAGTCATGAATGATTACTCATATATTTGAAATTTTATGAGATATTTCATGCTAGTTTCCAAATGATGGTTCCCACATGTGTTAGGTGACTCACATGGGCTGCTAAGAGCTGATCATTGGAGTGTATATACCAATAGTACATACATCTAAAAGCTGTGTATTGTACGAGTACGAATACGGGTGCATACGAGTAGAATTGTTGATGAAACTGAACGAGGATGTAATTGTAAGCATTTTTGTTAAGTAGAATTATTTTGATAAGTGTATTGAAGTCTTTCAAAAGTGTATAAATACATATTAAAACACTACATGTATATACATTTTAACTGAGTCGTTAAGTCATCGTTAGTCGTTACATGTAAGTGTTGTTTTGAAACCTTTAGGTTAACGATCTTGTTAAATGTTGTTAACCCAATGTTTATAATATCAAATGAGATTTTAAATTATTATATTATCATGATATTATCATGTATGAATATCTCTTAATATGATATATATACATTAAATGTCTTTACAACGATAATCGTTACATATATGTCTCGTTTAAAAATCATTAAGTTAGTAGTCTTGTTTTTACATATGTAGTTCATTGTTAATATACTTAATGATATGTTTGCTTATCATAGTATCATATTAACTATATATATATCCATATATATGTCATCATATAGTTTTTACAAGTTTTAACGTTCGTGAATCACCGGTCAACTTGGGTGGTCAATTGTCTATATGAAACATATTTCAATTAATCAAGTCTTAACAAGTTTGATTGCTTAACATGTTGGAAACATTTAATCATGTAAATATCAATCTCAATTAATATATATAAACATGGAAAAGTTCGGGTCACTACACCTAGACTTAGACTTTTGTGTGTGCTAAATTTGTTGCGGGACTTGTAGGATTACGGGTCGGAATGGGTTTAGTTAGTGCCTTGTTTATAGGTTGACTAACATTTATATTAGTAATGCCGATTGATAATGCTAAAAATGAACATATATTTCATAGCATTATTCCCCAAGAAAGACAAGCTTTTAGTTGCAAATGTTCTATTTACAAGTGATATTCGTTTAAATATTAAAAGGTGAAGACAAAAGACAGATTCGACGAATTGAAGACGCAAACGACCAAAAAGCTCAAAAGTACAAAATACAATCAAAGAGGTTCCAATTATTGATAAGAAACGTCTCGAAATTACAAGAGTACAAGATTCAAAACACAAAGTACAAGATATTAAATTGTAAGCAAGGACGTTCGAAAATCCGGAACCGGGACCAGAGTCAACTCTCAACGCTCGATGCAACGGACTAAAAATTACAAGTTAACTATGTATATAAATATAATATAATATATAATTAATTATATTAATTATATATATATTATATTTATAAAATAAATCGTCGGCAAACAAAGAGCCAAAAGCTGGTGAGCTGGAATTTCAAACTCCGCGACTCGCGGAGTTTGAAGGCAAAAAATGCCGCGAGTCGCGGAGTTCCCCTGGACTCAATTCCCTATAAAAGCAAACGCAGTTTGATCGCAAAAAACATAATATATCAATCTCTCTATCTATATACGTAATATTTATATTTATAATTTATATTTTAATTTTAATCCTAATAATAAGGGTATGTTAGCAAATGTTGTAAGGGTGTAAGTCAAAATTCTATCCGTGTAACGCTACGCTATTTTTAATCATTGTAAGTTATGTTCAACCTTTTTAATTTAATGTCTCGTAGCTAAGTTATTATTTTGCTTATTTAAAACGAAGTAATCATGATGTTGGGCTAATTACTAAAATTGGGTAATTGGGCTTTGTACCATAATTGGGGTTTGGATAAAAGAACGATACTTGTGGAAATTAGACTATGGGCTATTAATGGGTTTTATATTAACTAAACAATACCTTGTTAATTTAATATACAAACTTATAATTCGACGTATTTATATATAACCACATACGCTTGACTGGGTACGGTGGGCGGGATATCTATAAATACCAATAATTATTCATTTTACCGGACACAGAACTGGATTAATAGTTAATAGACTTGTTGAAACAGGGGTGAATTACATTCAAGGGTAATTGGTGTAATTGTTAACAAAGTAGTAAAACCTTGGTTTACACGCAGTCGATAACCTGGTGTATTCATTAAACAAAGTATTAAAACCTTGTTACAATTCGAATCCCCAATTAGTTGAAATATTTGACTTCGGGAATAAGAATAATTTGACGAAAGCTTTCGCTCTTTATATTTATGACTGATGGACTATTATGGACAAATCCGTATCGACATATTAAATAATCCAGGACAAAGGACAATTAACCCATGGGCATAAAACTAAAATCAACACGTCAAACATCATGATTACGGAAGTTTAAATAAGCATAATTCTTTTATTTCATATTTAATTTCCTTTATTTTATATTTAATTGCACTTCTAATTATAGCACTTTTATTTATTGTTATTAATTGCACTTTTAATTATCGTACTTTTTAATTATCGCAACTTTATTTTATCGCACTTTTATTATTTGCAATTTCATTATCGTTATTTACTTTACGCTTTAAATTAAGTCTTTTATTTATATTTTACATTTGATTTTAACTGCGACTAAAGTTTTAAAATCGACAAACCGGTCATTAAACGGTAAAAAAACCCCTTTATAATAATAATATTACTTATATATATATATTTGTATTTTTATAAAATAAGACTAATATAGCGTTAAGCTTTGTTTAAAAGATTTTCCCTGTGGAACGAACCGGACTTACTAAAAACTACACTACTGTACGATTAGGTACACTGCCTATAAGTGTTGTAGCAAGGTTTAAGTATATCCATTCTATAAATAAATAAATATCTTGTGTAAAATTGTATCGTATTTAGTAGTATTTTCTGTAAAATTTAAAAGCTATTTTATATACACCTCGCATAACATCAAGTATTTTTGGCGCCGCTGCCGGGGAACAATCTAACTTAAAAGCCGGAAGCGCAACGCTAAAAAAAAGATTTTTATTTTTAGTTTACTTTTATTAAAATTCACTTTTGTAAAAATACGTTTTTAATTATTCGAAAATATAAAAAGAAAACAAAAATTTATATAAATTTTTAAGAGTTTATTAAATATTTAAGTTTTATAAAGTTTTTTTTATTTTTATTTAATAAAAATTATAAGTTTTATTTAAATATTTTGTGTTTATTTAAAATATAAAAAAAAACGTCGAATTAAAAAAAAAGTACCTGAGTTGAAAATTGGAACACCGCGACTCGCGGAGTTTGCTGTTTCGGGCACTGCGACTCGCGGAGCCGTCTGACACGGGCACACAGCAACCCTAATTTGGCATTTATTACGGATAATTATTATTATTATTAATAAACCCTAATTACTTAATTATTATTATAATTAGTTTAAGTTTTTAAATTAAATTGTATTTTAAATTTTAATTAGTTTTATTATATATAAAAATTAATAGTTTTATAAAATAAATAATATAAAAATAATATTTTTATACTTTTTACAACTTTTTGTATATTTTTATATTTTGTCCCTTTTTAATTGTTTTAGCGTAATATTTGTATTTTTCGCTCGTGTTTAGTTTTAAGATATAGTTTTTGCCATAGTTATTTTTTTTACTTCTAGATTTTTAGGCTTTGCCGTAAAATTCCTTAATGCCTTTTCTTTAGACTAAGATTTAGGTACTTTAGAATTTTGCGACGCCTTTTTAAGTTTTAGTTTCTTTTTAAGTTATTGCCATTTGGGATATAGTTTTTCTTGTAAGCTTTAATATTTTTAGACACCTTTTACCTATGTATCAATTATCATTCCAATTAGTAATCTCAATTTGCGATTATAATTTTAAGTTAGTGATAGTAATAAGGTTGGGTTAGTCTAGTGTTTTTAAGTTCTATAAGTCACTCTTTTTCTTTCTTATTTTTATTTTTCGATTTTTTTTCCGACGCACTCTTTTTCTTTCTTATTTCTCGCTATTCTAGTTTTTAGGACATAGATTTTTATTCTACTTCTTATTTAAATTTCTTAAAATTACGAAAATTTATTTTAAGTGGTTAAATTGATAGACATCAAAATTTTCTGGTTCGTAGTAATAGTTGGATTTGTACGTGGACCGGGTTATTGGAGCCAAACAGTCCTCAATTATATGAGACCAAACGAATCCTGCCCCTCTGCTGCATCTTTTGGCTATTCGAAACGTGGGCAAAATCAGAAAAGTCTATTAATTGGATAACTTATATAATTTTTCTTTCCTTTTTAAAAACTAATAGGATATTCAGTGAATGCACCGAGCAAGACGTTCACCACCTTTTGTACGTTCACCACCTGTAACTAGATCAAGACATTTAGCAAATATTACCGCCGTTGATTTTTCTTTAGAATCGTCATCCAGTCGACCAAGTACTCCAGTTCAAATTTCCGATAATCCATTTTTTGAACCCGACCTCACAATTGAGAATCCGGAGAATATTCAGGGACGATTCATAGATCCTGAACCATTAAATTTTCCTCCGGAACCACCAATCATTCAAACAGAGATTGTTGAGGAACGAACCATTAAATCAGAATCCTCTAGTGATTCCGATTCAACAAATTCAATTATGGAGAATCTGGAACCTTTAAGTATGGAAGACCGAATGAGAGCTAAACGCATTGGCCAAGGTCACGCAATTACTCATCCAGACATTAATGCACCAGATTATGAAATCAAAGGACAAATTCTACACATGGTGACTAATCAATGCCAATTTAGTGGTTCACCGAAGGAAGATCCAAATGAACATCTTCGTACCTTTAATAGGATCTGCACACTATTTAAAATAAGAGAAGTGGAGGATGAACAGATATATCTCATGTTATTTCCCTGGACTTTAAAGGGAGAAGCCAAAGATTGGTTGGAATCGTTACCTGAAGGGGCGATTGATACATGAGACGTTTTAGTTGAAAAATTTCTTAAACAATTCATTCCGGCATCTAAAGCCGTAAGACTTCAAGGAGAAATTGTTACGTTCACACAGAAGCCAAATGAAACTCTATATGAGGCGTGGACAAGATTTAGAAAGTTATTGAGAGGATATCCGCAACATGGTTTAGACACCTGTCAAATAGTACAAATATTCTACCAAGGATGCGACATCACTACAAGAAAAGACATAGATATAGCAGCTGGTGGTTCTATTATGAAGAAAACAAAAACTGATGCTTACAAAATTATTGATAACACTGCTTCCCACTCACATGAGTGGCACCAAGAAAATGATATCGTTAGATCATCTAAAGCAGCTAGAGCCGATTCTAGCCATGACTTATATTTCATTTCCGCAAAGATAGATGCTGTCGAGAGACGAATGGAAAAGATGACTAAGGATATTCACTCAATACGAATTAGTTGTGAGCAGTGTGGAGGACCACATTTGACAAAAGATTGTCTCAGTATTGAATTAACAATGGAACAAAGAGAGAATATTTCATACATAAACCAAAGGCCTGGAAATAATTATCAGAATAATTATCAACCGCCAAGACCGATTTACAATCAAAACCAGAATTATAACAGAAATGTTCCATACAACAACCAACAAGGTCCTAGCAATCAACAAGTGTCCAACAATAATTACAATCAGCAAAGACCTAATTTTCAAAACAAACCACCACAACTCGATGATAAAAAGACGAATTTAGAAGATATGATGACGAAGCTAGTTGAAACTCAAACGCAGTTTTTCACATCTCAAAAATAAACCAATGAACAAAATGCTCAAGCATTTAGAAATCAACAAGCTTCTATTCAAAACCTGGAACAAGAAGTAAGTAACCTAGCAAGATTAATAGGTGAAAGAAAACCGGGAAGTTTACCTAGTGATACAAATGCTAACCCCCGGAATGAAACAGCTAAAGTCATTACCACAAGAAGTGGTACAACACTTAAACCACCTGAAATACCTGTAACTTCTGATGAAGCTATTCCTACTCCAGAAGAACCACAACCTGAACAAGATAAGAAAAAAGAACCAGTAGTTGAAAAGGTTAATGAAGATAACACAGTTAAGGATAAACCTTATGTTAAACCATACCAACCACCACTTCCTTACCCGAGTAAAATGAAGAAAGAGAAACTTGAAGCCGAGCAATCCAAATTCTTGGATATGTTTAAACAGATAAATGTAAATCTTCCTTTCATTGATGTGATTTCAGGAATGCCTAGATATGCTAAATTCTTGAAAGATCTAATCTCAAATAGAAAGAAAATGGAAGAACTCTCGGCTGTTACTATGAATGCAAATTGTTCAGCAGTGCTGTTGAATAAGATACTAGAAAAACTATCTGATCCAGGAAGTTTCACAATTCCATGTTTTCTGGGTAGTCTTAGTTCAATAGAAGCATTGGCAGACTTAGGTGCTAGTATAAATCTAATGCCGTTTTCACTATACACTAAACTAGACCTTGGAGAATTGAAACCAACAAGAATAAGCAAAAACTAGCCGATAGATCAATAAAATATCCTAGAGGGATAATGGAGAATATGCTAGTTAAAGTTGGTACTTTAGTATTTCCAGTAGATTTTGTTGTTCTGGACATGGAAGAAGATTCTCAAGTTCCTCTCATATTAGGAAGACCATTCTTAAACACAGCTAAAGCAATGATAGACGTGTTAGGTAAGAAATTGACCCTAAGTATAGAGGATGAGAGTGTTACCTTTTCAGTTGATAGAGCAATTCAACAACCACAATCTGCAGATGATACATGTTATTATATTCAAACTATAGATGCACATGCAGAATTGTTAGAAGAATTTCCAGAATTACAAGGAACAGGAGAATGTTCTTTAGGAGAAGGTAATGAACCAATTGATGAAGCTGAAATGTTAGCTACACTTATAGCTAATGGATATGAACTAACAACAGAAGAAATTCAAATGCTAAAAGAAGAAGACAGATATCGATATAAATCATCGATAGAAGAACCACCGAAATTAGAGTTAAAGCCACTTCCAAACCATTTGGAATACGCTTATTTACATGATGAATCTGAATTACCTGTAATAATATCGTCTTCTCTTACTGAAAATGAGAAATCACAACTCATTTCTGTGTTGAAAGCTCATAAACCAGCCATTGCATGGAAGATTCATGATATTAAAGGAATAAGTCCTTCGTATTGCACACATAAAATCCTTATGGAAGAAGGTCATAAAACGTATGTGCAACGCCAACGAAGACTAAATCCTAATATGCAAGATGTAGTTAAGAAAGAGATTATTAAACTGCTAGATGCAGGTTTAATTTATCCAATTTCTGATAGTCCATGGGTAAGCCCAGTTCAATGCGTGCCTAAGAAGGGTGGCATGACTGTCATTACAAATGAGAAAAATGAGCTTATTCCTACTAGGACTGTAACAGGATGGCGTGTGTGTATTGATTATAGAAAATTAAATGACGCCACCAGAAAAGATCACTTTCCCTTACCTTTCATTGATCAAATGTTGGAAAGATTAGCCGGAAATAGTTACTATTGTTTTCTTGATGGATTTTCCGGATATTTTCAAATTCCAATAGCACCCGAAGATCAAGAGAAAACTATATTCACGTGCCCTTATGGTACTTTTGCTTACAAACACATGCCAATTGGACTTTGCAACGCCCCTGCAACCTTTCAAAGGTGCATGATGGCGATTTTTCACGACATGATAGAAGAATGCATGGAAGTTTTCATGGATGACTTTTCAGTCTTCGGTGATACATTTGAATCATGTCTAGTTAATCTGGAACGAATGCTTATTAGATGCGAACAATCAAATCTAGTACTTAATTGGGAGAAATGCCATTTCATGGTTAATGAAGGCATCGTTCTTGGTCATAAAATTTCAAAAGAAGGAATTGAAGTGGATAGAGCTAAAGTAGATGTAATTTCTAAACTTCCACATCCCACCAATGTTAGAGGAGTTAGGAGTTTTCTAGGGCATGCCGGTTTTTACCGACGTTTCATAAAAGATTTTTCTAAAATTGCTACTCCTATGAATAAACTCCTAGAAAAGGATGCTCCATTCATCTTTTCAGATGAATGTATCAAATCTTTTAATATTCTTAAAGAGAAACTCACTAATGCGCCGATCATGATAACACCGAATTGGAATCTACCATTTGAACTAATGTGCGATGCAAGTGATTTTGCAATGGGAGCCGTTTTAGGACAAAGGATTGAAAAACGATTTCAACCTATATATTATGCTAGTAAGACGTTACAAGAAGCACAAAAGAATTACACAACTACTGAAAAATAACTCCTTGCTATTGTCTTTGCTTTTGACAAATTTCGTTCATATCTCGTTCTAGCAAAAACGGTGGTCTATACCGACCATTCTGCTCTTAGATACCTATTTTCGAAACAAGATGCCAAACCAAGATTAATCCGTTGGATCTTACTCTTACAAGAGTTTGATATTGAAATCCGAGATAAAAGAGGAGCAGAAAATCTCGCCACTGATCATCTTTCTCGTCTTGAAAATCCTGAGTTAGAAGTTCTAAATGAATCAGCCATACAAGACAACTTTCCTGATGAATATCTATTGAAGATAGATTATAATGAAATTCCATGGTTTGCAGACTATGCAAACTACTTAGTTTGTGGATTCCTTGAAAAAGGATTATCGTACCAAAAACGAAAGAAATTCTTCAGTGATATAAAACACTATTTCTGGGAAGATCCACATCTGTTTAAAAGTTGTCCAGATGGAATAATACGCCGATGTGTATTCGGAGATGAAGCTAGTAAAATTTTAAACCATTGTCACACAGGACCAACAGGAGGGCATTATGGACCTCAACTAACAGTAAGAAAAGTTTACGATGCTGGATTCTATTGGCCTACAATTTACAAAGACGCACACCTTCTTTGCAAATCCTGTGATGCTTGTCAAAGGGCCAGAAAAATAAGTCAACGTGATGAAATGCCACAAAATGTCATCCAAGTATGTGAAGTATTTGACATTTGGGGTATTGACTTTATGGGTCCATTTCCAAAATCTCATAATAATCTCTATATTCTCGTAGCCATTGATTATGTATCTAAATGGGCGGAAGCACAAGCTCTCCCAACTAACGATGCACGAGTTGTAGACAACTTTTTAAAACGTCTTTTTGCAAGGTTTGGAACACCGAAAGCTTTAATAAGTGATCGGGATACTCATTTATGTAATAATCAACTTGAGAAAGTTCTTAAAAGATATGGAGTAACTCATAAAATCTCCACTGCATATCATCCACAAACAAGTGGACAAGTTGAAAATACCAACCGAGCTTTAAAACGTATTCTAGAAAAAACCGTAGGATCAAATCCGAAGGAATGGTCCATTAAATTGGAGGATGCACTCTGGGCTTTTAGAACAGCCTACAAAACTCCAATTGGAACCACACCTTTTAGACTGGTTTATGGAAAAGCATGTCATCTTCCAGTAGAAATTGAACACAAAGCATTTTGGGCTTTGAAGACATGTAATCTTGATTTACATGAAGCTGGACGTCTACGATTAAGTCAACTAAACGAATTAGAAGAATTAAGACATGAAGCATACGAAAATTAGTTAATCTATAAAGAAAGAACGAAGAAATGGCATAATAAAAGAATCAGAAGTTCAAAAGAATTTAAAGAAGGAGACAGAGTTCTTCTTTTCAATTCACGATTCAAGCTATTTCCTGGAAAATTGAAATCAAGATGGACTGGACCATTCATAGTCAAAAGAGTTTTCCCATACGGAACGATAGAATTAATAAATTCAAATGGAATTGAATTTAAAGTTAATGGTCACAGAGTTAAACATTACATACGACAATGAAGTTAATCATAATTTCACCACCAAAGAAAACCTTCAAAATGAAAACATAAATATGTTATCAACAACATATGAAAAATCAAAATTAGAATATAAGGAGGATTCAAATTTGAGTGATGAAGAAGAATTCTTATACAAACCTCCCATTCCAAGAAACGAAGAAAAATGTGAACAAGAAATTCAAATAGAAGTGAAAGAACCAAGGAAAGAACACCCAAAAAAGGTTTACAAACCAACTCGACTTACTAAAGCAGGAGACCCGGGTGAATTTATCATTTCTTGCTTGCTTAATGATGGTGCTGTATATAATGGACTCGCAGATTTAGGAGCAAGTGCAAATATTATGCCTCTTTCCTTATACAAAAGCTTAGGTATGGGTAAATTAAAACCAACCAAAATAGGTGTTCAATCATTTGACCAAACCATTAAACACCCGGTTGGAATAGTAAATAATTTACTTGTTAACGTGGGAAGTTTGACCTTTGTTGCAAACTTCATAGTGATTAATATGGAGGAAAACCTTGATATTCCTCTAATTCTAGGTCGCCCATTTTTAGCAACCACCGAGGCATTCATTGATGTAAGAGAAGGTAGAATGACACTTAGGGATGGTGATACATCGATCACCTTTGTGAACCGAAAGTTTAGATCTCCACAAACCAAAACTGTTAGACCAATAAAAACGCATAAGTGTGGGGAAGATGAAGAAACACTTAATGATGATCCAATCACAAAGAATGCCGTTGATGATACGAAATTAGATGAACCCATTTTTAACAGTTCAACGAAGAAACTTTATAAACGGATTCACGATGCTAAGATTAAAGGAAACTTTAAGTTATATAACCGATTAATATCCAATTTATCGTCAAAAGAAAAGACAATGTTAGTTGAATTTGTGAAAGTTACGGAGGAAATCAACAAATGGATTGAAGTAAAAGTCAAAGATATACAAGTTGTTGATGATTCAATTGAAAATAATGTTAATCACAATTTCAACTAAGTATAGGGGGTTTATGTATTTCTGTTAGAATTAGATTTTCTGTTTTCGTGTAGTTCTCGAAAATGGAACTCGAATGGTCTTTCCCTAGCAGACCCTAAAGAACTAGTCTTCTCCCCCCATTCTGAATTTTTATTTTTTTAGGTTTTTACGAAATGAAGACTGCCTGTGAACTAAACCATGGTCTAATGCTACATGCTTTGATCACTAAACGTAATAATGACACACTTCCGAGTGAAATAGTATCAGTAATCAGAGAAAGATTGGACGGAGTAAGAAAAGAATCCAGATGCGAAGATAATAAGTTACAATTTGGTAAAGAAAAATCAAAATCCGCAGCGAAAAGAAGAGCACGACACCTAGAAAGATGTCACAAATGCGGAAAATGGTCACATGGAGGTAAATGTTCAAATAATCAAACCTATTCAAATACCGAATTTGTTACTTTATGCAGAGACGGACCGTTCATATGTTTAGAAGAAAAAACACTGAATGCTCGAGGTTACGCCTATGTAGCTATGGAAAACCAATTAAACCGACTATCTTATGAATGGGATAGATCGTATAACTAAGAATACTATCTCACAAGTAAGTCTGTACAGTTTTTATTTTTATTTTTATTTTTAACCTTTTGATAATAAACGCTAATTTGTTCGCTATAAAGTATTAAATTGGTATTGAATAAAATTAGGTTTGGCGACCGAAATTATTGATATCATACAAAAATTTATTACATCACTGCGAAATTTAACGTTTATTCTTAAGGTATAAATATCTTTAATCAATCAACCCAAAATATTTAAAAAATTCGTCATGAGTTAAATTAGGTCTTGGAACCGAAATTACTTTACCGAAAAGAGGGGCGCATATTTTTGATAATATTTGATTGATTAAAGTGGGATAAAAGCCAAAAAGATTTTTAATTTTATTTTTACCATGTTTTTAAAATTAATATATAAATCTTAAATTAATATTGTAAACTTTGTAAAATCAATATATTTAAAATTGTAAATATTTGAAAAATTAATATAAGTTTGGTGTGAATTTATAATATGAATTTTTAAAATTAAGTTTGGTGTGAATTTTTAATTTTTAAAATATGAATTTTTAATTTTTATGCATTTTAAATTGTAAGTTTGGTGAGAATTTTTAATATTAATTTAGAATTTTATATTTAAGTTGTGTGAATTTAAAAACAAAAATTTACTTTATTTCGTTAAGTTAAAAATATGATTTTTAAAATTCATCGTAAGTTGAAGACTAGGTCTTTAAACCGAAATTGCTTTACCCGAGGGAGGGACGAGAACTTTTATTATCATTATTTTTAATCTTATTGAATTAAAGTATGACAAAAATATTAAAAAAAACCAAAAATCTTAGCTTTTAAAATAATCGCTTGAAAAAGATAAATTTTAAAATTTTGTTGAAGGACGGACTAGGACATCATTCCGAAATGACCTCGTCCTAAATAACAAGGGAAACAAAATTTTAAAATTAATTACTTAATTGTTTTAATTAGTATAAGATATATTTAAAAAAAAAAATACAAACTCCGCGAGTCGCGGAGTTTGAAGGGTCAAACACCGCGACTCGCGGAGGGACCAAAATCCAGAAAAAAAAATAAAAGCTGAACGAACAGCTCAGTCCACACACCACAAAAACAAAAACTGCGAAAATAACCCGCAAAAACCCGAAAAATACACACCAAATTCGCAATTTTTGACCGTTAATCATCAAATCTTTTACTAAAATCATGTTAAGAAGGATGCTATCAAGGAATTACTCAAGAATAACGGTAAATTTCTACACCTAAACACTATTTAATCCGAAAATTAGTGCTCTTGAGCAATTTTATACCCAATTTGATTTTGATGCTTTTTAGTATAATTATGTTTAAATTGCTTATGTATTATGCTTGTATAACCTAGATTGATGCTATTTAACATGATTAGAAGCCTTAAACTTCAAATTTTGAGTAATCTAGGGTTTGTGTTCTTGAGCAAATTTGGGGCTTTTTGATATAAACAGGTTATGGTCGATTTTTGTCATGAATTGTTGCTAAATTAAGTAGTGTAACATGTTTAGGTAGTTAAATGATCCAAACTTTGAGCCTAAACATGATTTTGAGAATTAAAGTGGACTTTTTCAAGTCTAAAATTCATGAACTTGATTTTTGAGAGATAATGCCATTTGAAACTTGTTTAATTGCTAGTAATGATTATTTTGACATGTTATTTGAGTTGAATGCTTATGAACTTGGCGAACATTTTCGTATATGCTTATTTGAAAAAGTGTAGATTTGATGAAAATATGAAAATGAGCTTAAGTTTGATATAAATTGATCATGTCATTGTAATTATTTTGATTGATGATTTTGCTGACACTAATGCATATTTGGATGTACAAAAACTGTGTTTGATGTGTTTTGCAGACTGAAAGGGGTGAATCTTCATCCCAAGCTCGCAATGCTCCTACTGAGAATACGGAACAACAGGAGGTGGATAACTACTACAAACAAGATATACCTCATCCAGTCATGACATTCTCTGATATGCACTTGGAAGATTTGCACCCGAACCTGATATTTGACAGACTTTGGATAGATTATCCAAAATACCAAAGGGGTTTGCATACTCTTCATTCTAAAGCTGTTGAAGTACCTAGGGTCATAGAATGGGGACCATTAGAAGCTGTAGAATTGGCCGGGCCAATTAGGGAATTACTTACACAGAGGTATGGTAATTCTACTTTTAACGATTGGGTACGGTTATTCAACATGCGTAGACCTGTATATAAAGTATGGTGTGAAGAATTGTTGTGTAGTATAGAATTAAATGATCGGGTAGCTAGTTTAACCGATCGATCTTTTATTAGATTTTTGTTAGGAGGTTCGATGCGCCACATGTCTTTACTAGACATGGCTCAGGCTTTACGTATATATATGCCTGAGGAGTTAGCATCTGCCGATTGTAGAGGGTTGATACTAAATGGTAGAAAGATAGACAAAAATTTTGATACGCATGGTGTATGGAGTCAAATGACTAGCCATCACCGATTCAAAGGGGGAAATTACTCTTATTTGGATATAGATAGAGCAGAGTTGAGAGTAATTCATAGGTTTTTAGCTAATTCGATTACACAAAGAGGTAAGAAAAAGGAAAAGGTAAATGAACAGGATTTGTTTTACCATATGTGTATTCGAGACCCACAAAGCGCTGTAAGTATACCTTATTGTGTGGGTTATTATTTATCAGCTATGGTTAGGGGGATGAGACCGAATAGCATAATAGGAGGTGGTATATTTATTACTTTGATTACTGAATATCTCGGTGTGGATGTAAGTCGGGGGAGATTACTAATCGAAGAACCAGAACCCCAAGATACAATAGGTTTAAATGTATACCATGGTGCAAAAGTTTTGAAGAGGCGAAATAACGCCGCAGTACGATATAATGGTAGACATCCACAGGTTGAGAGAAACCAACAGCAAGGTAATGTAGGAGGGGGAAATGAAATGGCAGAAATGCAAAGGTTTATAGCTTCACAAGAGTATGAAAATGCTAGACATAGAGCATTTGAAGATTGACAAGTTCATCAAAACCAAATCATAGCTTATTGCCAACAAATAGGTAGAAACTATATTCCTACTCCATCGCCCATATTCCCTCCCTGGTCTATAGAGATCCAACCACCATATCCTACGTATAACCCAGCCGAAGCATTTTATAGCACCTATGGTTATGCATGGAACCCCTACTGGTATCAGTATCATCCCTAGTCTACTTAGTTTTATTTATTTTGTAATTTCTAATGTTGATACGTTTAATACTTATGTTAATATTGTATATAGTTTTTATAATTTTCTAACTTTTATTCTTAGATTTTAATAATTTTTGAATGTGGGGTAATATACCAAACTTCAAAAATATGTATATATGTTTGCATTTTATCTTATGTACACAACAGGGTAAAACAACGCATTTTCAAAGACTGGCATTAAGTTCAGCAAAAGCAACTAATTTTGACGACAAGATGCAAAATAAATGTGATATAACAACAAGACGGAATGAACAAATGATATGCACCATTTATCATTCAGCAAGCAAACACAAATATGTTTGGAAACTTTGGTAAAATTTAATCATTTTCACACAAATCACCCTCAATAATTTAAATTGTTACTGATTTCTTGCAAATGAGGGCATTGCAAGATCTTAAGTGTGGGAAGGGGTTAAATTCTTTCGGATTTTAAAATTTTTATCTTAAACACTGGGTTACCATTAAAAATACTAGTAAAGCAGTAGTTGTATTTGAATCTAGTGCTCTCTGATAATAAAGAACAGCCTTAGTCTTATATACTGACTACCCAATTCTAGTAAAATTTTTCAAAATTTTCAATTAAATGAACTCAAAATCATGTTTATACATATTTATGAACGATAATACTAGGTTTTAACACCGAAATTATTGTTACCTAGGAAAGGACATAAATTGAGAAACAAACCAAAATGTTAAAATTCATTTAAAATGGAATAGAGGACAATAAAAAGGAAAATAAAAGCCAAGTGTGGGAAAATTCTCCAAGTTATTCAAAACATATGTCACATATTTTTGTACAAATAACTGAAAAATACTTTTGCTTTGGACTAAACTAAACTGTTTTACCCGATGAAAGAAAAGAAGAGATGGATCTACACGATGAATCAATTCCATCATTAAAAGGAAGTAAAGTCTTCCGAAAAAGAAACGCGCTTCTTGATTTAGGTCAGGAAGTTGTCGTTCAGACCAGCTGTAGGTTGACGAAAAATCTAGAAAAGTCATCACTAAAATCAACAGGAAATCCACGGACCTCAGCATCAAACAGGGTCGCCAAGTGGTCAGATTTATCCTAACCATGAGAAGGATTTATCTCGTACAATGGGGGGCACCGTGCAAATTAGCGTGATAAGACTAATGAATCAGATCCCCAGAAAGGATAATCTCCTTAAAAGATCAAAAATCAGCTTTTAAGACTGATATTACTCAATCCTTGAGATTGACCTTAAACATTGAGAATTACAAACTCATGGAATTCAATGATATCTAAACTCGAGCCTGAACGAGAAAATATTTTGATCAAAATTACAAACCGATTTGTTTTCTAAAAACCCATTTTCAATGCGTTCATTACCATTGAACGTAAAATCCTAGGAATTCATCTAGAATTCATTAGGTCATCTGAACTAAATCGGGTGTCAACCGTAAGAACGGTGGTTGCATATCATGGTCAAAGACAGGACCTTGTGCCAGACTGGAAAATTATAAGGGTGAGCTTTACTATTGCTCCTACCAAGGATAGTAATTGTGTCCGACACATTATAGACCATAATTAAAAGCATGTCAGGGGACATTGCCTTAACAGTTGCTTGTTCAACGCTTTCCTTTACAACCGGACGGTAGTTTACCGAAAGATAATATACGGGACAAGTAAACTGGACGTGTTGCTTTCCTAATACAAGGTTAGCAAGTGGGTGACACAAAACCGCAAGTTTTGAGCTAAAATTTTCAAATCTGAAACCCACCAAACCCACAAAAATAATTTGCAAACACCGGTGAAGGGTTATTCCGGAAAACTTATCTAGGGTAAAAACTAGATTTAATTTTCAAAAGATCAAATGTTTTCATAAAGATCCAATTTCCTTAATGGATCTAAATTTTTATAGTCATGTGGGACTGTAAACCATATCGTTACTACCATTGTTTATACCGCCGTATAGAAATCACTGATGTACAAAGTGTGAAGAATAAAGAAGTGATTCTAGTATTTCAAGACTATATTGCTTGAGGACAAGCAACGCTCAAGTGTGGGAATATTTGATAATGCTAAAAACGAACATATATTTCATAGCATTATTCCCCAAGAAAGACAAGCTTTTAGTTGCAAATGTTCTATTTACAAGTGATATTCGTTTAAATATTAAAAGGTGAAGACAAAAGACAGATTCGATGAATTGAAGACGCAAACGACCAAAAAGCTCAAAAGTACAAAATACAATCAAAGAGGTTCCAATTATTGATAAGAAACGTCTCGAAATTACAAGAGTACAAGATTCAAAACGCAAAGTACAAGATATTAAATTGTACGCAAGGACGTTCGAAAATCCGGAACCGGGACCAGAGTCAACTCTCAACGCTCGACGCAACGGACTAAAAATTACAAGTTAACTATGTATATAAATATAATATAATATATAATTAATTATATTAATTATATATATATTATATTTATAAAATAAATCGTCGGCAAACAAAGAGCCAAAACCTGGTGAGCTGGAATTTCAAACTCCGCGACTCGCGGAGTTCGAAGGCAAAAAATGCCGCGAGTCGCGGAGTTCCCCTGGACTCAATTCCCTATAAAAGCAAACGCAGTTTGATCGCAAAAAAACATAATATATCAATCTCTCTA
Organism: Rutidosis leptorrhynchoides; assembly: GCF_046630445.1. Lineage (NCBI taxonomy): Eukaryota > Viridiplantae > Streptophyta > Magnoliopsida > Asterales > Asteraceae > Rutidosis > Rutidosis leptorrhynchoides. Next base: position 110,761,724 of record NC_092342.1, on the reverse strand, counting down.
TCTATATACGTAATATTTATATTTATAATTTATATTTTAATTTTAATTTTAATTTTAATCCTAATAATAAGGGTATGTTAGCGAATGTTTAAGGGTGTAAGTCGAAATTCTGTCCGTGTAACGCTACGCTATTTTTAATCATTGTAAGTTATGTTCAACCTTTTTAATTTAATGTCTTGTAGCTAAGTTATTATTATGCTTATTTAAAACGAAGTAATCATGATGTTGGGCTAATTACTAAAATTGGGTAATTGGGCTTTGTACCATAATTGGGGTTTGGATAAAAGAATGACACTTGTGGAAATTAGACTATGGACTATTAATGGGTTTTATATTAACTAAACAATACCTTGTTAATTTAATATACAAACTTATAATTCGACGTATTTATATATAACCACATACGCTTGACTGGGTACGGTGGGCGGGATATCTATAAATACCAATAATTATTCATTTTACCAGACACGGAACTGGATTAATAGTTAATAGACTTATTGAAACAGGGGTGAATTACATTCAAGGGTAATTGGTGTAATTGTTAACAAAGTAGTAAAACCTTGGTTTACACGCAGTCGATAACCTGGTGTATTCATTAAACAAAGTATTAAAACCTTGTTACAATTCGAATCCCCAATTAGTTGAAATATTTGACTTCGGGAATAAGAATAATTTGACGAAAGCTTTCGCTCTTTATATTTATGACTGATGGACTATTATGGACAAATCCGTATGGACATATTAAATAATCCAGGACAAAGGACAATTAACCCATGGGCATAAAACTAAAATCAACACGTCAAACATCATGATTACGGAAGTTTAAATAAGCATAATTCTTTTATTTCATATTTAATTTCCTTTATTTTATATTTAATTGCACTTCTAATTATAGCACTTTTATTTATTGTTATTAATTGTACTTTTAATTATCGTACTTTTTAATTATCGCAAGTTTATTTTATCGCACTTTTATTATTCGCAATTTCATTATCGTTATTTACTTTACGCTTTAAATTAAGTTTTTTATTTATATTTTACATTTGATTTTAACTGCGACTAAAGTTTTAAAATCGACAAACCGGTCATTAAACGGTAAAAACCCCCCTTTATAATAATAATATTACTTATATATATATTTGTATTTTTATAAAATAAAACTAATATAGCGTTAAGCTTTGTTTAAAAGATTTTCCCTGTGGAACGAACCGGACTTACTAAAAACTACACTACTGTACGATTAGGTACACTGCCTATAAGTGTTGTAGCAAGGTTTAAGTATATCCATTCTATAAATAAATAAATATCTTGTGTAAAATTGTATCGTATTTAATAGTATTTTCTGTAAAATTTAAAAGCTATTTTATATACACCTCGCATAACATCACCGATATTATTAATATTCTATTGTGCTATGATAATGATTCTTGTGTTATGTTTTGTTTGTGTTTGCGGTTGCATATATCATCAAGAGAGGCGGTCGTTGTAATAATGAGTCGATAAGACGTGTATGCGTAATAAGGACTTGCAAACCTTATTACGGGTGCAAATCATGTCTAACAAGTGATGTACGACGAGTGTTTAGCAAGAGGGGGTGGTATTGTGTGTGTGCTTTATACGTTTGTGATCTAATCGCTTTGCATTCCTTAGAATGGCGACGGGAAATGGGATCGAGACGAACGACGCTGAGTTTAATGCTAGAGTTACACGTATGTTAGGCGATTGTAGTAGTATTCGGATGTTAGAGCGTGTTCGCTTTCGTGTTGAAGTTGATGATCCATGAGGTTCGTCGGGTGGATGAAACCCCTGAGATTAAGTGTTTGATCTAGATGAATGTTGGTAATGGAGTCTACGGGATGCAATGTTAGGTGCCTCTTTCATACCTACTAGCGTGGTATTAGACTCCGATGGTGTTACGGTTACATTGAGCATAGGGTACCGGCAAGAAAACCCTTAGGTGTTTCAGTGGCGGTGTGGAAGTTACAAGCGATAGCAACTCGATGATTGCTAGAGTAATACCCGTACGGTTCGGTAAGTGCTTCGGTTAAAGTAGCAAAGGATAATCTGAAATCCTTCGTATGCTCAAAGTTGGAGCAAGGTTTGTTGACGTGCGTATTAAGAGATGCAAGACGGGTGAACCTCGTCTTTCTTTTAGGAGTTATGATAATGCGATTGGCGCATTAGTTTTCGGATTAGTGGTCACTCTTTCCGTGAGAGTGAGCATGTGTTTATCGTCAGGAGCTATTGTTGGAGACGAATTCGTGAGAATTCGAGGACTATGACCAATGAGGATATTGGTTGTGTATGTTGATGAGTGGCCATTCCATGGGATGCTATTATTTCGACGATGTGTTTACGGAATGGAGTTCTAGGTGGGGGAGTTTATACTCTCGCACGAAGGTATTCTAGTGTGATGTAGTGACTAGCTAGGTCGAGTTAGTCCATTGGAGTTTGACTAACCGGGTCGGGTTAATCAATTAGATGTTAGGTGTTGACCGAGGCGGGTTAACCAAGTGAGTTTGACTAACCGGGTCGGGTTAATCAATTAGATGTTAGGTGTTGACCGAGTCGGGTTAACCAAGTGAGTTTGACTAACCGAGTCGGGTTAATCAATTAGATGTTAGGTGTTGACCAAGTCGGGTTAACCAAGTGAGTTTGACTAACCGGGTCGGGTTAATCAATTAGATGTTAGGTGTTGACCGAGGCGGGTTAACCAAGCGAGTTTGACTAACCAAGTCGGGTTAATCAATTAGATGATAGGCATTGACCGAGTTGGGTTGACCTAGGGTATTTGACTAACCGAGTCGGGTTAATCAATTTGATGTTAGGTATTAACCGAATGCGTTTGACTAACCAAGTTGGGTTAATCATTTGTCGTTAGAGGTTTAACCAAGTCGGGTTGACCAAGTAAGTTTGACTTAACCAAGTCGGGTTAATTAATTAGGTGATAGGTGTTGATCGAGGCGGGTTGACCAAGTGTGTTTGACTAACGAGTTCGGGTTAATTGTTTTGGTGTGGAGGCTTAACCAAGTCGGGTGTAACCATGAGGTGATTAGAGGGTTACTTGTATTGTTCTCCAAAATGGTTAGCGTAGAAATAGTATGCCGTTCGAGAGGCGTTTACGTTGACCAAGTATGTGTGCAAGAAGAGTCATGGATGTTGACTATCTTTGATGTGTGTAGTTTTCGAAAAGTCTTCATGATTGTTGGATGTGTGATCTATTGGTGGTTTTATAAGCCGAGAGTGGGGTCGTGAGGACCACGTCGTGGGATTAGTGAGGCGATAGCCGTGTTTCGCTCACATGTTGTTACGGGTGTGATAATAGTCGATTTTGTGCACCTTTAGTTTAGCGTTGCCATAGTCGTTTTGGGCGCTTTTGGTTTTAGCTGTTGCTTATGATGTTAGGATAGCGACGTATTGGTTGTATTGCGCACTACAAAGGATGTTTATAAGTGTAATCCATAAGGATTCATGTGGTTCGATCTTCAACGTTCGGATTGTTGACTTTAGGTTGAGACTTGGTCGCATTTAGCGTTGTCCTTGGTAAAGGTACGCTAAGGGATTGATATCTCGGTACGAGATTAGTTGAGTTTTTCCCGATATGGGGAATTAAGTAGGTTTTAGTGCTCGGATTGTGGTTTTGATATCGCGGGTGACGATTTTAGTTGTTAAAGGTGATTCATTGGGAAGAATTGTCTAGGAAAGTTCGGATTTGAACTTATGATTGAGGGTCGTTGAGTAGTTCCGGATTGGTTAAGTGGAGAAGATCACGAGGACGTGATCGAGTTTAAGTGGGGGAGAGTTGTAAGACCCAAATATTTATTGTACATAATGTATTTATGGTGTACGATGCGTGTATGAAGTGTACGTGTTGCTTGCTCGAACGCCGAAGGAAACTGGACGTTGTCTGAAGTGACAAGGTGTGTACGTATCTTTTCAACCCCAAATAAAGTTTTTGTTGATGTTTCAAAGCCTTACCATTGGAAAGGAAATCTTATTACGTTTCCAACGATATTTGATTCATCGAAAACCGAGCTACGGTCAAAAAGTTATGGCCAAAACAAGTTTATGAAAACTGACCTGTAGGTTGGAGCGGAGCTCCACCTTTTGGCGCGGCGTGCCGAACCCGTCAGATGCAATTTTCAGCCTTTTTAAAAGGTCTAAATGAGGGGTACTTTGGTCTTTTCATTTAGGGTCGGTTTAGGGTCACCAAAACTGATCTAGAACTCCATTGGAGCTCATTTCTCACCCAAACAAACACTCTCTTCAAACCCTAGTGAGAGAAACCCACTTTTAGTGAGAGAGAGAACTTGATTTGGAGAAGAAGGAGTTGGATTCTCACCAAAGCTCGGGTTTTAAAGTTGTTCTACTCGTCAACGGCATCATTTTGGTGGTATTGGTAAGTTCAAACTCCGAATTACATTTGTTAGATTTGATATTCAAGTTAGGGTTTGAGTTTGATTTGTAGTGAAACCCTCTTAGATGATAAAATGGGTTTATAGTGACTAGTTATTCTTGTCACTTGGCGGGTTTTGGGTTGGTTGACGATTTGGCCTTGATTAGGCTTTAATCTTGAGTTTAATCACTAGGTTTAGTGATTATGGAAGTGTTGGAATCACTTTAGGTGAATTTGGGTTGACTAATTTTGACTTGAGTCAAAATTAGGGTTTGGTGATGATTATGACCCAATTGTCGATTTAATAAGGTTTATAAACTTAAAATGGATTAAGTTGAAGTATAAAACCGAGTTAAACATGTTTTGGTGTCAAAACTCGCTAATGGCGCGATGTTGACTCCTTTGGGTCAAAATTAGGGTTTAAGTGTCATTATGGGCAAGATAGGTGTTTAACACCTATGATTGGGTTTAATTGGCGTATTAGGACCATTCTCACTTGTGTTAGTGATTATTGGTTAATTTGGGCGCGATTTGTACTTGGAAGTACAATCGGGTCGATATTGTACTAGGTGTCAATATGGGTTGGTTTGTAATCCACCCTAATTGTGTTGTTTATTATTATGATAATGGATTTAGGTACGTTCATTGACGGATCATCGGATTTGGCTTGTTCTCATTAAGACTTCAAGGTGAGTGGAATAATTATACATGTATGTATATAATTTATTTGCTTGTGCACGATGTGCACAATAGCCGGGTTTTGGGGCACATCGATGCGACGATAGCCGTTTAGACACCTTTGGGAATAGTGTCACAATAGCCGGATTTTGTGCACTACATGCGACTTAAGATTGTGGACCCGATATATTTATTGTAATGTTATTATTTGACGATGAGTCACATAGCCGTTTTTGTGACCATTGAGGTGTTGCATAGCCATTTTTGCACACATTAATTAATGGTGTCACATAGCCGTTTTTGTGACCATAGTTGTGGGACATAGCCGTTTTGTCCAATTGATAATTATGCACATAGCCGTGTTTGTGCATATGGTGGCGAGTAATAGCCGTGTTTTACTCCCACGTTGTTGCCCGTATTAATTATGCACATAGCCGTGTTTGTGCATATAGTGGCGAGTAATAGCCGTGTTTTACTCCCACGTTGTTGCCCGTATTAATTATGCACATAGCCGTGTTTGTGCATATAGTGACGAGTAATAGCCGTGTTTTACTCCCACGTTGTTGCCCGTATTAATTGTTGCACATAGCCGTGTTTGTGCACATGATTGTGAGTAATAGCCGTGTTTTACTCACACGTTGATCAAGTGATGCCATAGCCGTTTTGGGGAACACTTGGGGGTGATGCCATAGCCGTTTTTGGAACACCTCGGGGGTTAGCATACCATAGCCTTTTTTGGGAGCTAACGGTTGTTATGAACATCGATGACTTGTTTCGCGAAGTCATTCCCCTGCGAAGAGTTGGTTAACCATGGATTATAGTTGTTGTATAGCATTTAATTATTATTATGACTATTATGCTAATGGTGTTGCTAGTTGTACAATTATGATGCTACTAGCTTTGTTACGAGATGATATGCGAGATTATGCTAAGGTTATGCTAGTTATACGTTTGATGTTACTAGCTTGTGCGAATTGATACACGAGGTATTTATGGTGCGTTTGATGTTACTAGCTTTTACGCTTGTTAAACGAGTTCATTGTGGTAAGATTGATTATGCTAGGTTCTTATGCTTTGACATGCAGGATTAATGTGTGGTTTGGGTAAGGGAGTGCAAGTAGGTAAATTATATATGTACATGTGTAACTATTGCACTCACTAAGCTTTAACTTACCCTCTCGTTGTTGACTTTTTTATAGATTTGCATGGATGCGATGGGTCGGGTAAGCGCGGGGACTAGTGGACTTGCGTAGTTGCTTTAAAGGCAATGCTTTTGGATTCGATTAGGATTGGGTAGCGTATCCCCAATCGCCATGCTCGGCTTTATTTTGTATTAAAAATCATGTGGTTGAAAACTTGTATTTTGTACGAAAGTCGTAAAACGGCCGATGTGGGCCCGATCTCGTAAAACTTATTTTATGAATGGAACGTGTTAGTTTTTCATATATGAATATGTTGTGAAAAGCGTTTTGTCTAAATACGTCGGGAAGTGGTCAATCTTTTTCGCATTTAAAGACTTTTTGGACAGACCAGTTTGGCGCGCCGCGCGAGGTTCTGGCGCGCCGCGCCAGTTGCTGAACAATCAAAAAAAATTTTTGTGATACTTTAAGCGGGTTCTAACGTGGTTTGGTTTTGGTTGTTACACCAGGAGTCTGATCATACCCTGAAAAACAGAAACAACTACTCCGGTGGGTTTCTTGGTGCTTGATGCTTATCACGGTTCTCATCATTGATGCGTATAAGCCTCAAGTATACAACTCTTTGATGTTTTAGCATCATCATGACCAAGTTTTAACCATCAACACACAACTAAAAGTAAAAGCTAACTTTCTATAAGTTTTGAACATCAAAGTTGTCTCTTTATTGTATAAACATAATAAAGCTTCAACCTTTGTCCTTTTGATACAAGTTTATGCATCTTCATCATATGAGATGATGAAGACTTGATTTTTATCACGAATAAATTCATAGAAAGGTTCCAAGTAAGAGAGATCTACAATAATAACTTAGATCTCAAGTGTTAAGAAACCCTAAGCTAGAAAGCTTGGATCTTTACAAGATTAATGAGACCATAAGCTAGAAAGCTAAGATTTAGTAAAAGTAATGAGATCATAAACTTAAAAATCTTAGATCTAAACAAAATAATGAAACTCTAAGCTAGAAAGCTTGGATCTTTAATGTTTTTGAAGATCCTTAAAGCAAAAAGCTAGATCTACAAGTTACATGAAGATCATAAACACAAGTTTTGATCTTTTAACAAAATAAAGTGATCTTAAGCCTTAAAACTTAGATCCGACAAAGTAATGAAGATTCAAAGCTAAAAAAATTGAATCTTTCATGTTCTTGAAGGATTCAATTCAAAGTTTGAATCTACAAGATATAACAAGATCAAAAAGCTAAAAAGCTTGATCTCATGATGATGATGATGATGTCGAAATTAAAGAAGAAAAAGAAGAAGAAATAAAATTCAAGAACTTACAATTTTAGTGTGAAAAAGACTAGAGAGAAAATTAGAGAGCAAATGTGTGTAAAATGAGAATGACATGAAGTGTGAAATGAAGAATGAGGCTTGATATTTATAGTGGTGGAGGTGGAGGTGGTGGTGGGTGTCTCCAAACCGTAGGCATCATGGGGAACAAGGGGGGATAACTTTTTTGCTTTTGCATGGTGGTGGTACAAAGGTGGTGCTTGTTGTTGGGATCCCATGCAACATGTGTAGTAATGGCTAACAAAAATGCTAGTATGTTGGCTCATCTTAATGGGTTTTTGTCCTACATCTTAATGGATCATAAATCCATTAAAGTTAGGCTAATTTAATGGTCCATTAGCTAGAGTAGGGTGGGCTTAAGTCCATTAAGGTAAAGAGTCCATTAAGACTAATTAGTGTGCATTAGTAAATTACTAATCGTAATTATGCAACCAATAAGCCAAGTATTTGTCATTAGAAAATAACAATTAGTATTACGTAGTCATAATATTCCAATTACGACAAAAGTTTAACGTGTACAACGTACATAGCTTGTTTTAAATGACAAGTGACACTAACGATCGTAAAAGCATTCGAGGATAAAGTTAAGTGATTACGCTCTTAATAACACGTTGTAAGATATTAACGAAAGTAATTAATCATGAATAAAGATCTCAGAGCATAAACTAGCTCAGTACGCACATATATGCAGATTCGTGAAAGTATAGAGCACACAAATATAAGTCGAAAAAGTCAGGTCGTTACATTACCCATCCGTTAAAGAAAATTTCGTCCCAAAATTTTGAGGAGTGACCAACAACGGTACTGAATTTGAAGAAGAAGGAGCGTATCAAAGTTTCGAGAGACTCGTGGGCTCAGAAGTGAGCTATTTACCTTGAAAGGTACTTGGGCGTATAAAAGTAAGAATAGGTATATGCCATTAATTAAGTCTCTTGACCTTAGAGATCAACAAATTGATTTCATTTCTTATTAACATGAGTATGTCATCTGAATATATATCCACAAAAGGAAAGATTGTGACGACCCGGAAATTTTTGACCAAATTTAAACTTAATCTTTATATGATTTCGACATGATAAGCAAAGTCTATTAAACTGAGTCTCAAAATTTTTGAACTGTTTTCATGAATTCAAATAACATTTGACTATTTCCGACGATTCACGAACCATTGTGTGTAAATAAATATAAATATATATGTATATAAATATAAGCATAAGTGTTGATATAATATTTTGAATTAATAAAGTACATTTATTCAATTGGAATTAAAAATAATAGAATAATTAAAATTACTATTATATGAATATATATAAATATACATATGATATTATTATGAATTGATATATATATATATATATATATATATATATATATATATATATATATATATATATATATATATATATATATATATATATATATATATATATATATATATATAAATATATATAAATACATGATTTCTATAAATAATTATTATTATATTATAAAGTATAAATATTAATATTCAATATATGTTATTATAAATATAAATATTCAATATATGTTATTATATAATTATTTAATATTACATAATTATGAAATTGTAATATTTATATATTAAATGTAATTATAAGTTAAAAATATATTTTTTGTAACTTCTTTTATTATTACTAATAACAATATCAGTATTATTAATATTATTATATAAAAATGGATACATGTAACTTGTTATATCTTCATTATGATTAGGTATTATTATTTATTATATATTATATAGTTATAATACATAATCTATAAATTGTAATACGAATATATTAATTATAATTGTTATAACAATATTGTCATTACTTTTAATAATAATATCGATACTAGTGTTATTAATATTATTTTCTAAAAAAATAAATATAATATATAGATATGAAATTTGATATAAATGATTATTATTACTAATAATATTATTAACATAATATAATTGGTATTATTATTATAATAATTATTAATAATATTATTATTATTATAAATTTCACTAATATTATTGTTATTGAGACTTATTAGTATTATTACTATTATTATTATTATTATTATTATTATTATTATTATTATTATTATTATTATTATTATTATTATTATTATTATTATTATTATTAATTATTAATATTATTGTTATGATTAGTATTTTGATTATTATTATTATTATTAATATAATTATTGTTTATTAAAATCTTTTATATAAAACAAATCGTAAATCTGAATTTAGAGATTATAATCAGTTTCACGTTCCTTTCAAACTTTATTTAATTTGGATTCTTGTCTGAATTTGATAACAATCAATAACAGTAAATATACGAATTCTGTTAGCAATCGACGTCCTTCTCTTATTTTTTTATTTCTTTTTTTTCAGTACGGGTGATCCTTCCTGTCGAGTTTCTTTACTATATAACAAACGGTTTTCCATTGTTATCGACTAACTCAATTGAAATATCCACTCTCAATATCAATTAGCAATTAAAACTGCCTCAAATTGTTGAATTTTTTTTTAAAAAAAAAGAAAGAAGAACACAGGCTTGTCTCTGTTCGTGTTTTAAATCATGAAAAGCTCGAATTCGATTTTAATTTAAAAATGTATAAATGCAGTCTTGTTAGGAACATCCTAAACAATCTTTCTGCAAAATTTTGTGTTACAATTCTTTCAAACGCGTTCGAATTTTGAAGTCAAAGGTTAATTGTATAAAGTCAAACATATGAACAAAGATTAAATTCGAGTTCATATTTATGTTTCAAGTCCAATTGATACTTCAGAAAGCTTCTGGGAATGAGTTAGAGTATATTTTATGTTATAAATTTTGTCTAAAACAATCTAGAAATTGAAAAGTGGTTTTGAGTTCATATGGATTATTCACGACTGCAAATTTTGTTTATTTATATTTTTCTGTTATGAAGACCAATCCAATCATCTTCAGTCGTTTTCTGTTTCAATTACAAATTATCAAACCCATTTTTAAAGTCTTGTTGATAGTAGGTAAATAATCTTAGCCGTTTGAAATTATGAAGAAGAAAAGGGAACCAGTTAAATAAGGGTTATAAATTATTCAGATGGGTTTAAATCAGATAATACGAAACAGATCCATGGTTAAGGGTGTTAGCGGGTGAGCGGGAGGTCTCGGGTTCGAGCCAGGGCTAGGGCAGCTATTTTTTTAAAAACTCTCTTTGGAGGTAGATTTCTTATTATTATTATTATTATTATTATTATTATTATTATTATTATTATTATTATTATTATTATTATTATTATTATTATTATTATTATTATTGTTATTATTATTGTTATTGTTATTGATTATTATCATCATTATTAATAATTATAATTATTGGTGTTATGATGTAAATTAGTATTATTACTAAATTAATTATAAAACTATTTTTATCACTAATATAATTGATATTATTAATATTATTGTTATTACTAGTTATTGTTATTATGATTAGTATTATAATAATTATTATTATTACTAATAAAAGTTACCGTTTATTATTACTAAAACAATTAAAAATTACAATTATGACTACTATTATTATTATCATTATTATTAATATTATTATCATTATTAGTATTATTATTAAGTAATATTATTATTAATATTACCATTAGTATTATTATAAGTAATACTAATACTAATACTATAAATCTTACCATTTTAGTATTATTATCAATATTATGATTATGATTAGTATTATTAATATTATTATAAAAATGATACAATTTATTGGTACTTTCATAAATATTAGTATTATTATCATTTTATAAATAATAAGAATTATTATTATTATTAACATAAGCATATTATTACCATTATATTTATCATTACTAATATTAACTTAGTATAATTAGAACTACTGTTTTGATAAACAAATGAAATATACAAATAATTATGTTTAACACATATAACATAACAAAATATTTTTATATATAAAAGGAATATATGAAACATATATATACTATTAATATAAAAAGGATATAATTAATAAATTTATATATATATTTGTTCGATTTCAATTATGTATATTAATAAATATACAAATGGTATAGGTTCGTGAATCCATGGTCAACCCTACATTTGTTCAATGTCTTCATATGTATTTTTACTACCAAATATAATATCGTGAGTTCATTTGATTCCCTTTTACTCTTTACATTTTTGGGACTGAGAATACATGCGCTGTTTTTATAACTTCTTTATTAAATGCTTTTGAAATATATTTTGAACTGCGAATACATGAAATGCTTTTATAAATGTTTGACGAGATAGACACAAGCAAAACATTCCTCGAATGAATTATTATGCAGACAGGAGTTCTGTGGATTATTATTGAATTAGTTGGACGTTATAATTTCCACTAATTGTTGTGAATGTTTCTCCTGATTATTATTGCTTGGTAACCTAAGAATTAGAAACGGGTATGGCCCTAATTCACACGAATCCTAAAGATAGCTACCGGGTTTAACACCCCCGCCCAGAATGTTCACTAGACGGAAGAGCTAGTGGGCGTGGTGTTTAGTACTTCGAAGTTTATTATTACTATACAGACGGGATTTTCTATTTTGGGGATATTATTGATGCGCATTATATGTTAAGGTTGGTTACCATGTTGAGCAATAAAATCGAAATGAATGTTATGTATCGAGAGAATGATTTTTATACACATGTTATGTGTATTAGTTTTGTGCACGAGATATGTGCACGATTATTGAAAATCACGAGGCAACCTACGATGGAGAAAAGGATACAAACTTACTCTGCTAAGCATTATGAAAAATGGTTTCGTACACGAGATAGGTGTACTATATTCGAATCTTGTGGTCTATCAAAAAGATGAATTTTATTGTTTATGATAAACTTATGAACTCACCAACCTTTTGGTTGACACTTGAAAGCATGTTTATTCTCAGGTATAAAAGAAATCTTCCGCTGTGCATTTGCTCATTTTAGAGATATTACTTGGAGACATTCATGACATATTTCAAAATACGTTGCATTAGAGTCATTGAGTTCATCAAGATTATTATTAAGTCAATTATAGTTGGATATATTATGAAATGGTATGCATGCCGTCAACTTTCGATGTAATGAAAGTTTGTCTTCTTAAAAATGAATGCAATATTTTAAAATGTATCATATAGAGGTCAAGTACCTCGAGATGTAACCAAATGTAATGTATTCGTCCAGATGGATTAGGCTGGGTCATTATAAAGATGATGTTTTTAGCCTTACGGGCATCTTTAGTAAGCTGGATGCATGAAATGCATCATGAATGTTACCAACTCATCTAAAACATTGAGCGCTTATGTCGCAATACAAAGCTGACAGGTAGAATGGAAAACATGGTGATCACAACCATGCGAGTTGATTTCTGGATAGTGTTAGCCACGGATTTTACTAACCCCTTAATTTTGGAAGGAGACCATAGGCATAAAGAACCCGATATTTAAGAAACGTTTCATTTGAATAAATGAATTGAAATTTTAACTGAGAGTGACTAATCAGACTTACATGCAATGCAAACCATAATTATTTATAGTGTCTTCAGGACGGTCTGAACGAACAATGAAAGATATCACCCAGTTTAACATACTGCATGTGAACTTATCCTGGGATGAAATGAAAGCACAGTTCCATAATGTAACTATTTGCTTTCAGTTACATGCTGAAGTTAGGGTTAACATCGACTAGAACAACATATAGTTGTAACCAACGAAGGAAGAAATATATAGAGTAACCACATCAGTGTTATAGATGTTTTAAGCAGTCCCTTCCAAGAGGATAACAAGATTCATAGATATTTAAAGTATTTTACATTACATTTCCGAAAGAAAATCGCACGAAAGGTGTGATCTTTGAACGAGAGTGAACTCTTCCTACAACGAGCGAGTTGATATGAATTTATCCTTATACTTAAGGGGATGCGCGGATGAGAAGATACGTGAATCCTTGGTCATAAAGAATGGTTTACTCCAAGTGAAAATAATCTCAAAAATGATTTCTTGTACCCCAACATACTGGATCATAGAGATGATGTTTACGAGGGTGTTGCGATTAGTCATGAAATATTGAGAGTAGAAACCCACCTAGTGTCTTTCCTACAATAGGGTGACCACTGAGTGTACCTCAGAAAACTGATTTATCGGCTCGCGTCTTTGCCATGTTTAACCTTAAGAGGAACATTTTATGAGCACAAAGACTTCCTAACAAATTTTATAAAACTGCCATCCAAAGTGGCTCAAGAGTTTTTAACAAAGATCTTAATGGTAAGCTTCATCCCTAAACAGGGGACAAGAAGAAGTGTGATCCATACATGGTGTAGACTAATACGAAAACGTTTAATAAAATTAACCAAGGAAGTTTTAAAAACCCTTTAAACATTTGATGTGACAACATAAATGGAACGAAGTTCTTAGTAAATTTAGAAGTATGTATAACGTGTACCATTTTGCACAAAACTATTTGACTTAAGTTAAACAACTCAATAAAGGAGCGATTTTTTTTTTAATAATTTGAAGCTATAACTTAGTATGTACTAACTAAATTAAGTAAAGGTAAATTTATTAACTTAATTATATACATACATATATGATTTTATAAATCGCTTAAGTGACAGAAAAATTTTATTACTTTCATTTGTCCATAAATCTCGTGAGGACCGCACAAATAAACAACGTGTAAATTTTTTTGATAAACATAGTTTTTCGTATTTCAGAGGTTACGAGTTGAAAAATATCGAGTAAAAAATCTTTGAATTATCGGGTGACATGTTACTAGGTAATGAAAACTAATGAATTAAATGTAGTTTTGATAATTATCAGGGCATAAGTCTTTGGGTCAAAAATGTTCACGTGCGAAGCCGTTGCTAAAAAGTGAGGTATGAAGGATAGAGCATGAAGATGAGAAGTTAATCGCTTCTTGACTTTGCAAAATGCCAAATAGGTTATGACTAATATTAAAGTCGGAATACTGGTGGTGTTAATATCACTAAATGAGAATCTCTTGGAATAAGTCAGGACTTAGAGTTATGTGAGAAAGAGCATCGTTCCAACATGTGTGGTAAATAAGATCATTGGGGTAACGTAATAATCTTGAATGGTTTAAGTGTTAGTGGATGCCCGAAGGCTCTGCATGACGGGGCAGTAAGTGCCTTTATCACACACACACCCACATAAATCTCTTGATTGCGACGGTTGTAAAGTCTTCATGATGACTTGGATACGAATAACACGAAAAATTTTATATAACAAGCAACGAAAATTTTTATGAAAATCGTTTAAGGTGACAATGTAAGAAAAGAAACGAAGTTCTTAGTAAACATGTACTATTCTAAGTAAAATATCTTTTGAATAAAAGAATTGATTTGTAAAAGTAAAAGTAAAATTTCATATGTACTAGTCAAAAATAAGTAATTATTTACTTTATTATATATAACATATACAATTTCTAAAATTTGTACGAATGGCAATAAAATAAATTTATTTTTTTTATAAAACTTTGAGAGGATCGCACAGTAAAATAGTGTGTGTAAAATTTTGGCAAACAAAATTTTCATATTTTGGAGGTTACAAGTTGGAAAAAGATTGATGAGGATCGAGTAAAAGATTTTTGAAAATTTCGGGTGATATTTGAGCAACAATGTCACGAGGTAATGAAAACTATTGAATTTAAATGTGGTTGATGACTATTATTAGGACATAAGTCCTTCGACCAAAAATGCTTAAGTGTGAAGCCGTTGCTTATAAGTGAGATACGAATGGGAGAGTATGAGGATGAGAATTAACCACCCATTGATTTTGGAAAATTTTTGAACTGGTATGACTAATATCGAAGTAAGAAGGATGATGGTTTGATTATCATCAAATAAGAAATCTCTCGGAATAAGTTAGGATTTAGAGTCGCGTAAGAATGAGTATCAAATAAGATTCTTGGGTAGTCTTTAATATAGAATTTGAGTTGCTGAAGTGACGGGATACAATTTCCTGTATCGTTGTGCAAGTTTGTCCATTGTATCGGTTTCCTTCATGGCTTGAAAGTGAGCAGTTTTGGTGAGACGGTCAACAATAACCCAGAGTGGGTCATAACCGCCTACCGTTTTCGGTAGCTTCGTGATGAAATCCAATGTTATTCCTTCCCATTTCCATTGTGGGATTTTGGGTTGTTGAAGTAACCCAGATGGCTTTTGGTGTTCGGCTTTGACCTTGGAACAAGTCAGACACTTCCCAACATAAGTAGCATTGTCGTTTTTAAGTTTCGGCCACCAATATTGTTCCTTGAGATCGTGGTACTTCTTACCAGCTCCAGGATGAATCGAATACCGTGACTTATGGGTCTCGTCTAGAATAAGGCCTCGTAAATCCTCCCAACTAGGTACCCAAATTCTTCCGGCAAAATATCGGAGTCCGGTCTCTTTAACCTCGAATCGAGAGACAAGAATGATCGAGTGTTCTTGAGCAATATTTTCCTCAGTCTCCAATTTCTTCACATGTGCCAAAATAGCAAAACGCCCTTTTTCATGACCTTTTATGCCTTCATGCAACTAATAAGGTTCAGCTTCGGGCTACTTCTCTCCCCGTAAGCTATTAATGGCTCACCATTCTTGCGAGGTATACGAATAATCTTCTCACTATAAATAACTTTCACTTTCATCCTTGAAAGCCAGTCTATTCCAACTATTACATCAAAGCTTCCCAACTTGATGAGTATTAAGTTAATCCTAAAGTCCATTCCAACTATTACATCAAGCTTCCCAAATTGATGGGTATTAGGTTAATCTTAAGGTTCATTCCAACCAAATCTTATTATACTATCGTGAAAAATTCTATCAATCTTCTCAAATAACATCTGCTTGTGCATAGGTAACTAATCTTTTCCAACTACTACTTTAAAACTTCCAAGTTTTGTTGACATGAGGTCATCTCCAAATGACCCACCTGTTAATTTTAAGGTACTACCTTAAATTATTCCTCTATCTCTGCCAGCTTACCATTAGCTTGTCCTATAAAATACCTAACTCTCATGGTTGTTAATGGCTTATTAGTCATAACACTAAGGTTCTTAGATATAAGGTTTCTATCGCTCTAGTATTAAACAACTCCGAGACAATAAAACGTTGTGACGAAACATACCCTAACTAAAATCAGGATCCATGCGAGTCTCCATAGCTGAGATAACGATTGCTCTACCGCAAGTAAGTCCAAAGTTTTTCCTATTTGAGAACTTTTTCCTTAAGTGTCCAGGGTATCTATATCTATAACAAATTTTCGGGTTATCAATTCTACAATCAAGGTCCTTCTTGTATAGTATATAAGCTACGTGGTTATTCTTTCCCTACCTCTAACAGACCATAATGCGTATACTCAAGTAGTTCCTACCAAAATTTTCTTTGAATCACTTCATATTCCTTATGTAGTAGCATTGGAACTTCTGCATGATTTACTTCAATATAATCACGCTGGCTGGGTGTCATTATATTGTACTAAATTGTACGTTCATTCCAATATCACTCCATATGGTCAATGTAATGTGATCACTTCAAGTTCTACTCAATTTCATCTAATGGTGCTTTATCTATGCTATCTCAAAACAAAATCTACATAATTAATCTCACGGCTTCTCGATGTGGATGTGTAGGTTCCGTAGGTCATGCATCAATGCCTAAATGTCCCGAAATTTTCTTCAAAATGTTCGGGTTCAGGTAATGTCATTAGGTTCCTTTCTAGAAATTTAATATGGGTCTCATGTCGAGTTGTACGTGTAGCAAGTAGTAATACGATATGTCTTGAGGCGACTCCCAAGTCGTTGGGTATGTATGAGCATCAGTAGAAGACACTCTGACCTTGTGAAAGGAGATGCCTTTTCGACTTCTCCAATGCCTAAGAGTGTTAGGGACCTAAGTCTAAAAGTGTCGTTAGATCGTCGAGTAGTGGTGAAGAATGAAAGAGATAAGTGACGGTTATGAAAGCGTACGGGATACGGGTCAACTTGCGGAAACTGAACAACCTTCTAATGTTCATACGTTGTACGTGGCTAATTAGGGTGAGCTCGGGGGGTAGGGCGAGGTGTGGTTAATCCGACAAGTCCTCACATATCTTCTCCTCCGAGGATCAACTTTAGTGGGCGTGTAATCCGGGGGGTACTCTTCCTAGATTGCGTGAAGTAATGTTTCGATCTCTGGAACGGTGGAACGGTAGTAACAGGATGATTACAATACTAGTACTTAGGTTTAGACGAGTGGGAAAAGGGTTCAGAAACACATCTGAACTAGGAAAGATAAATTTTCCAAGTCGATACAGCGAATAGCAGACATGTAGCAAGAAACAGCATCAACAATAACCTAGGTAGTCTATTACAGTACACGAAACTGTAGTAGATATTAGTGTCATGTAGTAGTATCGGGTAACCAGTTGCATGCAGTAGTAATAAGCAGTAACATGCAGTAATATCTAACAGTAGCATGCAGCAGTTTCGCAGAAACAAGTAAACGAGCAAGTTGTAGATTAGTCCTATTAATGAATCCTACTCGACTCGGTTAAGACACACTAATGCAACCTGATTCCCTACAACCAATGCTCTGATACCAAATGTGACGCCCCGTACAAAACCATCATGTACGGATCATCAACAACAGGTCCATTACACGGCATAATACTATATGATGTTTTAAAACAAGTTTTGCATTCATGAAAAGGTAACGTTTTTACCAACGTCAAATGTTTTACAAAAGGTAACGTGCTTCTACGAATAGAAAGCATTAACATAAGTACGTGACACAAAGGTCATTACAGAGCCATTGTTCAAATGTAACATAAGTTGTGAATGCAAAGTAAAAGTTCCATGATTGAGACATCTCTAAACAATGCAGCGGAAGTCTAACACAGCGAGTCTATAACAACAAGTCTAACAGCGGAAGCAACAACGTCTAAGCACCTGAGAAATAACATGCTTTAAAAGTCAACACGAATGTTGGTGAGCTATAGTTTGTTTGTAATCAGCAATGTAATGTAGACCACGAGTATTCAAAATAGTATCTCAAATCTGTATGATAAAGTATATGCTTATCCGTGGGCACTCGGTAACTAACTTAACGTAAAATAATATATCATCCCCTAAAATTACACTTGGCGAGTGCGTATGTTCTCAAAGTATTAAACACCCGTTAAATGCTAGCGTGACTAGCCCGAGTGGGGATGTCAAACCCTATGGATCCATATCTAATATTCGCGTTCACCAGTTCAAAAACCAATGATTAAACGTTACCGTGCTAAGGGGAATCTTTGTGCCGTTATATCACCCACACATATATAAAGTTTAAGTACTCGTATCTAGTGTGTAAAACATAAAAAGCGCATGTATTCTCAGTCCCAAAAATAGTAAAGTAAAAAAGGGAAGCTATAACTCACAGTGAATGTGCGGTAAAATCGATACGAAAATGTAAGCAAGTAGTAAATCGGTCCAAACAAGTAAGTTGGTCGATCCAAAAGGTCCACAACTTAAGTCAGTGGTTACTAAGTCAGTAAATTGTCCCCAAAAGTTTAAAAGTAAATAGGTTAAGTCTTAAGTATCATCATCATCATCATCAATCGTAAAAGATAAAGTAAGTTTTCAACAAGAATAGAGATTGAAACAAAGGGCTGACTTCGAACAGCTGCTACGACCTCTATACAGAAAAAAATGACGCGGGGCCAGTGGCCAAGGCTCCGTTTGTGAGTCCTCTTACCGCTTTCCAATTTTCAGATCCTAACTCGATGTCGTTTGACCGTGGCGACGGTTCAAGCGCGAGTAGGTCAGAAATTTCAGCACGTCGTTACGACGGCGTAGTGATTTTCGAAAGGCTATAAATCCTAAACCGTATATCGGATTTAGGTGAGTCTTAAACAAAAAGTCATTTAATCAAACCGATCTATCTGAAAATTAACTTTTCAGAAGTCCCAGGAGTCTGATCAGACCCTGAAAAACAGAAACAAGTGCTCCGGTGGGTTTCTTGGTACTTGATGCTTATCACGGTTCTCATCCTTGATGCGTATAAGCCTCAAGTGTACAACTCTTTGATGTTTTAGCATCATCATGACTAAGTTTTAACCATCAAAACACAACTAAAAGTAAAAGCTAACTTTCTATAAGTTTTGAACATCAAAGTTGTCTCTTTATTGTATAAACACAATAAAGCTTCAACCTTTGTCCTTTTGATACAAGTTTATGCATCTTCATCGTATGAGATGATGAAGACTTGATTTTTATCACCAATAAACTCATAGAAAGGTTCCAAGTAAGTGAGATCTACAATAATAACTTAGATCTCAAGTGTTAAGAAACCCTAAGCTAGAAAGCTTGGATCTTTACAAGATTAATGAGACCATAAGTTAGAAAGCTAAGATCTAGTAAAGTAATGAGATCATAAACTTAAAAAGCTTAGATCTAAACAAAATAATGAAACCCTAAGCTAGAAAGTTTGGATCTTTAATGTTCTTGAAGATCCTGAAAGCAAAAACCAAGATCTACAAGTTACATGAAGATCATAAACACAAGTTTTGATTTTTTAACAAAATAAAGTGATCTTAAGCCTTAAAACTTAGATTCAACAAAGTAATGAAGATTCAAAGCTAAAAAGCTTGAATCTTTCATGTTCTTGAAGGATTCAAATCAAAGTTTGAATCTACAAGATATAACAAGATCAAAAAGCTAAAAAGCTTGATCTCATGATGATGATGATGATGATGATGTCGAAATTAAAGAAGAAAAAGAAGAAGAAATAAAATTCAAGAACTTACAATTTTAGTGTGAGAAAGACTAGAGAGAAAATTAGAGAGCAAGTGTGTGTAAAATGAGAATGACATGAAGTGTGAAATGAAGAATGAGACTTGATATTTATAGTGGTGGAGGTGGTGGTGGGTATCTCCATACCGTAGGCATCATGGGGGACAAGGGGGGACAACTTTTTGCTTTTGTATGGTGGTGGTACAAAGGTGGTGCTTGTTGTTGGGATCCCATGCAACATGTGTAGTAATGGCTAACAAAAATGCTAGTATGTTGGCTCATCTTAATGGGTTTTTGTCCTACATCTTAATGGATCATAAATCCATTAAAGTTAGGCTAAATTAATGGTCCATTAGCTAAAGTAGGGTAGACTTAAGTCTATTAAGGTAAAGAGTCCATTAAGACTAATTAGTGTGCATTAGTAAATTACTAATCATAATTAAGCAACCAATAAGCCAAGTAATTGTAATTAGAAAATAACAATTAGTATTACGTAGTCATAATATTCCAATTATGACAAAAGTTTAACGTGTACAAAGTACGTAGCTCGTTTTAAACGACAAGTGACACTAACGATCGTAAAAGCATTCGAGGATAAAGTTAAGTGATTAGGCACTTAATAACACGTTGTAAGATATTAACGAAAGTAATTAATCATGAATAAAGATCCCAGAGCATAAACTAGCTCAGTACGCACATATATGCAGATTCGTGAAAGTATAGAGCACAAAAATATAAGTCGAAAAAGTCGGGTCGTTACAATGGCGCCTCAATTTTATTTTGAATTTAATTTAATATTTTTAAAAAAAAATTCCTACTTATTGGTCGGATGTCCACTAGGAAGCAATCTTTCTATCCGTCGAATAGAGAGAGGGATGACTTTAGTGTTTTCACTCTGGATGGAGAAATGACTTGTCTTTATTCTCGGTTAGGGGAAGGATTATCTACCTCTCACCTCTTCCATACACCACTTATGTGGTAATGAGTTTTGTTGTTGTGTTTGTTTTTTTCTTTTTTCTTTTAGTTAGATTATATTTATGTTTTTTAAATTTAGGAAAAGCTTATCTTCTGATTTTGGTTTTCTCCTTCAAAATATTTCTATATACAATTTTTACTTTTAGTAATATTATATATCTGGTATTATAAAAAAACGTAATGATGTTGTTTTACTATCAAATCAATTAATATTTGTATTAATAAACGTTTATACACACATTTTGAAATAATGTACACAAAATGTCAAACGTTAAGTTTTATATCAGGTTCTTATATATGTGTGTTGTAAATTAAGGGATATTATATAGGAGGCCACAAAAGTTTATTGTTTTATGTTTGTAGGCCACTCATATTTAAAAATGATTTTGTAAACCACCCAAGTTTAACTATTCGTGTTTGTAAGTCACTCATATTTAAAAATGATTTGTAGATCATCCAAATTTGTATGTTGTTACATATATATCAAATCCGACTGAAACTCTTTGTAAAAAAATTAAAAAAAAAACATAAATACTTGTGTATTTGGTATTAACTAATCGTCATATAAATAATGTTAATTAAAAAAAATTGGTTATTTGTATTATTTTTTTACATTTTTCTAATGAGATTTTAGCCAGATTTGGTACCGATGGAAGAACACACGAACTTGGATCACCTACAAAATTATTTGGGAAATTGATCAAAATACACTTTTTTTAAGGCTTCAAACAAAATACACTTTTAAAAAAAAAAGTCTTTTTACACCATTCGGTAGACGAGATTTCTGTCTACCACCTTTATCTGTCGTCTACTATTATTTTTACAACGTAGTCAACGGTGATATAAAGGTGGTAGACAGAATTCCCGTCTACTGGCAGTTTCTGCAGGGTTAGTAGACAGTGAGAACAAAGCAGTAGACAGACATTTACAAAGTAGTCGACTGTCTACTGCCTTGTTATTGTTGTCTACTGCCTTGTTGTTGCTGTCTACTACCATGTTGTTGCTGTCTACTGCCTTGTTCTTTTTACACCATTCAGTAGACGAGAATTATGTCTACCACCTTTATCTGTCGTCGACTACCATTTTTACAAAGTAGTCGACGGTGATATAAAGGTGGTAGACAGAATTTCCGTCTACTGGCAGTTTCTGTAGGTATAGTAGACAGTGAGAACAAAGCAGTAGATAGACATTTACAAAGTAGTCGACTGTCTACTGCCTTGTTGTTGTTGCTGTCTACTGCCTTGTAGACACTAACAAGGAATTCAGTAGACGGGAATTCTGTCTACCACATTTATCTCACCGTCTACTACTTTGTAAAAATAATAGTAGACGAAAGATAAAGGTGGTAGACAGAAATCCCGTCTACCGAATGGTGTAAAAAGACAATTTTTTTTAAAAAAATGTATTTTGTTTGAAGCCTTAAAAAAAGTGTATTTTGATCAATTTCCCAAATCATTTTCGAATATAGGTGACCTATAAACACGAAAAGATAAACTTTGGTGGCCTACAATTTTTAAATATGGGTGGCCCAAAAATACAAAACGATAAACCTGAGTGGCCTCCCGATATATAATCACAATTATTAAAATAGTGTTTAGTGCTTTTATTCAAAACGATTCATTTCTAACTATTTTTGTTCTAATGTTTTCTTCCCTCAATTTTTACTCTTTAAAGTTAATATATCAATTTTCAATTTAATACTCCCTCCGTCCCATCACAAATTCACATTTTCATTTTGGATTGTTTCATTTTAAGTGCCCACTTTGTATTTTAACCAATGAAAATGGATTAATCAAGAGAGAAAATTTCTGATTGGTGGAGTGTAAGAACTAAATATTTATTGTACATAATGTATTAATGGTGTACTGATAATGCTAAAAACAAACATATATTTCATAGCATTATTCCTCAAGAAAGACAAGCTTTTAGTTGCAATTGTTCTATTTAAAAGTGATATTCGTTTAAATAATAAAAGGTGAAGACAAAAGACAGATTCGTCGAATTGAAGACGCAAACGACCAAAAAGCTCAAAAGTACAAAATACAATCAAAGAGGTTCCAATTATTGATAAGAAACGTCTCGAAATTACAAGAGTACAAGATTCAAAACGCAAAGTACAAGATATTAAATTGTACGCAAGGACGTTCGAAAATCCGGAACCGGGACCAGAGTCAACTCTCAACGCTCGACGCAACGGACTAAAAATTACAAGTTAACTATGTATATAAATATAATATAATATATAATTAATTATATAAATTATATATATATTATATTTATATAATAAACCGTCGGTAAACAAAGAGCCAAAATGGAGTGAGCTGTATTTACAAACTCCGCGACTCGCAAGGCAAAAAGAGCCGCGAGTCGCGTAGCCCCAAAAAACTGAAACTCCCTATAAAGCCCAACGAATTCTGATCAATTTTTCATCAATATATATCCATCTCTCTATCTATATACGTAATATTTATATTTATAATTTATATTTTAATTTTAATTTTAATTTTAATCCTAATAATAAGGGTATGTTAGCGAATGTTGTAAGGGTGTAAGTCGAAATTCTGTCCGTGTAACGCTACGCTATTTTTAATCATTGTAAGTTATGTTCAACCTTTTTAATTTAATGTCTCGTAGCTAAGTTATTATTATGCTTATTTAATCCGAAGTAATCATGATGTTGGGCTAATTACTAAAATTGGGTAGTTGGGCTTTATACCATAATTGGGGTTTGGGCAAAAGAACGACACTTGTGGAAATTAGACTATGGACTATTAATGGGCTTTATATTTGTTTAACTAAATGATAGTTTGTTAATGTTAATATAAAGATTTACAATTGGGCGTCCCTATAAATTACCATATACACTCGATCGGACAAGATGGGCGGGGTATTTATATGTACGAATAATCGTTCATTTAACCGGACACGGGAATGGATTAATAGCCACTAGAATAATTAAAACAGGGGTGAAATTATGTACAAGGACACTTGGTATAATTGATAACAAAATATTAAAACCTTGGGTTACACTCAGTCGACATCCTGGTGTAATTATTAAACAAAGTATTAAAATCTTGTTACAGTTTAAGTCCCCAATTAGTTGGAATATTTAACTTCGGGTATAAGGATAATTTGACGAGGACACTCGCACTTTATATTTATGACTGATGGACTGTTATGGACAAAAACCAGACGGACATATTAAATAATCCAGGACAAAGGACAATTAACCCATGGGCATAAAACTAAAATCAACACGTCAAACATCATGGTTACGGAAGTTTAAATAAGCATAATTCTTTTATTTCATATTTAATTTCCTTTATTTTATATTTAATTGCACTTCTAATTATCGCATTTTCATTGTTATTGTATTTAATTGCACTTTTAATTATCGTACTTTTTAATTATCGCAAGTTTATTTTATCGCACTTTTATTATTCGCAATTTCATTATCGTTATTTACTTTACGCTTTAAATTAAGTCTTGTATTTATTTATTATTTTACATTTGGTTTTAACTGCAACTAAAGTTTTTAAAATCGACAAACCGGTCATTAAACGGTAAAAACCCCCCTTTATAATCATAATATTACTTATATATACATTTGTATTTTTATAAAAGTAAACTAATATAGCGTTAAGCTTTGTTTAAAGATTTTCCCTGTGGAACGAACCGGACTTACTAAAAACTACACTACTGTACGATTAGGTACACTGCCTATAAGTGTTGTAGCAAGGTTTAAGTATATCCATTCTATAAATAAATAAATATCTTGTGTAAAATTGTATCATATTTAATAGTATTTTCTTGTAAAATTTAATAGTATTTTATACCCCTTAGCTTTAACTATCAAGTATTTTTGGCACCGCTGCCGGGGACAGTCTTAAAAGCAGGAAGCGCAACGCTACAAAAAAAAAAGATTTTTATTTTTAGTTTACTTTTATTAAAATTCACTTTTGTAAAAATACGTTTTTAATTATTCAAAAATATAAAAAGAAAAACAAAAAATTTATATATTTTTAAGATTTTATTAAATATTTAAGTTTTATAAAGTTTCTTTATTTTTATTTTACTTTTTAAATATAAGTTTTTATTATATAAATATTTTGATTTAAACAGAAAATATAAAACAGAATATAAAAAAAAAACGTCGAATTAAAAAACTGTACCAGAGTTGAATTTTGGAACCCCGCGACTCGCGGAGTTTGCAGCCTCGAATACCGCGACTCGCGGAGACAGTCTGACACGGGTACACAGAAGCCGTAGCAGTATTAATTACGGGTTTTTATTAATTATATTTAAACTTAAACCCTAATTAGGGTATATTTATTATAATATTTAGTTTTTATTAGTATATTTTTTTTAATTAGTTTAATAAAATATAAAATTAATAGTTTTAATAAATAATTAATATAAAAATAATATTTTTATGAAAATTGTACTTTTTACAACTTTTTGTATATTTTTATATTTTGTCCCTTTTTAATCGTTTTAGCGTAATATTTGTATTTTTCGCTCGTATTTAGTTTTAATTCATAGTTTTTGCCATAATTATTTTTATTTATAGATTTTTAGGCTTTGCCGTAGAATTCCTTAAGTGCTTTTTCTTTAGACTAAGATTTTTAGGTGCTTTAGAATTTTGCGACGCTTTTTTAAGTTTTGGTTTCTTTTTAAGTTATTTCCATTTGGGATTTAGTTTTTCCTGTAAGCTTTAATATTTTTAGAAACCTTTTACCTATGTATCAATTATCATTCCAA
The DNA here is from genome assembly GCF_046630445.1 of Rutidosis leptorrhynchoides. NCBI lineage: Eukaryota > Viridiplantae > Streptophyta > Magnoliopsida > Asterales > Asteraceae > Rutidosis > Rutidosis leptorrhynchoides. Next base: position 110,735,650 of record NC_092342.1, on the reverse strand, counting down.
TTAGTAATCTCAATTTGCGATTACAATTTTAAGTTAGTGGTAGTAATAAGGTTAGGTTAGTCAAGTGTTTTTAAGTTTTATAAGTTTCTTTTATTTTTCCGTCACCTTTTATTTTTCAACCATTTTTCTTTTTCGACCTTTTTCGACGCGCAATCTTTTTATTTCTTATTTCTCGCTATTCTAGTTTTAGGACATAGATTTTTATTCTACTTCTTATCTAAATTTCTTAAAATTACGAAAATTTATTTTAAGTGGTTAAATTGATAGACATCAAAATTTTCTGGTTCGTAGTAATAGTTGGATTTGTATGTGGACCGGGTTATTGGAGCCAAACAGTCCTCAATTATAATGAGACCAAACGAATCCTGCCCCTCTGCTGCATCTTTTGGCTATTCGAAACGTGGGCAAAATCAGAAAAGTCTATTGATTGGATAACTTATTATAATTTTTCTTTCCTTTTAAAAACTAATAGGATATTCAGTGAATGCACCGAGCAAGACGTTCATCACCTTTTGTACGTTCACCACCTGTAACTAGATCAAGAAATCTAACTAATATTGTCGCCGATGATAATCCATTTTTTGAACCCGACCTCACAATTGAGAATCCGGAGAATATTCAGGAACGATTCGTAGATCCTGAACCACTAAACTTTCCTCCGGAACCACCAATCATTCAAACAGAGATTGTTGAGGAATGAACCATTAAATCAGAATCCTCTAGTGATTCCGATTCAACAAATTCAATTATGAAGAATCTGGAACCTTTAAGTATGGAAGACCGAATGAGAGCTAAACGCACTGGCCAAGGTCACGCAATTACTCATCCAGACATTAATGCGCCAGATTATGAAATCAAAGGACAAATTCTACACATGGTGACTAATCAATGCCAATTTAGTGGTGCACCGAAGGAAGATCCAAATGAACATCTACGTACCTTTAATAGGATCTGCACACTATTTAAAATCCGAGAAGTGGAGGATGAACAGATATATCTCATGTTATTTCCCTGGACTTTAAAGGGAGAAGCCAAAGATTGGTTGGAATCGTTACCTGAAGGGGCGATTGATACATGGGTTGTTTTAGTTGAAAAATTTCTTAAAGAATTCTTTCCGGCATCTAAAGCCGTAAGACTTCAAGCAGAAATTGTTACGTTTACACAGAAGCCAAATGAAACTCTATATGAGGCGTGGACAAGATTTGGAAAGTTATTAAGAGGATGTCCGCAACATTGTTTAGACACCTATCAAATAGTACAAATATTCTACCAAGGATGCGACATCACTATAAGAAAAGACATAGATATAGCAGCTGGTGGTTCTATTATGAAGAAAATCGAAACTGATGCTTACAAAATTATTGATAACACTGCTTCCCACTCACATGAGTGGCACCAAGAAAAAGATATCGATAGATCATCTAAAGCAGCTAGAGCCGATTCTAGCCATGACTTAGATTCCATTTCCGCAAAGATAGATGCTGTCGAGAGACGAATGGAAAAGATGACTAAGGATATTCACTCAATACGAATTAGTTGTGAGCAGTGTGGAGGACCACATTTGACAAAAGATTGTCTCAGTATTGAATTAACAATGGAACAAAGAGAAAATATTTCATACATAAACCAAAGGCCTGGAAATAATTATCAGAATAATTATCAACCGCCAAGACCGATTTACAATCAAAACCAGAACTATAACAGAAATATTCCATACAACAACCAACAAGGTCCTAGCAATCAACAAGTATCCAATAATAATTACAATCAGCAAAGACCTAATTTTCAAAACAAACCACCACAACAAACCGATGATAAAAAGCCGAATTTAGAAGATATGATGACGAAGCTAGTTGAAACTCAAACGCAGTTTTTCACATCTCAGAAACAAACTAATGAACAAAATGCTCAAGCATTTAGAAATCAACAAGCTTCTATTCAAAATCTGGAACAAGAAGTAAGTAACCTAGCAAGGTTAATAGGTGAAAGAAAACCGGGAAGTTTACCTAGTGATACAAATGCTAACCCCCGGAATGAAACAGCTAAAGCCATTACCACAAGAAGTGGTACAACACTTAAACCACCTGAAATACCTGTAACTTCTGATGAAGCTATTCCTACTCCACAAGAACCATAACCTGATCAAGATAAGGAAAAAGAACCGGTAGTTGAAAAGGTTAATAAAGATAACACAGTTAAGGCTAAACCTTATGTTAAACCATACCAACCACCACTTCCTTACCCGAGTAAAATGAAGAAAGAGAAACTTGAAGCCGAGCAATCCAAATTCTTGGATATGTTTAAACAGATAAATGTAAATCTTCCTTTCATTGATGTGATTTCAGGAATTCCTAGATATGCTAAATTCTTGAAAGATCTAATCTCAAATAGAAATAAAATGGAAGAACTCTTGGCTGTTACCATGAATGCTAATTGTTCAGTAGTACTGTTGAATAAGATACCAGAAAAATTATCTGATCCAGGAAGTTTCACAATTCCATATTTTCTGGGTAGTCTTAGTTCAATAGAAGCATTGGCAGACTTAGGTGCTAGTATAAATCTAATACCATATTCACTATACGCTAAACTAGACCTTGGAGAATTGAAACCAACCAGAATAAGCATACAACTAGCCGATAGATCAATAAAATATCCTAGAGTGATAATGGAGAACATGCTAGTTAAAGTTGGTACTTTAGTATTTCCAGTAGATTTTGTTGTTCTGGACATGAAAGAAGATTCTCAAGTTCCTCTCATATTAGGAAGACCATTCTTAAACACGGCTAAAGCAATGATAGACGTGTTCGGTAAGAAATTGACCCTAAGTATAGAGGATGAGAGTGTTACCTTTTCAGTTGATAGAGCAATGCAACAACCACAATCTGCAGATGATACATGTTATTATATTCAAACTATAGATGCACATGCAGAATTATTAGAAGAATTTCCAGAATTACAAGGAACAGGAGAATGTTCTTTAGGAGAAGGAACAAAACAAATTGATGAAGCTGAAATGTTAGCTACACTTATAGCTAATGGATATGAACCAACAACAGAAGAAATTCAAATGCTAAAAGAAGAAGACAGATATCGATATAAATCATCGATAGAAGAACCACCGAAATTAGAGTTAAAGCCACTTCCAAACCATTTGGAATACGCTTATTTACATGGTGAATCTGAATTACCTGTAATAATATCATCTTCTCTTACTGAAAATGAGAAATCACAACTCATTTCTGTGTTGAAAGCTCATAAACCAGCCATTGCATGGAAGATTCATGATATTAAAGGAATAAGTCCTTCGTATTGCACACATAAAATCCTTATGGAAGAAGGTCATAAAACGTATGTGCAACGCCAACGAAGACTAAATCCTAATATGCAAGATGTAGTTAAAAAAGAAATTATTAAACTGCTAGATGCAGGTCTAATTTATCCAATTTCTGATAGTCCATGGGTAAGCCCAGTTCAATGCGTGCCTAAGAAGGGTGGCATGACTGTCATTACAAATGAGAAAAATGAGCTTATTCCTACTAGGACTGTAACAGGATGGCGTGTATCTATTGATTATAGAAAATTAAATGACGCCACCAGAAAAGATCACTTTCCCTTACCTTTCATTGATCAAATGTTGGAAAGATTAGCCGAAAATAGTTACTATTGTTTTCTAGATGGATTTTCCGGATATTTTCAAATTCCAATAGCACCCGAGGACCAAGAGAAAACCACATTCACGTGCCCTTATGGTACTTTTGCGTACAAACGAATGCCATTTGGACTTTGCAACGCCCCTGCAACCTTTCAAAGGTGTATGATGGCGATTTTTCATGACATGATAGAAGAATGCATGGAAGTTTTCATGGATGACTTTTCAGTCTTCGGTGATACATTTGAAACATGTTTAGCTAATCTTGAACGAATGCTTATTAGATGCGAACAATCAAATCTAGTACTTAATTGGGAAAAATGCCATTTCATAGTTAAAGAAGGCATCGTTCTTGGACATAAAATTTCAAAAGAAGGAATTGAAGTGGATTGAGCTAAAGTAGATGTAATTGCTAAACTTCCACATCCCACCAATGTTAGAGGAGTTAGGAGTTTTCTAGGGCATGCCGGTTTTTACCGACGTTTCATAAAAGATTTTTCTAAAATTGCCACTCCTATGAATAAACTCCTAGAAAAGGATGCTCCATTCATCTTTTCAGATGAGTGTATCAAATCTTTTAATATTCTTAAAGAGAAACTCACTAATGCGCCGATCATGATAACACCAAATTGGAATCTACCGTTTGAACTAATGTGCGATGCAAGTGATTTTGCAATGGGAGCCGTTTTAGGACAAAGGATTGAAAAACGATTTCAACTTATATATTATGCTAGTAAGACGTTACAAGGAGCACAAACGAACTATACAACTACTGAAAAAGAACTTCTTGCTATTGTCTTTGCTTTTGACAAATTTCGATCATATCTCGTTCTAGCAAAAACGGTGGTCTATACTGACCATTCTGCTCTTAGATACCTATTTTCAAAACAAGATGCTAAACCAAGATTAATCCGTTGGATCTTACTCTTACAAGAGTTTGATATTGAAATCCGAGATAAAAGAGGAGCAGAAAATCTCGCCGCTGATCATCTTTCTCGTCTTGAAAATCCTGAGTTAGAAGTTCTAAATGAATCGGCCATACAAGACAACTTTCCTGATGAATATCTATTGAAGATAGATTATAATGAAATACCATGGTTTGCAGACTATGCAAACTACTTAGTATGTGGATTCCTTGAAAAAGGATTATCGAACCAAAAACGAAAGAAATTCTTCAGTGATATAAAATACTATTTCTGGGAAGATCCACATTTGTTTAAAAGTTCTCCCGATGGAATAATACGCCGATGTGTATTTGGAGATGAAGCTAGTAAAATTTTAAACCATTGTCACACAGGACCAACAGGAGGGCATTATGAGTCTCAACTAACAGCAAGAAAAGTTTATGATGCTGGATTCTATTGGCCTACAATTTACAAAGACGCACACCTTCTTTGCAAATCCTGTGATGCTTGTCAAAGGGCCGGAAAAATAAGTCAACATGATGAAATGCCACAAAATGTCATTCAAGTATGCGAAGTATTTGACATTTGGGGTATTGACTTTATGGGTCCATTTCCAAAATCTCATAATAATCTATATATACTCGTAGCCATTGATTATATATCTAAATGGGCGGAAGCACAAGCTCTCCCAACTAACGATGCACGAGTTGTAGTCAACTTTTTAAAACGTCTTTTTGCAAGGTTTGGAACACCGAAAGCTTTAATAAGTGATCGGGGTACTCATTTCTGTAATAATCAACTTGAGAAAGTTCTTAAAAGATATGGAGTAACTCATAAAATCTCCACCGCATATCATCCACAAACAAGTGGACAAGTTGAAAATACCAACCGAGTTTTAAAACGTATTCTAGAGAAAACCGTAGGATCAAATCCGAAGGAATGGTCCATTAAATTGGAGGATGCACTCTGGGCTTTTAGAACAGCCTACAAAACTCCAATTGAAACCACACCTTTTAGACTTGTTTATGGAAAAGCATGTCATCTTCCAGTAGAAATTGAACACAAAGCATTTTGGGCTTTGAAGACATGTAATCTTGATTTACATGAAGCTGGACGTCTACGATTAAGTCAACTAAACGAATTAGAAGAATTAAGACATGAAGCATACGAAAATTCGTTAATCTATAAAGAAAGAACGAAGAAATGGCATGATAAAAGAATCAGAAGTTTAAAAGAATTTAAAGAAGGAGACAGAGTTCTTCTTTTCAATTCACGATTCAAGCTATTTCCTGGAAAATTGAAATCAAGATGGTCTGGACCATTCATAGTTAAAAGAGTTTTCCCATACGGAACGATAGAATTAATAAATTCAAATGGGATTGAATTTAAAGTTAATGGTCACAGAGTTAAACATTACATACATGGTCCGATGGAAGAAGACAATGAAGTTAATCACAATTTCGATACCACAGCTAACTAAGTATAGGGGGTTTATGTATTTCTGTTAGAGTTAGATTGTCTGTTTTCGTGTAGTTCTCGAAAATGGAACCCGAACGGTCTTTCCCTAGAAGACCCTAAAGAACTAGTCTTCTCCCCCCATTCTGAATTTTTATTTTTTTTAGGAAATGAAGACTGCCTGTGAACTAAACCATGGTCTAATGCTACACGCTTTGATCACTAAACGTAATAATGACACACTTCCGAGTGAAATAGTATCAGTAATCAGAGAAAGATTGGACGGAGTTAGAAAAGAATCCAGATGCGAAGATAATAAGTTACAATTCGGTAAAGGAAAATCAAAATCCGCAGCGAAAAGAAGAGCACGACACCTAGAAAGATGTCACAAATGCAGAAAATGGTCACATGGAGGTAAATGTTCAAATAATCAAACCTATTCAAACACCGAATTTGTTACTTTATGCAGAGACGGACCGTTCATATGTTTAGAAGAAAAAACACTGAATGCTCGAGGTTACGCCTATGTAGCCATGGAAAACAAATTAAACCGACTATCTTATGAATAGGATAGATCATATAACTAAGAAATCTATTTCACAGGTATGTTTGTACAGTTTTTAATTTTTTATTTATTTTCATTTTTAACCTTTTGATAATAAACGCTAATAAGTTCGCTATAAAGTATTAAATTGGTATTGAATAAAATTAGGTTTGGCGACCGAAATTATTGATATCATTCAAAAAATTTATTACATCACTGCGAAATTTAACGTTTATTCTTAAGGTATAAATATCTTTAATCAATCAACCCAAAATATTTCAAAAATTCGTCATGAGTTAAATTAGGTCTTGGAACCGAAATTACTTTACCGAAAAGAGGGGCGCATATTTTTGATAATATTTGATTGATTAAAGTGGGATAAAAAGTCAAAAAGATTTTTAATTTTATTTTTACCATGTTTTTAAAATTAATATATAAATCTTAAATTAATATTGTAAACTTTGTAAAAACAATATATTTAAAATTGTAAATATTTGAAAATTTAATATAAGTTTGGTGTGAATTTATAATATGAATTTTTAAATTAAGTTTGGTGTAAATTTTTTTTTTAAAAATATGAATTTTTAATTTTATGCATTTCAAATTTTAAGTTTGGTGTGAATTTTTAATATTAATTTTGAATTTTATATTTAAGTTGTGTGAATTTAAAAACAAAAATTTACTTTATCTCGCTAAGTTAAAAATATGATTTTTAAAATTCGTCGTAAGTTGAAGACTAGGTCTTTGAACCGAAATTGCTTTACCCGAGGGAGGGACGAGAACTTTTATTATCATTATTTTTAATCTTATTAAATTAAAGTATGCCAAAAACATTAAAAAACTAAAAAAAAAAAAAAACTAAGCTTTTAAAACAATCGCTTGAAAAAGACAAATTTTAAAATTTTGTCGAAGGACGGACTAGGACATCGATCCGAAACGACCTCGTCCTAAAATAAAGGAAAACAAAATTTTAAATTTATTTTATATTTGTTTCACAAGTTAAGGTTTGTTTAAAAAAAAAAATACAAACTCCGCGACTCGCGGAGTTTGAAGGTTCAAACACCACGACTCGCGGAGGGACCAAAACCCAGAAAAAAATAAAAACGTAAAGAGCAGTTCATTTGCACACCACAACACAAATAAAACCCGAAAATACTGCGCAAAAACCCGAGAAAACACCCCCAAAATCACAATTTTTAACCGTTAATCATCAAATCTTTTACTAAAATCATGTTGAGAAGGATGCTATCAAGGAATTACTCAAGAAAAACGGTAAATTTCTACACCTAAACACCATTTAATCCGAAAATTAGTGTTCTTGAGCAATTTTATACCCAATTCGATTTTAATGCTTTTTAGTGTAATTATGCTTAAATTGCTTATGTATTATGCTTGTATAACCTAGATTAATGCTATTTAACATGATTAGAAGCCTTAAACTTCAAATTTTGAGTAATCTAGGGTTTGTGTTCTTGAGCAATTTGGGGCTTTTTGATATAAACAGGTTATGGCCGATTTTTGTCATGAATTGTTGCTAAATTAAGTAGTGTAACATGTTTAGGTAGTTAAATGATCCAAACTTTGAGCCTAAACATGATTTTGAGAATTAAAGTGGACTTTTTCAAGTCTAAAATTCATGAATTTGATTTTTGAGAGATAATGCCATTTGAAACTTGTTTAATTGCTAGTGATGATTATTGTGACATATTATTTGAGTTGAATGCTTATGAACTTGGTGAACATTTTCGTATATGCTTATTTGAAAAAGTGTAGATTTGATAAAAATGTGAAAATGAGCTTAAGTTTGATATAAATTAATCATGTCATTGTAATTATTTTGATTGATGATTTTGCTGACATTAATGCATATTTGGATGCACAAAAATTGTGTTTGATGTGTTTTGCAGACTGAAAGGGGTGAATCTTCATCCCAAGCTCGCAATGCTCCTGCTGAGAATGCGGAATAACAGGAGGTGGATAACTACTACAAACAAGATATACCTCATCCAGTCATGACATTTTCTTATATGCACTTGGAAGATTTGCACCCGAACCTGAGATTTGACAGACTTTGGATAGATTATCCAAAATACCTAAGGGGTTTGCATACTCTTCATTCTAAAGTTGTTAAGGTACCTAGGGTCATAGAATGGGCACCATTAGAAGCTGTAGAATTGGCCGGGCCAATTAGGGAATTACTTGCACAGAGGTATGGTAATTCTACTTTTAACGACTGGGTACGTTTATTCACCATGCGTAGACCTGTATATAAAGTATGGTGTGAAGAATTGTTGTGTAGTATAGAATTAAATGATCGGGTAGATAGTTTAACCGATCAATCTTTTATTAGATTTTTGTTAGGAGGTTCGATGCGCCACATGTCTTTACTAGACATGGCTCAGGCTTTACGTATATATACGCCTGAGGAGTTAGCATCTGCCGATTGTAGAGGGTTGATACTAAATGGTAGAAAGATAGATGAAAATTTTGATACACATGGTGTATGGAGTCAAATGACAAGCCATCACCGATTCAAAGGGGGGAAATTACTCTTATTTGGATATAGATAGAGCTGAATTAAGAGTAATTCATAGGTTTTTAGCTAATTCGATTACACAAAGAGGTAAGAACAAGGAAAAGGTAAATGAACAGGATTTGTTTTACCATATGTGTATTCGAGACCCACAAACCGCTGTAAGTATACCTTATTGTGTGGGTTATTATTTATCAGCTATGGTTAGGGGGATGAGACCGCATAGCATAATAGGAGGTGGTATATTTATTACTTTGATTGCTGAATATCTCGGTGTGGATATAAGTCGGGGAGGATTATTAGTCGAAGAACCAGAACCCCGCGATACAATAGGTTTAAATGTATACCATGGTGCGAAAGTTTTGAAGAGGCGAAATAACGCCGCAGTACAATACCATGGTAGACATCCACAGGTTGAGAGAAACCAACAGCAAGGTAATGTAGGAGGGGGAAATGAAATGCAAGAAATGCAAAGGTTTATAGCTTCACAGGAGTACGAAAATGCTAGACATAGAGCATTTGAAGATTGGCAAGTTCATCAAAACCAAATCATAGCTTATTGCCAACATATAGGTAGAAACTATATTCCTACTACAAAGCCCATATTCCCTCCCTGGTCTATAGAGATTCAACCACCGTATCCTACGTATAACCCAGCCGAAGCATTTTATATCACCTATGGTTATGCATGGAACCCCTACTGGTATCAGTATCATCCCTAGTCTACTTAGTTTTTTTTTATTTTATTATTTGTAATGTTGATACGTTTAATACTTATTTAATATTGTAATAGTTTTTATAATTTTCTAACTTTTATTCTTAGATTTTAATAATTTTTGAATGTGGGGTAATATACCAAACTTCAAAAATATGTATATATGTATGCAGTTTATCTTATGTACACAACAGGGTAAAACAACGCATTTTCAAAGACTGGCATTAAGTTCAGCAAAAGCAACTAATTTTGACGACAAGATGCAAAATATATGTGAAATAACAACAAGACGGAATGAACAAATGATGTGCACCATTTATCATTCAACACAAACACAAATATGTTTGGAAACTTTGGTAAAATTTAATCATTTTCACACAAATCACCCTCAATAATTTAAATTGTTACTGATTTCTTGCAAATGAGGGCATTGCAAGATCTTAAGTGTGGGAAGGGGTTAAATTCTTTCGGATTTTAAAATTTTTACTTTATACACTTGGTTACCATTAGAAATACTAGTAAAGTAGTAGTTGTATTAGAATCTCGTGCTCTCTGATAATAAAGAACAGCCCTAGTCTTATATACTGACTACCCAATTCTAGTAAAATTTTTCAAAATTTTCAATTAAATGAACTCAAAATCATGTTTATACATATTTATGAACGATAAAACTAGGTTTTAACACCGAAATTATTGTTACCTCGAAAAGGACATAAATTGAGAAACAAACCAAAATGTTAAAATTCATTTAAAATGGAATAGAGGACAATAAAAAGGAAAATAAAAGCCAAGTGTGGGAAAATTCTCCAAGTTATTCAAAACATATGTCACATATTTTTGTACAAATAACTGAAAATACTTTTGCTTTGGACTAAACTAAAAATTTTTACCTGATTTACTGTAAGAAAGATGGATCTACACGATGAATCAATTCCATCATTAAAAGGAAGTAAAGTCTTCCGAAAAAGAAACGCGGTTCTTGATTTAGGCCAGGAGGTTGTCGTCCAGACCAGCTGTAGGTTGACGAAAAACCTAGAAAAGTCATCACTAAAATCAGCAGGAAATCCACGGACCTCAGCAGGAAATCCCTAGAAAGGATAATCTCCTTAAAAGATCAAAAATCAGCTTTTAAGCCTGATATTACTCAATCCTTGAGATTGACCTTAAAGATTGAGAATTACAAACTCATGGAATTCAATGATATCTAAACTCGAGCCTGAACGAGAAAATATTTTGATCAAAATTACAAACCGATTTGTTTTCTAAAAACCCATTTTCAATGCGTTCATTACCATTGAACGTAAAATCCTAGGAATTCACCTGGAATTCATTAGGTCACCTGAACCAAATCGGGTGTCAACCGTAAGAACGGTGGTTGCATAGCATGGTTAAAGACAGGACCTTGTGCCAGACCGAAAAATCATAAGGATGAGCTTTACTATTGCTCCTACCAAGGATAGTAATTGCGTCCGACACGTTATAGACCATAATTAAAAGCATGTCAGGGGACATTGCCTTAACAGTTGCTTGTTCAACGCTTTCCTTTACAACCGGACGGTAGTTTACCGAAAGGTAATATACGGGACAAGTAAACTGGACGTGTTGCTTTCCTAATACAAGGTTAGCAAGTGGGTGACACAAAACCGCAAGTTTTGAGCTAAAATTTTCAAATCTGAAACCCACCAAACCCACAAAAATATTTTGCAAACACCGGTGAAGGGTTATTCCTGAAAACTTATCTAGGGTAAAAACTAGATTTAATTTTCAAAAGATCAAATGTTTTCATAAAGATCCAATTTCCTTAATGGATCTAAATTTTTATAGTCATGTGGGACTGTAAACCATATCATTACTACCATTGTTTATACCGCCGTATAGAAATCACTGATGTACAAAGTGTGAAGAATAAAGAAGTGATTCTTGTATTTCAAGACGATATTGCTTGAGGACAAGCAACGCTCAAGTGTGGATATATTTGATAATGCTAAAAACGAACATATATTCCATAGCATTATTCCTCAAGAAAGACAAGCTTTTAGTTGCAATTGTTCTATTTAAAATTGATATTCGTTTAAATAATAAAAGGTGAAGACAAAAGACAGATTCGACGAATTGAAGACGCAAACGACCAAAAAGCTCAAAAGTACAAAATACAATCAAAGAGGTTCCAATTATTGATAAGAAACGTCTCGAAATTACAAGAGTACAAGATTCAAAACGCAAAGTACAAGATATTAAATTGTACGCAAGGACGTTCAAAAATTCGGAACCGGGACCAGAGTCAACTCTCAACGCTCGACGCAACGGACTAAAAATTAAAAGTTAACTATGTATATAATAAATAATTAATTATATAAATTATATATATATTATATTTATATAATAAACCGTCGGTAAACAAAGAGCCAAAATGGAGTGAGCTGTATTTACAAACTCCGCGACTCGCGGAGTTTGAAGGCAAAAAGGGCCGCGAGTCGCGGAGCCCCAAAAAACTGAAACTCCCTATAAAGCCCAATGAATTCTGATCAATTTTTCATCAATATTTATCCATCTCTCTATCTATATACGTAATATTTATATTTATAATTTATATTTTAATTTTAATTTTAATCCTAATAATAAGGGTATGTTAGCGAATGTTGTAAGGGTGTAAGTCGAAATTCTGTCCGTGTAACGCTACGCTATTTTTAATCATTGTAAGTTATGTTCAACCTTTTTAATTTAATGTCTCGTAGCTAAGTTATTATTATGCTTATTTAATCCGAAGTAATCATGATGTTGGGCTAATTACTAAAATTGGGTAATTGGGCTTTGTATCATAATTGGGGTTTGGACAAAAGAACGACACTTGTGGAAATTAGACTATGGGCTATTAATGGGCTTTATATTTGTTTAACTAAATGATAGTTTGTTAATGTTAATATAAAGATTTACAATTGGGCGTCCCTATAAATTACCATATACACTCGATCGGACACGATGGGCGGGGTATTTATATGTACGAATAATCGTTCATTTAACCGGACACGGGAATGGATTAATAGCCACTAGAATAATTAAAACAGGGGTGAAATTATGTACAAGGACACTTGGTATAATTGATAACAAAATATTAAAACCTTGGGTTACACTCAGTCGACATCCTGGTGTAATTATTAAACAAAGTATTAAAATCTTGTTACAGTTTCAGTCCCCAATTAGTTAGAATATTTAACTTCGGGTATAAGGATAATTTGACGAGGACACTCGCACTTTATATTTATGACTGATGGACTGTTATGGACAAAAACCAGACGGACATATTAAATAATCCAGGACAAAGGACAATTAACCCATGGGCATAAAACTAAAATCAACACGTCAAACATCATGGTTACGGAAGTTTAAATAAGCATAATTCTTTTATTTCATATTTAATTTCCTTTATTTTATATTTAATTGCACTTCTAATTATCGCATTTTTATTGTTATTGTATTTAATTGCACTTTTAATTATCGTACTTTTTAATTATCGCAAGTTTATTTTATCGCACTTTTATTATTCGCAATTTCATTATCGTTATTTACTTTACGCTTTAAATTAAGTCTTGTATTTATTTATTATTTTACATTTGGTTTTAACTGCAACTAAAGTTTTTAAAATCGACAAACCGGTCATTAAACGGTAAAACCCCCCTTTATAATCATAATATTACTTATATATACATTTGTATTTTTATAAAAGTAAACTAATATAGCGTTAAGCTTTGTTTAAAGATTTTCCCTGTGGAACGAACCGGACTTACTAAAAACTACACTACTGTACGATTAGGTACACTGCCTATAAGTGTTGTAGCAAGGTTTATGTATATCCATTCTATAAATAAATAAATATCTTGTGTAAAATTGTATCATATTTAATAGTATTTTCTTGTAAAATTTAATAGTATTTTATACCCCTTAGCTTTAACTATCATGTACGATGCGTGTATGAAGTGTACGTGTTGCTTGCTCGAACGCCGAAGGAAACTGGACGTTGTCTGAAGTGACAAGGTGTGTACGTATCTTTTCAACCCCAAATAAAGTTTGTGTTGATGTTTCAAAGCCTTACCATTGGAAAGGAAATCTTATTACGTTTCCAACGATATTTGATTCATCGAAAACGGAGCTACGGTCAAAAAGTTATGACCAAAACAAGTTTCTGAAAACTGACCTGTAGGTTGGAGCGGCGCTCCACCTTTTGGCGAGGCGCGCCGATCCCGTCTGATGTAATTTTCAGCCTTTTTAAAAGATTTAAATGAGGGGTACTTTGGTCTTTTCATTTAGGGGCGGTTTAGGGTCACCAAAACTGATCTAGAACTCCATTGGAGCTCATTTCTCACCCACACAAACACTCTCATCCATATCTAGAGAGAGAGGAAGGGTTCTAGAGTGAGAGAGCTTGAATTGGAGAAGAAGGAGTTGGATTCTCACCAAAGCTCGGGTTTTAAAGTTGTTCATCTCGTCAACGGCATCATTTTGGCGGTATTGGTAAGTTCAAACTCCGAATTTCATTGTTTGATTTGAGATTCAATGTTAGGGTTTGAGATTGTTAGTTGTAAAACTCATTTGGTTGATGAAGAGGGTTTATGGAAACTTTCTATTTTGATATTTGGCGGGTTTTGGGTTGGTTAATGATTTAACCATGTTTAAGACTTGTAAATGGTGTATAATCACTAGTGTTAGTGATTATTGGTGTTTTAGAAACCATTAGGGTTCTTATGGTTGACTAATTTTGACTAGAGTCAAAATTAGGGTTTGTTGATGATTATGACTCAATTGCCGATTTAATAAGGTTTATAAACTTAAAATGGATTAAGTTGAAGTATAAAACCGAGTTAAATATGTTTTGGTCTCAAAACTTGTTAATGGCGTGATATTGACTTCTTATGGGTCAAATTAGGGTTTAAGTGTCATTTTGGGCAAGATAGGTGTTTAACACCTATGATTGGGTTTGATTGGCATATTAGGACCATTCTCACTTGTGTTAGTGATTATTGGTTAGTTTGAGCGCGGTTTGTGCTTGAAAGTGCATTTAGGTTGAAATTGCACTAGTTGTCAATTTGGGTTGATTTGTATATCCACCCTAATTGTGTTACTTGTTATGTGATAAACGGATTAGGTACATTCCATCGGCCATTGCGGATTATTCGGTAGCATTCTTCAAGGCGACAAGGTGAGTGTTAATATCCTATATGCATATGTATGTGTAGGATGGGTGCGGGTCGGGTGAAGGGGTTCTCGCTTATAGAGCTCGCTTCTCGTATAGGTGAAATTGTTGGACTTGTGTATAGGTCCAATTGGCACGGTTGTGCATTTTGGTTGACCACTTTGACGAGGTGCATACTTTGTGTGTACGTTATCACATGGGCGTGTGATGTGGACTTATATAACTCCAATGACGAAGGGTTAATATAGTGAGTGAAATAATTATATGTGTAGGTATATAATGTATCTTTTTGTTGTGACGTGAAATGTGTAGTGTCGAGGTGCTAAGACACCACGTTTCACGTGATGAGTGAAGCATCGAGGTGTTAAGATGCCACTCGGGGTGAAGCATCGAGGTGTTAAGATGCCACCTAGGGGTGTAGTGTCTAGGTGTTAAGACACCACTCCGTAAAATAATGAGTGAAGCATCGAGGTGTTAAGATGCCACTCGGGGTGAAGTGCCGAGGTGTTAAGGTGCCACCCTAGGGGTTAGTGATACGAGGTGTTAAGTACCCTAACGGATGTTATGAACACCGATGGCGTTTTCGCGAGCGCCATTCCCTTGTGCGATTGGTTAACCATGGTTATTGTGTTGTAAGCGTAAGCAAATTATGTTATTCGATATATATATATATATATATATATATATATATATATATTGTATACATATTGTATACATATAATGTTGTATTGTCGTGATGTAGCTAACCCTCCGGATGTAGCTTATTGGCATTGTTCACATCGTTGTTGGTGAACTTATATTTTGTTGATGTATCTTTAGCTCGTTGCTTAGTGATCTTATGGTATGCTTAGACTAGCTTGCCTTTATGCTTGGATACTCCGGTATGCGGTATTTGGTTTTGTGGGGCGTGTCCATTTTATGCATATATATGTATGTAGTATATTCTCACTCACTAAGCGTTAGCTTACCCTCTCGTTGTTTACCTTTTTATAGATTTGCATGGATGCGGTGGCTCGGGTAAGCGTGGGGCTAGTGGACTCGCGTAGTTGCTTTAGAAGGCTTGCTTTTGGATTCGATTAGGATTGGGTAGCGTGTCCCCAATCGCCATGCTCGGCCTTTATTTTGTATTACAAATCATGTGGTTGAAAACTTGTATTTTCGTACGAAAGTCGTAAAAGGGCCGATGTGGGCCCGATCTCGTAAAACTTATTTTATGAATGGAACGTGTTAGTTTTTCATATATGAATAGGTTGTGAAAAGCGTTTTGTTTAAATACGTCGGGAAATGGTCAAACATTTTCGCATTTCATGACTTTTTGGACAGGCCAGTTTGGCGCGCCGCGCCATATGCTGTTCCAGCAAAAAAAAAAATTATTCCGCGTTATTGGTTGGTTAACGGGTTAGGTTGTTACATGGAGAATGGAGTTAGTGGAATTTTATAAAATTGTGTGTAAAAAGTAAGTGGACACTTGTAATGAGATGAAGAGAGTATTTATTTCTACTTTTACATTTCTATGATGAATTGCACTTACAAATACAGTTTTTATTGAGACTAAAGGTACATATCAAATAATTTGTAAAACTGCTTAACACAACAAAGGAGGGGTCCGCGGAAACGCGCGGCAAACTCCTAACCTCGTGTTTATTACCCACTTTAATTCGTTTTCTTTACTTCTATTTTTTCCCTCTTTCTTATCTATCGAATTTTATAGTTATACTCAGTCGTAATGCGAGGGCAGCTAACTCGTTAGAATCAAAACAAACAAAGCAAAACATAAAGATAAAATATCTACATTATATTAATGAAGAGGAAGACATATATTGTAGTATACTGTATACTATTTATTATCTAATAGAAACTTCACAGTTCACACACACAAATTTGTTTGGCAATCGAGCAAGTGACCAGAAAATAGAGTACGGGATGGAGACCGGAGGATCATTAAATGGTCTATCTTCTTACTGCTTCAATGAAAATAAATAAAACGTTTCTTTCATGCTATTAAATAAACTAGTTGTAAAAAGGTTCGTTTATTTATAAAATTACTATATACGTTCGATGTAGGATATACGTATCATCAAAATGTAATATATATAAAATTTTATAGTTAAAATGAAAAGATAAATATTTTATTAACTAATGTAAAACTTTAATTTTCCTAATTTATTTACTAACCCCTGTCCTATATCTCTTTGAGAAATGTAAGTTTGTTATTAAATTCGTTTAATAAAATCGACAAGTGTTACTTTTTAATAAACGTATTGAAAACTTTTAAGTATATATCAATATTTTATATAAAAATACGTTTTACAATATATTTTTAGTACGTCGTTAAATATATTAAATATATATGAAAACTAATAAGTTCGTAATATAAAATTTGTACACGTAATATGTGTTTTCAAAACTGATCATATTCAAGACACTCTATATATACATATATTAATAAATTGTTGTTCGTGAATCGTCGAAAAGATCGAATGGGTAACCGAATATGTAAAATATTTTAAAAGTTTGAGACTCATAAATAATAAGTTTATATATTAGTATTAGTATCATTATTGAAATTATCTTTAAATACCATGTATACAAATATTTTGATTATTATAAAATATACCCCTTAAAACAATTTTTTTATTACTTGGACTCACAAGTTGGCCCGAAGATTAAACGGTACACGATTCAAAATAAATATAACGTTACACGATTTAAATATGCGCGACGGATAAGAATTCACCGAAATAAAATATAGGAATATTTTATTAACTCATACGACATTGGAATATCGTATTAAAAAAAATCGAATTTGGAAATCTCGAAAGTCTAATCGTTGGTTTAAAAACTGAGACGATTCATCGAATAAAAACGTTATACGTAGGAACGTACTAACACATAGTCACACTTATGATCTAATAAATAATATAGGAATATTATTCAATTTATATAGAATATAATCTAGTCACATAAATTGACATGACAAGGATATCAGTTAACGAAAGTTAAATACGTAACAGAAAAAATAAAGGAAAAAGTAGGGTCGTGACAAAATGGGGGAAATGTTAACGTGTCGCTAATGTGTTAGTCTGTCATTATGAGGAAGAATGTCATGGTTAAGATATAAGAGTCGCCTTATAGCGAATTGAACTTCAATTGTTTCATTTTTCATTCTCTATTCTCTATTCTCTCTATATTATTATTATATATTCACCATATATATATATATATATATATATATATATATATATATATATATATATATATATATATATATATATATATATATATATATATATATATATATATATATATATATATATATATATATATATATATATATATATATACTACTAGTTATGTGGTGCGCGCGATGCAGCGGTATTTTTGCAAACATTGGGGGTTAATAGATTAGTTAATATTGCAGTAAGGATGCATACTTGATTGTTATATGCTATTACATGTTGCTATATATATGTAGTTTTTACATTTTCAAAATAGCTTCATATTGAGTATCATGTATTCAAAAGGGCTACATACTGCAACATTAACCAACACATTTTATGTTCAAAAAGAGTGAGGTGGTTGCTAACAGCTGCATAGCATCAGCTGATACGTATTATGTTCAAAAGGGAATGTGATGGTTGTGGTGGTTCCGGCTTGTTTTAATATTTTTCCTTCTTCTGTTGATGCACGTACGTGTCTGCAAAAGTATGCATTTATAAGGTTTTTGTTCTTTTCTAGTTGCATAAAGTTATTACATCTATGGGCACGGTTACCTGGGTCGTCAGACGTAATCTTTTTGGTGCCATGTGTGTTGTTGGTCCTTTATGATTCACATTTGTCGAGTTGAAAGTGTTTGTGACAACAGAACCTGACCCTACAAAAACTTTACTCACTATTTGTCATCACCCAATGTACCCATTTTGTCACCTGTAGATTAGCAATTCATGTTACTCACCTCACGAATAATTCAATGAGAACCACAATAAATATCATTCGTAGTAAAATTTACAAACGTTTGTAGGTACAGAACGAAAGCAGTCTCATGACCTTTTTCTTCGTCCATGAAGATGCAAATGGCGTATTCGAGTACATTTCATAATCAACATTCAGATTATAACCCCATTTCTTATCATCGAGGACACCCACATCTGCATTAAACATGATGTTTTCATCAAACTTGCATGCAACGAAACTGTGAAAAATGAATCTAATTACAACTTACAAATGCATCCAAGGCTCTGGCTTTGAAATTAAGAAAATGAGTTGGTTTCGTTTCCCTGGCCATTATATACTAATTTTGGATGGCTATGCCCCATATATATATTTGTTATGGTCAAGTAAAATGTGAAAAAATCACTTAATGGTTATTAGAGTAATACAACACAATAATTTCAACCTCTATCACAATAATCGGATACAAAAATTGCAGAGCAGTGGTATGATGCATTATTCTTTGCTTTTTGGTTAGAATCAAGAAAATTAGCATCAGTTTAAAAAAAAGGTGCATTTAACCTATAAAAATGCAAACATCAAAACACTGCAAATGAATACTCGATTATTCAAGGATCATGTATGTCGAAATTTTAAAGCATTTACTTGAACAATGGCACCGTGATCCTTTGGAGATGTAAACGAATCCCATTCCATAACCTGAGTCTGCAACTATTATATTTTTTTACTGACACACATTCATGAAGTCTTTTACATAATACTCCACATAAAGACTATTGCTACATATTTGTTAGACACATGAATTCTTTTACATGTTACATAAAGTCTGCTGTGTGACGACCCGGGAATTTCCGACCAAATTTAAACTTAATTTCAATATAAACTCGACACGATAAGCAAAGTCTGTAATATTGAGTCTTAAAATTTGTGGAACTGTTTACATTAATACATTTGACCTTGACTATTCCCGACGATTCATGAACATTTGTTTATAAATAAATATGTATATATGTAAATGTAAGTATATATATTAAGTTGAAATTTTAAAATATAAATTAAAACATTTAAAATTAGATATATAAAATAAAGATACAAAATAATCTAGTTGTAATGAATCTATATATGATTTCTATTAAAATATATAAATATTAACTATTCAATAAATATAAGATAATATTACATAAATAATAAATGGTATTATATTAAAATGCAAGAATTAATATAAATTGGTATATTATTATTATCATTTAATAATTAATGTAATAAAATTTATCATTTTTTTTCCTAATATTATTATTTACCATTTATTATCACTAGTCACTTTATTAATAATATTAACATAAATAATATTACTATAAGTATTATTAGTAATAATAATATGTGTATACTTGTTAAGTATTAAAGTTTAAGCAATTGATATATAAATATAAGTATATAAATACATAAGATATACAAATACAAGATATAAAAATAGACATGGATATATACAGATACATATAGATAAGCGGGTAGATACATATATATAATAGGAAATTTGTATTATAAAAATAATTATTATTATTATTATTATTATTATTATTATTATTATTATTATTATTATTAATATATCTAATAATTTTTAATATAATATAAAAACAGATATTAACAGAACCTGATATATATAATCTGCGTTTTTTTTTTTTTGGTTGAAGGTCCCATCGACTCCCGTACAAATTTGGCTAGCAGTCTATTTCAACCTTTATTTTTCTTATCTTCTTCCTCATGTCTTTGTGTTAAACATGGATACCACTCACATCTTTTATAAAATGAATGAATTCTTCTCATTATTGAACCATCACCCTCTATATCAATTACAACAACCAGATATCATGAAATCAGTTAAATTCATTCAGTTTTTTTTTTTTTTTTTTTTTTTTACAGATAGCTCGACACCCTATCTTTCAACTTTTTGGCAATGTCACGATATCGTATCATATTTTAAAATCCTTAAACGTAGAAAGGTTAGAAATCTTCCGCTGAAACTGTTTGGAAAATCTCAAGTCTCAAATTTTTTTATCGAACTCCAATTCTTGAGTCAAAGATTAGAATTTTAAAAGTCAACGTTTGTTCTTCCTTTAAATTCAAGTTAATTGTTAAATTTTAAGTTCAATTGAGGATTGAGATAGTTTCTAGGAGTGTATTAAAATCTAATTCATGTTGTAAGTTTAGTCTAAAACGCTCCCTAAATCAAAATCAATTTTTTTTTCTTTATTTGCGTCGAGCAGTAGCAGCAATGCTGTGATAATATTATTTTTTTTTTTTTGTGTTTTCATAAAACAAACATCATAAACTGAATATTTTGTTGCTTTTGCAATTTAAAAACCTATTTGGATGTTTTGAGGAACTACGGAAGAATATCAGTCGACTTGAAGGTGAAGTAGAAGAAGTAGCAACTGTATGGGTTATATATTTATTATTGTGTTCCTTAACAGAAAGAAAACAGATAGAGTCGTGGTTCAGTGTGTTGGTAAGGGAACAGGAGGTCTCAAGTTCGAGTCTCGTTCGGGACATTTTTTTTAGAAAAGATTCTGAATGGGTATACACTCTTAAATTCATTTCCATTATTATTATTATAAATTTAAGTATTTTTGTTATTATTAGGATTATTATTATTGTTATTGTTAAGTATTAGTATTATTAGTATTGCATTATTTTAATTAGTATTATCGATGTCATCATTATGAAAAATAGTATAACGATGAAAATGAAAATTTTAAAGATGTTGTTAAAATTATAACTATCAAATTCTAAATATGAATATATATATATATATATATATATATATATATATATATATATATATATATATATATATATATATATATATATATATATATATATATATATATATATATATATATATTAAAATGGAATATCATTATTATTACTAATATTAACACTATTATTATTATTATGGTTATTATTACAAATAAAAGCCTTATATAAAAACATATTACAATACTTATTACTAAATCTTTCATTTTATTATCATTACCATAAGATTTATTATTAAAACTATCATTAACAGAAAAAGTAATATTTTTATAGTTATTATTATTAATATCATTATAATTATCACTAAGATTATTAACAATATTATTTTTAGTAATATTAAGTATTATCAATATTATCATTTCTACCATTACAAATAATATCTTGGTATTATTATAATTACTATATTTTAACAAACACACGATATATATATATATATATATATATATATATATATATATATATATATATATATATATATATATATATATATATATATATATATATATATATATATATATATATATATATATATATATATATATATATATATATATATATATATATATATATATATATTTAACACATATAATATAACAAAGGTTAATATTTTTATATAACAAAATGAATATAAGAAACGTATATATAATACTAATATAAAAAGTATATAACTAATAAATTTATATATATATTTGTTTGATTACAACTATGTATATTAATAAATATTCAATTGATATAGGTTCGTGAATCCGAGGCCAACCCTGCTTTGTTCAGTTGTTAAATGTCATCATATGTATTTTTATTACAAAATACATTAGGTGAGTTTATTTGATTCCCTTTTACTCTTTACATTTTTGGGACTGAGAATACATGCGCTGTTTTTATAATTGTTTTACGAAATAGACACGAGTAAATCAAAACTACATTATATGGTTGAATTATCGAAATCGAATATGCCCCTTTTTATTAAGTCTGGTAATCTAAGAGTTAGGGAACAGACACCCTAATTGACGCGAACTCTAAAGATAGATCTATCGGGCTCAACAAGCCCCATCCAAAGTACCGGATGCTTTAGTACTTCGAAATTTATATCATGTCCGAAGGAGGATCCCAGAATGATGTGGATATTCTTATATGTATATTGTGAATGTCGGTTACCAGGTGTTCAATCCATATGAATGATATTTTTGTCTCTATGCATGGGACGTATGTTTATGAGAAATGGAAATATGAAATCTTGTGGTCTATTAAAATTATGAAATAATTATTTATGATAAACTAATGAACTCACCAACCTTTTGGTTGACACTTGAAAGCATGTTTATTCTCAGGTATGAAAGAAACGTTCCGCTGTGCATTTGCTCATTTTAAAGACAGTATTTGGAGTCGATCATCGCAATGGAACCAGTTGTTGGTGACTTCGTCCAGATGGTTTAGGACGGGTCCTTTCAGTTGGTATCAGAGCGGTGGTCGTAGCTAACCAGGTCTGCATTAGTGTGTCTAACCGATAAGTCGTTAGGATGCTTTAGTGAGTCTGGACTTCGACCGTGTCTGCATGTCCAAAGTTTTGCTTATCATTCTGTGTCGAAAATCATCTGCTTATCATCCTTAGGAAATTACCTACTCATTATTCTTAGTCTAGACACATTTTACTGCATTGACTGCATGAATAGTGTATAGACAAAATTCAGATCTTAGCGTATCTGACAATTCATATCTTAGCGTATCTGACAATTCATATCTTGGCGTATCTGTTACTGTAGACCTTGCCTGATATCTCTCGTAAATTTCTCCTCAATTTAAGGGATCCTGGTACTATATATATCTATGTAAATTTTGCATTGAGAATACCATCCAACTATCAATTACTATCACTAAACTCTTCATATCAAAAATCTTTCCTGAGATCGCGTAAGATGGCCTCTACAAATCGATCAAATTCCTCTGACTCCGAAGACAGCGTGACAGGAGCATATCAATCAATCAACTATCGTGATTACTGGAGAAAATGGGGGTGGGTTCGCGACATACTCACTCTATGGAGAAGGGAAGAAGGTACTCCATATCATGAATCGAATCTACCACCTAACCTTGGAGTACTCGACCCGCTCACTGGCGAACCTGTTCGCAACACCGTTTATACCCTTTTTGCCAGAATTTTTCGTCTTGAGACTACCATTAATGGAACTAGAAAAGATATCCAATCTCTACCTCACATTGATAACCAACCAGGGTTAGTAGAAGAAGTTAAAGAACTCCGAGCTCGAGTGTTAACTTTAGAGAGCACGGTACACAGTCTGCAAACACCAGCAGTATCACCAACACCAGTCACATCACCAACCTTAGCACCAACAACACTAGTACCACCAACAACAACATCCGCATCACCAGCTTCGACATCTCATTCTATACCTCAAGTATAATCATCGTTCTACGTATCGTTCTATCTATTTTATTTTCGTTCGACATGGCGATTATGTAATCTCTAATGTTTTAGAAATTATATATTCTTGTTCTAATGATAAATCAAATGAGATCAATATCACATTAACTCATTAAATTCATGATTACATCTAAAGAAAATATATACGTATATATGTTTTCATAAAGATTGTAATTAAAAAAAAATTCTTTTGTACAAACTGTTAATGGTGAAAATATTTTAACGGGTAGGTAATACCCGAGGAGTATTTAGATATCATATTAATAAGTTATACTGTACATTCTTCGGAATTGATTCAACGATCATTTACTATCCTATTTACAACCACCGATTTACGTATCCATTCACCAAAGAATAACTATTTTCATTCAATTTCATATTTGGATTTTGATCTATCAGAATCCAACAAGTGGCATAATGAAGAAATAATGGACACAATAAAAATTGATTAGAAACAGACTAATTGACAATATGAAATTTTGTTAAGAAACCACGCTAACAAAATCCTAGCTAACTGTTCCTAGCTAACTGTTAATTCCATATTACATTTTATTTATCGCAATTTATTTTATCGCAATTTTAATTCTCGCAATTTTATTTATCGTTATTTAATTTCTGTTATTTACTTTACGCATTTTATTTATCGTCATTTAATTTCTGTATTTACTTTACGCACTTTAAATATCGGGACACGTATACAAAGTTTTGACATATCATATCGACACATCTATATATATTATTTGGAATCACCATAGACACTCTATATGCAGTAATGATCGAGTTCTCTATACAGGGTTGAGGTTGATTTTATAATAATATATATACTTTGAGTTGTGATCGAGTCTGAGACGTATATGGGTCACGAAACGTATTAATTAATTCGAATATTATATATTAAACTGTATATGAATTACTGGACTGTTACTGTGGACTATCAACTGTGGACTACCAACACTGGACAATTAAAATGAATTAAAATATTGATTATAACATATGAAACTAAACAATTCTTCAAGTTTTCCACTTGATTTCATTTTAAACCCCATTCGTATCATCACAATTACAATCTGCATTCAAACCTTTCATGATTCTTGAAAACACTTCAATCGATAGGATGAATCAACCGCACTTCATCTACGGAAGGAAA
The DNA here is from genome assembly GCF_046630445.1 of Rutidosis leptorrhynchoides. NCBI lineage: Eukaryota > Viridiplantae > Streptophyta > Magnoliopsida > Asterales > Asteraceae > Rutidosis > Rutidosis leptorrhynchoides. The sequence goes on along the minus strand of NC_092342.1, from coordinate 110,710,309 downwards.
GATTTGTGCATATAGTTATGCACCTGAGAAACTCTCGGCAACTGAGTAAAAGTTTAACACGTAGCCGTGTCAGATCCTTTGGCGTTTATTTAGCAAAAATAACTTTGTGATCCCTTTTCAAAGTAGCAAATTTTGTCACAGCTTCAGCAAATCAACTTCGACTTTTCGTTCGAAACAACCTCATTATCACCTTGACTAATATGTATGTTCATTTATTGTTACCGGGAACCTTTTATATTCCACCATATTACCGTCAGCGTTTAATCATCTAAAAACACAATTTTCTTGAAATCATCTCGGATCGATAACAAATGATTCAGATAGGGTAGCAGTAAATGTAGAGGAATCGGCAATCAGTACTTTGAAAACTCACAGCATATCTACATCAACAGTTATATGTATGACATTTATCTCTTAGAATTATGATCTCTCATTCTGAAATTCTGAAAAACACTCAGTCACAAATCAATACTCTGAATGTTGAAAAATCTGAATGAAGCAGCAAAAACTGTAGATAACCGTAAACGACCATAATCATCAAAAGTTTGATGATAAATATTAGTATGTTGGAAAAGCTCAGAAAAGTTGGAACTGGAAAACGGATTGAGCTAACCGTAAAGAAAACCAAGGAGAAATACAAGTAACATACCCTAAATTCATAGAACCCAGATAAATCTAGATCCGTTGAAATCTTTAGAGAATATCTTGCTCCGAAGTCATGTTAAAATCTTGCGGAAAATCTTTCTCCATCAACCATCGAACTTAGAAATTCCAAAATATCATCATCAATATCTTCGATATTTCTGAGGATATTTTCATAAATATTCTCGTCCGAAATTATATACCTCCTCGTGCTTCCTGTGTATCATTATATTGGAAACATTCAATAGAAAATTTAGTACCGAAAAGCTGATTATGTGAAATTATGAAGAAAGCCGTGGACAAATCACAAAGAATAAGTTTGACTACAAAGAATCCAAATGATTCAATGTCTGCTAAAGTCTTTAGTGAATATCTTGCTCCTTACTCTAAACCCTTGCAGATAATAGTTTCTATCATCCTCTGATCTTAAATATTCAAAGATATTATCGTATCTTTCATTATAAATATCCTCGATATTTTTGAATATATTTTCATAACTAATCTTATCCGAAATCATTTATCTCTTTGAGATATCAGTGTTACATCATATAGAAACTGTTAGTTTCTATATTCTGTAAAATTTCGAATTTAAAATATGAATGTTTTTGAAGTAGTGTTGGGAACTGATGCATGAGTGAGTATAATATAATGACACTTGATCACCGTGATTATATTACAGTAAGTCATGCTGAGTTTCTAATGAAATGTGATGATTCACATATCATAACGTCATCATGTGCCATGTTACACGACTCGTTCATTCTACTTCACCTCCGAACATATCAAGAAAATATATTCTTGATAGTTCTATTCTCAGTGATTCTGGTAATTTGACAAATCAAACCGTGCTATCACATTCCTTCCTGCTTCGAACATTATAATCATTCGAGACTCTATATCTACAAATTCTGGACCATTATTCGCTTGACTTGAAGTCGGGAAGAGGAAACAAAAGCATAAAGCTTTGAAATATAAGGGAGAATATAAAGCCCGATAACAACACATAAATTACAAACCGTGTATATCAATGTTTATCGCAACATAAAAACACGGGAGAATTAAAAACATTATAAACCCAAGGGCGAAGTAGAAGAAAGCAGATTCCTCTGGTGGAAGTTGGAAAAGGAGAATGATCATTGTGATAGTTAGAATAAGAACAAGGATCGGAACTGGATTAAGCATTTTCACAAACTTTTGGATGTATGAACTAAGAAAAAAAGTATAGAAATGGTGAAAGTAATAGAACGGAAGAAGTACATTTATAGTGAAAATACCAGACAAAGAAATCAAGCAGATCACCGCATTTAATTCGAGAGATCTTAATTTCCTTATTCGCCGAAGAATCAAATCTTTTTGATTACGAAGATTTCTTTAAATCCCTTGAATTCCGGAATTCAACTCCGATCTGTCAAAAGTTAAGACGCACCTTAAATTCTAAAAACAACCGTGACTACGTCACAGGTTAAGACGAATCTCATTTACTCATTTCCTTCTTTCATGATAACTTCACTCGTACACTTCGAATAATCGAATTATTTTATCCAGGCTACACCCTGTGATAAAATTCTATTTATCAACTCATATTTTCCATGAAAACATTTTTATTGTTAGCCATGACAACCTCACTCAAATTTCGGGACGAAATTTCTTTAACGGGTAGGCACTGTGACGACCCAGGAATTTCCGACCAAATTTAAACTTAATTTCAATATAAACTCGACACGATAAGCAAAGTCTGTAATATTGAGTCTTAAAATTTGTGGAACTGTTTACATTAATACATTTGACCTTGACTATTCCCGACGATTCATGAACATTTGTTTATAAATAAATATGTATATATGTAAATGTAAGTATATATATTAAGTTGAAATTTTAAAATATAAATTAAAACATTTAAAATTAGATATATAAAATAAAGATACAAAATAATCTAGTTGTAATGAATCTATATATGATTTCTATTAAAATATATAAATATTAACTATTCAATAAATATAAGATAATATTACATAAATAATAAATGGTATTATATTAAAATGCAAGAATTAATATAAATTGGTATATTATTATTATCATTTAATAATTTAATGTAATAAAATTTATCATTTTTGTTCCTAATATTATTATTTACCATTTATTATCACTAGTCACTTTATTAATAATATTAACATAAATAATATTACTATAAGTATTATTAGTAATAATAATATGTGTATACTTGTTAAGTATTAAAGTTTAAGGAATTGATATATAAATATAAGTATATAAATACATAAGATATACAAATACAAGATATAAAAATAGACATGGATATATACAGATACATATAGATAAGCGGGTAGATACATATATATAATAGGAAATTTGTATTATAAAAATAATTATTATTATTATTATTATTATTATTATTATTATTATTATTATTAATATATCTAATAATTTTTAATATAATATAAAAACAGATATTAACAGAACCTGATATATATAATCTGCGTTTTTTTTTTTTGGTTGAAGGTCCCATCGACTCCCGTACAAATTTGGTTAGCAGTCTATTTCAACCTTTATTTTTCTTATCTTCTTCCTCATGTCTTTGTGTTAAACATGGATACCACTCACATCTTTAATAAAATGAACGAATTCTTCTCATTATTTAACCATCACCCTCTATATCAATTACAATAACCAGATATCATGAAATCAGTTAAATTCATTCAGTTTTTTTTTTTTTTTTTACAGATAGCTCGACACCCTATCTTTCAACTTTTTGGCAATGTCACGATATCGTATCATATTTTAAAATCCTTAAACGTAGAAAGGTTAGAAATCTTCCACTGAAACTGTTTGGAAAATCTCAAGTCTCAAATTTTTTTATCGAACTCCAATTCTTGAGTCAAAGATTAGAATTTTAAAAGTCAACGTTTGTTCTTCCTTTAAATTCAAGTTAATTGTTAAATTTTAAGTTCAATTGAGGATTGAGATAGTTTCTAGGAGTGTATTAAAATCTAATTCATGATGTAAGTTTAGTCTAAAACGCTCCCTAAATCAAAATCAATTTTTTTTTTCTTTATTTGCGTCGAGCAGTAGCAGCAATGCTGCGATAATATTATTTTTTTTTTTCGTGTTTTCATAAAACAAACATCATAAACTGAATATTTTGTTGCTTTTGCAATTTAAAAACCTATTTGGATGTTTTGAGGAACTACGGAAGAATATCAGTCGACTTGAAGGTGAAGTAGAAGAAGTAGCAACTGTATGGGTTATATATTTATTATTGTGTTCCTTAACAGAAAGAAAACAGATAGAGTCGTGGTTCAGTATGTTGGTAAGGGAACGGGAGGTCTCAAGTTCGAGTCTCGTTCGGGACATTTCTTTTTAGAAAAGATTCTGAATGGGTATACACTCTTAAATTCATTTCCATTATTATTATTATAAATTTAAGTATTTTTGTTATTATTAGGATTATTATTATTGTTATTGTTAAGTATTAGTATTATTAGTATTGCATTATTTTAATTAGTATTATCGATGTCATCATTATGAAAAATAGTATAACGATGAAAATGAAAATTTTAAAGATGTTGTTAAAATTATAACTATCAAATTCTAAATATGAATATATATATATATATATATATATATATATATATATATATATATATATATATATATATATATATATTAAAATGGAATATCATTATTATTACTAATATTAACACTATTATTATTATTATGGTTATTATTACAAATAAAAGCCTTATATAAAAACATATTACAATACTTATTACTAAATCTTTCATTTTATTATCATTACCATAAGATTTATTATTAAAACTATCATTAACAGAAAAAGTAATATTTTTATAGTTATTATTATTAATATCATTATAATTATCACTAAGATTATTAACAATATTATTTTTAGTAATATTAAGTATTATCAATATTATCATTTCTACCATTACAAATAATATCTTGGTATTATTATAATTACTATATTTTAACAAACACACGATATATATATATATTTAACACATATAATATAACAAAGGTTAATATTTTTATATAACAAAATAAATATAAGAAACGTATATATAATACTAATATAAAACGTATATAACTAATAAATTTATATATATATTTGTTTGATTACAACTATGTATATTAATAAATATTCAATTGATATAGGTTCGTGAATCCGAGGCCAACCCTGCTTTGTTCAGTTGTTAAATGTCATCATATGTATTTTTATTACAAAATACATTAGGTAAGTTTATTTGATTCCCTTTTACTCTTTACATTTTTGGGACTGAGAATACATGCGCTGTTTTTATAATTGTTTTACGAAATAGACACGAGTAAATCAAAACTACATTATATGGTTGAATTATCGAAATCGAATATGCCCCTTTTTATTAAGTCTGGTAATCTAAGAGTTAGGGAACAGACACCCTAATTGACGCGAACTCTAAAGATAGATCTATCGGGCTCAACAAGCCCCATCCAAAGTACCGGATGCTTTAGTACTTCGAAATTTATATCATGTCCGAAGGAGGATCCCGGAATGATGGGGATATTCTTATATGTATATTGTGAATGTCGGTTACCAGGTGTTCAGTCCATATGAATGATATTTTTGTCTCTATGCATGGGACGTATGTTTATGAGAAATGGAAATATGAAATCTTGTGGTCTATTAAAATTATGAAATGATTATTTATGATAAACTAATGAACTCACCAACCTTTTGGTTGACACTTGAAAGCATGTTTATTCTCAGGTATGAAAGAAACGTTCCGCTGTGCATTTGCTCATTTTAAAGACAGTATTTGGAGTCGATCATCGCAATGGAACCAGTTGTTGGTGACTTCGTCCAGATGGTTTAGGACGGGTCCTTTCATGCTGCTACATATTACATTAAGTCTACATATGCATAAACTCTATAGCATATTATTGCATAAAGTCTTTTACAAACTAACCAACGTGTAAATTGCCAGCACTATCTAAAATTGTTGATCTAAACCTATAACCTTGCATTGTTGTTAGCAAATTGTACACTCTATATGTATACACTCAAAGTATACACTCAAAAAGTACCGCACAATTCTAACGAATACAACACCTCATTTAGCTTATGACTAATAATATGATGTTTAATGGGGTTTTAAACTTAGTACAAACTTCAAGTGAAACATAATGCTAAGATTATTAACCAAGCAATAGTTTTCATAAACATGGTGCGTCAACAGTTGCATCAGAATGATTTTATGAATTCATTTTATCGTAAAAATTAAATAATACAAAATCCAATCAACCAATTTCTTGCAAGAAATGCTTTAGTTGACCTTCAAAGTTATCATCTTTATGTTTCAAGAAATCACCACTAACTTTTTCAAGAGTTGAAATTTGCAAAATTATATGAAACAAAATCATAAGAATATGAAAGCAACCACTACACAAATCCATTACAAGTAATCTAAGTTCATTAAAACCATGAATGTTGCAAATTTTGATCTTGAGTAAAGGATCTCTCTTTATTGGGAGAACTACATTTTCAAGAGAGCCTATTTACAATCCGATCAATAATAATATTAATTTCTATAATTGAATTCCCAGAAAAGCACATACCTAATCTAAAGCAGGATAATGAGAGTAAACCCATTTAAATAGATGAAACTCTGAGTCAATAGCAGGAGTGAAATACATGAAGCAGATAATTATGTTATAACAACGGACCTGCAAAATTAACCATCGATTATTTTGCATCTAATATAGAACGCAAAACGTCGGTTATAACCATCGATTAAAGCCACCACAAACCTTCGATTTTTAAACCACAACGTGGTGGTTACAACCATCGGAAACTATCGAATTTTTTGCCATGGAAACCGTCATTTTTTTGGCCATCGCAACCGTCTTTTTTTGTCTGTCTTTTTCCAGCGAATGTGGAAGCTGATCTGAAAGAAGCAGATCTGAAATTGGCGGAGAAGAGTTTTTTGGCCATGAAAACCGATTTTTTAATTTTTTTTGCCATCGACACCGTCGCTTTTTTGTTTATCCAGTGACAGTAGAAGCTGAGGTGAAAGAAGCAGATCTGTAATTGGTGAAGGTGGTAGAAGTGAGAAGAAGCTGGTGTTGAAGTAAGAGGTGGAACGACTGTGTTAGGGAATAGAGGAGAAGCTTTGAAACTGAATGTTGGAGCAGCAGGTTGAAATGGTTGTAGTATTTCGGTTGGCAGTTGGGGAAGATTTGGGGAAATTAGGGTTTGTAGGTTGAAGGATTTGGGAGAGAATGGGGATGGAAGATCCTAGAAAGTGGGTGAAGAAGAGTGTAGTGCTACAGTGTCGGGTTGTGGTGTGTAGTCGGGTTAACTCATTTGAAATTTGATAGTAGTTACTATTAATGAAAGGTCTTAGCCAATTAAATTTTGACACCATTTACCACAATTTATATATATATAAATAAGTTACATACATTACTTTAGGATATATTATTTAAAGGGCATATGACGTTAGTAATTAAGTTTTCTAGACACATGTGTTTGGGTAAAAACTTAAAAATATAAGAACCTTCCAAAACGCATTGTCAACTTTTTTTCAAAAGATAAGAACAAATAGAACCTTCCAAAACTCATCGTGGACGTTTTTAAAAATGAAGAAATACTCTATATTACTCTCTAGTTATCAAGCAATTCAAATGTTAGATATTTTTTTAATTTCACACCTAACTACAAATGAAAACCCACCCTTTGTTTCAAATTCATATGTGGATCTACAAAATTTCAGCAATTCACATTTTATAAGTTCATTCGTGTTCATCTCCTAGAATCACACTTCCTAGAAACTCTGACGGCTATGAAACTCCGACAGCTCTGAAACTTCGGCGACTTTGTGGTGACCGGGATCAACATAGAGATTGCATAGTGTTTATGAAGACTCAATCTTCATGTACCTAATCTCTACTTTGTAGCGACTTTTGGGAATTTATAGGGTTGGATAGTTGACTTTCTTGGACCATTGTTTGAGCCTAAACTGGGTCATTTTGTCTGATTTTCGTACACCCATTTTTAACCAGTTTTACAATTACCGAAAGTTAAGCACTTTTATCTTTAAACCGGGTAGGCACGAGCAGATCCTAGGTTAAATTGGCCAGAACATGGTTAGTTATCCGTTGAAACTGGTGATGTGTGTTTTCTACACATAAATAAATTAAACTAAACCTATTAATTAACTTCACACAAATGAACAACTATCTCATTCGTATGTAACTAGCACAGGTAAGTTTAGGTTTGTTCACAGGAAGCAGTTGAATTTAAGAATTTAAAACTAGTAATTATTCTAAGTAAAAATTAAGGGAGTTTGGTTTTAAAACTAAATAAACTAAGAAACGCAAATCAAAACAAATACAAATTCAATGAGACAAGGGTATTCACTTATATTCAGTTTTCTAGGATATGGATTGCTTTTATTAAGATTAACTAATTAGTAAGATAAGTTGGTGTCCCTTACTTAGATACTAATTATCATGAAAACGTAAGTTAATAACGCCGATTTCCCTCATGCTACTTAAGAATACAATCAATCAAACTAACTACTCAAGATAGTGATTTAAATGATTGATAAACTGGTGTTCCTTTTTAGCTTCACAATTATCTACTCAATTGATGGTTTAGCAAATAAGTCTAATTACACTAGTTTCCAGCATGCAATTCAACCAATCTAGACTAACTTTCAATAAGTAGAAAAGTTTATCAATATAATAACGTTCGTTACTTCAATCAATAGACTTAAAACATAATGGATCAATCAATGGGAGCAATTAAGAATCATGGATCAAGAGCAATCAATTTAAATATACATAAATATTAGCAATCCTTCACCTAGGTTCAATCATCTAAGTGAATACTAAAGATTTAGCTACTCATGGTGATAATAAAAGCAAACAAGCATAAAGATAAACAATAATCAACCATTGTAAATATTAATATAAAATATAAGAGTTTACTAATGATTAACAATTGAAATCCTAGTGTTTAGATGCTCCAAAATACCATAGAAAGCTATAAAAAACGTAATCTTAACTACAAAATTCGTAAAAGAAAAACTGAATACAAAGTTGGGGTTTTGTGGCCTATTTTTAGGAGGAAAAATAATCTGCTGGCCGACATGGAACTCGCGACCGCGACATAGGACCTGTTTGGTTATTCTGCACTTCGCTACCATAATAAATGGAATCGTGACCGCGAGCTAACATTTAATTTAACTCAAATTATGTTCAATTCTCATGCTCGTAATGTACAATCTCGTGCCCGGAATGTAGAGTCTCGTGACCGCGATCTAGGATCTCGCGATCGCGAGATAAAAACATATACAACATATCTCGTATTTAATTTGTATTTTTGCTTTGTTTTGACCAATGCTGCTGAATCTATAACAAAAACATCCAAAATGCACTCATTAAGACCCCTTGAGTTGAAATTATTATTTATGATATCCAGTAACCAAAGTCTTCGATCTTCCTCCAAAATATAACAAATGAAACCGATATCGCGAATTATAATATGTATAAATGAGGCGATATCAACCGAGAAAAGAGTCAGTTTTGGATAAATTATTTTCAACTATAACAACCCTCATTTTTCCACTCTAAAATGACTAAAATGCCCCCATAGTTTCATTGCTGTTTTGTACATCAGTATTATTATTATTAGGGTTGTTATCCAGACATATTAAATAAAGTAATTAATACTCGTATTTAATGAACTAAACCCTAACCCTAACCCTAGTATTTATTATTATTATTATTATTATTATTATTATTATTATTATTATTATTATTAATATTATTATTATTCTTATTATTTTTATTATTATTATTATTATTATTATTATTATTATTATTATTATTATTATTATTATTATTATTATTATTATTCTTATTATTATTATTATTATAAAGGTAAATATATGTAAATGAGTATAAAATTATGTGTGTATATATAAAATGATTAAGTTATGGGTATTAATTATAAAATTTGTAAAATAAATATTTATAAGTATATATGTCGAATTATATATATAAATTGTAAGAGCCTGTTTCCAGTTTCAGTTCAATGGGACGCCGTCCCAATATCTGGACGTCGTCCTCCCTTTTGAAACTGGACGTCGTCCTAATTGCTGGACGTCGTCCAAATGTACTGACTGGCCAGCTGTGTAACTTGTTTTTAAAAAAGGGCATTTTGGTCAATTCACTTGGGTGTCGGTTTGGAGCCTACAAAGCTGATCCATTGGCCATTTGTGAATCTCATTCACCCACACAAACACTCTCATCCATATCTAGAGAGAGAGAAAGAGTTTAGAGAGAGAGCTTGATTTGGAGAAGAAGGAGTCGGATTCTCACCAAAGCGCGAGTTTTAAAGTTGTTCATCTCGTTCACGGCTACGTTGTGGTAGTATTGGTAAGTTCAAACTCCGAATTTCATTTGTTAGATTTGATATTCAAGTTAGGGTTTGAGATTGATTAGTTGTGAAACCCTTTTTGATGATGAAGTGGGTTTATGGTGACTAGTTATTGTGGTCACTTGGCGGGTTTTGGGTTGGTTGACATTTTAGCCATGACTAGGCTTTGATAATGGGTATAATCACTAGTGTTAGTGATTATGGGAAGTGTTGGAACCCATTTTGGGTATCGGGTTGACTAATTTTGAAATGGGTCAAAATTAGGGTTTGGTGTCATTTTGGGCAAGACGAGTGTTTAACACTTGTGTTTGGGTTTAATTGGCGTATTAGGACCATTTTCACTTGTGTTAGTGATTATTGGTTAGTTTGGGCACGGTTTGTGCTTGGAAGTGCAATTGGGTCGAAATTGCACTAAGTATCAATTGGGTTGGTTTGTAAGTCCACCCTAATTGTGTTGTTTGTATTGTGATAATGGAATAGGTACTTTCCATTGACGTGTTGCGGATTTGTTCGGTTGCATTCATCAAGACGATAAGGTGAGTGTTAATATCCTATGTGCATATGTATGTGTAGGATGGGTGCTGATGTGTGCGATGGGTAGTACGAAATACTAAATACGATATAATTTTACACAAGTTATTTATTTATTTATAGAATGGGATATACCTAAACCTTGCTACAACACTTATAGCCAGTGTACCTAATCGTAGAGTAGTGTAGTTTTTAGTAAGTCCGGTTCGTTCCACAGGGATACAGCTAAGGTTAACGCTATATTTATTTTAAACTATATTTGTATAAATAAATATATATATATATATATATATATATATATATATATATATATATATATATATATATATATATATATATATATATATATATATATATATATATATATATATATATATATATATATATAGTATTATTATTATAAAAGTGGGGTTTTACCGTTTAATGACCGGTTTGTCGATTTTCCGTCTTAAATCACAATTAAAACCTAATGTAAAATATTAAATATAACTTGATTTAAAGCGTAAAGTAAATGACGATAAATAAAAGTGCGATAAATAAAAGTGCAGTAATTTAAAGTACGATAAATAAAATGACGATAAATAAAATGACGGTAAATAAAAGTACGATGAGATATAAATTAAAGGAATTATGCTTATTTAAACTTCCGTAATCATGATGTTTGACCTGTTGATTTTAATTTATTACCATGGGTTAATTGTCCTTTATCCTGGATTATTCGATATGTCCATCTGGTTTTGTCCATAATTGTCCATCTGTCATAATTATAAAGTGCGAGAGTCTTCGTCAAATTAACCTTATCCCCGAAGTCAAATATTCCAACTAATTGGGGACTTAAACTGTAACAAGGTCTTAATACTTTGTTTAATGAATACACCAGGTTATCGACTGCGTGTAATCCAAAGTTTTAATACTTTATTAACAATTACACCAATTACCCTTGAATGTAATCCACCCCTGTTTTAATGAGTCCAGTGACTATTAATCCATCCCCGTGTCCCGTTAAATGAATAATTATTAGTATTTATAGATATCCCGCCCACCGTACCCAGTCAAACGTATGTGGTTATATATAAATACGTCAAATTATAAATCTCTATATTAAATCAACAAGATATCATTTAATTAATATAAAGCCCATTAATAGCCCATAGTCTAATTTCCACAAGTGTCGGTCTTTTGTTCAAACCCCAATTATGGTCCAAAGCCCGATAACCCAGTCTTAATATTTAGTCCAACATCACGATTACTTCGGCTTAAATAAACATAATAATAACTTAGCTACGAGACATTAATTTAAAAATGTTGAACATAACTTACAATGAGTATTAATCGCGTAGTGTTACACGGACAGAATTTTGACTTACAAACTTAAAACATTCGACACTATAACCTTATTATTATTAACTTAATATTAAAAATATAATTATAAAATATAAATATATTGAGAGAGAGTGAATATCAGTTGATGAAGGTGTGTATAAACTCGGCTGAACTCGAATCACTTTTTTATTCTTCACACTTTATACATCAGTGATTTTGATACAATGGTATGAACAATGATAGTAACGATGTGGTTTACAGTTCCACATGACTATAAAAATTTAGATCCTTTAAGGAAATTGGATCTTTATGAAAACATTTGATCTTTTGAAAATTCATTCTAGCTTTTACCCTAGATAAGTTTTCTGGAATAACCCTTCATCAGTGTTGCAAAATGTTTTTGTGGGTTTTGTGGGTTTCAGATTTTTAAAATTTTAGCTCAAAACTTGCGGTTTTGTGTCACCCACTTGCTAACCTTGTATTAGGAAAGCAACACATCCAGTATACTTGCTCCGTATATTACCTTTCGGTAAACTACCGTCTGGTTGTAAAGGAAAGCGTTGAATAAGCAATTGTTAAGGCAATGTCTAATGACATGCAGATGTTCATGGTCCACAATGTGTCAGATGCAATTACTATCCTTTGTAGGAGCAATAGCAAATATCACCCTATAATTTTTCGGTCTGGTGCAAGGTCCTGTCTTCGACCATGCTATGCAACCACCGTTCTTACGGTTGACACCTGATTTGGTTCAGGTGACCTAATGAATTCCAGGTGAATTTCTAGGATTTTACGTTCAATGGTAATGAACACATTAAAAAAAGATTTTTCAGAAAATAAATCGGTTTGTAATTTTGATCAAAATATTTTCTCGTTCAAGCTCGAGTTTAGATATCATCGAATTCTATGAGTTTGTAATTCTCAATCTTTAAGGTCAATCTCAAGGATTAAGTAATATCAGTCTTAAAAGCTGATTTTTGATCTTTACGGAGATTATCCTTTCTGGGAATCTGATTCATTAGTCTTATAAGCTAATTTGCACGGTGCCCCCCATTGTACAAGACATATCCTCTCATGGATAGGATAAGTCTGACCACTTGGCGACCCTATTTGATGCTGAGGTCCGTGAATTTCTAGCTGATTTTCGAGAAAACTTTTCAAGGTTTTTCATAGACTATACAACTGGTCTGGACGACAACTTCCTGACCTAAATCAAGAAGTGCGTGTCTTTTTCTCGGAAGACTTTACTTCCTTTTAAATTCCATTTATATTACAATAAACTGGGTAAAACTGATTCATATCGTCCAAAACAAAAGTATCTTCAATTATTTGCACAAAAATATGTGATATATGTTCTAAATAACTTGGTAAATATTTCCCACACTTGGATTTTATTTTTCTTTCTTTGCCTTTTTATTCTCTTCTATTCTATTTTAAATGAATTCAAGCATTTTGGGTTGTTTATCAATTTATGTCCTTTTCGAGGTACCAATAATTTCGGTGTTAACACCTAGTTTTATCGTTCATAAATATGTATAAACATGATTTTGAGTTCATTTAGTTGAAATTTTTTTTAAAATTTTACTAGAAGTGGGTAGTCAGTTTATAAGACTAGGGTTGTTATTTATTATCAGAGAGCACTAGATTCTAATTCAACTACTGCTTTATTAGTATTTTAATGGTGGCTATTAAACCAAGTGTATAAGTCAAATGTTTAAAATCGAAAGAATTTAATCCCTTCCCACACTTAAGATCTTGCAATGCCCTCATTTGCAAGAAATCAGTAACAATTTAAATTATTGAGGGTAATTAGCGTAGAAAAATGATTAAATTTTACCAAAGTTTCCAAACATATTGTTCTTTGTTTGAATGATAAATGGTGCAGTTGTTCATTCCTGCAGTTGTTATTTCACATATATTTTGCATCTTGTCTTCAAAATTAGTTGCTTTTGCTGAACTTATTGCCAGTCTTTGAAAGTTCGATGTTTTACCCTGTTGTGTTCATGAGATAAAATACATACAATACAAATATAAACATGCATGGTATTTTGAAATGGGACTTAATATCCCACTTTCAAATTACAAAAATGAAATATTAGTACAAAATAATAAAAAAGTTAAAAAATTACATAAAAATATCAAAATATCAAATGTTTAAACAATAATAGATAAAAATGATAAAAGATAAGAAATCACCAATGGAACACTATCAATCTGGATAGGGATTTCAGTTCATGTCATTGCTCGGGTTCCATGGTTGGTGATAGGTGTCCTGATAGGCTTGGTTGGGGTCGTACAGGTTAAAGGGCGGTCGCATATCAGGCTGATGTGCTGGATAGTTAGCAGGTCGAGTCGGGATGTAGTTATGTGGTACCTGATATGATAGCTGGCTCATGATTTGGTACTGATGAACTTGCCAGCTATCGTGTTGGTGTCACCTGGATTGCTCATACTCATCCGCAGCTCTCCACTGCTCATACTGACGATGCCTAGCTTGGTTATTCATTTCCACCTCGTCTACATGCTGGAAGACATCAGTATAACTATCCCTATTGACATCCCTAATGTCATCTGCTTCCTCCATCTCCTCATCCGAACCCCTCTCTACCTGTGGATGGTTGCCCCGATATGGTATTGGCCGATTGTGACTCCGAGTTAGTGAAATGTCCCGTTCATATTGATTATAAACGTTCCATATTAATTGATTTCGTTGCGAGGTTTTGACCTCTATATGAGACGTTTTTCAAAGACTGCATTCATTTTTAAAACAACCATAACCTTTATTTTATCAATAAAGGTTTCAAAGGCATTACGTAGATTATCAAATAATGATAATCTAAAATATACTGTTTACACACGACCATTACATAATGGTTTACAATAGAAATATATTACATCGACATATGTTTCTTGAATGCAGTTTTTACATAATATCATATAAACATGGACTCCAAATCTTGTCCTTATTTTAGTATGCAACAGCGGAAGCTCTTAATATTCACCTGAGAATAAACATGCTTTAAACGTCAACATACATTAAATGTCGTTACAACGATAATCGTTACATATATGTCTCGTTTCAAAATCATTAAGTTAGTAGTCTTGTTTTTACATATGTAGTTCATTATTAATATACTTAATGATATGTTTACTTATCATAATATCATGTTAACTATATATATAACCATATATATGTCATCATATAGTTTTTACAAGTTTTAACGTTCGTGAATCACCGGTCAACTTGGGTGGTCAATTGTCTATATGAAACCTATTTCAATTAATCATGTCTTAACAAGTTTGATTGCTTAATATGTTGGAAACACTTAATCATGTAAATAACAACTTCATTTAATATATATATATAAACATGGAAAAGTTCAGGTCACTACAGTTAGTACCTTTGCACCTTGATATACCTGCAAACCTATAGTATCAGTTTGTTCCTCAACCACCATCATTGGACCCCCGTGTTCCCTATCTACACCTAAATACTCTCCAATGAGAGTAACAAAAATTCCTCCTCCTATTATTCTCTCGTCCTGTATACCTTCCACAACTTTGGACAAATAATAACCAACACAGTAGGGGATATTAACAAAGCCTTTAGTGTCTCGAATGCACTTAAGGTAGAATAAATTGTTTAGAGTCATTTTCTCCTTGTTTCTACCTCTTTGTGTAATCGAGTTTGCTAAAAATCTATGTATTATACAGAGCTCTGCTTTATTAATATCTAAATAGGAGTGTCTTCCTCCCCGTGTAAATACATTAAAATTTGACATACGCCTCCAAATGGCGTTAGCATCAAAATCTCTATCTACCCTCTCACCTTGATAAATTAAAGCTGTACAATCAGGTGATAATAATTCAGTGGGGGTGTAAATCTGTAAAGCCCTAGCCATGTCTATCATGGAAATCCTGTACATCCTACCTCCAAGTAAAAATCTAAGAAAAGTCTTATCATCTAACCTATCTACATTCTTATTTAAGGCTATAGTACTCATTAGCTCAACACACCACTCCTTATATACAGGCCTACGAGTGGTAAATAAACGTTCCCAATCAGGAAAAGAAGAGTTGCCATACCTTTGGATTAGTAATAGCCTAACTGAGTTAGCTAGGTTGACCCTTTCCAAAGGCTCCCAATCTATAACCTTTGGTACTTCCACATTTTTGGTGCAAAGCTTAAATTAGTTATGTTGGTACGTTGGGTAATCTCTCTAGCTTCTATCAAACCTTAGATTGGGATGTAACTCCTGTTCATGAATTCTTGAGTGTTCTATTACCTGGTGAACCAGAAATTGTATGTAGGCAATGAAAAATTGTGGTTCCTGTTCATAATATTGTACGTGTTGATCATAATGTTGTTATTCTTGCTGTGGCTCAGGTGGCATCTCTGGCTGTGGTTCTTGTTCAGGTTGTCTTGACGATGATGCATCGTCAGTATCTGTATTTCTCTGCAAAACATATTAAACACAAAATTTGTGCATCCAAATATGCATTAGTGTTAGCAAAATAACAAATTAACACAATTACAATAACATGTTTAATCCATATTAAACTTATACTCATTTTCATATTTTTATCAATTCTACAATTTTTCAAATAAGCATATATAAAAATGCATACAAAGTTCATAAGCATTCAACTCAAATAACATGTTTAAATAACCATTACTAGCAATTAAACAAGTTTCAAATGGCATTCATATCAAAATAATCAAGTTCATGAATTTTAAACTTAAAAAGTCCACTTTGATGCTCAAAAATCATGTTTAGGATCAAAGTTTGGATCATTTAGCAACCTAAACATGTTACACTACTTAATTTAGCAATAATTCATAACAAAAATTGGCCATAACCTGTTTATATCAAAAAGTCCCAAATTGCTCAAGAACACAAACCCTAGATTGTTAAAATTTTGAAGTTTGAAGCTTCTAATCATGTTAAATAGCATCAATTTAGGTTATACAAGAATAATATATGAATAATTTAACTCTAATTACACTAGAAATTATCAAAATCAAATTAGGTAAAAATTTGCTCAAGAACACTATAATTCGAATTTAAAGAGTTTTAGGAGTGGAATTTGTAGTGACCCGAACTTTTCCATGTTTGTATATTAATTGAAAACTATATTTGCATGATTAAATGTTTCTAACATGTTAAGCAATTAAACTTGTTAAGACTTGATTATTTGAAATGAGTTTCATGTAGACAATTGACCACCCAAGTTGACCGGCGATTCACGAACGTTAAAAACTTGTAAAAACTACATGATGATATATATATATATATATATATATATATATATATATATATATATATATATATATATATATATATATATATATATATATATATATAGTTAACATGATATTTTGATAAGTAAGTATCTCACTAAGTATATTAACAATGAGTTATAAACATAAAAATGAGACTATTGAATTAAGAAACTCAAAACGATATATATAACGATTTTTGTTATAACAACGTCTTACTAAATACATACGAATCATATTAAGATATTGATACATTATGTATAACATGATAAAATGATAATTAAATATATCATTAAGTGTGTTAACAATGAACTACATATGTAAAACAAGACTACTAACTTAAGAGTTTCGAAATGAGTTATATATGCAACGATTGTCGTTGTAACAACGTATATATATATATATATATATATATATATATATATATATATATATATATATATATATATATATCGTATTAAGATATATTCATACACCATGTTATCATGATAATATGATAATTTAACATCTCATTTGATATAATAAACAATGGATTAATTACATTTAACAGGATCGTTAACTTAAAGGTTTCGAAACAACACTTACATGTAACGACTAACGATGACTTAACGATTCAGTTAAAATATATATACATGTAGTGTATTAAGATATATTAATGCACTTTTTAAAGACTTCAAGACACATATCAAAATACTTCTACTTAACAAAAATGGTTACAAATACATTTCCATTCATTTTCATCAACAATTCTACTCGTATGCACCCGTATTCGTACTCGTACAATACATAGCTTCTAGATGTATATATTATTGGTATATCCACATAATAATTCAGCTCTTAGTAGCCCTTGATGAGTCAACAAATATGTGGAACCAACAATTAGACAACTAGCATGACTTATGAGTAAGGAAACAAAAACAAGAACTCCTTTTAACCCCACTCACCCTTCACCACTCACCACTGACTCCATTTCACTTCCAGTTCCCTTTCTAATTCTCTCTAAACACACACGCACACACTCTCAAGAACGAAATTTCCAGTAAACTAATCAAGCAAAGCAAAGGAGCCATTCTCAAGTAGGCCGCAGTCCTCTCATTGGTAGTGGGAGTCTTCATCAAAAATTACTTTAGGAATTAAGCTATAATCATCATAGGAAGAACACTTCAAGAACACTTCGAAAATCCTTTCAAGTTTGCTAGTTTACTTTCAATCTTGCAAATCTATTTCAAGTGATCATCCAACCTCAAGAAATCTTTGTTATTTATAGTAGGTTATCTTTATAAATCAAGGTAATACTCATATTCAAACTTTGATTCGATTCGATAACTATAACTATCTTAATTCGAGTAGTAATCTTACTTGAAATTATTTTTGTGTCATGATTCTACTTCAAGAACTTTCAAGGCATCCAAGATCCTTTGAAGCTCTAGACCATTTCTTGTCATATTCAGTAGGTTTACCTACTAAACTTGAGGTAGTAATAATGTTCATAACATCATTCGATTCATATATATAAAACTATCTTATTCGAAGATTATAACATGTAATTACTAGGACATAGTTTAGTTAATTCTAAACTTGTTCCTAAACAAAGTTAATCCTTATAACTTGACTTTTAAAATCAACTAAACACATGTTCTATATCTATATGATATGCTAAGTTAATGATTTAAAACCTGGAAACACGAAGAACACCGTAAAACCGGACATACGCCGTCGTAGTAAAACCACGGGCTGTTTTGGGTTAGATAATTAAAAACTATGATAAACTTTGATTCAAAAGTTTTTCTTCTGGGAAAATTATTTTTCTTATGAACATGAAACTATATCCAAAAATCATGGTTAAACTCAAAGTGGAAGTATGTTTTTCAAAATGGTCATCAAGACGTCGTTCTTTCGACTGAAATGACTACCTCTTACAAAAACAACTTGTAACTTATATTTCCAACTATAAACTTATACTTTTTCTGTTTAGTTTCATAAATTTCAGTTCAATATGAAACCATATCTATTTGATTCACTCAAAACGGATTTAAAACGAAGAAGTTATGGGTAAAACAAAATTGGTTAAAATTGGTTAATTTGACTACGGGATGAAATTACAAAAATCTATGCTAACCATATACTAACTAACTTATATTGTATTATACATGTATTCTAACATATATTATGTAACCTTGATAGACCATTGACATGTATACAATGTTTTGACATATCATATCGACACCATCTATATATATTGTTTGGAATAACCATAGACACTCTATATGCTGTAATGCTCGAGTTCGCTATACAGGATTGAAGTTGATTCCAAAATAATATATATACTTTGAGTTGTGATCTAGCCTGAGACTTGTATACACTGGGTCGTGGATTGATTCGAGATAATATATATTGATTTATTTATGTACTACTAACTGTGGATAACTAGTTGTAGATTACTAACGTTGGACAACTAACTTCACAAACTTAAATCATTAAAACGTAATAAAAAATGTTGTGAATATATTCGATCATACTTTGATATATATGTACATAATTGTTGTAGGTTCGTGAATCGACCAGTGGCCACGTCTTATTTCCGGCAAAGTAAAAATCTGTGAAAGTGAGTTATAGTCCCACTTTTAAAATCTATTATTTTTGGGATGAGAATACATGCAGTTTATAAATGTTTTAAAAAATAGACACAAGTAATCGAAACTACTTTCTATGTTGGATTATCGAACCGAATATGCCCCTTTTTAGCTTGGTAGTCTAAGAATTAGGGAAATGGCCCCTAATTGACGTGAATCCTAAAGATAGATCTATTTGGCCCAACAAGCCTCATCCGAGTTACGTATGCTTTAGTACTTCGATTTATCATATCCGATGAGAGTCCCAGAATGATGGGGATATTCTATATGCATCCTGTTAAGGTCTTTTACCGGGTGTTCAACATATGAATGAATTTTATCTCTATGCAGTTTGTGAAATGCCTGATATGAGATGTATATTTATGGAAAAAATGAAATCTTATTGTCTATTATTATGATTTGATAATATATAGGTTAAACCTATAACTCACCAACATTTTTGTTGACGTTTTAAGCATGTTTATTCTCAGGTGATTATTAAGAGCTTTCGCTGTTGCATGCTAATTTAAAGACAAGAATCAGAGTCAGCATGCTTGTATAATATTGTTTAAAAACTGCATTCGAAGACTTAAATTGTTGTGTAATATTATTGTAAACCATTATGTAATGGTCGTGTGAAAATGCTATATTTTAGATTATCATTATTTGATAATCTTCGTAATATTTTAAACCTTTATCGATAAAATAAAGGTTATGATTTGTTTTAAAAACGAATGCAGTCTTTGAAAACGTCTCATATAGAGGTCAAAACTCGCAACGAAATCAATTAATATGGAACGCTTATAATCGATATGAATGGGAAATTTCAGTTGGTATCCGAGCGTTGGTCTTAGAGAACCAGAAATTTGCATTAGTGTGTCTTATCGAGTTTGTTAGGATGCATTAGTGAGTCTGGACTTCGACCGTATTTTCTTTAAAAAAACGATTGCTTAATACTTTTTGTTGGAAACTACAAACTGTTAACATGTAAATATTATGTGATATATTAATCTCTTAACGTGTTTGATATTGTGTGATAGATGTCTACCTCTAGTACAAATCCCATCTACTCACCTAATAATAATGAAGAGTCGAATATATATTGGGAAAATTCGCAAATTCCCGAAGAGGAACCGGAAGAAGAGGAACCGGAAGAAGAGGTTCCGGAGAAGGAAATATTAGGAACCACTGAAAAACAGATAAATAAAAGAAAACCATCAACCAATGGACCAAATTTAATAATGGTCAATGGTGTTTCCGCCGAGGAAGCAAAATATTGGGAAGATTACCAATTTTCCGATGAATCGGATCCCGATGAGGATTCCGATGATGTTATAGAAATTACCTCGACCCAATTTGAAAAGGCAAAAGAAAATAATAAGGGAAAAAGCATCAAAATAGAGAAACCTAATTCCAACCCCGATGAACTTTATGTTAACATGAAATATCCCGATGGGAAATACCGTCAACACCCGTATTTCTTAAGTTTTAGCTATAACCCGGGAACATCTAAGCCACCAGGTTTTACTAGACCATTTGTGAAAAGAACGGCTCGTATTAGGGGAGCACCATATATCCCTAGGAAATTAGCGAAACGAATCAAGTCCGAAGAGGAAGAAACGAGTGAGTCGGAATAAAGAGTTGTAATCATGTTATGTAATATATGTATTGTAGGGTGCTTGCATCTTTATGTTATATGTAAAAATTGCTTGTATTATTTGTTAATTATCTTTTACGAATCTAATCCTCGTCTATTTTACAGTATAAAAACACACAATGGACGTTAAGGATAGACAACCGAATATTATAGAAGACCTACCCGAGGACATGATTGATGAAATCTTGTCTAGAGTCGGTCAGAATTCTTCGGCACAATTATTTATGGCGAAATTAGTTTTTCAAACATTTGAAAGACGTTCCAGGTATGCCTTAGTTTATAAAAGACTTTCCTTTAAAAGATGGGTTATATTACATTGGGGAGACTTTAAGTTACGCCGTGTTTACTTTAAAGCATTAAATGCGAGGAACCCAAATGCAATTTTACGCTACGGGTTGAGAGCCTATTTTGACTCCACATATCCCAACATAGGACTTCGTTCATTAGAAAGAGCTTCCAACATGCAACTTAGAGAAGCATGTTATGTTTACGGGTTAGTGATGTTCGCTTCTCACCAAATTGAGAACAAGAACATCGGATTACAACTATTAGATAAAACATTCCCACAAGTGACGGATGCAGTAGTTGGGGTGAGAAACAAGGTTTTTAGATAGTTACGGGGCTGTTGGGCATTACGTAACCCGCGTCCTTTTGATGACGTTACAACATGCTGTCTAGCCAACGATCACAATGGTTATTTTTCACAAGACCAAGGATGGGAAATAATACTAGTAAAACCCGAATGCATGACTTGTTTCTGGACTTATGAATTACGTGTCTTTATTGCCTTTGTTGAACGACTTGCGTATTAACTAGAATTGTCTTCGCAACTGCCTTGTATCAAAGTTATTGTGTGCTATACTTCATGCTATATGTAAAATAGCGGTATTGTAAATTTGTAAAAATATTGTATAAAAGTTTGAACGCGAAATATTATTTGTATTTAGTTTTTCATATAGAATCGTAGTAGTTGAATTGTATAGTACCTACTAAGTATGAACTTAACGGGTAGGTACTACCCGAATTAAAACTATAAAATGCTAATATGAAGAAAAAGCTTTTATAAATAAGTTCATATTATGCTACGAAATACTATTGACTACTCTTAAATTCTATATGATTAACTCAATTCTTTTGGCTATTTTTGAAGGAAATGGCACCGACGACTCGTCAGAACTTGAACATGAGTGAGGAAGACTTCCGTGTTTTCCTTACTGCGAACATAGCTGCAGTGCTGGCCGCAATGCAAAATAACAACAATAACTCTGGTTCTAGCAGTGGAACTAATTCCACAAGAAATCGTGTAGGATGCTCCTACAAAGAATTCACTGCCTGTAAACCTTTGGAATTCGATGGAACCGAGGGTCCAATCGGACTAAAACGGTGGACCGAAAAGGTTGAATTGGTGTTTTCCATAAGTAAATGTAATGAAGAAGACAAAGTAAATTACGCTACGCATACCTTCACAAGTACTGCGTTAACATGGTGGAACACCTATCTCGAGCAGGTGGGACAAGATGCTGTTTATACACTACCGTGGTCAGCATTCAAGCACTTAATGAACGAGCAGTACGGTCCCAGAAACGAGGTCAATAAGCTCAAGGTAGAGCTTAGAGGATTACGAACGCAAGGTTTCAACATCACCATGTACGAACGACGATTCACAGAGTTGTGCCTATTGTGTCCAAGAGCGTTCGAAGATGAAGAGGAGAAGATTGACGCATTTGTAAAAGAGTTACCAGAAAGGATTCAAGAAGATGTGAGTTCACACGAGCCCGCCTCCATACAAAAGGCAAGTCGAATGGCTCACAAACTCATAAATCAGATTGAGGGAATGATTAAAGAACAGGCGGCCGAAGAGGCCAACACGAAACAAATCAAGAGAAAGTGGGAAGAAAACAATGACAAGAGTCATGATAGTGCTCCAAATGAACATATATTTAGTATCAATATCCCTCCGATATGTAAAGATTTCAGTTGCAATTGTTCCATTTTCATGTAATATTCATTTATATTAAATAAGTGCGAAGACAAAAGGCGAAAACAACGAATTGAAGACGCAAAGGTCCAAAAAGCTCAAAAGTACAAGATACAATTAAAAAGGTTCAATTTATTGATAAGGAACGTCTAAAAATGACAAGAGTACACGTTACGAAGCGCAAAGTACAAAATATCTCAGCGTACGCAAGGACGTTCGAAAATCCGGAACCGGTACATGAACCAAATCTCAACGCTCGACGCAACGGAAAAAAAATTACGAGTCTACTATGTATATAAATATAATATAATATATAAATAATTATAAAAATTATTTATATATTATATATATTTAAATAAAAACCGTCGGCAGCCTTGGATCTTGAACTTGTGGGCTGGTTTTGGAACCTCCGCGACTTGCGGAGCTGGAAGGCCAAAATGGCCGCAACTCGCGGAGCAGTGAATTTCAGTTCTGGCTATAAAAGCTCTCGAGTTCTGCATGTAAAATATATAATAAATAATAATAATAATACTCCCTAGTATAATATAAATAAATATATATAATGTATATATATATATAATATAGATTAGTGTTATATTAGATTAGTTTGGGTTATGTAAAGGTTATTTTACGGGTTTTTGAAGTCGAAATTCTGTCCGTGTAACACTACGCGATAAATACTCAATGTAAGTTATGTTCTCCTTTTTAAATTAATGTCTCGTAACTAAGTTATTATTATGCTTATTTGAGCCGAAGTAATCATGATGTTGGGCTAATTACTAAAATTGGGTAATTGGACTTTGTACCATAATTGGGGTTTGGACAAAAGAACGACACTTGTGGAAATTAGACTATGGGCTATTAATGGGCTTTATATTTGTTTAACTAAATGATAGTTTGTTAATGTTAATATAAAGATTTACAATTGGGCGTCCCTATAAATTACCATATACACTCGATCGGACACGATGGGCGGGGTATTTATATGTACGAATAATCGTTCATTTAACCGGACACGGGAATGGATTAATAGCCACTAGAATAATTAAAACAGGGGTGAAATTACATTCAAGGGTAATTGGTGTAATTGTTAACAAAGTAGTAAAACCTTGGTTTACACGTAGTCGATAACCTGGTGTATTCATTAAACAAAGTATTAAAACCTTGTTACAATTCGAATCCCCAATTAGTTGGAATATTTAACTTCGGGTATAATAATAATTTGACGAGGACACTCGCACTTTATATTTATGACTGATGGACTGTTATGGACAAAAACCAGACGGAGAGATTAAATAATCCAGGACAAAGGACAATTAACCCATGGGAATAAAACTAAAATCAACACGTCAAACATCATGGTTACGGAAGTTTAAATAAGCATAATATATTTTATTTCATATTTCCTCGTACTTTTATTTATTGTCATTTTAATTATGGTTATTTATTTTATTGTTATTTAAATATCATCATTTACTATACGCTTCGCTTAAAATATAAATCGACAAACCGGTCATTAAACGGTAAACCCCCTTTTATATATTATTATATATAATTATATATATTTTGTACAAATATAGTTGTTTAAAAATATAGTGTGCAATAAGCCCGCTCCCTGTGGAACGAACCGGACTTACTAAAAACTATACTACTCTACGATTAGGTACACTGCCTATAGTGTTGTAGCAAGGTTTAGGTATATCCATTTTGTAAATAAATAATTAAAACCTGTGTAATTTTTAATAGTATTTCTTGTAAAATTAATAGTATTTTATACCCCTCCGCTACCACATCAAGTTTTTGGCGCCGCTGCCGGGGACTCGGCAAAACGCTATATTTTTAATTTATTTTTGTATAAATATATTTTTATATATTTTTAGAAAAACAATAAAAAAAAAACACGTTTTTCAATCTCCGCGACTTGCGGAGGTTTTCTGGTACGGATCACCGCGACTCGCGGAGCCGCCCTGGCAGACCTGACCACGGAACCCTAATCGCATTTAATACGGAGTATATTAATTATTATTATTTTTAAAACCCTAATTAGTTTAATTAATTTAATATTTAGTTTTAATTTTAATTAATTAGTAATAATTAATTTTAATTAGTTTTATTTATATATAAAAATTAATACTATTATAAAATAAATATAAAAATAAGTAATTTTATCACTTTTTGTAATTTGTATCCTTTTATTTAGTGTAATCGTAATATTTTGTATATTTTTCATTCGCAATTAGTTTTAAAATTAGTTTTTCCGTAGTTATTTTATATGTATAGATTCTTAGGCTTTGCCGTAAAATCCCTTAAGTGCTTTTTCTTTAGATTAAAATTTAGGCGCTTTAGAATTTTGCGACGCCGTTTTTCGCTTTAGTTTTAAATAGATTTTAGTGCCTTTAAGTAATTGACGTTTTCTGAATAAAATTGCATTTACCTTTAGACCTTTAGGCGCAACTTTTTAGATATAATTTTTAGACTTTTAAGTTACGACGCGCTATTTTCTTATTTTTATTTTTCGACGTTTTTCGACACGCATTCTTTTTCTTTCTTATTTCTCGACGCTTTAGTTTTTAGGACTTAGAAATTTTCTCTATTTCTTATCTAATATCTCAAACGGAAAGAAAATTATTTAAGTGGTTAAATTAATGGACGTTGACAATTTTCTGCTTCGTAGTAATAGTTGGATTTGTTAGTGGCTGAGTTGTGAGCTTCCGATTTAAAGGGTTCTGGCTCCCTGCTGCATCTTTTGGCTATTCGAAACGTGGGCAAAAGCAGAAAAGTCTATTAATTGGACAACTTATATAAGTTTTTCTATTTTTATAACTAATAGGATAATTAGTAAATGCACCACATTGTAGCTAAAATTTGGCCATCGCAATAAAATGGAAAATTTTGAAAACAAGGCTATGGAAACTCTTTTTGATATCCGAAATCAATTAAATCAATACTCTCAAACGAGTGTTGATAAAAATTCATTCGGTCAATCTTGGATCACGAACGACGAAACAATAACTGGTTGTGAAATTTGTGGAGATTATCACTCAACATGGGAATGTTACTATTACGTTCCTATGGAAAATTACGCACCCACGGAACCTGAATGGAACGATTACGAAGAATACAATTCAAATTGGGATTATTCCCAAGAATATATCCAAACTCAACAACCAGAAGACGAGAAAAATTATGTGCCTGAAAATTCTTTAGATTATATGAAAATCAAACTCGAAGAACTCAATGCTCAAAATGAACAAATGAGAGAGTTTGTAAACCGGCAAGCTGAAACTCTATCAGACTACACACCTGTTGATCTGAGGAGTATTGTACAAGAAAATCTCATATCATCGAATTTTGATGAATTCAAGAGCTCCGAAATCACCAACTATCCCGATGATACTTTTTATTCAGTCTTACCAATTTCACAACATATTGACACATTAGCCTCTACCGACGAAATCATCAATCCATCAATGGATGATGAAGAAGAAGTAAGGGTGACAAATTGGTACTCTTGGGAAAACGATAACGTTGAAAATTTTACCCCCGAGGCCAAACCAAACTTCACCATTCCACAACCTTCCAACCCAATATTCTCAATAGACGAGTCATCCACCGGAAATGAACTACAAGCTGTAATAGATAATGACACCTCAAATTTCACCCAATTGGGTAATAGAGGTGAAAATTTTGATCCTGAGAATAAAAGGAAGGAAATGTTAGGAATTATCCACCCTATAGAAATATGTATGTCAATGTATATCGATCCATTTGACCAAGAACCAGAAAAGAGACATATCCATTTACTAAAAGCTACACTTAAAAAAGAATTAAGTAGTGACAATCGGGCGAGTCTAAACTTTAAACCCATTGATATATTATACACCACCCGAGATGTAAATAACTGGCTCACTACTCTAATTCGTGGAACTTATTCTACCGACTTCACATATCGTCAGCTAAGAGTGGGGAAGTTTAACCCCACTTAACGTTAAATTAGGGGTTCGGGTTATTGCATAACTCGTTAATAAAAATGCACGATTAGGGTAAAAGACGCATTTTCATATAGTAGCAAACAGTTCAGAAAAGCAACCGTTTTTGAAGAAAAAACATGTGTGATAAAACAAGAAGGAATGAACGATGAGGCGCGCCATCTATCATTCAATGAGCTTTGTAATTACAAAATGGGTATTTTTTATCACTTTTCTACACTAATCACCCTCATGAATTTATAATTATAGTCTGATTTCATGCAAATGAGGGCATTGCATGATCTCAAGTGTGGGGAAGGGTTATAAATTCTCTCGGGTTTATACTTGGCTTATTTGCCAAATTTTATAAAAATTTGAAAAATTTTCAACTAAATGAATTTAAAATCATGTTTATATATATTTATGAACGGTGAAAACTAGGTGTTAATACCGAAATTATCGTTACCTCGGAAAGGACATAAATTGAGAAACACCCTAAAACGATTGAATTCATTTAAAATAGAATAAAGGAGAATAAAAAGGCAAAGAAAGAAACTAAGTGTGGGGAGAATGTACCAAGTTATTCAATTAAAAACTATCACATGTTTCTGTAAAGTTTATTGCAAGTGCTTTTGTTTTGGACTAAATTAACTGTTTTACCCGATTTACTGTAATGAAAGATGGATCTACACGATGAATCAATTCCATCATTTAAAGGAAGTAAAGTCTTCCGAAAAAGAAACGCGCTTCTTGATTTAGGTCAAGAAGTTGTCGTTCAGACCAGCTGTAGGTTGACGAAAAATCTAGAAAAGTCAACACTAAAATCAGCAGGAAATCCACGGACCTCAGCATAAAACAGGGTCGCCAGGTGGTCAGATTTATCCTAACCATGAGAAGGATTTATCTCGTATAATGGGGGGCACCGTGCAAATTAGCTTGATAAGACTAATGAATCAGATCCCCAGAAAGGATAATCTCCTTAAAGATTAAAAATCAGCTCTTAAGCCTGATATTACTCAATCCTTGAGATTGACCTTAAAGATTGAGAATTACAAACTCATGGAATTCAATGATATCTAAACTCGAGCTTGAACGAGAAAATATTTTGATCAAATTATAAACCGATTTGTTTTCTGAAAACCCATTTTCAATGCGTTCATTACCATTGAACGTAAAATCCTAGGAATTCACCTGGAATTCATTAGGTCACCTGAACCAAATCGGGTGTCAACCGTAAGAACGGTGGTTGCATAGCATGGTCGGAGACAGGACCTTTTGCCAAGACCGAAAAACTATAGGGTGATCTTTACTATTGCTCCTACAAAGGATAGTATTGCATCCGACACATTAAAGACCATAATCAAAAGCATGTCACGGGACATTGCCTTAACAGTTGCTTGTTCATCGCTTTCCTTTACAACCGGACGGTAGTTTACCGAAAGGTAATATACGGGACAAGTAAACTGGACGTGTTGCTTTCCTAATACAAGGTTAGCAAGTGGGTGACACAAAACCATAAGTTTTGAGCTAAAATTTTCAAATCTGAAACCCACCAACCCACAAAAATATTTTGCAAACACCGGTGAAGGGTTATTCCGGAAAACCTGTCTAGGGTAAAATCTAGCATGAATTTTCAAAAGATCAAATGTTTTTATAAAGATCCAATTTCCTAACAGATCTAAATTTTCATAGTCATGTGGGACTGTAAACCACAAATGCTACTATCATTGTTTATACCGCCGTATCAAAATCACTGATGTACAAAGTGTGAAGAATAAAGAAGTGATTCTAGTGTGTTTTATTTCAAGACTGTATTGCTTGAGGACAAGCAACGTTCAAGTGTGGGGATATTTGATAGTGCTCCAAATGAACATATATTTAGTATCAATATCCCTCCGATATGTAAAGATTTCAGTTGCAATTGTTCCATTTTCATGTAATATTCATTTATATTAAATAAGTGCGAAGACAAAAGGCGAAAACAACGAATTGAAGACGCAAAGGTCCAAAAAGCTCAAAAGTACAAGATACAATTAAAAAGGTTCAATTTATTGATAAGGAACGTCTAAAAATGACAAGAGTACACGTTACGAAACGCAAAGTACAAAATATCTCAGCGTACGCAAGGACGTTCGAAAATTCGGAACCGGTACATGAACCAACTCTCAACGCTCGACGCAACGGAAAAAAAATTACGAGTCTACTATGTATATAAATATAATATAATATATAAATAATTATAAAAATTATTTATATATTATATATATTTAAATAAAAACCGTCGGCAGCCTTGGATCTTGAACTTGTGGGCTGGTTTTGGAACCTCCGCGACTTGCGGAGCTGGAAGGCCAAAATGGCCGCAACTCGCGGAGCAGTGAATTTCAGTTCTGGCTATAAAAGCTCTCGAGTTCTGCATGTAAAATATATAATAAATAATAATAATAATACTCCCTAGTATAATATAAATAAATATATATAATGTATATATATATATATATATATAATATAGATTAGTGTTATATTAGATTAGTTTGGGTTATGTAAAGGTTATTTTACGGGTTTTTGAAGTCGAAATTCTGTCCGTGTAACACTACGCGATAAATACTCAATGTAAGTTATGTTCTCCTTTTTAAATTAATGTCTCGTAACTAAGTTATTATTATGCTTATTTGAGCCGAAGTAATCATGATGTTGGGCTAATTACTAAAATTGGGTAATTGGACTTTGTACCATAATTGGGGTTTGGACAAAAGAACGACACTTGTGGAAATTAGACTATGGGCTATTAATGGGCTTTATATTTGTTTAACTAAATGATAGTTTGTTAATGTTAATATAAAGATTTACAATTGGGCGTCCCTATAAATTACCATATACACTCGATCGGACACGATGGGCGGGGTATTTATATGTACGAATAATCGTTCATTTAACCGGACACGGGAATGGATTAATAGCCACTAGAATAATTAAAACAGGGGTGAAATTACATTCAAGGGTAATTGGTGTAATTGTTAACAAAGTAGTAAAACCTTGGTTTACACGTAGTCGATAACCTGGTGTATTCATTAAACAAAGTATTAAAACCTTGTTACAATTCGAATCCCCAATTAGTTGGAATATTTAACTTCGGGTATAATAATAATTTGACGAGGACACTCGCACTTTATATTTATGACTGATGGACTGTTATGGACAAAAACCAGACGGACAGATTAAATAATCCAGGACAAAGGACAATTAACCCATGGGAATAAAACTAAAATCAACACGTCAAACATCATGGTTACGGAAGTTTAAATAAGCATAATATATTTTATTTCATATTTCCTCGTACTTTTATTTATTGTCATTTTAATTATGGTTATTTATTTTATTGTTATTTAAATATCATCATTTACTATACGCTTCGCTTAAAATATAAATCGACAAACCGGTCATTAAACGGTAAACCCCCTTTTATATATTATTATATATAATTATATATATTTTGTACAAATATAGTTGTTTAAAAATATAGTGTGCAATAAGCCCGCTCCCTGTGGAACGAACCGGACTTACTAAAAACTATACTACTCTACGATTAGGTACACTGCCTATAGTGTTGTAGCAAGGTTTAGGTATATCCATTTTGTAAATAAATAATTAAAACTTGTGTAATTTTTAATAGTATTTCTTGTAAAATTAATAGTATTTTATACCCCTCCGCTACCACATCAAGTCACCAACACAACAACAGTAACTATCGCTTCAACAATAAACACCACAATCACACCCACAATCACACCATTTTCCGCAACAACAAACGCAACAAAAACCATCCCAACAACAACAACTACAACAATCGTCCCAACAACAATACCAACTGCAACAACAACAATCCCAACAACAATCTCAATAACAATACTGGCAATCAAAATCAGAAAATTTCGTGCCTAAGGTGTGAAGGGTACCATCCAACTACTTTTTGTTCGGCATCATGCATCAAATGTAATAGAAAGGGTCATGATGCAACCAAGTGTGAAGTTTATGGACCAGCGGGTAAAGGAACAAGTAATTCCCACATTATTTGTTATGGATGCAGGAAGAAGGGCCACTACAAAACTACTTCCCCAAACCAGGGAAATAATAATGGCCAAAGCCGTGGAAGAGTTTTCAACATTAATGCGGAAGAAGCGCAGGAAGACCCAGAGCTTGTTACGGGTACATTTCTTATCGATGAAAAACCTGCTTATGTTTTATTTGATTCGGGTGCGGATAGAAGCTATATGAGTAGAGATTTTTGTGCTAAATTAAGTGGTCCATTGACGCCAATAAATAATAAATTTTTAATCGAATTAGCAAACGGTAAATTAATTTTAGCAGATAAAATATGTCGGAATCGAGAAATTAAACTGGTTAGCGAAACGTTTAAGATTGACTTGATACCAGTAGAGTTAGGGACTTTTGATGTGATAATTGGCATGGACTAGTTGAAAAAGGAGAGGGCAGAGATCATATGTTACAAAAATGCAATTCGCATTGTACGAGAAGAAGAAAAACCCTTAATGGTGTACGGAGAAAAGAGCAACGCGAAGCTACATCTTATTAGTAATTTGAAGGTGTAAAAGCTAATAAGAAAGGGTTGCTATGATGTTCTAGCACACGTCGAGAAAGTACAAACCGAAGAAAAGAACATCAATGATGTTCCTGTCACAAAAGAATTTCCCGATGTATTTCCGAAAGAATTACTGGGACTACCTCCACACCGATCTGTTAAATTTCAAATAGATCTTGTACCGAGAGCTGCACCAATAGCTCGTGCTCTATACAGACTCGCACCCAGCGAAATGAAGGAACTCTAAAGCCAGTTACAAGAACTTTTAGAGCGTAGTTTCATATGACCAAGTACGTCACCGTGGAGAGCTCCTGATTTGTTTGTCAAAAAGAAATATGGTACATTCAGGTTGTGTATCGACTACCAAGAGTTGAAAAAACTTACCATCAAGAACCGTTACCCACTACCAAGAATTGACGACTTATTTGATCAACTACAAGGCTCGTCAGTTTATTCAAAGATTGATTTACGTTCTGGGTATCATCAAATGCGGGTGAAGGAGGATGATATTCCAAAGACTGCTTTCAGAACGTGTTACGGTTATTATGAGTTTATGGTTATGCCGTTTGGATTAACTAACGCACCAGCTGTGTTCATGGACCTCATGAACCGAGTGTGTGGGCCATATCTTGACAAGTTTGTCATTGTTTTCATCGATGACATACTTATTTACTCAAAGAATGAACAAGAGCACGGAGAACATTTGAGAAAAGTGCTCGAATTATTGAGGAAAGAAAAATTGTACGCTAAGTTTTCAAAGTGTGCATTTTGGTTAAAAGAAGTTGAATTCCTCGGTCACGTAGTAAACAAGGAAGGTATTCAGGTGGATCCATCAAAGATTGAAACCATTGAAAATTGGGAAACCCCGAAAACTCCGAAGCATATACGCCAATTTTTAGGACTGGCTGATTACTACAGAAGGTTCATCCAAGATTTTTCCAAAATAGCAAAACCCTTGACTACATTAACGCATAAAGGGAAGAAATTTGAATGGAAGGATGAGCAGGAGAAAGCGTTTCAATTTTTGAAGAAAAAGTTAACTACGGCACCTATATTGTCATTGCCTGAAGGGAATGATGATTTTGTGATATATTGTGATGCCTCAAATCAAGGCCTCGGTTGTATATTAATGCAACGAATGAAGGTAATTGCTTATGTGTCCAGACAATTGAAGATTCACGAGCAAAATTATACGACTCACGATTTGGAATTGGGCGCTGTTGTTTTTGCATTAAAGACTTGGAGGCACTACTTATATGGGGTCAAAAGTATTATATATACCGACCACAAAAGTCTCCAACACATATTTAATCAGAAACAACTGAACATGAGGCAGCGTAGGTGGATTGAATTGTTACTCCCTCCGTCCCAGACAAAAAACACACAGTTTTAGGAAATTCCACTAACTTTATTTCTCCACCAATGAAATACATTCTCTCTCCAGATCTGCCAATGAAATATCTCCTTTCCTTTCTATTTATGGAAGTAGACAATTAATTTGGGACATCCCAAAATGGAATACTGGACAATAATTTAGGGACGGAGGTAGTAAATGATTACGACTTTGAGATTCGTTACCACCCGGGGAAGGCGAATGTGGTAGCCGACGCTTTGAGTAGAAAGGACAGAGAACCTATGCGGGTAAAAGCTATAAATATAATTATTCGTACTAACCTTACTACTCAAATAAAGGAGGCGCATGATGTGCAGCGGGGTAGTATATAAAATAGTTTATATTTTACTAGGAAAAACTATTAAATACGATACAATTTTACACAAGATATTTATTTATTTATAGAATGGATATACTTAAACCTTGCTACAACACTTATAGGCAGTGTACCTAATCGTACAGTAGTGTAGTTTTTAGTAAGTCCGATTCGTTCCACAGGGAAATCTTTAAACAAAGCTCAACGCTATATTAGTTTACTTTTATAAAAATACAAACATATATATAAGTAATATTATTATTATAAAGGGGGGTTTTTACCGTTTAATGACCGGTTTGTCGATTTTAAGACTTTAGTCGCAGTTAAAACCTAATGTAAAATATAAAATAAATACAAGACTTAAATTAAAGCGTAAAGTAAATAACGATAATGAAATTGCGAATAATAAAAATGCGATAAAATAAAATTGCGATAATTAAAAAGTACGATAATTAAAAGTGCGATTAAATAACAATAAATAAAAGTGCGATAATTAGAAGTGCAATTAAATATAAAATAAAGGAAATTAAATATGAAATAAAAGAATTATGCTTATTTAAACTTCCGTAATCATGATGTTTGACGTGTTGATTTTAGTTTTATGCTCATGGGTTAATTGTCCTTTGTCCTGGATTATTTAATATGTCCGTCTGGTTTTTGTCCATAACAGTCCATCAGTCATAAATATAAAGTGCAAGTGTCCTCGTCAAATTATTATTATACCCGAAGTTAAATATTCCAACTAATTGGGGATTCGAATTGTAACAAGGTTTTAATACTTTGTTTAATGAATACACCAGGTTATCGACTGCGTGTAAACCAAGGTTTTACTACTTTGTTAACAATTACACCAATTACCCTTGAATGTAATTTCACCCCTGTTTTAATTATTCTAGTGGCTATTAATCCATTCCCGTGTCCGGTTAAATGAACGATTATTCGTACATATAAATACCCTGCCCATCGTGTCCGATTGAGTGTATACGGTAATTTATAGGGACGCCCAATTGTAAATCTTTATATTAACATTAACAAACTTTCATTTAGTTAAACAAATATAAAGCCCATTAATAGCCCATAGTCTAATTTCCACAAGTGTCGTTCTTTTGTCCAAACCCCAATTATGGTACAAAGCCCAATTACCCAATTTTAGTAATTAGCCCAACATCATGATTACTTCGTTTTAAATAAGCATAATAATAACTTAGCTACGAGACATTAATGTAAAAAGGTTGAACATAACTTACAATGATTAAAAATAGCGTAGCGTTACACGGACAGAATTTCGACTTACACCCTTACAACATTCGCTAACATACCCTTATTATTAGGATTTTAAAATTAAAATTAAAATTAAAATATAAATTATATATATATATTACGTATATATTGAGAGAGAGATTGAAAATAGAATATGAAATTTGATCAGAATTCGGTTTGCTTTATAGCCAGAGTTGAAAATTGGGGCTCCGCGACTCGCGGCAAAAACCCCTTCAAACTCCGCGAGTCGCGGAGATAGAAATTACAGCTCAGTCCTTGGAGTTTTCTCTGCCGACGGTTTTTAATATATATATATAATATATATATAATTAATATAATTAATTATATATTATATTATATTTATATATATAGTTAACTTGTAATTTTTAGTCCGTTGCGTCGAGCGTTAAGAGTTGACTCTGGTCCCGGTTCCGGATTTTCGAACGTCCTTGCGTACAATTTTATATTTTGTACTTTGCGTTTTGAATCTTGTACTCTTGTGATTTCGAGACGTTTCTTATCAATAATTGGAACCTTTTTGATTGTCTTTTGTACTTTTGAGCTTTTTGGTCGTTTGCGTCTTCAATTCGTCGAATCTGTCTTTTGTCTTCACCTTTTATTATTTAAACAAATATCACTTGTAAATAGAACAATTGCAACTAAAAGCTTGTCTTTCTTGAGGAATAATGCTATGAAATATATGTTCGTTTTTAGCATTATCAAATATTCCCACACTTGAGCGTTGCTTGTCCTCAAGCAATATTGTCTTGAAATACTAGAATCACTTCTTTATTCTTCACACTTTGTACATCAGTGATTTCTATACGGTGGTATAAACAATGGTAGTAACGATATGGTTTACAGTCCCACATGACTATAAAAATTTAGATCCATTAAGGAAATTGGATCTTTATGAAAACATTTGATCTTTTGAAATCTAGTTTTTACCCTAGATAAGTTTTCCGGAATAACCCTTTACCGGTGTTTGTAAAATATTTTTGTGGGTTTGGTGGGTTTCAGATTTGAAAATTTTAGCTCAAAACTTGCGGTTTTGTGTCACCCACTTGCTAACCTTGTATTTGGAAAGCAACACGTCCAGTTTACTTGTCCCGTATATTACCTTTTGGTAAACTACCGTCCGGTTGTAAAGGAAAGCGTTGAACAAGCAACTGTTAAGGCAATGTCCCGTGACATGCTTTTGATTATGGTCTATAACGTGTCGGACGCAATTACTATCCTTGGTAGGAGCAATAGTAAAGCTCACCCTTATAATTTTTTCGGTCTGGCACAAGGTCCTGTCTTTGACCATGCTATGCAACCACCGTTCTTACGGTTGACACCCGATTTAGTTCAGGTGACCTAATGAATTCCAGGTGAATTCCTAGGATTTTACGTTCAATTGTAATGAACGCATTGAAAATAGGGTTTTCAGAAAACAAATCGGTTTGTAATTTTTTATCAAAATATTTTCTCGTTTAAGCTCGAGTTTAGATATCATTGAATTCCATGAGTTTGAATTCTCAATCTTTAAGGTCAATCTCAAGGATTGAGTAATATCAGTCTTAAAAGCTGATTTTTAATCTTTAAGGAGATTATCCTTTCTGGGGATCTGATTCATTAGTCTTATCCAGCTAATTTGCATGGTGCCCCCCCATTGTACGAGATAAATCCTTCTCATGGTTAGGATAAATCTGACCACTTGGCGACCCTGTTTAATGCTGAGGTCCGTGGATTTCCTGCTGATTTTAGTGATGACTTTTCTAGATTTTTCGTCAACCTACAGCTGGTCTGGACGACAACTTCATGACCTAAATTAAGAAGCGCGTTTCTTTTTAGGAAGACTTTACTTCCTTTTAATGATGGAATTGATTCATCATGTAGATCCATCTCTTCTTTTCTTTCATTGGGTAAAACAGTTTAGTTTAGTTCAAAGCAAAAGTATTTTCAGTTATTTGTTACAGATATATGTGACATATGTTTAAAATAACTTGGTAAATTTTCCCACACTTGGCTTTTATTTTCCTTTTTATCGTCCTCTATTCCATTTTAAATGAATTTTGACATTTTAGTTTGTTTCTTAATTTATGTCCTTTCCGAGGTAACAATAATTTCGGTGTTAAAACCTAGTTTTATCGTTCATAAATATGTATAAACATGATTTTGAATTCATTTAATTGAAAATTTTGAACCATTTTACTAGAATTGGGTAGTCAGTATATAAGACTAGGGCTGTTCTTTTTTATCAGAGAGCACTAGATTCTAATACAACTACTGCTTTACTAGTATTTTTAATGGTAACCAAGTGTTTAATATAAAATTTTAAAATCCGAAAGAATTTAACCCCTTCCCACACTTAAGATCTTGCAATGCCCTCATTTGCAAGAAATCAGTAACAATTTAAATTATTGAGGGTGATTTGTGTGAAAATGATTAAATTTTTACCAAAGTTTCCAAATATATTGGCGTTTGTTTGCTGAATGATAAATGGTGCACATCATTTGTTCATTCCGTCTTGTTGTTATTTCACATATATTTTGCATCTTGTCGTCAAAATTAGTTGCTTTTGCTGAACTTAATGCCAGTCTTTGAAAATGCGTTGTTTTACCCTGTTGTGTACATAAGATAAACTGCAAACATATATACATATTTTTGAAGTTTGGTTTATTACCCCACATTCAAAAATTATTAAAATCTAAGAATAAAAGTTAGATAATTATAAAAATGATTACAATATTAACAAAAATATTAAATGTATCAATAATTACAAATTACAAAATAAAAAAAATAATAAGTAAACTAAGGATGATATTGGTACCAATAGGGGTTCCAGGCATAACCATAAGTGCTATAGAATGCTTCGGCAGGGTCATACGTAGGATATGGTGGCTGCATCTCTATCGACCAAGGAGGAAAGACGGGTTTCGGTGTAGGAATATAGTTTCTACCTATATGTTGGCAATGAGCTATGATCTGGTTCTGATGAACTTGCCAATCTTCAAATGCTCTCTGTCTAGCATTTTCGTATTCCTGAGAAGCTATAAACCTATGCATTTCTTGCATCTCATTCCCCCCTCCTACATTACCTTGCTCCTGGTTTCTCTCCACCTGTGGATGTCTACCATGGTATCGTACTGCGGCGTTATTTCGCCGCTTCAAAACTTTCGCACCATGGTATACATTTAAACCTATAGTGTCGCGGGGTTCCGGCTCTTCTAGTAATAATCCCCCCCGACTTATATCCACACCGAGATATTCACCAATCAAAGTAATAAAAATACCACCTCCTATTATGCTATGTGGTCGCATCCCCCGAACCATAGCTGATAAATAATAACCCACACAATATGGTATACTTACATCGCTCTGTGGGTCTCGAATACACATATGGTAAAACAAATCTTGTTCATTTACTTTTTCTTTGTTCTTACCCCTTTGTGTAATCGAATTAGCTAAAAACCTATGTATCACTCTTAATTCGGCTCTATCTATATCCAAATAAGAGTAATTTCCCCCTTTGAAACGGTGATGGCTTGTCATTTGACTCCACACACCGTGTGTATCAAAATTCTCATCTATCTTTCTACCGTTTAGTATCAATCCTCTACAATCGGCAGACGCTAACTCCTCAGGCGTATATATACGTAAAGCCTGAGCCATGTCCAGTAAAGACATGTGGCGCATCGAACCGCCTAACAAAAATCTAATAAAAGAACGATCGGTTAAACTAGCTACCCGATCATTCAACTCTATACTACATAACAACTCTTCACACCATACTTTATATACAGGTCTGCGTATGGTGAATAAACATATCCAGTCATTAAAAGAAGAATTACCATACCTCTGTACAAGTAATTCCCTAATTGGCCCGGCCAATTCTACAGCTTCTAAGGGTCCCCGTTCTATGACCCTCGGTACCTCAACAACCTTGGAATGAAGAGTATGCAAACCCCGTTGATATTTTGGATAATCTATCCAAAGTCTGTCAAATCTCAGGTTCGGGTGCAACTCTTCCAAATGCATATCGGAAAAGGTCATGACTGGATGAGGTACATCCTGCTTGTAGTAGTTATCTACCTCCTGTTGTTCCAAATTCTCGGCAGGAGCATTGCGGGCTTGGGATGAAGATTCACCCCTTTCATTCTGCAAAACACATCAAACACAAATTTTGTGCATCCAAATATGCATTAGTGTCAGCAAAATCATCAATCAAAATAATTACAATGACATTATCAATTTATATCAAACTTAAGCTTATTTTCACATTTTTATCAAATCTACACTTTTTCAAATAAGCATATACGAAAATTTTCGCCAAGTTCATAAGCATTCAACTCAAATAACATGTCAAAATAATCATTACTAGCAATTAAACAAGTCTCAAATGGCATTATCTTTCAAAAATCAAGTTCATGAATTTTAGACTTGAAAAAGTCCACTTTAATTCTCAAAATCATGTTTAGGCTCAAAGTTTGGATCATTTAACTACCTAGACATGTTACACTACTCAATTTAGCAACAATTCATGACAAAAATCGGCCATAACCTGTTTATATCAAAAAGCCCCAAATTTGCTCAAGAACACAAACCCTAGATTACTCAAAATTTGAAGTTTAAGGCTTCTAATCATGTTAAACAGCATCAATCTAGGTTATACAAGCATAATACATAAACAATTTAAGTCTAATTACACTAAAAAGCATCAAAATCAAATTGGGGAAAAAATAGCTCAAGAACACCTAATTTCGAATTAAATGGTGTTTAGGTGTAGAAATTTACCGTTTTTCTTGAGTAATTCTTAGATAGCATCCTTCTCAACATGATTTTAAAAAAAATTTGGTGATTAACGGTTAAAAATTGGGATTTTTGGGGGTGTTTTTCGGGTTTTTTCGGGTTCTTTTTTCGCAGTATTTTTCTGTTTTGTGTGTGGGGGAGTTGGGACTGATCTGTTGTTCAGTTATATTTTTTTCCGGTTTTTAGTCTCTCCGCGACTCGCGGAGATTTAAGCTCCAAACTCCGCGAGTCGCGGAGTTTGGTATTTTTTTTTTTTTTTTTTTTTTTATAATAATTAACTTTTCAAAACAATTAAGAAATTAATTTTAAAATTTTGTTTCCCTTGTTATTTAGGACGAGGTCATTTCGGATCGATGTCCTAGTCCGTCCCTCGACAAAATTTTAAAATTTGTCTTTTAGTAGCGATTGTTTTAAAAGCTAAGATTTTTGGGTTTTTTTAATTTTTTTGGCGTACTTTAAATCAATAAGATTAAAAATAATGATAATAAAAGTTCTCGTCCCTCCCTCGGGTAAAGCAATTTCGGTTCAAAGACCTAGTCTTCAACTTACGACGAATTTTAAAAATCATATTCTTAACTTAATGAGATAAAGTAAATTTTTGTTTTTAAATTCACACAACTTAAATATAAAATTCAAAATTAATATTAAAAATTCACACCAAACTTAAAATTTGAAAATTTATAAATTTATATCAAACTTATATTAATTTTTCAAATATTTATAATTTTAAAAATATTGTTTTTACAAAGTTTACAATATTAATTTAATATTTATATTAATTTTAAAAACAAGGTAAAAATAAAATTAAAAATCTTTTTGTCTTTTTATCCCACTTTAATCAATCAAATATTATCAAAAATATGCGCCCCTCTTTTCGGTAAAGTAATTTCGGTTCCAAGACCTAATTTAACTCATGACGAATTTTTGAAATATTTTGGGTTGATTGATTAAAGATATTTATACCTTAAGAATAAACGTTAAATTTCGCAGTGATGTAATAAATTTTTGAATGATATCAATAATTTCGGTCGCCAAACCTAATTTTATTCAATACCAATTTAATACTTTTTAGCGAACAAATTAGCGTTTATTATCAAAAGGTTAAAAATAAAAATAAAAATAAAAACTGTACAGACATACCTGTGGAATAGATTTCTTAGTTATATGATCTATTCCATTCATAAGATAGTCGGTTTAATTGGTTTTCCATGGCTCCAAAGGCGTAACCTCGAGCATTCAGTGTTTTTTCTTCTAAACATATGAACGGTCCGTCTCTGCATAAAGTAACAAATTCGGTATTTGAATAGGTTTGATTATTTGAACATTTACCTCCATGTGACCATTTTCCGCATTTGTGACATCGTTCTAGGTGTCGCGCTCTTCTTTTCGCTGCGGATTTTGATTTTCCTTTACCAAATTGTAACTTATTATCTTCGCATCTGGATTCTTTTCTAACTCCGTCCATTCTTTCTCTGATTACTGATACTAATTCACTCGGTAGTATGTCATTATTTCGTTTAGTTATCAAAGCGTGTAGCATTAGACCATGGTTTAGTTCACAGGCAGTCTTCATTTCGTAAAAACCTAAAAAAATAAAAATTCAGAATGGGGGGAGAAGACTAGTTCTTTAGGGTCTGCTAGGGAAAGACCATACGTGTTCCATTTTCGAGAACTACACGAAAACAGACAATCTAACTCTAACAGAAATACATATTATCCTTTAAAGACTTGATTCTCCCCACACTTAGTTAGCTGTGGTATCGAAATTGTGATTAACTTCGTTGTCGACTTCCATCGGACCATGTATGTAATGTTTAACTCTGTGACCATTAACTTTAAATTCAATCCCATTTGAATTTATTAATTCTATCGTTCCGTATGGGAAAACTCTTTTGACTATGAATGGTCCAGACCATCTTGATTTCAATTTTCCAGGAAATAGCTTGAATCGTGAATTGAAAAGAAGAACTCTGTCTCCTTCTTTAAATTCTTTTGAACTTCTGATTCTTTTATCATGCCATTTCTTCGTTCTTTCTTTATAGATTAACGAATTTTCGTATGCTTCATGTCTTAATTCTTCTAATTCGTTTAGTTGACTTAATCGTAGACGTCCGGCTTCATGTAAATCAAGATTACATGTCTTCAAAGCCCAAAATGCTTTGTGTTCAATTTCTACTGAAAGATGACATGCTTTTCCATAAACAAGTCTAAAAGGTGTGGTTCCAATTGGAGTTTTGTAGGCTGTTCTAAAAGCCCAGAGTGCATCCTCCAATTTAATGGACCATTCCTTCGGATTTGATCCTACGGTTTTCTCTAGAATACGTTTTAAAGCTCGGTTGGTATTTTCAACTTATCCACTTGTTTGTGGATGATATGCGGTGGAGATTTTATGAGTTACTCCATATCTTTTAAGAACTTTCTCAAGTTGATTATTACAGAAATGAGTACCCCGATCACTTATTAAAGCTTTCGGTGTTCCAAACCTTGCAAAAAGACGTTTTAAAAAGTTGACTACAACTCGTGCATCATTAGTTGGGAGAGCTTGTGCTTCCGCCCATTTAGATACATAATCAATGGCTACGAGTATATATAGATTATTATGAGATTTTGGAAATGGACCCATAAAGTCAATACCCCAAATGTCAAATACTTCACATACTTGGATGACATTTTGTGGCATTTCATCACGTTGACTTATTTTTCCGGCCCTTTGACATGCATCACAGGATTTGCAAAGAAGGTGTGCGTCTTTGTAAATTGTAGGCCAATAGAATCCAGCTTCATAAACTTTTCTTGCTGTTAGTTGAGGCCCATAATGCCCTCCTGTTGGTCCTGTGTGACAATGGTTTAAAATTTTACTAGCTTCATCTCCAAATACACATCGGCGTATTATTCCATCGGGACAACTTTTAAACAGATGTGGATCTTCCCAGAAATAGTGTTTTATATCACTGAAGAATTTCTTTCGTCTTTGGTACGATAATCCTTTTTCAAGGAATCCACAAACTAAGTAGTTTGCATAGTCTGCAAACCATGGGATTTCTTTATAATCTATCTTCAATAGATATTCATCAGGAAAGTTGTCTTGTATGGCCGATTCATTTAGAACTTCTAATTCGGGATTTTCAAGACGAGAAAGATGATCAGCGGCGAGATTTTCTGCTCCTCTTTTATCTCGGATTTCAATATCAAACTCTTGTAAGAGTAAGATCCAACGGATTAATCTTGGTTTAACATCTTGTTTTGAAAATAGGTATCTAAGAGCAGAATGGTCTGTATAGACCACCGTTTGTGCTAGAACGAGATATGATCGAAATTTGTCAAAAGCAAAGACAATAGCAAGGAGTTCTTTTTCAGTAGTTGTATAGTTCGTTTGTGCTCCTTGTAATGTCTTACTAGCATAATATATAGGTTGAAATCGTTTTTCAATCCTTTGTCCTAAAACGGCTCCCATTGCAAAATCACTTGCATCGCACATTAGTTCAAATGGTAGATTCCAATTTGGTGTTATCATGATCGGTGCATTAGTGAGTTTTTCTTTAAGAATATTAAAAGATTTGATACACTCATCTGAAAAGATGAATGGCGCATCCTTTTCTAGGAGTTTATTCATAGGAGTGGCAATTTTAGAAAAATCTTTTATGAAACGTCGGTAAAAACCGGCATGCCCTAGAAAACTCCTAACTCCTCTAACATTTGTGGGATGTGGAAGTTTAGCAATTACATCTACTTTAGCTCTACCCACTTCAATTCCTTCTTTTGAAATTTTATGTCCAAGAACGATGCCTTCTTTAACCATGAAATGGCATTTCTCCCAATTAAGTACTAGATTTGATTTTTCGCATCTAATTAGCATTCGTTCCAGATTAACTAGACATGATTTAAATGTATCACCGAAGACTGAAAAGTCATCCATGAATACTTCCATGCATTCTTCTATCATGTCATGAAAAATCGCCATCATACACCTTTGAAAGGTTGCAGGGGCGTTACAAAGTCCAAATGGCATGCGTTTGTAAGCAAAAGTACCATAAGGGCACATGAATGTGGTTTTCTCTTGGTCCTCGGGTGCTATTGGAATTTGAAAATATCCGGAAAATCCATCTAGAAAACAATAGTAACTATTTCCGGCTAATCTTTCCAACATTTGATCTATGAAAGGTAAGGGAAAGTGATCTTTTCTGGTGGCGTCATTTAATTTTCTATAATCAATACATACACGCCATCCTGTTACAGTCCTAGTAGGAATAAGCTCATTTTTCTCATTTGTAATGACAGTCATGCCACCCTTCTTAGGCACGCATTGAACTGGGCTTACCCATGGACTATCAGAGATTGGATATATCAAACCTGCATCTAGCAGTTTAATAATCTCTTTCTTAACTACATCTTGCATATTAGGATTTAGTCTTCGTTGGCGTTGCACATACGTTTTATGACCTTCTTC
Organism: Rutidosis leptorrhynchoides; assembly: GCF_046630445.1. Taxonomy (NCBI): domain Eukaryota; kingdom Viridiplantae; phylum Streptophyta; class Magnoliopsida; order Asterales; family Asteraceae; genus Rutidosis; species Rutidosis leptorrhynchoides. The sequence goes on along the minus strand of NC_092342.1, from coordinate 110,666,053 downwards.
CATAAGGATTTTATGTGTGCAATACGAAGGACTTATTCCTTTAATATCATGAATCTTCCATGCAATGGCTGGTTTATGAGCTTTCAACACAGAAATGAGTTGTGATTTCTCATTTTCAGTAAGAGAAGACGATATTATTACAGGTAATTCAGATTCACCATGTAAATAAGCGTATTCCAAATGGTTTGGAAGTGGCTTTAACTCTAATTTCGGAGGTTCTTCTATCGATGATTTATATCGATATCTGTCTTCTTCTTTTAGCATTTGAATTTCTTCTGTTGTTGGTTCATATCCATTAGCTATAAGTGTAGCTAACATTTCAGCTTCATCAATTGGTTCATTACCTTCCCCTAAAGAACATTCTCCTGTTCCTTGTAATTCTGGAAATTCTTCTAATAATTCTGCATGTGCATCTATAGTTTGAATATAATAACATGTATCATCTGCAGATTGTGGTTGTTGCATTGCTCTATCAACTGAAAAGGTAACACTCTCATCCTCTATACTTAGGGTCAGTTTCTTACCGAACACGTCTATCATTGCTTTAGCCGTGTTTAAGAATGGTCTTCCTAATATGACAGGAACTTGAGAATCTTCTTCCATGTCCAAAACAACAAAATCTACTGGAAATACTAAAGTACCAACTTTAACTAGCATGTTCTCCATTATCCCTCTAGGATATTTTATTGATCTATCGGCTAGTTGTATGCTTATTCTTGTTGGTTTCAATTCTCCAAGGTCTAGTTTAGCGTATAGTGAATACGGCATTAGATTTATACTAGCACCTAAGTCTGCCAATGCTTCTATTGAACTAAGACTACCCAGAAAACATGGAATTGTGAAACTTCCTGGATCAGATAGTTTTTCTGGTATCTTATTCAACAGCACTGCTGAACAATTAGCATTCATAGTAACAGCCGAGAGTTCTTCCATTTTCTTTCTATTTGAGATTAGATCTTTCAAGAATTTAGCATATCTTGGCATTCCTGAATTCACATCAATGAAAGGAAGATTTACATTTATCTGTTTAAACATATCCAAGAATTTGGATTGCTCGGCTTCAAGTTTTTCTTTCTTCATTTTACTCGGGTAAGGAAGTGGTGGTTGGTATGGTTTAACATAAGGTTTATCCTTAACTGTGTTATCTTCATTAACCTTTTCAACTACCGGTTCATTTTCCTTATCTTGATCAGGTTGAGGTTCTTGTGGAGTAGGAATAGTTTCATCAGAAGTTACAGGTATTTCAGGTGGTTTAAGTGTTGTACCACTTCTTGTGGTAATGGCTTTAGCTGTTTCATTCCGGGGGTTAGCATTTGTATCGCTAGGTAGACTTCCCGGTTTTCTTTCACCTATTAACCTTGCTAGGTTACTCACTTCTTGTTCCAGATTTTGAATAGAAGCTTGTTGATTTCTAAATGCTTGAGCATTTTGTTCATTTGTTTGTTTTTGAGATGTGAAAAACTGTGTTTGAGTTTCAACTAGCTTCGTCATCATATCTTCTAAATTTCTGTTTTTTATCATCGGTTTGTTGTGGTGGTTTGTTTTGAAAATTAGGTCTTTGCTGGTTGTAAGTATTATTGGATACATGTTGATTGCTAGGACCTTGTTGGTTGTTGTATGGAATATTTCGGTTATAATTCTGGTTTTGATTGTAAATCGGTCTTGGCGGTTGATAATTATTCTGATAATTATTTCCAGACCTTTGGTTTATGTATGAAATATTCTCTCTTTGTTCCATTGTTAATTCAATACTGAGACAATCTTTTGTCAAATGTGGTCCTCCACACTGTTCACAACTAATTCGTATAGCATGAATATCCTTAGTCATCTTTTCCATTCGTCTCTCGAAAGCATCTATTTTTGCCGAAATGGAATCTAAGTCATGGCTAGAATCGGCTCTAGCTGCTTTAGATGATCTAATGATATCTTTTTCTTGGTGCCACTCATGTGAGTGGGAAGCAGTATTATTAATAATTTTGTAAGCATCAGTTTCGGTTTTCTTCATAATAGAACCACCAGCTGCTATATCTATGTCTTTTCTTGTAGTGATGTCGCATCCTCGGTAGAATATTTGTACTATTTGACAGGTGTCTAAACCATGTTGCGGACATCCTCTTAATAACTTTCCATATCTTGTCCACGCCTCATATAGAGTTTCATTTGGTTTCTGTGTGAACGTAACAATTTCTGTTTGAAGTCTTACGGCTTTAGATGCAGGAAAGAATTGTTTAAGAAATTTGTCAACTAAAACGTCCCATGTATCAATCGCCCCTTCAGGTAACGATTCCAACCAATCTTTGGCTTCTCCCTTTAAAGTCCAGGGAAATAACATGAGATATATCTGTTCATCCTCCACTTCTCGTATTTTAAATAGTGTGCAGATCCTATTAAAGGTACGTAGATGTTCATTTGGATCTTCCTTCGGCGCACCACTAAATTGGCATTGATTAGTCACCATGTGTAGAATTTGTCCTTTGATTTCATAATCTGGCGCATTAATGTCTGGATGAGTAATTGCGTGACCTTGGCCAGTGCGTTTAGCTCTCATTCGGTCTTCCATACTTAAAGGTTCCAGATTCTCCATAATTGAATTTGTTGAATCGGTATCACTAGATGATTCTGATTTAATGGTTCGTTCCTCAACAATCTCTGTTTGAATGATTGGTGGTTCCGGAGGAAAGTTTAGTGGTTCAGGATCTACGAACCGTTCCTGAATATTCTCTGGATTCTCAATTGTGAGGTTGGGTTCAAAAAATGGATTATCGGAAATTTGAACTGAAGTACTTGGTTGACTAGATGACGATTCTAAAGAAAAATCAACGGCGGTTATATTTACTAAATGTCTTGATCTAGTTACAGGTGGTGAACGTACAAAAGGTGATGAACGTCTTGCTCGGTGCATTCACTGAATATCCTATTAGTTTTAAAAAGGAAAGAAAAATTATAATAAGTTATCCAATCAATAGACTTTTCCGATTTTTCCCACGTTTCGAATAGCCAAAAGATGCAGCAGAGGGGCAGGATTCGTTTGGTCTCAATATAATTGAGGACTGTTTGGCTCCAATAACCCGGTCCACGTACAAATCCAACTATTACTACGAACCAGAAAATTTTGATGTCTATCAATTTAACCACTCAAAATAAATTTTCGTAATTTTAAGAAATTTAGATAAGAAGTAGAAAAAAATTCTAAGTCCTAAAAACTAGAATGGCGAGAAATAAGAGAGAAAAAGAGTTCGTCGCAAAAGGTCGAAAAAGAAAAAAAAATTGGTTGAAAAATAAAAGGTGACGGAAAAATAAAAGAAACTTATAAAAACTTAAAAATACTTGACTAACCTAACCTTATTACTACAACTAACTTAAAATTATAATCGCAAATTGAAATTACTAATTGGAATGATAATTGGTACATAGTAAAAGGAGTCTAAAAATATTAAAGCTTACAGGAAAAACTAAATCCCAAATAGAAATAACTTAAAAAGAAACTAAAACTTAAAAAGGCGTCGCAAAATTCTTAAAGTACCTAAATCTTAGTCTAAAGAAAAAGCACTTAAGGAATTCTACGGCAAAGCCTAAAAATCTAGGAGTAAAAATGACTATAGCAAAAACTAAGTTTAAAATTAAATATGAGCTAAAAAATATAAATATTACGCTACAACGATTAAAAAGGTACAAAATATAAAAATATACAAAAAGTTGTAAAAAGTACAATTTTTATAAAAATATTATTTTTATATTATTTATTTAATAAAACTACTAATTTTACAATTTTATTAAACTAATTAATACTAAATACATAAGTAAATAAAAAGTAAAAATAAAACTAAAACTAATAATAATAATAATAATAATAATAGTAATTAGGTTAAATAATAATTATAATTAATAATATCCCGTAATTAATGCAGTTTTAGGGTTTCTGTTCGCGTGTCAGATGGCCTCCGCGAGTTGCGGTGATTAATGAGGAAAACCCCGCGAGTCGCGGGGTTCAGAAATTCAGTTGACAGCTTTGAAATTTTTACGCGTTTTTCTTTATTTTTTTTTTTTTTATTTTATGTTTTCTGTTTTTTATTATAAATAAAAGATGTTTAATAAAATTTATATTATTATAAACTAAAATAAAGATAAAGAAACTTATAAAACTTAAATATTTAACAAAATCTTAAAAATGCTTATATTTTTGTTTTTCTTTTTATATTTTTCGAATTTTTTTTTTTTTTTTAAAACGTATTTTTACAAAAAACGACTTTTAATAAAAGTAACTAAAATTTTTTTTTTTTTTTTTATATTAGCGTTGCGCTTCCGGCTTTTAATAGTGTTCCCCGGCAGCGGCGCCAAAAATACTTGATGTTCAGCGGGGTAGTATATAAAATAGTTTATATTTTACTAGGAAAAACTATTAAATACGATACAATTTTACACAAGATATTTATTTATTTATAGAATGGATATACTTAAACCTTGCTACAACACTTATAGGCAGTGTACCTAATCGTACAGTAGTGTAGTTTTTAGTAAGTCCGGTTCGTTCCACAGGGAAATCTTTAAACAAAGCTCAACGCTATATTAGTTTACTTTTATAAAAATACAAACATATATATAAGTAATATTATTATTATAAAGGGGGGTTTTTACCGTTTAATGACCGGTTTGTCGATTTTAAGACTTTAGTCGCAGTTAAAACCTAATGTAAAATATAAAATAAATACAAGACTTAAATTAAAGCGTAAAGTAAATAACGATAATGAAATTGCGAATAATAAAAATGCGATAAAATAAAATTGCGATAATTAAAAAGTACGATAATTAAAAGTGCGATTAAATAACAATAAATAAAAGTGCGATAATTAGAAGTGCAATTAAATATAAAATAAAGGAAATTAAATATGAAATAAAAGAATTATGCTTATTTAAACTTCCGTAATCATGATGTTTGACGTGTTGATTTTAGTTTTATGCCCATGGGTTAATTGTCCTTTGTCCTGGATTATTTAATATGTCCGTCTGGTTTTTGTCCATAACAGTCCATCAGTCATAAATATAAAGTGCAAGTGTCCTCGTCAAATTATTATTATACCCGAAGTTAAATATTCCAACTAATTGGGGATTCGAATTGTAACAAGGTTTTAATACTTTGTTTAATGAATACACCAGGTTATCGACTGCGTGTAAACCAAGGTTTTACTACTTTGTTAACAATTACACCAATTACCCTTGAATGTAATTTCACCCCTGTTTTAATTATTCTAGTGGCTATTAATCCATTCCCGTGTCCGGTTAAATGAACGATTATTCGTACATATAAATACCCCGCCCATCGTGTCCGATTGAGTGTATACGGTAATTTATAGGGACGCCCAATTGTAAATCTTTATATTAACATTAACAAACTTTCATTTAGTTAAACAAATATAAAGCCCATTAATAGCCCATAGTCTAATTTCCACAAGTGTCGTTCTTTTGTCCAAACCCCAATTATGGTACAAAGCCCAATTACCCAATTTTAGTAATTAGCCCAACATCATGATTACTTCGTTTTAAATAAGCATAATAATAACTTAGCTACGAGACATTAATGTAAAAAGGTTGAACATAACTTACAATGATTAAAAATAGCGTAGCGTTACACGGACAGAATTTTGACTTACACCCTTACAACATTCGCTAACATACCCTTATTATTAGGATTTTAAAATTAAAATTAAAATTAAAATATAAATTATATATATATATTACGTATATATTGAGAGAGAGATTGAAAATAGAATATGAAATTTGATCAGAATTCGGTTTGCTTTATAGCCAGAGTTGAAAATTGGGGCTCCGCGACTCGCGGCAAAAACCCCTTCAAACTCCGCGAGTCGCGGAGATAGAAATTACAGCTCAGTCCTTGGAGTTTTCTCTGCCGACGGTTTTTAATATATATATATAATATATATATAATTAATATAATTAATTATATATTATATTATATTTATATATATAGTTAACTTGTAATTTTTAGTCCGTTGCGTCGAGCGTTAAGAGTTGACTCTGGTCCCAGTTCCGGATTTTCGAACGTCCTTGCGTACAATTTTATATTTTGTACTTTGCGTTTTGAATCTTGTACTCTTGTGATTTCGAGACGTTTCTTATCAATAATTGGAACCTTTTTGATTGTCTTTTGTACTTTTGAGCTTTTTGGTCGTTTGCGTCTTCAATTAGTCGAATCTGTCTTTTGTCTTCACCTTTTATTATTTAAACGAATATCACTTGTAAATAGAACAATTGCAACTAAAAGCTTGTCTTTCTTGAGGAATAATGCTATGAAATATATGTTCGTTTTTAGCATTATCAGCGCAGCAGGGAGTTTTAAAAGAAGGAATTTTGAAGAATGAAATACCTAAAGGATCGGAAAAATATCTTAATATTCGGGAAGACAGAACCCGATATAGGGCTGAAAGAATTTGGGTGCCGAAGTTTGGAGATGTGAGAGAAATGGTACTTAAGGAAGCACATAAAACCAGATATTCAATACATCCCAGAGCGGAGAAGATGTACCAAGAAACACTTTTGGTGGCTGAGTATGAAAGCCGATATTGCTAAATACGTAGGAGAATGTTTGATGTGTTCTAAGGTCAAAGCTGAACATCAGAAATCATCAGGTCTACTTCAACAACCTGAAATCCCGGAATGGAAATGGAAAAACATTACCATGGATTTCATTACTAAATTGCCAAGGACTGCAAGTGGTTATGATACTATTTGAGTAATAGTCGATCGTCTCACCAAGTCAGCACACTTTTTGCCAATGAGAGAAGATGATAAAATGGAGAAGTTGGCGCGATTATATTTGAAGGAAGTTGTCTCCAGACATGGAATACCAATCTCTATTATCTCTGATAGGGATGGAAAATTTGTTTCAAGGTTTTGGCAGACATTACAGCAAGCATTGGGAACTTATCTAGATATGAGTACTGCCTATCATCCACAAACTGATGGGCAGAGCAAAAGAACGATACAAATGCTTGAAGACATGCTACGAGCATGTGTTATTGATTTTGAAAACAGTTGGGATCGCATCTACCATTAGCAGAGTTTTCCTACAACAACAGTTACCACTCGAGTATTGAGATGGCACCGTTTGAGGCACTTTATGGTAGAAAGTGCAGATCTCTGATTTGTTAGAGTGAAGTGGGGGATAGACAAATTACGGGTCCAGAGATAATCCAAGAAACTATCGAGAAAATCATTTAAATTCAACAACGGTTGAAAACTGCCTAAAGTCGACAAAAGAGCTACGCGGACATTAAAAGAAAAGATATAGAATTTGAAATTGGAGAGATGGTCATGCTTAAAGTTTCACCTTGGAAAGGCGTTGTTGGATTTGGTAAACGGAGGAAACTAAATCCAAGGTACATTGGACCATTCAAAATTATAGATCATGTCGGACCAGTAGCTCGCCGACTTGACTTACAGCAATAACTCGTCGGTGTACATAATACCTTTCATATCTCAAATCTGTAGAAATGTTTTGCTAAAGAATATCTCACTATTCTGTTAGACGAAATTCAAATAAAATGAAAAACTTCAATTCATCGAAGAACACGTCGAAATAATGGATCGTGAGGTTAAAAGATTTAAGCAAAATAAAATACCGATTGTTAAGGTTCGATGGAATGCTCATAGAGGAACCGAGTTCACCTGGGAGCGTGAAGATCAGATGAAGCTGAAATACCCTCACCTATTTCTAGAAGATGCGTCAACACCTTCAACAGCTTAAAATTTCGGGACGAAATTTATTTAACGGGTAGGTACTGTAGTGACCCGAACTTTTCCATATTTATATATTAATTGAAAACTATATTTGCATGATTAAATATTTCCAACATGTTAAGCAATCAAACTTGTTAAGACTTGATTATTTGAAATGAGTTTCATGTAGACAATTGACCACCCAAGTTGACCTGCGATTCACGAACGTTAAAAACTTGTAAAAACTACATGATATATATATATATATATATATATATATATATATATATATATATATATATATATATATATATATATATACATAAAAATGAGACTTTGTAAAAACTACATGTATATATATATATACATAAAAACTACATGAGATTTTGATAAGTAAGTATCTCACTAAGTATATTAACAATGAGTTATATACATAAAAATGAGACTATTGAATTAAGAAACTCAAAACGATATATATAACGATTTTCGTTATAACAACGTCTTACTTAATACATATGAATCATATTAAGATATTGATACATTATGTATAACATGATAAAATGATAATTAAATATATCATTAAGTGTGTTAACAATGAACTACATATGTAAAATAAGACTACTAACTTAAGAGTTTCGAAACGAGTTATATATGTAATGATTATCGTTGTAACAACGTTTTAATATATATATCGTATTAAGATATATTCATACACCATGTTATCATGATAATATGATAATTTAACATCTCATTTGATATAATAAACAATGGATTAATTACATTTAATAGGATCGTTAACTTAAAGGTTTCGAAACAACACTTACATGTAACGACTAACGATGACTTAACGGCTCAGTTAAAATGTATATACATGTAGTGTATTAAGATATATTAATTCACTTTTGAAAGACTTCAAGACACATATCAAAATACTTATACTTAACAAAAATGGTTACAAATACATTTCCATTCATTTTCATCAACAATTCTACTCGTATGCACCCGTATTCGTACTCGTACAATACACAGCTTCTAGATGTATATACTATTGGTATATACACATAATAATTCAGCTCTTAGCAGCCCTTGATGAGTCAACAAACATGTGGAACCAACAATTAGACAACTAGCATGACTTATGAGTAAGGAAACAAAAACAAGAACTCCTTTTAACCCCACTCACCCTTCACCACTCACCACCGACTCCATTTCACTTCCAATTTCCTTTCTAATTCTCTTTAAACACACACACATACACTCTCAAGAATGAAATTTCCAGTAAACTGATATGTGCGAGGTGTAGTACGAAATACTATTATAGTTTACTGCGAAATACTACGAAATATGATACAAGTTTTAATTAATTTACGGATGAGATATACCTAAACCTTGCTACAACACTATAGGCAGTGTACCTAATCGTAGAATAGTGTAGTTTTTAGTAAGTCCGGTTCGTTCCACAGGGAGAAGGCTTATTTTACACTATATTTTTATATAACTATATTTGTACAAAATATATATATTACAATTATTATTATTATAAAAAGGGGGTTTTTACCGTTTAATGACCGGTTTGTCGATTTTAAATAAATCGTAAAGATAAATGAAGATAATTAAAATGCGTAAAATAAATAACAATGACAAAATATAAAATTTCGAATAATAAAATGACAGTAATTAAAAGTACGATGAGAAATACAATAAAAGAATTATGCTTATTTAAACTTCCGTAATCATGATGATTGACGTTTTGATTTTAATTAATTGTTACCCGGGTTAATTGTCCTGTGTCCTGGTTTATTTGATACCTATCTAGTTTTGTCCATAATAGTCCATCGGTCATAATTATAAAATGCTCGTCAAATTAACCTTATTTTCGAAGTCAAATATTCTAACTAATTAGGGACTTGAACTGTAACAAGGTCTTAATACTTTGTTAATAATTACACCAGGTTATCGACTGCGTGTAATTCAAGGTTTTAATACTTTGTTAACAATTACACCAATTATCCTTGTATGTAATCTACCCCTGTTTAAATTAGTCCATGATACATTAATTTATTCACTTGGTCATAATGAATAATAAATTACCCAATTCAATTGATTAAATTAAATGATTGTAACAGATGTCGTATAAACGTCACTAAATAGGACATTCATAATCATTTAATAATTATTAGATTAACTAATTTGAAGATAGGTTCGACAGATTCCAACGAGTTGTCATTCGTTATTAGACAATACCCCCATCTATTAATAGTCCATAGTCCAATGTTCACAAGTGTCGGTCTTTTGTCCAAACCCAAATTATGGTACAAAATCCAATAACCCTGTCTTAATATTTAGTCTAACATCACGATTACTTCAGCTCAAATAAGCATAATAATAACTTAGTTACGAGACATTAATTTAAAAAGGAAGAACATAGCTTACAGTGATTATTTATCGCGTAGTGTTACCCGGACAGAGTTTCAACTTTAAAACCCGTAAAACATTTCTTACAATAACCCAACTAAACCATAACTTTATTATTAAAATTAACTTATATTAAAATTATAATATAAATATATATTACATATAGAGAGAAAGAATGTATGAAGGTGTACTGAAACTAGTCGAATTTGTTGGCTATTTATAGCACTTGGCTAGGTTTCTGGCTTCATACGATCGCATGAATAATGGTTTTCCTGGCCATGCGATCGCATGGCCAGCTGAATCCAGCTCACTCACTTTTGTTTGCTAGTTTGTCGACGTTATATTTAATAATATAATATAATATATATAATTTTATATAATTATATATATATATTATATTATATTCATGTGCATAGTAGACTTGTAATTTTAGGTCCGATGACTCGCGCGTTGATGCTCGATTTATGTTCCGGTTCCTGATTTTCGAACGTCTTTTCGTACGGTTAGATATCTTGTACTTTGCGTTCCGCGACTTGTACTCTTGTAAATTTTAGATGTTTCTCATCAATAAATTGAACCACTTGAATTATATGTTGTACATTTGAGCTTTTTGGTCATTTGCGTCTTCAAATCTTTATTTTCTTCTTTTATCTTCGCACTTATTTATTTAAACGATTATTACATAAAAATAGAACAATAGTAACTAAAAGCTTTACATATTGGAAGGATATTGTGCCTAAATATATGTTCATTTGGAGCACTATCAAATATCCTCATACTTGAGCGTTGCTCGTCCTCAAGCAATACAGAACTTGAAATTAAATCACACTTCACTCGAATCATTTTTTTATTCTCACACTTTATACATCAGTGATTTTGATACGGCGGTATAAACAATGATAGTAACGATGTGGTTTACAGTCCCACATGACTATTAAAAATTTAGATCCTTTAAGAAAATTGGATCTTTATGAAAATATTTGATCTTTTGAAAATTCATTCTAGCTTTTACCCTAGATAAGTTTTCCGGAATAACCCTTCACCGGTGTTTGCAAAATATTTTTGTGGGTTTCAGATTTCAAAATTTTAGCTCAAAACTTGCGGTTCTGTGTCACCCACTTGCTAACCTTGTATTAGGAAAGCAACACGTCCAGTATACTTGTTCCATATATTACTTTTCGGTAAACTACCGTCCGGTTGTAAAGGAAAGCGTTGAACAAGCAACCGTTAAGGCAATGTCTAATGACATGTTTTTGTTCATGGTCCACAACGTGTCGGATGCAATTACTATCCTTTGTAGGAGAAATAGTAAAGATCAACCTATAATTTTTCGGTCTGGCACAAGGTCCTGCCTTCGACCATGCTATGCAACCACCATTCTTACGGTTGACACCCGATTTGCTTCAGGTGACCTAATGAATTCCAGGTGAATTCTTAGGATTTTACGTTCAATGGTAATGAACGCATTGAAAATGGGTATTCAGAAAACAAATTGGTTTTAATTTGATCAAAATATTTTCTCGTTCAAGCTCGAGTTTAGATATCATTGAATTTCATGAGTTTGTAATTCTCAGTCTTTAAGGTCAATCTCAAGGATTGAATAATATCAGGCTTAGAAGCTGATTTTTAATCTTTAAGGAGATTATCCTTTCTGGGGGTCTGATTCATTTGTCTTATCAAGCTAATTTACACGGTACCCTCCCCATTTTACCAGATAGATCCTCTCATAGTTAGGATAAGTCTGACCACTTGGCGACCCTGTTTGATGCTGAGGTCCGTGGATTTCCAGCTGATTTTAGAGATGACTTTTCTAGATTTTTCGTCAATACAGCTGGTCTGGACAACAACTTCCTGACCTAAATCAAGAAGAGCGTGTCCTTTTCGGAAGACTTTACTTCCTTTTAATGATGGAATTGATTCATCGTGTAGATCCATCTATTCTTTCAAAGGTATTACAATAAATCGGGTAAAACTGATTAGTTTAGTCTAAAGCAAAAGTACCTGCAATAATCTGTACCAAATATGTGATATGTGTTTTAAAGAACTTGGTAAATTCTTCCCACACTTAGCTTTTATTTATTCTTTTCTTTGCCTTTTTATTCTCTTCTATTCCATTTTAAATGAATTCAAGCGTTTTGGGTTGTTTCTCCATTTATGTTCTCTCCGAGGTAACAATAATTTCGGCATTAACACCTAGTTTTATCGTTCATAAATATGTATAAACATAATTTTGAATTCATTTAGTTGAAAATTTTTCAAATTTTCACAAAATTTGGCAATTAAACCAAGTGTAAACCCGAGAGAATTTATAACCCTTCCCCACACTTGAGATTATGCAATGCCCTCATTTGCATGAAATCAGATTATAATTATAAATTCATGAGGGTGATTAGTATAGAAAAGTGAATAAAAATATCGAGTTTGCAAACATATTGTTTTATATCACATTTGATATTTTACGTCTTGTCGTCAAAATTAGTAGCTTTTGCTGAACTTTAATGTCAGTCTTTGAAAATGCGCTGTTTTACCCTGTTTTGTATATAAGATAAACTACAAACATATAATATATATATATATATATATATATATATATATATATATATATATATATATATATATATATATATATATATATATATATATATATATATATATATATATATTATAAAACCTTTATTTATTAAAATAATTTAAATGAATAATTTTTTAAAATTATGTTTCCTTTTACTTTAGGTAGTTTCGGTATGTTTACCTAGTCTGTCCCTCGACAAAATTTAAAATTTATCGTTAAAGCGATTGTTTTGAAAGCAAAGATTTTTTTGGGTTTTTTAATTTTTTTTTGGTATACTTTAAATCAATAAAATTAAAAATAATGATAACAAAATTTTTCGCCCCACCCTCGGGAAAAGCAATTTCGGTTCCATGACCTAGTCTTCAACTTACGATGAATTTTAGAAATTATTTTTTTAACTTAATGAAATAAAGTAAATTTTTTTTAAAAAAAAAAATCACACAAAAATTAAATTTAAAAATGAAAATTAATTTCATACAAAACCTACAAAACAAAAATTCAGAATGAGGGAAGAAAACTAGTTCTTTAGTGTCTGTTAGTGGAAAAGACCAATCGGATTCCATTCTCGGAATTACACGAGAACATAACAACTAACTCTAGACAACATTTTCTTTTTAGAACATTTGAATCTCCCCACACTTAGGTAGCTGTGATGTCGAAATTGTGATTAACTTCATCGTCAATTTCTTTTGGACCATAATCAACTTGCATATCTGTGACTTTTGCGTTAATCCATTGGTCGGATTCTTGTGTAATATCCACACATTCAACTAGTTTCACCTTTTCTTTAGGCGATAGATTGGATACTAATCGGTTACATAACTTAAAGTTCCCCTTTGTTCTAGCATCGCGAATCCGTTTAATAAGTTTCGTCATTGAACTATTAATAACGGGGTCATTTAATTTTGTATCAACAACGGGGTTCTTTGTTATCAGGTCATCATTAGGTTTTACTTCATCTTCCCTACACTTAGGCGTTTTATTATTGTTAAGCACTACCGTTGGAGTTGGTAAAATAATATGGTTCTTACCAATTATTTTTGTTGGTTCAACAGTTTTAGTTGGTGGAGATTTAGCCTTTCGACTCACAAAGGTGATTGATTTTTATCATTACTAAGTGTCATTCTACCCTCTCTTACATCAAATAACGCTCCGGTGGACCCTAAGAATGGTCGACCTAAAATTAGAGGAATGTTTGGGTCCTCTTCTATGTCAATGACAATAAATTTGACTAGAAAGGTTAAATTACCTACTTGAACGGGTAGGTTGTCAGCAATTCCAAATAGGTGCCTAATGGTTTGATCAAAGAGTCGAACACTCATTTTCATTGGACTTAACTCACCTACTCCTAGTCTCTTATATAATGAAAGAGGCATAACACTCACACTCGCACCTAAATCTGCTAGTGCATCATACATGACACAATCACTAAGTAGACAAGGAACAATAAATTCACCCGGATCACCCAACCTGGGTGGAACTTTTGGTGGAACTATCTTCACCGGGTTTATTTTTACGATTTTTGTTTCTTGTACTTTGTTATTCTTCTTCTTCTTTCCAGAGATATCACAAACTTTATTACCTATTACTTACTCATACTCAACTCCTTTTCTTGGAAACGGGATGGGTGGTTTGTATGGTGCCACCACTGGCTTTACATACTCGGGTGGTGGTAGTGTTGTAACTTCTTCATTGTTACTCATATCGAAAACCTTCCCATCTTCTGATGCTGGTTTTTTAGAATTCGTTAAAACCATATTAACATTCTCATTCCGAGGATTTACTTCAGTATTACTCGGTAGCTTTCCTTGCTCTCTCTCACTCATCAAGCTAGCAAGAGTACCTACGTGTTTTTCTAGATTCAAAATGGAAGCTTGTTGAGTTCTTAATGACTGATCAAATCTCTCATTTATTTGGGTTTGAGATGTAATAAATTGTGTTTGAGATTTCATTAGCTTTGCCTTCATTTCTTCTAGATTTGACTTTTTCTCTTCGATTTGTTGTGGTGGTTTATACAAGCTAGGTCTTTGTTGATTGAAAGTGTTGTTTTGAGTTTGTTGGTTATTCGGACCTTGTTGGTTATACGAGTTATTGTTTGTCCCATTTGGATTATAAAGAATGTTCTGATTTCGATTGAAGTTTGGTCTTGGCGGTTGATAATTATTTTGATAATTATTTCCCGGCCTTTGGTTCATGTAGGAAACATTCTCACGTTGTTCCATCGTTTGCTCGATGTGACAATCTTTTGTTAAGTGTGGTTCACCGTATTGCTCACAACTGATTCGTATTACGTGAATATCTTTATTCATCTTTTCCATTCGTCTCTCTAAAACATCTATTTTTGCGGAAACGGAATCAAAGTCATGGCTAGAATCGGCTCTAGCTGCTTTAGATGAACGAAAGATATCTTTTTCCTGATGCCACTCATGAGAGTGGGAGGCTGTATTATCAATTATCTTGTGAGCTTCGGTTGCGGTTTTCTTCATAATGGAACCACCAGCTGCTGTGTTGATGTTTTTTCGTGTAGCAACGTCGCATCCTTGGTAGAATATTTATACTATTTGATAAGTATCTAAACCGTGTTGAGGACATCCTCTCAACAATTTTCCGAATCTTGTCCACGCCTCATATAATGTTTCATTTGGCTTTTGTGTGAACGTAACTATTTCTCCTTGAAGTCTTACGGCTTAGATGCCGGAAAGAATTGTTTAAGAAATTTTTCAACTAAGACATCCCATGTATCAATCGCCCCTTCAGGTAACGATTCTAACCAATCTTTGGCTTCTCCCTTTAAAGTCTAGGGAAATAACATGAGATAGATCTGTTCATCCTCAACTTCTCTGATTTTGAATAGAGTACAGATCCTATTAAAGGTTCGAAGATGTTCGTTTGGA
This sequence comes from Rutidosis leptorrhynchoides, assembly GCF_046630445.1. Lineage (NCBI taxonomy): Eukaryota > Viridiplantae > Streptophyta > Magnoliopsida > Asterales > Asteraceae > Rutidosis > Rutidosis leptorrhynchoides. The sequence continues at coordinate 110,650,438 of NC_092342.1, read as the reverse complement.
TCTTCTTTTGGCGTACCACTATATTGACATTGATTAGTTACCATGTGTAGGATTTGTCCTTTGATTTCATAATCTGGAACATTAATGTCTGGCTTAATAATGGCGTGACCTTGGCCAGTGCGTGTGGCTCTCATTCGATCTTCCATACTTAGAGGTTCCGTTACTTCCATAATTGAATTTGTTGAATACGAATCACTAGAGAATTCCGATTTAATGGTTTCTTCCTCGACAATCTCTGGTTGAATGATTTATGGTTCCGGAGGAAATATTAGTGGTTCAGGATCTCTGAATTGTCCTTGAATATCCTCCGGGTTCTCAATTGTGAGGTCGGGTTCAAAAAATGGATTATCGGAAATTTGAATTGGAGTACTTGTTCGACTTGATGACGATTCTAAAGAAAAATCAACGGCGACAATATTGGCTAGATGTCTTGATCGAGTTACAAGTGGTGAACGTATGAAAGGTAGTGAACGTTTTGCTCGGTGCATTCACTGAATATCCTATTAGTTATAAAAATAAAAAATTATATAAGTTATCAAATTAATAGACTTTTCTGATTTTGCCCACGTTTCGAATAGCCAATAGATGCAGCAGGTACCCAGGACCCTTTAAATCGGAAGCCCACAACTCGCCACTAACAAATCCAACTATTACTACGAACCAGAAAATTTTGGATGTCTATTAATTTAACCGCTTAAAATAATTTTTCGTCAAAATTTAAAGAAGATAAAAATCTATGTCCTAAAAACTAGAGCGTAGAAATGAGGAAGAAAAAGCGCGTCAAAAAATAAGAGGTCGAAAAACAAACGTCGAAAAATAAAAAGTCGAAAAAATAATAAAAAGAAATAAAAACGTCGAAACTTAAAAGTCTAAAAACTAAATATTAAAAGTTGCGTATAAAGGAATTAAAGCTTAAAAGGAATTCTATATCCAAAACAGCAATAACTTAATTAGGCACTAAAATCTATTTAAAACTAAAGCGATAAGCGACGTCATAAAATTCTAAAGCGCCTAAATCTTAATTTAAAGAAAAAGCACTTAAGGAATTTTACGGCAAAGCCTAAAAATCTAGAAATATACAATAACTATGGCAAAAACTAAGTTTAAACTAATTACGAACGATAAAAATACAAATTACAAATTAAAAGATAAAAATATATAATTTATAAAAAGAGATAAAAAATGATAAAATTACTTATTTTTATAAAAATATTATTTTTATATTATTATTTTATAAAAATATTAAACTATATAATTAATAATAATACTTAAACTTAATATTACAACTTAATTAAAACTAGATATAAATATATTAAACAATTAAACCCTAATAATAATTATTAAAAATTTAAAACCTTAACAGCTAATTAATGGCGTACTAGGTTGGCCTGTCAGACAAGCTCATGCGACCGCATAAGATTTAGTCATCAGGGTCATGCGATCGCATGGCCCAAGATTCCAGAAATCCTTCCGGGCTTTTAACAGGCTTCGGCCCAAATTTAATTTATATATTTATTTGATTTTTAATTTTTTATAAAATAATAAAAACAAACTTATAAAAAAAACTGAAAATAAAATAAAAATACTTTTTAATTTTATATATTTTAAATAAAATCTTAAATATATATATATATATATATATATATATATATATATATATATATATATATATATATATATATATATAATAATTTTTTTTAAACACTTATACAAAATATTTTTACGAAATAAGAAATAATATATATATATTTTTTTTAAAATATATAGTTTTACTAAAATATAGCGTAAAAATATAGCGTTTCGCCGGTTCCCTGGCAGCGGCGCCAAAATACTTGATGTGTGCGAGGTGTAGTACGAAATACTATTATAGTTTACTACGAAATACTACGAAATATGATACAAGTTTTAATTAATTTACGGATGAGATATACCTAAACCTTGCTACAACACTATAGGCAGTGTACCTAATCGTAGAGTAGTGTAGTTTTTAGTAAGTCCGGTTCGTTCCACAGGGAGACGGCTTAGTTTACACTATATTTTTTATATAACTATATTTGTACAAAATATATATGTTACAATTATTATTATTATAAAAAGGGGTTTTTTACTGTTTAATGACCGGTTTGTCGATTTTAAATAAAGCGTAAAGATAAATGATGATAATTAAAATGCGTAAAATAAATAACAATGACGAAATATAAAATTTTGAATAATAAAATAACAGTAATTAAAAGTACGATGAGAAATACAATAAAAGAATTATGCTTATTTAAACATCCGTAATCAAGATGTTTGACGTTTTGATTTTAATTAATTGTTACCCGGGTTAATTGTCCTTTGTCTTGGTTTATTTGATACCTATCTAGTTTTTGTCCATAATAGTCCATCGGTCATAATTATAAAATACTTGTCAAATTAACCTTATTTTCGAAGTCAAATATTCCAACTAATTAGGGACTTGAACTGTAACAAGGTCTTAATACTTTGTTAATAATTACACCAGGTTATCGACTGCGTGTAATTCAAGGTTTTAATACTTTATTAACAATTACACCAATTACCCTTGTATGTAATCCGCCCCTGTTTAAATTAGTCCATGATACATTAATTTATTCACTTGGCCATAATGAATAATAAATTACCCAATCCAATTGATTAAATTAAATGATTATAATAGATGTCGTATAAACGTCACTAAATAGGACATTCATAATCATTTAATAATTATTAGATTAACTAATTTGAAGATAGGTTCGACAGATTCCAACAAGTTGTCATTCGTTATTAGACAATACCCCTCATCTATTAATAGTCCATAGTCCAATGTTCACAAGTGTCGGTCTTTTATACAAACCCAAATTATGGTACAAAATCCAATAACCCCGTCTTAATATTTAGTCTAACATCACGATTACTTCAGCTCAAATAAGCATAATAATAACTTAGTTACGAGACATTAATTTAAAAAGGAATAACATAGCTTATAGTGATTATTTATCGCGTAGTGTTACCCGGACAGAGTTTCGACTTTAAAACCCGTAAAACATTTCTTACAATAACCCAACTAAACCATAACTTTATTATTAAAATTAACTTATATTAAAATTATAATATAAATATATATTACATATAGAGAGAAAGAATGTATGAAGGTGTACTGAAACTAGTCGAATTCGTTGGCTATTTATAGCACTTGGCCAGGTTTCTGGCTTCATGCGATCGCATGAATAATGGTCTTCCTGGCCATGCGATCGCATGGCCAGCTGAATCCAGCTCACTCACTTTTGTTTGCTAGTTTGTCGACGTTATATTTAATAATATAATATAATATATATAATTTTATATAATTATATATATATTATATTATATTCATGTGCATAGTAGACTTGTAATTTTAGGTCCGATGACTCGTGCATTGATGCTCGATTTATGTTCCGGTTTCGGATTTTCGAACGTCCTTTCGTACGCTTAGATATCTTGTACTTTGCGTTCCGCGACTTGTACTCTTGTAAATTTTAGACGTTTCTCATCAATAAATTGAACCACTTGAATTATTTGTTGTACATTTGAGCTTTTTGGTCATTTGCGTCTTCAAATCTTTGTTTTCTTCTTTTGTCTTCGCACTTATTTATTTAAACGATTATTACATAAAAATAGAACAATAGTAACTAAAAGCTTTAAATATTGGAAGGATATTGTGCCTAAATATATGTTCATTTGGAGCACTATCAAATATCCCCATACTTGAGCGTTGCTCGTCCTCAAGCAATACAGAACTTGAAATTAAATCACACTTCACTCGAATCACTTTTTTATTCTCACACTTTATACATCAGTGATTTTGATACGGCGGTATAAACAATGATAGTAACAATGTGGTTTACAGTCCCACATGACTATTAAAAATTTAGATCCTTTCAGAAAATTGAATCTTTATGAAAATATTTGATCTTTTGAAAATTCATTCTAGCTTTTACCCTAGATAAGTTTTTCGGAATAACCCTTCACCGGTGTTTGCAAAATATTTTTGTGGGTTTTGTGGGTTTCAGATTTCAAAATTTTAGCTCAAAACTTGCGGTTTTGTGCCACCCGCTTGCTAACCTTGTATTAGGAAAGCAACACGTCCAGTATACTTGTTCCGTATATTACCTTTCGGTAAACTACTGTCCGGTTGTAAAGGAAAGCGTT